>NC_139513.1:49149353-50437853 GCF_947247035.1 Vipera ursinii | reverse complement strand
TTGTAAGGGGTGGGAACCTATATTGTGGCAATACAGTATACTAATCAGCATTCAATTATGTGTTGGGGTTTTTCCTTGTCTTTTTGATGCATTTTTTTATTTAAACATCTTATTAAGTACAAAAGTTTAAAAACATTGAACAGAGTGTATCATCTTTGACATATATCTTTGTCTGATCATGCCTTGATTTTGTGTTTTCGTTTTTTGTCTTTTTTGGATTTTTCTTGAGTTTTGTATTTTAATTTTCTTTCAGATAAAATTAAAAATAGAAAGAAAAAAAGAATTAAAATTTGTGAAGTCTGTCCCTTAAGGAGCACATTCTGTGTTTTTTTTAAGGTTTTTTGCATTTTTGTATTTTGTTCTACTTCTACATCTATTTGAGAACTATCAATGAACATTCCTAAATTTTATATTTTTCTCTTAATGTGGAAAATTTTGCACACATTTTCCTTGAATAGATTTATTTTTGGCAAGCATTTGTCGCTTAGAAAAATGTGTGCTGTTTTCGCCAATATACACAGGCTTGTGTATAGTTTTGGATCAATGACATCAGCAAATATTGTCGGCCCAATTAGCAAAAGAAAACTCAGGACCATATTGGTTGGAAACATGCAGATGAGGCCTTCAACCTGCAGTGGATAAACAATGGCTAAAATGATTGTGTTGGTGTATACAGTTTTATCAAAAACCACTTCTTTTTACAGCATTTCATTTTTTGTGTAACAGTATCCTAAATTCCAAAAAATGTTTTCAGTGAATAGTTGAGCGCCTCTGATGGAGGGCTGGAAACATCACAATTCATCTCCCAGAAGCCCTCTGTGCTATCACAGCCTGGCCCTTCCTCCTGTTTTGGGAAACAGTTTGATAATTCCTGTTGCCTTGTTATAGGGTCACCTTACCCAGCATCTTCCCACTCACTCTGTGTGAGAGAAAAGGCTACCATACCTTGTGTTGTCTTAAATCTGGCAATTAAAAAAAAAGGTTTTTGAAGTTGAAATATTTTAATAACACTAGTCCTAGATATATTATTATTATTATTATTATTATTATTATTATTATTATTATTATTATTATTATTATTATTATTATTAATTAAATTTATATGCCACCCTTCTTTCTAAGGACTCAGGGCGGCTCACAACAATAAAAAAATTAAAAAACATAGAATACAAAGATTAAAAAAGTATTAAACAATAAATAAAGAAATAAAGGACAATTTAAGCTGATAAAAACCAAATTTAAAAACCATGATCAGTCCAGGCCCGCTTGTTGGAACAACCACGTTTTCAGTTCATGGCGGAAGGATCGAAGGTCAGGGGCCGTCCGCAGCTCCGGAGGCAGTTCATTCCAGAGGGTCAGCGTGCCCACAGAGAAGGCTCTCCCCCTGGGGGTCGCCAGCTAGCATTGCCTGGCCAACGGCACCCTGAGGAGGCCGACTCTGTGGGAGCGAACCGGGCGATGGGAGGTTGACATTGGCAGCAGGTGGTCTCACAAGTACCCCGGGCCTAAGCCATGTAGGGCTTTAAAGGTAATTACCAGCACCTTGAATCACACCCGGAGGGCAACCGGAAGCCAATGCAGCTCGCGGCCACATTTTGCACCAGTTGAAGCCTCCGGGTGCACCTCAAGGACAGCCCCATGTAGAGAGCATTGCAGTAATCCAGGCGAGAAGTGAGAAGGGCATGGGTGACCATGTAGAGCTAGTTTATTTAGTCCTTCTTTGGGAGATAGGTCATATTACATCACAAGAGATAAACAAAATCCAATTTTTTTGAAGAAAAGAAAAATCTAACTGTATGAAATTCATTTTAACTTTAAGTATTAAAAAACAAATGTTAATCAAATTGTGGACAATGACTTTAAAGAAACCCCAGTAGAAAAATGCAAAAGAAAATTAATGCAAGCTTCTGGAGAGACCAAAAGATGGTGCTGGTTTACTAAAACTGATCACTTTCTTTTTAAAAATGTTTTATTGATTTTTAAAAATTACAATCTTTAGTGCTTAGTAAACAGCATGTTGTCTGGGTTCACATATTTAACATTAACTTCTTCAATATAAGTCTGTTGAATACTGCACAATCCAGTATTTTTTCCTTGGTCCTCCTTTCTTCCCCATATTTTTTCCCTTGTCCCCTCATTACACAGTTATAATTCTTAGTACTATTGATGCATACATAATTAGATATAAACATCTTCATCATATTTTACTAATATTATACAAATAACAATAATGTCAATTCATACATCAGTATCCTGTTTTTCGTGCTCTTATTAAAGTTTGACGTCCCATCGAAGTATCCTTGTCAATTATGATTTTCTCAATATTAATTACATTTATATAACTAAAGGTTTTATTCATATCAATACTCTTATTTTCATATTTCCCATATCAAAAAAAAGAAAAGAAATGCTATTTTAATTCTAAATCATATCTTTCATTATAAGAATCTAGTTATATCTAAGGGTCATCCATTCTTTTAGTCATATTCAAACAGGGATTTAAACAGATAATGCCGCCTCTAATAGATCAAATCCTCTGTTTTTTTAAATCTAACTCTTTCTTTCTTTCTTTGCCATGTAGCTTTCCAAGTCAAGGCAATTAAATTGCCCAGGAATTTTCTTTCTATTTTTGTGAAAGCTGCTTGGCATGAGGAAAATTATTTAGCTAGGGTTTTTTGGAGGGGGGGAACTCTCCCCATCCACATTCCCTAAGCAACTCCCACCTTCCTTTTCCTTCAACTTTTCTTTTTCTTTTTTGTCTCTCAAGTTGTAGCATTTCCCCTAACAGCTTTATGTTCCATTTTTAAAATCTTCCTTGTCATCAGGTGTATTTTGAAGACCTAAGGAGTAAAGGGTCTTTTGCATTTTCATTGTTATAGGTAGGTCTTGCAGTATTTTATTTGTGTATGGCAGTCCATATTTCCCTTCTCCTATCTCCTCCGTCTCTAGGACCATTTCTTCTGCTTTATCCTCTGATTTCTGGTTTATCTGTTCATACTTTGTAGTCGTTGCCTGGGATCTCAATTTGGATATTTGGTCATTTATATCATCTAGGTTATTTTTAGTCTCATTATGGTTTCTTTTTATGTCCTCTTTGTGTGCAACAATTGTTTGATGAATTAGCTGTAGCATCTAGTATATTTCTTTCTGAAGGGTGTTTGTTTTGAGGCATCATTCCTAGAAATCCTCTAATATCACCAGTCTCAGTAAGAGTGGAACAAGTTTCCTCCAGTTTTCTGGTCTTTATATGTAGCCTTTATAATCCAGTCCTAATGGCAATATTTTATAGTAATCCTTTGTCTCAAGTATCCTGAAAGTTGTCAGTCAGGCAAGGTTGTAATCCACAATGTTCAAAAAGTTCAACCTCCCTGAAAACAGCTCAAAGGTCTCTCCCAGCCAGACGCACTTAAAAGTCAAATTTTTCTTTCTCTCCCACTAGCTCTTGAGATTAAAAGTCCAAGCTCAGTAGGTATTTATAGTCCAAGAGGGTGAAGATAAGTATGCCAAAATATTTTCCTTTATTGCCAGCTGTTCTCCCTTAAGCTAAAAGTCACCAAGCAGCCAAGGAGCTAGTTATAGTGCTTTACTCAAATCCTCCACTAGATGTCACTCAAAATCCATTTTCTACTCTTAAAACAAAGGGTTGGTTTCTTATATTTCACCTCAATGCTTTTTTCCCAAAGAGAAAATCTTAACAATTATCTCAGTTCTCAAATTTATTAAAACTGTAGCTTTGTGTTAGTTCCACTTCAGTATTGTGTATTGCTGTCTTCCATAAAAAATCTGAAATGCCCCTTCCATTCACATCTGGAGGTTTTTAGCTTCTTGGGAGGCTTTCCCAGGAAATTCACTTGTAAAATAGTAAATAAAGGATCAATATTCTCACCCAGTTCTAAACATGCAGTTTATCATATGCTAATTGGTGCTTTTGTTCTTCAATTGTCAGCAGCTAATGGCCAGGCACAGAGATGTAGCCAGTCTTTCCCCTGCCAGTTTGGAGGGCTTTCCTTGGATTGAACAGAAAGACCACCATCTCTCCATAAATCACAAGGGACCACTCCTTCTCATCATCTCTTCGGGGTGACTTTAGGCCCTTTTCAGAATCCCCAGCAGGCGAAATCGGGTGTGGAATGCAGAGCCTTGTCTTCCTGCATCCGTCCTGCTGTGATGCAAACCCGGAAGCCTAAAAATGACCACTTACTTTCAGGATCTTGAAGAGATCCTGGCTTCTAGGTGAGGATCTAGGGTGCATTAGAGATCCCTGCAAGCATCTCCATAGTTGAGGACATTACAGTGAAGATCAGTAATCAGGTGGCAAGTTCTAGCTGATGAAATTCTCTTTGGAGAAGAATAGATCAGGAGATTGCCCATTTGTGTTCTGGATAGCTGCTTCTTGGAAGAAGACCACAGGAATTGTGTTTCTTGAGATTGATTGTGGTTGAGTGGCTTGAGTGTTGAGTGATTATGTACAAGCTTAATGGACATTTGACAATTAATCTACAACTTTCCAAATGGCAGGAAAGAATGAAGATATTCAATTCATTATCTCCTTTTGGAATTAAGAAGAGGGAAAAAAAGACTACTTTAAAGGATTGACTTAAAAAAAAACACTTACAAGTTTTAATATTTAAGAAAATTTTAAACGGATAAAGGGGACAGTAATTTTAGAAAACAAATAATAATTCTTTTCTTTGATTAAAGTCATTTTGAAAATAGTAAAATTAACTAGGCAAATAGGACAGAACCTCATAGTTCTGATTGTTTATTATTAAGGAAAGTAAATAATTGATGAATTTTACAAAATAAGAATATATGAACAACACTATAGCTATGGAGAGCTAACTGGAACAAAAAATATTGAAGACAGAGAAAAACAAAACATTTTGCCTTTTATTTTTATCCTAGTTATTGACATACTTTTACTCTATTACTCTAGGGTATAATAGCAACCATGAGAAAAGTAACCAAAATAGGAGAAGGAAGGTTAACTATTGCAACTTACAGATAAAGGAATCATCCCGGATTTATTGCAGAAAATGTTTGAGGAAGAAGATGGCAAGAGGATGACTCAAACCGTTGCCAATAGTTTGCATGCTTTTAAAAAGGAAAAGGAAAGATGGATTTGCAGGGATAAAAATGATATGAAAAAGAAGTTAAGTAGACTGAAGAATTTTATTAAATACATCATATTGAGAATATGGGATAACTATAAACCCAGTCTTTGCCTTAAAAAACACCTTTATGGATCTTAGCAGAAGAAATACATTATAGAAGAACAACAATAGTCAAAGACAAAGTGTTAACACACCAGGAATTATTGGAAATCACTGAAGGGAATATAAAATTAAATCAATAGAGCAATTAATGGCAGGATATAGTTGACAGTGGTTCTCCCATTTATAGTTATCAAAAGATTTAAACTGGGATAAAAAGACTGATTGTATGGAGCAAAGACAGAATTTGAAGTATAATTATGTACCAACGATGAATATATAATTACTAAAATGTACAAGTTTTCTAGAAATTTGAAATGGAAGAAGAATAGATTAAAGAATATATGATAAACGGGACTATGAATTTTGGTTATATTATACAGGTAGATTATTGGAGAAATAAGTGGCCTAAAGGGGTTATATATATATTATATTTTTATAAAGCTTTTATAAAATGATGTATAGTTAATACATTGCACTAGAGAAATTATCTAGAATGTATAAAGGCAGTTCAAATGTATGTTGAAAATGCAAACAACATGAAAGGACATGTTATTGTGCTTGGTGTACATGTAAAACACTTTAAAAAGTGGATTCAAACACACACACTGAAACTGAGGATTTTGAAGATTAATATTCAGTTGAATCCAGAGGAACTTTTCATTCAGGTTCTTTATGAAGCAATGGTTAGATTACTACTTGCAATCCTATACTCTCAGCAACTAGAGAAAGAATCCCAGCATTTTTTAAAGAAGTAAATGATCAAGCATTGACTACCCTATGCTTGTTTTTATAATTCCTTTTCTCATTGTGACAGTGGGATAGTTTGCTCTGTAATAATGTACAATAATCCATTTTTTCACTTTACAGCCAGTTTCACAGTCTTTGTCCCTGAGAGGTTTGGAAGGAAACTAATATGAAACCCTCAGTGGCAATACACAGCATTGATCACAGTGGCTATAGGTGCACCATTATAAAACTCGAAATACCAAATTTGAGGCAGATCGGCACAGGAAAAAAAAACTATCCATGTGGTCACGCCAACTTGATGGCACATAATCAGTCACTCAATCAACTATTGGATTATCAGTATCCTGGAGATTCACAACCCTATTTTGTAGGGATTCTTATTTGGGTTAATTTGGGATGTTGTCTTTGACTTCCTTTAGAGCTTCAAATTTTGCAGCTGCTCCTCCAATTAACATGCTGCTTAAATGCCAAGCCTACATCTTGCAGCTGAGAGGGTGCCTGTTTGCCACACTACAATTCTGCGTTGGTACAGATGCTGTGAAGGCAGGACATCCAAAACTGAATGTAGCAGTTTAGAACAGTTACCAGAAGCTCTGCTCTTTTAGTTGCTGGAACCTCTCTTTGGATTCAGTGCGGAGAATCTGATGAGGCTGCAAAGCAAAACAAAATCCTTAAAGTGTTAAGATTATTCTGTCTAATGTATCCTTTCCCTTGAAAAAAGATGAAAAAGATAGCAGCACATTAATAATAGAAGGAAAGATGAAGCAACTAGGTTAAATTTTATTCTCCTTTGACTGATCTGGTACCTTGTTGAGAAGTATGTCAGATACAGCCAAAGGAATGTAAAATTGTTTGAATATTTAATTTAATGTTAAAATGTATTCTTTTATGATTCACTATTTCTCTTTGCTCTAGGGTACAAAATAATAATGTAAAAGCTCATTCCTAAAATATTGGTATTGATGTGAAAATATTGTGAAATCTAAATTAGTAGGTTCTCACTTGTGATTTAGGGACCACAGAGAGCTGAAAAAAGAATTATAATTGGTATATGGCATAGAGAGCAATTTAAAAATTATTTTTCTACAGTTGTGAAAATCTTGAGATCTAATCAGATTCAAAGAATTATTTCGGCCATTAAATATTAGGAAGCAGAGAATGCACCAAATCTTTGCAATTGAAGCCCAACATTTTGCTGCTACTGTAGAAATACTAGCGAATCTTTTTAAGAATAAGGCAAGTGTGGAATTTAGCATAAATGAGATATGAAATGGCATTCAAATGAAGAGTCACTCCACCTTCCTACAATACCTTGATTGAAAGTTATGGCCAATTTTGGCAATCCCATTAGGCAGACCAGATATCAATTTCATAGGAAGTTGCTTTTATTACTTTCATTGTTGTTGTTGTTAGTTGCAAAGTCATGTCCAACCCATCACGACCCCATGGACAAAGTTCCTCCAGGCCTTCCTGTCCTCTACCATCTTCTGGAGTTCATTTAGGCTCACACCTGCTCCTTCAGTGACTCCATCCAGCCACCTCATTCTCTGTCGTCCCTTTCTTCTCTTGCCCCCAACCTTTCCCAGCATTAGGCTCTTCTCCAGTGAGTCCTCATTAGGTGGCCAAAGTATTTGAGTTTCAACTAAAGTATTTGAGTTTCAAACTTTTATTGAAATCAGCTTATAATAACAGAAACATGCAGATCAGGTGGTTGTGCTGTATCTCCTCCTTCTTATACTCTGGTGAATTAAGGAGATATATCTGAGCCTTCCAAATGTTATCTGGACAGTCTAGAATTTTTTTATAAAATATTTTATCCCTTGTCACCTTGAAAAAGAGCTTGCACATCACCAATAAAGCCATCTTCTTCACTGTTTCCACTGAGATATAATCTTAGCAGTCCTTCCTTTTCCTCCTCTATTCCTTCCTAAATGTTTTACCCCATCATCTTTCCAAGTAGTATTATTTTCTATAATCCCACCAACCCATCTCTTATCCAATTTTCCACAGACATCATTGTAATCAATAGTTATATTTTCAGGCCAAGGAACCACCATTACCTTTTTGCTCTCCTGTAACTGCTAGGCATCCCACCAAAGGAAGCAAGAAGGAAGATAAAGAAAGCTATGCAGAGCAGTTTAGAATAGAATAGAGCTGGAAGGGACCTAGTTCAGCCTCTGCTCAAGCAAGAGCACCTATACCATCTCAGAAAAGTGATTGTCTAGTCTCTCCTTAAAAACCTCCAGTGATGGAGCGCCCACGATTTCTGTTCCACTGGTTGATTGTCCTCACTGTTAGGAAGTTTCTCCTTAATTCCAGGTTGCTTCTCTCTTTGGTCAGTTTCCAACCATTGTTTCTTCTCCTGCCCTCTGGTGCTTTGGTGAATAACGTGACCCCTTCTTCTTGGTGGCAGCCCCTCAAATACTGGAATACTCCTATCATGTCTCCCCTATTTCTTCTTTTCTTTAGACTAGCCAAACCCATATCCTGCAGCCATTCTTCGTATGTTTTAGTCTCCAGGATTTTAATCATCTTAGTTGCTCTTCTCTGAATTTTTTCGAAAATTTCTCACCAACCTCTCTAAGTACCAGGCGGGTTGTACGGTAGCCCTGCCTATCTACCACTACATATACTTGTGGAATCAAACATTGCTAATCCTTTGAAAGGAGTTTCCTGCGATAACCTTCAGGCTATTTCGTTTGGGTACTTAAACTTTATAATAATGGAATGTCAGCTATACTATAGAGCAGATGCTGCAGAGGTAAGGCAGCCAGTCATCCAAAAACTAATAAACAGGCTGCTGATTTGATCTCCAGACTTGCAGAGCGCTGCCTGGCAGCCACAGTCCTCAGGGGTGAAACTCTAACTCAGCCAATAAAGTGTTTCATTCACTATCTAGGATTTGTTACGTCCAAAGCCAATTTTGTTTCAGTTGCTCCTTTTGGCCTAAAGGTAACAAATGCGCTCTGAGCTGGGAAAGAAGGCCCTTTGTCCGACTTCACATTTATTTTACATATTACGTGATTATTTAGGTAACAGTGCTGAGAATGTGAGATAGGAGGGTCCATCAAGCAGATGGCTAAAAGGCATATGACAAAATGGGCAACTTTGCACTTGTATAAAGAAAATGGAGCACTTGCGTATAACAAAACCTTTAAAGAGCTCTTTCACTGCACAAAGAGAAGTATGTGAAACATTACACAAATAAGCAGATCATAGCTTGTGCCTGATTGTCTCCCATTGTGTTGGCTACCACCAAACCATGGTTTATCATGAATTAGCTTAATGAGGCAAATAAAAAAACAAATGCATTTCTTAGAATGAGAAATTGAAAACTGAAGAGGAACTGGCTCTTCAAGTAGCAGATGTCACTGAAGAAATAAATAAAAAGGTTCAGCCAAGATTTTATGGTAGGCATGTTGTACAAGTCTGATGTTTTGTGTATTGTAAAAAATTTGTCTCTTCTTCAGACTGAGTATGAGGATATCATACATTGCCCAATGTCACATTATATATATAATGATAAAAAATAAATCAATATTCATAATTATATTTTTGTATATTTAAATAAACAGAAATCCCTGCAGTATCTCTTTGTACATTCAATTAGAAAGATTTCTAATTCTAATAGGCCAGCACCATCTTGTGGTCTGTGTGGAACATTACTTTTTTTAATGATTTTCTTTTTTAACCAAGTGGTGTTTATCTTCTCATACACCAAATGTTTGTACTTTGGCTGTTTAAAATTTTAAAAGCTTTTTCCCCCCAAAGTAATATTTTTTTAATAATAAAGCTTGATTTTGTTTGTCTCCTGTGAGATTGATTTTCCCAAGCGTGAGGGAGGTGAGGGAAAAATACCTATTTACTTGCCTCTATGCTGCATACCTTGGAGGCTGCACTATTTGAAAATCATCAGGGAAAAATCTGGAAAGATGAATCTTGGAAATTGAGGTAATCCACAACTCCAAGCAAGAGACCCTATATCAGAGGTGTTAAACTGCCAGCCCATGGGCCGGTTGCATCATATGAAGGCTGTGCCCACCCCAGCTCTGGCAATGCAAAAAAAGTCACAGTACGTCGCAACACGTCATGTGACATGGTGAGTTTGACATCTGTGCCCGATACTAAAGATACAAGGATGGGTGAAGAACACGTAAAAAGCCATGATTGCCTTATATATTGACTTTGTTTTAAATTAATGCTCCTCAAAAGACAATTCAACTGAATTTTAGGTTTGTGTAAGAGCTAAGAGGGTCCAATAAGTCAAGCATGATCAAATAGTGGTATGACAACTGAGATTAATACTTCTCCCGCTCATGGATTATTTGCTCCTAACTAGTGTGGAAAACTATGTTCAATATGTCAGGCTTTATCTTAACTGAGAGAGAGTACCAAGAACTTTGTGGCCAATTGAGCCAACTCAGGTAAGATGGTTTGGTTGTGCTTGTTGAAATTTCCCAAAACTGTTAGTTTCAGAGTCCTCTGTAGTATTGTTGTGATTCAGTATCAGCCTGTGCTCCCAGCAGCTGAGTCCAATGAATGAGAGGAGGAGAAAGAGGGGTTTGGAGAGCCTTTGGTGTCAGAGGGAGGCTCTGATGCACTGCAGGACTCTCAGCCTGGCCCCTCCAGTCATGTTCCTCATGAGGCTCAGCTGTGTGAGTACGAGGTGTCGGACTCAGAAGAGTCACAGCTGAATCTGTTCAGAGACTCTAGAAGCAGAAGGCAATCCAGCAGAGCAGAGCAGAGAAAATCAATGAGGCAACTCAGTGAGAGGAGGAGAAGGCAGAGAGAACCCACGCCTTGGGACTGATAATAAAAGGGGAAGTGTGGGCGGGGCTGGTTGCTGAAGGCAACCGTTTGGAGACATTCTAAGAGTATCCTGGTCTGTTCTTGCTACTTCTGTTTAACTTGTTTGTTGACTCTTGTTTGATATTTTGATTCAGTTATTGAAGGAAATATTCTGCTGCTTTTTTGAACTGTAAATAAATTTGGGTTGGGTTTTTCCAGCCTATTGACTGTAAAAAGGAAAAAGGGGTTGTCCCTGACACACATACAGGGCCGGTCGTAGGCTGGAACAGAACAAGTATCTCCAAAACACCTCTATCAGTTTTAGTAGAAGGATAGACAATACATCAATCTTATCTAAACTAGTAAGTCCTCAAACATTGTATGATAAACCTTACCACCCAAAGCATGGACTTCACTTACCCCTTTTGGGTTCCCTGCCATTTTGTTGGAAGGGGGGAAGAGGATGCTCCGGGGAAGTATTGTTTGCATGCTTTCACTTTTGCTGGGAATTAGGGACGGGGATCGTCTTCTGACACAGCACAAGACTCCCTCCCAGCCAGTTCGAGCCTGACTGCAAGATCACTCTGCCCTGAGGATGACCCGTTATCTGTCCTGTACCTCAGCGCTCTCGAAACAACCTTGCAGCACTGCATTGGTTGTCAGTTGGCTAGTCAGGGAGGTTGGGTTTTGAAATGGGAAGAATAGCTTGGTGCTTTTCACAGGATCATTAGATTCCACCTGACCTTACTGCATCCACTGTTTGTCAGTAAAAATTCTTTTGATTAACCCCACAGCGTCAAGAGTTATGCTTTCCTGAAAGGATTAGCTGGGGCGAGTCCTTACAGTCCAGCCATACTGAATTTTGAAATTCTAACTTGTGCTTCTGGTATTTCAAGCAAGTGATTATTCTCTGATTATAATAACATCCTATGAAACCGGTCTGAGGTCAGCAAGAAGGTTCCTGCCACTTCGGTCAGTTTCATGGATTGTGTGACTTGGCAACAAGACAAGCCAATCTTCTTTCATTAATTGAACAACAATCACAGATATGACAGGGCCGTTCTGAGAACAGCTGCTTCATATTCCTCTTGGGAATTATATATAACAATTCCGAGAAAGGGGGTGGGAAAGGATATAATAATAGGAATAGAAAAAAATGGCAACTTGAAAAGATTTGCACTTTTTAAAAAAATGGTTCTATTGCCACAAACATTTGAAATAAAAGGGACTGTGGTGCAGCTGGCATCATAATACACAGTTGGGAAAAGGAGCCAGACTTCATTTGAAAGTTAAATCAAAACTATCTGAAAGATTAATCAAATGGCTTTCTGTGGTCCCTCATTCTCAGAGTGGCATACTTTGCTATATGGAACCAAGGAGGTTGCACCATACCACTACTTATATACTGGTCTCTATCAATTTAATTTTAGGATGATTTATCATTGAACAAAGGCAGGATATAAATAATACAATAATTATTACTGTAATGAAATAGCAGAATGCAGAGTCCTATTAAAATCATTTTTTTGAGGAAAAAACAAACATCTGGATTAACAAAGAAGACTTATCTAGCAAACAAATAATATAAATTGATCCGGATATTGTACAGATATAATCAATTGAAATTCCAATAATGGGATAGTTATCAAACATTGGTGGAAACAACCATCATTTTTGATAGCGCAGCAGGAATACTCAAAGGAGATGGTTCACAGATTATGGTGTCTGAACATATTTATCATACAGTTAGATAGATTCCTAAGATGCTCCAAATATCTAAGAAAAAGTGAATTATTGAATGGTATTTAGTGCTCACATCAGAAGACCAAAGAGCTGGCAAAGCCCCAACACACATAACAAAACACAAACCCAACACAAATGTAATATGCTCTCAAATATTGACAGATCAAAGGTTTTTCTAAATGTTTTTCTTTGAAATAATGGTAAGAAAAGGAGTGATGAAGTCATATATTTTTTTGGGGGGGGGGAAGCCTTGCTGAAAAAGACTTCAACTTAAAATATGGCCTCGAGTTTAATTTGCCAATATTGTAATCATTTCTGATTTGTGTAGAGTGCAAAAATGTGCTCAGAAAAGAGTTGCCAGAGTCTGTAAAAACACAGGAAGAAAATTAGGGATTATGTGCAGCTCCAGGCCTAGTTGCCTTCTTGAAATCTAGACCCAATGATGCCTTCTCAAGACTTCTGATCATCATTTTATTCATGTACACATCAAGCCCAAAATGCCTTTTGCTTATGCTGGAGATGTTCTAAACAATAAAATACCCAATAGCAACAAAAACAGAGCTACAATTTTATTCCCTAATGCCAAATCTGGAAGACCGCTTTGTATTATTGTGACAGGGTAAGTGGGACTCTGTCATAACAAGCTCACTTCCTAAAAAAAAAACAACAACAACAACAACAACCCTACACCTTCTAGGTTTTTTTTTTTTAAAAAAATCCTCAATCCTCACTCAAACCAATTGTTCTTGTGATTTACCAGAACAAGAGGCTCTTGCCTCGTTAAATATAAAGGGACGATTTAGAATCTTCTACATTCTTCTCCAACTGAGATTCAAAGAGAGAAAACTTGCTAGCTCACCCCCAGAAAAAATGAGTCTGGGAGAGGACAAGGACCCATAGAAAGAAAATGTCTTAACTAAATATATCCCAGTGAGGGCAATGGGCTCTTGTCCCCCATAATTAGAGGGCTAAACACATGTTTGCTTTATCTTTCTCTGTGGCAGGGATTTATGCTGAAGAGCTGTCTCTGGATTGACTCTGCCTGGGAAAAGAAACCCAGAAGATTTGGCAAATTCTGGAATCAGAAGGAATTGAAAGGATCCTACAATAAGAGTAGAGACTTTTAAATGTCCATATAGACATGCACATCCTCTTGCCTACAAAAATGGACTTGGTACATTCCTTCAGTAACAAAAAGCAAAACTGGGAATTTTATAGAAACCAGTAGCTGGAGTTGATCATCTAGTGGATTATACAAAATGAATAGGAACTGAAATGTGTAACTATGACTCTCTCTCCCTCCTGTTATTTTTAGTAAAGCAGCAATATTTGAGCTAATTTTCCTCTAGGTATCTGTACATTGAATATACTTTATTTGCTCAACATAGAAAAGGTTCTATATTTAGAAGCAGAGACAAACTATGGTTTTGCTTAACTATGATTTGCTGTATAAAGTGCAATCAGCTATGTTCACATGTCACATTAAGCTATCAATAAGGTTTGCAAAAGTTATTGATCGTGTGCATGGAGAACATTACACCAAAATGAAATAAACCATAATGCATTTAAAGGTAATATATAAACTATTCTTTGACCGCATCTCATCAGATGTTGACTTCATCGGTATATCAATTAAATTTCTTAACAACAATATGAAAGCGGTTTGTCAACTTTTTTTTGTACTTTCAGTTGACTCCTGACAACTGCCTGGACTAGTCCATGTACTTTTCTTGGCAATGATTTTCAGAAGTGGTTTGCCATTGCCTCCTTCTTAGGGTTAAGAGAGAATGACTGGCCCAAGTTAATCCAGCTGGCTTTGTACCTAAGGTGGCTACTTGTATAGACTATATTTTTTTATTTATTTATCAAACTAATTTGCCACCCATCTCACAGTTCAGGCAATTCCAATTCCCAGAATTCCTCAGCTAACATGCGTCAACTAATTACTTATCTTTCCCCCTTAAAATTCCTCTTCAGCAACTGCTTGCTTTTGATCATATCACTATTTAGTTCTGTTGAGTAATCAGAGTATTATAGTAGCATCTTCAGTAACACAGATATATAATTGTAAATATTCCAAGATAGCTAATTTTACTCTCTTTATGTCTTGGCTCCAGTTGACAGACCTCAGTATTTGGCTATAAAAGCACAATAGATATCTATTTGTAAAATTGCTGAACTCTATTTTTGCCAGCTCTTTTAAGATAGATTTCCTCTAAAGTTTCCATTCATCAAAATAAGGAGACATTTAAAGGAGTTGAGACTAGAGGAGTAGAGAAGGATGTTTTAAGACTTTACAGATAGAATTGTAGAGAGTTTCAGCCTGGAAATTTAGGAATGAAGTCAGAAAGAAAAATATAGAAAACAAGCTAAGGCTAATAAGAGAGACAAATTCAGGAAGAAGGGTTTCCACACATGCATCAACAGAAGGCAACAAAAATGGTGGCAATACATTTATTACACTCCTAATTTCAGATGGAGAAAATGCTAACCACGAAGAAAAAGCAGGTGGAGCTCAACTATTTTGCCTCTGTCTTAAATTTCAAGAACAATTGTTCTGGGATTGACTCTGACACCTGATACAGCAAGCTAATTGTTCCATTTGGTGACTCCACATTGATAGTACTGATGCCACTGGAGTTGGAGAAGAATTTGTGACTGCTGGGACCAGAATCAGGGAGACAATAGCACTTTTATTCCGCCTTTTTCCTTTTGCTCCAGTTAAAATTAGACAAGATGGTCTCTTACAAGCCTTTGGTCTCTTCATAGTTGTTTTTCTCAGTGGAGCAGAGAGCTCAGATACCCTAAGGTCACTTATGGATTCACTTGTTCTCTGAAAGAGACAAGGAAACTTATCAGACAACTTTTGAGACACTTTAGATACCTTGGGAAAAGATGAGGTATCTATAATAGAATTTAAAAAACTTTAAAGGTTGATCCCAAAGAGAGATTCACAAATCAAAGGAAAGGCTGTGAGGAACCTAATAAATGCTTGACAATGCTCACAAGATCCACTGAGTGACCTTCATCAAAGCAAATATAGAAGCCAAGGAGGGAAAGTTGGCTTTTGTGCTGCTGGCATTTACAAAACAGGAGCCAAAGGTTCACCCGGCCAAAGGCAGCCTCTGCAAGCAGAAGAAGGTGAGGCACCCTGGAACATAATTCCCAAGTTCTAAAGCAGTTTGAATGATTGGGTGCCATCAAGTCATTTTCAACTTCTAGCGAACACATTGACAGATTTTTCTCCATGATGATTTGAAGAAGAATTGATAGAAAAAGAAAGCGAGTAGGTTAAAAATGTTGATAAGGATCATCGGGTCAAGGAAGAATGTATTAATGTTGTGGCAGTTGAAGGCAAACAGGAGGGGTTCAGTGGGAGCCATGCTAGCTGTACTGTACAGGTGGAGGTGGAGCTCCTGCCAATTAATGCTAAAAATGCTAGAACAGTGTTTCCCACTCTTAGCAACTTTTAGATGCATGGACTTCAATTCCCAGAATTCATCAACCGACCAAATTTTAAAATTGCAGCAAGTGAAAAACACCACTCTATGGCTGAGCTCTGTGTGAATCAAAGAGACCCTAGCTGAGAAACAAATTTTAGGTGAAATAGAAGAAATACAACCTCCAAACTAATAATTGAAGTAATAATTCAATTCTATTCTACCCAATCAAACCTACTTTAAATATTTGATTCAGTTTTGGGAACCACCATTTTTGAAATAATTTAAATAAAGTGCAAATAAGATATCAGCCTTTTGAGGTAGGCCAGGTCAAGACACAAGACACACTTGTGAAGATTCTAGAAATCCCACCTGATTGTTGTTAGGGCATTTTAAGAGAATAAGCTGAAAGGCTGTTCAAAACCTACACTGACTTTTTTTAAAAAGCTAACAAAACCAAGATAGGGTTGCTGTGAGACTCATGCTTTCTATTCTCCCAGGGATAAGCCACCATTGACCCTCTCCTTATTTCTTCCTAAGGCTAGAGTTAAATTCCTCACTTAAAAGCAGCAAGAATAATTGAAGGCCCGGAAATTAAGTTCTGAAAGGAAAGATGGGATGTAACAGCTCCCTTGAAGTATCTGAAGGGGGTTCACAGGGAAGACAAGTGTGATGACTGACATCCTGGTTTGCAGGACACAAAATAATAAACTTCAATTACAGGATAACGTCGGATTAAACAATTTTAGAAGAAATTTCTTAATTGTAACAGCAGATTGACAAGGCAACCAATTACCCAGAGTGGAAGCTATGTGAGATGAATTAGTGTTCTTTCTCTTTGAAAACATTTTTGGTATGAAATAAATAAGACAAGTGAAAATAAGGGCAGAGATGCTGCAAAGGTTGTAAATTTATCAAATTTATTGGCTGCCCGTCTTACCACAGAATGACTCTAGGCAGCTTACAATATTAGAAAATAAAACTATATAAATAGGATACTATAAAATTACAAAAATACAAAATAAATGTGAGGGGTTTTTTTTACTACCGTCGTAACTTCAAACAGTCGCTAAATGGGAAGTTGCTAATCAACTTGTACCTTGAATTCCTGCATGGAGCGGAGAGGTGGACTTAGCAACCTAAGTGATCAAATGCTATGCTAAAGGAAATGAAACAAAATAAGATAAAAATTACAACTGGGCCTTTTTTAACACCTAAAAGTAGCTTAAAGGAGGCTATTCAAAGGTGGGATGGTGAGGCGTGGAAATTATTGGCTGCTTCAGAAAAAGCTGCTTGGGGGCCAGCTGAAATCTGTTCATAACTAACTAAATGGAAGCTTATTAAATAGCAACAAAAATAGCACAAAAACAGAGGATAAAGAGTGCTAATCAAACTGCCCAGAAGGAGTATTAAAACCACAGAAATATCACTCTTGGAAATAATCTATGTCTGTGGAGAAAGTCTAATTAGACTAGAGAAGGACAGCTGGGAGGGAGGGAGGAGGCTGTGAAACCACAAACCGTGCTACTCTCTGCCCTTCAGCCCCATTCTGAATAGGGTCCCACCCTCCTCCAGATGTGTCACTCAAAGCATCAAGATTTCCATTCTTTTTTTTAATTACCCCTAATTTTTTGCTTAGTGCTTATGTACATTTCCCCCCTCTTTTAGGAAGGGGCTGGCAGAGCCTGCTAATCAAAGTTGATTTCACTGATAGAAAAGGAAAGACCTTGAAACCCATGTTGCCATCAGGTGCTTAGAGTTCTCCCTCAAAAGAAAACCTTTTGAACTAAGGTGAGACTAGACAGTGTCAGAATCTGCATCAGAAAGGAAGCTCAGAGAGAACCAGCAGATCTATTTTAGTCAGTTTGGTCTAGCGCTCAAGGCGCTAGGCTAGAAACCAGGAGACTGAGTTCTAATCCTGCCTTAGGCATGAAAGCTGGCTAGAGGACTTGGAGCCAATCATTCTCTTTTAGACCAACCTACCTCACAGGGTTGTTGTTTTTGGAAAATAGGAGGAGAAAAGAGTATGTTCTGTACCAGCCTGCTACCGGCCTTGCAGAAAGGCAACCCCTGTACAAACGGTAGAGACTGGAGAGCGTCTGAGGCTGGAAAGCGTCTGCCAAGTTTAATTCACAAGCAAAACAACAGAACATGAAACAAGATACCGGAACTTTGATCCTCAAACGGAACGGTTGCTTTCAGCAACCAGCCCTTCCCCAAACACTCCCTTTATTAGAGTTCAGGGCGTGGCCCCCCTGTGCCTCCTTCCGAGGAGTCCCACAGCCTTTCTCTGCTTGCTTCTACTGGTCTGCCTCCTGCGTCGGGCGTCCTTGAACAGGGCCAGCTGTGGGTCCTCTTCATCTGCACTGTCGGGCTCGCGCAGCTGAGAAGAGGGGCCTGGCTGAGGGCTCTGCGAAGCCTCCAAGCCATCATCAGCAAGTTCGTCTTCAACACCCTCCTCCTCCCCCTCGTCTGAGTCATCCGAGTCATCCGAGCCGGCTGCCGGACCCACAGGCTGACCCTGAGTCACAACAGAGTATTAAGTATGTTTGCTGGTTTGAGTTATTAATTAAAAAATAATAAATACGGGAGAGAAAAAAATAATTGGGGGAGACGATCTCAAAGATCTGAGCTCCTATTAATGTCTTACAAAGATGACCAATTTGATTTCTTCTTGGTCTTTAGGGCGTTCATGGAGGAAGGGGAGTCAAAAAGTCTAGGTCAGGGCTTTTCAACCAGTGGTACAGGTACCACCTATGGTACATTGGCACCTGGCAGGTGGTACGCGACCATCCTAGAATGAGCTGAACCGGTGGCAGCACTGCACAAGCTTGAGCGAGAGACGGCTGGAGCTGCAGGGCTGTAAGGACTGAGTGGAAGCGCCAGGATCAGCGCCAGGCTCCAGCTGGAGCTCAGCGCTGATCCTGGTGCTTCTGCTGAGCCCAGAAGAAGCGCCGATCAGCTGGAATGTTGCAGCACCAGGCAGGCAGTCAGGTAGGTGTCTTGCTTGGCTGTGGCTTGGGGGGCACTTTTTCCAGTGCCATTGTAATTTCGAACAGTCACTAACCGAACTGTTGTAAGTCGAGGACTACCTGTATTTCATCACTTTTTTCCTTTTGGGGGGGTCATCAAGTTTTTTTCACCTTGCTAGGCGACTGGTGGTACTCGGATATTGCCATATCCTAAAAGTGGTACAATGGGTGAAAAGGTTGAAAAGCCCTGGCCTAGGTGGCAACAGCAGATGTATCATTAAAAGTCCACCCTTAAGACATGTGGACTTCAACTTCCATAATTCCCCAGCCAGGAACCATTTTCTACCTTGCACCCGCTTTCTAAGGCCAGGGTGCTACCATATAGTCTGGATTTGCATAACACACTAAATTAACTAAGCAAGAATAATAACCACCAAAGTTAACCTAACCTACTTTAGTGTATTGGCCACTGTAACTGCTATGTAAACATTTAATAACTGCTCCACTTCAAGCACGTTACAAGCTGGGACGTGGTAAGGATAGGAAGAAAAACTTAAAGGTCTGCAAAAGACAGATATAAGAGACACCAATACTGTACCCACACACTGATGGGGGCCCTGAAGGGTTTTGTATGGTTTCATTGTTGTCTCCAATACAGATTCTGGACTTTTGCTGAGTCTCAGTCCAGGAAACAGATTTAACCATGTGATGTTAAAAAAGGTAAAGGTAAAGGTTCCCCCGCACATGCGTGCTAGTCATTTCCGACTCTAGGGGCCGGTGCTCATCTCTGTTTCAAAGCCAAAGAGCCAGCACTTGTCTGAGGATGTCTCCGTGGTCATGTGGCCGGCATGACTAGACGCCAAAGGCGCACGGAACGCTGTTACCTTCCCACTGTAGTGGTCTCTATTTTTCTACTTGCATTTTTACGTGCTTTCAAACTGCTAGGTTGGCAGAAGCTGGGATGAGTAACAGGCGCTCACTCTGTTATGCGGCACTTGGGATTCGACCCGCCAAACTGCCGACCTTCCAATCGACAAGCTCAGCGTCCTAACCCACTGAGCCACCGCGTCCCTTTTTTTGATGTTAAAAGAACTATTTATTGCTGAGTCCTGGTCAAAGTGAGTCTGACAGCTGGGTTCATGCAATTGTATACTTTGTTTGGTTTGTGCTTTGATAAGTAAACTGTTTAGTAAAGTGATTTGCAATTCTCTATTTTGTATGAACCCTACTAATTGTTGTTGTTCAGTCACTAAGTCGTGTCTGACTCTTCACGACCCCATGAACCACAGCACGCTTTGTCCTCCTCTGTTTCCCAGAGTTCAACTAGCTGTAGGTTCTAAGAAAAGGATAATTTAAAAACACACTATGCATTAGCGTGATGTATGACACCAGTCTCAGTGCATGATCTGCAGGACTCTATCCACTGCCTTGGTGGAGCAGTGGGCTAATGCCTCCTTAAGTAACACCAGCTGCCTGCAATTAGTGCAGGTTCGAGTCCCACCAGGCTCAAGGTTGACTCAGCCTTCCATCCTTCCGAGGTAGGTAAAATAAGGACCCAGACTGTTGGGGGCAATTAAGCTGACTTTGTAATAATGCCGCTTGGGGTGTGTGTGAAAGCCCTAATAAGCAGGCATATACATAGAATGAAGGCTACTGCTAAGCTTGTAAGCCGCCCTGAGTCTTCGGAGAAGGGCAGGATATAAATGGAATTAAAATAAAAATAAAAAATAAAATATTAACAAGAGCACAGGAGGGTGTACGTAGGCGGGAATCTTTCTGTTCTAAGGGTAATAATAAGATGCTCTTCTAAGCAGCGACTAGCATGGGCTGAAGGTTCAGCCAGCATGTTTTTCCTTAAATGCCTTTATTTATAAGGGCTCAGTGCTGTTAGGAGAAGACAAAACTCTTTTTCAGTTTATGACTGCAGGATTTTGCTTCCTGATGGAAAAATGGAATTAAAAGATGAGCATTCTGATTAAGCTAGACTGAGGAAACCTTAGGATATTAATAAACAGAAATGTATTCTCTAGACTCATTTTTTTTTTCTGCTACACACCTGGCAACACTGGGCTATCATAGATTTGCACGCTCCAAATACTTCGGTGCTCTGTGTTGTTCCAAAAACTATTGGTTCGATCGGTACTGACTGTGCTTACAAGCACCTGTCAGCCATTCCTGTTGATTCCTGATGCCATCTGGCAGACCTACCTGCTGACTTTGGGGATTGTCTGGAGCATTCCCTCTTGCAATTTTAGAAAGCAGCAAAGCAGAACCTCCCTCTCCCAGCTGGTCTGAAACAAACTGGTGAATGAAGTATGTAATCTCCCAGCTGCAACCAGCCTGGCCCTCCCACTTCTCAGCTGATTGGCTTTTTTTTTTTGCTCTGTCTTGAAAATGGGTTTCTTGGCCTCCCTTCTCCTAACCTGAACAGGAAATTTAAAAAATAAAAAAACTCCAATTATTTAATTTTGAAATTTGACCATTTTCATCCATCAAATAGGTTAATTTGAAATAGGACTTCTTCACACAAATATTAGTCAATGCAGTTTAGCTGCTGCTGGATTATATTCCTTCAGATTAGAGGGGGAGTGTGGGCAACTGATTTACAAGGACGAAAAGCCCTCCTGAACATTCAAGTCAACACATTAAGGAGCAGGTATAACATGACCTACATGGCTGACACACATAAAAGGGGGCATAAGCATGCTCACAGCTGCCATCTTGACTTTTAATTTTTTTTTCTGGAGATTGACCAATTATTTATAAACATCTTGACTTTTTTGTAGAACAACTGTGTAAGTTTGTTTCTTAGGGGGATAGGAAGATATAGGAGAACACTGTTTGGACTGGAAGCTTCACATTACTGAACAGGACAGTGATAGTGAACCTTTTAGAGACCAAGTGCCCAAACTGCAACCCAAACCCCACTTATGTATCATTGGGTGCCAGGTGGGTGTGGCCCATTAGGTGGGTGTGTCCCATTGGATAGGCGTGGTCCATTGGGTGGGCATGACTGTGGTGGTAAGGGCAGACTGGGTGGGACTAAAAAGTTCAATCAATCAATTCCAATTTTGAAAGATCTTTTTTTTCCGTGAGAAGTTGAAATTGATTTATTGAAACTTTTTTTTTTGCATATGGCGGCAGAGCCTTAAAGCGAAAAGGTTTTACAAAACCCAGCTGAAGGCTGAGAACTGGGGTGATGGTGCACATGCCCACAGAGAGGACTCTGTGTGGCACCTGTGGCACGCGTGCCATAGGTTCGCCACCACAGACTTAAAGTTAGTGTTACGTCACCATGAACTCAGAGAGCAAAATGGACATCGCCAACAAATTCGGAGTACTTGGGTGTCAAGCCCCGGGCTTGACAATCAATGGGTGGGGGGGAAAGACTGCAGCCATGGCCGCCAGCTGCTCACAGCATCGCTGCTCCGCTTGCCAGCCGCTGAATGCACCGACACTCAGCTGGGTGGCCGGGATGCTGGAGCCACTCGCAGCGCTGCTGCTCCACTCTGCCTGCATGCCGCTTCCTCTGCCAATGATCAGCTAGGCGGCTGGGACCCCAGAGCCACTCACAGCTCCACCGCCGTGCTCTGTTTGCAAGCCATAGTTTGCTCCAACAATCAGGTGGGAGGCCGGGAGATCAGAGCTGACACAGCCAAACGCCCGAGAGCCCCGCAGGCCGGCTGGGGAGTAGGAAGCAGCTGCTGGCAAACAGTCCAGTGAGCGGGCCAGACTCTGCAGAGTAGCCAGGTAGATTCCAACCAATGAGGTGTGCATTTTGGGGCACCAAACCTCCCACCGGCTGTACCCTTGGGCAACAGGAGATGACTTATCAGGCAACGGAGCTGGTGGCGAGGCGGAGAGCCATGTGGAGCAGAGAAGCACTCAAAAGTTTTGGACAAGGAAGGGGAGGGATTTGTACCTACCTAACAGGATGCTGGTCTGCTGAGAAGGGAAGGGTGGTGCAATCTATTGGGCTTGCTTGTTAACACCACGTGGTAATGGCTGGCAGGCTGCTGGAGCAGGGAGCTAGCTAACGGCTCCCAGCATCTCAGACAGCCCATCTCCAGTGCTGCTATTGGTTGCCCCTAGGCAGCAATAGGTTGCTTCAAACCTATTGGCCGCCGCCTATAGGTTTGCTGCATCTGCAGCCCTGTTCTCTAGTTCAGATCCTGCAAGCAATAAACCATGACCTTTGCTGAACTCACTCGCCTCGTATTCATTCCTGCACAACGAACCCAGTACACAACACTGGTGATGAAGGTGGGATCCTGCTTCTTCGTCGAAGCTGAAAGTCACTAGGGGAGAGGCAGCGTTCACCTGGTGGGAAAAGCAAATTCTCTCCCTTCACTATGGTCGGCTAGCTAAGCCACAATAGAGACCATGCGCTCAGAGGACCAGTCCCTGGGCAACAGAGAGGCAGGATTTGAAGACGCTGATATCCAGCCGTGAAGACCAGCAGAATGCCTAAGGTTGGAAGGCTGCGAGAATTCGACATCAAGCAACCAGAAGGATAGCCATCGTACCTGTCCCAGGTCGAGAACTACCTTCGGGTGAACCAGGTCGCAGAGGATGGACTGAAGGCCGCCACGCTGCTCTGTGTGTGTGGCCCAGCGACGTTCGATCTGGCCGAAAAGCTGTTTGCGCCCACACCATTGGAATCTGTCTCCTATGCCGAACTGAAGAAGAAACTCGGAGAACATTTCCAAACAAAGATGTCGGTGATTGCATGGTGCTACGCCTTCGAACAATGAATAAAGCAGCTGGGAGACACCGCATCCGAGTACATTGTGGCCTTGAGGCAGGCCGCACGCCTCTGTTGATTTTCAGACGTTGAAGAGCAACTTCGAGACCGGCTCATCTGCGGCCTCTGCAACTGAGAGCTGAAGCAGAGACTTTTTGCCAGAGAGGTCCTGTCGTTCGCAGATGCCCAGAATGAAGTCATGGCAAACTAAGCTGCAGGTGGAGCCGTCTAAACGATCCAGCCCGCCAAAACGATGCAATGCAAAGAAGCCGTCCACCATGAGGATGCAGAACTCACCGAGCACTCAGAAGAAGACGCCAAAGTTGACAAGTTGCACAGACAACCTGACCAACAGCTCCGCAAGGCAGATCTCTTGCCTAGATGTCCAGGTTGTGGCGGCTGCCACCAATGCTCGGACTGCAGGTTCCAGACAACCACGTGCCAGGCCTGTGGAAAAACCGGCCACATCGCATCAGTTTGCAGAGGTCACCAGAGGGACCGGCCATCAAATCGCCAGTTGGAAGATCTGACCAGGAGAGGTACTGGGGCCATTTTAGCATGGGGTTTTGCTCAAGCCATAGAAGTGTCTGCTGTACCAGGGCCCGATGCCCCCTTAAACCCAAGTATAGACTTCAGGTGGAGCTCCAAGGGGTCCCCTGTAAGATGGAGCTGGACACAGGCTCCGCCGTTTCCATTATTTCTCTGGACACAATTAATTTCGTGTACAGTCGCAGTAGGAGATGGGCCAAGTTGAGGCCCTCTGACATACTTTTAACAGATTTTCAGAACGCAAAGGTCACAGTAAAGGGTGAAGCCACCTTGGCTGTTAAATTTAATGGGTTTTCAGGGCACCTGGATGTTGTCATAGTAGGGGGCCAGAGAATGAGCCTAATTGGGCTCGATTGGTTTGATGCACTAGGCATCCAAGTAACCGGTATCAACCAGACACAAGTCGCAAGTCTAGCGTCAGTTTGCGAGGACTTCACAGACGTATTTGATTCAGCCCTAGGAAGTTACACGGGCCTGCCAATAGCATTCAAACTAGACCCAAACATGGTTCCCATAAGCCTCACAGGGTTCCCTTTGCCCTCAAGCACAAAATAGACACGGAACTAGACAAGCTTGTGGAACAGGGCGTTTTGCAACCAGTAGATGGTGGAGTGGGAAACTCCTATTGTAACACCACTTAAAGCCAATGGGGAAATCAGAATATATGCAGATTATAAATGCACAATTAACCGGGCCCTTAAACAGCATGCATACCCAGTCCCCGTGGTGAGCCACATCCTGGCATCTTTGCAGGGTGGCTCCACTTTTGCGAAATTAGATTTGGTGCAGATCTATCAGCAACTACCTGTTGATGAGGCCATGGCCGCAGCAGACAATTGTGACCCACAGGGGGGCTTTCAGAGTAAAGTGCTTGCAATTTGGAGTCAGTGTAGCCCCAGGCATTTTTCAGGGAATCATGGAACACACACTTAAGGGCATTCCAGGGGTTTGCCCCTATTTTGATGATGTGCTTATTGCCAGAGAATCCACAGAGGTGCTAGCAAGGAGGCTCAGAGCTGTCCTGCAGAGGCTGCATGAAGCAGGCCTCAAACTAAATAAGAACAAATGTAGTATTGGGGTTCCCTCAACTGAATTTTTGGGATTTCGCATTGATGCTAATGGCATCCACCAGCTGAGTCCAAAGTGAAGGCCATTCAGATAGCACCTAGCCCTAAAACAAAAGGAGAGCTGCAAGCATTCTTGGGCCTCCTCAACTTCTACCACGCATTCCTTCCTAACAAGACCACAGTGGCAGAGCCATTTCACAGGCTCTTAGATAAAAAAGCTTCTTGGAAGTGGACCAGCATTCACGAAAAATGTTTTCAGGACCAGAAGTCACTTCTGTCAGTCAGTTCCACTATCACTCATTTCAGAAAGTCTGTTTAGCATGTGACGCATCCCCATACGAGGTGGGTGCAGTCTTTAGTCACTTAGAGAAAGATGGAACCCAAGTTCCCATTGCATTTTATTCGAGGACACTGTCCTCTGCTGAGCGTAACTATGCTCAAATTGACAAAGAGGCATTGGCCATGGTAGCTGGAGTTAAAAAAAAATTCCATGACTACTTACAGTATATGGCAGGGACTTCACGGTCTTCACAGACCACAAACTGCTACTGGGGTTATTCACCACAGACAAACAGACACCCCATATATTATCTCCTAGAATGCTGAGATGGTCTATTTTTTTTTATCAGTGTACACATTTAAGCTGATTCACAAACCCGGCAAAGAAATGGGCCATGCACATGGCCTGAGTAGGCTTCCATGCCACAAATCGAACCAGATCCGGCCCCAGTGGCCCGCATATTGTCCATTCAGGACTTGCCAGAGTTTCGCCTCCACGCAGGGGACATAGCTGCAGAAACAACAGCTGATAAGACACTAAGTAGAGTGCTTTCTTGGGTGCACACAGGGTGGCTGGATAAAAGCCCAGGCCCTGAATTTCAGAGTTATTTTACTAGAAGACACGAGCTATCAGCTCACAAGGGTTGCATCACAAAGGTGTCATAGTCCCCACCTCACTAAGAGACAGGGTCTTAAAATCACTGCATGAAGGTCATCCGGGTATTGTCCATATAAAAGCTTTAGCGAGAAGCTACTTATGGTGGTCAGGTTTAGACAAGGCCATTGAAGCCCAGGTGCAGGGATGTTACACATGCCAACAATCAAGGCCTGAAATGCCGCACGCTCCAGTTCACAGGCGGGAGAAGACTCACACTTCCTGGTCTAGAATTCACATAGACTTTGCTGGGCCCTTTCAGGGACAGCTCTTCCTTATAGTGGTCGACAGCCACTCTAAATTGCTTGAAGTAATTCCAGTTGCTAACATGACTACTGCTAGGACCATCCAGGTGGTTAGGAAACTCTTTGCCACACATGGGCTGCCAGACGTCATAGTATCCGACAATGGAGCCCAATTTACAGCGGCAGAATTTCAGGCATTCCTGAGAGCAAACCTCATCAGGCATGCAACGTCAGCCCCATTTCACCCTTCTTCTAATGGTCAAGCCGAATGCATGGTCTGGACCGCAAAAGAGTCACTGAAGCGTATAGTGACTGGGGACTGGCATCACAGATTGGCAGATTTTTCACTTTGCCAGCATTCCACGCCCTGCACGGCTACAGGGAAAAGCCCAGCAGAGCTGCGCTGGGGGAGGCGACTGATCACGAAACTGGACAGATTGCATCCAGATAGGGTGGCAGCAGAAGCTTCGCACCCAAAACCCCAAGGGGGCTGCAAGTGGGTGATGGGGTGTGGGCCAGGAACTATGGGCATGGGAATTTGTGGGTGCCTGGAAAAATTACTAAAACGTCAGGCCCCCTCTCTTACAAAGTGGGGCTGAAGTGTGGGCGAGTTGTAGGGTGCCACATCGATCAGCTTAGGAAGCATTTCCCAGAATGGCCACAAAGCGAGGACTTCATCATAAGTCCTTACCAGGGTCCACAAACTGGCAGCCAAGCTGGCCCATGCATAGACTCTGAAGGCTCACACAGCCCAAGCAACGATGAGTTGGCCATAGAGGAGGGGAGCCAGGACGTGCAACATGGGTTCCCTGACGGAGAAAGCCAACCTGATGGCTTCAGCTGCTGTGCTAACTCTGCTAAACAAACTAACTCTGGGGTGGGCCATCCTGGAAAGGCCAGCCAGAGAGCACCGAGCCACTCTGAATCACTTGAACTAAGAGACACTGATCTACCCAGCCCGGCGGGCAAGCTGATAGGCCAGGATGTGCCTGGGTCCCCCAGGCGTTCCACAAAGCCATGCAAACCTCCTGCTTATCTGCAAGATTTTGTTCTGAAATAATAAAGCTATAATGTTGTATGTACCCTTGTATTTAATGCTGACCTACAAGATTGTAATGGACAATGGAGCTATAATGTTGTAAGTATTTTACTGTGCTGCTAAGTGGAACCTATTCACACCAGTGTTAAGTCTTTGTAAAGTGTATTGCTGTAATTACTTTCTATTGTTGCTATAATGTTGTTCGTTCTAAGGGGGGGAGGGGTGTAATGTATTGGGCTTGCTTGTTAACACCACGTGGTAATGGCTGGCAGGCTGCTGGAGCAGGGAGCTAGATAACGGCTCCCAGCATCTCAGACAGCCCGTCTCCAGTGCTGCTATTGGTTGCCCCTAGGCGGCAATAGGTTGCTTCAAACCTATTGGCCGCCACCTAGGGGCCAGGGTATAAATTGCTGCATCTGCAGCCCTGTTCTCGTCTTCACCTCGTCTTCATTCCTGCGCAATGAACCCAGTACACAACAGGTGTAACAACAGGGGAAGAGAATTTAGTCAGCACTGGGAGCAAGCCACTCCCAGTGCTAACTTTGTTTGAGTTTCAGCATCTGTTAAATTACGTTCCTGTTTTTTTTTTGTTACCTGCATTGTTCTTTCCTGTGTTGGTGTTGGAGGGGGCCAGGACCATTATGGACATAACATTGGGTATGGTTAGGAAGGCACTGACTTTTGTAGCCTGCCCTATCTATGTTTCCTGGTAAAATACATAGGAAAATTCCATTGGAGGAAAATTCCACTTAGGGTTAGGGCTACGTTACCATGAACTTGGAGAACAAAGTGGACATCTCCAACAAATTCGGAGTGCTTTGATATGGTTAGGAGGGCACTGACTTTTCTAGCCTGCCCTATCTATGTTTCCTGGTAAAATACAAGGAAAATCCCATTGGAGGAAAATTCCACTAAGGGTTAGGGTTAGGTCATCATGAACTCAGAGAACAAAATGGATATTGCCAACTAATTTGGAGTTCTTGGGTATGGTTAAGAAGCACTGACTTTTCTAGCCTGCCCTATGTTTCCTGGTAAAATACATGGGAAAATCCCATTGGAAGAAAATTCCACTTAGTGTTAGGGTTACGTCACCATGAACTTGGAGAGCAAAACTGACATCTCGGAGTGCTTAGGGTATTGACGTTTCTAGGCTGCCCTATCTACGTTTCCTGGTAAAATACATGGGAAAATCCCACTGGAGGAAAATTCCACTTAGGGCAGTGATGGCGAACCTTTTAGAGACCGAGTGCCCAAACTGCAACCCCATTTTATCAACTTCAACAGCCTATATTGCCTTGTTACTGAAATAATAATTGTGATCCAGATTCAATACTACCTTTAGTTGCAATAACTGTAAGCTTTATATAATTGTTGTGTAGGAATCGTGACCCACTCCCCTGTGGCAAGCTACTTCAACTCAGTCACGTTCAGGATTTTTCCAGTACAACTGCTTGTTTCAAACCTTGCACTACCATTTGTATGCAGTTTGGGGTTTGGCTTTAATTTAGCTCTTCCAAAACAGCATTTGTTCTTCATTTCCCATTCTCTTGTAAAATTGCTTGGATATTGGTGGTTATCCTGTTATTGTTGCCTGACCAACTTGTATTTCAGTTTCAACCATTACTGGGAAGATTTCACTACTCTCCTCAATCTTCTCCATTTGAAAACAGTGCAGGTCAGTGAGCCCTAGGAGGTTAGAAGTGGTTTTGGTAACTTTTTCCAGACTGTTAGGCATCAGTGATGAAGCTTTCAGACTTCTGAACAGCACTACTGATGTGTCTCTAGGTATATGTTTCTCCATGTAGTGAGAGATGCACTCTGATGGGGACAAAGTTTGTGAGATTTACAAAGGGTAGAATTAGCCCCAAGTGATCATTAGTTGTTTAATGAAGTAATCACACGATTGGCCATAGTTATTCTTTTTTTAAAAAAATGGTTAAAGGGAAGGGCAAATTACTTTTTTCATTCTGGAACAGACACGTTGGATGCCTGCTTATGAATTAAATAAAATATCAAATATGAAATGTTAGTGCAATTTATTCAACCAGACTTTCTTTAAATACATCTAGGAAGTTATAATAATGGCAAAAACATGCAAACATTTAGATGGTTTGCAAAACTTCCTTCTCTACAGAATTATATTGCTGCCAATATTTTAACTGTCTTTCAGTGCTACAATTATGATTTAGGAATTATATTATTCTGTATATTTTATTGGATATCAGAGAATCAGCAGGAGGCTATTAATGTAATGCAAAACTGGCTAACCTGAGGGATCTGGCAGGTCACAAAATAGCAATGTATCAGAAGGCTAATGACCGAGTTTTCCCCTTACTCTCACTTCTAATCTCTTTTCTACCTCCAGCTTACCTTTTTGTTTTTTTCTCAAGACAGATAGACACACTTTCAAGCATAACAAGAGTCTATAACCCAGGGGTGTCAAACTCAATTTCACTGAGGGCCGCATCAGCATTGCGGTTGCCCTCAGGGGGCCGGGTGGGTATGGCCAGGGTAGGCGTGGCCTACTGGTTGGGCGTGGCTAGAGTGCGTATGGCCTACTGGGTGGGCATGGCCAGCTCTACATCGTTCGCATCAAGGGTGCCTATGGGGGCCTGGGCAGGAGTGGGACAGATCTGAGGGTCTCTGGCAGAAGGAGAGTCTCTGGGCCAGGGCCAAGGCAGTGGGGGCCGTTTCCTCACTGTTTCCAGGATGGCTTCGCGGGCCACATGAAACCACTTTGCGGGCCAGATCCGGCCCCCGGGCCTTGTGTTTGACATGTCTGCTATAACCAATCTCTCCCGCCCCCGCAAAGCATTCCTATGAATAAAGATGATGCTTTACATGTCACATACCATGTGGGCTTCTGTGTAATTTTCGTGAAAAGAATCTAAAACCAATTAAAGTCAGGTGAGATAGGGAATCTGAGGGTAGCACAAGTGGTGTCCATGTGTTCATTCCTTGACACTTTGTTCATCCTTAAAGCAACAATCCCTGAAAACTATGGACTGAGATAGTTATCTTTTGCCAATACTTTGTGTGGCACTCTAATTTTGCAGAAAAAGTTGGGAAGGAAGGACCTCAAGACTAGGGGTATAAAATCTGTAGAAATGCATTTTGCAGAGTCGTTTATTGGTCACAAAACAAAATCAGTCTTACTGTATTCAATGGTTTGAATAAATCCAAACCAGATTATTTTAAAGGATTTTTTAAAGGAAACTACTATTTAAGAATAATGTAGTATATTGACACGTGAGTGCTGAGTTCTTGCTCAATAATACAGATAAACATTTCATCATAATTGTCAATTGAATACACAATCTATCTAGCTTGCTACAAGTACAATAATGTGACTTAGTACTAAGAGATGAAATTACTCCTTTATTTTCTTGAATAATTATTGATTTGCCTATGGTCTCCTATTTTTTAGTTGTACTTCACCAACAGCTTCTGGCACACGTTTTATTTCATCTTTTAATTTCCTTCTTACGGTGGAAACTCTACCAAGAAAGGCTTAACTTATAATAAAGGCTTTGGGGGAAATAGCTAATATTTCCATTGGGAATATTTCAGATTTATAGACATTTATAGATAATTCATGTTCTTTGTTAGTATTGCCTAGTGTACATTTCAAAGTCAGAAATGTATTTTCTTTCCTGCCCATTAACAAATTTATATTTATTAGTATTTCTTGTCAGTATATTGGGTTTATCTTTATTATTTTTAAATTCAGATGTAGCATGATATAATCAGACAAAATTCCTTTTGGGGATAACTTGGGGGAAAAGATGTTTAAAAACAATTTCATCAGCAAACAAGGTAAATCAAATAAATGTCTGTTTTATATTAATGTTCTTTGTTCTCTAATTTAAATATTTGTATTTCAGTTTCTGATGAAATTATTTTCGAAGTGCCTTACAAAAAAATTACACATTCAAGGAGCTGTTGGCTGACATTCATTTTCCTGGACAGAGGAAGGGTTTTGCATCTTTTCTCTTGATTCTGCAAGAGCAGCTAAAGCAAAATAATATTATTATTTTCTTTAGGGGAGGGAAAATAAACGTTCTTTCAAGTGTTTGCTCTTCTGGAGTGGAACAACTCTTGAAGCAAGATTTTCCTTCGCATTCCCAATAAGTTACCCCTGGACACTGATAGCTTTAAAAAACAAAACAAAAACAACTTCCTTTTGGAACACTTCTAAATGTTTTTTTATTCAGTAGACAATTCTGGTATAGATAAAGACTTAGCTTGGTATCAGATAGCTTTCAATGGCCTCGTGAAGTGAATTTAACTGTGAATGTACCAGAAAATATAATTATTTTACTCTTGAGATATGTCCAAACAAGGAAGTCATTTAGTTCTGAAAAAATTCAACCCTGACTAACATGAGATGAGAGTGTTCTTTAGGTGAAGAAAACACATTTCCCATTAGAAGATTCTCAGTTATCCGTCCTGAGCACTGGTCAAATTCAAATATCTCTGTCACTTCTGAAGAAGCTTCTTGGATGAGAAGTAAAACATGTTCAAGCAAAAACAAAAAGTCCAATTGCCTTTTGAAAAAGTACCTTTGGGACCTGGATGACTGAGAATCTCCATAGACATCTCACTGGGTATTTATATCTCTTTTCATTCCCTAGATCAGGGGTGTCAAACTCAATTTCATTGAGGGCCGCATCAGCATTGTGGTTGCCCTCAGGGGGCCAGGTGGGTATGGCCAGGGTGGGTGTGGCCTACTGGGTGGGCGTGGCTAGACTGCGTATGGCCTACTGGGTGGGCATGGCCAGCTCTACATCGTTCACATCAAGGGTGACTATGAGAGCCTGGGCAAGAGTGGGACAGATCTGAGGGTCTCTGGGCCAGGGCCAAGGCAGTGGGGGCCATTCCCTCACTTTTTCCAGGATGGCTTCACGGTCCACATGAAACCACTTCGCAGGCCAGATCCAGCCCCCGGGCCTTGTGTTTGACATGTCTGCCCTAGATTCTTCCTGCTTTCAAGACCAAAAGATCAAAATGACTGTAAATTAGGGAGGAAATTCAGGGCTCAGTTATCAGGGAAATTGCCTATTAAGTAGAAGATGTGTGTAAGCCCTTGTCTGGATCAGAAAAAAATTGCTTCTGTACAAGTTTTCAGCTGGAATCAGTACGGAAGCAACTTATCCCTTAGCCATTTCCAGCACCATCACAAAGATCACATAAAACAGGAATTCCAACTAAAGGCAAGAATCAAGCTAGAAAGAATATTCTTAGCTCAGGTTGTAGATTTAGACAGAAATTTGTCCTTTGAGCTTGCTGCTTTGGCTCCCAAATGTTTCGTTATTAAACCAGGTAACATCTTCAGTGGATTTTTGATTGAAGTGTCTTGTTTGTTTATATAGGTCCTGGATTGTTAGGTAACTGGTGACTGGTTGAGTCACAAGATGAACTGAGTGACTGGCTGAATCACAAGATTGGCTGAGTCACGAGACTGATTGAATCCCAAAACTATTCTGGTCTTATGACTTTTGATTGGTTGCTGTGAGGTGTGAAATTCAACAGGTGGTGGTGGTGGTCAGTTGTGTTGTCAATTGATGGTTCAGATGGTCCGCTTCCTTATTGGTTCATACACTGTTCTAAATCAATGTATTTGTTGATGGAATATTGGTGGAATATCAGGCTTCGATAAACTTGTGTGCCTGATGGGGTTTAGCATGGTCAATGTCTTTGGCTTCATCCCAATCAAACTGATGTTGTTTATTGATGGTGTGACTGGCAATCAGGAACTTCAGGTCATGCCATTTGACAACTAGCAGCCATTTGATGACAGAAACGACCACCCACTCACCAGTTTAATTTCAGAAGTCACAAGACCAGAATCAATTTTGTGATTCAACCAGTCTTATGATTTAATCAGTCCTGACCACCCAGGACCTATATAAATGAACAAGACACTTCACTCAAAACCCTGCAGAAGATCTTACCTAGTGTGATAACAAAACATCTGGGAGCAAAACAGCAACCTCGGAGGTCAAACCTCTGGCTAAAGAATCAAGCTTTTTGACTGCTCATTTCCTACTTGTCTTTCCCTCCCCACCTTCATAAAATCAATCAGTGTTTGTTTTGGTGGTGTGTATAGGAGGTCAAGTCTTATAAATTCAGGTTCCTATAGTTTTAGCACCAAACTGACACTGAAGATAATGAATGACTCAATTTTTATTGCTAAAAGCAAGTATCACTCAATTTGACAGAATAGAGTATTGGTTCTCTAGATACACAATGTGCAGAAAAAGTGTTGAAATTTTAGGCAATTCACTGGGGAATATCAAAGGACATGCCTTTTCATTAGTTAGATTTATTGATTTATTTACCCAACCTATCTCACCTGAGTATGAGAAGATATATTTTCTTCTTTACAAGTTTTCCTCATCCATTCTCTGCGAAAGTTTAAGCCATACTTATTTTGCTCAGCTATGCTTTCTTTTCAGCTGAGGAATTGGCAGAGGTTGCCAAAAGGGGAGATCTTAGTTGCATACTCTGTAATTAAAGAGGACAGAAGTCAACTCTCACAGATATCATAGATAATAATCGTCATAATCAAGTGGGATCTTAAAAGACGAAAGGAGATAAAAGAAGAAAAAACCTCATGTAGGATACAGCATCATCATCCCAAGTCACGGGTGTCAAACTTGATTGTGTCAAGTGACACATTGCAATGTATCACAACAGTTTTTGCCTTTGCAGAACCGGGGTGGGCATGGCCTGTGCGTGACACATCCCATGGGCTACCAGTTGACACCCCTGTCCTAAGTGATTTCCAAGTGAGGCCATTTAGTTGGGATTCTGCATTGAAGCAACTGTAATGGATGCTTGTGAGCTACTGAGTCAGTTGCAAGGCTCTGCTTTGACATATAAGACCTAAACGTATCATTTTCCTTGCTATAAACCTTGTTGATTGCTAAAATCATCAGAGGAAGTCCAGCTGCCTGTACTACAATGTATGGGCTATCTTGCAATTACTACCACAAAGACCTTCTTTGTCTTGGCCCTTATCCCCCAGGTACAGCTCTTCCGAAAGGAACATTTCCTATTTATTGATTGTTTGATTATATCTATCTATCCCTACCTCAATATTTTTTAGGTCTTGGCAAGCACTCAGCTTTGAGTGAAATGCTCTGGGCAATTTTTTTTTTGCCTTTCTCAACATTTTCAGCATGTTTCTATCGTTTTTTTTTCATGGACTGCAGTTTTGTTGATGGTATTTTAACCACTTTCTTCTGGTTTGCTTTAATGCTGTATACTATTGGGACACACACACACACACACACACACACAGAGAGAGAGAGAGAGAGAGAGAGAGAGAGAGAGAGAGAGAGAGAGAGAGAGAGAGAGACAGAGAGACAGAGAGACAGAGAGACAGAGAGACAGAGACAGAAAGACTTTTAATAAAAGTAATAAGAAAAGGTACCATCAGACTCTTCCTGGTATTTTTTCTACCATAGGCTAAAATAGCTTTTTTCCTATAATGTCAAAATATTAAAATACCATTTCAATTAATTCAGAAGATACTTATTCTTGTTATTAAATTGGTATTAGCTACTTCATATTTTAAATATTTGTTGATCCATTGTTTTTCTACTATATAGTTTGGAAAAAAAATGCCCCCCAAAAATGGAAACTAGCCTCAAGGTAGTATGGCTTCCTGTCTATTTCCTAAGATCCTTTCCAGGCTGTGTTTCAACATTTGTTACCTTATATTCTTTGCTTAGATCTTCTCCTGAGATTAGTTTTTAACCAATATTTATTACAAAAATTATTTTACAAATAATTCATCAATATTATTTTGTGAACATGGTTTTATCAGGTCTTAACGTTTTTACATGAAGATTATTTCAACGTATCTTAGAAACATTTCAAAATAAATCAGTATCTCGAGTCTTAACAGAGATAGGGATCCAGATTGCAGTGAAGCCCAAGCATGACACAAGTCAGGAATGCAGAATACAGAAAGGAGATGTGAAACAGATCTTCCCAAGCTTCAGCCACATTTCACCCACTCCATAGGGAAAATGACATGTATCCTGGGAAATTCCCACAGAGATCTCAGGCAGGAGTTTCCCCTTCCTCCTGCTTGCCAAGAATCAAATCCTTTCAATGGTAGACGGGATATGTTCTACTAAATAATCTATAGACTTTCTATCAGAGAAAAAAGAAAAGAAAAGAAAAGAAAAGAAAAGAAAAGAAAAGAAAAGAAAAGAAAAGAAAAGAAAAGAAAAGATGCATTGGCTATCCAGAACATTGCTCATACTCCTGTTTTAAAAAGCACAAAGCAACATTGCTTACTTTGCTGCCATTTTTCTTTAATTACTCAAATCAAGGAGTTAAACTGCATACCTTCCTTTTGTGCCTTTAGAATTAAACATGAATTTACTCTGGGAAGCTTCATTATGTTTAATTAAGAAACAGCATCAGTTTCCCCAATGAATAATAGCCAACGTTTATTCTGCTTCTGCCAACTTATGGTACATAATCTAAAGGAACATATGGAAGTCAAAATCGTACAAATATTGAAGAATAACAAATCTATCAGAAGGATAATTGTTTCACAAACATAAAGTCTTGGTTTCTTCTTGTTCTTGCATTACATGGCTGACACAATGTTTGGTATGCATGTGATGTTTTGTAACAAGGGACAGTTGTCCTTTTCAAAATAATGGCCTTGGTACATTTAAAAAGAATAGTAGATGATTTCCTAAAATGTTTGTAACTTTTAGTACTAGGTTATGGTTATCTGAGCACTTGGGGAGCTGAAATAAAGGCTCTAGATCAAGATGGAATTGGATAAAATATCGGAGCAGAAATACAAGATTCTTAATCCAGAGGCTGTCAATCATATGCCAAGACTTGATCTCACATTTTTAAAAGAAATGGAATTTTGAACACAAGGACTGTGCTAAAAATGTCTTCCAAATGTTTGTGGTTTTCATTTTCTTTATCTAAAATAAATTATATTCAAATATATTTCAAAGACCATTTAGCAAAATTCTCATTAGTGGGATGCTGTTATGGCCCTGACCCCTGAGCCTGTCCTACCCAAGGAAGAGGACTCTGAGGATGATGGGGAGGAACTGGCAAGGCCTCCCTCTCCGGGACCCTCGCCTCTGGCAAGGCCTCCATCGCCATCTGAAGGCCGACAAGAGGAGCCTGAGATTAGCCAGGCTGGGAGTGAGCCAGAGCAGCTGCAGCAGATGGAGAGTAGCGGAGATGAATCATGGCTACATCCCCAAGAACGGCGCAGAGCCAAGCATTTACAGCAGTGTAGGAAGAGTAGGAGGGTCAGGGATTAGCTGAGTCACTGAGCCACACCCCACAAGGTACAAAAGGGGATGTGTCTGCTCTCAGGACTTTGTGACGAACAATAATTTAATCAACCTCTGGACACATCTTCAGAATTCTGTCGGATTTACTACCTGTTTGAAACCCTGGCCTGAATTCTTGACAACGCTTCTGTGCTTTTGTTTCTGGACTGTTTGCTTGGACTCATTTTGAGTAATCGTTTGGAAGTTATCTCATTCCAGCGGACACTTGAGGTAACGAGCCTATTTTGGCTGACTGTATTTTGCTGCCAAGGCCTTATCAGAAGGCAATTACTAAAGCCTGAGGAATTGACCCTTGCTAGTCATGCCTGCTTGTCTGTCTGTTTGAACCCCGGGGGGGGGGGGACAGAACAGATGCAGAATCATTGCATATAACATAGAGATAGTCCTCAACTTACAATAGTTCATTTAATGACCATTCAAAGTTACAACGGCACTGAAAAAAGTACTTATGACTGTTTTTCACAGTTACGACCTTTGCAGCATCCCCATGATCATATGATCCAAAATCAGATGCTTGGCAACTGCTTCATATTCATAACCGTTGATGTGTCCCAAGGTGATGTGATCCCCTTTTGTGACCTTCTGACAAGCAAAGTCAATGGTGAAGCCAGATTCACTTAACAACAAGGTTACTAACTTATCAACTGCAGTAATTCCCTTAACAACTGAGGCAAGAAAGGTCGTAAAATGGGGCAAAACTCACTTAACAGATGTCTCACTTAACAACAGAAATTTTGGGCTGAATAGTGGCCGTAAATTGAGGACTACCTGTATTGATAATGTGGTTGAAAAAGTATCTTGGCATTTATAGTATAAGCCTGTCTCCAGAGTCTACAACTTCCTCCCTCCCCTTCTCCTAATTTAATTAAACCAGTCCAGAGAAGGTTTTTTTTTCCCCAGAGCAGAAAACACCAAATTTCTCAGATCAGGAAATATGGGCAAACAGGATGACATTTATATTAAGTGCTGAAGGAGGAATTTAATTTTAATTTAATTTAATAACATTTATATACCGCCCTTCTCCCTGAGGACTCAGGGCGGTTCACAGGGCAGAATAAAATAGCAAATACAAACATTAAAAAAAGATTAAACAATTGCCCTAGTTAAAAACAATATAAATACAGCGCTAAAAACCCCCAGAAAAATTAAAAAAAAAAAAACGAAAGATAAAACAACCCCAACACTCCCCCTCAGGCTAGGCCGGCTTGTACAAACAGAAATGTCTTGAGATCGCGGCGAAAGGAGCGAAGATCGGGCGCCGTCCGGAGCTCTACCGGTAGCTGATTCCACAGCTCCGGAGCGCCCACAGAGAAGGATCTCCCCCTGGGGGCCACCAATCGACATTCTCTGATCGGTGGCACCCTGAGGAGGCCCTCTCTGTGGGAACGCACAGGGCGCAGGGAGCTTGATGCCGGCAGCAGATGTTCCCTGAGGTACTCCGGCCCCATGCCATGGAGTGCTTTGAATACCGTTACCAGTACCTTGAATCTGACCCGGAAGACAACTGGCAACCAATGCAGCTCACGGAGCAGAGGCGTAACGTGGGAGTATCGGGAGACTCCCAACACCACTCTCGCGGCTGCATTCTGTACCAGTTGGAGCTTCCGAGTGGTCCTCAAGGGCAGCCCCATGTAGAGAGCGTTGCAGTAGTCCAGACGAGAGGACACGAGCGCATGAGTGACCGTGCATAGATCATCCCGGCTAAGAAGCACCTTTAGTTGTGATATATCACCTTCTGACAAATTTGGCTCAGCAGCACTTGAGAATATACAAGGAGCAAGGCTAAACAAGTTGAGAGCTAAGTTAGTAGACTGGAATTGGGCATTAAAAGTTAAGGAGAAAGGACTGAGAGGTTGTGAGAAATAAAGTTAGGGAGTGACATCAAGAGCAGGTGGCCCAAAGTGTCATACTTTTCATGCTGCCATTTGTAGCCTTGACCAGGGGCCCCCAAATGTTCCAGTCTGAGGGCTACATTGGACATTTTGGAAATATTTGACAGCTGGGGGGGAATCAATTTTATAAATGTACAAATAAAATTTAATTGAATGAATGTCTTTTATTTTGCTCAGTGTAATAAGATTCACAACAATAGTAAAAAAGAAATGTAGTGACAACTACAAAGACAGATGCTGTGCTTGTATGGACAAATAATATAAGAAAAATTTCAAACATTAGAAAACCATGAACCAGTTTGGATGGGGCTTTCTTTGCACAGGTGAGAGGAGGCGGAACGATCAATGCACCTACTCCAGCAAAGGAAGCGACCTTCCAGCCAGCTCAAAGCCAGCACATCCCCTTCCTTGTCCAGTAACCCTCCAGTGAATCCTATCTTCCTAGTATTAACCTTGTTAACACTCAAGACTCATTTTTCCACTATGTATTCAAAATGGATTGTATACAGATACATATACATAAATCTTCATCATAGTCTATTTTGAATAGATAGCAGAAAAAAGAGTCTTGAAAGTTAACAAGGTTATTTGGGGGGACACTTTTGGATGCTGTTGTTATTATATTATTCTTGGGATGGTGATATGGTTTGGTAGGTGCGGGTTTTTTTTCTTTCTTTCCAAAAGTGGGCTTTGTAATGTCATTTTAATGTGTGCCATTGTGTACACAGAAAAATGACAATAAACATTACCCCATCCCATCCCATCCCATCCCATCCTTACCTTTCTGCCCTGTCCTGTCTTCCTTTCCAAACAGTAGTGAATGAAACCCTCCTTTCTCCCCCTGTGGTATTTGGAAAGGATCAGAGCACAGCACATGAGAGGAACTGACAGGCCAGAAGGAACCTTCCGGAGGGCTAGAGGCAGCCCATGGGCCATAGTTTGTAGAACCCTGGCCTTGACTAATAAAGGGACAGTCCATACACAGCTCCAATTAAAAACGGTTGTGATAGTGTTTGCCTCTTTGCTCTTCATGTATGACAGCAGCTTTCCTCACTTTGGCCATTTTCCTAAGGTATGGACCAAATCCCAGAATTTATCAGATTACTGGTGACCATTCTGGGACTTGAACTCCATTGATCTGAGAGGTAACAAGAGAAGAGTTGGAGGACTTCCAGTAGGTGTCACGGTGTGACGGGCAATTTTGCCCCGCTGGGGACCCTAAAAAGGGTCAAAAGTGATGAAGGAGGGGACCCTTGTCAATTCTGGAGGGGCGGTGGCCTTTCCACTGGATCCGAGGAAGCCCTCCAAACCAGCAGGGGAAAGACTGGCTACATTCGTGTGGCCATTCAGAAGCTGCTGACAACCAAAGAAAAGCACTAACTAGCAATTTTTGAGCAACGTGGATGGAACTGGGTGGAACTTTATCCTCTTTTTATGACCTTAATACTACTCTCCTGGAAAAAAAGAATGCCTAAAGCAAAGAATCCTCCCCAAGAGAGGGAAGGGAAGTTTTTGCCCTGCTTGCTCAGGAAAAGAAAAGCGGCAAATTAATTGCTTTGGGGGAAAATAGAGAAAACTACAAGATCAATTTGGAATTAATACACATATATAGATTTGAAATTTGGGGACTAAAAGTACCTTTGAGCCTTTTTTTAGAAAATATATTTGAAAGTCTGTAAAATAGGCTTGGATTTGGAAAGCTGGAAGACGGTGTCAACAACATCTACTGGTGAATCACAGCACTACAATTTATTACACTTAAAGGAAACTTGGTTTGAAGCCCAGACTTAGATAAGACTCTTTGTTGTTCCTGGAAACTTTCACTTTTGCACACTGCAGCTGACAAAAGGGGAAAAAAACCCTTGGGCTGCTTATCTATGTTGGGGACCCTACTGGACTATAAAGACTACATGGGTGTTTCATATTTAGCTTCAAATGGTAAAAAACATCTTTAACACTTGTCTCTGAAGCTCCCAGCTTGATATACCAAAAAGAAAATGTTAGTGAATCTCAGAAATTCTTTCTACATTAAAATCAATCCAAGAGAAAATTATTTTATTTGATGATGAGACTAAAAATAATGCAAATGAGATAAAAGAACAATTTTCTAATCTAAATTTACAAATCCAGACAATGACTACAAAGAAGGAACTAGTAATCCAGAAAACAGAAGGAAAATTAGAAGAAACAGATGGAGGACCTAAAGGAAGGAATTAACAGACAGATACAGACAAATAAAAAATTAGAAGATGCAGTGATAACACTGGAAATGGAAAAGATATCTTACCTGTCAAGATCTCAGAACACATTTGAGAATAAGGAAGAAGAACTGATCAAACAGATGATAAAGCTGATAGGAGAAATGCTGAATATTGACAAACAAGAAATGAAAGAAAAACTGAAGGAGAAGGATGGAGGCTGCTTAATGAATATAAATGGGTTGAGCGTTCTTCCAAAAATACCTCAATCAAATTTTCTTCCTCATTCCAAACAATGTATACAAAAACAGAGGAAGAATTACTTGATGATTCAAATGCACTAACTTGGAAAGTTATTTGGCACAGGAAGAAAGCTAGAGTAAGACTGAAGAAAATAGAGGTTTTGACCTATTAGTTGGGATATTATACTATTAAACAGATGTTTGAATACGGTTAAGAAAATAGATAACTGTTAGAAATAAAACTATTATTATAATTAGAAGGATAGGATTTGTAACTAGAATATTATATTTTGTTATGAGATGGGAAATATGAAAATTCTGAAAGGGTTTGAATAAGGGAAGCTGATTCAAATATAATTTATTATGAGAAAATTATAAGCGATATATTTTAACATCAATGGGAAACTAATTTTTTTTTTAAAAGCAAGAAAAACAGGATATTGATTGAACAAATGGATTTTAAGTGCAAATGCAATTGAGATATGTTCTGGCTAGAAAAGATATTATAAACTGACACTATCGATATTATGTATAATACCAGAAAAATGTGATGAAGATGTCTATATTTAATTGCATATGTATTAAAAGTAACAAGAATTGTATTTGCCCAATGTGGAAAAATGCATACCACCGGAAGAAGAGAGGACCAAGGAAGCACTGGATGGTGTAGTATTGGAACTAGATTGAGAAAGTTAATATGTACCTCTGAATTACCAATGGACCCAGACAACACGTTTTTTTAAGTACTCATGATTGTAAAATTAGAAAATTAATAAAATATGTATATATAAAAAAGAGGAGAGTTGGCTGTGGTAGAGAATCTGCTCCTTTCTCAGTGTTCTGTCCTAGCCTACGTAAGTCCTTGTTACATCACAAAGGCAGCCCCTTTTTTAACAGTAGACTGGAAAAATAAACCCTTTTTATTTGAGTTACAGACCTGATAACTGTCCCAGAAAAACAAAAGCAACAGAACACTTTTCCAACAGAGACCTTGTTCAAAAGCAAAAACAGAGCATGAGTCAAACAGGAAATAACTTACAGACAAAATAAACAGCCCATGATCTCTTGACACTGAAGTTCTTTGTAAACGATTGCCCCCAGCAACCAGCTCTGCCCACACATTCCCTTTTTGTTACACAGCCCCCAAGGTGTGGCTTCTCACTGCTTTCTCATGGAGTCGCCCCATTGCCTCCCTCTGACCTACTCATGTGACCTGTCTGTGTTTATGAGTATCTCTGAGGTCTTCCAGCTGTGCTTCCTCTGAGTCTGACTCAGCCTGCCAGCACAGCTGGCTCTCAGCTTGATCATGAGTGGAGGGGCCAGGTTCTTCCTCACTTTGTAAGTCCTGTAGCTCATCAGAGCCTTCCTCTGACTCTGATGGCTCCCCAGGCCCCTCCTTCTCCTCCTCTGATTCCCTGGACTCAGCTGCCTGGATTACAGGCTGGCACGGAATCACAAAACCCAGTAACTACGGAACTAATTCCCACAAGGTTTAGCATAAGGGCAGGAGATGAACAACTGTCAAACCTGTAGCCAGCTCAGATATACTGACTTAATTCAAAAGAGCACAGCGAAGGGAAACCAAAACATTTGTTTTGGTTTCATGAAGACTGCAGTTTCCATGGTGCAATTCTTTCAACTTAACCATGAAATTTAACTCAGACCTGCAGAAAAGGCTAGAATGCTGAACAGAAGCAAGAAAGATATCAATCCTATTTCCAGCTATGCAATTCCACGTTCTGCTAAAGTGTTCTGTGAATATTTCTAGCTCACTCCTTTTTGAAAAGTGTTTGGCATCGTGTGCACATACAGCCACAATTAGAGTTGTAGCTTTCCCCCCCTAAAATGATATAAAAGTATTCTTGTGCAGAATCACTTATCACTCTAAATAATGATTAAAAGCAACCTGAGGAAGTCTTTGGGATTTTTTTTAATGAAATCCATGATAATTTATTAAATGTTTATTCTTGTATTGATTCTTCTGGAATCATATATAAATAAAACTAGAATAAATAACCAGAAATGGATTGGGAAAGTGAAGAGGATAACTTGCTGCCTAACAGATAATTCTTCAAGAATCCTCTCTACTTTTCCCTCTCTAGAAATAGCTGCAAAAGCTCATAATCCTTCTCCATCGAACCACACTGCACCATCAGCAGGGGATCAAAAGGAAGTAAATATACTGCACAATAGGAAAGCTAGACTTCTTTTCTTAAGGAATCTTATGAGGACCCACTAACTCCAGAAAGCCTTTAATAATCTGCCAGTAAAACCATTCCCCAATTACAAAGCAAAACCCTGGATGGGAACTGTGCAGATAAAAATATTTAAATATTTAGATTTATATGGCCATCCTTCTTTCCATAGCTACTCTGGGCAACAAAGGTTCATGTCCTTTATCCTACTGTATTTTATTCAATCATTCATTCATCAAATTTCTCCATTTTGCATAAAGGAGTCCCATATTTCATTGTATTTGTCCATAGAAAATCTGTGTCTACAGGCAACCTGCTCATAAGTGGTAAGTGAAATCAAATCTTTAATCTGTTAAGTATTGTGGGTAGACCGGTGAGACAGATGACGAGACGTCGAGGTTTCAACTGGTCTTTATTGTGGTTGAACTGAGGAGCCTTCACAACCTGGCTCCTTAAATACTGTTGCCAACAAACCATTAACCAATCCACATCCTTAAATGGTCCCGCCAGAACGGGCGGTCCAATGAGACGGGAGTTAGGACGCCTCCTGTTGTTGCCGGGCGCCTCACAGCTGATGTTCAGCTGGCTGTCATCATAACTGAGCTTTAATTCATCTTAATATATAACATTCCCTTCCCCCCCAACATGAGAACACAATAACAACAATAAAATCCTTAAACAGATGACCTATGACCTTACAAAATCCTGCAGGTATGCTGGGGGCCTGCGGATCCTGTTGGAACGTTGCAATGGTGGTTCTGCCCTTCCAGGAGATTGGCTGAGGTCTTCCCTGCTAGCCACTGGGGTGGGATTGGGGTCCCCCATTTGTTCCCCCTGGTCTTGGGATGCCTGACTAGTGTCATGACTGTCCCAGGTATGTGTGTTTGGCATGTAGTCGAGAGAGGGCCCTTCAGGTGTTAGAAGGGTTGCTGGGTCAGATGTTGCTTCTCTAGTGTAAGTCTCACCCTCTGGCTGGTTTTCGGGGGCTCGCTTCCGCAACTGATCTAAGTGTCTTCTAAATTGTCGCCCCCCTTCCCCCTCAATAACATAAGATACAGGACCGGTTTTAGCAATCACCACCCCTGGAACCCAAAAGTCCCCTGATGTGTAATTTCTGGCCCAGACAAGGTCCCCCACTGTCAATTCTTTTACGGTGGGGTGATGTTCTGGTTCCATCGCCACACGATCAGGGTGTAATCTGTCCAGCTTTGTCTTGAGACGACGGCCCCACCGCAGTTCCGCTGGGCTTTTGCTGGTGGTGGTGGACGGGGTGGTGTGTTGACTCAAAAGGTATTGTGCCAGCCTTTGATGCCAGTCTCCGGTGATGATGCATTTTAGGGCATCTTTTGTTGACCTTACCATGCGTTCTGCAAGGCCATTAGTCTCCGGGTGGAAGGGGGCTGATGTGATGTGTCTAATCGAGTTGGATCTGTTGAAGGCCTGAAAGTCAGCAGACGTAAATTGTGGGCCATTGTCAGACACAATGACATCAGGTAGGCCATGAGTGGCAAAAAGACCCTGCAGTACCTGTATGGGTTTGGATGAGGTCATGCTGGATACTGGAATTACCTCCAGCCACTTTGAGTAACTGTCCACCACTATGAGGAAAAGGCGGCCTTGAAAGGGGCCTGCATAGTCAATGTGGATTCTTGACCATGGTGTAGAAGTTGGTTCCCATTTATACACTGGGTGGTGTGGTTGATTGGGCCTGGATTTTTGGCACTGATAACACCCTGTAACTTGGAGTTCGATGTCTTTGTCCAGGCCAGGCCACTAAACATAACTACGGGCCAGGGCCTTCATCCTAACAATTCCAGGGTGCCCTTCATGTAATGCTTGTAATACCTTGTTCCTTAGTTTATCGGGGACTATGACCCTGCTACCCCAAAGCAGGCATCCTTTATGTGATAAAATCTCATTTCTACGGTTAAAGTATTGTTGGAAGTCTTTGTCGGGGCTATGTGCCTACCAACCTGTGGCTACCCAGGCTGATACTCTGCTTAAGATTCTGTCCTTAGCTGTGCTTTTGGCTATGTCTTTGGCTTGAATGGGTGAATCAGGGAGGTCCTGAATGGTCATGATATTACAAGATGGGGCTGGGTCTGGCTCGATAATAGACAGGGGTAGCCTGCTTAGTGTGTCAGCGTGTCTCATGTCTTTCCCTGGTTTGTATTTTAAGTCATAAGAGTAAGCTGACAGGAAGACAGACCAATGTAAAACCCTGGGGGAGAGTATTTGAGGTGTTATTTTGTTGGTTGTGAATAACCCCAACAGAGGTTTGTGGTCGGTGTAAATGACAAATTTCCTACCATACAGATAGTCGTGAAATTTTTTAACCCCTGCCACGAGAGCTAATGCCTCTTTATCTATCTGTGCATAGTTCCTTTCTGCAGAGGTAAGTGTCCTTGAGTAAAAAGCAATTGGCTTTTGTTCCCCTGTATCTTCTAGGTGACTGAGTACTGCGCCCACACCATACAGGGAGTGCAGAATTATTAGGCAAGTTGTATTTTTGAGGATTAATTTTATTATTGAACAACAACCATGTTCTCAATGAACCCAAAAAACTCATTAATATCAAAGCTGAATATTTTTGGAAGTAGTTTTTAGTTTGTTTTTAGTTATAGCTATTTTAGGGGGAAATCTGTGTGTGCAGGTGACTATTACTGTGCATAATTATTAGGCAACTTAACAAAAAACAAATATATACCCATTTCAATTATTTATTTTTACCGGTGAAACCAATATAACATCTCAACATTCACAAATATACATTTCTGACATTCAAAAACATAACAAAAACAAATCAGTGACCAATATAGCCACCTTTCTTTGCAAGGACACTCAAAAGCCTGCCATCCATGGATTCTGTCAGTGTTTTGATCTGTTCACCATCAACATTGCGTGCAGCAGCAACCACAGCCTCCCAGACACTGTTCAGAGAGGTGTACTGTTTTCCCTCCTTGTAAATCTCACATTTGATGATGGACCACAGGTTCTCAATGGGGTTCAGATCAGGTGAACAAGGAGGCCATGTCATTAGATTTCCTTCTTTTATACCCTTTCTTGCCAGCCACGCTGTGGAGTACTTGGACGCGTGTGATGGAGCATTGTCCTGCATGAAAATCATGTTTTTCTTGAAGGATGCAGACTTCTTCCTGTACCACTGCTTGAAGAAGGTGTCTTCCAGAAACTGGCAGTAGGACTGGGAGTTGAGCTTGACTCCATCCTCAACCCGAAAAGGCCCCACAAGCTCATCTTTGATGATACCAGCCCAAACCAGTACTCCACCTCCACCTTGCTGGCGTCTGAGTCGGACTGGAGCTCTCTGCCCTTTACCAATCCAGCCACGGGCCCATCCATCTGGCCCATCAAGACTCACTCTCATTTCATCAGTCCATAAAACCTTAGAAAAATCAGTCTTGAGATATTTCTTGGCCCAGTCTTGACGTTTCAGCTTGTGTGTCTTGTTCAGTGGTGGTCGTCTTTCAGCCTTTCTTACCTTGGCCATGTCTCTGAGTATTGCACACCTTGTGCTTTTGGGCACTCCAGTGATGTTGCAGCTCTGAAATATGGCCAAACTGGTGGCAAGTGGCATCTTGGCAGCTGCACGCTTGACTTTTCTCAGTTCATGGGCAGTTATTTTGCGCCTTGGTTTCTCCACACGCTTCTTGCGACCCTGTTGACTATTTTGAATGAAACGCTTGATTGTTCGATGATCACGCTTCAGAAGCTTTGCAATTTTAAGAGTGCTGCATCCCTCTGCAAGATATCTCACTATTTTTGACTTTTCTGAGCCTGTCAAGTCCTTCTTTTGACCCATTTTGCCAAAGGAAAGGAAGTTGCCTAATAATTATGCACACCTGATACAGGGTGTTGATGTCATTAGACCACACCCCTTCTCATTACAGAGATGCACATCACCTAATATGCTTAATTGGTAGTAGGCTTTCGAGCCTATACAGCTTGGAGTAAGACAACATGCATAAAGAGGATGATGTGGTCAAAATACTCATTTGCCTAATAATTCTGCACTCCCTGTATGGGGAGGCATCACACGCTAGGCAGACAGGCTTCCCTTCGATAAAGTGAGTGACAGCTGAGTTTCTTGAGAGCAAGTGTTTTAAAGTCTGGAAGCTGTTGTCATGTATTGTGGACCATTTCCACGGGGCATTTTTGTCCAGCAACCTATGCAGAGGCTCTGCAATGGTTGCTTTGTGGGGTAGGAATGAATGATAGAAATTGATTAACCCCAAGAAAGCCTGTAGTTCTGCCTTATTCCTAGGGGTTGGGGCTAGCTTAATAGCTTTTATTTTAGAGTCAGTGGGGTGGATGCCATGAGCATCAATCCTAAACCCTAGAAAGTCTGTTGATTTTACTCCTATGTGACATTTTTTCCCTTTGTAGTTTAAGCCCGGCAGTCCTGAATCTGCCTAGCACGGCTCTAAGCCTGTCAGCTAGCTGATCCTCCGATTCCCCGGCGATCAGCACGTCGTCAAAATAAGGGCACACACCAGGGATGCCTTTCAGCATTTTTTCCATGATTTCCTGGAAAATTCCAGGAGCTGCAGCAATTTCGAATTGCAAACGATTTACGCGAAAGGCTCCCTTGTGTGTGACAATTGTTTGAATTTCAGCTGTTTCGCGGGAAACCGGAAGCTGGTGATACGCCTACGCCAAGTCAAGCTTGGCAAAGATGGCGCCAGACTGTATCGCTGCGAGGATGTGCTTTACCGAGGGGACCGGGTAAGCATGCGGATTCAAGGCCCAGTTAACGGAAGCCCCTATAATCCGCACAAATTCTTATTTTACCGTTTGCTTTTAGGGGGGTTACAATAGGCGTTTCCCATTCTCCCCCCTCCACGGGTTCTAGAATTCCCTGCCCCACTAATTTGTCTAATTCTTTTTCTACTTTTTCCTTCAAAGCGAACGGAACCCGTCTCGCTTTGATTCTAACGGGTAGAACTTCTGGGTTAAGTTTTAATTTTACTGGGGCCCTGGTGTATTTTCCCAACCCCCCCAAACACATCTGTAAACTCGTTACAGACGGAGTCTAGGCTATAGGGTTGTATGTTATTTATTCCCCCTAGCCAGATGCCCAGGGCTTGGAACCAGTCTAATCCTACCAAATTTGTTCTTTTGCCTTCGGTTATTAGAATTTTTAAGGGACCCTGGTATTGTTTAAATTTGACTTGAACCGTGGCCTGTCCCTTTAATTTAATTGGGGAACGTTGGAAGTCTGTTAATTTGATTTTTGAGGGTGCTATCCCTATTTTCTGTCTGTTCTTTGAACAGATGAGGGAAAGGGTCTCTGCAGAAATTAAAGAGACCGGTGAGCCTGAATCCACCTCCATTAAACATGGGATTCCCTCTATACTGACAGTAATTTTGATCTTAGGTTCTAGTGGGGGGTGGATGGCTGACTGGCAAGCCACTTCCAAATTCTCTATAATCTGAGGTGCCCTGGTCCCTGGGTTTTTTTGGGGGGAAATGGTACCTGTGGATTGCTCTTCAACGTCGTTAATGTTGTCGCGGTTTCGGGCTCGGCAGACAGATTGAATGTGGCCGGTCTTGCCACAGGCATGGCATTTGGCCCCACGGAAATGGCAGGTTGCCCTGGGGTGATTGCCCCCACAGCTGGCACAATTTCGGCTGTTGCAGCCGGTGTTGCGGTTGGTGGCTGAGGCATATCTGCTGGCCCCGGTCGGTTTCTTTTGGTTTAGATTTTGCTCACGGCGGTTCTTGAACTTCTCCAGCCTTTGTAGAATAGCGTCGATTTCGGCTTCGCTGGCTTGTTTGCCTTCTCCGCTGTCAGTAGCGTTTTCTTGATGCACAGAGCCGTTCGGGTTGCTGTTCGGTTTGAGAGAGTTCTTTTCGTTAATAGCTTCTCGAGCCATTATTTCGTTGATCACTTCGGACAGGCTCAGGGTGGGTTTGGCTATTATTTTCTGCTGGAGGTGCTCGTCGCTCAGGCCGAACACAATTCGATCCCAGATCCGATCTTCCAGGTCCGGGAACCTACACATTCGGGCGGCTTGTCACACGGCGGCCACGAAGTCCATAGCCAATTCGCCTGGCAGCTGGTTTCTCTGGATGAAACGTAGCCGCCAGTGGATTTCAGACTTCTTTGGCATGAAGTGTTGGCTCAATTTGCTGACGAGGTCGGCGTATGGTAGTGTCGAGACAGGATCTGAGATACACAGCCCGACAGCTACATCGTACACAGCCGGCCCGCTGATGCACAGCAACGCCGCTGCCTTCTCCTTGTCTTTGGTGATTTTATTCACGAAGAGATATCCCTCGACTTGTCCCAAGTGGGACTCCCACTGTACTGGGTGGCGGACATCGAACTCATGGATGTGTCCGATTTGCATCATTCTGTCCGGGTCTGGCTGCTGCTTTCCGGGAAGGAATTTATCGGGAGAGTTTTCTCTTCCCTCCTTTCCCGCGAGTGCTAGTGCTTCAGCTCTAGTGACTCAGCTGGTGCTTCAGCTCAGCAGCAGAATCCCACCTTCGTCGCCACTGTTAAGTATTGTGGGTAGACCGGTGAGACAGATGACGAGACGTCGAGGTTTCAACTGGTCTTTATTGTGGTTGAACTGAGGAGCCTTCACAACCTGACTCCTTAAATACTGTTGCCAACAAACCATTAACCAATCCACATCCTTAAATGGTCCCGCCAGAACGGGCGGTCCAATGAGACGGGAGTTAGGACACCACCTGTTGTTGCCAGGCGCCTCACAGCTGATGTTCAGCTGGCTGTCATCATAACTGAGCTTTAATTCACCTTAATATATAACATAATCCATGGAGTAAATGGGGCCATACATTTATTTTTATTTTTTTATCTATTTTAATCCCATTTATATCCCGCCCTTCTCCGAAGACTCAGGGCGGCTTACAATCTAAGCACAAATCAAATGTGCTTAGCAATAGCCTTTATTCTATGTATATGCCTGCTTATTAGGGCTTTCGCCGCCCCCCCCCCCAGCGGCATTATTACAAAGTCAGCTTATTGCCCCCAACAATCTGGGTCCTCATTTTACCTACCTCAGAAGGATGGAAGGCTGAGTCAACCTTGAGCCTGGTGGGATGCGAACCTGCAATAATTGCAGGCAGCTGGTGTTACTTAAAGAGGCATTAGCCCACTGCTCCACCAAGGCTCTTTCCAGTTGTGCAATATTGAGTCTTTTGGCCATAATAAAAGCACAGAGAATCCATTTACATTGTCCAGCTGTCAAATTTCAAGTACTAGATATATAGTTCATAAGAATATTGTCATTTACTTTACAAGTTATTTAACATATTTAAATGGCCACCCATCCACCAAAGCACTTTCAACAGTAATTATAAATAAAGCAACAACTGGAATCTGACATAAAAAAAATAAAAGAACAATAACAATTGAAGCCCCTTAAAAATGAAATAGATACAGAATAATTCTATACTCATGTAAGATGGTTCTCCATTTAAGATTAATAAATCATTAAAACCTTCTCCAGCAGGCCACGGTTTTAATTAATTTTGCGCTAGAGAAGAAATATAAATGACAGTTTAGAAGTGTGCCTAAACAAACATTGTAGATCCTTGGTGTTGAGCCACAGGCTCCCATAGGTAGATAGGAGCCAGGTTTTACTTGTTTTGACACAACACGTGTACTCAGGGCTTTTTTTATCATAGAACGCTCAGAACGGAGTTCCGGCACCTTTTTTGAATGGAACCTTGTAGGGTAGGCAAGGCGGGCTGTATGACGTGTGAGTTCCGGCACCTTTTTCTTTTACAAAAAAAGCACTGCGTGTACTGATCAACAAAGTGAGAAGTGACATGGCTTCATTTAGCTCTAAAATACAGCACAGTGAAAATAAATAGTAAGGCTGAACTCAATAATAACAGTTTTCTGTGGTAAGCAGTAATCTTATAGGACATGTTAGCATTTGGCATTTTTTTCCTCTTTTATTTTTCCTTTGAGACCAATTTTCATCACTTAAATCAATGGATTGACACACAGAAACACAAACACTGACCAAATCTCTCAATTAGACTGAGGGATGTTTACATCCTTTCAAAACATAGTAATATTTTTACCTGTTCTTATTGCTGATGGAGATTAAGCCCAGGGAACTTTGAGCTGACTTTGCACTTTGCTGATAGAAATTGGAACACTTATGAATATTTTATACCTAAGGTTGAAAAAAGTAGTAAGATTCAGAAAAACAGCAAGGAAAGCCTCAGCTAACTGACTGAATGTAATTCAGATGTTTACATTTTCTGATTTAACCAAATACATTTGAGGAAACATTCCAACCAACAACTGGGCTGGGTTGTTTTGTTGCCTACTGTATGGTTCATCACGTTTAAAATAAGGAGGGCCTATTTTAAGATCAGTGGCATTGAAAAAGAAATCAAAACAAATAAAGCCAACCCGAACACCAGCCCATATATTTAACTTCAGAAGATACTAACTTGACCAGATGGTCTCTTTACTACTGATTATAGACACAGATTCTTGATTCCATCAGCCTCTGGGTCCATCAAGTGAGTCCCATCAAGGCAGGAACAAAATAAATAAATAAATAAATTACTTTTTCCAAGAAGGATCTTAGTTTCTCTCTCCCCCTTCACTAGCTTGCACATTTGGCAGGATAGGTGAGACATAAAATCCAGTCTTTTATCTTACAAAAAATATATTGTTCTATTTCAATTTTCTACCATAATTTTACTTGATACCCGAGGCAACCATTTATCAATGGTTATAACTACATAGATGGGCCACCACTGTATGTTTGTCTTATAACTATAACTCTGTTATAGTTATCAGTTACAATAGGCTTTAAGAACACAAACATTGCCCTACTATGGTTGACAAGAACTGTAGAATAATGATTGAGAGATAAGGGGGCCAAAGAACTGTTAGTCACCATGAGACCAAGGTTCCATTAAAACCAAACCAGTAGTACATCTAACTAATGTAAGAGAGTAAGAGAGCACTCTCCTAAGGCTAAACCTCAGATCTCATTTTAATCTTGAAATCCAATGTCTGCTGAGATGCACTAAATATAAAAAAGTAAAGAAAACTGACATTTATGATCAAGTCATAAATTCTGGCAGATTATTAAATTTCAGCTGCATGTGAACCTACACGATACATTTCTTTTGGAAGAACCAACATCAGAAAATTGACTGCAAACAACCTAATGCAGAGTTAATTCTGCAAAGGGAGTCTCAAAAGAGACACAAAACCTTGCAAGGATTCAGGAAAACCATCTTTTGCTCCAACTGGAGGAAAGGGTTAAAACTCCTCTCAAGTCCCAGGGACAGAAGAAATTGCAGTAGAAGTAAAGACTTAATTCCAAGTAGGACTCTATCCACAAAGGTTTTCTTTTAGAATGGCCTAAGGCCTGCGGATCTGAATGAATCCCTCAGACCCTCAGTTCTTAACAACAGAGACCATTTAGCAATAAATGCTTGGTCTACTATGCTCTCTAAGTCAACCCAGTGTAGTTGCCTTGCTTTTTAGAAAGTAGCTGGTGGCAGCAAGTGTTAGCAAGTTACTACACCAAGGTAGGAGGTAGAGCTATGATTAGTAAACCCAGAGGGCTTCCAGAAGAGGGGTTTGGATAGTGAATCTTTCACCTTATTATAGGCTCAGCTACTGAAAAACTAGCAGCGACATGAAAATTTTACTATTACATTTAAAACTTTACTTTAAAATGCCTGTTTCACCATAGAAAAGTCAGCTGTAAAATGCTGAAAGATTTTACGGTTAGCAATATATTAAATTCACTCAATTAATCAGACGTAATAAAATGTGTCATTTTCTCCTGCTGTTTGACAAGGATGAAAAAAGCCTTTTTCCCCCTAAACAATGCTAGCACATCAGGAAAGTACTTTCTGAGAAACAGATGGCTATTCTATCTGATTTGGGGGGGAAAAACACAAAAAATTACATATTAACTTTACAATGCAGCAATCTAGAAAAAAATTGCTATCAAATTTGGGACTATTAGAATCTGTATTCTACTCTAATTGAGTTTATTTAGTTCCCCTTTGGATACAGACTGGGAGAGTATGAAGGGAAACAGCTGAAAACTCGTGGGGTTGGTTGGTTGATTGATTGACTGATTGATTGATATAGACATACTCTTTAAGATTCAGTTTGTTTTATGAATTGTCCTTTGATTTCTGTACCATTCTGGCTACCTCTGGAACCGCTTACCGGTTGAGCTCCGGATGGCCCCTGACCTTCGCTCCTTCCGGCGCGATCTCAAAACTTTCTTTTTCGAACAAGCTGGCCTGGTCTGACGGGATGGGGTTGGGGTTTTTATAAATAGTTTTAATTTTAATATGTATTAATTTTATGGGCATGTTTAATGGCTTTTTAATTTTTGTATTCTATTTTTATTGTGTATTGCCCTGTTCACCGCCCTGAGTCCTCCGGGAGAAGGGCGGTATACAAATTAAATTATTATTAAATTAAATTACCTGCTCCCATGTGCTACAGTGGGAGAGAGCTGAGGGACAGGGTATGTTCAGGAGAGGTTAAAAAAAACAACCCACCTCAAGATGGTGGCTGTTATGAGGAGAATTACTTGTGAGTAAAATTTAATGAGTGGGTGAAAGGAGCCACTGTGTGATGGGACTGAAGCTGTGATGGAACCTGTAAAAAGGCTGCCTGTATAGTCCTCAACTTCCAACCATTTGTTTAGTGACCATTGGAAATCACAACGGCAGTGAAAAAAGTGATTTATGATCTGTCCTCACACTTATGATAGTCACATGAATAAAATTCAAATGCCTGGCAACTGGCATGCATTTATGATGGTTGCAGCATCCCAGGGTCATATGATTGCCATTTATGACCTTTCCAGGTGGCTTTCAGCAAGCAAAGTCAATGAGGGAAGCTAGATTTATTTGACAAGTGCAGTGTTTTGCTTAAAAATTCATGGCAAAAAAGCCACAAAATTAGGTGCTTAATATCCACCTTGCTTAGCAACAGAAATTCGGGTCCTAGTTTGTGATTGTAAGTCATAGGCTACCTGTAGTGGGTTTGTCTTTCTTAATATTGTCTATGTTTGTTATAGTACCGTAATAAACATAACAATGGTGATGACCACACAATCAAAGCCCCAGACCTAATGCACCAAGAAAGGACTGAGCCTTGTGCTCAGTTGTTATCTTAAAATTTTTCAGCCCTCCTTCCTGACTCCTGACTGTGAATGAGTTAAGAATGAGGCCAGCAATTACACAATTGTCATAGGAGCATATAAAACAACCACCATTTCCTTCACTGAGGCACAGAAATGTTGCAATTGGAATTGACATCCAATAGCCAGAAGGGTTTCTGTGTGCATACAGAAGCCTCTTCTGACTGTTGGGAGGGCAGAGGAGCCTATGAAGGAGGCTTTTGACATGAAGCAAAGCAAAACACCCCTTCAGAATTTGGTATGGCCCTGGTAAGAAGCCTATCAGTTCCATGAACCTTATCATCTGGAGCCAGTGTACAGTACAGTAGCAGCAAATTTTACAGTCTGTACAGCAGCAAACAACAGCAAACTCAGTATTATTCATATCTTCTTCCTTTTAGGTAAATTGCCTTATTTGTTTACTATATTGGTTTGCTGCCCATTCTTGGAGGCTCAGCAATTGCCCAGAATATACGGTAGCAATCCCCATACGGAATGTAAACAGAATTAATAAGAATAACATACCTGTCGAAAAATACATGGACTCACACAGCATGCTGTTCTCCTTCACTAAAACAACAACCAGACTAACTTGCTTTTCTGAAACCCAGGAGGGAAGAAACAACAGATCTCCATGGGGACAGAGTTTCAAAGTATGGAGTGGTGATCCAAAAGTCCCATCAGCTGCAAGCTGGTGTGGGATCTAGAGGGAGTTATTCTCTTTGGAAGGATTTTTGCTTTTAGATGTGAGGCATAAATACTTTAACACTCCCCTTATATGATTGATTGATTGATTTAATCTGGAGGTTTAACAAGGAAGTTTGAATGAGTATCAGACAATATAACAGCTTTGTGAAGAATCCAATGTGAAGGTAGTCCAAGACAACGAGAAACTGAACCAATTACATGATTTGAGGTAATATGGAAATCAGCAGAGAGATGGTTAAATCTGGCAAGGAAGGGAAACCAATCAAAGTAGGCATGAACAAACAGAAGGTTCATGAAAAGTTTCTTAACAAACTGGAAACAAGGTATTGAGTGAGGTGCCACAGGAAAGTTTAGTCCTCCTGGGCATTAACTTGTTTATTAAAGGCTTGGAATGAGATAATGAAAAGAATTCAACATGAATTTGAAGATGGCACAAAAATTAAATGGAATAGCTAATATCCACTCCCCCCACTTCCTTTTGTTCAATTGTGTCAAATTCTCAGAGATTGCCTGGACAAGTCCCCACAGTTTTCTTAGCAAGGTTTTTCAGAAGTGGTTTGCCATTGCCTCCTTCCTAGGGTTGAGAAAAAGTAATTGGCTTTGTGCCTAAGGCTGATCTAGAACTCTTGTTAGTCTCCAGGTTTGTAGCCTAACGCTTTAACCACTACATCAGACTGGGTCTCTAACACCTCTAGTAGCCAGAAGGAATTTCAAAACAAACTTGATAGGGAGAGAAATCAGGTAAAAATAGCGATGAAATCTAACTGTTAGCCAGTTGTGTCCGACTCTTGGTGATTCTATGGGGTAGGTCTCTCCACATTTTCTGATCTTGCATTGCTTCTTTGAATTTTTCTATATTCTGGCTGGTGTCTGCTTTGATAGCATTGAAATTTAACTAAAGCAAAGCAAACTGATTCACTTATAATTTAAAAATCAAATGTATAAATATGGTGGAGGAATATATAATTTGGCAATATATGTGAGAAAAATTGTGGAATAATAGTTGATTAAAGGGATTAAACACTAAATCTTACAAGAAAAAAAGATGTGAAAAGATGACCAGCAGAGGATAATGATAAGGACAGCCTTCAAAAGAATGGTTCTTTCACAGGAAAGCAGATTACCATTGATTTTTTAAAAAAGATCCTAACAAAAAGAACTATTCAACAAGAGGCCATTATCTAGAGATACAATGACTAGCCTGTTCTGCTTTACTTTGGATTCCTGTTTAAAACAAGTGGCTAATTAAGTGATCTAAAGTTCTAAACAATCATTTCCTACTTTGTGATTCTATATTTCCATAAAAGTTAAGGGAGGTAAAATTATCAATGACTACAAGGCATAAGGCTATATATTACCTCTGGCGTTGAAAGCAATGATCAGATTCAAGCATGGTGCTTAACCCAGAGTTGGTTTCATTATGATTTATTGACTCAATCTATATACCTGCAAAGTCAGAGATGCACAACTTGAGTGAAGTCGCCACGAACACATTAATTTTTAATGTGACAGGGAAATGATTGAACACATGAATAGGAGTTAAACATGTTGCCTGTAATTTGAATTCAAATTGAATGCTAATGAAATCAATTTAAATCATTGCCCCACTTATGACTTTTGTGGGCAGTAGGTACCTATAAGTAGATGGGTAGTGCTAGGCTCAGAAAAAGTATTGTATTCTTGCAGTGAAGATAAATGGTGGTTTGTAAAGATGCTACATCAAAACTAATCCATTTTACAATTTAGTGTGAAGCCAGGTCATATGTCTCAAAACCTGATGCCCAGGACAGTGTGAGCATGCTTAACTATATTATAGTGGTTATATAACTATAGTCACTAAAACTCTTCTATTTGTTTGTAACCCTCAATTGGCCAAAAATGGTCCAACATGAAGCAATGATTTTTGAAGCAAGGTACCCCAAATGGGATAACTTAAAGAATGTATCCAAAATCCAGGGCCCATTATTCCAGTGGAATTGAAATATCAAGGCTCATCAAACCAGTTGTATTCCTAGGTTTGTGGCTGCTGTATTGCCATGGTCAGATGCAGTCATTTGATCATGATTTATGGTGCTCCCTGACAGCTTCTCACAAACAAAATTAATGGGAAGCCAGCAGAAAGTAGGAAATCCCTCCCACTGCTTTTGTTTGCCTGCATGTGGTCATTCTCTTTCTCTGTTTAAGTAAGGAAATACCTCTGAAAGAAGACCTAGTGGTCTAGTTTCCTTTCATCTTTTACTTCCTGTAAGTATCTGGTTCAGCATTATGGGAAGAGAAGGTGGAATTCAATGGCCTGTGATCTGATCCAGCAGAGCTCTTCTTAAATGTTAATTCAACATCTTCTCTTCTGGTACACACTTAAAAAAATATTCCAGTACCTGAGGTGGATAGTTTGTCCCATTTATTTTGTGCAACTTGGCAACATGGCAAGCCATCCAAAGCACCATGTATATGCCAATTCTTGTGTATTTTAGTCAAATATCTATTATAAATGTCCATTAGTCCTGGCTGATAGGAGTAGTAGACAATTAAATCACAATGGTAAAAATTCTTCCACTGAATCTGGATGCTGCTCCCTTCATTAGCATTAAATATTAAGTACTTAAAACTTCAAGCTTCTTTTCACAGATACGTACATATCAGTACTTATGTGGGCTAATTCACACTTTTCTTCCCATGATGTTGCAGGCTGTACTCACATTATTATCATATTGTATTTGTACAAAGGATCTATTTTTAAAAGACACTTTTATAGTCAGTAGCAAATACAAGTAAACTGCATTCAAAGTACATCAGCTGGAAAATGACATACCAGTTGAGTTGCTACTGCTGCTTTTTTTTAAAAAAAATCTTATTAATTTTCCAAAGCAATATTTTGTACTTCTGTATGCACAGTATAATTATAGCAGCCTTTCCATTAGAAGGCCACCTGCTTTTATTGTCAAACTTCAGAAAGTACCTGTAATATTGCATTCCACACAGCAGGCACTATTTGTGTTTGGTTTACTTCCTTGCTCATTGAAGGAGTATGAGTTTTCTTCTTGAAATATTTTCCTCCTATACTTTGCTTGAGGCTTTTGCATCATCTGCCAAAGCCAAGCCAGATCAATTGTGAAGACTAGAGCTTCCAGGAATCTGTGCATGTGGGAGCAGTGACAGATGAAATGTGGTTATGTAGAGAAATCTGTGTAAGAAAATAGACTTTTCAAACTTTCTTCCAGAAGGGAGCTTGGGTAAAAAGTTTCTGCTTATTTTTTTAAGAACAAGAGGCTTTATGATAAAGGCTGGGTTAGCACCAGTGGTGGGATTCAGCCAGTTCACACCAGTTCGGCAGAACCGGTAGCTAATTTTTTGTTGCCCAAGCCCAGAATGGACTTCCAGAAGTGGCATCCACACAGAGAACCAGTTGTTCACATATTTTAATCCCACCACTGGTTAGCAGATCACACGAAACTAAAGGTTTAAAAGTATTCTATGTCTGATTCAAGGGGGTAGTGCTCATCTCTTATTCTCAGACAAGGGAGCCTGCATTATCTGAGAGACATTTCCATCATCATGTGGCCAGCATGAAAATACAGAACACAGTAACCTTCCCGCCCACGTGGTACCTATTTATCTACTCGCATTTGTATGCTTTCAGACTGCTAGGTTGGCAGGAACTGGGGAGAGTAACAAGCGCTCACCCCATTGCACAAGATTTGTCTAATGATGGTTTATTGAACAAACTATTGATGGTGATGTTTATATAACTTGCTTACAAACCATTGGCTTAATAGTTGGTTGGTTGGTTTCTCTCTATTTGTGAATACTGTCACAAATTACAGAGCTGTGGCTTTTCCCATACTTCCTTTCTTTGCTAGGGAAAACTCTGTGGTTTTTCATCTATATTGGTATGGGAGAAGAAAAAACTCTCAGGTCCTTGTGATTATATATTTTGGTTTTAAAGGACTTGGGGGTGAGTCTCTCCCCATGTCATCCTCTTCACACTCTACGATCAGACTGAGAGACCTTACATACATCCCAATCTGGTAGAAATAGGCATCTTAATCATTTTCCTTTAGGAGCAATGGCTACACTGCCTGTCAGGGAGAGGCACAGAATCCTGAAATGGTGATAGAGCTTGAATCCAAAAATGGATGGAGTCATTACTTTTTCTCTCTCTTATCCCTCTTTGCTTTTTCTCCCCGTCTTACGTGCTTAATGCACAAGTGCTTATGCAATGTGCCCTCCACATTCAGCAGAATGTCAGGGAAGAGACCAATTGTCTAAATGGCTTTGGTTTTTTGCAAGGAGATTCTATCTAAATTTAGAAACTATTGTATCTGGATAGCAAAGATTTGAGTGGCAAAAACTCTAACTCTTTGCTATCATCCAGCACCTTAGGGATCTTTGTGGGCCAGATATCACAGCCTCGATGCAATTCAAGATGCTGCTTTTAATTATACAAGCCTAAATATTTTCAGGCCTGATGTCTCAAGAGCCACTTCATTCTTCAGAATACTGACATCTTTCCTAAATGCTTTTTCTGAATGATTTTTGAAGTTGAGACCAACATGTCTGCAGTTTGGAGTTGCTACTTTCCCACTCAGAATGATCTCGTCAGCAACAGATGGATCTCTATTTTGGTCAAGTGCAGCTGCTTTTACTTTATTCACGTTGTGCCTATATTATTATTTTTTTAAGTCTCTCTTGTTACATTTCAAATTTTGCAACACTGCTGTTTTATTCTTTTTTTCAATGGAGGTTCTAACCTTTAGACATGTAGTGGATTATGGTGGGCTCCCAAACTTTAAGAGTCATTCCCACAAATACGGGGCTTTTTTTTTTAATTGAAAAGTTTTACAGTACATTTTTGAATACAAAACCCCTCCCCTCCCCTCCCCTCTCCCCGACTTCCCAGAGCTAAATACAGGGTATAAAAATACAAACAAACATAATCTAAAATATGCAAACAACAATAAAATATTAAATTCTATCGCACTTTAACTCTTAATAAAATAACTACAAGCTAATTATACATCATATAAATCCACTACTTATTCAAATGCTAAGTGAAACTTTTTAGTCCCATATTTATTCTGGATATATGACTTTGTAATATGACTTTGTAATAATGCCGCTTGGGGTGTGTGTGTGAAAGCCCTAATAAGCAGGCATATACATAGAATGAAGGCTACTGCTAAGCTTGTAAGCCGCCCTGAGTCTTCGGAGAAGGGCGGGATATAAATGGAATTAAAATTAAAAAAAAAAAAATAATCAATCCATCTTCTCCACTCCACAATATATCTCTGTTGCGACTGGTCTTTTAAATGCGCTGAGATCTTTGCCGTTTCCGCCAAGTTGGAAACTTTTAAAGTCCATTCTTCTATAGTCGGCAGTTCTTCCTTCTTCCAATATTGAGCTACTAAATGTCTCACTGCCATAATTAAATTCAACATCAACTTAACATCTATAACAGTAAAGTCTGTAATAATACCCAACAAAAACAACTACGGAGAAAACTTTATCCTTTTCTTAAATATCTTTTGCATATTCCACCAAATTTTAATCCAAAAAGCTTTAACCTTTTTACAAGTCCACCATATATGAAAGTACGTTGCATCCTCACAACCACACCTCCAACATTTGGGCTGGCAAATACGGGGCTTTTTATTTCTTAATCTAGACACATACAAAAAGTCAGAACATAAAGGTGCAACCCTGTTATGTTTGGTTAAAGCGTGAAGCCAACAGTCTTTTTTCTGCTTTGTCTGGGCTACTCATCCTCTTACAGATGTGGGACTAGCACAAGAAGATTGAAGGAAGAGAAGGGAAAAACTTAATTTGGCATGTCTAAAAGGTGTCTCAAAGACACTTTTTCATGAGGCAGCTGGACTTCCTTGTTTCCTTTGAAGATGTTTCGCTTCTCATCTGTCTTCAAAGAAAAACAAGGAAGTCCAGTTGCCTTGTGAAAAAGCGTCTTTGGGATAACTATGACTGAAAAGTCTCCATAGACAGTCTCAAAAGTGCTCTTTTTTTTCTCTCAAAAGGCAACTGGACTGTTGTTTTTTCGTTGAGGAAGAGGAAAAATTTGCTTCTCATCGAAGAAGGATAGAAGGTCCTATCCTTCTCCACGGCCCCACCATCAGAACTAATGAAGCTTCTTCTTCCTCAAGGAAAAAACAGTCCAGTTGCTTTTTGAAGGAAAAAAAAAGCATCTTTGAGACAATTATGTCCTAGATGACTGAGAATCTCCACAGACATTTAATTTGGCATGTAAGGGCTTAGAGGTCTTATCTGTCTGTTCATCCCCACCCCCATTGCTCTCTTCTTTTTTCTATGATCTGAATTTGTTTAGTTTTATCTTCCTTTTTGGACAATTATTATTATTTATTTATTATTTATTAATTTTTTATACCGCCCTTCTCCCGAAGGACTCAGGGTGGTGTACAGGGCAATAAATATCAAAATATAAATACAAAAGTTAAAAAAGAAGTTAAAAAGAATTAAATAATTATGCCCAATATAATACAATAATAAAACTGTGTTAAAACTAAATCAAAACCCCAGACCCATCAAACCAGGCCAGATTGTTCAAATAAATAAGTTTTTAAATCGCGCCAGAAGGAGCGAAAGTCGGGGGCCATTCGGAGCTCAACCAGCAAGCGGTTCCATAGGTCTGGCACGCCCACAGAGAACGCCCTCCCCCTGGGGGCCACCAATCGACATTCTTTGATCGGAGGCACCCTGAGGAGGCCCACTCTGTGGGAGCGCACTGGACGGAGGGAAGTTGATGCCAGCAGCAGGTGCTGCCGTAGGTAATCCAGACCCATGCCATGTAGGGCTTTATAGGTCATTACCAGCACCTTGAATCTCACCCGGAGGGCAACTGGCAGCCAATGCAGCTCGTGGAGCAGAGGTGTAACATGGGAGTATCGAGAGACTCCCAACACAACTCTCGCGGCTGCATTCTGCACCAGTTGAAGCCTCAATGAATGAATGATGCTCTTTCTTTTAGAACTTACATACAGGTCCATCTCAGACGCTGCTCATTCTAAAAAAAAATGCATATTTTAATAAATTTCTAACCATGCATTTTCTGAAAGACAAGAGAAAAAAAAGATGTGAATATTATAGTACCATAATAATATGTTATGAATAGAATAGTCTGGTTTGCCAAAGTCAACAAAAAATTAACTACCGGTTCTACTGAACCAGTGTGATCTGGCTGAATCCGACCACTGAAGGTACCACATAAATATGAATAATGGGTTCTAGCATGAGTCTGAAAGCTCAGAAGAGTAATTCTCTGGTTCCGGTGACCAACCCATAATCGATCTTGCAACATTATCCTAGGACATGTATATTTGCCTTCATTTGTGAGAACCAAATGCCCTTATGGAGAGATGCTTATTAAGAAAATTACTTTGGACTGAATGAATACTGGCCATTTTTTTTCATCTTGTCGATCTTACTGATTTTGTCATTTATCTAAATAGTGGATTCCTTTAGAAAAAAAAATCCAGATGGCCTCTCATGACAAAATACAGGTGTTTTGTGCATTTACATTGCTCTTGAATTTCAAAGCTGATGTGCCTCACGCTTCCTGGGTAAAGCTTGTAGTCATTCAGCAATGACAGTTTTTTCTGAAAGCTTTATAATCTGACGAGGAAGACATTCAAGAGGCTTAGAGGAGCAAAAAGCTGCTGACAGTACTGCATGCAGAGTCAGTTCATAAACAGCATCTTAAAAAGGTCTGTAATCAACAAGATGCACATGGCACAGCAGTCAGATTAAACAAGAATGCTTTTCTGAAGTGATTTGAAGTGTCACCATGTAGGCATGAAAATACAGCAGATAAATAAAAGCCATTTTAAGAGAGAGATGGGGGAGAAGCAGGGAGGGCAGAAGGACTCTTATCGGGCTTTGATTCAAGTCTCTTAGCATTAATGTTCTATAATGAATGCTTCAAAAAAAGCAACTTGCTTATTTCCAGAACCTTTTGCGTTCTTTCATCTGGCACTTTGGAGTAACTCTATTCTTTACTCTGCACACTTTGCTGCCCAGCAAGGAAATAAATGTACAAAGATTAGCAATTCTCAAAATACTCAGACTTGCTTCCATAGGCCTTTGTCAGTCACTTATGATGTACAGTATTAATCAAAAAGAACAAAACATATAAGGAACGGGTGCTGGAATTGGGTATGTGTAGTTTAATGAAGAGAAGGGTGAGGGGTGACATAACAGTGTTCCAATATCTCAGGGGCTGCCACAAAGAAGAGGGAGCCAAGCTATTCTTCAAAGCACCTGAGGGCAGGACAAGAAGCAACTGATGGAAACTAATCAAGGAGAGAAGCAACCTGGAACTAAGGAGAAACTTCCTGACAGTTAGAACAATCTGCCTCCAGAAGAGGTGAGTGCTCCAACACTGGAAGTTTTTAAGAAGAGACTGGACAGCCATTTGTCTGAAATGGTATAGGGTTTCCTGCCTGAGCAGGGGGTTGGACTAGATGACCTCCAAGGTCCCTTCCAACTACTACTACTACTACTACTACTACTACTATTATTATTATTACAGACAAATTATGCTTCCTTTAGCAAGGTTTCTTGCTTAGTCTTTTACTGTCAAGTCAAGATGCTGGTCTACAAATGAGGTGACTTTGAGTTCTAGACCCGGCTTAGGCATAAAAGCTGGCTGGGTGACCTTGGGCTAATTACTCACTCTCAGCTCAATCCATCATTCATCACAAAATGTCTGTGCAACATTTTGTGGAAGAAACAAGACAGAAGACCAACCACATGGCACACACCCTACCATTCATCAATAACATTTCGGAAACTGTAGAACACATGCTTCTCCAGCTTCTCCAGCTTCCAAGATCTGCAAGTGGGCATCGCACACCACCCAGAGGCTACCACACAAGGACAAATTATGCATTGCAAAAATTGCTGGGAGGTGGTACTATGCATGTAGTCTTGAGTCCTGATGGAAAGCTGGAATATAAATCAAATAAATAAATAAATACGTGCAATATGACTGTTCGTGTGGTTCACTAGCAAAAAAGAAAGAAAAGGGAAGAAAAGAGGCTCCTATATTTCCTGCAGGACATTCAGAAGCAGCCCTTAGCATTAATTAGCAGGTAATGACTGAAATAAGAAATCCCAAGGCAAATAAGCCTGAGCTTCACTAGTTCAGTAAGGAGCTTAGAGGTCCCTGTGATGTCCAATATCAAATGTTCTGCAGAGGCAAATGAAACAGATTTATCTGGCTTTAGAGTCATCTTGAAGTGGCAGATGAATGGGTTTGCCAAGGTGTGGATTTCCTATGCTTGTATTTAAGACTGATGATTTAATTCACTGTGATTGAGCCCTAGAGGAACATTTGCATTTTACATTAATAAGCTTCTAATCTACAATGACACCACCAAAGGTCTGACCCATTTTTAAAACCAGCCAGATTAGACTTGGCATAGTTTGTCATTCGTTTCCCTGCTGGGTATTTCCTTTTCCTTTTATAGAGTAGCTTGGCCACAACATTTCATACAGTTGAATAGTCTGAGGCTAAAATTCACTTTTTGTATTATATTTCAGTATCGCCTATAGCACTTTATAAAGAACAGGTTTGAAGAGCTCTTTATGGGGATTAGAACTCAAAAAAAACCATATAGCCATGTAAAAATAAAAGGCAGAACACTTCCTTTGTTTTACCTAATCCAGATGTTTAATGTTTACTTGTGGGACTGTCTATCCCTGATAGCCTTCCAACTAGATCTGGCAGCCTAAGTGTATTCTGGATCCCTTGGTAAAGCACAGTCAGCTGGTGGGACCTTAGAAACGTACCTTATCTGGAACAGACTTTCTCTGGAGATATAGATAGATATAGATGTTTTACAATTATTCCATAAAAAAGGTGATGGAGGATCAGTTACAGTATTTCTTTTAGGTTTTTTAAATTCCAACTTTATTATTTTTATACATAACTCAAGGCAGCAAACACACACAATACTCCTTCCTCCTCCTATTTTCCCCACAACAACCTTTGTTGGTCTGAAAAAGAGTGACTGGCTCAGGGTCACCTAGCTGGCTTTGATGCCTAAGGCAGGACTAGAATTCATGGCCTTTTGGTTTCTAGCCTGTCACTTTAACCATAGACCAAATTGACTCTCATATAGTATCATAGAGGTCAACAAATACTGCAATTCTGAATACATTTAATGAGGTGGGCCTCAACGACCAAAAAGGAAGTTCTGATTGAATATACGTATATTCAGTTCAACCAACTGAGTAACTTGATCATGTTTTAATTCCACCACATTCCATTGCCTTCACTGGAACAAAAATTTCTTCAGTCCTTTAGGCTGCGAACAGTCACAATTAATTTTCTATATCATAATCTATTTTTGCCATCATATCCTGCAGGAAAAAAACTGTCACAGATCTCACTGCGTGTCAAGGAGGATGGAAATGAAACAAGCACTGGGCGGGGCCAAGCCCAAAGTGGGCAGGGTCTCCTCTTGATATGAACTTTTTTTTTCATGGCATGAGCTTTCTCGGCAAATAACAAGGCCTGGATTGCTTATTATCAAACAGCTTTTTCAATTAAAAAGAGGATCACATGAAATTATGCAGAAGGCACGCAGAATATCCTGGCTTTATATTTTCTTTCTCTCTGCATACGCATTTCCCCACACGACACATTTAAAAGACAGCAGATGGAGAAGTCTGGACTAGAGATATGATGCTAGACGGAAGCAGTAATCAAACATTTACTGGCTAATTCAGCATCCGAACAAGATTAATTATCCCCCAAAACTGTATTTTTGTTATTTTAAAATGTTACTTGCAGCATATGGCTTTATTTTATAAAACATATTCCATGACTGGCATAGTGGCCTCTTTTGCTTTCAGTGCTATATTCTAACCTGTTCATCACTGCCTATGTGGAAAAACAAAGTATGTTCTTTTATCACTCTGCTCAGAACAAATCAAGATTCTTAATAATCTTTGTTGATTCAGTTGCTAAATCATTTGCTTCCCTTATGCTTCCTCTCTAAAGGTGTTAACATTATCTGAAGCCCCCAGTAATTAAAAAGAGGCAACCAAATACTTAGTGAGGAATGATACAATAACAAAAAACATTGCAATTGATTAAAGTTGCTAGCTAATAATATGTGATGCAATCTTATATTCACTCTCCTTGTTAGAAATATGGATAAGAAACTAAATCTTTAATTAATTAAATCGATGGCTACTATCATAACTTACATTATTTCTTAGAGCCAAACCTTATAAAAAGATAATTATCATAACTATTGTGAGTGAGTGAGTGAGGAAGGAGGAGAGGGAGAGAGGGAAAGGAAGGAAAGAAGGAAAGAAGGAGGGAGGGAGCTGCATTGGCTCCCAGTATATGTCCTGGTGCAGGTGCGATTCAAGATGGTAGTTATCACTAACAAACCCTTCATGGCATGGGACTAGGTTATTTGCAGCGTCATTTGTCACCAAACGTTTCTACCTGTCCCTCTGATCTAGCAGAAGGGGCATGTTGTGAGTTCTCTCAATTAAAGGTTGTCATCTTATAGGATCAAAAATGCCCTTTGGAACAGCCTCAGTCCTTAGATTGGCCCCAACTCTAACAGCCTTTTAAAAATCCGAAAAGACCTAGATGTTTTTCAAGAGATTGGATTCAGGGGATTAAGTGAAGCCCGAGAGGTATTCTTGGTTTATTAGATTGGTTTTTACCCCTGTAGCCATTTTAAGTCTTATGATGTTTGGGGGTTATTATTTCGAATGGCGTTTTTTTATTAGCCACCCAGCATAACTATGTGAGATGGGCAGTCATATAAATCTAAATAATAAAATGAATAGCTTCAAAGTATTGTGTGGGAACTTCACATTGCTTTTATTTTCTGAGAGGACCATCATACCTATGAAATTCAACATCAAAAAAGGCACGACAGTTTCATTCTTTTTTTTCCCCATTCTTTCTATCTGAGTATTTGAGAGCTTTTTCTCACGGCTTCCACCTTTGCTCAGACATTGCAAAGCCTGGGCTATGATGACTTGTAGAACAGAATTGTGTATTTATATGGATCTGACTTGTATGTCTTAATACACTGCCAGAAATGAATTACAGTCATGAAGACACAGTAACAAAGCTCCCTGCTTTATTGTGCAGTGGGAGGTTTCGTGATGTGATGGATTTGATGGTGCCATGTATGAGCTTTAATACAAAGGAGAAATTTGCTTTAATGCAATGATACAAGAATAATAGGATAGGTTTTGTCATATTTTAGACAATGGTAACACTCAAATGTAAAATGCTTTTGAAAAACTAAGTGGCTTCCACAGAGAAAGTAGATCCCCAAAACGAGGACAAAAGAGAATAAAAAACTATATGAAATGACCTTATACTGATTGAATATGCATAGTTGGAAACTGTGAAATGTTTGCTAAATTTTAAGGAGAAATTAAATGCATCTAATGTTATTGGGAAAAGACTGGGATCTGGTGATTTAGTATGTAGTGGCTGTTCTGTTTTCTGAACAGATGCTCAGTATTAAAATGACATTTCACGGCAAATGTTTTTCCTTCTTTATCTTTAAAAGCAATTGGACCAGACAATCCGTGAAGCATAGGATGCCTTCAAAGAGATAAGAGTTCTGTGACAGCACTTCAAAGAGAAGTTGTCCTCTTTAATTATGACTTATTTCAAATTAGTTGGCAATGTATCCATCAATGGTAGCTTCAATACTTCATTTGTTCAGAGACACAGAAAAAAATGCCACCCGATTTTCCTCAGAATGCTTTTCTAGAAGCTATAGCAACACTTGACCAGAATATATGGGCCACTCAGGTGGAGGATTCCAGGAGATGCAAGATAGTTTTGAGTGGTGAAAAGGGTCTAATGTTTATTTAGACTACCCTACCTACCACAAAGTAAATGTAACTAAATAAAATAAAGTGTGTATAGTCAAGGCCATGCTTTTCCCAGTTGCAATGTATGGCTGTGAAAGTTGAACCGTAAGAAAGGCTGAACGCCAAAGAATTGAGGCCTTTGAACTATGGTGCTGGAGAAGACTCCTGCGAGTCCCTTGGACTCAAAGGCAATCAAACCGGTCAGTCCTAGAGGAGATCAACCCTGACTGCTCTTTAGAAGGCCAGATCCTGAAGTGGAAACTCAAATACTTTGGCCACCTAATGAGAAGGAAGGACTCATTGGAGAAGAGCCTAATGCTGGGAAAGATTGAGGGCACGAGAAGAAGGGGACGACAGAGAATGAGGTGGCTGGATGGAGTCACTGAAGCAATAGGCGTGAGCTTAAATGGACTCCAGAAGATGGTAGAGGACAGGAAGGCCTGGAGGAACGTTGTCCATGGGGTTGCAATGGGTCAGACACGACTTTGCAACTAACAGCAACAACACCTACCACACCACAGTCCAACCACATCAAAACATTACAAATAAAACAAAGGAAGAGTATAACTAATATTCAACTGAAAAGGGATCCCACAAAAATATCATGAAATTTTATTTTTACTTCCATAGAGCTATTAGAAAAATCAAAATTAATTGGATATAAATATACCAAACTGAAGGCAGTGCTAAAACCAAAAATGAAAAAAAACCTGAAAGTATCAGTCTTATTAAGAAAAATGAACTAATGTGTTTAAATAGTTTAGTTTAGTTTAGTTTATTAATATTTCTATACCGCCCTTCTCCCGAAGGACTCAGGGCGGTGAACAGGGCAAGAATAAAAATGCAAAATTACAAATATTAAAAAAAGATTAAATAGTTGCCCACTAAAAAACAATCGATACAATACAATTAAAAAACCCCAATAAAACAGCAATTAAAAAAAACAACCCCACCAAATAGATGTATTTGACCTGTAGCGCTATGTGGGTTTTTCTCTGAGCTATTTTTCAGTTCAGAAAAATAACAGCATCAAATTAATCCTTCCCACAGCCTCAAGTCTATTTGTTTCTGGTGTGGAAAGATAGCTGCCCAAGATTATACTCTTGGTCCAGTACTGTGTCAATAAAGGTAAAGGTAAAAGAGTCCCTGCAGATTTTACTCCACTGATCATTGCTGAATTTAGGGGGAAGCACTCATCTCCATTTCAAGCCAGCACAGTCCAAAGACATTTCCATGGTCATGTGGCCAGCATGACATCAGAAGTGCTGTTACCTTCTCAAAGAAGTTGTACCTATTTATCTACTTGCATTTGCATGCTTTTCAACTGCTAGGTTGCCAAGAGCTGGGCTCACCCCATGACGTGGCACTTGGGTCTTGCTGGCTTTCCAGCTTACAATACTGTCCTCCAAATTCTTGAAAGAGGCTTGGCTTCTAATCTCCCACCATATCTTTTGGACTTTTTGAATATTTCATTACTAATGCTGGATGGAACTTACAGTATGAGAGTTCTGTTCCAGCATTTCCTGAGGGCAAACATTTAAGGAAGGCTACTTCTGAGTGACAAAGCAATAACCACAGTTCCCATGTCTCATTTGCGATGAAAAAGGTGATGCATGGCATAATGGAACTCAGTGCTAGAAAAAAGCAGTAATGGTGTGTCACCTCCCTTGGCTCTGGCATACAAGAGTCAAAGCAATTACTTCCACCCCTTTAGAAACCTTTGTGCCCCTCTATTGATGTGTCAGATGCTATTATTTTAATTGTACCTTATTTTGCCCTTGGAAGCACAGAGCACTTCTTTGAGAGATAAACAATTCACTATCTATTTCTTCATTTCCTCTGATTTAAGTTCTTATCATTCACAGAGGGGAGGGATAGTAGAAACAGCCCCCAAATAACATACTTTATCATGTCCTATGTCAACAAGCCAAATTAAGAAAAATTAAATAAAGGTTTTTGTCTGAAAGGCCAAAAAAAATAATGAAAAGAGAATTCTAATTATTGCAAAGTTAAGGTTTTTTTCATTGCTCCAATGAACTCTCATTTAAAGCCAATATTTAGCAAACTAATAATTAAACAGCACTTTAACCAAAGGCTTTAATACAAAGACTGTGAGGTGGAATCCAACATCATGTAAATGGAAGGCCATTCAGACAGTGAGGCTCTTTACTCTTCTAAGACCAACTGGAATATGTTTTGAGAAGTGACGTTCTATGAGGGAAAGGAAACAGGCCATATGGGCTATAAAGCACTGTGAAAAGTGGTATATAAGTCTAAGTGCTATTGCTATATTTCTGGGCATGCAGGGGTGTTATCATTCTAGATAACTCAGTTTGGTTCATGAGAACCAATTGTTAAATGGGCACCCACATTACAGGCAAACTTCAAAATGACATTTCTCCTATTTGTCCAGAGTTGCAAAGAAAGTTCAGAGCACCGTCTAATGGAGTGAGGGGGTGAAGAGTGGAGAGGAGGGGAAATAGGATTTAAATAAAGGGGGAAATCCTCTCCCACGAGGGATATCAAATTAGTATTTTCTATGTCTTGACTCTTTCCTGATTAATGCAACCAGGATCAACATTTCTGACCCTTTATTGTCAAGAAGAATCATCCTGCTCAAAGGGAATCCTTTATGTGGAAGATTTATTCTGTCAGTCTTATGTTCCTGAACTACTACAGATCTCAAGGCTCTTCCCCCATTAGACTGGTTCTGACTCTACTGACTTTGCAGATATCTCTCAAAACATGCTTTTGCCAGCAGATTTGGGTAAACCATGGAAACGGGGAGCCTGCAAAATGGCTATATTGCACGTGAGATCTTGAACACATTCTCTTGTATTTTGTTTATATTTTAAAATTATTTTTAATGGTTTCTAAGGGTCCATTTTTAACTGTTGTGTTTCAATTGTACAATGCTCAGAACCACATCCATAAGGTAGATATAATCAATCGATCTATCAGTTAAGCTTAGAGTTGCCAAGTTGATTCCATGGGATTCCTTTCAATTTTGCAAGACTAAGATATCTGGAGCAGAGGTTTGGTGTGGAAATCCCTCCGAAGGTTGGGACACTAATCTGAAGTCATTTATACAGTTGATTCCCCAGAATTTTTCACTACCAGCTCATGAGTCAGCTGTGGAAATTGCATTTATTTATTTTTTAACCCCTGAGGTCAGCATCCATCAATTTACACAGGACATAAGCCCTTTTCTTATCTTATCTTATATATATGATACAGGAATGTTCCTCCATACAAGAAAGGGTAAGAAAAATCACATTTTCCTCCAGCTAAATATGGTGTAAAATCTTAAGCCATTTTAAATTAGCTTTTTCTGGTTATCATTGGATGCACTGGGTCCTCTTCCCTTTTGAACTCATGCATTCTATTGTACTAGCTGGTGGTTCAAGGTATTTCCCACTGCTATTCTTCACAGCTTTTAAATTGCAGTATGATTTACAGTATTTCATTTGGGAACTATTATAGACAGTAAATTAAGATATTTTGCTAATTCTAAATTTTTCCATCTTTCCATTCTTGAAGCCCAGGTAAGCAAAAAAACTTCAAATCTCAAAAACAGCAGTAGTAGTAAGACTTGTATTAGAGTGATAGATCAGTATATAAGCATAAAATTAATCATAATTCATACATACAACAGCAAAGAATTCAAGAGGCAACCAAAAACAATGAATGGGAGAATATTTTTTTAAAACCTAAACTTTTAAAGGAACTCAACCATTTTAGAGAATATTTGCTACTGTGTTTTCATAGCTGTTAAGCAACATTTGGTCATATTATGCATAACATGAGCACTCTGCTCTACTGGGACAGAGGAAATTTACCAATCATCATTTCTACTTGGTAATTATTTTACAATTAATACAGCAAATGTCAATAAAAATGAAAATGTACAGAATGTACTATGCATCCTCTATAGCTGGCTAGGGAATTAATGAGAGTTGAAGTCCATGCATTTTCAAGTTGCAAAAGTTGAGAAACTTTGCTCTAAAATATGGAAGTCAGATATACCGGTCAAATGTGGATCTCTACATCCAGATGCATGAAAATAGATTTCCAATACTTTTTTTTTTAAAAAAATAACTGTTTCTATTTGCAGTTAAATAGCCAACTGTTCAAAGCAAGTTTATTCTAGTGGTTCAGACGCCAAGCTAGAAACCAAGAGTTCATGAATTCTATGTTCTGTCCCAGCCTATGCGAGTCACGTTCAACCGCTTACTCTCAAGGAAAAACCCCTCTGCATTGAACAAGGCAGGACTTGGTAAGATAAACCCCTTTTATTTTGACACAGCTTTTATGGAACAAAACTCCAACCAGTCCTTTAGCTGTTGAAATGAACAAGATTCAGTCTCTGAGTTCTCAGCTGGAATGCTCAAGGTTTAAGTCACTCAAACACACAGAAAGCCAACAAAGCTGGTTAAATATCCAAGAATCCTGAGGCAAGAAATCCAATGACAGAAGCACGAAGCTTCAGCAACCAGCCCCTCCTACGCCTCTCCTCTTTATAGTCCAGCCAGGGTGTGGCTTCTTAGAGTTGTTTACTTTTCCTGGAGAGCTGCCCCACCACCCTCCACTGTCCTGCAGGCCTTTTTCTTCCTGTGCATCCATGCATCTGGAACAGGCCCTAGCTGCTCCTCATCTTCGTTCAGTTCAGGCCCTTAACCCAGCTGTCTCTCTTCTTGAGCGTGAGTAGATGGGCCCGGTGTCACATCTAGTCTTCATGCTCCTTAGAGCCTTCCACAGACTCCAATGTGACCCCAGGCAAGCCTGGGTGGGGGACCCAGATTGTTGGGGGCAATAAGCTGACTTTGTAATAATGCCGCTTGGGGGGGGGGGGAAAGCCCTAATAAGCAGGCATATACATAGAATGAAGGCTATTGCTAAGCACATTGATTTGTGCTTTAGATTGTAAGCTGCCCTGAGTCTTTGGAGAAGGGCGGGATATAAATGGGAGTAAAAAAAAAAGACTTCTCCCTCATCCGATTCATCTAACTCGGCTAGATGAGTCCTACCTTGGTCAGTGTAACTTTAGGCCAGTCACTTTCTCTCAACCCTAGGAAGGAGGCAAATGGCAAGCCATTTTGAAAAGGCTTGCCAAGAAAAGTGTAGGGAATATCCAGGCAATTTCCAAGAATCTGACATGATTGAAAGGAAGAGAAAAAAGAAACTCAATCGTTAACTTATTTATTTAGTAGATGAAAGCAAAATAACACTCTTAATCCAACCTAAATCTCACTATAAAATTAGATTGAACCATTTTCTTTGATTTGGAGATCCTTATAAAAAAATGAGTCCACCGGAACCTCATATGTATAAGCATATTCATAACTAAGATCATTCCCTTTTGATGTAAGTAACATTATGTAACATTAGTATGCACTCAGTTAAGGGTAAAATGTAGATATAGTATTAAACAGTAATTGATTCAAAAACATATTGCAATCCATTACAATATCTTAATCTAAAATAAGTAACTATAACTAAAAATCCATGAAATATAATATGATTTATGTTTATAATAACTGGTAAGACTTTAATTGTATTCATTTTAAAACAACATCATAGGGCCAGAAATTAAATCAATAGTCTATTCCAATCTTCCACTGCTTTGGGGAAAGTGAGGGGTCTGGAAAGGTTGACATAGTTGAATGTCTCTTCCAGAGGTTGCATTCAGTTAATGGAAACAGTACATAGTAGTTCATGAAAACCCAGAGGTCAAGCTAAGAGATTTCACAAGCCAATTGACTTAAGAGCATAAAACAGAACATAAAACAGAACATAAACATAGAATGGACAGAGATTCCTGGTGCTAAGAAAAGCCATAGATTATTCAAAGTACGACTTAGGATGGCTGTCTCTAGTGGGTTAAATCCTTATAGTGTCATGGTTCCGATAGATGAAACCAATCAAAAGAACTTCAAGGCAAAAATTCTTCCTTAAAGAAAATTTTATTCAGGAAACAAAGTATTGGCATTACATAGTTGAACCCAAAAACTAAATTCCCTTCCCCTGGATACAAAGTAACGAAGTGCAATTCCCACCCATAATAAGCTGTCATAAATCACATTCTCCAATTAGCCTAAAATGCGGCCTTTCTCCCCAGCTCCTCAGCCCACCAAAACGTTATCAGCTCGTCCTTGGGTTCCCACAAAGCAGCGTTATTATTATGGCTAGCTGAGCTCAAACTTTCATCCCAAACCCCACCCCCTTCTGCACCTGATTTCTAAATACCAGAAAAAATATGTTAAAAGAAAAGAGAAAATGGCTGCATTTTTCATCACTTGTCAGAGCGGGAACATCAAATGTTTACAGTGTTGACATCTAGTTTTTCTGAATCCCTCTTCTGGTTTAATTAATTTCATTTGAGTAATTTCAAGAATACTCTTTGTGATGCTACTGTTTTGTCTCCCCACCCCAAATTATGTAGATTTAGAGACTCCAACTCAAAAGCACAAATATCTTTATTCACATGGTCTTGGAGCCATCTCAGATCACTATTCTTATCGGTTAGTCAAAATATGGTCAAAACTAAAACTCCCCCTTTCCTCCTCATCGCCTGTTTTCTCTGTATTGAGTTGACTGATGACAAACCCTGAAGGAATAAAAGAGTAAATTGTGGAGAGTTGTATAACATAACCAAAAGAGGATAGATTCCTGCTTCTCAATATGTTATGACCTGGAACAATCAATGGAGAAAGTAGTAGCCACAGAAAAAATATGAATGGGAAAAATAAAAGTGGGTGAACTTCAACATGTTCTCTTAAAACTTTTTTGGTAGCTAGGAACAAGGCCCAAGAAATTAGACTAATGGTTATGCAGGAAAAAAAATGAATTTTTGAGAAGAAGTTAGATGGCAGAGAGCAAGAGGAAGAATATTTGATGTTCTGGATGCCTGATATACAACAAAAGAGAAAGGAAAAAAGAAAATCAGTTTTGAGGGGAAACAATAATAATTTAAGAGATTTTTGTTATCTTTATCAACATATCTTTCAGGTAAGAGATTTTATTAAATGAATTGATGGAACAAAACATATAATCAGGCTAAATCCTCAACTCTATTCAAACTACAGACTTCAATTAAAATGCTAAGAAATGATTTCTTGGAATAATATCTGGAAAATTCCATTACTGCTTATTTAAATATAAAGCAGGAGAAGCATTTTGAGAATATATATATTTTTTAAATTAATTACATTTCTCTAAATTACTAAGTGATATTGGGTGCCAATTTATTTAATATAATGTAATATAAGATAAATATAAGATACCAGTAAATCAAAAATTGTTTAGTTTCTCTTGGATAGCCAAGGACTTAGATTTCCCCCCCCAACATTTTACATAGTACAAAAGAGAGACATCATTGGATATTAAAAAAATGTACTATATGACCATTCCCCCCTTCATGGATTACTGCCTTGTCGTGGTGAAGGGGATTGTGTAATTCAATGAAGCTATGAGCTATGCCGTGCAGGGCCACCCAAGACAGACAGGTCATAGCAGAGAGTTCTGACAAAATATGATCCACTGGAGAAGGAAATTTATTTTATTGCATTTATATACCGCCCTTTCCCTGAGGACTCAGGGCGGTTTACAGGGAGTTAAAAATCAACCATACAAAAGTTAAAACCCAATTTAAATTTAAAAAATATTAAATGGCAACCCACTCCAGATTCCCTTTTTCTATAAACTTTATATTTTCCTGCTGATATTCCATGCCTGTCGGTAGTCACTGGAGAGTAGAATAGAATAGAATAGAATAGAATAGAATAGAATAGAATAGAATAGAATAGAATAGAATAGAATAGAATAGAATAGAATAGAATAGAATAGAATAGAATAGAATAGAATAGAATAGAATAGAATAGAATAGAATAGAATAGAATAGAATAGAATAGAATAGAATAGAATAGAATAGAATAGAATAGAATAATAGAATAGCAGAGTTGGAAGGGACCTTGTAGGTCATCTAGTCCAATGAGATAAAGATATAGCATGGCAACTTTTTTGCAGGGACTCTTGCAGCTGAAAGATGTATGTAACCTAAAAAGCCACTTCTCAGCCTTTTCAGCTCACTCTTGGGAAATTAAAAGTGAATGAACAGAAGCAATTGGGCCAGCCAAAAACCACAGTTGTCTCTTCATCCTGCCTTCCAGTTTGTCCCAAAGTGAACATTACTTTTCCATACATCATGAACAATGGTGCTGAGCTTATCACATTGACCTGTGGTCCAAAATTTCTCTGTTCACAGTGCAACGACTTGAAATACTTACTTCTGTTCATTCTGGCTTTTAAGATCAACCATCAACAGTAAAGGAACCAGCAGTCAAGAAATACGCCACAGATTAGCACTTTGTAGAATAGCAAGGATGGTCTTCAAAAAGATATGCAGATGCTTTATTGGCCTCTATTTACAAAGGCCAGAATCATAGAAATCAGGACATTCTGTGTGACAGACTATGAAAATTGGGATTTTAAGGAGGGAGGATAGGAAGAGTATTGATGCTTTTGAACTCTGGCATTGGAAAAGATTCCTGAGAATACTGTACACAGCCAAGAAAATAAACCAATGGATCATTAAACAAATAAATCCACATTTCTTACCTGAGGCACAAATTATCAGACTCAAATTATCCCACTGTGGAAATGTCAGGCAAAGACCCAACTCTAATGCTGGAAAAGGTGGAAGGAAAAAGGAGAAGGCAACCAGCAACAAGGTGGGGCACTCAGTTACAGTGACAATGGTGCACTGTTTGAAGAACTGGAAGACCAGGTCAGGGACAGATTATCATGGAGAAATCTATCTCTGTGGCCATTAGAAGTTGACAGCTATTTGAGGGCATAATACTGCTAAGCTTGTAAGCCACCCTGAGTCTTCGGAGAAGGGCGGGATATAAATGGAATTAAAATAAATAAATAAATAAATAAATAATCAGTCAATGTCCTGTTTCTGCACTTATAGTTGTCTGCACTGGTAGCTGTCTAGGAATCTGCTTTCCATATTCCCAAAGAGAGATTGTACTTTTTGGACTAGTAGCCAAAATTTCATGGAGAAAACCTAAGTGGTCACTAGAGGTTAAAAATGACTTGGTAGCACATAATCAATCAACTAATCCAAAATTTAGCCCAATCCTAATATTTCTGCTGCAGTTTGTCTGCCCTTTCTATGCTATGTCTAAATTTGACTGCCCATTTCCTGCACATCCTACTCATACCATGAATACTTAAGGTTACTTATGGACAGTTACTTTTTTATTTATTAATTTAATTGATATCCAGCTTTTTATTTTAGGTAAAGGGTTTAAGGGAAAATGCTTATTATTGGAATAAATTTAAGGTGATACCCATCTTTTGACCAACGTGCTGCAATTCACAATATATAGTCAGGGTGTTTTATTTTGTTTCATTGGTGATCATTTCAAACTTTAACTTACCTTTTTTTAAAAAACAGAACAATATTTCATGTTAAAGAAAAAGTGAAGTAGAAAAGTTATAAAAATACAAACTAAGAAGGAAAAGAAAAAAAAATACAGCTCATATTTTATATGTATCAACAGTCATTGATGAATTCACTACTGTAATATAACAATGTAAGATACCACAAAATCCCTTCCATAGTAACACCTATTGCTGCATCTTTTGATTAGCATAAAATATTGCCTTTTTCAAAACAGATAAACACACATTTTCAACTACCATTCTTTGATATTTGGAATAATATCTATTATCTAATTTCTCAATATAATCCTTTCAGCTGTGCTCCATGCGCCATGTAATCACAATTCCTAATAAACGGTGACATTCAAAATTTTGGTATATAGTACAATGTTGTATTAACATCTTTAACATTTAAAGATTTTCCCATAAATCTGCTTATATACATTAACATACTATCTCCCAAAAAACCTAACTAATCAGATGACTATATCATATGGATCAGTGAGCTCTGAATTTTATATAACATCTGATTGTCATGGTTCTGGTAGATGAGACCAATTAAAAGAACTTTCAAAAATATTCTTTGGGGAATCCAATATACCTTAAACATTTTTTGTGTGTGTGTGTGTGTGGAATCAACCTTAATCTCAGGCTGTGCAAGGAGTTTAAGTGACATCCATTGCCTACTTTCCTCTAGCAAAAACAGTTTCCAAATGATGGTGCAAGAAATGTATATACAGCAAAACCAGTGAAAAATTTATTTCAGGATTGTGTAGAATGTTCTCCGTCAAACCCTTCAGCACAATCGAAGAGTGGAATTTGTCCCCAAAAAAGTAAGGTGGTGAATAATTTAATGGAAGGAAAATGTTCTTCAAACATGTTAAAAGAAAATGGCTTTTGAATATTTAAAGGCTTCTGGCTTACTCAGTTTTAACATTTTGTTTTAAAATGATAAGAACTGTGTCCTTCCATAAGAATGATGGCATGTAACATTGTTGCCATTAAATGAAATAGGAAAAAAAGGATGAGGACACTGAAGCCTTTGCTACTGATTTTAAAAAGATTCAACACTTTCAGTATTTACCATTTGTTTGTACCGTGAATCTACTGGGGAACTGTGGTGCTTACTTTATCTCTAATGTAAAGTCCATACTAATGTGGGTTTATTTATTTGTCTCAAATGTCAAAACTCAGCATGAGTATGAAAAGTTTTTTCTCCAATAGCTTGGTTCTTGGCTTCAAAAGAGTGATTTTGAATACATCAGAGAAAAAGAAGTAACATTTTTCTTGATAACGAGACTAGATCTCTATCTACCGTATATACTTGAGTATAAGCCGAATTATTCAGCCCACTTTTGGGGCTGAAAAATTCCACTTCGGCTTATACTCCAGTCAACAAAAAAACTTACCGAGGACTTGTGCGCGGCTGAGGCTTTGGTGCTTCTGGGATCGCGCGCACCTCTCCCAAGCCACCGCCGTCCGCAGACCTGCCGAAGTTTGGGGAGGTTTGGGGAGGTGTGCGCGCACCTCCCCAAACCTCCCCAAACGTCGGCAGGTCTCCGGACCTCCGTGCCCTGCCTGCCTGCTTCTTTCCGCTGCGGAAAGAAGCAGGCAAGCAGGGCGCGGAGCTCTGCTTCTTTCCGCAGCGGAAAGAAGCAGGCAGGCAGGGCACGGAGGTCTGCTTCTTTCCGCAGCGGAAAGAAGCAGGCAGGCAGGGCACGGAGGTCTGCTTCTTTCCGCAGCGGAAAGAAGCAGGCAATCAGAGCGCGGAGGTCTGCTTCTTTCCGCAGCGGAAAGAAGCAGGCAGGCAGGGCGCGGAGGTCTGCTTCTTTCCGCAGCGGAAAGAAGCAGGCAGGCAGGGCGCGGAGGTCTGCTTCTTTCCGCAGCGGAAAGAAGCAGGCAGGCAGGGCGCGGAGGTCTGCTTCTTTCCGCAGCGGAAAGAAGCAGGCAGGCAGGGCGTGGAGGTCTGCTTCTTTCCGCAGCAGAAAGAAGCAGGCAGGCAGGGCACGGAGGTCCGGAGACCTGCCGACGTTTGGGGAGGTTTGGGGAGGTGCGCGCGCACCTCCCCAAACCTTCCCAAATTTCGGCAGGTCTCCGGACGGCGGCGGCTTGGGAGAGGTGCGCGCGATCCTGGAAGCACCGAAGCAAGTCCTCGGTAAGCTCCGGGCGGTCACTTGCTTCGCGTCTCCTGAGGGAAGGGGGGGCGACTGGAGCGGGCGTGTTTCCTCGCCTGCTGGGCACCGCAATTTGCCCGGGGAACGCGCGGGCCCCGAATGGCAGCGTGGAGCGAGGAAGCGGACAGCCAGGGCTTCCCCGAGAGCCGCGGCCACACAGGGTATTCCTGTGTATTCAGGCTTGCAAAATGGCGGATCGAGCCTCTGCTGGCGGCAGAGGCTTGCAGAGCGCGGATCCAGCCTCCGCCGGCGGCGGAGGCTTGCAGAACGGTGGATCGGCTTATACTCGAGTCGCCAACTTTTTCCAGTTTTGGGGGGTGAAATTGGGGGTCTCGGCTTATACTCGAGTCGGCTTATACTCAAGTAAATACCTAAAATTCAATCAAACATTAGTAATATCTGAGGGAGATGGGTGGTTAAGAAATACGATTGATAAATCAATCAATCAATCAATCAATCAATCAATCTATTACTACTACTGTATCCTCATTATCAATATCTTGTTTCTATGCAGTCTGTGAAATCTGACCAGCTTATATAGAAATAAAGCCATGTGGGAGAAGAAACCTGCTATTTTTTTTAGCTCAAGATTCCCATAATCCTCAGTCAGCAGGCAAAGATTTTGAGATGTACAGACAAAAACATCTGGTGGGCAACAAACTGCCCATCCCTGAAGTAGGCCAGGTGAACAGCCAACACCCAGCAGTATTATGAAAAAACCAAAAAAATAATCAAACCCTCCATTTGCTTTACATTGACTTGCAATCCCAGGATCTATTAAAAGTCAAGCAAAACAATTTTCTAGTCAGAGAATAAAAGTAGAAAAAAATGAATCAGTTGGAAACTAAGGTAAAGGTATTTTCAATTTCTGTTTCTAACCAAAATCCATATTTAAAGGCGACTAGGCAACATGTGGCCCATTGGGGTCATCCTTTGAGAAATGGGTAGTGTAGTGTGATGGAAGAATAACTGTAATTGCAAATGAACTTCAATACTAAGTCAACATTTACTTACTTAAGAAGATAAACAGAATAACTACCGGTGGGCAAAAAACCAATGGGAATGGGAGCAATTTCCAACTTCCTACCAGTTTCCCAATTGACTTTGCTTGTGGGAAGCTGGCAGGAAATCAAGATCACATGACCATGGCAAATCGCAGCAGTGTGGCAGCGCTGTAGCAGCGACAGCTTTGCCAGGATAAATGAATTCTATGGGACTAATGGGACCCAGATTTTTTATATGTTCTTTAGTTTGATGCATCTTGATCCAAAAATTGTTCTGCTATGATGCATTGTTTCAGCGAAACTGAAGATTACAAACAAATATTGATATTTTTTTTACTAGAATATAGATTTATAGTAAAAGGTATCGTGCAAATGAAAGGGTTAGGGCACGGGTGTCAAACTCACAATGTCACATGATGTGTTACAACATATCCCAACTTTTTTTTCAATTGCTGGCAATGGGGTGGGTGTGGTTTTGCCATGAGGCATGCGGCCTATGGGCCGGCATTTTGACAACCCTGGGCTAGGGTCTCCCTCACTGGTGTTTCAAATCACTCTTCTGTTTAGAAAGTAAGTTGATGGTAGTAAATGTACCACATATTTGGAGTAAAAAACTTAGCAAGACCTTGATGGGATTCTGACCGATTATACTCTTCCCTCCCCTTTCAGATGACACTTCTGTAATTCTTCTCTTTTCTGGCCTAAATGTTTGGGGTATCATATCTGGGCTGCAAAAGTCAAGGCCATTAGAAGGTAGCAGAGACATACAGGACTTTCTGTGCCATCTAGATATGGCAAATACTCAGATACATAACTCTACTTTCTTTCAAAGTGAAGCTGTAGGTACAGCGGGAGAGGCAAATTTGAAAGTTCAGATTCTTCCACTGCCCAAAGCAGAATGGTTCTGGAAAACAGTGCCCAGCAACTAGTAGGGAAAGAATGTACACATACAACCCTGAAATAACGAAGAGCTGGGCTAATTGCAACTCTGAACAGTCACATTATTGCACCCCCCCCCAAAAAAGGTCAATGAAGAGTAACTGACTTGCAAAAACTGTGACAGAAAGAGAGAATGCTGAAGTAGGTGAGGAGGACTTCAAGCTGCTTTGCTATTGGATAGGGACCATATGCAGGCAATCTCATGAGGACATAGCAGACAGGAAGTTGCCATGGTTAGGTGCAAGACAGGAAAGCCTGTACATTATCATGCGGTTTGATTGGTATCAGTTTAAGGCAGGTTTTTATTTCAGGTTTGGCAACGTTTAAGATGTGTGCACTTCAATTGCCAGAATTCCCCAGCCAGAATTCCTCACCCCTGCCAGCTGGGGAATTCTAGGAGCTAAAGTCCATATGTTTTAAGTTGCCAAGATTGCCACTGGTTTTTAATAACAGATTGGACAACCATTTGCCTGAAATGCTATAGGGTTTCCTGCTTGAGCAGGAGGTTGGACTAGAAGATCTCCAAGGTCCCTTCCAACCTTGTTATGCTGTTATTCTGGTTTAATGTGGTACAGCCATTATGATTTATGCACTTTATAGCTTAGTGGGTTTTTTTTTGAGAATTCAGCCAATTATGATTTATTCTACGAGCTATGCTTTTTTATTTACTTACAAACTTTATTATAGCTGCCCACTCCAAAAGACTCTGGGTGGGTTGAAAATATACAATTAAAACTATAAAAAAACCATAGCAATAAAACATAATATCCTGGGCTAAAAAGCAGCTTGCACAATTATAAAATGACAGAGACTCCACAGGCACACTAGCCCCAGGCCTGGAAACAGAATTGGATTTTAAGGGCCTTCTGGAACTCTAAGAGAGTGGGTGAGATATGCATCACTGGGTGAATGCTATTCCTGCTTGAACAGTCTTATAATAGGAGCAATCTGAGCCAATAAGATATGCGCTTTCCTGCCTAAAATGTTTGTGGTGGATTTTTCTTGCTGATTAAGATTTTGCTTTCTTTTCCAATATCGTTAGAAAATGTTCAGGACAGGCAAGGCCAAAGCATTGTTCTACAATTGATTAGGCCCTTTATCAATGCAGGGAATAAGGCAAAAACATTTCTTCTTGACCAGAAGTAATTAGTGAGCTGAAAAAGCTAGGAAAGATAAGGACAATAATTGCATTTCTTCAGCTATTCTGCCTAGAGAGTTTGGAGTCCACCCACATAATATGTCAGGGCATATCAGTGCTATTCCTGGAGCATTGATTTCAGCCCAATACAAGCAATGACTAAGTGGATGAGTCAGTTGTTCCTACTTCTCCTGCTTGTGGGCATGAAGGCAAGTGTCCATTGATCCTTCATTCACTGAAGGATATACAAAGTTCTTCAAGACAATGCCAAGTGAAATGCAACAAAGCCATTGCCTAAGAGAGCTCAATGCCTACAAATCTGTTTCCTGTAATGTCTCATTCACAACCGTATCCTAAGAGATGTGGTGTAGCAATAAGTCATTGTCACTTTCTGATGCATACAGATGCCAAGAAGAAACATCAGTGTAGTTAAAATAGCAGACTTGATGTCAACAGCCTGCTTAAGAAAATGTAAATAGACCTAGGCAGCAAATTTAGTCGTACATCTTCATGTTTACTAACTCTGTAGGCACTTTTGAAACATTATTATAGTACAACAAAAACACAGCAGACTGCATTTTTTTCTCCCCCATCCCTTTCTGGGGGGCCCAATTGGCCATTCAGTAAGAAATGATTTCATCATGTAAATGAATGGAAATAAATGAATGGAATAAAATAAAACAACATTATATGACTATGCTGCATTTCAGCTGATTCCTGATAAAAACATGAAATGCCAATAATGAAAAGTAGAAAACTTTTTTCATTCCAAAATTCATGGTTATACTTTTATAAGTTCCACTGATAAAGAGGAACAGTGTATTATTATTATTAGGTAATAATGGCTAATGGCTGAATACTCTTAATGAGCACAAAAATGAATTATAGCTAATTCATTATAACCAGTCAGTCCAGTTCAGATCCATATAAGCTTTTGTATATGTTTATATACTGCATAAAACCATTCCCTCCTTTTTTATATTAATCTACTTTTTTAAAAAAATCTACCAACAATACTACTTAGGTATCTACATGTGTTCAATTTTTTTTCAGTTAAAAAAATATTTTTCTACACATCTGAGTATGATGTTTAAGAAACTGTTGTTTTGACTTTGTCTAACCTTCGACTGAGCAAAATGGTGCATCATAGGGCAAGTTTTTCAATCAACATACCTCAAATCGGAGGCTCCAACTGGTACAGAATGCAGCCGTGAGAGTTGTGTTGGGAGTCTCCCAATACTCCCATGTTACACCTCTGCTCCGCGAGCTGCATTGGCTGCCAGTTGTCTTCCGAGTGAGATTCAAGGTTTTGGTAATGGTTTTCAAGGCCCTACATGGCATGGGTCCGGAGTACCTCGGGGATCACCTGCTGCCGGCGTCAACTTCCCTCCGCCCTGTGCGTTCCCACAGAGAGGGCCTCCTCAGGGTGCCACCGGTCAGAGAATGTCGTCTGGTGGCCCCCAGGGGGAGGGCCTTCTCTGTAGGCGCCCCAGACTTATGGAATCGGTTGCTGGTTGAGCTCCGGATGGCGCCCGACCTTCGCTCCTTCCGATGCGATCTGAAGACCTATTTATTTGAACAAGCCGGCCTGGCCTGATGGGGGATGTGTTGGGGTTTTTTATTGTGGTTTTTTACATTATTATTTATTGTTTTAGCTTGGGCTCTGTATTTAATTCTCTTTTTAACTTTTTTACCTTGTATTTTATATGTGCCCTGTTCACCGCCCTGAGTCCTTCGGGAGAAGGGCGGTATACAAATATAATAAACTAAACTATAACTAAACTAAATGGGCTAATTTGAAGAATGCCAAAATCCAGGAACCAGGGTTTCCACGGGACTGAAATTTGGCAAAATTGTGGCTGCTTCATTGCTGTTGCTGTCAAGTTTCCGATGTAAGGGCTTTTCAAGTGAATCTGAGGCATTGTTTACCTTAGTAAAGGTAAAGGTTCCCCCGCACATGCATGCTAGTCATTCCAACTCTAGGGGCCGGTGCTCATCTCCGTTTCAAAGCCAAAGAGCCAGCGCTTGTCCGAGGACGTCTCCATGGTCATGTGGCCGGCATGACTAGACGCCAAAGGCGCACGGAACACTGTTACCTTCCCACCGTAGTGGTCCCTATTTTTCTACTTGCATTTTTATGTGCTTTTGAACTGCTAGGTTGGCAGAAGCTGGGACGAGTAACAGGCACTCACTATGTTATGAGGCACTTGGGATTCGACCCGCCAAACTGCCAACCTTCTAATTGACAAGCTCAGTGTCCTAACCCACTGAGCCACTGCATCCCCTTGTTTACCTTAAAAGTCCTTTATTCAGCCTAATACACCGGCAAATGCTTGCTCGAAGGAAGCTGGAATCTGAAATCTCCGCCCCCTTGCACAATATATTAAAACACAATTCTTCACCTTTCTAATTTTGTCATTAATCATATTTTCCTATTAATTTAAAGAATCAGTTTCCCTTCCTTTAGAAAACCCACCAAGCTCTTATCTTCTTTAATTTCAGATGTCCCTGCGGAACAATCCTCCTCTTCCCCCCTCCCAATCTCTTAAAGCAATACACAAGTTTAACATATGAAATGGCTATTTCTTTATCTCTTGTCAAGCAATAACATTCGATGTTAGCAGCGTTGACATCTGGCCCCCCTTACAAAAAGGACAGATCCTGTAATGTAAACAAAACACAAGTTAGGAACTGGCTTTTGGTTTGTTGGGGTGTTTCTTGTAAAACCTTTTGATAAGTCTGTCAGCTTTCACATCAGTAGATTTCACCCAAATGGCTTCAGACAATGGGTATCCCTTCCATTGTACTAGGTACTGCAATTTTCCCTTAAAGATTCTAGAGTCAAGAATATGTTTCACTTCATAATGGGTCTGGCCTGCTACTACAAGGGGTCCAGGTGCTTTCTTAGCAGGAAGTCTTAAAGTGGAGGTTCGAAAAGGTTTCAGCAAGTGTTGTGATTCAGGGTCAGCCTGTGGGTTCAGCAGTTGGGTCGGACGATTCAGAGGAGGAGGAGGAGGGGGGTGTTGGAGAGGTTGCTGAGGAGGTTGGAGAGCTTGATGATGAGAGCCCTCAGCCAGGCCCCTCCCACCTGGTCACGACGCAGACCCAGCTGTGTGAGCCTGACAGCGTGGATGAAGATGACCCACAGCTGGCCCTGTTCAAGGACGCCCGACGCAGGAGGCAGTCAAGCAGGAGTAAACAGAGGAAGGCAATGGGGCACCTTGGAAGGAGGCAGAGAGAAGCCACGCCCTGAACTGTATAAAAGGGGAATGCGTGGGAGGGCTGGTTTGCTGAAGGCAACCGCTTGAATAGCTCCTGTTTCATGGTTCGTGTCTTGTTCTGTTTGCTTTTGTATTCATAAATTTGGCAGGCTTAGTTCCAGCCTCTTGCCTTCTTGTAAAAGGGGTTGTCCCTGCCTTTTCTGCAGGGCCGGTAGCAGGCTGGTACAGAACAGCAAGCTACAATGGAACACCAGGTGAATTTTTCTCAAAAGTCTGGGTAGTTTCAATTTTACTGTGACCGGGTTGATGATTTTCACAATGGGGAAAGGCCCCAAGAATTTCAGTCCCAATTTCTTATTGGGTAGTTTAAGGCATAAGTATTTGGTTGACAAATAGACCTTTTCCCCAACTTGGAATGTTCTTTGGGGAGCTCTCTTTGTCAGCTTGCTTTTTGTAGGTCTCAAAATTGTCTTTTTTAAGGCCACCTTTATATTTTTCCAAACCTCCTCCCACCAGCTCCTGATCTCCAGGCTTCTGCACCACCCCCAGCTGTTGCAAGGCTTCTATTAGCTGGTGCAAGCTCAGAGGTTGTTGGCCTTTCACTTGTGGGGGCTTCCGAACCTCCTATTGCTGCAGAGGCCCCAGGCTGGGGTCCTTTGTCTCTATGGGTCTAGAGGGCTTGGCAGGGGACTCCTGGATCTGGCAGGCAGTCTGATCTGCAGACAGGATTTTCCACTCACCAGAGTATTCAATCTCAGCTGGCCTGGCTGCTCTGAGGCGCCTAGAGTCTCCGCTGGGCTTAATCCCCTCTGACAACCAGACCAATTCTCCTGGTTTTTTGGGTCTAGCTCCCAGCTGGGAGGATTGCTGAAATTCTTTCCCTGCCGGCTTCTACGCTGCCCTTCCTCCACTGCGGTGGCTGCTGGCTTCAGGCAATTTTTCTCCCTCCATTATGGGATCTTCCACAACTCTTTGCCAGACTGCCTCCCAAAGTTGGAGATAGCGATGGGAGGTCGGGACTCCCTAATTAGTTTTAAAAGTAGTGTGGATTCCAGCTTGATGTCAAGTATGGGCTTTTCAAGGGACTCTGAGGCATTGTTTACCTTAAAAGTCCTTTATTCAGCCTAATACACTGGCAAATGATTGCTCGAAGGAAGCTGGAATCTGAAATCTCCGCCCCCTTGCACAATATATTAAAACACAATTAATCATATTCAGGGCTTTTTTCCTCATAGAACACTCAGAACGGAGTTCCGGCACGTTTTTTGGATGGAACCTTGTAGGGTAGGCAAGGCATGTGTGACATGTGTGAGTTCCGGCACCTTTTTCTTTTACAAAAAAAGCACTGATCATATTAATCATATTCTCCTATTAATTTAAAGAATCAGTTTCCCTTCCGTTAGAAAACCCGCCAAGCTCTTATCTTCTTTAATTTCAGATGTCCTTGAGGAACAATCCTCCTCTTCCCCCCTCCCAATCTCTTAAAGCAATACACAAGTTTAACATATGAAATGGCTACTTTTTCATCTCTTGTCAAGCAATAACATTTGATATTAGCAGCGTTGACAGTTGCAATCAGCCATAGAAGCGCAGTGGCTCATATGTTAGAATGCTGGGTTGACAATCAGCAAGCCCGCATTCAAGACCCGAGTGCTGCTGTGTGATGGGGTGACCTCCGGTCATTTGGTCCAGCTTCTGCCCATCTAGCAGTTTTAAGTGAGTAATCGCGAGTAGAAAAATAGGTACAATTAATGGGGACATGAAAGGAGCCCCCAACTGGGCATCCCCTGGGCAATGATGATCCTTTCAGCCCACAAGTGCCTCAGTGCTTCTGACAAGAAAGGAGCAGCAACAGTCAGCTGTAGTCACAGGAACGCCATTTCCAATGCTTTCTGCCAGCTTCCAATAAAGAAAATCTTTGGAAAAGCCAGCAAGAAGTTGGAGGTCACTCCCACTTCCATAGTATTTTTGTGTACTTATGGTCTTGTGTTTCTCTGTTTAGGGAAGGAAATATCTCTGGAATGATGGCCCAGTGGGTCATGGAGTGTCTACTGAATACTAAAACTGCTTTCATTATAAGTTTACAGAAACAGAATCTTGCAAGTTTGAAGGCACTTCCCCCCCACCACTTTACTTTACAGAGAACTCCATCATTTTTATTTTCTAAGAAGGTTTATTGGGTCTTTGTACAAAAGTGCTGTTGTAAATAATGAAAAATGCTACTTGGTCGCTCTTTATTTTCCAGGGGTCAGCTTCCAGTTATTTTTAATTGGTATTAGTTTTACTGTTTTTTAATTAAAAGCATCTTAAAAAGAAATAAAAGAAAATAGAAGTGTCCATAGCCAACTGGGGTACTCTCTCTCTCTCTTGCTGTCTGTCTGTCTGTCTGTCTCTCTCTCTCTCACACACACACACACACACACACGAACACACACACACACACACACACACAGTGAGTATTGATGAAAACTGAGCATTTTCATAATAGAAATATTTTCAAGATAGAAATTAGGAATCAACCTTACAAAGTTCTGAAATATAAATAGTCCCCGATGTGCGACTACAATTGAGCCCAAAACCTCTGTTGCTAAGTGAGACGGTTGTTAAGGGAATTTTGCCCCGTTTTATGAACTTTCTTGCCACAGCTGTTAAGTGAACCACTGCGATTGTTAAGTTAGTAACACGATTGTTAAGTGAACCTTGTTTCCCCATTGACTTTCTTTGCCAGAATTTGCAAAAAGTGATCACATAACTCCAGGACACTGCAACAGAGTCAGTTGCCAGGCATCTGAATTTTGACCACATGACCATGAGGATGCTGCAACAGTCGTAAGTATGAAAAAAGATCATAAGTCAGTTTTTCGGTGCCATTGTAACTTTGAACGGTCATTAAATGAACTAGGATAAGTCGAGGACTACCTGCATATTACTATCAGAAATATTGTCCCAAAGGTTCATGCTCTTTGGGATGAACACCAGTGGTGGGATTCAGCCGGTTTGCACCATTCGGCAGAACTGGTAGCTAATTTTTTTGTTGCCCAGGCCCAGAATGGACTTCCGGAAGCGGCATCCACAAAGAGAACCGGTTGTTCACATATTTGAATCCCACCACTGATGAACACCCTTTGAATGGTACAGGAGTATGAAGAGATTTGCAGAAAACACTGCAGACTACAGGAACCAATTGCACTTCAGTCTGAGATGCAGACAACACAGAATCATCCCCAACAGCCTGAGCCTGTCTTGAGCAGTGAAGAGACACAGGGCAGAAAACATCCTGCAGCTAAGAAGGCTCCATGGACATTTACACTTCTCAGGTGACCCTGAGGACACAGCTAAACCTCCAAATGGCCTCAACGACTCTCTAAAAGAATGCAAATGACCAACGGTCTGCAAGGAATATAAATCCTTCCATCCCCCACCACCCAGTCAGAGCTGAAGAAGCTTCTTGGATGAGAAGAGAAATAACTTCAAAGAAAAAAGTCCAGTTGCCTCCTGAAAAAGTACCTTTGGGACGATCATGACCTGGATGACTGAGAATCCCCATAGACATATCAGAAATATTAGATTGCCAAAACATCATTAAATGAGCTATGTTTCCAAACCTGTCTGCACTATGGGAATCAATGTATCAGTCTACTTCAAACCCACTAACTCCGCTGAGAACACATATAAAATTACTCTGAATGTTTGCAATGTGCTACATAAATATTATTGTAACTCTGCAGGAAGGCATGAAAGTGAACATGCAGGAATGAGCTCTCCATTCTGTTCAGGAACAATCTGTTCTAAATCTTTGCCAATAAGCCAAAGTATCCTCTTACTGTAAGTAGTACTCAAAGAGCTCTTCTATGCAGTATGTTTAAATTGGACTGATAGCCAAGAGTCATTTAGCTGTACTACAATGCCCAAGAAATAGCTGGTTTCCTGCTTTTAATGGTTTAAGCTACTTATCTTCCTCCAATTTGGCGCACCACTACAACAATTATCAATAGCTAGTTAACCGTCATATTTCAACATATCTAAAGGCACCAGGTTGGGGAAGGATGTATTGAGTGCTTAACATTATTTTTCAATATATTTTCTCTGCTAGGATCTAATACTCTAGAATGGACTGCTGTTTGAAACTATAGTGCTACTACTTTGTTTTAAGTTCTGTATTTTAAATAATCTGTCTGGTCCACAATTTTTGACAAGATTTATATCATAAAACCTTAACAAACAGATTATAACAATTTAGTTTCCCCCTCAAGGCATTCAAATAGGGTGATTTTTCCTTCTCTAAAGTCAGAGGTACAACTCCAAACTCAGGAATAGAAAAAAGAAAGGGGAAAGAAGTGGAAATTGAGCAGGAAGTATGTCAGGAGGAACCCTAAAAATGGATGGTCCTAAGACAGTCCAGTCCTTCCTCATGCACTTAAATATGATAGAAATTTAGGCCATCTCTGCAGTGTCTTATGTTAATTCCTTTCCAATTCCTCAGAGTGCACTGAGGAACATTTTATATGTGATAGATAACATATTTCACTAACCTTGATTTGGCAATCTGCCACCAATATATCTTTAGTAAAGCTGGAACTCTACAAAAGGTTTACTTTCAAAAATATCTAGGAATGTTTTGGGTTCCCTCCCCAGTAAAATGGAGACATTGCAATAAAACAAAACCTAAACCATAACATCTTAAGGTTCAGCTTAACAGCTTCACTTTGATTTTTTTATCAAACTTCTATAAACAAAAATTAGGGTAATAGGACTATTGTATATTTTCTTATGAAACATGGGATATCTATAGTTTTTATTAGATAGTATCTTACCTTTCTTACATAAACTAAACACTCTTGCTGTACAGGTACATGTAGTGGTGGGATTCAAATATGTAAACAGCTGGTTCTCTGTGTGGATGCCGCTTCCAGAAGTCCATTCTGGGTCTGGGCAACAAAAAAGTAGCTACTGGTTCTGTCAAACTGGTGCAAACTGGCTGAATCCCACCACTGGGTACATGCATACATGTGGTCTACTAGCATTCTTTTTTGCCTCCTAATGTCTCCATTGAAGTGAGAGGTCAAAAATACTGGTCCTCTTTCGCTTTTGATGGGCCTGGGATTAGGGTGAATTGTCAAAATGGGTTCCAAGTTTAGTGGATTTTTTATGTACTGAATTCAACACCTCGGTATCTGTCCCTACTGAACCAATGGAAGATCCCATTCAGCAAGATTGCTGTATCACACATCTTCAGCTTATATCCTGGAACCACCATGTGCCCAAAACTATCTAGGTGTTCTGAAAGCAATAGGCAGAGCTTAAAGAAAAAAAATATCCAAGATGTTCAAGAATGAAATTTTCCTTCCAGGGAGCATTTTTAATATGAATGTCACAAGAATGGAAATACTCTTACATCATAGTATTCTCACATCTGACCAGACTTTTTATTTTTTTCGTTTCTCTCTCTTACATTCATTGTGACAATCACTTTGGGTTTTCAAAACCAGCATGGATATAAAAACAAACATTTAGATCTAATGCTATTAAGGCAGCAGCAGGAAAGCATCTGTGGTATTAAGCTTGACCCGTTGATCTCTTTATGGTTTTACAGTCTGCACTCATTCTAATGAAAGAATGCCAAACCAATGTTATCGAGATAATTCACGTTCTCCTTTTCTTTCATGGGGAGAACATACAGGTCCTAAAAACTGATGGTGTGATTCAGTGCAAGTTTTTAATTTGAAGTAGATATAACTGAAAATCTGAAAGTCAACAGACATAGCAAATGCGTCTGTCATGGTTCTGATAGATGAGACCAGTAAAAAGAGAACTCCAAGGCAAGAGGTTTCCTTAAAGAAACCTTATTGGCTACATAGTATCAGCATGATCTTAAGTAAAACCAAGACTGAAGTTCCCTCCCAAAGGTTACAATGTTACAAAGTTGAACTTTCCACCCCAGTAATATGTCATAAATCACATTCCCCAATTAACTACTTTTGCAGGCTTTCTAAGGGAAGCTTCAGCTCCCGAAATGCAAGCAGCAATGACCTTGGCTCCCACACGACAAATGATTGTTTTGTCTAAACTCAAAAGTACACATGTCCCCTCCCAATTCTGTGGCAACCAAAAACGGAGTGGAATTTGTTTGTAGTATTTTTAGGGTTGACAATGTGTATAAAGCAGAAAAGGAAGATCAAGAACCAGAGGGTGAATATCTTCCAGAATAAAATTCAGACCTGACCAGGAGAGAAAAGAACTGGGGGGGGGGGGAAAACAATACATGTGATCCTCGACTTATGTGCACAATTGAGCCCAAAATTTCTGTTGTGAAGCGAGGCAATTGTTAAGTGAGTTTTGCCTCATTTTATGACCTTTCTGCCACAGTTGTTAAGTAAATTGCTGCAGTTGTTAAGTAAATCTTGAGGTTATTAAGGGAATCTAGCTTCCCCTACCAAATTTTCTTATTGGAAGCCAGCTTGGAAATGGTAATCGCATTACCCTGGGACAGGGCAACTATCATAAACACATGTTGGCTGCTAAGCATCAAAATCTTGATCACTTGGGATGCTGCAATAGTTGTAAGTGTGAAAATGGTCAGAAGCAGGGCTTTTTTTCTCATAGAACGCCCAGAAATGAGTTCCGGCACCTTTTTGGGATGGAACCTTGTAGGATAGGCAAGGTGGGTTGTATGACATGTGTAAGTTCCGGCACCTTTTTCTTTTACAAAAAAAGTACTGGTCATAAGTCACTTTTTTCAGTGCCATTGTAACTTTGAATGGTCATTAAACAAATGGCTGTAAGTTGAGGACTACCTGGAATGAAATCAGCATCTTCAAAGATACTAGGCATCACCACAAATTGCTCCTCTTCTATTGTCCCTTCTCTTCTAGGCTGACGGAGGGAAACTGAAGACAGAATGTAAGTGACAGCACCACAGAAATTCAAGCGTGAACAATAAGAGGTTTAGCATCCCCTGAGCCTCCACATGTTCTTTATGGAAGACAAGCCAGTGGGATGATGAGAAGAGCCCAATTTGAAAAGTGGGCAATGCCGGGAAAGGGAAATATGCAGTAAATCATGATGTTCCATAAAAAGAGAGATTTCTTGTAAATAAAACTGAATGAAAAATGAACGTTAATGATTCCTGCTGGTGTACAGATTGAGAGAGTCATCCATTACATTCATACCTTTTCCCTTAGTGAGTTACTTCTCTTGTTCAGTTTAATTCATGCTGTGCCCATTTCAATTGCAATTTCTCAAAAGTTTTCTTCGGTAAAAGCAAGGCTGCTGATCTTACATCTTATTCACAGGGAGCTTCAGAATTTCATTCAGATTCTGGAAGTGCTCTTTTCCATGACTCACATTGCAAGGCGATAAGGCTGCCCACGTTTTCAGCTATGAGAAAAGTGAATGGGAGGAGTTCCCTCCTTTCATCTTCTCTAACAATTGAATGGAAGTGTGGGAGGCCAGGAGAACTACAGATGGCTAGACGAATGACTGCACAATAAAAGCGTTTGGATAATTACTTCCAGTTCAGTTTGTACATGTGGAGTTTAGTTTGCACCCAGAATACTCTGAGCCTATCTCTATACTGAGATCAGAGTCAGAACACATGCTAATCATTTCAGTTGCCACAAATATATAGCTTGATATTTATTGATCGAATATCAACAAACATCAAAAACAGTGGACTGCAAAAATGGGACAAAAACAAGGGCAAAGGAAGTAAAGAGAAAGAATAACAGGCAAAATCTGTATTATCTGTATATCTGTCAGCACCAGGTGAATAAAGAGATCCAGACAGTTCAAGTGTGTATAAAGATTTATTGTAAGCTTAAGCTGTCTACAAGAATCTGAACTACTAACAGTCAAGGGAAATTAGCAGGAGTTAAAAACAGAAAGGAATTCAAGGTGGGCTGGACTTAGATCTTTTGTGGGCGTGAAGGGACTCATGACTGACAATGTGTTTGACTCCTACCTTGGGCTCCTACCTTGGTCATCTCCCAAAATATCTAGCTATATTAAAAGAATAGAACTTTCCAGAGCTGATGGAATAATAATGTGGTAAATTACTATGGGCCCTACTAAAGGAAGTGGCCTTTGGTTCTTCCAACTTTAACTCTTTTATGTACATAGAAATAGCACAGTAGAGATGAAAAGTAGGATACCAGGTGATTGCTCCTCAATATTGCACCATCAAGGAAACAAAGTATCTCCCCCCCAAAAGGCAGAATAAACACAAATATTTTCATGAGCCATTGTATAACTGATAAACATGCAAACTCCAGAAACTCTTTTTTTAAGAAAGAAATTTCAAAAGCAAACTGTTGTTCCTAGGACAGAATGATGAAAAAAAATCTGGAGAATGTCTTATACAACACATTTTACTACTGCAACACTCCAAATCATCTTCTGTTTAAACATCTTAAATTAAATTAAATGGAAATGGAAAAATATCTAATGATATCACTGGTGTCATTAAAGTACAGAGAAAACTTCTGTCATCCAAGCATTTCAGATTTTCTGGTTTGGGAAAGCAACTCTGATACTCATAACTGATTCTAGACTGATGGAAAGTCTCCAACTTGCTTGTTATTGATAATGCCCATCCCTGCAGAAATCCAGTGTACTATAAAACAGAAGAAACATTCTGTCTTCTGATACATAATAATGAGATTTACATAGGATATATCAAACATTCCTAGTATTTCACAAACACAATCTGTATCACAGTATATTGCAGAAAATATTATATGAATATAATATTCATATATCATAAAGTGATTACAAAATAGTTTTAAAGCAAAGCCCATCATGTAAGGGCAAAAAACCATCTTGCTCATCAAAAACAATATAAACAATTCAAAAATAGAAGTAATACTTGTCAAGAGGGCATTTTCTGACAACTTAACAAGCTTATGTATGCAATTGCTTCCATTTCCAAGAATCTGTGCCATTTCAGTAGCAAATAATGCTTCTAATGCATGTTTTACTTGATTAGAAAGGTTTTGGATTAGTTTCTCAGATTAGCAGATTAGAAAGAAATTTTAAACACTATCTATCTATCTATCTATCTATCTATCTATCTATCTATCTATCTATCTATCTATCTATCTATCTATCTATCATCTAGAATGTTAAGATTTCCCACAATATATTTGGCTTATTATGTTTCCCTCTGCCTTGTAGTCACAATGCATATCCTGGACTTGCTAGACCTATGCGACAATACACCAGCACGGACTTGTACGCCCTCAGGGGTGGCCCCCTCTCCTGGGTGCGACCCGCCTCCTTAAACACTCTTAACCTCGATGACGGGCCCGAGTTTTGGGACCCTGAGAGATGGCTGGGCAGGGGCAGGGGCCGTCAACACAAATTTAATAGGAGGCCTCTGATTACTTTTTATCAAAATTTTTTATGGGGTTAGGGAGAGGGGTGGGAGATAGGGGTTGTTTGGCTATGGGGGGTGGCCAATCAACCATGGCTCAGGCCAGACTTGGGTCTGACCACGCGGGGGGAGAACGGGGTGTGGTTGTCTCCGGGGCTCATGAGCGGGTCGTGGGATTACCGATTCCCACGACGGGGAATGGCAGCAGGTGGATAGACAGAGGGCCGTATCGTTACCGGGAGGGCTGTCTCCGCTGTTTGCAAGCGGTGAGGCGCTCCGACCCTCTGCCTCTTCCCCGAGGTTCCGGGAGCGAGGATGTGCAGCCTCCTGAGCTCCGGCTGGTGTACCTGAATGCCAGGTCCGTGGTTAACAAAGCTCCCCTCGTTAGGGATTTAGTTGAGGGTGAGCACGCGGACCTGGCTTGCATCACGGAGACTTGGTTGGGCCCAAAGGGTGGGGTCCCTTTGGTTGACCTCTGCCCACCAGGCTTCCGGGTGCTACACCGGCCACGAGCTCATGGTAGGGGTGGGGGTGTGGCGGTGACTATTAGGGAGACCTTATGTCTGCGGGAGACCACCGTTCCTCAGATAGTCGGGTGTGAATCTCTCTTTGTGAGATTTGGTTCTGGGGCGCAGTTGGGCTTGCTGCTGGTGTACATTTCGCCTAGTTGCGCAGCGGCAGCCCTGCCCGAGCTGCTCGATATCCTCTCGGGGTTGGTGGTTGAGTTCCCCAAACTTATAGTTTTGGGAGACTTCAATCTACCATCCCTGGGAGGCTCATCTGAGCTAGCTTGGGAGTTCATGGCTTCCAAGACGGCCATGGACCTGACGCAAGTAATTTCTGAACCAACTCATGAGGGAGGCCACACCCTTGACCTGATTTACTTATCTGGACGGTGGTTGGATGATCTTGGTGGGGGCTCTCCATTTATTATGCCCCTGTCATGGACCGATCATCACCTCCTGCGGCTGGTCTTCCGTTTTGCCACCCCCCGCCGTGGGGGTACGGAGCCAATTAGATGGTACCGCCCCAGATGCTTAATGGATCCTGATAGATTCCAAGCGGCGCTGGGGTCCCCACCTGCCTCCATTGCTCACAACTCGGCGGATGCCTTAGTGGAAGCCTGGGAAAGGGCAGCCACTGAGGCATTTGACCGGGTTGTACCCTTGCGGCCCCTGACCCGGTGCAGATCCCAACGAGCTCCATGGTTCTCCGCAGAGCTCCGGGAGATGAAGCGTCGGAAACGGGGCCTAGAGAGCTGCTGGAGGTCTAGCCGATCTGAATCCGACTGGTTGCGGTTAAGAACCCATATTAGGTCTTATCTCGCAGCGATGAGGGTGGCGAGGTGTAACTACTTCTCTACCCTCATCGCGTCCGCAGATAATCGCCCGGCCGCCCTGTTTAGGGTGACTCGCTCCCTTCTTAATCAGGAGGTGAGGGAGGATCCCTTGCAGGGTCGTGCCGAGGAATTTAGTCAACATCTGTCGGATAAAATCGCTCGGATTCGGACCGGTTTGGACTCCAGCTGGGCAGAGTCTGGCGATCAGGACACGGGCGGTCTTGTCGATGTTATTTGGGAGGAGTTTGATTCTGTGACCCCTGATGAAGTGGACAGGATTATGGGGAGGCTGAGCTCCACCACATGTTTATTGGATCCGTGCCCTTCCTGGCTGGTCTATGCAGCTACGGAGAGGACACGAGGCTGGCTCCAGGCGGTTATATCTGCTTCTTTGAGTGAGGGTTATTTCCCCACCGTCTTGAAGGAGGCGGTGGTGAGACCTCTCCTCAAGAAGCCTGCCTTGGACCCAGCTGTATTGAACAACTTTCGTCCTGTCTCCAACCTTCGCTTTCTTGCGAAGGTTGTTGAGAGTGTGGTGGCGCATCAGCTCCCTCTGGTCCTGGATGAAGCGGATTATTTGGACCCTTACCAATCGGGTTTCAGGCCCGGGTACAGCACGGAGACGGCATTGGTCGCTCTGGTGAATGATCTCTGGAGGGCTCGGGATAGGGGATATTCCTCTGTCCTAGTCCTATTAGACCTCTCGGCGGCTTTCGATACCATTGACCATGGTATCCTGCTGCGGCGTCTCAGGGGATTGGGAGTGGGAGGCACAGTTCTTCAGTGGTTCTCCTCCTATCTCCTGGGACGCTCGCAGTCGGTGTTGGCAGGGGGGCAGAGATCGGCCCCTAGGTCTCTCGTTTGTGGAGTTCCTCAGGGGTCGGTTCTCTCGCCTCTCCTGTTCAACATCTACATGAAACCGCTGGGTGAGATCATTCGTGGTTTTGGAGTTGGGTATCATCAATATGCCGATGATACCCAACTTTTCATTTTTACCCCAAACCACCCCAGTGATGCCCTCACTGTGATGTCCCATTGTCTGGAGGCGGTTCGGGTCTGGATGGGGAGGAACAGACTTCAACTCAACCCAGACAAGACTGAGTGGCTGTACATTCCGGCATCCCGGGACATTCAAAATGTTCCATCGCTTTCTATGGGGGGTGGGCTCTTACCCCCCGTGGATAGGGCTTGCAACTTGGGAGTCCTCCTAGATTCACGACTTACCCTGGAAGACCATATAGTGGCCGTGACTAGGGGGGCTTTCACCCAGGTTCGCCTGGTGCGCCAGTTGCGGCCCTATCTGGACCGGGATGCCCTGTGTACGGTCACTCATGCGCTCGTGACCTCTCGCCTAGACTATTGTAATGCTCTCTACATGGGGCTTCCCTTGAAGACCACTCGAAGGCTCCAACTGGTACAGAATGCGGCGAGATTTGTCTTGGGAGTTTCCCGGTACTCCCATGTTACACCTTTGCTCCACGAGCTGCATTGGTTACCAGTTGTCTTCCGGGTGAGGTTCAAGGTCTTGGTTATGATCTTTAAGTCCTTACATGGCATGGGTCCGGGATACCTCGAGGACCACCTGCTGCCGGCGTCAACTCCCCTCCGCCCTGTGCGTGCCCACAGAGAGGGCCTCCTCAGGGTGCCTCCGGTCAGGGAATGTCAACTGGTGGCCCCCAGGGGGAGGGCCTTCTCTGTGGGTGCTCCGGCATTATGGAACCAACTGCCAGTTGAGCTCCGGATGGCATCGGACCTCCGATCCTTCCGTCGCGGGTTGAAGACCCACTTGTTTGAGTTAGCTGGTCTGGCCTGATGGGGAATATGGGTTTTTAATTGGTTTTTATTATTCTATTATTGCTGTATTTTAATTGGGCATGGTTTTAATTCTCTTTTAATTTTTGTATAGCTATTTATATATGCCCTGTGAACCGCCCTGAGTCCCTAGGGAGAAGGGCGGTATAGAAATCAAATAAATGAAATGAAATGAAATGATATTCACCAAGGATCTTTTAAGAAAATTGTACACAAATTAAAAAGAAAAAAAATGCTAATTTTGTTTACAGATCCTGGATTTACTCTGGTTTCACGCTGCCATTTCAAGAACTCCTGGTGCTTTGCTTTTAGCAGGTCTTTGGGTCCTGAATTACTTATTTCTGATTTCCACTGGGAATGATAGTTATTGCTCAGTTTGTTGTTCAATCAAAATTTTTATTTTCCATGTCATTCTGGTTCAGTAATTCGTGCACATTCCCTAGCAACTGATCGATAGAGCTGCAGTTGTTGCTTGCTGTGCAATCGTTTGAAATTTGGAGGCAGTCAGCCCCAGATCCATCTGGGAGGAAGCTGGCAAAAATGCCAGAGGAATGGGGAATGGCTTGCCTAGTTCTCTGACATCATATTCCTAACACCCGTGGACTCCTAGAAAAGCTGCCCTCCCTCTTCGTAAAAAATAAAACAAAACAGCTTTTTTAATTATAAAACAATATTCTTTAACACAGTAATTGAAAAGGTACAGATAGAGGTGCACCAGAACTAAATATCCCCTTTTTAAAAAAGTTTTTTTTCCCCTTAACCCCCTTTCAGGATCACTTACTCCAACACAGTAGGACTCCAGTTCGTTCAGATCACTAGGGAGAAGAAAGAATAATAATAATAATAATAATAATAATAATAATAATAATAATAATAATAATAATAATAATAGATGATGTTGGAAGGGACCTTGGAGGTCCTCTAGTCTAACCTCCTGCTCAGGCAGGAAACCCTACAAATGGCTGTCCAGTCTCTTCTTAAAAACTTCCGGTGTTGGAGCATTCACCACTTCTGGAGGCAGGTTGTTCCACTGGTTAATTGTTCTAACTGTCAGGAAGTTTCTCCTTAGTTCTAGGTTGCTTCTCTCCTTGACTAGTTTCCATCCGTTGCTTCTTGTCCTGCTTTCAGGTGCTTTGGAGAATAGCTTGACTCCCTCTTCTTTGTGGCAGCCCCTGATATATTGGAACACTGCTATCATGTCACCCCTCGTCCTTCTCTTCCTTAAACTAGACATTCATTGCTCTTAATTCCTTGCTTCTAGGAAGTGATGGGAACTGAAGCCAGGAGCTACTGTTTTTCAGTGACCCCTTCTCTGGAACAGTCTCAGTACAGATAAGGCCAGATAGCATTCAGAAAGATGCCAAAAACCTGGGGGGGGGGGTTACAATCCCAGTTTGTTTGTGGTAGAATGAAGTCCAGAGTTGCAGAAAAGAGAAGCTCTTTACCTGTGCGCAAAAAAGGGGAAGCCCATCAAAGAAGCTTGGAATATCTCGTGGGCAGAAAGAAGGGCAAAGGCAGACCGGCCCTAGCAATTCATAGAGTGCATCTAATAAGTTATGCAGATAGTTGCTTTAGTCTGGCAAGATTCTGCTTGTAGGTGAACAACAATGAACTACTCAGAAGTAATCCCACATGTCATTCTTAATACTTGAGAGCCTGAGAGTGTAGTTGTATTGAGCAGTGATATGTACATCCTGAGCCCTTGTTGGGGCATATATCCTAGAGTTATAACTAGGACTGGAACTTCCACTGTTAAGTGACACAGTTGTTAATTGAATTGTGCTCAATTTAATGATTTATTTTTACCATGGTTATTAAGCAAATCACCATGATTGCTAAGTGAATCACATGTTAAGTGAATCGGCTTTCTCCGTTGACTTTGCTTGTCTAAAGCCAGCTGGAAAGGTCACAAATGGTATCACTGTTGTAAGTATCTGTTGGTTGCCCTAAGTTCGATTATGTAACCACAGGGATTCTATGACAGTCATAAGTGAAAGGACTGGTTGTAAGTCACTTTTTTCAGCACCATCGTAACTTTGAACAGACATAACATGAACGGTTGTAAGTTGAAGAATACCTGTAGGCAGATGAATAGAACATGCATAAAGTCTTCTGCTTCTGCTGCTCTACAAACACGTTTCTTCAAAGTATGGCACTTGGTAGAATCATCTTTAACCACATAATCCAGCTGTTCAAATCTTGCTCTGCTAAGGGCTATCCTATGGTATTGAATCTGATCCATTGTCAGGTATTTTTTCTGTTTGAAAATACATTTTATTCTTAGCCAGTCATTTCAATGCCCTGATGTTTGTAATGACTCAGTGTCAGTTTGGGCATTAATATCACAGATGTTTGGATGTAAATTAACACCAAAGAAATTTGGATGTTTGGTACAGCCTTGGCCTCTCTAACTGAGAGTGAATATTTTGTTGAGAAGCTATGAAATGATTTTGCAAAGTTGATTCATCCATGTGTTGGCTCAACTATGTCCATCTGTTCTTCAAGGCACATTTTTGGTAGGCTGTCTGGTTCCATTGGGAAAATCCTTCACCAGTAGTTAAAAGCGTTAATTATTATTAGACTTGAAATGGAGTGGGTACATTTCAGCTCTGACTGCTGCTGGTGGTATATTCCCACCAATCCCTGGAAATAAATATTTAAAAACGTGCTTCATTTTGTTTGGGAAATAAGGAGGGGTTGATAGGCCTTACAATTGTGCACCACATGTTAACACCAGTGTAATTTTTGCCTTCTGGACAGTTAAATTGGAGATCAGAGTGCTTGTGTGGTTGTGAATGAGTAATTTATTTAGCATTTTAGAGCTTACTATGCCTTTTGCTGAACTTCCTTTGAAGAATTAACCCAAGGCCCTGTATCTATAAAAACCACCCTAAAGAAGCTACTTGTTTATAGCAGCCAGCATGCCTGGCTGAGGAATTCTGGGAGTTGAAGTCCACAACTCATAAAAGGGCCAGGTTTGAAAACCCCTGTTCTATAGGATTCCCATCCAAGGGCCAGTCTTATTTTGCAGGTGTTTTTCCCAAACCCAACACTTTGGATTTAGTCTTGTTTAATGTTCAAAAATGGGAGACACAACAGGCAACAATTTTTCTCATCAATCTTCTCAACTTGAGAGTATGCCATCAAAACCATATCATCTGTGTACAAAAGGATGTTGATAAGTCTTTTAGAATCTTTGATCTTTCACTAGAAAGGAGGAATCTAATCCTATCATTAATATACATGGTTAAACAACATGGAAACAAGAGGCATCTTTGTGTAACACCTTTATAAGTGTTTTATGCTCTGTGTGATAGAGCCAGTGGTTCTGATGTGGACTTTCAGGCATGTATTTGACCAGGGTCTTTACCAGGTATAGAATTCTGGGGAATTGTTGATCCTGCGTTAATTTATATTAACCTATGTTGGTTAATCCTGGCTATATTTATCTTTTACTTTATTTCACTTATTTCATTTCTTATTTTCTTTTTTTTTCTTTTTTGCTTAATACATTTTAAGATTTACTGTGGATGCTTCAAATTCTTATTATACAAGTAAGTCATAAGGGTTGCTGGACTGTAATGAGATACTAATTGGAGATGGAGGGATGGGGAGAGAGAGATAGAAAGAGAGATCTGTATATTTTAAAGTCTTTGTCTACCAAGTATTTCCTTCTCCACTGGTGGCATAAGCGTATCTGATTATTACACTATTTCTCTTCTTAAACTTCATCAATACTGGAAGATGGTGTGCTCATAACATTTCACATTTACTTACAGATCTCATTAGAGTTCTTGTTCAAGTGTGCTTTCTCTCATATGCCAGCTGCTTTCAAGCAATTCAGAAAGCAATTCTTTCCTGAAAGACTTTTAAAAAAGGCATTCAATCTAACATAAGAATTCCTGCATACACTGAGGGATAATCTGGAAGAGATGAAGGCATTTTAGAGACTCTGCAAATGTATAATCAAATATCCATAGTAGTCACATTCATATATTTCATATGAATACCTAAAAATAGCAATGGCAGAAAGTGTACAGAAATTTGGAAAGTGTATATTTTCATAACTTGTGAGAAGGACAACAGATTAGGCAATCCTGATGAGTCCTCAGCAGAAGATCTAATGAAGATTCTGTTACAATCCATGAGCATCATTTATTTTGATATTTGTTCAGGTTATGTCTTTCCTTTTATCCAGGAGTACAGGACTGAGTACATGGTACTCTCTCCTCTCATTTTTCTCAAGAACCCTACGAGCTTGGTTGAGTTGGGCTGGGCTGGACATCCTGTTAACTTCTACAGTTCAGGGCGGACCTAAATGTGGCTCTCCTCCATGAGGCATCTTAACGAAATATTACATTTGTTGATGTGGGTGTAGACAATGGCAGTGCCATATATAAGAAAATATCTTGACTTCCATTGGTCTTGTTTTCCTTTTTGGACTTTGGACTCCTTTTTTGCCACCTACTACTTAACACACAGACATCCCAGGACAGGACACTTAAGACAATTAATCTAGAAGCTTAAGTTAACTAATGCAAAAGACTCTAATTTCATTAATATTCCTTTCCAATTATCCTATTATTATTTCATTGCAAACCAAATGAAACTGAAGTTCTTGCAAAAATATTTTGTCTTTTGGACAAAGGACGCATTTTTATTCATGCCCTTTGTCCAGATATCCAAACTCTTGTGCTTCATTCTATTAGCCCCTCCTGAATCATGATCTTCTTTAATGTTTTCTATCCCATGTTCTTCCCATTCCTTTCAGTGATTTCTGTCATTCTGCTTGCCTTCTGCCACACCAGTCCTCTGCAGTTACTCCATGTGTTTGTGCTAAATCCCATTAGTACAACTTCAGTAGTGCAATAGTATATTTTGCTCTCTGTACCTTCAACTTCAGAATGTTTCCTGAAGATATGTTCTGTAAGACAGAAGCATTAATTTCTTCGATGTTTTTCCCCCAATTATTTCCAGCATGCTTTTCTTCAAAGTTCAAAGACTATGTTTTTTATTCCACTTGTAATTTAATGGTAAAGAGAATTCAATGCTAAAAAGAACTCCAAAGAGGACTTTCACATTTTTTGTAATGGTTTAACTGAAACTCAGCATCGCATATAGCGATTTGTTTCAACCTTAAGATGCTGAAGCTTCATTCTGATGAACCACCTTCGCTTCAAATAAAACCCTGATCTTGGTTTGTATCACACCAAACTAAAAGTTTTTTGGATCAGCCCTTCTACACTGTGAATATCACCTACAGGTAATATTTACACTAGTTTTAAAGACCAACTGCCCAGGATAGAAAGAAAACATGATTAGCAACACTACAAGAATAGCTCTTGGTTTTGTCTCCATGATTTTTGCTATAAATTCCTTATCACAGAAATGAGATTCTAGGTGGCCAAGACAGCAGCCTCCTGTTAACAGCTAATCTGGCAGCTGTTGTGAGTGAACTCTATGGTCATAGAATCCCCTCAGAATGCCCACCAATAGTTAGTTGCCCCAGGTAGCAATTTTACAAGTCATTTGGATAAACTCTAAGATTTATTGCAGAGAGGATGCAGATTTTCAAGATTGTCCCAGTCCTGTGTTTATCCATGGGCTCGTTTAGAAACAGACTGTCATCTCTTTTGGGATTTTCAAACTTGTACTTCATTTAAAATCATTATTGTCCTGAAATACTTTTCAATAACATCTTCTTGGAAATGAGTGATTATCATTGATTTTTATTTATTTATTTATTTATTTATTTATTTATTTATTCAGTTTATATACCGCCCTACTCCCAAAGGACTCAGGGCGGTTTACAAGGCAAAGTTTAAAAACAATACAATATAAAATTAAAATTAAATTAAATTAAGTCTAGCCGCAAAAATTAAAATCACAATTTAAAAACATTAAACCCCTCAGTCCAGGCCAGATAGCTCAAAAAGCCAGGTTTTTAGGTCCCGGCGAAATGAACGAAGATCGGGGGCAGTCCGGAGTTCCGTTGGCAGTTGATTCCATAGGGCAGGCGCGTCCACAGAGAACGCCCTCCCCCTGGGGATCGCTCGTCGGCAATCCTTGACCGGTGGTACCCTGAGGAGGCCCTCCCTGTGGGAGCACACAGGACGATGGGAAATTGATGCTGGCAGCAGGTGCTCCCTTAGATAATCCGGGCCCATGCCATTTAGGGCTTTATAGGTCATCACCAGCACCTTGAATCTCACCCGGAGGGCAACTGGAAGCCAATGCAGCTTGCGGAGAAGAGGTCTTACATGGGAGTATTGGGAGACTCCCATCACAACTCGCACGGCTGCATTCTGCACCAGCTGAAGCCTCCGAGTGGTCCTCAGGGGCAGCCCCATGTAGAGAGCATTGCAGTAGTCTAGCTGGAAGGTCACGAGCGCATGGGTGACTGTGGGTAGGGCATCTCGGTCCAGATAGGGCCGTAACTAGCGCACCAGGAGAACCTGGGCAAAAGCCCCCCTGGCCACAGCTCCTATATGATCTTCCAAACTGAGCTGTGAATCCAGGAGGATACCCAAGTTGTGGGCCCTATCAATGGGGGGTAACACTTCACCCCCCCATAGTTAACGATGGAAAAGATTGGTTAGTCTGAGATGCCGGTATGCACAGCCACTCAGTCTTGGCAGGATTGAGACGAAGCCTGTTTCTCCCCATCCAAACCTGGACCGGCTCCAGGCAATGGGACATCACGTCGAGGGCATCACTGGGTTGGTTCGGGGTGGAAAGAAAAAGCTGGGTATTATCATAGCTCCTTTTTCATTTACTTCTTTGAACATATATTGGAATAATTTGTAGTCATCTTGTGGCGTGTGTGTGTGTGTGTGTGTGTGTGTGCGTGCACATAGTATATCAAAATAGATATTTAACAAACAATATTATTATGACTCATGAGGCTTGATCAGCATGAAAATTGAACTAATTACTTAGTGAATGACATAGAAAAAGTCCTTTCAAGAAGACAGCTTGAAAATCAGTTCTATGGCTATTCTGTTTAGTATTTCTTGAAGTTTTGTCTGATTCTTGGCACGTCCTTAATAGACAGACCTTTTATATATTCCCTGGAGGAAAATCTTACTTTCAATTTCTCCAAAGCACAGTCATCAGCAGAGAACAATTGCTAGAAAATATCAAACAAATGCAACATATTGCCTATAGTTCTTTAATTAATTAGTTTTCTTTGGGGAGCTATAATGTAGTAGGTTATCTAAATTACTCTTCAGTAGCAAGGCTAATACCATTAATGTGAGAAGAAAGGTGGACAGGAAGGGATTTAAAGACTATTACCGTGTTCCCCCCAAAATAAGACCCACCAAGAAAATAAGCCCTAGCTTGACATTTTTTGGCTGTGTGCCTAATATAAGCTCTACCCTAAAAATAAGCCCTAGTTAAGAGCCCACTCACTCCGTCCCACCATCTCCATCTGGTTGCTCGCTGCCACAATGGTACCACTGCTATGAAGTGAGGTGAGGCAGGTGAGGGTGTGGAGCTGCCCCACACACCTCAGGCCCCTGCAACCAGGTCACTCCCCAGTCAGCAACCTCCCCCACCCATTCAATGACCTGGCTGCCCACCTGCCTCTTTCACCCCCCTCCTGAGCCAGACTGCCATGCTATGGAGGATGGGTGTGGAAGGCTCAGTCGCCTTACCCTGTCCTCCTCTACTACTTCGGAGCCAAGGGGAATGACAGTGAAAGCCTCCACCGCCACTGTGCAACAGCCATGTTCACTGCTGGAGGGGCTTTCTTTGGTCCTGGCCACCCCTGCTTCACCCCCGCAGATCACCTGCCCAGCAGCAGCCACCACCTCCTTCTTCTCTGCCAACTCTCCCATGGCTTGTGTTGTGACTGAGCAGCGCAAGCCTCCTCTGCCGCCTCCCCCTGCCTGCCACACTCTTTCCTTTTGCAAGCAGATGAAGCTTCCAGTCTCCATCAGGGCAAAAAGTGTTTGGGTGCCTATGGGGCACTTGGAAATGGAGTGACTTGCTCCATCTCCAAACACCCCATAGGCACCCAAACACTTTTTGCCCAGAGGGAGACTGGAAGCTTAGTCTGCTTGAAAATGGGCACTTGGAAATGGTACAAATCACTCCATTTCCAAGCACCCCATAGGTGCCCAAACACTTTTCACCCAGACAGAGAAATGGCAGAGACTGGAAGCTTTGTTTGCTTGCAAAAGGAAAGAGTGTGGCAGGAGGAGGGAGGTGGCAATGGACGTTTGTGCCACCTGGTCTTTCAGCTTCCCCCACCTGTCCACACCACTCTCCTCCTTGCCTGAAGGCACTTTCTACCGGCACTGCCCTTGCCTCCCAAGTGTCTGCCCTGGGAAGCCCTGTAAGCCATGGTGGCCATGAGCAAGCAGATGGTGGGAGGCAGTGGGCGGCCAGCCAGCCGCAAAGTCAACATCCCCCCAAAATAAGCCCTAATGGATCATGTGTGTGTGTGTGTGTGTGTGTGTGTGTGTGTCTGTGTGTCTGTGTGTAGGTTCAATGGAGCAAGTTATAAGTAAAATAATACAACAACAACAAAAAGCAAAGTTGGAAGAATCAGAAGGGGGGGAAGAAGAGCAAAATGGTATTATTTATGTTGCACCTGGACTCTAATATGTCAAGAGCCATTCCTCAGCTCTGCAAAGTTACAGCAAGCCCAGATTTTCACCTGATGAAGACATGGCTAATGCTAATTTAGGGTGGTAGTGGCCCAGATGTTGTTATCAAGTTTTACTTTGCTCAGCATTTCTTTTAGGAAAGACATTCCCAGCAAAGTAAACACACAAAATGAGCTTGACACAATGGTCAGATATGGGAGATTTCATTCTATACTCTACAATGAGTGTCTCTGCATCTGTGGAGCAGCAGAGATGGAAGACCTGGCTCACATCCTATTTGATTGTTGCCTGTATAAGAAGGTGAGAGCAGGTACCTCGGTCTATATACCAAATGAATGACCTATTGGGATCCCCATATCAAAACAACTTACCTTATGTCCGGCCAGAACTTGAAAATAACATTTAACGCAGCACAGTACTTAAACAAAATGGTTCGGTTGAGGTCTGCATATGTGGGACTGGGGTAGATTGCAAGGGTGACTCCAAAATATAATTTTATCATATTTTACCTATATCTTAAATTATTGTACTCTATTACAATATCAGTTTAGATGGTATTTTATTCCAATTTTATTTTAAATTGTATTATATTCCAACTCCATTTTAAATTGTATTTTATCAAATTCCATTTTAAATTGTTATCAAATTTTAGTAATAATTTGTCGCTGGAACTTTGCACTTTGATATGGCCCAAGGGCTAATCAATAAATTATTATTATTATTATTATTATTATTATTATTATTATTATTATTATTATTATTATTATTAAAAATGAAGAAACTGGGGTGTTGATTGGAAATAACAAAATCTCTCTAAATAAATTTAGATAAATCATGGATGGATTTCAAACTCTCTATTCTGAAAAACAGGAATAGGTTGTTAGAAGCTCTGGTGATACTTTTCACACTATTTAGGAAGCTTGACTTAATACACAGTGTGTAAAGTGTGTCTAACTCTAGTTGGAAGAGTTCTAATAAAAATAGTAGATCCCAGAAGACTGCCTATGTTCCCACAGATTTTACAGTGGAATAGAACGTGTGGATGCTAAGCATTATAAGTGAGAATTTTATTTTTATTATTCTTTCAAGTAAATCAAATACATTTGCTGTTATTTCCACCAGCTTCTAAGGGAGACTTGTCTGAATGATAAGGGCTTTCCACCATAATCCATCTCATAACCCATATTGATTGCTCTATGCATGTTGGTGAAGGGTCCTGTAACTGGAACAAAAAGGAATTGTTTAGCCTAACTATTGCTATCTCGCTTCTGTAATCAGCGTTTGTGTAAGGGACAAATTTCATGCAAACATGGGAAACGTACATGAATGGGATGTACTGAAGGAGGGAATAAGGGAGTGTACAGGAATGAATGATGTCTTCCTTAAAATGTAATGGTTCTGTTGTCTGAATTTCATTGGCTAAAAAAGTTTATAAAGCGATGCTACTAACTTTCCAAGGATTGCACTTCTGAACACAATGCTGCCAGCATTCAGATTGTGTTCCCACCCAGGACTTATTTTGATCAAAAATAAAGTGCTGTATCCTTAAGAAGCCTTTGCTTGAATTTTCATGATTGGATTTTTTTTTTATGATTTCTCAAGTTTTGCCAAGGGCCAGTGACCTTACATATTTGGTGCCTGAACAAGGACTTGAAGGTTTTTTCTTCAAGGTGGTTCCTCCATTAGGATCCCTGTAAATGAGTCCTGTTGTGACTCACAACCTTCAGCTATGACATCCAGGAAAACTGATGTAGGTCAGCTATAAAGTCAAGAGCTCACCCAGACCCTTTGTGTCTGATGACTTTCGAACTGGCTAGCTGCCAGCAGACCTGAGATTGTCTAGACCTGAATGTTGAAAGAGGCTTCCATCTCGTCCCAGTGAGGATAGGAGGAGACAAGAATACAGGAGGAATTTGATAAGTAGAAACAAACATTGTGGAGTGAAGAGGAGGTTGGGGGACTAAGTGTATGTGTATGTGTGTGTGTGAAATGCCTCGACTGCAGGGATTTAGTTGGCTGCAACATGATAGAAATGGGTGACTGTTAAGGAAACCCACTGTAGGGATTCCTGCATCCTGGATTCCTGCTGTCCCCCTGTCATGGTCCGATCATTATCTCCTGCAGCTGGTCTTCCATTGTGCCACCCCCCGCTTCCGGGCTGTGGAACTGACCAGGTGGTTCCATCCCAGGCGCCTAATGGACCCAGAATGGTTCCAAATGGCGCTTGGGTCCTTACCTGTCTCCCTCACTCACAGCCCGGTCGATGCCTTGGTGGATGCCTGGGAAAGGGCAGCCACCGAGGCACTCGACCGTGTTGTACCCTTGTGACCCCAGACTCGGCACAAATCCCGCTGGGCCCCATGGTTTTCTGTGGAGCTCCGGGAGATGACGCGTCGGAGACAGGGTCTAGAGAGCGGTTGGAGGTCCACCCAGTCTAAATCTGACCGATTGCGACTAAGAGCCTTTACAAGGTCTTACCTCACTGCGATGAGGACGGCGAAGTCTAATTACTTCGCTGCCCTCATCGCGTCCGCAGATAATTGCCCAGCCGCCCTGTTTAGGGTGACTCGCTCTCTCCTTAATTGGGAGACGAGGGAGGAACCCTTACAGGGACGGGCTGAGGAGTTTAGTCATCATCTGGTGGACAAAATTGCTCAGATCCGGACCGGTTTGGACTCTGACTAGGCAGAGTCTGGAATGGAGGAATCAAGTGGTCTTGAGCATGTTACCTGGACTGAGTTCGACCCTGTTTCCCCTGATGATGTGGACACGATCATGAGGAGACTGAGTTCCACCACCTGGCTGGTCTATGCGGCTCGGGAGGAGACACGAGACTGGTTCCAAGCAGTAATATCTGCTTCCTTGAAGGAGGGTATCTTTCCCACCACTTTGAAGGAGGCGGTGGTGAGGCCCCTCCTCAAGAAGCCTGCCCTGGACCCGGCTGTTTTAAATAACTATCCACTGGTCTCCAACCTTCACTTTTTGGCGAAGGTTGTTGAGAGTGTGGTGGCGCATCAGCTCCCTCTGTTCCTGGAGGAAACGGATTATCTTGACCCATATCAATCGGGTTTCAGGCCCGGGTACAGCACGGAGACGGCATTGGTCGCACTGGTGAATGATCTCTGGCGGGCTCGGGACAGGGGATGTTCCTCTGTCCTAGTCCTTTTAGATCTCTCAGCGGCTTTTGATACCATTGACCATGGTATCCTACTGCGGCGTCTCAGGGGGTTAGGAGTGGGAGGCACTGTTTACGGTGGTTCTCCTACCTCCTGGGCCGCTCGCAGTCAGTGTTGACGGGAGGGCAGAGGTCCGCCCCGAGGTCTCTCATTTGTGGAGTCCCCCAGGGGTCGGTTCCCTCTCCCCTCCTGTTCAATATCTACATGAAACCGCTGGGTGAACTCATTCCTGGTTTCGGGGTGGGGTATCATCAGTATGCTGATGATACCCAACTTTTTCTCTCCACCCCGAGCCAACCTAGTGATGCACTCGACGTGATGTCCCATTGCCTGGAAGCGGTCCGGGTTTGGATGGGGAGAAACAGGATTTGTCTCAATCCTGCCAAGACTGAGTGGCCGTGCATACCGGCATCTTGGATAAACCAGGTTGTTCCACCACTAATGATGGGGGGTGAGGTGTTACCCCCCATCGATAGGGCTCGCAACTTGGGCGTCCTCTTGGATTCATGGCTCAATTTTGAAGACCATATAGGAGCCGTGATCAGGGGGGCTTTTGCCCAGCTTCGTCTGGTGTGCCAGTTGCGGCCCTATCTGGACCGAGATGCCCTACGCACAGTCACCCATGCGCTTGTGACCTCGCGGCTAGACTACTGCAACGCTCTCTACATGGGGCTGCCCTTGAGGACCACTCGGAGGCTTCAACTGGTGCAGAATGCAGCTGCGTGAGTTTTTATGGGAGTCTCCCGATACTCCCGTGTAACACCTCTTCTCCGTGAGCTGCATTGGCTTCCGGTTGCCCTCCGGGTGAGATTCAAGGTGCTGGTAATGACCTATCTAAATGGCTTGGGTCCGGATTATCTAAGGGAACACCTGCTGCCGGCATCAACCTCCCATCGTCCTGTGTGCTCCCACAGGGAGGGCCTTCTTAGGGTACTGCCGATCAAGGAATGCCGGCGGGTTATCCCCAGGGGAAGGGCATTCTCTGTGGGCACACCGGCCCTTTGGAACCAACTTAGGACTGCCCCTGACCTTTGCACATTTCGCAGGGACTTGAAAACTTGGTTTTTTGAGCTGTCTGGCCCAGACTGAGGGGTTTTAATTATTTATTAATGGGGTTTTAGTTTAAATTCAGGGACTTAATTTAATCTTAGTTTTAATTGTTTTTAACTTTGTATGTTATGTATTTTAAATTTTTCCCTGTAAACCGCCCTGAGTCCTACGGGAATAGGGCGTTATACAAGTTTAAATAATAAATAGATAGATAGATAGATAGATAGATAGATAGATAGATAGATAGATAGATAGATAGATAAATAAATAAATAAATAAATAAATAAATAAATAAATAAATAAATAAATAAGAGTGTGTGTGGCTGGCCCCCAAACCAAAGGAAAGGTCCAAGAAAATCTCTTGAAAATTGTTCATTTGCACTGAGCAAATGAACCCGTGTTTAGGGAAGAGGAGGAGCCATGTTTCCAGTAGGCTGCATGTTAGCCCATTGGAAAGCACTTAAATTGTGGCAGTGAAAATAATCTTAAAAAAAGCACAGTGGAAAAACTTCATGCATCTCCGTTTGGCCAGCTTATCTTTTTAACAATTTCAGCCATGGAAGAAAAAAAAATCAAAGAACTGTAAGTTTTTTTCTCTAATTTGGCTCTTTGGATGGACAATTTTTTTTCTCTTAAACAATGGTGCCATCTACTGTCCTCAGAAACCATCCCTATTATCGGACGGGAAGAGAGGAGGCTGCTCTCTGTAGTTTTCCCCTCCCCAAAGGGCCCCAAATTCAACATTCTTCTTTGGTCCTTATACACTGTCCTTTGAATTTGCTAAATTAAAAAGGGAGGCCTGCTTTGGCCTCAAACCCCAAACTTATGTGTTTCTTAAATATTTGGCCATCCAGAACATTAAGCTTGGACTTGGAAAGGTGAGAAAAGTAAGAGGTGGTTAAGAGCCTCAAAAATCACATGTTTGATTGGAATCATCTCTTGATTTTTCTCACTTATTGGAGGACAAGCAACAGGCCTGGAAATGTTGTCTTAATGGTATCTGTGTATATGTATGTCTGTGTTGTTTTGTGTTGTTTCCATGACTTGGGAGAAGGGCAAGACCCTCTAATAACAACAAACAAAAAGGCCTTATTTAAAAACAAACAAAAGAAAATTATTGGTTTGCCTGGAGAAAGCATGCAATGAAATATCTGTATGTGAAATTGTTTATGCAAGCAGTTTGAATAGAAGTGAATGTGTGGGTATGCTGATGTGCAAATGCCTGTGTGTGTATTAGTTCTCCCCCCACCCCAAGGGAGTGCACAGGAATGATTGATGTCTTCCTTATAATGTAATGGTTCTGTTGTCTGATTTTCATTGGCTAACAAAGTCTGTAAAGCAATGCTACTAACTTTCCAAGGTGTGGCACTTCTGAACACAACGTTGCCAGTATTCAGATTGTATTCCCACCCAGGACTTATTTTGATCAAAAATAAAGTGCTGTATCCTTAAGAAGCCTCTGCTTGAGTTTTCATGATTGGATTTTTTTAATGATTTGTCAAGTTTTGCCAAGGGCCAGTGACCTTACATTGGCAAGGTAGATTGTGCAACAGTTTCCTTCAAAACAGATTGATAAACATACAGGTGAGTGGACACCCGGATTTTGTATTTTATTATGTCCCAATATTTTATTGGTGAAAATAAATTCATTTTCAAATAAGAAAATGAAACTCCACTTCTAATATACTATAGGGTTATAATCTGAGCTGCAAAATCCCAACAATCATTAGACGACAGCAAAATATATCACTTTTTTGCCACCTGGGGTGGGGGGACATTCAGATTTATTACCCTGAGGTTTCTTTTGCAGTTAGACAGGAAAAAAAACGCAGAGATTTTAATGTAACACTGAATCTACTATTTTTACTCCAGAATTTGCTTGTCTCCTTTTTTTTAATCATGGGACTGCTTTAATGAGATGAAGAAAACTCTTTAATGGGCAAAATATTTTCAGATAAAGTTTTGGATGATTTTCTGTCATAGTTTTCACTTGGGACAAATTTAGGCTTTTCATTCTAACCAATGATTTACTTTTTATAAAGTACAAGTGTAGTTTATTTACAGAAATAAGGGACTCTTCAGAGAGACCTCATGTAATCATGTGACATAGCAGAACATCATGTAATCATGTGACATAGCAGGATCATATAGGCAGCATAGGAAAAATCAAAGTTTTGTTAAGAACATCCCCATATTCTCTTAAACAAAGAACATGTTCTACACATTAAGGATGTTTGAAAAGATCCCTTTCAGCCCCTTTTTGTGTTCAAAAAATAAGTATGATGGGACATTATGTGCAAAAGGGTTTTCTCCTGTGGATTTCTTCTTTTGAAAGCAGTAAATCCACTCAACCAGAAAGATATGTTGCCAATGTGAGACATAACCATAAAAACCAATTCTCAGCACAGAACCTACTGTATAAATAACGTAATAGAATTCTAACTTATGGATTCTCTGTGCTACTTTACAACTGGTTCTGTTTACGGCTAAAGGACAATGTTTAAACAAGTCTGAGAAGTTAGTCCTACTGGGATTCTCAGATCAATCGGCAGCCTTGATCTGCCGTCAGATGAGCTGTATTTAAAGGCTTTAAGTGGTGTTCAGTTTAAATGTCCCAAACATCCAACAGATAAATTTTAATTTTAAAGATAAATTTTATCTTTAAAGTAGCAAAGGGACAGACAGTCCTCATTTAACAATTCTAATGCAGCTGTTAAGCAAAGTGGTTGTTAAGCAAAACATTGCAGGACCGCACCACTTAGAGACAGCAGTTCCTGGTTGTGGTCAGGACTGCACTATGTTAGACAAGGACACTTCTCCTGCCCTGATGCACCCACCTCCACTTCAATTCCTCCTATTAGCCCCTCTCCCCCCATGTCTGTCATTTTGGCCACCCTGGACTCTACCGCCTACCCCCTGCCACCCACCACCACCCTCAGCTGATTTTCACCACCTTCTTCCTCCTGCTCTAATGAGGCACACCTGGCCAAGGAACTGCTGAACCTTTGTGAGAAAGCCACAGGGACATCAGGGAGGCGGTGTGTGTGTGTGTGTGTGTGTGTGTGTGTGTGTGTGTGTGTGTTGAAATGCGTGCTGTGGTCCCAAATGCAGTGGTCTACCAAGCACCCAAATATCAATCACATGACAATGGAGACATAATTTCAAGGACCTTTTATAACTATCATTCATTCAGCACCATCAGAACTTTGAATGATCACTGAACAAATGGTTCTGTATAATCAGGACTTAAAAAAATATTTTCATGCGAAGACAAAATCTAATGACATAAGCTCAAACAATAGATAGTTATATACTTATCTACAGTTAATGTGATTACTACCAATCTATATTAGTCTTCTCTGTCCTAGTGACAAAGGCACTATGGGAACTGAAATCCAGGTCATCTTGAGAGCACCAAATTGAACAAGGCTCATCTGCATAAATATTAAGCACAGTATACACATGGGAATCAGGAGAATGTATGTTAGTATTACACACACAAATAGGTATGTATGTATACATATATGTATGTATGCATGTATATAATTGAAAACAACTTTCTTGCACTAATATTAATCTACTCATCTGGAGATAAGTTCTGATGTTTTATATTTCTGGATTCTGGAGATGTAGGATGCTAAGAAATTGTCATTAAAAGTCTGCATTTTGTTTGAGACATTCAACATATTTAATGAATCAATTGTTTTGTGATATGTCAGCCAGAGATCTGGACACCTGCTGATATTTCAGGAGCCAAATACAGATTAAAATATGTCTCTAGATTCACATAAACAAAAAAACTGGAAATGGCTGCTAATGCTATCAATTTTTCTCTTTCATACTCAAGCAGAAGTGTGATAAGAAACTAAAGAAGCTTACTCAGATTCAGAATTAAGGATAGTCTTCTTTAATGCTCTCCAGGTGTTCTGGATTATAACTTAATTTTCCCCAACTCTAATGCCCCTTGTTGCATTGTGCTTTGAGAACTGGATTTTGTGTACAGGTAGTCTCCGAGTTAAGAACATCTGATTATGGACAACTCATACTTACAAATAGGCTGCCTATTCCTAAAAATGACAGATGGTGCTTTTTCTTCCTCAAGTCAATGAAGCACTGAAGCCACACAATGTTTTCATGTACTACTGAAATCACACATTTTTAATACAGCTTGAGGATTGGCTACAGGATGAGTCAAAAGGTTTGGAAGACTAAACCTATGATCCTGGTGACCAATCCAGATTGGATCCTGTATCTTGAGAACACACAACCATTTGGCAAGCATTCCATCAGAATTAACTCTTCTCCATTTGAGTATATTGCTAATATCATTATGGGTATACATGTACATAATATGTGAGGTAGATTTTTCATGGACACAGGAGAAATTTTCATTGCCAAGTGAGTATGAGCGGTGTATATTATTCTTAACCATTGCACAGTACTTGCATTTCAAAGAGGACGAATACTTTCTCATGATGTAAGTAGATTATTTGCTTAGATATCAGAGTAAAAGTTTGATATATTATTGATCTTATAAATCATATTACATAATGGTATTACATTAAGCCAGGGCTTTTTTTGGTCATAGAACACTCAGAATGGAGTTCCGGCACCTTTTTTGGATGGAACCTTGTAGGGTAGGCAAGGCGGGTTGTATGACATGTGTGAGTTCCGGCACCTTTTTCTTTCACAAAAAAGCACTGCATTAAGCCAAGTATTGGGAGATAAATTAATTGCTCATGGACTCCATCATTCTATTTACAGCACGTAAAACCTTCTTTTGTTCTGTGACCCAGATAATCCTACTGCGATAGTAATACCTCATGTGAAGTCTTACACTGCTCCTTAAAATGCTACTATTCAAGGAGGCAAGCATGTATTTACAAAGAGGCCACAGAGCCATAAATCCATGACTCAACTCTTAATTTTTCTGTTTCCTAATGGGGCCCTTTTTCTTTAACACTTGTCATATTATCAAGCACTACCCATATTCTCTTCTAACTTTCCTTTCATTACTTCTTCTGGAACTGTGCCTACCTGTCCCCCCATAAGAGATGGACTCAATGGTAGGGATTATTTGGGGAGGCCAGAGGGGACAGTAGCAGCTAATTTTCTGGTAAACATGTTTTGTGATTGAATTTACCCAGCAGGAAAGCCACTTTAGGTAAGTGCCCACAGCGTGCTCTCAAAACTGCAAACATACCTACCATTTCCCCAAAGGTTGGAACCTGAGGTGCATGTCTTCCTGAGTATCTCAGGATTAAAAGGTCCCCTTGAAAGTAGGTAATCTCAAAACCATTTTCTGAGGATGGCTGCTGGGCTATTACAGGCCAATTAACAGAGGTTTCGAAGGATCCCAGACTCTTATTGACAAAGATGCCACATGCCATATAAACGCTGGAGTACAAGAGCTTTTCTCTTTTGATGTTCAGTCAAATAGTACTTATACATTTTTGTCAATTTCTAAACATGAATTCACGGAACCTTGTGCCACATGCTGATATTGACAATTCCATCATCAGTTACAATACAGCAAGAAGGCAGCCATTCAGTCCTGGGAAAATTATTGCTATTTGAAAAAGGCAACGTAGGAGGGGGAAATAGAATTAGAGAATTTTTTTCCCCATCAAAAGAGAAAGAGGAAAACAAAGTCATGAAAAGAGCATTATGTTAAGTTGCTTAAGAGAAAAAGAACCCAGGCTAATACATTTTATAATAATAATAAAAATCTATGCATCTCTAATTTTGTGAAATAGGTAACTGATCGAAAGCCAGAGGGGAAAGTCTGCATTGAAATGGATTATATCCATTCAATAATCTATTCCCTTCACAGAACTAGAAAAAGCATTTTTTTAATATTCCCCTTTTTTTCTTTATTGATAGGTGATTTTCAAAGATGACTGTAATTAATACAAACAATATTTTCTTCTTCTAGAAAAGTAAAACTTTTGGTGTGTAAGAAAGTAAATGTAGTTCCATTACTAATACTAATTTATCTGAGACTGGAGAATTTAAAGCTCAGGTTTAACATTTTACAGAACACCATAAATCTACTTCTCTCATTACTTTTTCAGGGTCCCACAGGGCTAAGTACTGTTGCTTCTGATCCGCTTTCTTGCAGGGGCAGGAAAAAAAAAGTATTACAGCTTAAAGTAAGATTTATCAATAAATAATATCCACTCTTTGAAAAAAATCCCATTTTGAATTCTTACTTCCACTTTCCCCAACAAAATAGGAAGTTGTATCCAGCAGATATAAATCTTAGGTGTATTGTATGGCTATATAGACCATATATCAACAATCTGATATATCACAATTTCCCCCTATGTGGATTGGTGGGTTGATATCTAATGCTTTTGGAGTACAATGGGCTCTGGTGGTTCATCTGTTGACTTTGCTATCAATAAGGTCTAGGCTTAAGTCTGTTGTTGTTGTTGTTAGCTGCGAAGTCATGTCCGACTCATCGCGACCCTATGGACAACATTCCTCCAGGCCTTCCTGTCTTCTACCATCTTCTGGAGTCCATTTAAGCTCAAGGCTTAAGTCTACCCTACATGAATCTGTTGAATGACTTGGGGCACATCATTATCTAACCCAACCACAGTACTGTTACTGGGAGAAGAGCGGAGAGAACAGTGATAATACTGTATGTGTTGCCTTCAGTTCCCCCCAAATAGGTGAGATATAAATGAATGGGGGTTGAAGAAAAATGATACAATAAAGGGGTTCCTGAAAACAGAAAGTTTTAAAAACAATTCTTCTTTATGCTACAAAACTAATGTCATAGAGTTGGTGAATAATTCTGGCAACTGTTGTGGCATTTACTTTTCCACTCCCCAGGGTAGTCATTAGATCAACAGCATCCAACCACCTAACTTTTACTGTGTTTATGCTGATATTATCTCTAAATGTCAGAGTAGCCTCATCTAGAAATTAATTGAGAAATTAAAGAACACGCCAAAAGGTCCATGGAAGTGTGTACTGGAACATAAAAGCAAATCCAAAATTTCCAAGCCATTCTTGTCAAAGCTCACAAAGAGCTTCTCTATTAACAAATGTGAGTCCTCCTTCCTTTTCATCATTATTAGACATTCATCTCCATGGTTTAAAAGAATGTATGAAACAGTGGCCACTTTCTACATTGAATACTAGCAAAGAAATATATACTGTAGTTCCCTTCAGCCAACTTAAAAGTCCATGAGGAGACCAGGGTGAATTATTTTTATTAAACGGTACAGCTGTAAACAATCACAATATTTGAAATGCCATTTTCCTTACATCAGCGAGGAATAAATTCACAATACTTGCTTCAGAAGGACCCCCAGTGTTCCAAAGTCCATGGATGACATGATCATTGAGGAGAAGGAAGAAGACAAAGTGGAAGAGAAGAAAATTAAAGAAGATACGATACCTCTGTTATAAAGAATAATGTATTATTCACCTTCTTCTTCTGACAAATTCCTCTGCACCTGTCATTTTATGAATTACACCTTAATTTATAATGTTTTGTAGTAATATCTTAATAATGAGCAAAGCAGGGAAAAGAGAGAAGAGATGCACAACTAAAAATCAGTGTCTGAAACACAGATGTGATGCTTTGGAGCAGTTTATTTCTGTGCTTAGCCTTTCTATCTCTTCTTTATTTGTACTTGAACTTAACAATGTAGAGTAATGTTCTGAGCATGCCACATATAATATTCCTTCCATTGCTAGACACATGGGAGAAGATACCAAGTTATAACACAGACTTACAAAATAAACAGCACTGAGCTGAACTAAAACCTGAATGTATTTTACTCAAAAAACACGAGTTTTTATACTTTGTGGTAAATCAAACTGTGATTTGTTTGCTTCTGGCCTAGGATAGATCCCAAGCAAAACCTTGCTTAAACACATCACAGCTTAGTACAGAATGAATCAGATTAGAAAGTCAGTCTAACAATGCTGGCACTATTCCAGCCATTCCTTACCATAAAAAGAGAACAAAACATCCAGAATGTATTTAGACTAGTATCTATAGTTCTGATTAAATAATCATTGAGCAGTTACTTAAAGGACTTTGTTCCATCAGCAAGTATTTCAACATTATAATGCTCGAAGGAAATGATGAAAGCAGCTAATACCTAGTAAGGGTAAAGACGATTTTCTTTGGGATCAGTTTACCTTCTAATTTAGCTATGATTAGATATTCCAGAATCTGTCACATAAGCCTTTTATTTGTTTGAATATGAACCAGATATTTCTTTGGATACATTCTGAGATAGGTTTTATAAGTACAAGGCAATATAAATGATTATTTTTCCACATATTATTTTAATATAGATTTTTATGCTGCTTTGTAAAAAACCCAATTATTAATAACTTGAATAATAATACAAAAAAGAAAAAGCTTAATGGTTCAAAGATACAAATTGTTACCCAAATGCATATAGATAGTATGTTATTTTCATCTCTTGCTAAAATATCTTTTAATGGTAGTGTTATGTACTGGGCTTTTGGGTACCACACACGTGCGTTGCTGGAGAGCTAACGGCTCTCCAGCAACCCAGACAGACTCTCACATTCTCCGAGGCACAGGATGAGGTCATGGCCGACGAAGCCGCCGGGGTGCAGTGCAGACAGTGCAGCCCACCAAACCTTCAAGAGTTGAAGATTCTGTCCATCTTGAGGTCGCCAAATGCATCGGAGAATCATCAGAAGATGAAGAACCCAAAATCAACAAGCTCCAAAGGCAACCAAACGTGCAAAACCACAGAAACCACCAATGAGAAAATGATTACAAGGCAGTTCTCTTACCTAGATGTAAGGGGTGCAGAGGCAACCATCTTCGCTCGGCCACGTGTACATCTTATAGAAGGACCGGCCACATTGCGGTGATTTGCAGAGCCCACCAGAGAGACAGGCCACCCAAACACCAGTCAGAGGAACCGACTAGGAGAGGTACTGGGGCCCAGGGTCCAGTTAGTGTGGGGTTCTTCAGAAGCCAGAGGAGCATTTGCCGCACCGGGGCTCGTCATCCTCTCAAGCCTAAACTCAAGCTCTCGATAGAGCTACAAGGAGTTCCATGTAAGATGGAGTTGGACTCTGGCTCAGCAGTATCGATCATTTCGCAAGACACATTCAACTTTTTGTGTAGGCGCAATAACCACTGGGATAAACTAAGGCCCTCAGATATTATTTTAACAGATTTTCAGAATACTCACGTTAAAGTTAAGGGTGAAGCCACATTATTGGTAAAATTTAAAGGGTTTTTGGGGCACCTGGATGTCATAGTAGTAGAGGGCCAAAGAACGAGTCTTATTGGACTTGATTGGTTCGATGCATTAGGATTAGGCATTCAAATTACAGGCATTAATCGTACACAAACAGCAGACCTCATGACTGTTTGCGAAGAATACGCGGATGTTTTTGAGTCAACCCTGGGGACGTACACTGGCCCACCAATTTCTTTTAAGTTAGATCCTAACATTGTGCCAATTAGGATTAAGCCTCGCAGGGTCCCCTTTGCCCTAAAGCACAAAATCGATTCTGAAATTGATAAGTTAGTAGAACAGGGCATATTACAGCCTGTTGATGGGGGGGGGGGCAGTGGGAAACTCCTATTGTCACCCCCCTGAAGTCCAACGGGGAAGTTTGCATTTGTGCAGATTATAAATGCACATTAAATAAGGCCCTTAATCAACATGCTTATCCGGTTCCTGTAGTCAGCCATATTTTAGCCTCTTTGCCAGGGGGAACCATTTTTGCTAAACTTGATTTAGCGCAGGTGTACCAGCAATTGCCGGTTGACGAGGCCACAGCCGCGGCTCAAACAATAGTGACTCACAGAGGGGCATTCAAAGTCAAACACTTGCAGTTTGATGTCAGTGTTGCACCGGGTATTTTCCAAAGGATTATGGAACACACTCTTAAGGGTATTCAGGGTGTCTGCCCCTATTTTGATGATGTCCTCATTGCTGGGGAATCCCCAGAAGTGTTGGCCAATTGGCTCAGGGCTGTTTTGCAGAGGCTCCGCGATGCAGGCCTCAAATTAAAGAAAAACAAATGTAGTATTGGGATCTCATCAACAGAATTCTTGGGGTTCCGTATTGATGCTAATGGAATTCACCCCACTGATTCAAAAGTGAAGGCCATCAAAATAGCTCCAAGGCCTAAATCAAAGGGAGAGCTGCAAGCATTTTTGGGCCTCCTAAATTTTTATCACACATTCCTACCTCATAAGGCTGCGATAGCAGAGCCCCTCCACAGGCTGCTTGATAAAAAAGCCCCTTGGAAATGGACCAAATTACACGAAAAATGTTTCCAGGATCTGAAAGCCCTTCTATCAGAAAAGTTCACTGTAACTCATTACATAGAGTCTAAACCTCTATGTCTTGCATGTGATGCACGTCCCTACGGGGTGGGGGCAGTCTTAAGCCACATAGAGAAAAATGGGAAACAGGTTCCTATTGTGTTTTATTCTGGGACCTTATCTTCTGCTGAGCGCAATTATGCACAGATTGATAAAGAAGCCTTGGCCATAGTGGCTGGAGTTAAGAAATTTCATGATTATTTATATGGCAGGGATTTCACTGTCTACACTGACCACAAACCTCTTTTGGGCTTGTTCGCAACAGACAAACAAACTCCCCACATACTATCTCCAAGAATGCTGAGATGGTCTATATTTTTGTCTGCATACAATTTTAAGTTAATTCATAAACCAGGGAAGGAAATGGGCCATGCGGATGGCCTCAGCATACTACCACTGCCACTAATGGATCCTAATCCAGCTCCTGCTGCTAAAATATTGTCCATTCAGGACTTACCTGAGTTTCTCATCCACACAGGGGATATTGCTGCTGAAACTGCCACGGATAAAATTCTGAGCAGAGTGTTGTCATGGGTATACATGGGCTGGTTGGAAAACAGTCCAGGCTCTGAATTTCAAAGTTATTTTGTCAGGAGACATGAGTTGTCTGCGCACAAGGGCTGCATTTTATGGGGCAACAGAGTCATTATCCCTACTTCATTGAGGGACAGAGTCTTACACTCTTTACATGAAGGCCATCCGGGCATTGTAAGGATGAAAGCCTTAGCTAGAAGCTACCTTTGGTGCCCTGGCCTGGATAAGGCTGTAGAGGATCAAGTTCGTGGTTGCTATACTTGCCAGCAATCTAGGCCTGAAATGCCTCAGGCCCTAGTTCACAGGTGGGAAGAAATGCATACCCCATGGTCCAGGGTTCACTTAGACTATGCTGGGCCTTTTCAAGGACAGCTTTTCCTGATAGTAGTGGATAGCCACTCAAAATGGCTGGAAGTAGTTCCAGTCCCTAATATGACTACTGCTAGGACCATCCAGGTGCTGAGAAAACTCTTTGCAACACATGGGTTCCTGACGTTTTAGTTTCTGTTAATGGGGCTCAATTCACTGCTGTTGAGTTTCAGGCTTTTCTTAGAGCTAACCTCATCAGATATGCTACATCTGCACTGTTTCATCCTTCTTTGAATGGACAAGCCGAACGCATGGTGAGGACAACAAAGCAGGCACTCAAGCATATTATCACAGGTAAATGGCATCACAGATTGGCAAATTTTTTGCTCTGCCAGCATTCTACACCCTGCACTGCTACAGGTAAAAGTCCTGCTGAGCTTCGTTGGGGAAGACATTTAATTACTAAACTGGACAGGTTGCATCCAGACAGAGTGGCATCACAAGCCTCTAGACCAAAACCCTCAAGGGGGCTGCAAATGGGTGATTGGGTTTGGGCCAGAAACTATGGGTCAGGAAATTTATGGGTTCCTGGTCAGGTGACCAAGGCATCCGGACCCCTATCTTATGAAGTGGGGTTGGAAGGAGGGTGACTGGTCAAAAGACACATTGACCAGCTTAGAAAGAGGTTTCCAGAATGGTCACTAAGTGAGGACTGTGGCATAAGTCCCTCCTGAGGTCCTCAAACTGGCACCCAAGCCAGCCCACACCAGAACCACCAGGGTTTCCCCTTCTCAGCAGAAGTTGATTCCGAGGAAGAACCAGGAAGCTCAGAAGTACAACATGGAGCCCCTGACCAGGTGAGCCAGCCGAATCTCAGCAACCACTGTGCCTACTCTGCAGAACAGACTGACTCTGGGGTGGGCCAACCTGGTGAGGCCAGCCAGAGCATTTCAATTCCCCTGGACGATGGAGCATAAGGGGACATGGGTCTACCCAGCCCACCGGGTAAGCTGGTAGACCACAAAGTGAGAGGATTCCTCCAGGCCACACAAACCTCTGGCATATCTTACAGACTATACTGTAAAATAAAGTGATGTATAGTGTGTGACAATTGTACCACTACCTACAGAAATTGGGGCATTTCAAACTGCCTGTAAGCGTGTTCATTGAGACATGGTTTAATTCTCTTTGTAGTACTTACTGCATTGGCAAGCCATTTAGCCATTGTTAAATCTTATTGTAGTCCCTACTGCAATGGCATGTCTGTAAAGGTCGCGTAATGTCATTCTAGCCACCTTGAATTCATAAGCATTATTTTTTTATTATTTTGTTATTATGTATTTTGGTTGTGGGAGAGATTCATAAGTCTTGGCTGTTGTCAAGCTTATTAAGGGGACTATAGCCTAATCTTAGGAGGGAGGGGTGTTATGTACTGGGCTTTTGGGTACCCCACCACGTGCCTAAATGCTGGAGGTGTGGTTGTGAGGATGCAACCTATTACCATATGTGGTGGACTTGTAAAAAAGTTAAAATTTTCTGGATTAAAATTTGGTGGAATATGCAGAAGATATTTAAGAAAAAGATAAGGTTTACTCCGCAGTTATTTTTATTGGGTATTATTACTGATTGTACTGTTATAGAAATTAAATTGATGTTGAATCTAATAACGGCAGCAAGACTTTTGGTTTCGCAATATTGGAAGAAGGAGGAACTGCCTACTATAGAAGAGTGGACTTTAAAAGTTTCAAACTTGGCAGAGATGGCAAAAATTTCAGCATATTTGAAAGAACAATCACAACAGAGATATATTTCGGAATGGAAAAGATGGATCGATTATATTCAGAATAAATATGGGACTAAAAAAATTCATTTAGGATATGAATGTGTATAAGAATTATAAGATGTATTATTATTTACCTATGTATAAGGGGAGTTAAAGTGTGATAGGAATTAAAGTGTATTCATAGATGGTTAGAATATTTTAGTTTAAGCTTGTTAGAGGCAATACCCTGTTTTCAGCTCTGGGAAGTTGGGGGGGAGGGGGGATGTGGGGGAGTATACTTAAAATTTACTGTAAAACTTTTCAATAAAAAAAAGTTTGGTGGGATTAAAATCCTGCCACCTCTGGTCCATAAGATGGTACATTTGTGATATGTAATTTTGCCCATTGTCCATTGGACCTCCTTGGAAAGTGATATCATGTCTGTCATCACACAACTGATGTAACATTTGTCATTAATCTGCATGACAATGACATGAGGTACGTAACACCTTTGGATCTCTGTTTCAATGGGTTTTGAAGTCAAAATCAAAACTTTCTATTTAAATTTTCGGCTAGCTTTTGCACTCACAAGGATTACTCAACACTACGCAACTACCAAACTATGTTATATACTAGTAACCATGGTAGCTTGCCATATGGTACCTGGCACTATCAGTAAATCACAGTTGTGCAAAATTGTTTAGAAAAAGTGCCCACACTTATTTGCAGTATCAATCATGTGTCCTTCAAGCAAGAATCATGGTGACATCTAGTGTTTTAAGATTAAATTGTCAGCTTGCACCCCCATTTTCAAAATTGCCTACAGGCAAGCCTTCTAATAATAATTAAAACCTCTAAGAAAATTATTTCATGAAAGTGGGACAAGATTATACACCCTGGGTGATCTGTCCATCATCTTCAGGACGCAAAGCATACCGAGAAAAACTGTCTTCCTCATTTCTTTCTTTAGAGGATGTTTCTTTTCTTCAATAAGAAACAAAATGACAAAAAAAGCTAAATATAAAATCAAAACTGCCTGCTTTAGCAGGATGTTCTAATTTTCAAAAGGTTAATTACAAGCAATGTTCATTCTCTTCTGTTTACTCAGTCCAAATTACCCATTTAGTCAATGATAAAAGAAGGAATAATTTATCATATTGAACCGGGGTGGAAAACAATGACACCTCTTAAGCAACATGGAAGTAAAAAATTGCTAATGATACCACTAAGCTACAATACAACTTTTAAACCTCAAAAGATTTAAACTTAAAAAAATTTTTTTTAAATTGACTCGGCCAATGTTTTCAAAAAGCCTAGCTATAAAATAAAAAAGGCTTTTTTGGAAGAAATTTTCCTAAGTTCAATGTCATCAATTAAATGAACTTCTTTTTGGTCATCATCTCCCCAACCTCAAGAGAAATATGCTCATAACAAGAGTTTCAAAAGAAGAATTCAGTTGCTAGAAAAGCCTACATAATAAAAAGGTGATCCTTTTAGATAGCTGGCTTTTACGACACTTTCCGGTATGACCGCTGTTTGGTCTTAAATGAATACTGACCAGAGCAAAAAGAAAAGAAGTCTGTTCTTTGCTGCAACTCAAGAGCCATTAGCTTTTTGCAAGTCATTGAAAAGCTGGCTCATTCCCCAGGCATTTGGGTCAGGGGTTGGATAAGCTCTGTTGCTCTTGGTGGTGTGAAGGAGGTCAGTGGCTTCCTTGAGGATTGTTGGGGATTGTGGGGTTGTTGTTTTACATCTCTTTTTTTAAATGTTTTATTGTATTATCATGGAACACAAGTAGTATTTTTTTAAAAAACATGAATGATATGATACATTGAATCGTTTGAATACGGTGGTAATTATACAACGTGGACTGGTTGATTTAGATAGCTTACACCTTTAAAAATAAAGAAAAAGAGGTGGATGCCAATATTAACTATGGTTTCTAAAATATTAATATTGATAAACAGAAAGTTGCTTAGATTTTACATCCAGAGCTAAATGTGGCATCGAGGAACAATTGCAAAATACATTAAACCATTTATTATATGCTAAAGCTTAGTTCTTAATACTAAAGTCTCCACTGTGCTGCTACTTACTGTTGCTTTTGCATATTAAAAAAGGAAAAACAGAAACAAGAAAAAAATTAAAAACTATTTGGTTTCTAACTTCCCCCTTCTTGAGCTATTATCATACTGTGATATTTACCAGCATTCTCCATTATTTATAAGTCAGATCTTCCCCTCCTTCCCTCAGATTCTCTTCCTGATCTGACAGGGGAAAGAAAGAAAGAAAGAAAGAAAGAAAGAAAGAAAGAAAGAAAGAAAGAAAGAAAGAAAGAAAGAAAGAAAGAAAGAAAGGAAGGAAGGAAGGAAGGAAGGAAGGAAGGAAGGAAGGAAGGAAGGAAGGAAGGAAGGAGGATAAAACAAGGGTTGGCTAAGCTTCAATAGCATTTCAGAAGTTCCTGAAGGAGACAGAATATAAATCAGAGAGAGATTCAACCTGGAAGTAAAGAGGGATTTCCTGACAGTAAGAATGATTAATCAATGGAACACTTGCCTCTCAAGAGTTGCAGGTGCTTCATTGCTGGAGGTTTTCCAAGAAAAAAATTGGACAACCAGTTGTCCAAGATGTTATAAGGACCTCTTACTTGGACAGGGGTTTAGGCTAAAGACCTCCAAACCCTTTCCAGCACTATGATTCTACGATTCCATGAAATATGTCAGTTCCATAAACTGAAGTTGGATATCAGGCAGATCTATTTATTTCTTTTAAGCAATTTAGACATCTCAAGATCAGTTATGAGCTCACTTCTCTATTTGAGTTTTTTGGGACTTGGAGGAGGTGATAGACTCTTGTAGTGCTCCATATTATGTCTCATGTTACTTTAGAGCTTCAGATTATGCTTTCCATCTCTATATTCAAAAAGATAGTCAAAACCATCCTTCAGCTGATTGGCACACAGGCCTCCCTCTGTACACATTGTGGTGGAATGTAGTGTGGATTCCCAGGAGGGAGGAGCTGCATTACAGAGAGCAAAGAGACAATGAAGCTTAGATAGTTTGGTCAGGAAAAATAAAGAAGGTCCCTCCCTACCAATTCTTGGAGTAAATCTACAGTGATACAAATAGTTGTTTAGTTCAGCAAGATTTTTCTCTGTGGAGAAGGAACAAATAAAGGAAACTGCTTAGAAATAATTCTGTGTGTTTTTCTTGGTTCTTGGGATCTGACACTATACATTTATTTTGTATTATTATGCTATTGTTGTATTATTTCTGGTTTCTTTCACTTTGTTCTACACCTCTCATACCATTGGGTGGTTAACAAGCCAACAAGCAAATATAATATTTCTTACAAAATAGCTTGAAGCTCTCTACATACAATTTCAGTATTACAATAAAACAATAGTGACATAAAGTAATTAATGTAAGACATTTACATTGAAACTCGATGGGGGAAGAGCAAGTCTATCCCTGCCATTTGTCCTAGAGAACGTCTGCAAAAGAAGAAAGGTCTTTGTAATAGCAGAGGTACCAGGGAGGCCCATTTCAGTTCTCTTGCTCTCACTTCTTGCCAAGAAAGCTGAGGAATACATTTACTTACAATGTATTTTTGCTTTCTTTTCTCTAAAGAATTATGACCCAGGAAATCTATACAAAGAGTCCCTGACTTAGTCACAAGAAGTCTGCCTTTGCAGAAAAACCCAATAATTAATTTCCTGACTACTAAATCATCTTTTCATAAACTTCATCCAGTGTATTACTTAGTATTACTTTCCATTGAATTTCCTTCTTGGGTAGGGAGTCCTTCACAATCCCCAGCCTCCTGTTAATTATTCCTCTTCCGCTAGTTCAATATCTTTCCAGTCAATAAGGTTTATGAGGGGGAAAATTAAGTTTAGAATTGGGAACTTGTGGCTATGAACTACAACTCCCAGAACCCTGGCCAACCCAGCCAATAGCAAGTACTCCTGGGAGATGCATTTAAACACTATCTGGAAGGCAACAGATGCACTAAGTGAACTTCTTATTGCTTCTTCAACCTACACACGCAACTTGATTAAGATTTTTACAAGAGCCTTGATAAACATGAGTTCATCTGAACTGCTTCCATACAACTGAAGCCTAATGCAGGTTAGAGGGGGAATAGCAGGTATCATGACGGGATGAGTAGAAATGCTCCAGTGTGTAAGCTGCTCAGACACACTGAATGCAATCAAAATACCATTCTGTCCTTCACTTCAACAGGATTCTGAATTTCCACCTCCTTATCTACAGAAGCTTCTTTATTCATTGGCTCCTACTCTCTACTCACATTCTCCATGCAAGATTGCACAGGGGGAAAAGGTGACCCTGCCATTGTTTGTGAAGTTCTGTTGACACGTCTTGTTAAAATAAAGTCAGTGGGAAATTCTGCCTTTTTCTCTCATTATGGTAACTACTCTAGAAACAACAGAGAGGAATCATTTTAACAGACAGAAATAAATGTTCCCTGTGGTTTTGTGCGTCTTTGTGTGTGGGGTGGGGTGGGAGATTGGATTTGGAAGGTTACAGGTTCAACCCTGACCTTCCTAGGTAGGTCTGGAAAAGCCTCCTGCATGAAATGTCACTGCTTGGTCTGAGCAGACAAAATTGAACGGTCTATTTGAATTAAACGGGCAAGTGATTTGACTTCCTATAAGAAAGTTTCCTGTGCTCCCAACAGCAGTAATTATGTTTCCTGAAATAACTAATCAAATTCATCAAAAAAAAATTTAACAAGCACATTTTTTTAAAAATAACCCTTTTGATACTGTTGTCTGAAACTGAAAGCTGATCTGCATTTTCAGGGAACTTCCAAGCATCTCCATCAAATCATTATGAGCCAATGTAATAACTAATCATATGTGTCTTTACTGCATCAGTGGGACCCTGGATGTTAGCCAACTAGAACTCCCTCTAGGGTTAAGCAATCAGTGAGCTATAAAACAACACCCAGTCTTGCCCTGTTCTGCCCTCATCCCCATCTTATCCTTGCCTTGCTGCATTTAATTTCATGGCTGCTGTCCTTTCCAACTAAAACCTGTCACGGTGAAATACAGCTGCAAAAACTTTATTTAGAAGATTCCACGTAAGAAGAGTGTGGCTTTATAAAGGTAAAGGGAAGGAAGAGTGAGACAGGTGCTTCTTCTACCATTGGGTAGAAGGCTTCAGAGGGTGGTTTTTACATTCAATCTTGCAGCAGTGGAGCAGAAAGTAAACTGTCTTAAGTACTTGGTGGTCAGATTAATGAAGAACCATAAGGGTACCACATCTATCTAGGACTGGAATCAAAGCTGGTAGGAAGTGCGAGCAGAAAGCCCATGTATCCCCCTATATGGCCCTATGCTAATTCAACATACACTTGAAAGTCTGCTAATAAAGGTTAAACCTTGATGTTTTAAAGAGATATTCCCAGCGTGTGTAAAATTAGTGTGTTGTAAAGAAAAGTGTAAGGGACACGGTGGCTCAGTGGGTTAGGACGCTGAGCTTGTCGATCAGAAGGTCGGCAGTTTGGCGGGTCGAATCCCGAGTGCCGCGTAACAGAGTGAGCGCCTGTTACTCATCCCAGCTTCTGCCAACCTGCCTCCTTAAGTAACACCAGCTGCCTGCAATTAGTGCAGGTTCGCATCCCACCAGGCTCAAGGTTGACTCAGCCTTCCATCCTTCCGAGGTAGGTAAAATGAGGACCCAGATTGTTGGGGGCAATAAGCTGACTTTGTAATAATGCTGCTTGGGGTGTGTCTGAAAGCCCTAATAAGCAGGCATATACATAGAATGAAGGCTACTGCTAAGCTTGTAAGCCGCCCTGAGTCTTCGGAGAAGGGCAAGATATAAATGGAATTTTTTTTAAAAAAAAACCTAGCAGTTCGAAAGCACGTAAAAATGCAAGTAGAAAAATAGGGACCACTATGGTGGGAAGGTAACAGCGTTCCGTGCACCTTTGGTGTCTAGTCATGCCGGCCACATGACCACGGACACATCCTCGGACAAGCGCTGGCTCTTCGGCTTTGAAACGGAGATGAGCACTGGCCCCTAGAGTTGTAAACGACTAGCACGCATGTGCGGGGGAACCTTTACCTTTAAAGAAAAGTGTAAAATCAAAAACCTATGTGCTCGGCATATCATTTTTCTATAACAAGGCATTTTTGACATCAGAAAAAGTTATTACATTTTTTTGCCATTTTTAGCAGTCCCAGGAAGACATCATCAGTCAACTGCTATTCAACTGAGTTCACATTTTAGCGAATCTATGGACAAACATTTGTAATCTTGACCTCACCTGTCATCCACCTTTTCTATCTTTTGAGGAGCTTTCAATATATCCTTAGCACTAAAACTGGGCAGGACCCACCATAGAAATATCTCCATGGAGACTTTTGCTGATAAGACTTGTTCAAGTAAGGTTTTTGTGAGTTTTTTTTAATGTGAATTTATGGGGAGGATTAGGCTAGGCTGCTCTTCTGTGAATTTATTTGTCACTTTCAGCAATCACTCTTAATAAAGGTCTTGATGAAGCTGCTGATAGAAACTCTTTCAGGTGATCACTATAGACTTTTATATTTTTCACCATTGCCCACTGTGGAATTTTCAGAAGATATATACTCTCAATTTATTGCCGGCCTGCTATGGATTATGTTTGAAATCTTTTTCAGACTTGCTTCTGGAGGCTGGGATGAAAAATATGTGCTTAAATTACTGAAATAGTTCCCTGAATAAGTGGCTTTTATTAATGCAGTCTATCATTAATGCATATACCTTTCCAAAAGAGTCATAAACTTTTTTGGCAAAGGTATTATGACACATCTAGCTAATTTCAGATTTTAAAAAGACCATATAAGGGTTGAATGGCACAGCCCTGCTCAGACATTAATTAAAGTGCTATTTGCATCAACGGTTAAAGAGCATGGGTAACGTAGCTCCTCTCTGGAAGCGAGGGATTAGATCAGGGGTGTCAAACTTGCAACATCATGTGACGTGTCGCGACGTATCGCGACGTATCACGGCTTTTTTTCCATTGCCGGCAATGGGGTGGGTGCAGTTTTGGCATGATGCATCCGGCCCATGGGCTGGCAGTTTGACACTCCTGGATTAGATGTCTGGAATTTCTACTGGGGTTTACATGGAAGGCTTGCTCAGATGTCTACCTGGTGTGCAAAAATGCATTGACTACATCTTTACTAGGACCACCAATAAGCAAACCAGCTGGTGATGTTCATATTGTATATATGCAGACAACTAGGAATAGCCTTCAAAGCAGCTCTGTGAATTTTCCAAAGGATATGCATTGGCTTTTCAAGGATGCTTCAAGTTTTAATTCTGTTGACAAGCTCTTTCAAGTGCTCCTTTCTCATGATTGGCAAACCCTAATATAGAGGATAAAATGTAATAATGCCCAAGTGTCCAGAAGCCTTTGGAAGAATGATAAAACACAATATGTCAGGAAAAGAAAAAACTAGCCAGTGCTCTGGCTAGGATTGGACATCACTGTAAAGGCAGTTAACCCAATGAAAAAGAGATGCCGAAAAAAGAACAAGTCACCTTGGCATCACTATATGAAATTACATTAATCACCAGAGTATTAGTCTTTCTCTTTTCAAATTCATTTAATGGTCAAGAGGCAATCGGCCTAGCATATATAGGGTTTCTTATTTTCATTTTATTCTTTTTAAAAATATAAGTTTCTTTTGTGCAATAAGAAACTAGCTACTCCCAAGTAACAGTTTTGAGCAGCAAAATTCCAATTTATTCTTGTGCTTGTAATACTGTCATAGTTTAAGTGAGTTTGGGCAACTATATATGCTCAGATTGTTCCCTTTACAATTAGGATTTGCATATCATTTTTATTTTTCTCAGGTTTTTTTTGTTGTTGTTAGCTGCGAAGTCATGTCCAACCCATCGCGACCCCATGGACAATGTTCCTCCAGGCCTTCCTGTCCTCTACCATCATCTGGAGTCCATTTAAGCTCACGCCTACTGCTTCAGTGACTCCATCCAGCCACCTCATTCTCTGTCGTCCCCTTCTTCTATTGCCCTCAATCTTTCCCAGCATTAGGCTCTTCTCCGATGAGTCCTTCCTTCTCATTAGGTGGCCAAGGTATTTGAGTTTCAACTTCAGGATCTGGCCTGCTAAATAGCAGTCAGGGTTGATCTCCTCTAGGACTGACCGGTTTGATCGCCTTGCAGTCCAAGGGACTTGCAGGAGTCTTTTCCAGCACCATAGTTCAAAGGCCTCAATTCTTTGGTGCTCAGCCTTTTTTATGGTCCAACTTTCACTGCCATACATTGCAACTGGGAAGACCATAGCCTTGACTATACGCACTTTTGTTGACAGGGTGATATCTCTGCTTTTTAGTGTGCTGTCTAGATTTGCCATGGCTTTCGTCTCAAGGAGCAAGCGTCTTTTAATTTCTTGCCTACAGTCCCCATCTGCAGTGATCTTGGAGCCCAGGAAAATAAAATCTGTCACTACCTCCATTTCTTCCCCATCTATTTGCCAGGAATTGAGAGGGCTGGATGCCATGATCTTGGTTTTCTTAATGTTAAGTTTCAACCCAACTTTTGCACTCTCCTTCTTCACTCGCAACAAGAGGCTCTTTAGTTCTTCTTCACTTTCTGCCAGTAGAGTGGTATCATCTGCATATCTTAGGTTGTTAATATTTCTTCTGGCAATCTTAATTCCAACTTTTGATTCATCTAGCCCTGCCTTTCTCATGATGTGCTCTGCATCTAAGTTAAATAGGCAGGGCGACAGTATACAGCCTTGCCAGACTCCTTTCCCAATTTTGAACAAATCAGTGGTTCCGTGTCCAGTTCTCACTGTTGCTTCTTGGCCCACATATAGGTTTCTCAAGAGACAAATAAGATGGTCTGGTACACCCATCTCTTTAAGGACTTGCCACAGTTTGTTATGATCCACACAATCAAAGGCTTTAGCATAGTCAATGAAGCAGAAGTAGATGTTTTTCTGGAACTCTCTAGCTTTCTCCATCATCCAGCGTATGTTGGCAATTTGATCTCTAGTTCCTCTGCCTCTTCAAAATCCTGCCTGTACTTCTGGTAGTTCTCGATCCACATACTGCTGGAGTCTAGCTTGTAGGATTTTAAGCATAACTTTACTAGCATGAGAAATGAGTGCAATGGTGCGATAGTTTGAACATTCTTTGGCACTGCCTTTCTTTGGAATTGGAATGAAAACTGATCCTTTTCCAATCCTGTAGCCACTGTTGAGTTTTCCAAATTTGCTGGCAAATTGAGTGTAGCACTTTTACTGCATCGTCTTTTAAGATTTTGAATAGCTCAGCTGGAATACTGTCACCTCCACTAGCTTTGTTGTTGCTCAGCTTTTCTAAGGCCCACTTCACTTCACATTCTAGGATGTCTGGCTCGAGGTCAGTGACCACCTCATCATGGTTATCTGGGACGTTAAGCTCATTCTTGTATAGTTCTTCTGTGTAATTTTGCCACCTCTTCTTAATCTCTTCTGCCTCTGTTAGATTCCTGCCATTTTGGTCCTTTATCATGCCCATTTTTGTATTAAACGTTCCCTTCATCTCTCCAATTTTCTTGAAAAGATCTCTGGTCCTCCCTATTCTATTGTTTTCTTCTATTTCTTTGCACTGTTCATTTAAGAAGACATTCTTATCTCTAGAGCGTGACAGCCCAAAGACACACCCAATCAGCTATCATGTCTAAGGCAGGACTAGAACTCCCAGTTTCCTGGTTTCTTGCCTGGTGCCTTAGTCACTAGACAAAATTGTGCAATCAGTTCCAAGGATGATACAGAACATAATTCTGGGGTTGAAGTATATCTACAGAATATTGTCTTGGCTGTCTCAGCCTGTATCAGTGTGGGGAAATAGGAAAGGAACAAGGGAAAGGCACCTGGAGACTGGATGCAATGGCAACTGGTCCATAAAATTGTCAGGTCTTAAAATAGAACTAAGATTTATCCCCCGTACTAGGAAACAGAAAAGAAAAAAACTGAAAAAGGTCACAGAGTTGGACACACTAGGAACTACTGCACTAAGATAGCTCCCTCGATACTCTTGGTTTTCAACTGGCTACGAAAGGAGCTAAAATTCAAGATAAAAGGTGGAGAACCACATATTCATTTTTCATTATCGATTAATGTGTTTATTGTTTTGACCTTCGGTTGTAACAAGTAAGATAAAATGGACAGAAAAGTGCCCAAACATTAATAAAATAGCAATAGCAATAGCACTTAGACTTATGTACTACTTCATAGTGCTTTACAGCCCTCTCTAAGTGGTTTACAGAGTCAGCCTATTGCCCCCAACAATCTGGATCCTCATTTTACCCACCTCGGAAGGATGGAAGGCTGAGTCAACCTTGAGCCGGTGAGATTTGAACCGCCAAATTGCAGGCAGTTAGCAGTCAGCAGAAGTAGCCTGCAGTACTGCATTCTAACCACACACACATACACGCACACAAAGACTGCAAAGAAATAAAAATAGGGAAAGCATAAATTCCACTTGATTGAATCAGTTCTTCATTTGAAAGGATCTTCTGAATGATAAACTTTAAATTAGTTTAAGTCTCCTTTAAAGATAAAAAGTTTGAAAAAGGGGAATTTTTTTCAAGAAAAATGGGAGAGTAATCTCTCTATTATAGTGCAATAAACTGAATACCTATTTAAATTGTAAAAATAATTCCCAAATTTACATCTGTGCATATTAGCATATATAATTATATGCACTTCTGTATCTTCTCTTTCAACGTCATAATCTCATTATAAATGATCTGTGTACATAAATAAGAAGATCGTACTAACTTTTTATGGTCAGAAAAATCACAAATTGCAATTTTTTCGAAGAAAGTACATTAGAATACATGTTATCCTACTTTCCTTCACATTTAAAATTTTACTCTCAGTTTTACATATCAGGTAGTACTTCCTGTCATGGTTTGGTGATAGAGGGTAATTTCCAATGCTACACTTTTAAAATACACTCAAAACATAAGATCTAGAAGTACCCAACATCCATCAGCTTTTTCTGACGATGTGCAGCTCTATGTTATTTTTGGAATCCTTCTGGCATCCACATTTTTTAGATTTAGTCAAGGTAAAACATTCCTTTAGCATTTGTGACAATCTTCTAGGTCTGGGATGGCACAACAGCGCCCCCTAGGGTATCTGATCAATTGACACCATGTTGAGAGACTTGAAATTCAGTTTTACACATATTGTACATAACTATTATCTTTCAGGTAAAACGAATCCTTTATAGATAGCACACAAAACGAATGAGAACTAGTGAGCAAAGAAATTTAAGGTAGGAAATAAGACAAAAGACACAAGCAATCTAATTAAATTCATCTCAGATTATCTCTGGCTAGCCTCTCTGCAATGAACCAGTACAGAAATCCTAGAGCTTATTCAAGGTAGTAATAAGGAATTAGTTTAACTAGGCTGACTGTACTAGGTTTATTTGGACATTCTTGGTGTTACTGTCCCTTTTCTTCTCATATTCTCTTTTTCCCAATATATATTTTATATTATAGCTTCTTTGGTTATATACAGAAACATTGCAAAATCTTCCCCATGTGGAAGGGTGCACAATCACGCAGCTACCTTTCATGATATTTGATCTGCCTTTTTAAAACACCTCCCCATTTCCACTCACTAAAGCTGAGCACAGATATTCACAGCTTCCCACAAAGTTGCCAAAATAATAAAATGTGCATTGGGACATCATGACACAAGCTCCATCTTTTCATGCTTACACCACAATTGCCACACAGAAATACGTAATGGGTGGAGTTTGTACCACAATATCAGTCCGTCATTTGATGTTGGTCATCGACACATCACACTATTGTGATGTATGTTTTGTCACTTACTCTCCTCATCTTCCTATGGCTGCCCATAGTCCTGGGCCAGGGTTGGGGAATTCTGGGAGTTGCCACAAGTCCACAAGTCAGAAGAAGTCCTGGATAGAAGGCCTAAGAACTCTGCAGCCAGAAAGACCAGGAATCTCAAAAAAATTCAGCCTGACTAGAGGCAACCTACTATCTTTTAATGAGGATACTTTTGAGGGTTGCAATGGGGGTGCAAACTCTGGGGGAAGGTGGGCACATTTTGAATGTTGAGAAACAGGCCATGGACACTTTTGCAGAAGGACTTTCTGAGAGAAAGGTTTTCACAAACCAACACAAGGGACAGAACACCAAATTATCAGCATGCAATTGCTGTCTTTCTAGTCCTTTCTCTGGCAGGGCATATGCTACTGCATCTGTTCACTTCTGTCCTTTTATGAGCACAACTCCCCCTTCCCCCTCCCCCAGCCCAAAGCATTAGATTACAGCTACTTATCATTCTTGTTTTCCAAGAAAGCTTTGGAGGGTCATAAGTGGAAATAAAGAGTCCAGTACAATATGTTGCATGTCAGCTTTCCATTTTAAAAACAAGTATTTTAAATGTTAAAAATTCTGGCAGGCAGGTGGGTTAGTGGCTACTGGAGAACCTAACTGTGACCAGTGGCATTCCACAGTGTCACAGAAGAAACCCAGCCTAACAATCTATATAGACCTACCAAAGACAATATTGGAACAGAGCCTTGGTGGACCAGTGGGCTAATGCCTCCTTAAGTAACACCAGCTGCCTGCAATTAGTGCAGGTTCGCATCCCACCAGGCTCAAGGTTGACTCAGCCTTCCATCCTTCCGAGGTAGGTAAAATGAGGACCCAGATTGTTGGGGGCAATTAAGCTGACTTTGTAATAATGCTGCTTGGGGGTGTGTGTGAAAGCCCTAATAAGCAGGCATATACATAGAATGAAGGCTACTGCTAAGCTTGTAAGCCGCCCTGAGTCTTCGGAGAAGGGCGGGATATAAATGGAATTTAAAAAAAACACTCCAATGCAAACATGGCATCCCACAGATCTACTTCTAAAGAATACAAAAACAGAATCCAAATTTTGCACTTTTAGACTTTCCCTCTTTCCTTCCAACTTCATTCAACCTGTTTCCTCCAAACATTCATCTGCTTTCTTATTACTTCTCCCATTTAACATTTGTTTACTGGTAACTCTAAACACACACGTATGGTGTTTAATACAACATGTTTGTTTACAGGTGCCCAAGTCATTTGGCTCTATTCCTCAGCATTTGAAAGTCCTTTGTGTAAGAGTGCTGAAGTTGGTGGGCAGGGAACCACACACAGTCATGCCAGATAAAGCTGTTTAAAAAACACACACCAAGGGACAGTAGCAGAAACGTTCAAGGAAGAGAAAAAGAGCAGCCCAAAGTCTATTCATGCATAAAGGAAGGAAGCATCCCAAGATTTTTATAATATTGTGTCAGGTTCATGTGAGCCCTATAATGAGCTGCCCAGGGTTATATATTTAAAAGGGATGGCTACCTAAATTGGGTGGGTGACTGGGGGATAGATGGATGGATAGGTGGGTGAGTGGGTGGATGGATGGGCAGAACTATTTCATATGTATGGCTTCTTAATTCTCTGCAATAAAACTGTTTATTTAATCTTCAGTCTGCCTAAAATGGCAGATAGGAGAGAGAATTTTATAGCCATGCCTGGTACAAAGTCCTCATATTAAATAAGATGTTAATGATTTGGCTTGCCCTGGCCCACTTGTTGCATGTCTCCCCAGATGTTTGTGGCAGCACATTTTACTACACCTAGAATACATTTTAAACACCAAAGACATTAATTTGTTTTCTGTAATAGTGAATAGAGGAGGCGTGTGAACTGTAGAGGGAATATGGAATGGCCTGAAGGACAGAAGGAAATGGCGCTACCAAGGCAACCGTCAGATAAGCCCTGGCCAAGAAACTAACTTTTTTTTTCATTTGTACCTTACTGCTTTTTAATTAAAACCAAAATGAAAAAAAAAACAAGGAAAAAATGGAGATACATACATAAAAAGTGCTTTAACAAAAAAGTGAAAGAAATATGACAAAAATAATATATGTCATTATAAGAATACACAGTTACAATTCTATTTAATTCTAATGAAAATATTATTCAACTACAGTATGTATATACTGTATTTCTAATACATTTGAACAACTGTCTTCTTTTAACCTCCTGTATTCTCTACAATTAAATACCATATTTCATTATACTTGTCCATACAAAGTCTACATCTATAGGCAACCCACTCATAAGTGGCAAGGGCAATCAGGTCTTCAACCCACTGAATAAATTGAGCCATGCATTTATCTATCCTTCCAATGCTGTAATATCAGTCTTTTAGCCATAGTAGGGGCACAGAGAATCCATTTACATTGTCTGGTTGTTAAATGTACTAGGTAATTAGCAGGGCTTTTTTCCTCATACAACGCTCAGAACGGAGTTCCGGCACCTTTTTTGGATGGAGCCTTGTAGGGTAGGCAAGGTGGGTTGTATGACATGTGTGAGTTCCGGCACCTTTTTCTTTTACAAAAAAAGCATTGGTAATTAGTCCCAAACAATATTATCCTCTGAAAATGTTAGCTTTTGTCACACATTCATATTTATTCTAAGCCAATATTTTATCCCAAAACTAACCAGGCTAAGAAATCTGAAAAAATGTATCAGTTCTCTAGTTCACTCAAAGACAAAATGAGGGAGGAGGAAGCACATTCAGACTGTAACTTCATAATAACAGTAGTCCTGACAGCAGGGGTCTCCAATCCCTGGTCTGTGGACCGGCACTGGTCTGAGGTATGCTGGAAACCGGACCACACAAAGAAGCAAAACCCCATCCACGGGATGTAGGTAGCAAATGAAACCACACCTCCTCTGGTCTGCGGAAAAAACTTTCTCCATGGTCCTGGTCCCCAACAGGTTGGAGGCCACTGCTATAGACCAGGGGTGTCAAACTCAATTTCATTGAGGGCCGCATCAGCATTGCGGTTGCCCTCAAGGGGCCGGGTGGGTATGGCCAGGGTGGGCGTGGCCTACTGGGTGGGCATGGCTAGAGTGCGTATGACCTATGCATCAAGGGTGCCTATGGGGGTCTGGGCAGGAGGGGGACAGATCTGAGGGTCTCTGGCAGAAGGAGGGTCTCTGGGCCAGGGCCAAGGCAGTGGGGGTGGTTCCCTCACTGTTTCCAGGATGGTTTTGCGAGCCACATGAAACCACTTCGCGGGCCAGATCCAGCCCCCAGGCCTTGTGCTTGACATGTCTGTTATAGAGCATTGGATGCATACTCTGCTCTACCTGTAGTCAGCAGTTGTTTTAGAGTGTGGGTGATTTCAGCATGTGGACAGACAAATCTCCCTGTTCAGAGCCAGAAAGCCTGACTGCAAAGTCCAGAGAATGAAAAACCCTCATGTGTTTCTCAATGCATGCTTTATTTTGTCTCTTAAATAGCCGTACTGCTGCAGGGATTACCAGCTTGCCAATGGCTGATTTTCTTTTCTTCCAATCAAAGACTGCAGCTGAACATCACCCCTCAAACACTTGGCTAGCAAAACTGTGAAAGAAATGCAGATCGTTCAATTGCTCAGTCAGTTCTCAATTCTCTACTCAAGCACTCCACAGAGTGGAAGCTTGGATGCTTTGCCAAAGAAGAATGGGAGCTTTTATCTATTTATTGTCCACCCTTCAGCCCCCTCAAAGGAATACACAATTGCAGGTATAGTTTTTGTAGTGGAATTTTCAAAGGAGTCTCATGGAGGGAATTTTTATTTTCTTGTGTGTCTTCTATCTGCTCTTGCCTGCGTAACAGAATAACAGAGTTGGAAGGGACCTTGGAGGTCTTCTAGTCCAGCTTCCTCTCAAGGCAGGAGTCCTTATTTGACCATCCTGGTCAAATAATTGTCCATTCTATTCTTGAAAACCTCAGGTGGTGGAGCACCCACAATTCCAGGAGGCAAGCTGTTTCACTGTCAGGAATTTTTTCCTTAGTTCTAAGTTGGATCTTTCCTTGAAAAGTTTCCATCTGTTACTTCTTGTCCTGCTCTCAGATGCTTTGGAGAACAGGTTGACCCCCTCTTCTCTGTGACAGCCCCTCAAGTACTGGAAGACAGCTATCATCTCACCCCTAATCCTTCTCTTCATTAAACTAGACATACCTAGTTCCTTCAACCATTCATCATATGTCTTCCAGACTCTCAATCATTTTCATTGCTCTTCTCTGCACACTTTCTAAGCTCCCAGCATCTTTTCTGTATTGTGGTGACCAGAACTGTATGCAGTTCTGGTTTGACCTCAGCAGGTGAATAGTACCTGGTAGATATTTCTGGACTCAGAACTAAACAGACTTGTTCCACTACAGTACATGGATGGAAGACCATCAAGGACTCTCAAAGCTATAGACTAGATTGGGAAGTTTAAAAAAAAATCTCACAAGAGGACAGTGGTAAGTCCTCATATACAGGAGCAAAGCTTAACTTGCAAATGCTACTTCTTCAGCAATGATCCTGTATATGTTGGACTCAGCTGTTTGAAAGTCCACATCTTCCCAAGCTTTGAGATCCATAGAAGGAACCCTTCTCTAGATCCCAAGTCTTCAATTTACAACAGTTCATTTAATGATGTCAGGAAACTTCTCCTAAGTTCTAAGTTGGACCTCTCTTTAATGTCCCAATGTGCTGGGGTTTTTTCCAAGAGCAAACTAAACTTTCTTGTCTTTCTTTGAAGATGTTTCGCTTCTCATCCAAGAAGTTTCTTTAGTTCTAACTGAATCATCAACATTTCCTTGCCTGTTTAATGTAAAAGTCAACACATCTACCTACAATAGCATTAACTACCAAATCATGATTTATTATCCATCATGCCTATCTACCCAAGGCACTCTAAGCAGCAAATGGATAAAAACAGAATTAAAAGCACAATGCATTATATAACAAGACCAAGCCAAGGCTACCAAAATCTCTGTCAATAGCAACACAAGAGATACACCTGCACCGACATCAGACCATCTTTAGCATTCTGGCCCCAGGGCACAATGACAAGTTGATGGTCCAGAGATAACCATCAAAAAAGAGAAAGGAACGGGGAGAGGTGCATATATTTGTATATGCTGTCATTTGTGCAAGTACAAATTTAGAAATAATTATTATAAATATAAATACATCCCACTAAAACAGAAACAACTGACACCAAATATTCAATGTGTTTGCTTAGTTTGCAATTTCAAGGCTCCCCAGTGCTTCCTTCTTTGGATTCTTTCTCTTTCAACTTGGACTGGATAGCCCTTTAAATTAAAGATTCCGTCTTGTTCAGGACTGTCCTCAGACAGCTGTTCAGTCACAAAGCGTCCTTTGAAAGCAAGGGCACATGGCTATGCTGGGGGAAGGCCAAGGGTCTTGGAGCCAAAGAAGACAAGCCAAGTGAGATCAGCTGTCAAATCATTGTGCCCGAGAGAGAGAGAGAGAGAGAGAGAGAGAGAGAGAGAGAGAGAGAGAGAGAGAGAGAGAGAGAGAGAGAGATCCAATTACAGATATTAACATCTTGTTTCATTTTATTTCCAGGCAGGCAGGCAGGCAGGCCAGAAAAAAATATGCTTACAAGACTGATGAGAACCTGGAAAGTTATAAGCTAAATTCTGTCATGGAACAAACCTTTGCAGTAGTTACAGCATAAGATAATGAAGCAGGCATATTTATATAATCCCATTTATATCGCACCCTTCTCCGAAGACTCAGGGCGGCTTACACTCTAAGCACAAATCAATGTGCTTAGCAATAGCCTTCATTCTATGTATATGCCTGCTTATTAGGGCTTTTCCCCCCCCCAAGGGGCATTATTACAAAGTCAGCTTATTGCCCCCAACAATCTGGGTCCTCATTTTACCTACCTCGGAAGGATGGAAGGCTGAGTCAACCTTGAGCCTGGTGGGACTCGAACCTGCACTAATTGCAGGCAGCTGGTGTTACTTAAGGAGGCATTAGCCCACTGCTCCACCAAGGCTCTTTAATAAGTCTTTTATTTATTTATTTATTTTTATTTTAATCCTATTTATATCCCGCCCTTCTCCGAAGACTCAGGGCGGCTTACAATTTAAGCACAAACCAATGTGCTTAGCAATAGCCTTCATTCTATGTATATGCCTGCATATTAGAGCTTTCGGCCCCCGCCAAGCGGCATTATTACAAAGTCAGCTTATTGCCCCCAACAATCTGGGTCTTCTGTTCTATACATGGCCAAACCTATCAAGATTGCCAAAAATTTCCGCAAACCTTGTAAGATCATTTCTGGGACATTTTCAAAATGTTGTTAATTAATGAGTTTTAATTCTATTTTAAGGTTTGGGATTTTTTTTTATGGGATCACGTTATGTTGGCTTGCTGGCCTCTTTTTTGAACCATTGGAACCACAAATCCAGGAAGACTCTGATCCGTGACAAGAACATCTGGTCTGAACTGCCTATGGTTTCCTCCTTGGAGGACCAGCTGTAATGGCCTAGGACAGGGGTAGGCAACCTTGGCTCTTTTATGACTCATGGACTTCAACTCCCAGAATTCCTGAGCCAGCCAAGCTGGCTCAGGAATTCTGGGAGTTGAAGTCCATGAGTCATAAAAGAGCCGAGGTTGCCTACCCCTGGCCTAGAAAGCAGGGATCCAGAGCCTAACTCTAAGGATTCTAGGTTTGACAACTGAACCATCAGCATATTTCTTTTCATTACAGCACATTTTAAGCTAGCACTTCTTGCAAGTTGAGTAATTATAAAGAAGGAGAAAATGTAGAGTTTTGTGTGAGAGAGAGGGAGAGATAAAAGGGAATTATTGCTGCTGTCATATTTTTTTTCTCCCTTCCAGAAAGAATGTACTATATAATTACTGTGGCTTTTTCCCCCATAATGTGTGAAAAGAGACCTGTAAATCTTTATTTTGCAAACTAATCGGAGTGCCCCCTTTTCCAATGACAAACATAACACTTCCTTTTATTCATTTGTTTCTTACATTAAGAGTGCTTTTCCCCTATGCTCTGCCTCAAATGTGTGCGGCTGCAACTTAACACACAATTTTTCTTCCCCTTCCCATCATGATTAGAATAAAATTGTTCCCTGGAGAAGAATATGTCATTTCTAAGGTAATTTTGAAACTCCTATTGCTCTCCCAGTAATTAATTTTTTTTTCTGGCAGAAGCTATTCTCTATTTTTGACATTTTGTGAATTTGTATTGAACACAATATTCATCCTTCTGACTGTGATATTTGATATCCCATAAAAAGAATGGAGGCAAAAAAAAATCAAAGTAAACAAACACACATGGCATTTAATAAACTTCATGGAAAAAAAACACAATTGGCCATCTCATACTGAAAAATCTGCTGTGCAAGATGGAAATAAAAACAAAGCTGGGATGAAATAATCATTTCATTCCCTTTTCAAGCAGCCAGCATTTAAATGCTGCTCTTTTTAGAATGAACCAATGCAACTGAAGCTAGAAAATTACTATTAGAATTCAGATTCGGAGGGCATCATAAGTGCAGGTATACCTACAAAAGGCACAGACCTGAAAAAGATCTTTTATTGTTTTCAACGATGATCAAAGCTTTTGGAGAAGAAAAGGAACGGGAAGAAAACCAAGAGCAAGAAAGGCACAAAAAACATGAAACAATTCCGTTCCAATTATATCATTGAGGGCCATAAACGTATAGTAGCCTTCCTCCATGAAAACAAACCATATTTTGTGATTATTATTTTCCAAAAGAAAAGATACCAAAAGTATCTTGAATATGTTTGAAAGCTCCTAATGTCATATTAGGGATGCGGTGGCTCAGTGGGTTAGGATGCTGAGCTTGTCGATCAGAAGGTCGGCAGTTTGGCAGGTCAAATCCTGAGTGCCGTGTAACAGAGTGAGTGCCTGTTACTCGTCCCAGCTTCTGCCAATCTAGCAGTTCAAAAGCACATAAAAATGCAAGTAGAAAAATAGGGACCACTACGGTGGGAAGGTAACAGCGTTCTGTGCGCCTTTGGCGTCTAGTCATGCCGGCCACATGACCACGGAGACGTCCTCGGACAAGCACTGGCTCTTTGGCTTTGAAATGGAGATGAGCTAGCACGCATGAAATGAAATGACTAGCACGCATGTGCGGGGGAACCTTTACCTTTACCTAATGTCATGTTATCCTCATTGTAAATAGACTGTTGGTTGGATCCTTTTTTCCCTTCAAGGCCTGGTTGCTTAAGGCAAGGGTCCCCAACCCCCTGTCCCTGGACCGGTACGCGACATGCCAACAACCAGTCCGCCCAAACAAAGTTCCATCTGTGGGATGCAGGCAGCACACAAAACCATGCACTCTCCAGTCCATGGAAAAACCTTTCTCCACAGAACCAGTCCCTGGTGCCCAAAAAGGTTGGGGACCTTTGGCTTAAGGGACTGCCTGTCTCCCTTAGCTTCTACCCAACTGACTCTATCTTGCAGGGTTGATGTGCTTCAGGTTCCTTTGATTAAACAATGTCAGTGTCAACTCTCAGGACCTTACAAGTGCATCTTCCTTATAGCCACACCAGCACTCTGGAACAAGGTTTCCCCTGAGACCCAAATGGCCCCCACTTTGTTGTTGTTTAGAAGTGCTATCTCATCACCCAGGCCTTTGGCACTGGAGAGTGAGACTTCTCAGGAAATTGCATTTGCCATCTTTTGTCTTTATTTTTATATTTTTATCAATTTTATTGCAATTTCTCTACTTGCTGTGAGCCGCCCAGAGTTGTTGAGAGATAGGCAACATAGAACATCATCAAGCAACAAGATCTGCCTATCCAAGGTCTTTGAGAACGACTCAATAGGTCGCAAAAATGTCACATCCAAGCTAAATATCTAGCTGACTGGACAACAATAATGCATTACCTTGATATGCTACTGATAATTTTGATTTCAGTGATAAGTGACATCATTCCAAAGCAGAACTATTTGGAAAAATACCATTAACTTGCAGCAAATATACCCTTTCTTTAGGAATTCCCACATTTCATTTCATTTGGCATTTTTACCAAGAACCAACTGGTAGGATGTAGCTTGGTAGGCACTAAGCTTTGCCTATAAATACAACTTTCCCTATAATTAATACTCATTTCTGTTATAGTTGTAAACCTTCTTCATTAATCATTATTCAGTTCAGATTCTCACTCTCAGGAATGTTCACATGTATGTGAGGAACATCTCAAGCTTCAACAGATTGGGATGATAGAATAGATATCAACAGTACTGCTTTCATTTGTTTCTCCACTTATTTTGACTCAGATTCTCCTACCCTAACCTTTTCCTCCATCCTCTATCCAATTCAGGACTGCACAGTCTCTTCTTTTGGGCCTCTTTCTGGAATGTGCTGCCTCCTCCCTGCTAAGCCACAGTACTATTGTTAACATCCCCCAGCCCCAAATTCCTTCTCCAGCTACATATTCTACCACAGAGTATGACATAATGCCTACATCTTCCAGCTCTAATCATAATCATAATAGTAAAGTTGGAAGGGACCTTGGAGGTCATCTAGTCCAACCCTCTGCTCAGGCAGGAAACCCTATACCATTTCAGACAAATGGCTGGCCAGTCTCTTCTTAAAAACTTCCAGTGTTGGAGACTTCACAGCTTCTGGAGGCAGGTTGTTCCACTGGGTAATTGTTCTAACTGTCAGGAAGTTTCTCCTTAGTTCTAGGTTGCTTCTCTCCTTGATTAGTTTCCATCGGTTGCTTCTTGTCCTGCCTTTGGGCGCTTTGGAGAATAGCTTGACTCCCTCTTCTTTGTGGCAACCACTGAGATATTGGAACACTGCTATCATGTCACCCCTCATCCTTCTCTTCATTAAACTAGACATACCCAATTCCAGCAACCATTCTTTATATGTTTTAGCCTCCAGTCCCCTAATCATCTTTGTTGCTCTTCTCTGTACTCTTTTTAGAGTCTCAACATCTTTTTTACATCATGGTGACCAAAACTAGATGCAATATTCCAAAGCATTGTAAAGTGGTATTAATACTTCCTATGATCTTGATTCTATCCCTTTGTTAATGCAGCCTAGCACTGTGTTGGCTTTTTTGGCAGCTGCAGCACACTGCTGGCTCATATTTAAGTGATTGTCCACTAGGACTCCAAGATCCCTCTCACAGTTACTACTATTGAGCAAGGTACCCCCTGTACTATACCTGTACATTTGGTTTTTCTTGCCTAAATGTAGAACCTTACTTTTTTTCACCATTGAATTTCATTTTGTTAGATAGCGCCCAGTGTTCAAGTCTGTCCAGATCCTCCTGTATCTTAAGCCTGTCTTCTGGAGTGTTGGCTATTCCTGCCAGCTTGGTGTTGTCTGCAAAGTTGATGAGTTCCCCATCTATCCCCTCGTCCAAATTGTTGATGAAGATGTTGAAGAGCACTGGGCCCAGAACAGAGCCCTGGGGCACCCCACTACACACTTATGGATTGGTGGACTTCTGAGAGTTCCTTAAACTAGAAAGATGGATGACTAGTCCATCACCTTCCTTCAGATATTTTCAAAATCCATCAACACCTGGTTATGTTATCAGGCCTGGGGCTCTGAGCAACATGATTCAATGGCTCCATTGCTCAGGTGGCCATTCTTATTCTCTCTTTTGCCAAGTGTTTTATGTTAGTTTTGATAACATTTGTCTTTTAATGTGGATTTTTATATATGTTGTTATGTGTTGCTTTATTTGATTGTTGTATACCATCTAGAGTTGTTTTTTATGAGATGGACAATTATACAATTGTGATTAAATAAACAAACAAACAAATAAATAGGCTCTATTTTTTCTCTCCAGTTTTCTTTGTCCCCACACATATTAGGGGGAACAGAATAATTGTGCAGGGACTTGAGAAGTCTTGGAAACTGTCCTATTACCTCTTCGATCTTTGCTTCTGGCAGACAGCACATTTTATAAGCCAACTGTCTGATCACAATATGTTTCTCTTCCTCATGGTAGAAAATTTATTTTATTTTATTACATCTCATCATCTTAACTTTTTGTCTTCTTGCAGAACACATTTGCATCCTATCTACCCTTTAGGGATCCAGGTCCCATCTTCATTCTTTAGTCATTCTATTTCTTCTCCTAAAAGCTCAGATGGTGTTTTATCTGCAAGGGCCTAAAAGTGGTGTGTCATTGGTACAAAATGCAGTTTAGACCTCTTGCTTATTGTAAACTGCTCCTGGAACTTTTAAATATGATCTAAATATTTTAAAGGGACGCGGTGGCTCAGTGGGTTAGGATGCTGAGCTTGTGGATCAGAAGGTTGGCAGTTTGGCGGGTTGAATCCCGAGTGCCGCGTAACAGAGTGAGCGCCTGTTACTCGTCCCAGCTTCTGCCAACCTAGCAGTTCGAAAGCACGTAAAAATGCAAGTAGAAAAATAGGGACCACTACGGTGGGAAGGTAACAGCGTTCCATGCGCCTTTGGCGTCTAGTCATGCCGGCCACATGACCACGGAGACGTCCTCGGACAAGCTCTGGCTCTTCGGCTTTGAAACGGAGATGAGCACCGGCCCCTAGAGTTGGAAATGACTAGCATGCATGTGCGGGGGAACCTTTACCTTTACCTAAATATTTTAAATAAATTACATTACTGCCAACTATCAGCCTTGCTCCTCTGTGTGACTGTTTCCCTTATGGAGAATGGCTTCCACTGTCGGTTCAGTGTTGAACCTCCTTTCTTTGAACTGATGGATCCTGATCCTTTCTCATTAGTTTCAATGTGGCCATTCACTGTTCTGGTCCTTTGACAGATCTTTTTCGAGGACTGCTCTAACATTGCAAATGCTGCAAATATATGCCAGGTTGTTTTCAGGAAAGATGACAACTGTGTCAGAAACACTACAGATCACCAGCTGCAGTCTTTGTGCACTTGTTCATCTTCATGTTTATTTCTTAAGGCGCTACTAGGAGGAAAGGCTTTCAGGTTCATTGGTCCCGTACAAACTCTTGACCCAAAGAGAAAATATATCTTTACTTTCCTGACAAACTCTTTTTTACTGTCCCTGTTTGTTCACCCATCATTCTGTACAACGATGACAATCTTTAATACAGAAAACTGGCTTTCAACTAGTGTAAATATATGCGGTACATATATGCATTGACTTTTAACCTGAAATTGAAAACTATAAACCAATCAGAGTTTTGCAATGGAGATTGCACAGAATTGTCGAATGCTAGGTCAGACTCTAACGGGCAAAGAGAAATCTACTAAAAGCGAAGGTAAACTAAGCAGAGATTCAGGCAGTCAGGCAAGACTATTTTTGGAAAATAATGTCTCCTACCAACAGCCCCATTTGCTTCTAGCGTCTACTACCCAGAATTGTCTCATTATACTTCATAATCAGTAATTACTAGTTTCTTTAGGAATGAAAATGTCTTGTGATGCCCCAGAGCTCACATTACCAGAAGATACATGGAATGAACAGAGGTGATAATCTAAGCAATGATTTTTGAACACAGAATTCTAGAACAGGCAGCTTTGTAGAGTTGACTGTAACATGCATAGAAATCTTGTATTCTAGTTAGAGCACAGTGCAGAAACTCTGAATCTTGCAAGCATGAGGCACCCATCAGTGACACGTGTAAAATCTTCCTTGGGAAACAGAGTAACCCAAAAGCACTTTACAGCAAAAAAGAGAAAACTTTCCAACCCGTCAATGCAGATTGCAATGAATGGTGCTGATAGCGATTGACTGAAAGGGGGGCAGCTCCTCTCAAAAACCCCTAAAATTGCAGTCTTCTATCAAAAGCGATTTCCTACCATTCACAACATTCCCACCCTTTAACAATAAGCCTAGAAAAGGACTGAGGCATCTGTCATGCCCAGATGGCTCTAACTGAAAATTATACATGCATGTGGAATTGAGGGTGGGGAGGGGAACACAAGCAGATAATCAGAGAGGGTTTCCCCCTCCTTAGATGAATGAGAAATGCTCAAAGTGCTGATGAGGACAATTAGTTTGAGACATACTTGAGCAGAAGAGGAGAAAGAAAGAAATACGGAGGATGACAAAACACTCTGTTGGGTTGGTACTGCCTGGTTGTCTCCCCAGAAATGAGACTGAAAATAAGATGGAAAGAGAATTTCGAAGGCCTTGGTGGAGCAGTGGGCTAATGCCTCCTTACGTAACACCAGCTGCCTGCAATTAGTGCAGGTTCGAGTCCCACCAGGCTCAAGGTTGACTCAGCCTTCCATCCTTCTGAGGTAGGTAAAATGAGGACCCAGATTGTTGGGGGCAATAAGCTGACTTTGTAATAATGCCACTTGGGTGGGGGGGGCGAAAGCCCTAATAAGCAGGCATATACATAGAATGAAGGCTACTGCTAAGCTTGTAAGCCACCCTGAGTCTTCGGAGAAGGGTGGGATATAAATGGAATTAAAATAAAAAAAAATAAACTTCAGTTCCCTTCCTCCTTGAAGAAAAGTTCTGCAAGGCAAATGGATTGGTGAGATAGATAGGTACCAAGGAGGACTGTGGCGTGCACCTCCCCCCCTCCAGTGGTGGGGCTTCTGGCAAAACTAATGAGAGGTTCACAAATAATATTTAAATAAAGTTTCAACCCTCCACTACATGTTGGCTCTAAAAAGATTTCAGGAGAAGAATGTTAAACAACTATAAAGAGTGGTGAAAAGGCTTAACATATTTTTTTTTACATTAACCTGATTCTAGGGTTTTGTCCCAAGCTGAGGACATCCAGAAGTATTAGACTGTGAGTTCTTTCATCGCCTTTAGATATTTCCCTCCTGCTTTTGTGCTAGTAATCAAAATTTCAAAATGCAGAACAACCTAAAGACCGACAAAAAGAGAAAAATAAGTGTATAATCCTCATGAATTTTAGTGAAGAAACAGGCCTTCCAATGATATTGGTTGTGCAAGTCGACATCCACACATTTTTAAATTGCTAAGTTCGAAATCACTAATCAAAAGAGACGATTTGTTGGAGATGATGTATCACTACATTCCTGCAGGAGACAAGGTTTGAACTGGGATAATATTCAAAGTGCCTTCTAACCCTTACATGCTATTCATTCTATTTTTCTAACAATTGCATCAAATTCTTTCAAGTTTCCATTTGTTTGCTTTTCACTAGTATGGGGTGTATACTAGTGAAAGCCAGTATAATGACAAGACATGCGCCAAACATCCTAATAACTGGAGCAGCGTTTTTAAGCTGTGTTTCTTTAACAACAGGGTTTGATTTTCTTTAATGTTTTGAGAGAGAGAAAAAGATTAAGATTGGGTAAGAAAATATCTCCCTAATGAGGAATAATCTGTGAGAAACTGCAGAAAGAGAGGTTGATAGGTTTTAGTGGAAACGGGAGGTGATGATAGTAAAGAATGATTACTTGGTTTCCTGAATGCGATGCCATTGATTGTTGGAAGCTGAAGGCATCAAGTATGATAGATGAACTCACTGGTTTCATTTCCATAAAAGAAAGCAGTAATTAGAGCTAATCAGGTAGTTCAGAAAGTTTACAAAACATCATTTGACTATCAAGGATTAAAAACTGGAAAGCAATGTGGTATAATGAGCAGTAAAATTAAAGATTACACTCTCCCAAGATCCCCCTAAGCCTCCCACGATCTTTTTGACTGAAATGAATGGTGTGACCTGTTCTCACTGTTCACGTGGATAGAGGCAATCCCTGGTGGTATCAAGCATAAGGGTCACCCAGATTCTGCTCACTGAATTCAATCTTTCTTTCCCCTTTTAAAAACTGCCCTAATTTGGACTTCTCAAATTGTGCATTTATCAATGCAGTCCTCAGCTCCAGAAAAGCATTGTACAAAGGGCATACTGAAGAAACTGTATACAAACATACACATATCGTATGAAATGCAAATGGAAATGACAGAAAATGGGGATTTTTTGAAAAAACAAACAAACCAGGAGCTAAGTGACAACAGGTGTGAGTATCTTTATGTCTGAAAATAGGTAGCACAGATATGGAGATACATTCATCTACCCTGCTAAGGCTTTGCCTTTTAGCTTCTTTTAATATTTGTCATTGTAATGTTTTACACTTACTACTTTGAATTTTTATTTTTATTCCTGGATTCCAGAATTATTTTTTATTTTATTTATCCATAAAAACCTGAGTCTTAGGTAGCGTACAAAATCAAATGCAATATAAAACATAAAAGCAATAAAATTGTAAGCAATGGCAGACATAATGGCACTAATCTTCTTCTAGCTGGTTCATCACCAAAGGCCTCATGGAAAAGCTGTACTCTCCAGCTAGCCATTACCACAGGGACCATTCTTGTTGTTCTAACGAAGGGGACCAGCGACCAAGAGTATCTGCCACAGTATGACATCTAACATCAATGCCTGGGAGGATACTAGAAAAGATAATCAAAAAATAGATCTGCAAACCTCTAGAAACAAATAAAGTAATAACTAGAAGCCAGCATGCCAAACCAATCTTATTTCATTGTTTGACCAAGTGACTAAATTGGTAGACCAGCAAAATGCTGTAGACATAGTATACTTAGACTTCAGGAAGGCATTCAACAAAGTAGGCCACAAACTACTTCTTGGAATGCTAGAAAAAAGTGGGATAGATATCATCACCATCAGATGGATTTGTAACTGGCTGACAAACCGTACTCAACAAGGATCCTTAATCCTACATGGAGGAAAGTAAGCAGTGGGTTACCACAAGGTTCTGTCTTAGGCCCAGTACTCTTCTATATCTTCATAAATGACTTTGATGAGGTAATAGAAGGGGAACTTATCAAATTTGCAGATGACACTAAGCTGGCAGGAATAGTCAACACATAGGCTCAAGATCCAGATGGATCTTGACAGACTTGAACACTGGGTCCTATCTAACAAAATGAAATTCAATGTAGATAAAAGTAAAGTCTTACACTTAGGCAAGAAAAACCAAAAATACATATGTAGATTGGGTGAAATCAGGCTTAATAGCAGTAACTGTGAGAGAGATCTTGGAGTCTTAGTGGACAATCAATTAAATATGAGCTAATGGTGTGCAGCGGCAGCCAAAAAATCCAGTGCAATTATAAGTTGTATTAACAGAGGCCTAAACTACTATAGTTTTGGTCTCCACATTATAAAAAAAGATGTTGAGACTCTAGAAAAAGTGCAGAGAAGAGCAACAAAGATAATTAGGGGACCAGAGATTAAAACATATGAAGAATAGTTACAAGAACTGGGCATGGCTAGTCTAATGAAGAGAAGGACCAGGGGAGACATGACAGCAGTATTCTAATATTTGAGGGACTGCCACAGAGAGTAAGAGATCAACCTATTTTCCAAAGCACCTGAAGGCCAGACAAGGAATAATGGATGGAAACTGGTCCAGGAGAGATTCAACCTAGAAATAAGGAGAAATTTTCTGACAGTGAGAACAATCAACCAAAGGAACAGATTGCCTTCGGACATTGTGGCAGCTTCATCACTGGAAACTTTCAAGAAGAGACTGGACTGCCATCTGTCAGAAATGGTATAAGGTCTCCTGCTTGGGCATGGAGGGGGTGAAGTAGATGATCTACAGGTCCTTTGGAATTATTCTAATTCTAATTTCTAATGACCTGATAGCAGAGGACTTTCATCAAGCCACCCTTTTCACCCAGGTCAGGCAGGCCAAATAAAGTTAGGATAAATGGTCTCAAAGATATCCAAAACACTGAGCCATATAGGTAATAATCAGCACCTAATCAGAATTATGCTTTCGGAATAAGTAATGTGTGTGTTTCCCCCACCTTTCAAGTATAGGATAGAAGAAAATATCTCAAAACGTGAACTATAAATCCCTCTAGAGGAGAATACAACCTTGAGGCAAGAGTTAGGAAAATGGATGCCCTTTCCTCAAATACACGTTTACAATTTCACTCTTGATTTCAACAATTATTTATGAGCTTAGATTGTGGAGGTATAATTATACAATATTGAAGCTAAGTTTCTAAACACTTGGAGGGAATACTTTTACTTGGTAAATTCTAGAAATGGTTCACAACCATAGCATTATCTGCACGCAAAAAGCTTCATAGTTTTACACTTGAAAGTCTGCTTGTTTTAAACAGAAGTAAAAATAAATTCAGAATTCCCTTCTTTTGGAGAAGAGGTAACTACGTCCCACAAAGTAGTCTTCATGATTTCCACTGTAATAATGTTGCAAGAAATGTCCTTGCAAGCATTTTGTTCACTTCAAGATTAAAAGCAACCATGCGTTACAGATCATCCGTCAGAGCAGCCAGCTCGGGCAAGGTTTGGGTAGCCTGCCATCTCTGATAAATCTCTGTGATGCTTCACTGTCTCCTACCAACACAGTTTGTTACTGGGCTGATGATGGGTAGTTCAGAGGCCCTTTTCTCCAACTTGAAATCTTCATTACTGATTATGAGAGAGAGAGAAGAGCAAAGAGAACATTTTAGCTGCTTTGCCGTAAGTAGATTGGCTCAAAAGGTTGTGGTATTTCACATTTTGTGCTCAGGTTCAGCTCCTAGAATCCCAAACTTTAAAGGATAACAGTGCAACTTTATTACAATTTTTTAGCCTGGCCACAAAGCCATGCAGTTTCCATATCATACTAATTCAAACGTATAAAAAGTATATTTTGACTTACTCAGCGATGCCAGCAGTTCTAAATGTAGAACTAGAGGTTCAGTTGGGCACATTGGCAGATAAATTGGCCACCTTTGTACCTACTGCACTCTTGATGCCTCTCAGTTGGCTCATACTTGATATCAAGTGAATAATTAGGTTGAATAACATAATTCAAATAATGATTTCAATAGGAGAAACTGCATATTACATCCTGAAATATCCAGTAAGGTTACAAATAAATAAACACAGAGACCAGACTTAAAAGCTAAATGTGAAAATTAAATAGAACAAGATATAATAGTATATTACTGCTAGTAGTGAGATCATTGGTGGGTGGCCAAAGGCCGCCCAATTTTATAAACAATATAGCAGAATTTATGTTCAAAGAAATTGTATCATACCGATCAAATAGCAACAACTGTACATAAAAGGGAGCAGAATTTACTGGATATTTTGTCAGGTAAGGAATTACAAAATTAGTTTGTGAATCCTTAAAAAGGTATCGTATAACAAAAGATGAGCTGTGGTTTCAATGGCCCCTTGTCCACAGGAGTACAATCTCAGCTCATATGGGACTTTTTTGTATCTGAACATGCAGACTTTTTTTGCATTTGAATTTCCTTCTACACATGACCATATTTCTCTCTAAACCATGCAGCAGCTGGTGAGCAAAGATCTGTCCAGTCACATCTGCTATTCCAAAGGATTGCCAACATTTAAGTAAAATAACTGTGGATAATGAATCTACCACCACTCTGAAAATAAGGTTGTGCTGCTAGTAAATGCATCAAAGCAGGAATTTGAAACTCTGTACTCTATTTTCTACAAGCTTCTCTCAATTAAGCAGCCATGATATGTTACTAACTCAAGCTGCTTGAGAGTGGGAAGAGAAACGAAATCTATAAGGAATCCCATCAACATCCAACCCAAAAGGAGTATCATTTTCTTTAATAGTATGGATATGGTCGACAGATATGCATCTCTTTCCAGCAATGAAAGAAAATGTATTTAATTTATCCTGACCATACAACTGATGCAGAAATGTTGTTGTTGTTAGCTGTGAAGTTGTGTCCGACCCATTGCGACCCTATGGACAACATTCCTCCAGGCCTTCCTGTGTTCTACCATCTTCTGGAGTCCATTTAAGCTCACACCTAGTGCTTCAGTGACTCCATCCAGCCACCTCATTCTCTGTCGTCCCCTTCTTCTCTTGCCCTCAATCTTTCACAGCATTAGGCTCTTCTCCAGTGAATCCTTCCTTCTCATTAGGTGGCCAAAGTACTTGAGTTTTAGCTTCAGGATCTGGCCTTCTAAAGAGCAGTCAGGGTTGATCTCCTCTAGGACTGACCGGTTTGATCGCCTTGCAGTCCAAGGCATTCGCAGGAGTCTTCTCCAGCACCAGAGTTCAAAGGCTTCAATTCTTTGGCGCTCAGCCTTTCTTACGGTCCAACTTTCACTGCCATACATTGCAACTGGGAAGGCCATCACCTTGACTACACGCACTTTTGTTGACAGGGTGATGTCTCTGCTTTTTAGTGTGCTGTCTAGATTTGCCATGGCTTTCCTCCCGAGGAGCAAGCATCTTAATTTCTTGGCTACAGACCCCATCTGGAGTGATCTTGGAGCCCAGGAAAATAAAATCTGTCACTACCTCCATTTTTCCCCCATCTATTTGCCAGGAATTGAGAGGGCCGGATGCCATGATCTTGGTTTTCTTAATGTTTAGTTTCAACCCAACTTTTGCACTCTCCTTCTAATAATAATAATAATAATAATAATAATAATAATAATAATAATAATAATAATAATAATAATAATAATAAGAAGAAGAAGAAGAAGAAGAAGAAGAAGAAGAAGAAGAAGAAGAAGAAGAAGAAGTAGTAGTAGTTGTAAGGGATCTTGGAGGTCATCTAGTCCAACCCCCTGCTCAGGCAGGAAACCCTATACCATTTCAAGCAAATGGCTGTCCAGTCTCCTCTTAAAAACTTCCAGTGTTGGAGCGTTCACCACTTCTGGAGGCAGGTTGTTCCACTGGTTAATTGTTCTAACTGTCAGGAAGTTTCTCCTTAGTTCTAGGTTGCTTCTCTCCTTGACTAGTTTCCATCCATTGCTTCTTGTCCTGGGAGCTTGACTCCCTCTTCTTTGTGGCAGCCCCTGAGATATTGGAACACTGCTATCATGTCACCCCTCACCCTTCTCTTCGTTAAATTACACATACCCAATTCCAGCAACCGTTCCCTATATGTTTTAGCCTCTAGTCCCCCAGTCATCTTTGTTGCCCTTCTCTGTACCGTTTCTAGAGTCTTTCTAGAAAGTCTTCACCCGCAACAAGAGGCTCTTTAGTTCTTCTTCACTTTCTGCCATTAGAGAGGTATCATCTGCATATCTTAGGTTGTTGATATTTCTCCCGGCAATCTTAATTCCAACTTTTGATTCATCTAGCCCTGCCTTTCTCATGATGTGCTCTGCATATAGGTTAAATAGGCAAGGCGACAGTATACAATTTTGAACCAATAAGTGTTTCCGTGTCCAGTTCTCACTGTTGCTTCTTGACCCGCATATAGGTTTCTCAAGAGACAAATATGGTTTGGTACTCCCATCTCTTAAGAACTTGCCACAGTTTATTGTGATCCACACAATCAAAGGCTTTAGCATAGTCAATGAAGCAGAATTAGATGTTTTTCTGGAACTCCCTAGCTTTCTCCATGATCCAGCATATGTTGGCAATTTGATCTCTAGTTCCTCTGCCTCTTCAAAATCCTGCCTGTACTTCTGGTAGTTCTCGATCCACATACTGCTGGAGTCTAGCTTGTAGGATTTTAAGCATAACTTTACTAGCATGTGAAATGAGTGCAATGGTGCGATAGTTTGAACATTCTTTGGCATTGCCTTTCTTTGGAATTGGAATGTAAACTGATGTTTTCCAATCCTGTGGCCGCTGTTGAGTTTTCCAAATTTGCTGGCAAATTGAGTGTAGCACTTTTACTGCATCGTCTTTTAAGATTTTGAATAGCTCAGCTGGAATACTGTCACCTCCACTAGCTTTGTTGTTGCTCAGCTATTCTAAGGCCCACTTCACATTCTAGTATGTCTGGCTTGAGGTCAGTGACCACCTCATTGTGTTTATCAGGGACATTATGCTCATTCTTGTATAGTTCTTCTGTGTAATTTTGCCACCTCTTCCTAATCTCTTCTGCCTCTATTATGTCCCTGCCATTTTGGTCCTTTATCATGCCCATTTTTGCATGAAACGTTCCCTTCATCTCTCCAATTTTCTTGAAGAGATCTCTGGTCCTCCCTATTTTATTGTTTTCTTCTATTTCTTTGCACTGTTCATTTAAGAAGGCATTCTTATCTCTTCTAGCTATTCTCTCGAATTCTGCATTCACTGGGGCGTATCTTTCTTTTTCTCCCTTGGCTTTTGTTTCCCTCCTTTCCTCAGCTATTTGCAAAGCTTCCTCAGACAGCCATTTTGCTTTCTTGCATTTCTTTTTCTTTGGGATGGTTTTAGTTGCTACCTCTTGTACAATGTTGCAAACCTCCGTCCATAGTTCTTCAGGCACTCTGTCTATCAGATCTAATTCCTTAAATCTGTTTGTCACCTCTACTGTATATTCGTCAGGATATGATTTAGTTCATACCTGAGTGGCCTAGTGCTTTTCCTTACTTTCTTCAGTTTAAGCCTAAATTTTGCAACGAGAAGCTCATGGTCTGAGCCACAGTCAGCTCCTGCTCTTGTTTTTACTGACTGTATAGAGCTTCTCCATCTTTGGCTGCAGAGCACATAGTCAATCTGATTTCTGTGTTGACCGTCTGGTGATGTCCATGTGTAGAGCTGTCTCTTGGGTTGTTGGAAAAGAGTGTTTGCTATGACCATTGTATTCTCTTGACAAAATTCTACCAGCCTGTGCCTTGCTTCATTTTGTACTCCAAGGCCAAACCTGCCTGTTATTCCGGTTATCTTTTGGCTTCCTACTTTGGCATTCCAATCCCCCATGATGATAAGGACATCATTTTTTGGTGTTAGTTGTATAAGGTGCTGTAGGGCTTCATAGAACCGGTCAATTTCATCCTCTTCAGCACTGGTGGTTGGGGCATAGACTTGGACTACTGTGATACTGAATGGTTTGCCTTGGATTCGAACTGAGATCATTCTGTCATTTTGGGGATTGTATCCCAGTATTGCTTTTCCTACTCTTTAATTGACTATGAGCAGAAATGTTAAAAAGACATATTCATAATCCTAAAGCAATCAAAATGATTGATTGCTGTTACACGTTTCGACCCAAGATTTTGAAAACTACACTGCCAATACCTCCAAGAAAAAAATTATTTTTTGTGCATGGCATACAAGACCAAACGTTTTCATAAATGTTTGCCTTTCTTGAGTCTTTAAAAAAAATGGCTGTGTACCCAAACCTAGAGCTCTGAATGTGTTAAGGACACATTTTTTGGCTTTATTGTTAATTGGTTAATTATCTCCACTGCTGTACATACAGTATTTATTTTTGGATGCTTTTACTGTTTTAAATATTTTTATAGTCTCAATTGTTTTTATAGTTTTAGACTGTAAGCTGCCCAAACCTGCTGATTGAGATGTGCAGATATAGAAATTGGATGAATAAACAAACAAACAACAAATAAATGCCTTTCTTTCCACCATTTTTGAATTTTTGGTACTACCATAAAGCAAAGAAAAAGAGGGAAGATTAATCACTCTACTAACAACAAGATCTTGAAGACATACCTTCAAGTTATTATTTGCACTGATGATGTACTTAAACTGCGTAATGAAACATCTACAAGAAACCAACCAAGCTCAGAGAGCACCAAGGACCTCTCATTTCAATTCTGAGTTACAAATATTCTCTTTTATTGCCATGATTCTTTGAGAAAGAAGACATGGCGTTCACCCAAAAGGTGTGAATGATGTCACATGAGTAAGCGAGTCTTAATATAAATTATGCAATTTATGTCAATTCACATGGGATATTATTTGTTACTTTTATCAAACAGGATATTTTTATCAAGGTTGGAAGAAAGAATGGAAGAAAAGAATTAGTCCCCACATATACACGCACAAAATGTGGCCCAGAATCAGAATTAGTCACACTCAGGCATGACCAGGCACTGATACATAAACATTTTAGTAATATCAACTTTGCCAACGTATTTTTTTGTATATTCTTCATCACGTCAATGTAATGTTTGATTTTGGTTTACAATGAAATGCTCTGGCTCTCCTTTCTGAATAGTTGTCTTCTATAACAATGTCTTCATTAATTAAAATAAATTTTGTTTCTTTCAGTCTGTGTGGAATGTTAAATTTGGAAAAGTCTTCATCTGAACTATAAAACTGAAATAGCCTAAGGAAACATGGAATTACCGAAGATGAAGATAGAACTGATTGAAGACTTAGAGCTGTGTCCCAATGGTTTTAACCATGTTGACTGCATAAAGTCTTCTCAATTCCACTTATATAGACAATAGATCCCTCCAAAATTGCACTGCTCAAACTGGACAGTAAATCAATCTATTTTACCCCTGCTTTAAAGACAGAAAGAACAAGAGGGGAGCAAAATATATGTCTTTTGGGTCTTTGTTAGGTTCCACACGTCTATTGTACCATAAAACAATCATCCCAAATTCCACAAAAGGGGGCCACATCTATCTACTGAGATCGCATCCTCATAAAGTACCCTTGAAGGCCTAAAAGGTTTATTTTAAATCTACTGTCCCCAATTAGAAACCGGCTCTCCAACCTACCTTTCACACCTTCATCTGTAGAAATTAGGTGGGGATTTTTTTCAGAGTTGAGTGATAAAGAAGGGGAACCGAAAACAGAATAAAATCAAAAGTAAAACTGGCACTCTTGTACATTCTCTATATGCAATCTATAAGAGAACTGGAAGAAAGAAATTCCTCCAAGTTCTTCTAGATCAGACATGTCAAACACAAGGCCCGGGGGCCAGATCCGGCCTGTGAAGTGGTTTCATGCGGCCCACGAAGCCATCCTGGAAACAGTGAGGGAACGGCCCCCACTGCCTTGGCCCTGGCCCAGAGACCCTCCTTCTGCCAAAGACCCCCAGATCTGTCCCACTCCTGCCCAGGCCCCCATAGGCACCCTTGATGCCAACGATGTAGAGCTGGCCATGCCCACCCAGTAGGCCATATGCACTTTAGCCACACCCACCCAGTAGGCCACGCCCACCCAGGCCACACCCACCTGGCCCCCTGAGGGCAACTGCAATGCTGATGCGGCCCTCAATGAAATTGAGTTTGACATCCCTGTTCTAGATCATTTTTGTTGGCAAACCTTACCGATCATTGTCATTAAAGATGCAGCTTAGAAATAAGTTTTGTTGGGAAGGAAAAAAAAACACCCTCCCCCAGGTTTCAGGACATTTATGAAATGTAGGGTTAGTGCTGAAGTCCATCTCATCATAGCTGTCATTTTTCCAGAAAATTAATAGGCAGCACACAAAATCCCAGGCAAGTCAGAAGTGAAGCATTCTATTAGCTAATCTAATTCAACCTGTTCATTCTGAATTTCATTAACTGCAACTGCATAGGAGACTCATTAACAAGCCTCAGCTACATTAAAAACCACTCTTTTTTTCTCCAAGCAGCAAACAGCTTGAATTTGTAGCAATTAGTCACATCATTTGCAAATAAACTCCAGTTGCATTGTGTTTATGAAGCCAAAGAGAAACAAAAGTTCAGACAAAAAATGCAGCTCTGCCAACAGATATGTTCCATTAGGAGTGGGGGGGATGGTAAGCACTGCTGGGGAGCTTGCCAGCTGTGGGATATCATAGGAGTTAGAGTGCAACAGTTGAAAATAGCAGGTCAGTGAAGCCTAAAGTCACTGGAGACCCCAAGTTACAATTTTTAGATAATTATTTCTTATAGAAATCTTCTCCAAATTGGCACTTTTTGTTTGGTTAGGATTTGAAGAACTTGAAATTCTTAATCTGCTTGCTAGAAATTTTGGAGCTGCAGTTTAAACTTGTGTGACTGAATCAGTTTGGGAAAGCTTCATTATTGAAAAATGGAACAATTTGTAACATGGAGAACAAGAAAAGGAGCTTGAGGAAATGTTCCACTACATATATCGTACCCCCACTCTTTATTGCTGAAATAAAACATTAGTTTGATCCTCCTCTAGGCTTTGAACTTTCCAGGCAAAGCAAAAGATAGGAATTGCTTCATATAAATAAATGTTAATTTATTAAACAAACACACTTAACATTTTCTATTGATCAGTACAGAATTTGAGCAAAACAGGAAAGAACCGAAACCCAATCATTCTACTCTCAATGACAAGAAAAGAACCAAATTAAACAGATTATTAGCATCTGCTGATTCTACAGTTTGATCAAGATGTATTAGCAGCCTTAAAGCTTAGAATTACTATCAGAACTGAATCGTGCCTTGAAGTCTATGGTACCTTTTTAAAATAAACATCACTAAGGTTTGCAAGAAATCTGAATAATTAGAACACTCCACATTAACAAATCCATATTAAAAATGTTTATTTTGAATTTAAGAGATGGCTAATTTAACAAACTATTTTTAGTTTTTAAGCTCAGACTAAATGTGGACAGGAAGGCCTGGAGGAACATTGTCCATGGGGTCATGATGGGTCGGACACGACTTCGCAACTAACAACAACAAATGTGAATTAAGAGTCCCACGCATATCCTACTGGTATGAGAATGGCTTTTCCCTTGTACTTGAAAATTATATATTAAATATGTAGAAGCTATCACTATATGAAGATTTATTTTTTAAATTTTTTTTTATTTTAATCCCATTTATATCCCGCCCTTCTCCGAAGACTCAGGGCGGCTTACAATTTAAGCACAAACCAATGTGCTTAGCAATAGCCTTCATTCTATGTATATGCCTGCTTATTAGGGCTTTCGGCCCCCGCCAAGCGGCATTATTACAAAGTCAGCTTAATTGCCCCCAACAATCTGGGTCCTCATTTTACCTACCTCGGAAGGATGGAAGGCTGAGTCAACCTTGAGCCTGGTGGGATTTATGGATTGGGAGAGGAAGCAACAAATTATGTTCCAATCTTGGAATAGTAATGTGATCCCAGATTTACAATCTTGGACAGCCAATTTGTGTTCTTTCTGCTTATGAACTGATTCCCTGATGAATATTATTCCATGTGGTCATGTCGATTATCATTCCACGAGCTATGTCGATTAGAATAATATGTATACTGTCTAGCCTAACGATTCCTTTCTCTCCATATATCCTGGATGTTTAGATCTTTGGCCAATTTGAAAAAGGATCTTGGTAGTGTTCTTCTTTTCCTTTTCCTGGTCTTATTATCCTTGTAGTCCAAATTATTATCAATAATAGCATTGAAGCTATTATTTTTAAGATAAAGATAAAGTTTTCTCCGCAATTATTTTTATTGGGTATTGTTGTAGATTGTGATGTTAAAGAAACTAACTTGATGTTGAATATGATAACAGCAGCACGGTTACTGGTGGGACAATATTGGAAGAAGGATAGTTTGCCCACTATAGAAGAATGGGTGTTTAAAGTTTCGAATCTTGCAGAAATGTCTAAGATTTCTGCTTATTTGAAAGATCATTCACAGGAAAGATATATTTCAGTTTGGAGGAGATGGATAAATTATATTCAGAACAAATATGGGACTAAAAAGTTCCATTTAGCTTATGAGTAGATTTTAGTGGGATATTGTTATTGATTGTTGGTACTTTGTATGTATTTATGTTAAAGGGGAGTTAAAGCACATTATGAATTTGGTTAATTGTATATTATGCATATTTTTATTTAGAATATGATTATTGTAACTATAATCCTGTATTTAGCTCTGGGAAGTGGGGGGGTGGGTGGGAGGGATTTGGGGATATATTGTAAAATTTTGTTTTTGTAAAACTCTTTAATAAAAATAATAATAATAATAGCATTGAAGCCTCCTAGCACACAGATCTCATCGTAGTCTATATCACATATCTTATTATGTAACATTTTAAAAAACTGTTCTTGGTTTCCATTCGGGGCATATATTTCTACTATCACTAGTAGAAACCCCTGCTATAGCTCTATGCGAACTTCAGGAGCTATGGAACGAACTTAAATACACCATTAAATCCCAATCACATGAAATATTGATCAGTAGAAATGGGGGAGGGATTACTTACACCTAAAAACTCTCTACCCCAATGTTTCTCCATTTTAATCAAATAATTAACTCTCCCTGCCATAAAACTGGCCTAGTTGGGTCCTTCTGTGGCTTGAATAATAAGCAAACAAGTGTAAAACAAGCAATGGCCTAAGAAATTATTGCTTCCTCTATTCCAAAGAGAGGAAAGGTTAATTCCTACATGCCTACTTGGATTCTATTAATTACCAGTTTCCCCTCAGAACTGATAGAATTTGCATTTTAAACAGTCCTTTCCGTCCTCTCAGTTCAGGCTATTTGCAATTTTAAAAACCTGCTAGTTAAATGCAGAGACACCTTTCTTCTCAGCCTCTAGTTTGGCCTTAACTTAGGGAAAGAGTAAAGAATGGAGAAATTCTTTGTTAATCCAGCATGTTTACCCAGGATCACCTAATCAGCAGCTTACTCAGCTCCAGGTTCTTGATTCATAGGACAGAGTGAACCACAAACTGACAATACAGGCTGAGTTCACATCACAAACTAGAACAAAATGTGATTGACATTTTAGTGTACTTTATAAACCTAAACTGGAAACAAGAAAGAAGAAGCACAGAAAAAAATATCTCATAGTACTTAAGTCTGCTTTCCCAATCAGGATCTCTACAGCTGTGCTGGGCTGTGCCTTTTTCTGGGCATGTGACTGGAAATCCTCAGTGATAATTACAAGGAACCTGGAGTCATCCAGCTGGTGGGGAAATCTGCCTAAGGGTAGGAGATGCTGGAGGCAGGAGAATAGCAGGAAGTAGACACACAAAACCCATTACTGCATCAGTTTGGAATCAATTTGGAGCATCCAATGAACTTTGACAATAAAAATTGCTGCAGTAATTTGATTAGGTGAATCAAAGCAATCAATCTACTTCTAAATCTAGTCTTGGAACTACATATTCACACAGTAGTAGTAGAAACTTAACTAAGAAGAACAAAATGAAGTAAATTCAATTATGGGTACTGGCAGGAGCCTTGAGGTTTTAAGGAGAACCTGCTTTCAACCCTCTGTGATTTTTTTTCTAATTCATATTTTTAGAGACTGTGAGAACTGCAACAGTGGACATGAGATATTCTGCCACCATCCCACTTCTGACATTTTCCCCCCACACCTTTGGTTACTTCTTCACTGGAGGTTTTTAAGAAAAGACTGGACAGGCCCCCTGTCTGAAATGGTATAGGGTCTCCTGCTTGAGCAGAAGGTTGGACTAGAACACCTCCAAGGTACCTTCCAACTCTATTCTGATTGAATTGCACAATTTCTTTTAGGGCTTATGCTAGTGTGCATGTTCCATCTGAAACTCTCAGTGTGGCTGGAGAGTTTAAAACAGGGGTCAGCAACCTGAAACAGTGAAAGAGCCACTCGGAACCGGTTCCCTCACAAAAGGAAAAACTGGGAGCCGCAAAAAATGTGTGCGCATGCGCGCATGTGCAGAACAGGGTTTGACTGAAGAGTGGAGACAAGGCGAGATATGCACCTACCCTGCATATTTGAATTGATTGGTTGAACTTTTTTAGTCCCACTTTTTTTTTTTGACTGCACATGGCAGAGGATTGGGAGCCACAGGAGATGGCTGAAAGAGCCGCATGCAGCTCCAGAGCCGCGGGTTGCAGACCTGTGGTTTTAAAACATTAAAACCTCCAAAGGCCAAAAGGGAACTGCAGAGTTCTCCCCCAATGTCCTTTGCCTTTGGCTGAATTCACTTACAGTCAAAACAAAAAAAAACCCACAAAGAAACTGATCCTGAAGGTGCAGTCAGGTGGTGATCTCTTCCCTTTTCTTGTTGTATTGTTGTAAATACTTGTTGTAAATACTTGTTGTATTTCAAGACCTTGGTTTGCTTCCAGGTTGCAAAGTTTGTGGCATATATAAAGGATTTTAAAATAATGAATATTAAAGGAGGATTGCCCTAATCAGATGATTCTCTAGCTGTAGGCAGGTTTCTCATTTTAGTCAAGAAAGTTAAGGTGCCTCAGATGGACTTGGAGTATTAAGAGCAGCAAATTAAGTAAGCACTTGAGTATCTCAGCATTTCACTCTTTTCTTTCATTTCTAATGGGAAAAATGATGAATATTCTGTCAGATGTAATTAGTATATGGTAGAACAGAACATGCTAATCAAACAAGTGACCACTCAGTGGAGTTTATTCACCATACTTTTTACAGTGTAGTGTATTGCTACAGAAACCCTCATGGCCTACCATAACTTACATTCCCCAGACCTCTTAGATTTATGTATAAGAAAAAGATGTTGGGATTTAGCCCCCACAGAATGATGTGATGTAGCTGAGATGGATCCATATTGGGCTGGAGAATGAAAAGTGTTGATTTTGGTTAGATGTTAGGCAATTGAAAGGTCTGGGCTGACATTTTCATTTAGTAAATGCACTGAGAAAGAATACCTTTGACCTAAAGGTGATACATATTTCTAAAGACATTACATCATCATTTTCCACCTTCCTAGGCAAAAAATGTTTCATGATCCACTTCAAAGGAAGGCAACTGACAACTCCCCTCTCTCTAATTTAGCATGTTTACAGTATGTGTATAAATCTTACTTAACTTGGAAATAAATAACAAAGCTACTGCAGAGTTCAGTTTCACAAATGCATTCATACCTGAGACCTATCGGAAGAAATTTCCCTTTTTTACTTATTCTTTCTTCTGTGACAAACATATTTGCCTATATCTCATGTCCCTTCCTTGGGCTGCTGCACATATTTAAATGCAACTAATATAGATCGCTCTCAACCAGATGGACACTTTATTCCTTTGCATGGATTACTAGTTTGTAATATATTCAGTTCCCCTAATTGCTCTTCTCCATGGACCTAGGACAGAGGTAAGGCGACCTCGGCTCTTTTATGACTTATGGACTTCAACTCCCAGAATTCCTGAGTCAGAATAGCTGACTCAGGAATTCTGGGACTTGAAGTCCATGAGTCATAAAAGAGCCGAGGTCGCCTACCCCTGACCTAGGATATTAAAAATTATGGTGTTTGAAAGAAGCCATAGCTCAAGGCACATGGGTGCGGTAAGTTTAAAATCATGTTCCCCTAGTCCAGGGGTAGGCAACCTCGGCTATTTTATGACTCATGGACTTCAACTCCCAGAATTCCTGAGCCAGCCAAGCTGGCTCAGGAATTCTGGAAGTTGAAGTCCATGAGTCATAAAAGAGCCAAGGTTGCCTACCCCTGCCCTAGTCTTACTACTTTACAAAGCAAGTGAAGGGTAAGGGTAAATTATCCCTCGAGTCAAGCACTATTCGAAGTTATTTTCTTGGCAGCAGTGTAGAGGAGGTTTGTCATTACCTTCTTCACAGATGGTTTTTCAACTTCTCAAAATAGCAAATGAATTAGGCACTGTCACCTGGGTGGGCAAAGACAGGATATGCCCAAATGGGTATTGAATAGTCACAATAATCCTTTCCCCCCCCCCTTCTAAATGGCACAGGAAATCCTTTGAAGATTATCAGTATCATCTCCAAAGCATAATATTTGCCGTAAGGCATCAGTATGCTTGCAGCTGTGCTTCCCAAACTTTTTTCTTCATTACAGAACCACTTCTCAAAAAGTCCTTTTTACCCAATGTTATGTAAGGAAAACACTTTAAGTTAATTTTAATGTCTCTGGGTAATAGGTTTGTGTATCATTACCCAAAGAAAATCTGCTTTTACCCAATTTTGGGTAATTTTACCAAGTCTGGGAAGCACTGACTTACGCAGTAGCCTTTAAGGGAACAATTTTGTATGATTATGTAGATCATAGTTTCAAGAAAGTGTCCACTGAAGACAATTTTGAATAATAGCTAGCTTTTATTGTAGATGTAGTCTGAAACTATCTTTGCACTTCACTGAGCCTAATTTTAAATGTCCGAGGCCTGTGTCCACCTGCCATCTTCAAAATGTAACTCAATGCTGACTCCATATTAACTCCTTTGTTTCTCCCCACTTTTTTTCTGCTTGATTTAATGAAGAGCTCTGGAGAACCCAAAGCTCAGACTCTGTGTTATGACCTTAAGGCAACTAATATCTGGTTGTGTGATTTTTTTTCTTCTTTTTTATGGACAACACGGCAACTTGATTATACTATAAAGTAAATATAGATATCAATTTTTGAGTACCGGTAATTTGAGACAGAGTAAAGACTTCTCAATTTTTCTTGGACCGTCTTCTGATTGTTTCCTTTCTAACTTCCCCATAGGAATAAACAGTCCTTTGGGTAAGTGCTAAATCACAGCTAGCTTTTTTATATCAGAGTGCATGGAAAGAGATAATGAAGTTAATAACTTTTATAGGGAAAAAATATTGTGGTTGGAGCTTTTTGTGGAAGAAAAATAAAGATTAGCTGAATTTAGGAAATAATACAGTGACAGGGCAGGCGGAGTAACTAAACATGATACACAACTAAGTGCTTGTAAGTGTGCTCTTCTTCTTAAAGTGACCAAATCTGTTAATACCTGTCCTGCACAGGTTAGAATCAGAGAAGAAAAGGAGAATTGAACTGAGAAAGGAAATAAAGAAAAGTAAAGAAGTAAAGAGAAGTAAAGTAAAGAGAAGTAAAGAAAGTCCTGAAAATAACAGTCAAACTGGCTGAATGTATATCCCGCAGAGATATGCAAATTCTTTCAGATAAAAAAAGTGATAAAGCAACAGAAAACATATTGCTCCTTGCAGTCAATAGGCTTATATGTACAGAAAGCAATTGCTTACAAGTTGAATATTAAGAACCTCTTAATTGGCGTGAATAGTCCATTTTTTCAAGTTCCTTAGTAAAAGGTAAAGTTTTCCCCTGTCCAGTCATGTCCAACTCTAGGGGACTGTGCTAATCTCCGTTTCTTAGCCGAGGGAGCCAGCATTGTCCAAAGACACGTCCGTGGTCATGTGGCCAGCATGACTATATGCTGAGGTACACAGAAACCTGTTGCCTTCCCATCAAAGAGGTACCTATTTATCTACCTGCATTTGCATGCTTTCAAACTGCTAGGTTGGCACGATCCCAATATTTCTCATTAATGTTTGAAGCACAATGAGTCATCTTTAAAAAAAACAACAACCAATCACAGCAGACACAAAAATTAAACATGAATGGTAATCTCCCCTAAATACTAAGGAGCTTTTATTGCCAGTACTTTTCCCCATGGGGAGAGTTTGTCCTTGACCAATTAAACTCCTTCTCCAATGTCAAAGAAATGCACTAGAGACCAGACCCCAAACGTACTACAAGAATGATTCTATTATGCACTATCATGTCTTTTGAAAAACTAGTCACATATAGAGACGACTTTGAATTCCTAATTAGTCTACAGGTAGTGTTCATTTAACAACACTAATTGGGACTGGAAACTATGTCACTAAGCAATGCAATAGCCAGTTGAGAAACCATGAGACTGTGCAACTTAATGATGGCATTTCCAACAGGTCTGGTTGCCATAATTAAGCGAAGACTGCTTGGTTCATTAATTTATTGAGATTTAATTTATTGAGATTTTTATACCGCCCTTCTCCCAAAGGGACTCAGGGCGGTTCACAGGGCATAAATATAAACACCAATACAAACATTAAAAAATAATTAAATTAATGCCCAAGTTAAAACCAGAATACTAAAACAAACCAATAAAAAACCCAAGTACCCCCATCAGGCCAGACCCGCTAGTTCAAATAAATGGGTCTTCAACCCGCGACGGAAGGATCGGAGGTCTGATGCCATCCGGAGCTCGACCGGCAGTTGATTCCATAACGCCGGAGCACCCACAGAGAAGGCCCTCCCCCTGGGGGCCACCAGTCGACATTCCTTGACAGGAGGCACCCTGAGGAGGCCCTCTCTGTGGGCGCGCACAGGGCGGAGGGGAGTCGACGCCGGCAGCAGGTGGTCCTCGAGGTATCGCGGACCCATGCCATGTAGGGACTTAAAGATCATAACCAAAACCTTGAACCTTACCCGGAAGACAACTGGCAACCAATGCAGCTCACGGAGCAAAGGTGTAACATGGGAGTACCGGGAAACTCCCAAGACAACTCTCGCGGCCGCATTCTGTACCAGTTGGAGCCTCCGAGTAGTCTTCAAGGGAAGTCCCATGTAGAGAGCGTTACAGTAGTCTAGGCGAGAGGTCACGAGCGCATGAGTGACCGTACACAAGGCCTCCCGATCCAGATAGGGCCGCAACTGGCGCACCAGGCGAACCTGGGCAAAAGCCCCCTAGTCACGGCCACTATGTGATCCTCCAAAGTGAGTCGTGAATCTAGGAGGACTCCCAAGTTGCGAGCCCTATCCACAGGGGGTAAAAGCTCACCCCCCATAGAAAGAGGTGGAACATCCCAGGTGTCTCGGGAAGCCGGAATGTACAGCCACTCAGTCTTGTCCGGGTTGAGTTGAAGTCTGTTCCTCCCCATCCAGACCCGAACCGCCTCCAGGCAACGGGACATCACAATGAGGACCTTACATGGCCACAACTTCTGACTTCCTGCCAGTTTCCCTATGGACTTTGTTGTGGAAAACCAGTAGGGAAGGTCTCAAATCATAATCACAGGACCACACGATGCTGCAGCAACAATAAGTAAAAGGTACAGTTGTAACCACCAATCTGAAGGCAAACAGCTGAATGAGACAGAATTTAAGATTTATGCTTATAAATTGAATAAAATGATAATCTGAAGAATGAAAATCTGTGAAATTTAGATTAGTTTTCTAGAAGCTATTACTGATTTTCTTTATGGAGCAAACAATAGTGAGTTCACACCAGTGGTGGGATTCAAATATGTGAACAACCAGTTCTCTGTGTGGATGCCGCTTCCAGAAGTCCATTCTGGGCCTGGGCAACAAAAAATTAGCTGCCAGTTCTGCCAAAGTGGTGTGAACCGGCTGAAGCCCACCACTGGTTCACACATTGTGGTAAATCACAATGTTTGTAGTTTAGAATGATGCATCAGTTCAGTCACTGTAGTCTATAAACCACTGTGTATGACTTGGCAGGATATGCAAACCCGGTCAGTTGTAATTCGTTCAGTGAACCAAGGTGAAGAGAGTGTTATGAGTTACAGAACAGTGTTTCCATATTTTCACCCATATTAGTAAGGGTCAGCTTGTAGTTTTGCCTTGCCTGTTAACCTCCCATGTTTCCTATCCCTACAACCAAAAGAAGTTCTGAATATTGCAATGAAACCATATACATTCAGGGTGAATTCATCTTATTGTTTTCCTGTTCACAAGTTGTATGCATAAAAACCTTGTGGAATTTGCTAGAAGGAGATGGCAGTATGTGTAATGGTGAGCTAGGCTCTGGTTTGTTTAACAATAACTTGTCAATTGAACCAGTCAGAAGTGAACAATCCATATTATAGTTTACTAAGATGTGCCATTACAATCAGAGATAAAGAGCAGTAGAAGTGTGTATGCTGCAGCAACTGCTCATCACGTTATTTCTAGCTTTCTTAAGAACTGCTGTCTACTCCAAATCTTAAGCAATATTGATATATGTAAGCTGCCCAGAATGCTTATCTGATTATTTTGAATATGAAGGTCCAAGGAAGAGAGTTCTTAGTTGGTTTCTAAATATTTAACTTCACTCTTAACTATGATAAAATTCCTTACAATTATGCATATTAGTGTGGAGGTCCTTGGTGCTCTCTGAGCTTGGTGGTTTTCTTGCAGATGTTTCATTACCCATTGCTTCATTAACCAACTCAGAGACAGGCTAAGAAAAATTCCATGGATGAAAATCCTAAATGGGAAAACAACTCAAGAAGCAATGGGAAACTCTGAAAAATATGATCATAAAAGCCCATCCTAACACAATACCACTGAAAAAGAAAAACAAGAAATCCAAAAAGAAACCAGCATGGTTGTACAACGATCTCTTTGATAAACTGAAAGACAAAAAGGACAAGTACAAAAAATGGAAAGAGGGACACATAACTAAGGCAGAGTATCAGCAGACAGTCCGAATCTGTAAAGATGAAGTCATGAAAGCAAAAGCTCAGAATGAACAAAAACTAGCAAGAAAAGTCAAAGATAATAATAAAAAAAGAGAAGCAACCTGGAATTAAGGAGGAACTTCCTAACAGTGAGGATAATTAACCAGGGGAACAGCTTGCCTTCAGAAATCGTGGTCACTTCATCACTGGAGGTTTTTAAGAAGAGACTAGGCAGTCACTTGCTGAGATGGTATAGGTTCTCTTGCTTGAGCAGGGGGCTGGACTAGAAGACCTCCAAGGTCCCTTCCAGCTCTATTCTGATTGATTGAACCACGTAACAGCATCAGAGCTAGAGAAGCAACATGTCTTTGGGACAGCATTATTTAGTCACAGAAGGAAAAAAGTATCCATTATTATGGTGATAACTAAAAACAATGTAGTTGGATACATCATTTTTCAAAACAAAGAAACCAACTTTGCCTTTGCTTGCTTTAAGTCTCTTCTGTATAATAGCTATTCTTTCATCCTCACTGAAATCAGTGGGAAATCATTATTTCCCACTACAGAATGGAATGCATTTAGTGAGAAAACCACTTATAGCCAAACCTACTTCAATTGCTTACATGCTGTAATAGAGTCGCATTAATATTGATTTCAGAATTACCTTTGAATTACAAGCGCCCATAATAAAGTTAACTGTGCGAGTTTTCAAGTATTATTATGCTTCTCTGGTGATTTCAATTATTGATCAAGTGCCACAGTGGAATCATTACACTCCGAGGCCTTATAATAACAGTGCTGTAACACTGCTGCTGCTCATTTCTAACTTTTTTTTTATCCTATTAGCCTTCTAATATTAGGCATTCTGGGAAATGTAGTTCACTGGGAAGGCCACTCCAAACAGCATTCAGCCAAGCACTTCTAAACTGAGTTTTTCTTAGCAACAAAAAACAAACACTGTGTGCTGGGAAAATACTTCCTGGAACCTTTGTACTTGGAGGACAATTCTCTGAAGAGGTTACACCATTCTTGGGAATTGCCTGTGAAGGAGAGTCACATGAGGTTCTCCTGGGAGCTAAAAATACTCTGCAAATATTCTCAGGCAAAAGAAGAAAGAACAAAAGTCTGCCCATCTCACAGCAGCATTATACTGTATATTGCAAGATATATTGCTCATCTACTTTCTAGGTTCATTGTGATTTCCTCTGAATCCATATACAGGTAGTTGAAGGACTGTTGTTTGTTCTACTAGGTAGACCAGACCAGAAAATCAACTTAATGGGAAGATAGAACTGTACTTTCTTGAAAGAGAGTCAGTATCACAACAAAATCTTGAGAGTTTAGCTGTACTTTACTCTCTTCTTCTTCTAATACCCTCCAATGAATCAGGGAAGTCCTTGTTTGAGTCATTTCTAAATATGTTCTCTCTTCTCAGGACTTAAATATTCTTTCAGATTTCTTGGCTTTTGTAATGTTTCTCGCATAGTTATGCCAATATGATCTCTCTTGCTCTCTGCATCAGCCTTGAAAATAGTTTACTTCTTAGGACTGAATGCTGATTTAATACCAAATGACTTTTCCAGTGCTGGGATTTGATGACAACTGTGTCTTTTTTTTTTCTTCACTGACACTGTTTTCAGATTATTATTAGGTATCTTTGCCAAACACCAACACAACTATCAGAAAGAGATCCACACATTTTTGGTTGCTGGATGGTTCAGTATAGCACAAGAACCCGAAGGTGTTTGGTTTTTTTCAGACTGAGTTCAGGAAACCGTTTTTTTCTCATGGTGCTGCTTTAAGGCTAATTCATAATCATAAGATTTTTTTTTACTCTGTTGTGATGATGGAATTGTGGTGATGAACAGACATACACACTCATCCTAAGCAAGTTTCAAGGTGGTTTTTTTTTTCCTTTCAGAAGGATTAATAAAGAGTGCTTGGACCTTCCAGAGACAAGGTTTTTGTAGTTCTGGGTGGTGTGGCACTATCTCAGATAGACCCAATGTGCAATCTGGGAGTCCTCCTCTACTCACAGCTCCTGACTGAAGAACAGGTGGCAGCTGTAGTTAGGAGACCCTTTGCACACCTTTGAGTAGTATGCCAGTTGTATCCAATCCTGGACCAGGAGGCCCTTTTTCACTGTGACCCATGCCCTTATAACCTCCCACTTAGATTACTCTAATGTGCTCCACATGGGGCTACGCTTGAAGAGCATTTGGAAGCCTCAACTGGTGCAGAATGAGACTGCATGGGTAATAAATTGTGCCAACTACACAGCACATGTAACAGCACTATTTTGTGAGCTGCACTGGCTCCTGGTGTTTTTCTGGGTGCAATTCAAGGTGTTAGTTGTCACATTGTTAGTTGTTTAATGATCTTGGGACCAGGTTACTGAAGGACTGTCTTTTTCCAAGAGTTTCTATCTATCCAATCCAAGAGCTTTTTCTGCTATAGCCCCTACCTTATGGCATATTCTCCCCTTGAAGATTAGAATGGCCCCCCAACCCTGTTGGCTTGTCACAAAGCATTAAAAATGTGGCTACTGTGTGTATTCAGGCCTGGGGCTTGGAGTATGTTAAGGGCCCTGTTTTTTGGCTTTACTTATTAGTTGATTAATCATCATGGTTGCCGCTTATATTTATTCATACCTTAGCTGTTTTATTGTTTTTTCTAAAATTGTTTTATAATATTAGAATTGTAAGCTGCCCAGAATCACTTGGTTGAGGAGGGAAGGAAGGAAGTTCAGTAGGTGATAACTTAATGTGATATCTGTTCAAGGGTAACATTTGGATGATTGTGGTTTTGCTGACTTCATTTTTAGAGAGCTTTGCTTATGCCAGCCCTGCCCCCAGTGTGCCCACTTATTTACAATGAGCAGGAAAGGAGCAGTTCTACTTCTGCTTGCCTGAATATGTATGGAATCCTTTGTAGAATGGGGAATTCTGAGAAGGCAACGTCCCAGGTACACGAAAGTGAAATCCCTTATCAAACTCCCCTACACTGGATGCATTCAGGATGCATTCAGACTAGACAGATATCTATCAGTAATATTTATTTTGGATTCCTACGTGGAGCAAGGGTTAGATTGGAAGGTATATGGTTCCTTTGAACTCTGTGACTCTGTTCTGTGATTAAATAATATGAGTAGAAGTCTATCATAGACATATCAACGTTAAGAAGGCCACAGACCCTGAACTCCATGCACCTCACACACATGACCCCCAGTCCTTTCATTCTTGTTAGTTCTATACCTGAAAAATAGCTGTGATTTAGCAATTATGCATCCAATGAGCACTTCATAACAGCACAATGACGCTTTTCAAGTCTAAACAAAAATACTACATATTTCTGAGGAGTAAATGAAAGGAAGGTTCTTCAAAAGGCAGACATATTCTTTGACTGAGCATCTCACCTGAAAATGAATTAGACACAAATTGAATTACTTTGTTAAATATGCTTCTTTTGCTATTGCCTTAAACTGTTCTAGTAAAGCTTCTGTTATAGACATTCGGCAGCATTCAGATCAAATCCTCATCTCCTCTCATTTCTTCATTATAATACTGCATATCAGAAGTTACGACAGAGAAATATTAATGTCTTCCTTTTTTATCATTTATCAAGCTGGCTCAGCTTAGAGCTACGCATGACTTCAGGCAGAAAGGATTAGATACAAAGACATTGAGCATAGCATACAAGTTTGTAATTGTACTTATTTATTCGGAAGAGGAAACTCACTTTTAACTGTAGAACAAAAGCACAAGGATTATTCAGGTTCATGATGAGGCATGTAGAACTTGTAAAGTTCATCTTGGCAACTCCTTCCCTTGGCAAAGCTAGCTCCAGAGCTCAGCTTTATCTGATCAGCCTAGCCATCTTATGCAGAAGCTCTCCTGCAACTGACACTGAATGCTTTCCAAGTGCTTATAAATAAATCATTACTCCACATACACAAACAAGGTACAGTATCTTGAAAGCTCTGGTGATGGCTTGAATTTCCAGCACTCTTTCCTGATGATTGTATATGTCACTAGTACAATTTTCTTTAAGAGTAGATACATTATACGAAATACATAAAAGAAGGAAGGAAACACTAAACCAAATTTAAGAAATTAAAGACCAGAGAGATATGTGAAAAAAGTGAAATATGACCAAATAAAACTTATATCAAAACTATTCACCATAGCTTTTTATAACTTTCTATTCTGGCAAACCATCCTTGGTTCTGTCATGCCTGTATGTTGCTCCATACATTAATGTATTTATTTATTAGATTTTCATCCTACTTTTATTACTTTATAAGTAACTCAAGATGGCAAACATACACGAGACTTCTTCCTCCTGTTATTTTCCCCACAACGATCTTGTGTGATAGGTTGGGCTGAGAGAGAGTGACTCACCCAGCTAGCTTTCATGTCTAAGGTGGGACTAAAACTCATTTTCTCCTAGTTTATGAGCCGCCACCTTAATTACTACCAGTGGCGTAGCGTGGGGGGTGCAGGGGGGGCCGGCCGCACCGGGTGCAACATCTGGGGGGGCGCTCGCACTCGCAGCTCTCTGCCCCTGCCTGGCTCACTCACTCTCTCTCACTGCAGTGCTGGCTGTGCGAATCCGATCCGAGCCGCCGGGTCGCCACCCACTGTGGAGGGGGGTGCCAGGCGTGCGATGTGGTTAGGGGGCGCAAATTACTTGCCTTGCCCCGGGTGCTGACAACCCACGCTACGCCACTGATTACTACATCTGACTTTTACTCAGCCAGCCATGACTTATCCATCCTCTCAACCCATTAATACTTTCTCCACATATTTGTTTAGCATTATGATCTTCTTTTATTTTATTTTTCTGTATGACCATACCAGCTCAATGTGTTTCTTCAATTCTGGTCATATACTTTTGCATCTGATCCACATGGATTCAGCAGCCATTTAGTGTTGATCCATTATGTTTGGTTTGGTTGTTTGTTGCAACATTCCTCTTAAATAACTCATTCCCACTACAGCCATTTTTGGTTTTTTTATATTTCTCCAGACATACCTATATCTATCTTCCTCATATAAGTGGGTGATGCATGCTCTACTAAGTAGTCATTTTCACTTCTCTCGACACTCATTTATTCCTCAAAGTGGTCAATATAAAACTCAATTTCACTCTGCTGCCACTTTTATATCTTGTTTGTTTAATGAATGTATATAGTACTGTGCAAAGGTTTTAGACAGTTGTGCAATTATGCTGTAAATTAAGAATGCTTTCAAAAATGTAAGTGTTAATAGTTTATTTTTTATCAATTTTAAAAAAATGGAAAGGAAATTAACAGAAAGGAAATTCAAATCAAATCAACACCAAACAGCACCAGTTTGACTGGGATGGAACAAAAATCATTGGCCATGACACGACACACCAAGGACATGAATTCATTGAAGGCTGGCATTCAACCAATAGATCTATCAGCAAACACGTTCATTTGGAGCTAGCCTATGAACCCATAAGGAGCTGTATCAATCAAGCTACCAAACAACAACGACACTGACCACCTCTTCACTTGGTGTCCTTCACACATAATGACCAGCCAGTCACATGATTCACTGACCACATGAGATCAATAAAATCAGTGAAGAACTGAAACAAGACGCTTCAACCCGCTGAGTTGAAGCGTCCGATGAGGATGTCAGCTAGCCTGGTGATGAAAAGTTCAGAAGCTAAACAGCAAGCTCAGAGAACAAACCAACAACAACATTTGCCACCCAAGCTACAAATATTTTCTATCATTCCTATGGTTCTTGCTTCTGTTTCACAATGTTACCATTCCTAAAAAGGTAAAGGTTCCCCCCGCACATACGTGCTAGTCGTTTCCAACTCTAGGGGCCGGTGCTCATCTCCATTTCAAAGCCGAAGACCCAGCGCTTGTCCGAGGATGTCTCCGTGGTCATGTGGCCGGCATGACTAGACGCCAAAGGCGCACGGAACGCTCTTACCTTCCCACCGTAGTGGTCCCTATTTTTCTACTTGCATTTTTATGTGCTTTCAAACTGCTAGGTTGGCAGAAGCTGGGACGAGTAACAGGCGCTCACTCTGTTACCATTCCTACAATATTAACTTGCTTTAAAGATCCTCCTGAGGATGGAACTGTAGTTTCACTTATTAATGAAAGGTGAACAATGATTGAACGAGGGAGCCCAGCTGTCAGGGTAAGAGAACAGATAAACCTGTTTCTGATTCTTGGCACCACTTCTGCAAGCAAGGGAAACAGAACACCACGTATAAGTACCACCTTGACATACGTTAATTATCTTTATATAAAAAGTTTTATGTGTTTAGGTATTATAGGTAAGCATTTCTTTCACGATTTTGTTTTTTTTAAAAAAATGGCACTCCGGAGGCTTCCGGTGGCGACGCGACGCCGAAGACAGCCGTTTTCGGGCTGCCCGCTCCGCAGCTGTGTTTTTCCATCGTAAACAGCGCCGATCAGCTGTTTAGATGGATTTGAAGCCCCCTCCTCGGGAGAAGAGGAGGGGGTGAGGCCCCAGGTAGGGGTTGAGCTCTCTGGGGCTGCCTGAGCTGAGAGCTTGGGCGGCTGAAGGATGAGCCCCCCCGAAGCCTGGGTTGCTCCGAGCTGCGCAGCGCCTCTGCTCTGGGATTATTGGAGCAGAGCCAGGCGTTAGCAACCACCCCTGCCAAAAGGAAATACTTTTGATTATCAAGATGCAGGCAGAGCGGTACAGGAGGTCAAGGTGAAGTGGAATCTTTATTTTTTACTCTCTAGCTCAATGGATTTTATAGCTTCAAAGTGAAAGTGAGTAATAAGTGAAAGTGGGGGAAGATGGCGGCTAAAACTTCTAAAGCTCTCCGGAATGCGGGGTCTTCCCTGGTGCAAGAGACCTCATTGCAAGCTTTGCTTCCTCCTGCATCTCCCCCGGCATTGACGCTTAAGGATTTACAAGACGCTCTTGGAAAGCATGCACAATTGATGTCTGATATGATGGATGAAAAGTTGAAAAAGCTGGAGGAGAAAATGGAGGAGAAAATAGAGAAATTGGAGAAGAAGATAGAAGAGAAGCTGAGATCAATGAGGGTGGACATTTTGTCTAAGGTTGAATCCGTAGCTGAATGTGTGCTACAGCTGGATATAAAAGTGGAGGATCTCAGTCAAAAGAACTCTATATTAGAAGCAAAGGTATTAGAAAATGAAAATATAAGGGATAAAATGGACGAAGAATTGAGCCTTGTTCAGTATAATCAGATGCAGTATGTTATTAGGGGTTTAAAGGAGAATGGTAAAGAAGATTTAAAGCAGCTGATTTCTGAGGCTCTGGAAGGGGTACTGGGCCAGTCAGCATCTGAAATTGAGGGAAATATGGACAAAGTTTTTCGTGTAAATTCATGGATTGCAAGACAGAGGAAGTTACCCAGAGATGTGGTGGTCTATTTTACAAAGAGAGTAATGAGAGATGAAGTCATTCAAGCTGCTTATGATACTAATTTGGTAGTGGCTGAGCAAGAAGTTTTGGTTTTAAAAGAGATCCCTCCGAAGATCCTAAGGAGAAGGAAAGATTTTGCATTTCTGGTACAGGAACTTAAGAAACGTGATATTAAGTTTAGATGGGAGATTCCAGTTGGATTGGTGGCGACGCATGAAGGTAAAAGACATCGTTTGGTTACTGTGGCTCAGGCCCGTGATTTTTATAGTAATGTGTTAAAAGCAACCCCCCTATCATTTTTGGAAGCTGCAAAAGGATACAGTGGGGGAAAGCCTCAAGACGTTACAGATAGACAGACAGAGGACAATGGTGTTGGAGGGGATCAAGTCACAGTTTCATCGGTTGCTGCAGGAGGCCAGAAGATGACGCGTGCCGCCCTAAGAAGAGCGAGACGAGAGCAAGAGCAAGACCAGCAGAAAGTTATGGAATCTTTAAAGTGTGCTTACGGTGAAGATTTGGGAGGAGAGCGGTCTAAAGAAGTTTTGGGGGTCATGACAGAGGTGCTCCAAAAGTTTTGGGGCGTTAAGATTGCTGATTAATTTTTAGATTAGAATGTCAATGGAGTAAAATTATAGAGGAGAAAGAAGGTTTTTTTTCCTTTTTTTTTCTTTTTGTTAATATTTTACACAATTTAAGATTGCTTGCTAGAAAAGTATATTAGGGTTATGGACTTAAAGTATGTGTTGAACTAAGAATGGGTATGTAAGCTCCTAATTAACAACAAGTTGTCTTAGAGATTGCCTAAATCTTTTTTTTATATATTCTTTGTATTTGAACTTTTATTTGAACTTAAGGATGATTGGGAACTGCGAGACATTTGGCGTGATACATGCAAGAACTATTTTTTATCGTAGTTTAGTTTGGTTGGAGATTATTAAGATTAACAGAGATAGGCGCTTTTGGCGTGTAACTGAGAATTTGTTTGGAAATTAGAGAAAGGTGGGAGAATGCAAATAGCAGGTGAAAGTTTTTTTGTTTTTTTTCTTTTGTTTTTTCTTTTTTTTGAAATTAATATGAATAAGGACTGGGATTAAGAAAATTTATTTTGAGTAAAGCTCTTTTTCTGTTTTCCTCTTTTTTTCCCCTCTACTTTATTTGTAATGTTAATATTGTTTGTATTCATTTTATATGAGCTACAGAGAGATAGAATTTATAGTTTATTGTTGATAACATAGGGGTGTTTATGTTTGTTTTTTGATTTTATGCCCTGTATTTAGCTCTGGGAAGTCGGGGGGGGGGAGGGAGTGGGGGAGAGGGATAGGGAGGGTTGGATAGGGGTGGGGGAGGGGGGATTAAAGTCAAAATGTATTGTAAAACTTTTTAAATAAAAAAATGACACTCCTGTTTCTTTAAAACTAATTTAATAAAGAAAATAAATGTATGCTTTAGACTTCGTAACAACAACCTATTAGTTAATCTTGAATATGATGATTTCATGAATTATAAGTCTTCATGGAAGTATGAGCTTGAATATGACAGCATATTTCAGCAATATCTACAGTGAGACTTGCTCAACAAAGCGTAAGGGTCAGCATAATTTAAGCTATTTCAGCATTTAGTCCAAAATCCATTTAAAAAAAGAACAACAACTTTTCTCTTATTAACCTTAGGAGGGGAAAATGTTCTAGCTCTAGGACTATAGCATCACAATTGTTGCTATAACTAAACAATCCCTAAAAGCATTTCAATATTAAATACAAAAACAATCGTGATCATGCTGTTTATATGGATTAATGTTATTTTATTTTATTTATTATTATTTCATTTCATTTTATTTATTTTATTTATTTTATTTAATTTAATTTTTATACCGCCCTTCTCCCGAAGGACTCAGGGCGGTGTACAGGGCAATACAATACAATTTAGCCTGCCCATCATGTAAACTATAACCCTATGTTGCTCATAATAATAATAAAACCAGAAACAAGCAAACCAGGAGCCTGGATGGCCAATAAATTCTCCCAAGGTAGAAAATCTTCATGAACGAAGCTTTGGAATGCAACATTATAATGATACTATCTCCCTGCCTTGGCATGATGAAATTCCAGAGATATGAATGAAAGCAAGAGTCATAATTTAAGACATTTTCTCCCAAGCCATACAGCACTATTTAGGCTTCTCTGCTTTTCTCTGCTATCTCTTTCCATCATCTACCTTCCTACAGTAATTATATTATCCAAGGAGGGAGTGACAGACACCGCTGGATAAGTTCTGTGACCTCTCTGGAAACAAAATTAGATGAATTAATTACAATAGAAGGATGGTATCCTTCATAGCTAAGTGTCTGCCTGAAGCTTAAACGATAGGCTGGAAATTTTAAATTGGCAACTGGAATATCTGGCCAAGATTTCTGCTGCCACAAGGACACAATCTTTCTACTCCTGTGCTGTTTGGCTTATGCAAAGTGGAAAATGCCTTTTAATGTGACAGTATTCTTACAGCTTTTTGCTTGGGGATGTGAAACTCCACACTCCATTAATCTGTGTAGATGATTATTTATTCAAGCATGGTGAATACATGCATCTTCTTATATCTGCCTGGAAACAGAATTTGGAAGATGGGATTCTTGACTAATATTATTCAACATGCAAAATACAATAACATTCAACTTGGGATTGTTTTACCAATGAAAAATGTGTTTGGTGTGTAAAAAAGTATTCATTTTTTTTAATGAATAGGCACTTGCTTTAAAAGATGCTCAGCAGTCAGACTCTCCTCCAGAAAATCCGAGATATGAGGAACAACAGATGCTGGAGTTCTGGGGGTTAAGAGGTGAGGATGGTAACAAGAGTCCTAACCTAGCCTAAAAGGGGGGCATGCCTAGAGAGGAAAGCACTTGAGCTGTTCAGGAGTCTGCCAATAGGAGAGACAGCACCTCAAATACCGTTCCAGAAATGGGTTCATCCTCCCCCCCAATTTACTCATCAGAGGCCAGATGATATCAAGTTTAAAAGTATAACAGCTGGAAGAAAGCTTTCCAAAATTTCAATATAAATTGACAGCAAAAAAAAAATCACATGACTCACTAATTACCTGTATTTAAAAACTTGGTCAAGAAAAGGTTGGACAGTATCATGAGCCAACAGAAGATCCTTGAAAGTAGTAAAACAAGCCAACTTGGCAAACAATTTGACTACTACAAAAGTGACTGTGCAACACTGAGAGGGGAAATATCAGTAAAAAAAACATCAATTGAATTAGAATTACAACATATTACTGGTGAAGGGAGGGAGTTCAGCCTTACCAGGCAGACCAGGAAAGAAACACAATCAGATGAGCTAATTCTAGTGTATTGTAGGGCTACATTAATAGAATCTTGCAAATTCTGAAAGTACAGTTCTCTCCCATCTTCTTTCTCCCACAAGAAATTAGGGTGCATTTCTTCTAAGCCTCTCGACCTGCTCACTAAGAACTGTGGACTACACTGCCTCTTATCTGACCATTCTCTGGGCAGCATCTCTGGCCCACCCACCCCCAAGGTCATTCCCACGAACCATTACAGAGATGAAGTAAGCCAGCTGACTTTTCAAGAACAATTTCTTGAGATCTAATCTCGTTCTCAGGCATCAGAACTCTCTAAGCACCTGATAAGAAGTTTTAAACCCTCCCCTGTGTTTGTTTTTGTATTATATAGCATACTCTTTGGTATTTAGTGCCATATTTAGTTTTTCAAGACATGATTGAGGTTCCCTTTATATTCTCTGTTAGAGGTTTTTTGGCATTTAAAACCTGGATGTTCCCTCAGATATTTGGGTCAGGATGTTAATTAATTCACTTAGCTGACTGGCTGCATTGCTTTGAGATTTATTTATTTATTTTTTTACTTCTTACCTGGACTTTAATTTATGAATTATGGTTGCTTGTTTTATTGCATTGTACTTTTGAAACTTTGTACACCAATGTAAAGAATACATATTTATACACATATTTGCCTAATTATCTTTTTCATGTTTCAAAATAGGAAAAAAGGCATATTCTACTGGTTGTGTGCCTACAAAATTGTCAGGTTCTGTCCCCATTGCTTGTTTCCAGAGCTGAAGGGAAAATATTTTGCTCCCATGCTGTGTTTTCCAGGACCTTTTTTTACAACTTTCTTCATTTTATACATATACATACATACATACACACACACATACATGTGTATGTGTGTATGTATATGTATAAAATGAAGAAAGTTGTAAGAAAAGGCCCTTTAATTCTTTGTTAGCAATCTAAAATTTACACAAAAATGAACTGTCACTGTTGTGACTACTGCCTGTGGATGGCCTTCTGTTAGGCCGAAACAGGAAATATAAGATTTGTCCCATGTTTGGGGCCTAGCAAGGTAATCTAAATAGTTAACAAGCATTATTTATATATATATATATATATATATATATATATATATATATATATATATATATATATACACATACACACACACACACACACACACACATATATATATATGTGTGTGTGTGCGCGTGTGTGTGTGTGTGTGTATGTTAAATGTTTGTTAAGCATTCAGAATACACTTGGTTAGTCCCAGACACGGGACAAATCTTATTTCCTGTTTCAGCCTAGCCCAAGGCCACCTACAGGCAGTAGCCACAGCAGTGGCAGCTCATATTTGTGTAAATATTTGTGCAAGCCAAAAAAATTTATACACACACACACACAGACACACACACACACACACACACACACACACACACACACACACACATATATATATATATATATATATATATATATATATATATATATATATTATTAAAGATTTTATTAAAAGCTAATATGAGCTAAACTTAAAGAAAAAAATTGTAAGAAAGAAAAAAGAGAAAAGAATGCATATGGTAAAGAAGAAGAAAAAATATTTTAAAAAATGACTTCCAACCTTTATTACAAGTATTGACAATTCAGTTATTCTTCACCCTCTATAAAAGAGGTTCCCAACCAGGTGTGCCAGACAATATTCCAGGGGGTGCGAATATTTGGATTTTCAAAATTATAGTGTATATGCATACTTTGTTGCTGTTATTTCGAACTTTTGTGAGAGGTGCGAGAATATATCAGAAGCATTCTAGGAGTGCAGGGTAAAGAAAAGGTTGGGAGCTGCTGATCTATAACATTACAAACAAGTATCTTTTCACCCCATATTCCATCCCTTATCTATAAACAAATCTATAAAACTTTTCAAATGGAGGGTCAACAAAAAGTCTGTAAAGGTTTGCCAGAATTTTCCAAATAAATATCTTGTTTTAACCATAATCAAGTACAACTTTATATGCCTTTTACTTCTAACTGTATTAGTCCTTAGTTCATTCAAACTGTTATAGGATTTGATTTCTCTTTATCCTATCATAAGGAGTTCTTCCAGGATTTAACAAGCCTCTTTTGTAGATAGAAAAGCATTTTCCAGGACATTCTCTTGGGTTTGTCATTTATATTTCTACTTTCATTTTTAAAACCTCAGCCAATTTCTTTTGTATATACAAAGTTGTTCTCTTCCAAATTATTCTCTTGGCCTATCATTTCTAGTTTTATTTTGAATACTTTCTCTGTTTTATCAGATAAAAACTGCTCCAGATCTGCAATTTCCTCATTGACATCTTTTGGACATAATCCATAGAATTAAGTATCATTACTTAGAATACTGATACTACAACTATTAATATCTAGCCCCATTCTTCAAAGATCTCCTTTAATATTTTTACTGTTGTGATATTTTATATCGTTTTGCAAAGTCTCAGCCAACATCAAAAACTGGTTTGTATTTTTTTCCTTATACTTAGAATCTTTAATCTCCTCTAATTTTAAAATCATAACAGTCTTTATATTTGTTATGAGCCAAAATAGGCAAAATAATTCAGGTTCCCAAGAAGCTATTTATTTTTTATAAAGGTAAAGGTAAAGGTTCCCCCGCACATGCGTGCTAGTCGTTTCCAACTCTAGGGGCCGGTGCTCATCTCCGTTTCATAGCCGAAGAGCCAGCGTTTGTCCGAGGACGTCTCCGTGGTCACGTGGCCGGCATGACTAGATGCCAAAGGCGCACGGAACGCTGTTACCTTCCCACCGGAGTGGTCCCTATTTTTCTACTTGCAATTTTACATGCTTTCGAACTGCTAGGTTGGCAGAAGCTGGGACGAGTAACAGGTGCTCACTCTGTTACGCGGCACTTGGGATTCGACCCGCCAAACTGCCGACCTTCTGATCGACAAACTCAGCGTCCTAACCCACTGAGCCACCGCGTCCCTTCTTATTTTTTTTTATAGTTAATTCCAAAATCTTATAGTGCAAGTCAATATTCAAAATTTAAAGTAAAAGGTAAAGGTGCTAGTGCTAGTCGTTTCCGATTCTAGGGGCTGGTGCTCATCTCCGTTTCAAAGCCGAAGAGCCAGCTTTTGTCTGAGGACGTCTCCGTGGGCATGTGGCCGGCATGACTAGATGCCAAAGGCGCACGGAACACTGTTACCTTCCCACAGTAGTGGTCCCTATTTTTCTACTTGCATTTTTACGTGCTTTCGAACTGCTAGGTGGGCAGAAGCTGGGACGAGTAACAGGCGCTCGCTCTGTTACGCAGCACTCGGGATTCGACCCACCAAACTGCTGACCTTCTGATCGACAAGCTCAGCGTCCTAACCCACTGAGCCACCGCGTCCCTTCTTATTTTTTTTTATAGTTAATTCCAAAATCTTATAGTGCAAGTCAATATTCAAAATTTAAAGTAAAAGGTAAAGGTGCTAGTGCTAGTCGTTTCCGATTCTAGGGGCTGGTGCTCATCTCCGTTTCAAAGCCGAAGAGCCAGCTTTTGTCTGAGGACGTCTCCGTGGGCATGTGGCCGGCATGACTAGATGCCAAAGGCGCACGGAACACTGTTACCTTCCCACAGTAGTGGTCCCTATTTTTCTACTTGCATTTTTACGTGCTTTCGAACTGCTAGGTGGGCAGAAGCTGGGACGAGTAACAGGCGCTCTCTCTGTTACGCAGCACTCGGGATTCGACCCACCAAACTGCTGACCTTCTGATCGACAAGCTCAGCATCCTAACCCACTGAGCCCTTAATCCATTTGTAACTTTCTTAGAACTTAATCTTATTTAGTTTCCTGCAATTCATTTCAAATTCTTTAAGTTCTTAAGCTTATAATTATTTTTTCTTTTGCTAAACTGACCTGGAAACTTTTCAAATTTGTTGTTCTGAAGGTCTCATTAGAACCTCCTCTAAGCTCTAAGCTCTAAGATGGTTAATAGGCAATTTCTGAAAGAATAAAGTAGAGTAGAGTAAAAGAGTTGGAAGGGACTTTGCAGGTCATCTAGTCCAGCACCCTGCCCATTAGAAAGTAAGACTTGCACATCTAGTGTCCCAACCCCCAGTCTGTGGACCAGCAACGGTCCGCAGCATGACAGAAACTGGTCCATGAAAACAAAGCCCCATCTGCAGGATGCAGGCAGCATAAAAAACCATGCCCCCTCCAGTCCGCAACAAAGCCTCTCTCCATGGAACCGGTTCCCGGTACCCAAAAGGTTGGGGATCTCTGCTTTAAAAGAGTCCACCATGGTTGCAAGTTAATTTAATTTAATTTAATTTAATTATGGGACCTGTATGCCGCCCCATCTCCCGAAGGACTCAGGGCAGCTAACAACAATAAAACAACAATAAAAACAGTAAATACAAATATTAAAAGAGATTAAATTTTACAAAGCCCCACTAAAAACCAATATAAATTTTAAAAAAATTAAAAAACCCGTCGTCAGTCCAGGTTGGCCAGTTGGAAAAGGTATGTCTTTAGGTCGCGACAAAAGGACCGGAGATCTGGGGCCATCCAAAGTTCTCGGGGAGCTGATTCCAAAGGGCAGGCGCCATGACAGAGAAGGCCCTCCCCCTGGGGGTCGCCAGCCGACATTGTCTGGCCGACGGCACCCTGAGGAAACCCTCCGTGTGTGAGCGCACAGGGCGATGGGAAGTCATTCCTGGCAGCAGACGGTCCTGTAAATATCCCTGACCTAAGCCATGTAGGGCTTTATAGGTAAGAATCAGCAGTTAGTAGCTACTCTCTTCCTTTCCTGGTGCTCAAACCTGACTGCTGTCCTGTGATCTCCTCATGAGAAGCAACCATCTGGAGTACATCTGGGTGATCTCCCATCCACTCATTATTTGGAGAGTTTCCGGAGAACCAGATTTTTTTGTCTTTTCTATGGTCATCAGTCCCTCTTTTCACATCCTGATGTGATTCAGGAAAATGGTTTGCTATAGGAGTTGTACTATATTTTACAGAAATTTCATAAAACTCTTGACTTCTTTTTTATTTATAATGAATAAAGCATAATTCTTCATTGTGATAAACAAACATCTATTTTTCATTTGTATGCTGAAATACTACCAAAGTTACAATTATTTGAAAGAATATAATGCAGTTTCTTGATGCGCAGAAGACAGCATTTTAAAAAGACTATCACTGAAAGATCACAGTAATTTTTGTGATGAATGAAACTGCAATGTGACTAAATACATTTTATAGTCTGTTGAGCATCAAAATAGGAAAGTGTCTCCTGCACAGACCTTCCATAGTGGCAGAATGTAAAATAGAAATTCTTTATGCTTAATGGAATGAAAATTGCATATAAAACTCAATTGGTTTTGAATGCTTGCTTACTTCTTTACTTATTTGTCTCTATATGTCTCTGTGTAAGTATGTACATGTGTAAACATGTGCATGCATTTGTTGGCTGATTATCTTTTGCTCAGTTGAAGATATCATCTACAAATGGCCTTTTTGATTCTTATCTTATAAGGTAAAAGGTAAAGGTTCCCCCGCACATGTGTGCTAATCGTTTCCGACTCTAGGGGCCGATGCTCATCTCCGTTTCAAAGCCAAAGAGCCAGCGTTTGTCCGAGGACGTCTCCGTGGTCATGTGGCCGGCATGACTAGACGCCAAAGGCGCATGGAACGCTGTTACCTTCCCACCGTAGTGGTCCCTATTTTTCTACTTGCATTTTTTACGTGCTTTCGAACTGCTAGGTTGGCAGAAGCTGCGATGAGTAACAGGCGCTCACTCTGTTATGCGGCACTCGGGATTCGACCCGCCAAACTGCCGACCATCTGATTGACAAGCTCAGTGTCCTAACCCACTGAGCCACCGTGTCCCTTTCTTATCTTATAGCATACACTAAAAATAAAGAAATCTAACATATTTTAAAAATCTATTGGCAAAAATAAAATGAATTCTCCAGAACTACTGCTTCCAGCTAGAAGGAATAATACTAAAACAGAATATATAGCATTGGTTTATGTAGTACTGGAATTTCTCCACATTACTGGTATTTACATGAGAAGAAAAGGCCAAGACACAAATTTCATCTGTAGAGTCATTTTTTTAACTCAGATGATTTGTTGTATTTTAAGAGAAGGTAATAAGTTATTAAAATTGTTCATACTTACTGGTATGAAGAGGGAAGTAATTTCTGTATATCTTTCTTTTCCTTTCTTTTTCCCCTTTCTTTTCTACACTTTCTATTTTTGGGGTAGGATTCTTTTTAGTTTGCATTAGTTTTATCTTTTTAATTGTAATGCTTAACAAAATTGCAACAAAAAGCAATACTGATTGTTTGGTCAAAGTAAAACACATCTCTTTGCTTCCTGCCAGGGTGTATCTCTTCAGTGAGGCAAATTTAAGTCACTTTACTCAGGGCTAAGAAATACTATTATTTTATATGACAGGCTTGATTTTTCGAGTCCCATACATTCATAGACATTTCAAACTCTGTCTCTCTCAGGCACTCATTACCTTATCACTGCTTTTTTTCTGTAATTGAAAATTATCCTATCTTCATTTTTAGTCAGCCAATCTTAGACATTGTTGAGTCACATAATCCAATATTCTGACTCTATCTATGGCAGTTTCAAGTGTTCTGACCATGTTTATCAATGCTACTTATACAGACTGAGTTTTTAAATTATTTTAAAATATAATGTGGCCTGCTTGCTCTGACTTGGCCAACTCTATACATTTCATGGTCATACCTGCCAGCAGTTCCCCTCCTATTGAGACTTTGTTCAGCTATCTATGTTTAGCTTTATCTATCTATCTTTAGCTTTAAGACATTTGGCTGATGATTACCTGTTCTAACATGAAAATAATGTCATTTGCTAACTTGATTGTACCTGCGTCTAACCTCATCCTGTTTGATGAATACTGAAATAATGAGTGAACTTTCTCCCATTTCTCATGAAAGCCTTTACCTTCTCTTCTTTCACCTTAGCCTCTTGAAGCAGATCTCTCAAAAGCTTTCATTCTTGCCCCACAAGAGATGTGTAATTGTTAGCATGGGACAATGCTCTTGGCTACTGTATTCTTTTCCTATGTTGCAATCATTTTGACACAGAAACACGCATTCTTAGCATCACTTTACGGATAGGTTGAATTGAAATTTACAGAGATGCCTTTCAGGACGATGGCCAATGAACGATAGATTGGATTTCTGAGCATCAAGAGTTGACTCTAAAACTTAGCTCAATTCAGCTTCAGAACTTAACCTGTAAAGATGCATTGCTTCTTAAAGAAAGGACAGCCACTATGACACAATAATTAAGGTGCTGGAGTGGAACTAGAGAAACCCAGGTTCAGGTCCACACCCAGTCATGGACCTTACTTACATCTGCTGCCGGCATCAAGCTCCCTGCGCCCTGTGCGTTCCCACAGAGAGGGCCTCCTCAGGGTGCCACCGATCAGAGAATGTCGATTGGTGGCCCCCAGGGGGAGATCCTTCTCTGTGGGCGCTCCGGAGCTGTGGAATCAGTTACCGGTAGAGCTCCGGATGGCGCCCAATCTTCGCTCCTTTCGTCGCGATCTCAAGACGTTTTTGTTTGTACAAGCCGGCCTAGCCTGATGGGGATTGGTGGGTTTTTTTATTTTTTGTACTCTTAATCTTATCTTTGGGGTTTTATAATTGTATATCAATTGTTTTAAACTTGGGCAATCATTCAATTTCTTTTTAATGTTTGTATTTTGTATTCTACTTTTGCCCTGTGAACCGCCCTGAGTCCTCAGGGAGAAGGGCGGTATAGAAATATTATTAAATTAAAATTAAATTAAATTAAATTAAATTACTGAGGAGTTAGTCATTTGAACTGTTATTGTTGGGATAATGGAGTTGGGGTGGGAGGAGAACATCATGCATTTCTCGGAGGAAAAAGAAGAACAGAAATTCAATAAAGACAAAATAGCTTTGCCAATTAGCTTTCCTTTCTCTTCCATTTTTACTAATATTGCTTTTGGTATCTTCCGGATGACACTCTATCCAGGAAGACCAGACCAGCAACAACAGCTGATGTTCATAAAATTGCCCTACATGACAAACATTAAGCAGAGCTTTTCTCCATCCTGATTATCTGCTAAGGTTTTCTCTTTGAGAGAGATAACCCACAGGTACATGTTCTGTACATCTGACTTTTCTTTCTTTCACTGATTGGGACCCTTGCAGAGCTGGCAGGACAGTTCATATTTCCACTTCATTACAACATAATAGCTTTCAGAGTTAAGCATGGCCAAGAGAATAAAAGTCCATATTGATATAGGATATAGGATCCAACTGCTGATGGCTCAAAGAATCTCTGATACCAATTTTCTCTATATCTGCAGGCAATTTTATCCTTTAGGAGACTGAAATCCATTTAAATGTTTAACTATGACAACCAGGGCTTTTTTTCTCATAGAACGCTCAGAACTGAGTTCCAGAACCTTTTTTGGATGGAACCTTGTAGCATAGGCAAGGTGGGTTGTATGACATGTGTGAGTTCCGGCACCTTTTTCTTTTACAAAAAAAGCACTGATGACAACTATGACATTTGGAGTGACTGTATGTGATATAACTGAGACAAAATATCCAGGGAATTCAGAGGGAGACTAAAATACATAATTTATCAAAAGGTACTGCAAATCCTAGATTTGCTATAACTTTATTTGTCAATTGAAATTGAACTTGAGGTTTTTGCCTCAAGGAAAAAAAACCATCCAAAATGTCAAAAGAAGCAAAAACAATTTGGTATATTATTTGTCACTGAATTATGCTGGAAGGAAAATTAAACATAAAACAGTCTTTCTCAAGACTAAATATCAGAATATCAATACTAGGTTGCTAGGAAAATACAAAGCTGCTGGGAAAAGCTACAATACTGTATAGTAGCTGTATTGTATTGAACAGCTGTATTGAACAACTTTCGTCCAGTCTCCAACCTTCGCTTCCTTGTGAAGGTTGTTGAGAGTGTGGTGGCGCATCAGCTCCCTCTGGTCCTGGATGAAGCGGATTATCTGGACCCTTACCAATCGGGTTTCAGGGCCGGGCACAGCACGGAGACGGCATTGGTCGCTCTGGTGAATGATCTCTGGAGGGCTCGGGATAGGGGATATTCCTCTGTCCTAGTCCTATTAGACCTCTCGGCGGCTTTCGATACCATCGACCATGGTATCCTGCTGCAGCATCTCAGGGGATTGGGAGTGGGAGGCACGGTTTTCCAGTGGTTCTCCTCCTATCTCCTGGGACGCTCGCAGTCGATGTTGGCAGGGGGGCAGAGGTCGACCCCTAGGACTCTCACTTGTGGAGTTCCTCAGGGGTCGGTCCTCTCGCCTCTCCTGTTCAACATCTATATGAAACCGCTGGGTGAGATCATTCGTGGTTTTGGAGTTGGGTATCATCAATATGCTGATGATACCCAACTTTTTATTTCGACCCCAAACCACCCCAGTGATGCCCTCGCTGTGATGTCCCGTTGCCTGGAGGCGGTTCGGGTCTGGATGGGGAGGAACAGACTTCAACTCAACCCTGACAAGACTGAGTGGCTGTACATTCCGGCTTCCCAGGACACCTGGGATGTTCCACCTCTTTCTATGGGGGGTGAGCTTTTACCCCCTGTGGATAGGGCTCGCAACTTGGGAGTCCTCCTAGATTCACGACTCACTCTGGAGGATCACATAGTGGCCGTGACTAGGGGGGCTTTCGCCCAGGTTCGCCTGGTGCGCCAGTTGCGACCCTATCTGGACCGGGAGGCCTTATGTACGGTCACTCATGCGCTCGTGACCTCTCGCCTAGACTACTGTAACGCTCTCTACATGGGACTTCCCTTGAAGACTGCTCGGAGGCTCCAACTGGTACAGAATGCGGCCGCGAGAGTTGTCTTGGGAGTTTCCCGGTACTCCCATGTTACACCTTTGCTCTGTGAGCTGCATTGGTTGCCAGTTGTCTTCCGGGTAAGTTTCAAGGTTTTGGTTACGATCTTTAAGTCCCTACATGGCATGGGTCCGCGATACCTCGAGGACCACCTGCTGCCGGCGTCGACTCCCCTCCGCCCTGTGCGCGCCCACAGAGAGGGCCTCCTCAGGGTGCCTCCTGTCAAGGAATGTCGACTGGTGGCCCCCAGGGGGAGGGCCTTCTCTGTGGGTGCTCCGGCGTTATGGAACCAACTGCCGGTAGAGCTCCGGATGGCATCAGACCTCCGATCCTTCCGTCGCGGGTTGAAGACCCATTTATTTGAACTAGCGGGTCTGGCCTGATGGGGGTACATGGGTTTTTTATATAGGCTTGTTTTATTATTGGTTTTAACTTGGGCATTGATTTAATTGTTTTTTAATGTTTGTATTGTTATTTATATTTATGCCCTGTGAACCGCCCTGAGTCCCCTTGGGAGAAGGGCGGTATAAAAATCTCAATAAATTAAATTAAATTAAATTAATTAAATACTGTGAGTTAAGGTGGGTGGAGGAGCAAAGTAGCTAAGCCCTTGCTGATTGGACCCTCTTAACTAAAAATCAAAAATAGTGGTGGTACATTCAGGGCAAATGCATCTGAGATTCCTTTCATCTCAGCATGTCTGGCTTAGTTCAGTGAAACACTTGTTTTGCAGCTGTCTTTCACAGCACGCTGTTCAAACTGGGAAAATGTCCTATCTGTACTCAAATCACTAGTCTACAAGGACAGATTATTTATCATGGATCTGTAATCTGTGCTCTTCAGGCAGAAATTAGGTGTTCAGCTCGACCCTTCTAGTCTAGTGAGCCTCTGCGCTATCAGCCCCCTCTACCGCAAAGATCCTTGGGTGTCCTCCTAGATTCACAGCTCTCCTTGGATGATCATATAGGAGCTGTGACTAGGGGGGCCTTTGCCCAGGTTCGCCTGGTGCGTCAGTTGTGGCCCTATCTAGACGGGGATGCCTTGCACACAATCACTCATGCACTCGTGACCTCCCGTTTGCACTACTGCAATGCTCTCTACATGGGGCTGCCCTTGAGGACTACTCGGAGGCTCCAGGTGGTGCAGAATGCAGCCGCGCGAGTGGTGGTGGGGGCTTCCCGATACTCCCATGTAACACCTCTACTCCGTGAGCTGCATTGGCTTCCGGTTGTCCTCCGGGTAAGATTCAAGATGCTGGTTACGACCTATAAAGCCCTAAATGGCATGGGTCCAGGTTACTTACGGGAGCACCTGCTGCCGGCATCAACTCCCCTTCGTCCAGTGCACTCCCACAGAGAGGGCCTCCTTAGGGTGCCGTCGGTCAGAGTGTCGACTGGCGGCCCCCAGGGGGAGGGCGTTCTCTGTGGGCGCGCCAGACCTTTGGAACCGTTGACCGGTGGAGCTCCGGACAGCTCCCGACCTTCGCTCCTTCCGACGTGACCTAAAAACATATTTATTTGAACAAGCCGGCCTGGTCTGATGGGTTTAGGGGTATTTTAACGTTTTGTATTAATCTACTGAATTGGGCTGTTGTATTTAATATTTCTTTTAAATTTTATATATTGTATTTTATTGTATTGCCCTGTACACCGCCCTGAGTCCCTCGGGAGAAGGGCAGTATAAAAATTAAATTATTATTATTATTATCCTGCAGGAGAAGGCCAGTGTGGACAACCGTGGGATCTGGCAGGGTGAGAGCTGTGAACCATAAACCCAAAGCTTTTGCTGTGTCCCTGCATAACAGATACAGTGCCCTTGCTGACCTTAATAGGGACATTAAGGAAACAGGTCAAGATAGTTGTGATGATAACTCAAATAAGCAGGGGACCAGGGTCCGAGATGAACTTGTTTTTGACAGGGAGAAGTGCGAATCAGGTATTACACATCAGTCATGCAAGAAAAGAAAGGTACCCAAAAAAGAGAAACCACCTTCTGGTTGGTGATTCAATTATAAGGGATGTAAATTTAGGAAAGGATACAGAGGTTTCAAAAGAGGTCAGGTGTCTTCCAGGTGCTACTGCCAGTAGGGACAAGAAGCGTATTTTCAAAATAGTCAACAATGCCAGCAATGACTGTGATGTGGATGCTATTGTACATCTTGGCACTAACGAACTGTCCCAAAAGGATGTACTCTGTGTGCAGAATGATTTCCAGAGCTTGGGGCAGGAACTCAGCAGAATAGGCTGTAGGCTCACTTTTTCAGAGGTCTTACCAGTGTATAAGGAGCAAAATGGAAAAGGCCAGCGTATAGCAGAATTTAATATGTGGCTAAAGGAGTGGTGTAAAGGAGAAGGCTTTGGTTATATTAGTCACAATTTCTGTAGCTGGTCCAATGAAAAAATGTACAAAAGAGATGGTCTGCATCCATCCAAGAAAGGGACTGAGTTACTTGGCAATAAATTCACAACTTTTCTGGAGGAACATTTAAACTAAACAACGGGGACAGTAAGTTAATTGATATAGAACATCACTGTCCCCAGCAATCTAAGAAAATAGGAGAACTCAGGCACTACACAAGTTATGTAGCAAGTAAACACAGGGTCAGTCATAAAGGACTAAAATGTCTATACACCAATGCACAGAGTATGAACAGTAAGCAGGGTGAACTAGAAATTCAGGTAAATGAGGGCGGATATGATATTGTTGCCATTACGGAAACATGGTGGGATGAAACCCACAAATAGAACACACAGATAGAGGGATTTAAATTATTTAAAAGAAACAGACTAAACAAAAGAGGAGGTGGAGTTGCTCTCTATATAAGAAATAACTTTATCTCTACAGAAATAGAGCACAACAATTAAGAAAACTGTAAACTTGAATGCATTTGGGTCAGTATAAAAGGTGAAAAAAATGACATTGCCATAGGTGTATATCATAGACCGCCCACCCAAGCAGAGGAAATAGATAAACATTTGCTAATCAGCTAACTAAGGTGGATTAGATAGCATCATCACCAGATGGATTCGTAGCTGGCTGACAGGCAGTACTCAGTGTGTGGTCCTCAATGGAACTGCATCTACATGGAAGGAAGTGTGTAGTGGGGTGCCCCAGGGCTGTGTTCTAGGCCCAGTGCTCTTCAACATCTTCATCAACGATTTGGATGAGGGGATAGAGGGGGAACTCATCAAATTTGCAGACGACACCAAGCTGGTAGGAATAGCCAATATTCCAGAAGATAGGCTTAAAATACAGACAGACTCGAACACTGGGCACTATCTAACAAAATGAAATTCAATGGTGAAAAAAGTAAGGTTCTACATTTAGGCAGGAAAAATCAAATGCACAGGTATAGTATAGGTGGTACCTTGCTCAATAGTAGTAACTGTGAGAGGGATCTCAGAGTCCTAGTGGACCATCACTTCAATATGAGCCAGCAGTGTGCTGCAGCTGCCAAAAAAGCCAACACAGTGCTAGGCTACATTAACAGAGGGATAAAATCAAGATCATGTGAAGTACTAATACCACTTTACAATGCCTTAGTAAGGCCAAACCTGGAATACTGCATCCAGTTTTGGTCACCACGTTGTAAAAAAGATGTTGAGACTCTAGAAAGGGTACAACAGAAGGGCAACAAAGATGATTGGGGGACTGGAGGCTAAAACATATTGGGAACGGTTGCTGGAATTGGGTATGTGTAGTTTAACAAAGAGAAGGGTGAGGGGTGACATGATAGCAGTGTTCCAATATCTCAGGGGCTGCCACAAAGAAGAGGGAGTCAAGCTATTCTCCAAAGCACCTGAAAGCAGGACAAGAAGCAATGGATGGAAACTAGTCAAGGAGAGAAGCAACCTAGAACTAAGGAGAAACTTCCTGACAGTTAGAACAAATAACCAGTGGAACAACCTGCCTCCATTCACCTCCAGAAGTGGTGAATGCTCCAAGACTGGAAGTTTTTAAGAAGAGACTGGACAGCCATTTGCCTGAAGTGGTATAGGGGTTTCTGCCTGAGCAGGGGGTTGGACTAGATGACCTCCAAGGTCCCTTCCAACTTACTTATTATTATTATTATTATTATTATTATTATTATTATTATTATTATTATTATTATTATTATTATTATTATTATTATGAGTGCAAAGGAAGCTGAAAAAAATTGATAGGAAGGTGAATAAAATAATCCCTAGGAGCTCAGAATCCCCCATATCCACAAACAAAGTCAGACTATTCCTTATAACAGTCTTGTGAAGTAGGTTTGATTGTGAATTGTTGAGTTTGTGCTGGTTATCAGGCAAAAGTGAAATTTGGGTTCCTCTGATCTGATTTAGTTATTCTCCTTGTTAAAGTAACATGAAAACAAGAAGAAGGATTTTTTCCCTTTGCAAACACATTCAACTGCAGACCCGTGCTTGTGCAGTGGTTAAAATGCAGTATTCCAGACAAACTCTGCCCACTATCAGGAGTTCGATTCTGACCTGTTCAAGGTTGACTCAGCATTTCATCCTTCTGAGGTCGTTAAAATGAGGACCCATAGTGTAAAGCACTATGAGGCGACATATTACTCTATTGCTATTGCTAACTCCAAAACAGCCTCCAAACCAAGACTAATCCAATGTTAGATCCTCAGAAATTGGGCACAGTTATCAGTTCAGTTAATATCTTGGTAGAAAGATAGATCTTTCTTGTTCAGTGTATTTAGGGCTCAGTCCTCTGAATCACTAACAAATGGAGCAGGACTTTGTCTAAATCCTTCTGAATTTTCCATTCATTTCTTTGGCAGCAATTTAACAGCTCATCTGCAGATGGCACTTATTTTATCTGCAGAAATATTCCCATGAAAAGTGAAGAGAACTTGTTAAAAAGAATGCAAACAGAGCATGAAACAGTCATCATGGACTATTAATGTATCCTTAATACATGAAGTGAACTGGAAACATGTCACTGAAAGAAGAGGTAGGAGAGTTGCTGCAGGCATGCAGCTGCCTCTATGCCCTCTTCTCCATGCTATGATCTATGGATATGACATCCAATACACTTTTTTCCCCTCTCTCCCTCCCTTTCTCCTTCAGGAGCAGTGAAGAGATCCAGTCAGACTATAAGAAACGCTGAAAGATGGGAGAGGGGAAAGGTCATCCTGAAACCCCCATTGTTATGCTTTCAACAGGACATCCATTTCGACGCAAAAATATATGTCAGTACAATGAACCTGTTTCTATGGATGGATTGGATCTGCCTCTGAACTACCAGGTTTTAGGATCTGCCTTCTAGCATTGCAGTTGATAGCAACCACTTCTTTATTTGGCCTTTCTTTCGGTATCTGCTTCCAGTCCATTATGAGTTTAGGGCTCTGACCCACATACTGAGGCTCCAGTTCACAGAGAAAAGTGTGGATAGTTCTCAACTTTCAACCATTCATTTAGTGACCGTTCAAAGTTACACCACCACTGAAAAAAGTAATTTATGACCATTTTTCACACTTTCCCAGACACTCGGCATCTGGCATGTATTTATGATGGTTCCAGCATCCCAGGGGCATGTGATCACTTTTTGCAACCTTCTGACAAGCAAAGTCAATGAGGGAGCCAGATTCACTTAACATGTTACCAACTTAACAACTGCAGTGATTGACTTAACAACTGTAGCAAGAAAGGTCATAAAATGGGGCAAAACTCACTTAACAACTATCTGGTTAGTAACAGGAATATAGGGCTCAGTTGTGGTTGTAAATCAAGAATTATCTGCATGAACACATAGGAGCTTAACTTTCAGGAATTTTTTTCAAATTGTGCCCATGAAGTCCACATATCTGCTACTGGCTTCCATAACTTACATGCAAAACATCCCATTTTTAATCTTTGGTTTAGAAAGACCTTTGTCTAAGTTGCTTATTGGCTCCTAACATCTATCTATGGAGATTTTCAGTCATCCAGGTCATAGATTCTTTTTTTCACAAGGCAACTGGACTTTCAACCAAAATGATCAGGGGACTGGAGGCTAAAAAATACAAAGAGCAGTTGCTGGAATTGATGAAGAATGAAAAGAACATGATAGCAGTTATTCCAATATCTCAAGGGGTTGCCACAAAGAAAAGGGAGTCAAGCTATTCTCCAAAGCACCTGAAGGCAGGACAAGAAGCAATGGATGGAAACTAACCAAGGAGCAAAACAACCTAGAAATAAGAAATTTCTTGACAGAACAATGAATCATGCTCCAACACTGGAAGTTTTTAAGAAGAGATTGGACAGTCATTTGTCTGAAATGGTATAGGCTTTCCTGCCTGAGCAGGGCGTTGGACTAGATGACCTCCAGGGTCATCCAAGAAGCTTCTTCAGCTCTGATTGGATGGTCAGGAATGGAAGGATTTATACTCCTTGCAGTGTCATTTATTTGAAAGAGGGGTCAAAGGGGCCATCTATGTCAAAATTGAACAACCCTCTCTCAACAGAAGGGGAGGGATACAACATCTTCTATCTCCAGTCTGTAACACAGTCCTTTCAACAATTCCAACAAGGCTCCACACCCATTTGCACCACTCAGGTGACCCTAATGACATAGATAAACATCCAAGTGGCCTCAATGACTCTCTAAAAGAATGTAAATGACTAGCTGTCTGCAAGGAATATAAATATAAATCCTTCTATCCCCACCATCCAGTCAGAGATGAAGAAGCTTCTTGGATAAGAAGCGAAACGTCTTTGAAGAAAAACAAGAAAGTCCAGTTGCCTCACGAAAAAGCATCTTTGGGACTCCTAACATCTGTTTTATGTACCAGCCTCCCACAGTCTGGTACTTTCCAAAACTGTTAGGGTGGAAATCCCCCAACTTCAGGTTAATTTAGCATGCTAATTAGCATGAGGAGTGTACTGCATAGACCAGGGGTAGGCAACCTTGGTTCTTTTATGACTCGTGGACTTCAACTCCCAGAATTCTGGAAGTTGAAGTCCACGAGTCATTAAAAAAAGGGACGCGGTGGCTCAGTGGGTTAGGACACTGAGCTTGTCGATCAGAAGGTCAGCAGTTTGGCGGGTCGAATCCCAAGTGCCGTGTAACAGAGTGAGTGCCTGTTACTCGTCCCAGCTTCTGCCAACCTAGCAGTTCGAAAGCACGTAAAAATGCAAGTAGAAAAATAGGGACCACTACGGTGGGAAGGTAACAGCGTTCCATGCGCCTCTGGCGTCTAGTCATGGCGGCCACATGACCACGGAGACGTCCTCGGACAAGCGCTGGCTCTTTGGCTTTGAAACAGAGATGAGCACCGGCCCCTAGAGTCGGAAACGATTAGCACGCACGTGCGGGGGAACCTTTACCTTTACCTTTAGTCATAAAAAAGCCAAGTTTGCCTACCCTTGCCATAGACAATACTATGCTACATAGATCAGTTTTCCATGCTAACAACTCTAAAGCTAAAATGTACTATATGGTTAACAAGTACAAGGCCTGTAGATTCAAATCCTGTTAAAAGATTGAATATAGAATATTTAGAATGAAGGTACTTATACCTTTAGAGTCCCTATAAGGAAGAAACTATTTGGGTGGTAATCAGTGGCTAACATCTATAATAATGACTGTTATCATCCAGTTCCCATATATTGCAATGCCTGAATAAGAGAGATTATTTTAAGAAGGTCAAGAGCTAAAATTGCAGCAAACTATTGCAGATCAGGATAGTACCTAGTTTCAAGAATGCTGAACATTTGGGGAGGAAAATGTGAGCATGGAAGATACTGTAAATTCTAGCATCAGAATTTCATTAATAATAATATGATTGTGTATGAGATAACAAAAAAACAAATAGTCAATGCTCCTAACACTCGAAGGATGTTAATTCAAAAGACATCAGAATACTGGGCAGCTTACATATATATTTTTTTCAGTGTGGTTTCTAGGGAATATGTCCTTAGAGGCATTGCCTCTAATTCAGGGGTGTCAATTGAGGGCCGCATCAGCATTGTGGTTGCCCTCAGGGGGCCAGGTGGGTATGGCCAGGGTGGGCGTGGTCTACTGGGTGGGTGTGGCTAGAGTGCGTATGGCCTACTGGGTGGGTGTGGCCAGCTCTACATTGTTTGCATCAAGGGTGCCTATGGGGGCCTGGGCAGGAGTGGGACAGATCTGAGGGTCTCTGGCAGAAGGAGGGTCTCTGGGCCAGGGCCAAGGCAGTGGGGGCCGTTCCCTCACTGTTTCCAGGATGGCTTCGCGGGCCGCATGAAACCACTTCCTGGGCCGCATCCGGCCCCCGGGCCTTGTGTTTGACATGTCTGCTCTAATTTAAATCTAATGTCTTAAATTTAAACAGAACGTTTTGGATTTACAGTGTGCTATTATTCGCCTCTTACCTGGTATGATTTCACCCCAAACACAGCAAACTGAAAAGTTCAAATTGACATTTTAGAAAAAAAATAGTTATAACATCACTACAGTAATAACACTAGATAGTTATAATATTAGATTTTGACAACAAAGTTACTTGTGTTGACTGTTGGTATTTTGAATGAGTTTCATATCATGAAACTAGATTATTTTTAAATGACAGAATGATATCTTTGCAAAGGAACATTTAGGCCATCAAGTCCAGCCCTCTTCTCAATCTAGAAATCCAATTAAAGCATTTCAAACAAGGGAATTTACACTTCAGTTGAATGCATCTAATGCAGGGGACCTCTGCATTTCTTCTGGTAATTGGTTCCATTGTTTTACATTTCATTACAATAGCAAGAATTTCTGTAGCTCAACAGCGAAGAAAATTAGGTTGTATCTATATAGCAACAGTTAGAAAACCCCGCTCTATTATAAAATCTCTAAAATTAACATACAGTCTAATGCCTTGTTATTTAGCCTGAAGAAAAAAAAATGCCTCAGGGTGGAAATGATAACATCCTTCAAATTATGGGTAGGCTTTCAATCCCCAAAGGGGAAAAAAATCTATAGCAGGTAGAAATTAGTCCAAGTGGACAAATTTCAACTAGGTTGTCAGCATCCAAATATTTTACCAAACTTCTTAACAGCGGGAACAGTTAGATATTAGAGCCAATTATTAGCATGAATAAAAGAGCTTTCCATCCCTGAAATTCTTCAAACAGAAGCTAAACAGCCATCTTTCATGAAAGAATTTGGAATATTCTGCATGAAAAGAGCAACTGGATTAGATGGCTCTCAAGATTTGCTTTAATTCTGTCATTCACTTGATTATATATAATCCAGTCATGTGTTTTAGTTCTCCAGACAGGATGTATGAAATTATCCAATTTTTCCTTCCATGGGTTATTTGGTAAAAGGGCTTGCATTCGGTATCACCAAGACCTCTACCATTGAAAATGCATACTGTCAAAACTCTCACCCGTGATAGGCAGCTTACATATGATTGTTCAGGCTTCATATGACCCACTGTAGAAGGAAATGCAACCCATCCCGATATTCCAGAAAACTAAATGGACATTCACAATTAGGATAATGTTAATAAAATACTGAAGAGGAGCCCTAATGCCGGAAAATATCCAATGGACTATTGGGAAGAGCCTAGAAAGTACAAGTAGAACTGGAGGTTATTTTGTGGTTAGATTAAAGCTGAAGGCCATCCAGCTGCTATGTGACCAAATGAAAAAGGACAGTGCAATGCTGCGAATATACCATTGTTATATATCAAAAATCATGAATGATGCCATCAAGACTGAACATGGACATACTGGAGTGGAAATGGATCACTTTATATCAAAGAAGAATCACATTCTATGGCAAACAAGGCAATCACTGGTGGAAAGGAAACATTATCACTACTGTATTAACAAAAGTGTATCAAAGTGTGTCTCAGATACAACTCCAAAAGTGACATAAAGATCTAGTAAGAATCCAAGGCAATCCATTCAATAGTAAGACGATCTAATATTCTGATTCAATTATCTATGCAAAGGATTTGGGAGGTGAACAGTTTTGTGGTGAAATACCTTGTTGACACAACATCAAAATAGAGATTATTCTAATTATAAGAGATTGTAATGTTAACATTAGAAGGAAAATAGCATCTGGAAATATGGGAAAAATAATTTCAGTGTATGAAATGAAGCAGAAGAGACTGATAAGGCTCTACCAAAACATATGCTTATAGCGAATATGTTCTTCCAAAAAGGTAAAAATGTATATACATGAACATCACCAAATGGACAACACAGAAATCAAACTGTTGTACAGTTTGCAGTCAGAGGTAGAGAAGTTCTATTCAGTCAGCAACATCAACATCTGGTATTGACTTTGGCTCAGATCACAAACTCCATCTTGCTGAATTACAAATTAAGCCAAAGAAAACAAGTAAAATCACCAGACCATCAATATACAAGCTCAGCAATTCTCCATATGATCATGACAGGAAAGGAAAAGGAAAGATTTAATGGATTAAATATAAGTAAATGGAGTGCCTAAATAACTCTGCAGTGAAATGCATGACATCATTAAATTGAAGCAAAATATCCTACAATAAAAAAAACGAAGTAGGTTCATTGAATTCTTGATGAAAGGTAGAAAGCAAAAGTCAGCTAAACTGAAGAAAATTTGTCCAACTAAATAGAGAGTTCCAAAAAAGAGTAAGAAGACAGAGTTCTATTTAAATAACCTGTTGTGTAGTGAGTTCTTTGGAGGCAGTAAGCAAGAAGAGAGGTTGCAAACAGGAACATTGCTTTATTGAGGCAAACAGGAACAGAACTGAAACAGAGGCTTCTGTGCAGCTACTTATATGGTTGACCTCTAGGCAGCGGCCAATAGGTTTAAAAGAACCCATTCCCATCCCAAATCATCCAGTGATCTTCTTGGAGACAGTGAGTCTGGCTAGTCAGTGACCATTACACAGACACACCAATTGAGCAACCTTAAGCAGCATTCAAAAGACACGTGAAAGCAGTTCAAGTAAAATCCCAATATATTACATAACCAATGCAAAGAAATTGAGGAAAGACGAGAGATTTCTTTATTTTTTTTATTATAAAAATCAGAGGAGGTGCAGCTATTGGTAGAAAGGGAGGAGTAGGAGATTGAGTTCCACTGGGGGAAAAATGATATAAAGACAAGACAGTACAAGTATATGGATGAACTGCATAAAAAAGTTCCTAAATTTTATGATGCATTGACAATTTGACCACTGAACTAAAGAAAGACATTTTAGAAAGTGAAATTATACAGGTCCTACAAAATATTCTTAACAATGAAAGTGCAGGACTTGATTAAATACCAGCAGAGCTCTTTAAATTTTTGCGAAATGATACAGTTAAATTGCCCTTTACAGCTTGTAAACAAGAATAGAAAACACAATAGTAGCCAAGGAACTGGAAAAAAAAGTAATTTCCACTGCATATCAAAAAGAGAGAAATAGAGAAATGTACTAAAGATATGCTAAAACAATATTCAAAATTTTGAAGTTGAGATTTCAACAACAATAGAATAAAATGGGCAGATACATAAACTGAATTAAAAAGGGGCAGACTTGCATATCTGACATTCAATGGATAATGAAAAATGAAAGGGAATTCCAAAATAATGTCTGGTTTGTTTTACTGATCATTGCAACACAATTGATGCCATAGCCTACAACAATGATAGTGTTTAAAAACATGTTATCTTCCTAATGAAGAAATTATATAATGACCATTCAACCAGAACAGAGCAACTGAATGGTTCGAAATTGGGAATGGAGTGTGCCAAAGTTGTTTACTATCATTTTATTTATTTAATCTATATGCAGATTATTTAATTTAAATGCAGATTATAACAATAAGTAAAGCCAACTGAACATAAATAATTAACGCAATTGAAATAGTAAACTACTTCACTTCCTAGGCACAAAGATTCCCAGATTAGCTACAATATTTCTGCTGTTTTGGAAAAATAGACCAAATACCAAAGTGTACAGATTTCATCTGCATTAGAGAGACTGTAATGGCAACAAAGCTCCATATTGTCAAGTCCATGAGTTCTCCATTTTAACATACTGTATTGCTGTGAATGTTGGATCGTCAGTAAAGCTGAGCAAAGAAAAGAATGAAGCCTCTGATTGTGTTGACAGAAATAATCTTAAGAATAACTTAACAAATAGTAAATAATTCAATACTACCAGATGTAAAACCAGTCTGGTCAGAGAAAGCAAATAATAATGAAGCTGAAACTAAAGTAGTCTGGACACTTAATGTGAAAAAAGAGCCTGATGCTTAGATGAACAGGAGAGAATAATTTTTAAAAAGCTGAAGAAGACAAGGTGACTAGACACTGTTACTGCTGACACAAGCATGAGCTTTCAAGACCTTGAAGAAGCAATCAGACAGTTTTTGTGAACCAATGTCTTTCAGGTCATGAAGAACTGGAAGTGACAGAAAGATCAAATGAACCATTGTTTCCATAAATGTGAAATATAGGTGGAAAGACTCTAGCTGAAAGATGTCTAAAATGAACCAATGTTGGAATTTATATCTCTTCAATATAAGTCTAGGATTAGCTTTTCTAATCACTCAGGGCTTCTCAAAACATACACACAGTGCTGAATGCAACTGCTATTTCATCTGAACATCTGAACATCTGAACAGAAAAATGCCATTCTAAGAGCTTCAAAACATTAAAGAAATCTTTACATGCAGATCTGATCAGCAGGAAAAAAATGTATTGGGACATATATGAGAAATAACACAGAATTACCAGTAATACTGCAATCAGCCAACTTTTCCAAAGCAAAATTTAATTCAACATAGCTACCTGAAGCCCTGAAAATACATTTCTCCTGGACTTAAAAAAAGGGGATCTTTATTGTACAACTTTGGCTATTGATATCATCATTTTTATGACTGTTGCTAAGTTAAACATTTAACCTTTTCATTCCTTTATACTGTCTTCATCAAATCCAACATTTTCCATTTGCCAGTAGTTCTTTCAATATTCCCAAGCAACATGATCAAATTCCTCATCTATGCAAAAGGTCACTGGACATTCAAAAGACCAAACTGGATATACGTATATGCATTTGAAGAATCTTTTAAAAGCAACAATGGTATCATCTCATAATTGAATAAATAAGACAAATTATGTAATTTGCTTGAATCATGTCATAACAGTGTAATATGAAAGATGTACAGTATATATAGATAAAGGTAAAGGTTCCCCCGCACATGCATGCTAGTCATTTCCAACTCTAGGGGCCGGTACTCATCTCTGTTTCAAAGCCGAAGAGCCAACGTTTGTCCAAGGACGTCTCCGTGGTCATGTGGCCGGCATGACTAGACGCCAAAGGCGCACAGAACACTGTTACCTTCCCACCGTAGTGGTCCCTATTTTTCTACTTGCATTTTTACGTGCTTTTGAATTGCTAGGTTGGCAGAAGCTGGGACAAGTAACTCTGCTATGCGGCACTCGGGATTCGACCCGCCAAACTGCCGACCTCCTAACCCACTGAGCAACCGCGTCCCTATAGTATATATACTTTGCATCATTTCTGCAAAACCATGACATGCACAATAACTAGTTCTCCCTCCTTGCCTCCGACATTCCTTCAAAGCATACAGCTAATAACTGGATTTAAGTCCTCCAAATTGATGCCCACCAGTTCTGAAAAGCTCTCATACATTGAATCTTTAAATGTTTAGACAACGTTCAAGGTATATAATGGGCCATGATTGACACTTGCCCTTTTGTTTTAACATACTCATCAAAATGTGGCAAAATCAACCCAGACCTGTTCAACATTAAGGTAGTCACATCTCTCCAATAATGAAAGATCTGCATTGATGTCAGTTGCTTTCCAGGTTCATTCAATATGTTGGTCTTAATATTGGAAGATTCAAATTGCTTTGGGTCTCACGGCGTCCCTTTGAAGAATCATTGTAAACCTATTAAAATTTTCTGGAGATGCTCTTTTGCTCAAGGGAAACTCCATAGACAATGCAAAAAAAAATTAAGGCCCTTCTCCTATATTATTTTACCAAATATGGAATGCTCTTGCTTGGAAGCAAGATTGGATTATATTTATACAGCACTTTTGCATAAGAGGTTTTGACATGGTTGTTTAATTCAATCATGTAGAATTATTGTTAATAAAGGTTCAAAGACTGCTGAAATGCATTGCTGTGATGATTTAATAACTAGCACTGTTATTTTTTTTTCTTACAAAAAGTAGAATGAAGAAATAATGGATGGAAACTAATCAAGGAGAGAAGCAACCTAGAGCTAAGGAGAAATTTAGAACAATTAATCAATGGAAGAACTTGCCTCCAGAAGCTGTGAATGCTCCAACACTGGAAGTTTTTAAGAAGAGACTGGACAGCCATTTGTCTGAAATGGTATAGGGTTTCCTGCCTGAGCAGGGGGTTGGACTAGATGGCCTCCAAGGTCCCTTCCAATTCTGTCATTCTATTATTGTAAACATTGGAAACAAGCTTTTCAGCCTATGAACCTATTGAAATCTTTCATGAATAAAAACATACAGAATTCACTGGAGTGTGACACCTTCTTTAGAAATGAAGTCTTCATGGTAAGACGACTTGACATCACAGTCAATAAAAAGTACGTTAGGAAAATGTGAATGAGCCATGCTTATCACAGGCTCTCCTACATATTCCCACTTATTCTTAACAAATGTTTTGGGCTTCTTCTATAAAAGAAAACTATGTTTTGGCAGCCATAGAGGACAATGCTCAGTCACTCCTGGTCACTTGTTCTCCCAACTTTTTCTAATTGTTTCTTCTCCTGAGGAAAATAATAAGAAAATAAAACAGCAATGTCCACAGAGCATTTTGAAATAAACAAGATGGCAGACGCAGCAGACTGATTCAAGTCTTATGCCTTTGTATATGTATGTGATGCTGATCTATATACATATATAAAAGGGACAGGGTTTAGATTGTGCTACCATGACCATAGCTTTCTGTTTTGAGTTTTTGCCTTGCAGAAACCACTATGACAGATCAAAGCAGTATTTCTCAACTTTGGACACTTGAAGATGTGTGGATTTTCTCTCCTACTGGCATGGGAGTTCTGGGAGTTGAAGTCCACATATTTGCAAGTGGCCAAGCTTGAAAACACTGAATCAACGTTACCTACTGACTACTTTTATTGACCTGGATAATCTTCTCTCTACCGGCAGTATTCAGCTGCTTAGTATGTCTGATGATGTCAATGCTTGAATTGCTTCCCATCCTGATTATTACACCTCAGGGTTGATGCCTCTATTGCCTCATTCTTAATATGACATGGCATGCCACACAAGAAGTACCCTTCTGAAACAGTAAGCATAAGTTCTGTAACACTTTTTTTAAAAATGATACGTTCATGCCTTTTGCACAGATTTATATGTATACTGCATGCCATTCAGTTATCTTCTGAGTGCTTACTTCTGTTTTTTATTGAGCTTGTCAGACTGGAATTGATCTGTTTTGATTTAAGTAACCTGCCAACATTGATGAATGAAAAATGAAAGACAAATGAGCCTGAAGAGAATACACTTCATCCTAGAACACACACATCCCAAAACACAGATGTGAAATGTCATGCCTAGATACTCAGATACTGATGACTGATTTATAAATACTCTTTCAAACTGACATAAACTAAATTTACAATTCTGTGAGAACCAATGATAAAGCTGTTCAATTCCTCCCATATAGTGGATTTGTCCTGAAAGACCCAGTGATGTCACCCTTCTTCCCTCAAAAGCATAATTTCTACTTTTCAACCCAGAGAAGGTATCTAAAAAACCCCGAACAAATGAACAAAAAAGACTTCTGGTCAATGAAAAATGCAACAAGCCCATAACTCGAGACTCTGGCAATTTGATCAGTATTGCTTTTTGAGTTTTTTGTTCAAGGCTAGTGAAACATTTGTCCATAATGAAGTTGAAGACGCTGTTGGGTGGTAAATACTTCCATGAATACATAGAGGGTAATACCTTATCAGTCTTTCAGAATGCCATGAAGACTTGGCTCTTCTCCCCAGAAGTGGGGCCAAGCAAGGATGCTTGGCATAGGTACTCTGACATTTTAATGAGGAGGTCTCAACATGAGATTTTTTTGCATGTGTATTCGGGTTTATCTCTTTTATTATTATTAATGTTTTATATGTTGTATGTTTCATTGGTCAGATACATGGTCTACTAAATGTGATTGATACATGCACTGCATACATACAGACACAAAATCCTGAAAACAGGGATAGAAATCATTTTAATAAGAAAAATCTCAACTGATAATCAATTTTTTAAAAACCAGCTGAGAGACACAGAGAGAAAGAGCTTCTTTGTATCTGTGAAATAGAATTTAAACTCCCTTTACATTTTGCGATCCAAGACAATGAGAAATCAGAAAACGAAGTACAATGGTACCAATTATATTGTGCACACCCAGCAATGTAGGTTTGTGAACAATATTGAATGTTTAGCAAAGGAGTTCCAGGAACATGGGAAGTTCACAAGGGGTCCACCTTGCTGTCACTTCTGAAGACCTTAGGAGAACTCTGAAGATGAATCAGCTGGATGGACTTTCAGCTAATCTTATCTTCTGCCCTAACTGGGGAGAACCAGTCAGCTTTGGAAACCACAAGACAGCAAGTTAGCAGTTTACTTACAAATTTCCAACTGTTAGGGAGAGAGTTTTTAGTTATCAGAATTGTCAGCCCTGTTTGAATGCAAGCACACAACTGAGCTACTGCTTACCAAGATGTCAGGAATAAAAATATAGGCCCAGAGGGGGAAAGCCCAGCTTCAGGAACAACACAATCACAACTACAAGCAGAAGGATTTAAGCTTCTTAAATGTTTCATGAAAATCTACTGCTTCTATTAATATTTTGCTATTCGTTTTGAATTTGCAGAACAAGAAATTCTGCACAGCAGTGCCTTCTAATAGCTGTTTTAATCAGTACATACAGAGGAACTGCTTAGGATAATTATTCCATATTAATCTGAAACTCAGAAAATCTGCATTAAGATGCAAGTTGGTTTACCATTGCCTTAATCCAGTTAGATTCAAATGTAGGGGCTTAGTTTCAGGCTCTATGCATAGCTTGATCCCAGACTCTATGTGCAAAACCAAGCTAATTTGTTAATTTGTTAAATCATAGTTTAAGATCAAAGCTTTTCATGTTGTGCAAACAGTCTTAATCCAGTTTTTGCTTATATGTTGTCTACTTTATTGTGTGACCATAATCCAGTCATGCTAACATGATCCAAACCCTATTGTCATCCCAACATGTTGTATGGTAACATGCATGATGTCAATGCTGTTAACGTCGGGTGTTATTGCTTTGACAACAGATGGAAATGCATTTATGTTTCTCTTTCACTTTTAGAGCTGATTGATGCTGGGAGGAAGAGTTTCATCTGTTGGAACCATGACACATATACACCTGTCATACACAAAATTTATCTCCTCCACCCTTTACTTTCAATGTTACCAGAAATACTAAGGAACACCATCTTCTGATACCTGTACTCTCCTACTTTATCAAACTTATGGCCACTGCTGAATTTACAAAGGATTATGTTTACTTTCAGTACAGACATCTAGGCTTCTAAGAATTCTGGGGTTATAGGGCTACTGGATCTGGTCTGCAAAAATCTGAACCACTATCAGGGGTATCAAACTGGGAGCCTGCGAGCCATGCCCACCCTGCTCCACAAAGGCAAAAAACATTGTGATACATCAGGATACATCACCTGACGCGATTGAGTTTGACACCTGTGCACTAGATAATAGCAGATTACTCCAATATTTTGCTTTGATCAAGCTCCCCCTTGAATTTCTGCAACTCAGATCTGGTAATTTTTTTTATACGTGAATGCTAGGTTTTTCAAAGCCAATACTAGAACATGACAGCAGAACAAGCAGAAGAGAACCATGCAATCTTATGAAGACTTTCTTTGGAATGTCAGTACGGATTATTTTAGATGGTCTTAATGAACGTAAATATACCATCATACTGTGACTTCTGAAGGTCTTTGGTAGGAGACAGATAGGATTTCTCACATATCTGTCACTATCTTGTTTTCTTTGCTTTGACTTTCCTGCAAACCTATTTCAGACCCTAGCCTACTCTTCGTGTTGCTGCCACAGGACTTCATGATCAAATCTCAGCTCTTTGGCAGGGCCATGCCTTTTTATATGTGCAAGCCCAGAGGAGCAGAATGAGATTAAAAAGTATTCAGGCACATGTTGATGTGGAGCAAAACAGCAGGAAAAAAATGTGAGCCCGGGACATTGTGTCTAAGAATCCATGGGATTAGTTTAAGACAGGGGTTCCCAACCAGGAGTGCTCGCACCCCCTGGGGGTGGGAGATGATATTTCAGGGGTTGGAAAACTTGGGTTTTCAAAATTATAGTGTATATGCATAATTTGTTGCTGTTATTTCAAACTTTTGTAAGGGGTGTGAGAATATATCACAAGCATTCTAGAGGTGCGGGGTATAGAAAATGTTGGGAACCACTGGTTTAAGAGATCAGCTACTGCAAATTTCCCTCAGTAGAGAACCCAAGGTAATGGGATAGAAATCTTTCCTTCAGCATTTTTCTGATGAGAGGCCAAAGTTACTGGATTTTAAGCCATTTTGCTTTCCTAACTTACAATATTATTACACAGCCTATGGTTAGACTATTATATTGTTTTTTTATGGGAAACTGCTGCATTGATTTAAATAGATTGTCAGTCCATCAATCCATCCATCCATTTCCTAACCCTTAGCTGCATTAAAATCTTATTTTTAATTAAAATACAGCAAAAAGAAAAAAGTTAAAGGTTGTGAGATGTATATCATGGAATATAACCAAAAAAGATGCTGTGTGTAATGGGCAGATCTGTTGTTGTATTTGGCAAGCCCAATTTTCAGACTTATTAATATTGCAAATGGATCCTGTCCTGAAATTCCAGGGCTGATGCTATTATGCAGAGAACCAAAATGAGCTATTAACTGCCCCATCTGTTGTCATCAATTCACATGGCAAACAATTAAAACAAAGAAGTTCAGTACAATTCATCTATAGAAAAGTACCAGAAAAGAACACATGGAGGGACCCTAAAATATTTTTTTTTCAGAAGACAAGATGTAAGAAAAGGTTCACACTATAATGCAGACTGTAGTCAACTTGAAGAGCTCTGGATACTAGTCTTCCAATTATGTGGGTTGGCCCAAGAATGATGATAGAATTTATAAAACAATATTGTGCAGTTATAAGGAGTTTATTCTCCCATTCTGAATAAAAGTATATAGGAAATCTACTCATCCCACTCTCTTTGAAAAATACAGAAGCAGGTTTCGAAAGCCCATTCAAGATCCAGAAAATTTGAGTGCCAAAATTATACCTGCCACAGATGGGCTACTAGAAATCCTAGTACAGGAGGCATTAGTCCTCCCAAACTGAAAAAAAACAAACCAGTCCTTCATTCTAATAAAAAAATTCTATCTTTTCCTTTGTTGATTTAAATCTTACTTTTTTTCTGGCAAGCAAAACCCTAAAAATGATTGTATGGTAATGTCAGACAAAAGAAATACCAGTAGAGGAGGCATTAGTTCAACTTGGGGCAGCTCCGAAACTGAAAGAAAAAAAAACACACCAGTCCTTCATTCTAATAAAAAATTCTATCTTCCCCTTTATTGATTTAAATCTTACCTTTTTTCTGGCAAGCAAAACCCTAAAACATGAAGAATCGTATGGTAATATCAGACAAAATAAATACTTTCAATGGGCAGCAGAAATTGTCAGAGTAGAGATCAATTGATTCTTAGCCAAGAATTCTCTACAAAAATTTTCTTTGTTGGGGTATTATTAGATACTTTAACACTGGGATTCCATTATCTTCTGTATTCGAAACTAATATCATGAATGGCACACATCTCTAACCAATATTCCGTTCTTGGTGAATAACCATCTTGATGAATAATCATAGGTAATAAAGTTCACCATGGACTAATTCTAGCAATTCTGCTCTAACCTGACATTAGAAAACTCTATAAAATGTCTAAATACATATGCATACCATACTCTTTGTTCCAGAAACAGAAAGTACTGAATTCTTTGCAATCAGTTATACAATTATAAGGAGAGTCTGGACAGCCACTCGTGTGGAATGGTATAGGGCAGGGGTAGCCAGGGGTAGCCAGGAATTCTGGGAGTTGAAGTCCACGAGTCATAAAAGAGCCAAGGTTGCCTACCTCTGGTATAGGGTCTCCTGCTTGAGCAGGGGGTTGGACTAGAAGACCTCCAACATCCCTTCCAACTGTGTTATTATTCTATACTGACCATTCATTTTATTTTGGAGTTGTCAGAGATGGATAGCCAGTTCAAATCCCTACTACAGAAAATTCAATTCATGGACCTTTGCATTTTTTGGTGATTATCTTCAATAGATTAGCTTTAGAGTATACCCAAAGTTTGATACTCAATGGTTGCAGGAAGGGCTAGCTAGATGTTCTCAGAATGGTGTGTGTGTGTGTGTGTGTGTGTGTGTGTATTCCACCTTTCCTTAAGCTCTCAGAGCAGAGATATATGGAGGTCACATTATGACATGCCCCCATAACAGGATTTTGCATGACTTCCACTCCCTTCTGCCTGGATCCTGGTGATCAGTGTAACCACTCAGTAACCACTGAGTAAAAACAGAAAAATCCCTCCGATCCTATCATTCTGATAGATTGTTATGCTATCTTTATGTTGTGCATTAGAAAATAAAAGCCCTAGCCAAAAGCTACAATTGTCAGTATAGCTACTCTGAGAGATTGCCTGGAGAATTCTTGAACCAAGCATCTGCAGCTGTCAGAAGCTACAGTGATGTATTACATAGCTGACTTTCAGTAACTATGGTTCAAGAAAAGTCAATAGTTTAATAAAGGAATCAAAGGTCAGGAGATATATGCTAGGTGTGACATTCCACTAATTACTATACTTCCAGCCAGGAAACAAGCTCAATACATAATCCAACAAACTCAAGAAAAACAGATGACGCCATTTCAGTAGCATAACCGGCTAATGCATTTTGCAAGTAGCGGCTATTTAATTCATTGACCAAATTTTGTGTCCTGCTGTTCCCTGAAGGATTTCAGAACAGCATATATGCTATTTATTTATTCTCACAGCTGCATTGGTAGAAGAGACATTTCTCAGTCCAAAATTGTCCCATCAATGTAGATACCAATGATTGAATTCTAGCCCTCACTGTGGCTCAGCAAAAATTCTGACAGTAAATGAGAAAAATCAGCTAAGTCCCAGCATCTCCAGTTACAGCAGGCAAGTGATTTCCAATCTGAGGTCTATGAGGACATTGCAAGTCGTCCCTAATGAATGGAAAAATAATGTGATGATGATGATGATGATGATAATACCTAATGTACTGTTTTTTTTAATTGAAAAGTTTTATCATACATTTTATCTTTAACAAACCCCCCTTCCCCTCCCCTATCCCTCCCTCCTTACCCCTCCCCCCCTCCCCCCCCCGACTTCCCAGAGCTAAGTACAAGGTATAAAAAACAAAAAAAAAAAGAATCATAAACAACCATATGCTAACAACCGTAAACTCTAAAATCTATCACTCTCTAGCTCATATAGGATAACTACAAACACTATTAATATAGAATATATAAAAATATATATAAAAAAAGGGAAAAAGAAAGGAAGACTTATTCAAATGCTACATGAAACTTCTTAGTCCCGTATTTGTTCTGGATATACTCAATCCATTTTCTCCACTCCATAATATAGCGTTCTTGCGAATGATCTTTCAAATAGGCCGATATCTTTGCCATCTCTGCCAGGTCAGAAACCTTTAAAGTCCATTCTTCTATAGTCGGCAGTTCCTCCTTCTTCCAATACTGACCTATTAAGAGTCTTGCTGCCGTAATTAAATTCAACATCAACTTAGTGTCCACAACTGTAGCATCTGTAATTATTCCCAACAAAAAAAGTTGCGGACAAAACTTTATCCTCTGTTTAAAAATCTGCTGCATGTTCCACCAGACTTTTATCCAAAAAGCCTTAACCTTTTTACAAGTCCACCATATGTGAAAATATGTTGCGTCTTCGTCACCGCACCTCCAACATTTAGGCTGATAATTCGGATACATACTTGCAAGCTTTTTAGGATCTAAATGCCATCTATAAAACATTTTGTAAAAATTCTCTCTTAGATTTTGAGCTTGTGTAAATTTTACGTTCCTCACCCAAATCCTTTCCCATGTATCCATTGTAATAACTTCTTGGATATTTTGGGCCCATTTAATCATACAATCTTTAACAAGCTCTGTTTCTGAGTCAATCTCTATCAATGCAAGATATATCCGTTTGATATGTGCTGGACCCTGATTTCTGATTTGCTTTATCAGATTTTCATCAGTCATTGTAAAACCATTTTTCTGATCTTCTTTCCACCTGGCCCGTAGCTGAGTATATTGAAACCAATTCTGAACAACCTTCTCTTCTCGCAAGAGGCTATATGATTTCAAACACCAGACATTTCTTTCCAAGCTCAGAATCTCCTTGTACGTAGTCACATCATGTTTGAAACCAGCATGTATATTTTCTATTGCGTGTTTTGGAATTGCCCACAGTGGTATCTTGCAATCTAGCTTTTGTCTATACTTCTTCCAAACTCTCAACAATGCCTGTCTTAGAATATGCACTCTAAACACATTGTCTACCTTCTTGTCATACAACAAATATGCATGCCAGCCAAACAACAAATCGTGGCCCTCAAGATTTAATAATCTCTCTTGTGTCAAATTAATCCAATCACTTATTCCTACTAATGCAGCAGCTTCATAATATAGTTTAAAATTGGGCATTTTAAGACCACCTCTCTCACGAGTATCCTGCATAATCTTAAGTTTAACTCGTGGCCTTTTCCCTGCCCAAACAAATTTATTGATACCTCGCTGCCATTCCTCCAAATTAGAATCTTTCTTAAGAATCGGTATCATTTGACTTCCGGTGGCTCCGCGGCGACGGAGGGAGCCTTCCCGGGCTGCCCGCGGCTCAGCTGGTGTTTTTTCGCCCGAAACAGCGCCGATCAGCTGTTCGGGCGAATCCGAAGCCCCCTCCTCGGGAGAAGAGGAGGGGGCGAGCTCCCAGGTAGGGGTAGAGTTCTCCAGGGCCGCCTGAGCTTATGGCTTGGGCGGCTGAAGGATTGAACTCCCCCGTAGCCTGGGCTGCTCCCAGCTGGCCGTCGCCTCTGCTCCTGACTTCTTGGAGCAGAGCCAGCCGTCTGCGACCACCCCTGCCTGAAGGAATGACTATGATTTAAAGGAGCAGGCAGAGCGATACAAGAGGAAATGGTAAAGAGGATTACTATGTTTTACTCTCCAGCTTGATGGACTTTTTTGGATTACAAATCTGAAGTGAAAGTGCGTCATATTTGGTAAAAGATGGCGGCTAAACCACCCCCTAAAACTCTTCGGAGTGCTGGAACTTCTCCCGTGCAACAATCATTATTGCAGGCGCTGCATCCTCCTGATGTATTGACATCAAAGGACTTACAAGATGCTCTTGAAAAACATACCCAGGTAATTTTGGAATCAATTAATATTAGATTTGCACAGATGGCGGAGAAATTGGAGAAATTGGAGGAGAGAATGGAGGAGAGGATGGAACAGAAGCTCAAAGCGATGAGGGTAGACATCTTGACTTCAGTGTTTAAAGTGGCTCGGTGTGTGGAAGAATTGGAGGAAAAGCTAGAAGACTTGTCTCAAAAGAATGCTATATTAGAAGCAAAACTATTGGAGAATGAAAATAAAATGGAAAGGGAACTGTGTCTTGCTCAATATTTCCAGATGCAGTTTGCCATTAGAATTAGAGGCTTAAAGGAGAATACTAAGGAAGATCTAAAGCAGCTGGTTTCTGAGGCTTTTGAAATAGTGTTGAAACAGCCAGCATCTGAAATAAAAGGAGGCATGGACAAAGTGTTTCGTGTGAATTCATGGATTGCCAGACAGAGAAAGTTGCCTAGAGATGTGGTGGTATATTTTGCAAAAAGGGAAACTAGAGATGAAGTTATACAAGCTGCTTATGATACTAAAGTTATGATTGCTAATCAAGAAGTTTTGGTCTTAAAAGAAATTCCTCCAAAGATTCTAAGGAGAAGGAAGGATTTTACATTTCTTGTGCAAGAGCTCAAGCAGCGAGATATAAGGTTCAGATGGGAGATCTCAGTGGGGTTGATGGTGACGCACGAAGGTAAAAAGTACCGTTTGGTTACTGTGATGCAAGCGCGTGATTTTTACAATAATGTTTTAAATGCAACGCCATTATCACTTTTGGAAGCTGGAAAGGGATCTGGAGAAGGAGTGCATCAAGAGGCCGAAGATGGTCAGATAGAAGACAAAGGTGTTGGAGGAGATCAAGATACAACCTCGTTGGATGAATCTATAAAACAGAGGGTGACGCGTGCTGCTGCAAAACGATCTAAGAAGAGAAAGTAGCAGGAATTGCAGAAGTCTATGGAACTTTTACGATATAGTCAAGTAGTCAAGTAGGGGAGGGGGAAAAAGATTTGGGTGTAGACGTAATATATTTTTATATTTGGTGGTTCTGTGGAAAGGGTGAGCTTTTTTGGATTGTGGTACTGGAAGAGGAACGGCCGATTACAGAAGAGTTGACTTTAAAGTTTTTTGATTTGGGATCCTTGGTTAATTTGGAAAATTATTTGTAAGAATGTTATATCATGGAATGGATAAAATGGATGGAGTTTATTTAGGATAAGTATAGGGTTGAGAAGGGGTTTTTTTCTTCTTTTTCCCTTTTTTTTTGTCTTTAATATATATTTAATATTATTAAGGTTTGTTCCATTCTATATAAGCTAGAGAGTGTCCTTTTCTTATTCTAGTTTTTTTTTATACATATATTTAATATTGTTAAGGTTTGTTTTATCCTATATAAGCTAGAGAGTGATGGATTTTAGAATTTATAGTTGTTAGTATATGGTTGCTTAGGTTTGTTTTTTATATATATATATATACCTTGTATTCAGCTCTGGGAAGTAGGGGGGGGAGGGGGGAGGTAGGGGGGGGAGGAGGGAGGGGGGAGGAGGGGAGGTAGGGGGGGAGGAGGGAGGGGGAAGGGGGTTTTTTTTAAAGGAAAATTGTATTTTAAAACTTTTCAATAAAAAAAAAAGAATCGGTATCATTTGAAATAAAAATAAAAATTTAGGCAGGACATTCATTTTCACTGCTGCAATCCGTCCCAACAAAGACAATTGCAATTTTTCCCAACTCTCCAATTCTTTTTGAATTTTCCCCCATAGTTTTTCATAATTATTTTTATATAACTTTGTATTAGAGGGCGACAAAAGCACCCCCAAATATTTAACCCTTTTAACAATCTCAAATCCAGTTAATCCTTCTAAGAGAGCCTTTTGCGAAACTGTCATATTTTTGGCCAAAATTTTGGTTTTCTGTATATTAACTTTAAATCCAGAAACCTTGCCGTATTGTGTTATTATCTCCATCAGGTCCACAACAGAGTTCTCTGGCTGGGTCACTGTAACAACCAGATCATCTGCGAATGCTCTCAATGTATAATCCTGATCTCTAATTTGTATACCCTTAATTTTTTCCGAATTCCGTATTTCACAAATATCCTTGTATAATATAATTATACAACATTCTCTGAATTCAAACCATGGCACTTTTGCAAGATGCTACAATGTCCTTTAGATGTTTAGTGTTTGGAATGTAAGAGCCCAAAATTGGATTCAATGGGTTTTATGTGTCACACTAAAAATAATATGCAAAAATGGCTTCTTCGTACTGGGATTTGAAAAAGGCTTTCAAACACAATGCAACAGGTCTTCATTAAGGAAAAGACTGGGATCATAGAAGGCAAGCTAGATGGCCAAAATCTAGCTTTTTATGTTCTCATTTCTGATAAACCAGCACAGATATTTTTATTCTTTCAATTAAAAAATAACAATATTTCCTGATTATTTTGGTACACTTTCAATACAGGTGCAATATTCATAGTCATTAATGTTTATTAAGGAATAAATTTCATAAGGCAAAATCAGACAAACTAGTATCTGTACAACAGCATAACAACTACAAATGTTGACAAATGTTGATCCCCAAAAGAAAATACACAGAGAAATAGAGTTTACCAAATTTTTACTGAGGCTCCCTCCTTTTAAAGTAAAATACTACCAAGACAATTTCCTATAGTTACCATGCAGTTGAAATAACAAGTAACTTTAGAACAATGAAATGTATTCATTTAAATAAACAAGAGGCAACTATCACTCTAAAATTCATTTACCCCAATTAAAAACAAAATAAATCACAAAGAAGCACAAACCCTATTTCAATTGAAAGAGCAAAAAAAGGGCATCAATTAGCCTGGGACTTTACAAGGAACATCACCACTCTTGTCATTAAAAAAATGGCTATGTTCTCCTGCATTCCTTTGACTATGCTAGAGATCAGTGTTGCATTTGGAAAACTAACCCTGGCCTACAGGTAGCTTGAAGCCTTCTGCTACTAACTTTTTGGCTCAACAGGTGGCCTTCAGTAACTTAATAGCCTGTATATCTTCCCCAGAATAGTAATGTATCTGTCTTAGATTTCCTGTTCTGTAAAACAATGGTAATATTCTCTGCTTATTCTCTGTTTAAAGCTCTGTAACATTTTTGGCAATAAATTAAAATGTAGGAAATTCAGCTGTGTGTGTATATATGTATACATACATACACATGCACATGCATAAATGTATTTGTGTTTATATAGTATTTGATGTAAAGAAGATAAATGCATTTTTCCCTTCAAGTCCCAAATTAAAATTTGTAACATACACACACACACACACACAAACATGTCAGAGGTTTCCAGACCTCAGTACTGCTTCTTACACTATGTAATGACAAATTCATTCAGAAATGAGCCACTGAATAGCCATCACAGAACTACAGTATTCTGGTTCTATTAAAAATGTATGTGAAAATTCATTACCTGAGTATATGATTTTGTAAAACTATTCAAGCTACGAACAGTTAGCTGTCTGGAGAAGTGAACTGTGAAGCTGAAGAAGCTTCTTGGGTGAGAAGCAAATCATCTTCAAAAAAACCACAAGAAAGTCCAGTTACCTTCTGAAAAAAAGCACTCTGGGGACAACCATACCTGGATGACTGAGAATCTCCATAGACAAGTGAACTGTGGGTTTATTTTTAACAAGAAGTTAGAGTTTTTCTGATTCAAATGGATTCCTTGTCATTTACAAATGAACATCTGGATCATAAATCAAAGATGATAATATGTGAGTTTCTTATATTTCCTCTCACCCAACTTAAGACATGTTCAATTTATACAACAAAATTTAGAGATAGGGTGCCATCTTTGAATTATATGCATGGTTAACTTGATAACTTGACAAGGGAGGTTTAAAGGGGAGGTTCTATGCCATAGTTTAAAACAGATTCATCAAGCTCAAACACAAATTCCCTTCTTAAAGTGTTTTCAAGAAACTTACTGATTTCCCCTGAGTTCTGAGAAAGTATCATTGCAAGTAGCTCCAGGTCAAGTTTAGTCCAAGAACTGTGGCTAGTAATTCCTTACTATGGTTGAATGAGTCAGGTAAGCTCTAGACAATCTGAATTACTCAAGGAAAGACAAATTCCAAGCATGGAGTGACAAGGCAAGGAATTTCACCACTCATTTTCAATAATTTCTTAAGAAAGTTAATAGTTTTATGATCCAAATGTTGAAGTCCCAAGCACGTTTTGATGGCTCATGATTGACCTACAGCTGCAATTCTTATTCCTCAAAGCCCAAAGTGGCAGCTTCACTCTCCTGTATCAGTCAGTTTGACAGGCTTCCACATGATGGTGGTGTCCTTCTCTCAGGTTTAGGTCTTTTAATCCTGGCTCAGATTCTGCTTTAGTCAATGAAATTAATTCACATTTCAGTTGTAAATGAGAATCTGAAAGGGTACTTGTGATTCTTTGTGCCTGAGAAACATTTAGGTATCACACCCCATACTTTAAGGTAAATAATAATAATAATAATAATAATAATAATAATAATAATAATAATAATAATAAGAAGAAGAAGAAGAAGAAGAAGAAGAAGAAGAAGAAGAAGAAGAAGAAGAAGAAGAAGAAGAAGAAGAAGAACAACAACAACAACAACAACAACAGTAGTAGTAGTAGTAGTTTTGGAAGAGACTGTGGAGGTCTTCTAGTCCAACCCTCTGCTCAGGCAGGAAACCCTATACCATTTCAGACAAATGGCTGTCCAGTCTTTTCTTAAAAACTTCCAGTGTCGGAGCGTTCACCACTTCTGGAGGCAGGTTGTTCCACTGATTAATTGTTCTAACTGTGAGAAAATTTCTCCTTAGTTCTAGGTTGCTCCTGTCTTTGATTAGTTTCCATCTGTTGCTTCTTGTCCTGCTTTCTGGCACTTTGGAGAATAGCTTGACTCCCTGTTGTCTGTGGCAAGCCCTGAGATATTGGAACACTGCTATCATGTCACTCCTAGTCCTTCTCTTCATTAAACTAATCCTTGTTGTAACCGAACCTGCAATTTCCAAAACTAACACCAGGAAAAGATTTCAAATACAATTTTTAAATTTTCATTTTAAAACTTGCTAACATTCTCCACCTGGTTCTGCAAACTAGAAAATATTCACAATATAATGAGCCTTGGTGGAGCAGTGGGCTGATGCCTCCTTAAGTAACACCAGCTGCCTGCAATTAGTGCAGGTTAGCATCCCACCAGGCTCAAGGTTGACTCAGCCTTCCATCCTTCCGAGGTAGGTAAAATGAGGACCCAGATTGTTGGGGGCAAGTAAGCTGACTTTGTAATAATGCCACTTGGGGTGTGTGTGAAAGCCCTAACAAGCAGGCATATACATAGAATGAAGGCTACTACTGCTAAGCTTGTAAGCCGCCCTGAGTCTTCGGAGAAGGGCGGGATATAAATGGAATTAAAATAAAATAAAATAAAAAAATAATGAATTCTATTAAATATAGTTTAAACCTGGGAAAAATAGTTTCAAAATAATTATTAGTGACAAATATAGTCAATTGTGTTGATCAAATATATGAAGAGTGCAATAAATAAACATTATAGAAATAGTCAAGAGATAGAGTACTTTTAAATAACTGAATGATGTTTTTCCCTAATATGCTAAGAAAGAAGAATATTTAATAGGAAAATCGAAGCAGCTGAACAATGTTTGTGTCCTAAAATAGATGAAATCCACTTTATAGGACTCCTACAAATGCTAAAATTGCAGCCAGCACTTTATTCATAAGACAGGACTCTTGTAATTTATAATCTCATTTGTATTCATGAAGAATAATTCAATTCTTAAAATACAGCTTTATCCAAGAAGCACCATTTTAAGACTTCAAAAAATCTTTCTATGATAATAATTGTGGGTTTTTTTGTGAACGTGTGTTGCCAACGCATAAAGGAAAGCCACACTGAAAGAAGTAGGGTTGTGTTTTAGTAGCAGTCTCTAAAAGTCCATGTTTCTGCTGCTTTTCATTTCATTTTCATTTTTTTAGTCCAAATACCATTTTAGTTAGGACAAAACTGTTTATCCATTTCAACAGAAAATGGATACCAGAAAACAGATCTGTTGGTCCATGCTGAACTTCCCCATTTCAATTACTTGTGGGAGACGCAACTCCAGAAGCATCAGCTTTTTCCACATTTTTTTCATATTGACCACTAGAGAAATTAGGAGAGAGTAAATAAGCAAGAGACTCCTTTTTGTCTATGTTCTTCTAGTCCTCTGAATAGAAGACTGTTAGGATCTTCCCTGTAGACTACTTCTTAGAGAAAAAAATCTTTCTTCTCCCTCCTTTTTTCCTCCCAGGAAAATAACACAGAGGTGTAGATTTTCTAGCACAGCATGTAACTTGCTCAATACATCTGACTTGTCCTTCTTAAGCATTCGTCTCAAAATACTCTCGATGGGATTGGATCAACCCTCACGTATATGTTCTTCTAAATATAGGACTATGTGAAGGAAATAAAAGTTGCAATCAAATGTTTTCAACTTTTGCCCTACAGAAACAAAGAGCAGATCTTTTCATTTTATTTCTGCTTTGAAGGATTTTTCTGATTTTGAGATATCCAATGTCAAGATCAGAATATTTCACTCTAAATAAATCAAAATAACAAGCAATAGATTAGTATCATATTCTGGTACTGATTATAATACTTGTTTATACACCATAAAGAAAAATATATACATAAGGTTTCAGTATGAGATCAGAAAACGCAGGGAAGAATTGCAATCATATGCAATACACCAACATGTATATTGCAAATATCAGATTTTATTTATTTATTTATTTATTTTATTTAATACTATTTCTATACCGCCCTTCTCCCGAAGGACTCAGGCTGGTGAACAGGGCAAGAATAAAAATACAGATTACAAAAGTTAAAACAAGATTAAATAAATGCCCACATACTAAAATACATCTTTAAAACTCAATAAAATAACCATAACAACCCCCCCCAATCCCTTCATCAGGCCAGGCCAGCTTGTTCAAAAAAGTATGTTTTTAGCTCGCGGCGAAAGGAGCGAAGGTCGGGCGCCGTCCGGAGCTCAACCAGTAGCTGATTCCATAGCTCCGGGGCGCCCACAGAGAAGGCTCTCCCCCTGGGGGCCACCAGTCGACATTCTCTGACCGGTGGCACCCTGAGGAGGCCCTCTCTGTGGGAACGCACAGGGCGGAGGGAAGTCGATGCCGGCAGCAGGTGTTCCCTCAGGTACTCCAGACCCCTGCCATGTAGGGCTTTGAATACCATTACTAGTACCTTGAATCTCACCCGGAAGGCAACCGGTAACCAATGCAGCTCGCGGAGCAGAGGTGTAACATGGGAGTATCGGGAGACTCCCAACACAACTCTCACGGCTGCATTCTGTACCAGTTGGAGCTTCCGGGTGGTCCTCAAGGGCAGCCCCATGTACAGAGCGTTGCAGTAGTCTAGTCGAGAGGTCACGAGCGCATGACCGTGCATAGATCATCCCGGCTTAGATAGGGCTGCAACTGGTGCACCAGGCGAACCTGGGCGAAAGCCCCCCTAGTCACAGCTCCTATGTGGTCTTCCAGGGTGAGCCGTGAATCTAGGAGGACTCCCAAGTTGCGAGCCCTATCTACGGGGGATAATAATTCGCCCCCCCATAGCGAGAGGTGGAATGTCCGAATAAACCCAGGATGAAGGTATGCAAAGCCACTCGGTCTTGTCGGGGTTGAGTTGAAGTCTGTTCCTCCCCATCCAGACCCGAACCGCCTCCAGGCAATGGGACATCACGGTGAGGGCATCACTGGGGTGGTTTGGGGTCGAAAGGAAAAGCTGGGTATCATCAGCATACTGATGATACCCAACTCCAAAACCACGAATGATCTCACCCAGCGGTTTCATATAGATGTTGAACAGGAGAGGCGAGAGGACCGACCCCTGAGGAACCCCACAAATGAGAGACCTCGCGGTCGACCTCTGCCCTCCTGCCAACACCGACTGCGAGCGTCCCTGGAGATAGGAGGAGAACCACTGTAAAACCGTGCCTCCCACTCCCAATCCCCTGAGACGCCGCAGCAAGATACCATGGTCGATGGTATCGAAAGCCGCTGAGAGGTCTAATAGGACCAGAACAGAGGAATGCCCCCTGTCCCGAGCAGTTTGTTGCAAGATTGCTAAAAGATGTTTGGAATTGCTAGTGTTGGAATCAGGGGATCCAATATGTTCAGTTGCTCCATCTACTAAAACACCAGGACTACAGACAGCAGTTTCTTTTGTTCATCACAGACCATGTGTCCTCCAAACATTGATAGACTAACATTATCCCTCCTCATTTTGCATGCTGGCTATGGCTGATCAACATCTGGAAGCTTTCAGAGAACCTTTCCATGATTTCTCACAGTTTATAGGTAAAGGAGTATTTCTGTCACTGACTGTCATTGATAAGAACTGCTAATAAAATGCATCTTTGGTAAAACATTCATCTTAATTACAGCAATTCTATCCAATAGAGTTAAATGCAGTTTATCCCATCTTTGTATGTCCTTTTTAATATCATTCCAGAGAGAAACATGATTATTTTGAAACAGTTTTGTATTTGTATTTGTCAACATAACTCCAAATATTTCACCTTTTTCTCAACCTTAAAACCAGACTTTTTAATCAATATATCACAATGTTGAAAGGACATGTTCTTAATCAACATTATTGTTGTTTGTTTGTTTTTTAAAACCACCAAACTCATTTAATTTCCTCATCAAATATTCTATCTTATGTTTTGGGGTCTTGCAGGAATATAACCAAATGCCCTCAGTTTAGAAACCTCTTTCTTGATACTTATACCTATTATTTTCTCGTCTTGGCTAATATCTCTGTTCAAAACTTCCAGCACCAAGATAAACAACAGAGGTGACAAGGGGCATCCTTGTCTTGTACCCTTTTGAATTTAACATGAATTAGTTAAGTCTTTCGTTTCTATTTGGAAACTGCTTCTGGACTTTGTGCTTGAGGTGGGAAAAAATGAAACTTGATTTTGGGATTTATTGATTAGATTGATTTGCTGAAATGACTAGTTTATACTATTATGGAAAAGTAAAAAGTTGAGGTTCGATGTTAATGCCGTATTCTAATGCAGCAAAGGGAGTTGGAAGTCAGTGCCTTTTTTTTCTTTTCCCCCTCTCTTCCACACTTCTCTTTTCCCCTTCCCCTCGCCTTTGTTTCCTACTGCTTGCTTTTGTATTTTTGTATTTTATACTATAAGCTAATAAGAAAAGATATTATGATTACTCATAAAAAAGAATTGCTAATAAAATACATAACCTCATTATACAGCAGAAGATCAATGATGCAAGCTACAAATGTCCTAGGCCCAATTTTGAACATTTTATACAATTCCAAATCACGCAACCAGCCATTCCATGATTTTGTAACTAATAACAATTCAAGTGTTTAACTTTATTCCAGAGCATGGGCAACAATCCTAACTATCAAGAAATCATGGAGAAATAATAATGGAATGTTACAGCTGGCTCAGGAATTCTGGGAGTTGAAGTCATAAAAGAGCCAAGGTTGCCTACCCCTGACCTAAGAGGAAAAATATCAGGAGCTTAATTCTCTGCCTAAAAAAAGACTTTCATTCCTAGGGTTCTGTCCAGGGTACTGAATAAAATACTCCATCTGCCCTCAGTGAAATCTTGAGGTCATGCAAATCAGGGTGTTTTTTTCATGTCTTCTCTTCAGATCCATTGTCAAAGCTTTACAGTTTTCTCCTGATTTGATTATGGACTCTGCTTGCCAATCCTCACCAATGAAACCTCCCTATTTAGATTGCTTAAACCTTAAGCAATGAATGGTACATTGCTTCCTTCATTGTTCTGGACTACTTTGATCTGAATCTTCAGTTCTAGGAACAACCACAGCTTATGACTTATTTTGGGCAGAGGGGTAACTAGTCTACATATTTTCTTGGTAAGTGTTCTTGCCCCAGAATATTGATTCTGGGGCCAAATGCTGAAAGGGAAACTTACAGAAATGATTATAGTTGCTATCAATAATGAGTTGTCAGGGCTTTTAACTTTGTGTGCTGAGCACATTAGCAATTCATGATACTCACAACCTGGTTTAACTCTTCTTTATCCAATCTGGCCAGTGGCTCTTTCAAGATAAGAGGACTGTAAGTAGTTCTGTCATAGTGATATAGTTATTGCTGTGAAAGTGTGTGCTTATGAATTGGTCTCTGCAGAACTTTAACACGTGGAAAAATGAACCATTCAGGTCCCATTGGAAAGGCTTGAGAAGCTTTGATAAATTATTTTCTTTCATTTTTTATATATATGGCAGCTATTAAATGTGAGAATGATGTATTCGAAAACATATTAAAATATGTCAACTATTCATTTATCATTTTCATGAGTTGTTCATGTTTAACAAGATTTCCTTTAAAATATTTTTTAAAAACAAATGAAAAGATTGTATGCTTGAATGAATGTCACTTAACTTCATCTCCTCTTTCAAAAACATACATTTTTAAAAAGGCAATACAAATTAAAAAATCAAAATACTTTTTGAAATAATAATTTTGTGTAAAATTCTGAAAAGTGAAATACTGTAGGTACAGTATCTAATAAATCTGGTGGATGAGTGAATAATGGGCCTTAGTGAATAATGTCTGATTCTATTCATCATCATCATCATCCTGTGTTGGCATGTATATTTAACCCAATTGACATGATGAATTACTATTGTCCCAATTTACCAGACAGAAACAGATAAATTATTTTAAATTGGTCCTAAGAGTGCATATACAAAATTTCCATTATTTTAATATATTAGATATATAAATTTAAGTAAATTAATGTTTAGAAGTGGTCCTTCATATCTAAATCTAATCTCCATCTTTTAGTCCATTATATATTTTTGAAATAAAGCATTCTAAACAAGTATTCTCCTACATACCAGTAAATCACATTGTAATTAAAATCAAACTATGATTCTCAGTCTTCCAGAACAATCGATCTGAAACTATTTGCTATTTTATTATTTTGAGAGTCTCACACTTAATGTATATTAGATTGGTCTGAACACTTTATGTTATTGACTCCTGATATTAGGGAGCCCTACGATATATGCAATTAGAAGAAATATTTCAAAACTTTAAAAAAATAAAAAAATCATGTATTGCTTTTTTGAAAACACGTTATTCTTCTCTAATACTAAGTGGTGCTAAATGAATTATTGTTCACTGAATTCATGAATTACAAATGTTAAAAGGATTTATAACATCTAATCACGTGTTTATTAAAATCCATAAATAATGACAGTGCACCCTCTCTAATAAAGTCAGTTCATATTTTATGATTTGGCTTCTGTCTCTCAACTAGACTAATTTTCCAAATTATGGGATAGTTGCTGGGAGTATTGTTCTGATTTTAGGACCTCTTGCCTAATGACCCTCAAAATTATACATTTTGCTCCCAATTGCAATGATATGCATTTAATGAAAATTTCTGGATAGTGACAAATAAATGCAACCTGTTCCCACTGGGTAGGGAAGTATATATCGAGGACTTTCTCTCCGTCATTTGCCATTAAGGTTATATTTGAAAAAGCTTTTAATAGAATCTGAGATACTGACAACCAGCAATTCTTTAGAGCAATTCAAATATGCATGGAAGGCAGTATAAGCCAGGGCTGTGTAAAATCCTTTGCAAAAGGTGCTTCAGTATGCATATTTTCCCCTCCTGGAAAAACTGACTGTACCTGCACACATATGTGGAAAAATCTCTAGAAACAACTTCTGAAACAGCCACACAAGCTTATAGAAAGGTATAATTTATTTATTTGTTTGTTTGTTTTATATACCGCCCTTCTCTCGGAGGACTCAGGGCGGTGTACAGAGCAATAAAGTAAGAATACAATAAAGCAATAAAGTGAGAAAATTTTAAAACCCAAATCCATCAGGCCAGGTCGGCTTGTTGGAATAGATAAGTTTTTAGATCAAGCCGGAAGGAGCGAAGGTCGGGGGCCATCCAGATTTCAGCTGGTAAGCGGTTCCAAAGGATTGGCGAAACCACCGAGAATGCTCTCCCCCTGAGGGTCACCAGCCAACATTCTCTCACCGGTGTCACCCTGAGGAGGCCCTCTCTGTGGGAGCGCACAGGACGGAGGGATGTTGACGCTGGCAGTAGGTGCTCCCATAGGTAATCTGGACCCATGCCATATAGGGCTTTGTATGTCATCACTAGCACCTTGAATTTCACCCGGAAGGCAACTGAAAGCCAGTGCAGCTCACGGAGCAGAGGTGTAATATGTGAGTAACGGGAGACCCCCAAAAGCACTTGTGCAGCTGCACTCTGCACCAGCTGAAGCTTCCGAGTGGTTCTCAAGGGCAGCCCCATGTAAAGAGCGTTGCAGTAGTCAAGATGAGAGGTCAAAAGTGCATGGGTGACTGTACGCAAGGCATCCAGGTCCAGATAGGGTCGCAGCTGGCGCACCAGACGAACCTGGGCGAAGGCCCCTCTAGTCACAGCTCCTATATGATCTTCTAAGGAGAGCTGTGAATCTAAAAGGACACCCAGATTGCGAGCCTTATCTATGGGGGGTAATAACTCGGCCCCGATATTAAGAGATGGAATAATCTGAATATCCTGACATGCCGGTATGTACAGCCATTCAGTCTTGTCCGGGTTGAGTTGAAGCCTGTTCCTCCCCATCCATTCCCGGACCGCTTCCAGGCAATGGGACATCACGACGAGGGCATCACTGATGTGGTTTGGGGTCGAGATGAAAAGCTGGGTGTCATCAGCATACTGATGATAACCCACTCCAAAACCACGGATGATCTCACCTAGCGGCTTCATATAGATGTTAAACAGGAGAGGTGAGAGGACCGACCCCTGAGGAACTCCATAAATGAGAGGCCTCGGGGTCGATCTCTGGTCACCCAACACCCACTGTGAACATTCCAGAAGGTAGGAGGAGAACCACTGAAGAACAGTGCCTCCCACTCCCAATCTCCTGAGACGCCGCAGTAAGATACCATGGTCGATGGTATCAAAAGCCGCAGAGAGGTCTAATAGGACCAGGACAGAGGAATGACCCCTGTCCTGAGCCCGCCAGAGATCATTCATCAGAGTGACCAATGCCGTCTCCGTGCTGTGTCCGGGCCTGAAACCCGATTGGTACGGGTCTAGATAATCAGTATCTTCAAGGAACAGAGGAAGCTGATGCGCCACTACGCTCTCAACAACCTTCGCAAGAAAGCGAAGGTTGGAGACCGGGCGAAAGTTGTTTAAAACAGCTGGGTCCAGGGAAGGCTTTTTGAGGAGGGGTCTCACCACCGCTTCTTTCAAGGCTGCGGGGAAACTGCCCTCTTTCAATGAAGCAGTTACCACTGCATGGATCCAGCCTCGTGTCCCATCCCGAGCCGCATAAACCAGCCAGGAGGGGCACGGGTCCACAATAAGGATGTAGTGGAGCTTAGCTTCCTCATGATCCTTTCTACCTCGTCCAGAGTCACAGGATCGAACTCTTCCCAGATAACATCAACAAGACTGTCCATGTTCTCATCGTCAGACTCTGCCCAGTTGGAATCCAGACTGGTCCGGATCCGAGCGATTTTGTCCAGCAGATGTTGGCTAAATTCCTCAGCACGACCCTGCAAGGGATCCTCCTTCACCTCTAGATTAAGGAGGGAGCGGGTCACCCTAAACAGGGCAGTCGGGCGATTATCTGCGGACGCGATAAGGGCAGCAAAGTAATTAGACCTTGCCCTCCTTAGCGCCACGAGATAAGACCTCGTAAAGGACCTTAGTCGCGATCGGTCGGATTCGGATCGGCTGGATCTCCAACAGCTCTCTAGGCCCCGTCTCTGCTGTTTCATCTCCCGGAGCTCTGTAGAAAACCATAGAGCCCACTGGGATCTGCAACGGGTCAGGGGCCGCATGGGTACAACTCGGTCAAGTGCTTCTGTGGCTGCCTTTTCCCAGGCTTCCACCATGGCACTGGCCGAGCTATGAGCAAAGGAGGCAGGTAGGGGGCCAAGCGCTGTTTGGAACTGCCCAGGGTCCATTAGCCGCCTGGGGCGGTACCATTTCGTTGGTTCAGTAACCCCACAACGGGGAGTGGCAAAGCGGAAGGTCAGCCGCAGGAGATGATGATCTGTCCATGACAGGGGCGTAACAATTGGAGAGCCCCCACCCAGATCATCTAACCACTGTCCAGATAGGAAAATCAAATCGAGCATGTGTCCTCCTACATGAGTTGGGCCCTGGATTATCTGCGTCAGGTACATGGCCGTCATGGAAGCCATGAACTCCCGAGCCAACTCAGATGATCTCCCCAGGGATGGTAAGTTGAAGTCACCCAAGATCATAATTTTGGGGAACTCAACCACCAGTCCCGAGAGGATGACAAGAAGCTCGGGCAGGGCTGCTGCTACATGACTAGGTGAAAGGTACACTAGCAGCAAGCCCAACTGAGCCTTAGGGCCACATCTAAGGAGGAGAGACTCACACCCGGCTATTTGGACAACAGTGGCCTCTCGCGGATACAGGTTCTCTCTCACCGCTACCGCCACTCCCCCGCCTCTTCCCTGACCCCGAGGCCTGTGTAGCACCGGAAACCTGGTGGGCAAAGATCTACCAAAGGGACACCACCCTCAGGTCCTAACCAGGTTTCCGTAATGCAGGCCAGATCCGCATGTTCACTCTCAACCAAATCTCGGATGAGAGGAGCTTTATTGACTATGGATCTGGCATTAAGATATACAAGCCTGAGCTCAGGTGGTTGATTATCTTCGCTCCCGGTACCACGGGCCGAAACCAGAGGGTCGGAGTACATCACCGCTTGAAGATAGCGGGGACGCACTCCCGGATGTTGATGCGGTCCTCTGTTTGGACACCTACTGCCATTCCCTACCGTCGTTGGAATAGGTAATCCCAAACTCCGCTTCGGGGCCCCGAGGGTACCTAGTCTAAGCTCCCTCTCAGCGTGAACAATCTCAGGCCTGGCCTGAGTAGTGGTTGGTGGACACCACCCGGTATCTGACCAAAACTCTAAACCCTCCCCTCTCCCTAACCCCAGAAAAAATTTAGCTAGAAAATTAACCAGGGGCCTCTTATTAGGTTCGTAACCGAGGCCCCTATCCCTGCCCAGCTTAATTACTTTTAACTATTAAAAAAAGAGGCTCTGTGCATTTTCCAATGTACTTGGCACAACCTTACTACAGAGCTGATACAGCTACTATTACGTTCCCTGAAAGTGTTCAAAATTTGGGGATTTGGGGGACATTTTTTTTCTTTTCTTTTAAATGAAAATCAAATGAATTTATATTTTAGCAACTTTAATCCTTCAGCCATCAGTGTATTTATTAAAGCATTAGTAGGCCAGACAGCATTCCCTCAGATATTTTTTTTAACTAAAATCCCCCTCCATTATTGAATTAGCTCTCCCTACAGACCGGACTTGGCTTTGCCATTAAGCAAACTGTTTGCACCGCAGAGCAATTTAAAAGTTCCAACAGCAGCCAGGGAGAGGAAAGAGTTTGCTGCTGCAGCTGCCTTGCTGTATGCATTTCCACTCCCAGGGGCAGCAAAATGAAGATGAAAACCTTGAGTAGAAGTCAAGCAGATTAAAATAGGGTAACAGCAGGATGAGGTAGGCAAGGGCCCCCAAACAGGTTAGGTAAAGGTAAAGGTTCCCTCGCACATGCGTGCTAGTCATTTACGACACTAGGGGCCGGTGCTCATCTCCATTTCAAAGCCGAAGAGCCAGCGCTTGTCCGAGGACGTCTCCGTGGTCATGTGGCTGGCATGACTAAACACCAAAGGCGCACGGAATGCTGTTACCTTCCCACCGTAGTGGCCCCTATTTTTCTACTTGCATTTTTACGTGCTTTCGAACTGCTAGGTTGGCAGAAGCTGGGACGAGTAACAGGCGCTCACTCTGTTACGCAGCACTCAGGATTCGACCCGCCAAACTACCGACCTTCTGATCGACAAGCTCAGCGTCCTAACCCACTGAGCCACCGCGTCCCAGGTTGCCTGTGTGTAAATCAGTCTTCAGAGGAAAATAGTTCTCCAGAGGAATGTCTATGGAGATTCTCGGTCATCCAGGTCATGGTTATCCCAAAGGTGCTTTTTCATTTGCAGTGTGCCAGTGACCCTGAAGACAAAGGTAATCCTCTAAATGGCCTCAACAACTCTCTAAAGGAATGTAAATGACCAGCAATCTGCAAGGAGTATAAATCCTTCCATTCCCCACCATCCAGCCAGAGCTGAAGAAGCTTCTTGGATGAGAAATGAAATGTCTTCAAAGAAAAAACAAGGAAGTCCAGTTGCCTCCTGAGAAAGCACCTTTGGGTTCTCCAGAGGAAATTAACTTTTAGGTTGAATACTCACAAGGTGATTCTTCTCTTCACTTTCCACCTGATAAAAATGGTCTTTTTTGCAACTGTGTAAAAATTGCCTCTTCCTTTCAGTGTGTACAGTAACACACAATACGTTTGAGGAAGACTTTCAGACAGCAGTTTGATCGTGCTAACAGTTAGCAGAGAGAAGTAGAAAAGAAAATAACTGAGTCTAGTAACTAGCAACTAATGAGCCTAATAACTAGTACTGTATTTTGGAGAGACAGAGGGGAAGACAGAGAGAGAAAAGACTTGGAGCAAAGGAATAAGAAAACTGCCAAGGTTTTCAAAACTGAAGGAATTGCTGAAAGTCTAGAAGCTGAAACAATTTTGATTTTGAAAGTTTGTCAGCTTAGCTAAACAAAGCCTTTTAGTATATTATAGTATAGTATAGTATAGTATAGTATAGTATAGTATAGTATAGTATAGTATAGTATAGTATTAGTATAATGTAGTAACCACCAGCTTTAAAACAGCTGCTTTGTGATTAGTTGTTGATTGTGCTTTGAAGGGCTGACCCAAACTGACATGTTACAGTTTGGATTCAAAACTAATTTTAGAAAGAAAAATGTCTTAACCTGATGGATGATTTTTATCCATGGAGAAATGGGATTATGTTACTCTGACCCTCGAGGGCTTTTTTATTACCGTATTTTCTGGCGTATAAGATGACTTTTTAACCCATGAAAATCACCTCAAAAGTTAGGGGGTCGTCTTATACGCCCAGTCATCTTATACGCCGGAAAATACGGTAGTGTTATGCCATTGTTCCTCTTCAATTTCACCCTCTTGGTTAAGGGGCATAAGTCAGTATGTGACTTGAGGATAGTCATAGAACAATCACCATCAGAAAAGGCCCTGTGATTATAGTGACAAGAACCACTTTTATCATCTTTGGCTGATACATCAACTACAACTATTCCCAGACAAGAATACTTAACCATCAATACATTGCAATCTCCCAACTCAGTTATTGGCATGACCTGTAAGTGGTTATCCTCATGTCTAGTCAAGATCTACAATCTAAGGGAAAGTTGCTATGTGATGCACTGATAGGCACCGTTGTCACATTATTGATGAAAGAACTTCATGGGAAACTAATTTGCTACTAATCGGGTTTATGATTTTAACTTATAGATAAATGAATCTTCTATACCTAAAATGACTTGTTCCTCCAAGGGAACTCTCTGACCATGGCATTCATCATGAATATTTTATTTTTATTTTATTTTATTTTAATTCCATTTATATCCCGCCCTTCTCCGAAGACTCAGGGCGGCTTACAAGCTTAGCAGTAGCCTTCATTCCCAATGAATATCCCAATGATGTCACATCTCACAGACATTCATTTGGCAAATTGGTTTAAAATATTTATAAGGTTTATATTCCATCCTTCTACTTACACAAGCACTCCAGGTAGTTTAGAATGTTGCAAATAAATATACACTTAGATATAACACTGTGTTATATATAACAATACATGTGCAGTTAGTAAAGGTGTTAGATTATAATTTGAATTGGGAAGATGCAGGTTATAACTCATCATGATTTTATTTATTTATTCATTTGATTTATATAGCTGCCTATCTCACTTTTACATGGCGGAAGCTCATTGGGTAAAGTCGGTCAATCTCCAAATTGTTGTTACGGGCAGGAGGGAGGAGTGTGGTGTATTTCATCTTGAACTTATAGAGTTAAGGCAGGATATATAAACTCAGGGCTTTTTTTCTCATAGAACGCTCAGAATGGAGTTCCGGCAACTTTTTTGGATGGAACCTTGTAGGGTAGGCAAGGTGGTTTGTATGACATGTGTGAGTTCTGGCACCTTTTTATTTTACAAAAAAAGCACTGTACAAACTAATTAATTAATTAAACTCTTGGTGAAAGAGAGACAGATGCCTGAGCCATTTTCTAAATTCTGAGACAGTGGGAGCCAGGAAAGCACACCTTAGCCTGAGACCCTCCCAGGAAAGGGAGCTGTTCTGCATAAAGATGAGCAAGCCTCTGGCAGCAGAAGCCTCTCAAAAAGAGTCTCCCCTGCTGCTAAGTGACCACATTAATGCCTAGCAGGAGAGGCAGTTTCTCACATTTAGAATTTTAAAGGGTTAGGTCAGCATCTTCAGTTGTGCCCTGTAGGCAACTGGCAGATCATCAAGTATAAGCATCAGGTGATCGATGTCTGTTTAATTGGTTAGTAGCCTGTCTGACACAATTTGCTCCAATTGCGATTTCCAGATCCTTTTTTTAATGGTCTGGTAACTTTATGTAAAGCACCCTGCAGAGTCAAGATGGGATGTAATCTCAGCGTAGATAACTGCTGCTAAATCTGATCGGTTTAGGAAGGGTCACAGCTGGTACTGTGCATGTACATTTCTTGCCACAGCCATTATGTATGAATTCAGTACAACCAAATCTTTCATGTAGGTCCATATAAAATAGATTTTATTTACATCTTTGAGCCAGTTTTTCCCCCCTGTGAAACAGTGCCTTCATCTTGCCTGGATTCAGTTTAAACTGGTTCTTCTTCCTGATCCTGCCCATTATTGAAATTAGGCAGTATGGGAGGGTATTAAGTGCTTTTCTTGAGTACAGCAATAGAGCTCAGAGTCATCACATATCAACGTTGTGTCATTACCCACTCTATTCCAAAACTGCAAATGACCATCAGCAGCACTTCTCTGTAGCTGGTAAATAATAAAACAGGACCGCCCAGGCCAAAACTTGCCAGACAATTCAGGAAAATTCCATACTAATAGAATCGTACACCACAATGCTACACCCTACCCATCCAGCTTTAAAGCAATATCCCAATCAAAAAGTCAATTGGAATATATCCAGATACAGTAATCCATTTTTATCAAGATGAATCTGAAATTAGGAGGCCATTATTTTCTCAATCACCTTTACCTACCATTTAAATATTTGAGACTGGCTGTAGTTAACAGAGATATTTCAGATGCTTTTTTAAAAATAAGTCTTATAACTGCTTCCCTTAAGCCAAGAGGAATAGATCCCATCTTTAAAAAAATACAAATTATGGGGCTAGTCCCATTCTACTTGATTATTGAAAAGAGTCCTTATGAACAAGATCAGAAGCTGCCAATTTTTCCTCCCTGTCACCTGCACGAATGTAGGAGTCCACACTGCAATGAATCCAACTGACTTTGTCTATAAAGAATGAGGAAAATTACTCATAGGAAGCCTCAATTTTTTTTCTACTTCTTCTAATACCTTGATTAAATGTTATACGATGAGAAAATATTGCCAGCTTCTTTCATGCAAATGTAAAGAGGATGGAGAAATGAGCATTCTCTTCTGTATCCAAATGTTAAGACAAGAAGATTTCAAATGGCCTTTAAAATTCACTGTGTTAATTCCATGTAACTTAGAAAAATAAAAAACTGATGGCAGAAAAATACTCACTCTGCCCTTTGAGTTTTTTCTGTGTTTGTTTTTGTTTTCCTTCTAATTTCATTACTTTTAATTATTTTTATTATTATTTCTTTTATTTTATTTACTTTTTTATTAATGTCCTATCTAATCCATCCCAACAGTTGTCCCACATGCTCCAATCCTCTGCTTCATTTCTCTAGGGGTCTCTGATAAACCAGGTCACCAATTTCACTTTTAGTTAGGAAAAAGGGCAGATCCTTAGTACCTTCTGTTCTTTGGTAGCCTTTCCCTGATTATTTATAAACTATAAACCAATTTTGTTACCATTTATGTATACGCTGAAAGTGTATGTGTTTAATCATCTCACCATCTAGCTGTTATTGTGGAGAATTAATTAAGATTATTATTTGTAATTAGGGTTCATAAACTATTCTTGCATTTTATTCTATTTTAAATATTTTAGGTTATATGATGCATGAGAGACAAGAGTATGTCTTCATGGACATTTTCAGCCATTCTCCTGTTGCTCTTCTGTTTAATGGAGCTTCCTCAGTCACAGTACATTGCAGCTGCAGTACAATAAAACTGGAGGATACCAGGTTGGGGAAGAGCTTGCTAGAGAGGGAGTCATTTCTGCTCCAGCAAAAATTAATTTTTGCTATTACTTCAGATTCTGAAATGACAGGTGCTTCAGAGTAGATAAACCAATGAGCCTTGAGAAATAATTTTCAGGAAAGTCTGTCCAAACAGTAAGGAAGAAAAAAAAAGGCTACCAGCTTTGTATTTTCTTTTATGGATCTTTTAAAAAGCAACAATATGTGTAACAATTAAATCAGCTTTAATACCATTAACATTTATCACCTGGGGGAGTGCAAGATCGTACAGATTAGTTCACAGCAGAAACATAATTTTCCATGATAAATTGTTTACAGCTGATTTACATGCTTGATGATAACATTCCTCCAGAAAAAAAGATCGGGCAATTGGTGGATACTTTCCATAACAATTTCCATAAGACATTGGAAACCAGCATTCTAAAAGTAGATTATTTGTTATTTCTCTCACAAATGGACTGAGATGTATTCACTTCTCTGGTACAAGCTGTTTTCTATGTTCTGAAAGACATGCTATGTTTGATGCATCTTCTCCTATTTTCCACTCTTTGGTTCCTTGTAATCCAGCTATGGCAGACAAGAATTGGACAAGCTCGTCAAAAAATTTACTTTTCATGATCTGCAAACACACACATTTGTTCCATTTTATGTTTCCATTATTATATTGTGCCTTGAGGGCATTCAAACCAAGCCAGCTGACCCTTTCTTTGATTATATGCAACCTATTGCCCCATAGATTTTCTCCCTAAATACTAGAACCCTTTTAATATGAGGATTTGATGTCTCTGAGTCACAGCTTGACAGCATGATGGTTATTCAACTTAATTTTTGGTAGGGCTCCATCAGAATCAGGGTAAGATTCCAAGTTTCCTAATTGTGTACTCACACTGTCAAAACAGAATTCTGAAAGACATTGTACAATTAAGGGAGAAGAGTCCTTGCAATGTGTGAAATAACCTACTTCACATGGCACAGGAAAGATATGGCTCACTGATGGAAGTATTAAACCTCAAAAAGGGTTGGGACTCCTGAGCATGAAAGAATTGAGGATGGCAACTCTGGAGCAAAGCTTCAGTCAACCTGATGTCTCAGGTCAGCTTTGAGATGATACCAGCAATTAAATTAGAGTAGAGTAGAGTAGAGTAGAGTAGAGTAGAGTAGAGTAGAGTAGAGCAGAATATTTATTGTCCTTGTGTAACTCACAACAAAATTAAATAATATTAAAATTTTAAAATACTAAGAGTGATGGGAAAAGAGCATTTTATAGTTTCATCTGGAACTCTGGACTGTTCAAGGCACCCTCTGCTGAAGAAGAGCATATTCTCCCGATGTGTGTATAATGAATGTCTGCATCTGCTCCTGGCAATGATGCTAGCAGCAGTGAGCATCTGAGTTAACAAATGGGGTAGGAGAAACAGCAGCAAAGGGAAGCCCCTCCCCGCCTCCCAGCTTCCTTTTCGGCTCAAAGCTAGATTTCACCTATGCCTTAATTATTTAAAAGCCATTATAATACTGCTGTTGGTGGGTGTTTTATCAAGGTCTGTGTTGCAAACCATGCTGCACGTGGTACCTAGTAAATGGCAAAAGAGGCTGTATGAAAAAGCTGCCACAATGGGCTGCCCGTGTAAAATGGTTGGAGGAAAGAAAACACCTGGGGCTGTAGCCAACAGGGAAGGGAATGAAAGTGCAAGGCTGACCAGAGAATGGCAGCTTTGTTTGCTGTCAAGGGCTCCAGTAAGTTGCGGGTGGAAGAGATTGCAAGGAAATGAGTCTTGGAATGACCCTCCCTGGAGACAGCCTGAGTTCTATCCTTGGAATGCCTTGGTGGCATTCCCTTCTGACCTGGGAACGCCACTCTTCCATCAATTGGAGGAGGTTGAGAAATGGTATGTGCAGGTAATCCTTGTTTAGTGAATGCCTCATTTAGTGACCATTCAGCTAGGATGTTGATGAAAAAGTAATATTGCAACCAATCCTCACTTTTACAACCTTAGCAGGTCTGTAAAGCAAAGGAAAATTGAAGTAAGATCATAACACTTTGGTGCTTTACCTAGCAACTGCTTCACTTATAATGACTGAGTGGCCAGTCCTGCTAAATGAGGGCCTCTAAATGAGGATTACCTGTAATTGGAAAAATATAAACAAAATTGTTGTTTTTCATAGACTATCATTCTAAATATTATTTCTTGCCAAAGCTAACAAGAGAGGGAAGAGAAGGAAAGAAATCAGAAGCACTGCTGTTATGTCTCTTTTTCTATGTAAATAAAATTGCCTTCTCTGAGTTGCATAAATATGAAACTGTGGATCCTGAAAAGGGCTTCTGGATAAAAGAGATATTTTACTATCTTCAAAAAGCGTACCACCCACCTATAACCCATTAATCTGTTGTCTAGGTCCTGGTATTTTAATGTACATGGTATCGTGCATTAAATGAATATAATCTATGGTAAAGTCCATTTGTCCATATAAAATAAAAACAAGGTCACCTTCAGAACAGCAGTCAAATAAGCAATGCCCCAATCAAGAAACTGCCAAAGAGCCATTAGTAAACAGTCCAACCAAAGAATCCCTAGGCTCGCCCCCACCCACCCAGACAGGCAAGACCCCAGGATATAAACAGACTAGCACTGATGAAGTTACCTAGCTGGATAATGAAATGTCTTTAAGAAAACAAGCAAGCTCAGAGAGCACCAAGGACCCCTCAATAAAAACTTTAAATGATGATGATAGTATATTGTGTCGGTGAAGTTACTTGTAATTTTAATTGCAGGTGGCTTCTCCCCAGGTGGCAGTAGGTCAGCATGAATTGAAAAAGGCTCGTCTCAGCTAGTTTGACTGCACTCCCTCTTGTGGCCCTGTTACCCATCCCATCACAGAGAGAGGCTACTGCCCTCACAAGACCTTGCCACAGCAGCACCTGGGCCAATTCTTAAATACCCTCCCCCAGGAAGGTGAAACTGGCTCCCTCAGTGGTCAGTATATGCTCTTTTGCTCCAACAGATTTTCCTTGGGCAGGGATAGATCATTTTGTCATTTGTAGCTCTCAATTTGTTCATTAGGCCCACATTGCTGTAGTTATTTTAATGGATATTTTTGTTTAATGTGTGCTAGGATGGCTGCCAAGCAGAAGGTGAGATTCCTAGACTTATCAAATGAAATAAATATCTGGCTTTCCTAGATGTGAGGCATCATAAAATGTTTCGCTTTCTAGTAATCTTTCCTCTTTTTATGGGCAGAAAAAGAAGAACAGCCTGCTTAGAATGAGGATTCAACTACAAGAAGCGAAGGAAGTAAACGAAAAGAGCCTTTTCCAGCGATGACAAAGAAAAAAAAGGGGGGGGGAGGGACCAAAAGGCAAGATGGCAGTGCTGTCCAAACCTGTCTTTTTGCATGGTCATTGAGATTGCACCCTTGTGCAAAAAGAGGTGCTTCAGTTGCAATGCTACAACCGCCTCCTTGCCTTTTTGACTCCCTTTGAAAATTCCATGGTTCCTCAACCTGGTATTGTGTGTGATTACAATTCCCGCTATTCTTTAGCCACCTTAATCCTCACAGCTAATGGAACTGACCCCTTCATGGATTACTGCCTTGTCACAGCGAAGGGGCTTGTGTAATTCAATGAAGCTATGAGCTATGCCGTGCAGGGCCACCCAAGATGGACAGGTCATAGCAGAGAGTTCTGACAAAACGTGATCCACTGGAGAAGGGAATGGCAACCCACTCCAGTATCTTTGCCATGAAACCCCCATGGACAGTACCAAAATGAAAAAAGATATGACGCTGGAAGATGAGCCCCTCAGGTCGCAAAGGCGTCCAATATGCTACTGGGGAAGAGCAGAGGGCTAGTACTAGTAGTGCCAGAAAGAATGAAGCGACTGGGCCAAAGCCGAAAGGACGCTCTGCTGTCCAAAGCCAAAAGGACGCTCAGAAAGGCTGAGGCCTTTGAACTCTGGTGCTGGAGAAGACTCCTGCGAGTCCCTTGGACTGCAAGGTGATCAAACCGGTCAGTCCTAGAGGAGATCAACCCTGACTGCTCTTTCGAAGGCCAGATCCCGAAGCTGAAACTCAAATACTTTGGCCACCTAATGAGAAGGAAGGACTCACTGGAGAAGAGCCTCATGCTGGGAAAGGTTGAGGGCAAGAGAAGAAGGGGACGACAGAGAATGAGGTGACTGGATGGAGTCACTGAAGCAGAAGGCCTGAGCTTAAATGGACTCCAGAAGATGGTAGAGGACAGGAAGGCCTGGAGGAACGTTGTCCATGGGCTTGCGATGGGTCGGACACGACTTCGCAACTAACAACAAAAATTGGAACTAAAGTTTTTATTTCACGTGATCCTGGCAAGAAAGTTTAATAATGCATCTGGCACAGTATTACTTATTCTAAAAATACTTGACCAAATCCCCAGAGCTGATGCAGCCATGCAAAGCTTTGGATGAAAACCTCATATCCTTAAATCCAAAGTTAAGGATACCCAGGCTTCATTAAGCTATTTGGGGATTCTATCACCTTTCCCAGTCAGAAGCATTTCCCGTAAAAGTGTTTTTGTTTTTCTGCAAAGCCTTGGGTTTGGGATTACAGGACTGGGATTACAGTGTTCCCTTCTGTGAAGGGATGGTACTGATTTGTCTTCATAAGGATCCATACTCTGGGAATCATATTTTCTATTAGTCTTTAGAATGTAATATTATCTAGCCATTGGCATCTCAGCAACCCATAATTCTAAACCTCTAAAGCTCCAAAACAATGCAGTGCTTCAGCACTGCAATTAAATTTGATATATTCACACACACACACACATACACAGCTTCAGCCTCAGGCCCAGAAACATTAGCATGTGAAAGGGCATAATCTTGCTTGTGCGTATATGTGTGTATACACAGAGAGAGCAAGCACAGTATATTCCAATATAGCTTTCTTTGATCTTCGTTTTCTTTCCATCAACTGCTATTGATTCTGCATTACTGTTTGAAAAAGCCATTGTCTTTCATCCTTTTTCAGTGGGAAGAGCTTTTTAGATTTTTTCATTCTCTTTGATGAAGAAAATACAAGCTGTAAATCTAAGTTATGTATGAAGGTGAATATAGGTGTCCCAAGATAACGTTGCAGGATCCAATCTGAGTTGGTCACTAGGATAGGTTTACTCTTCCAAGATTTCAGACTTGTTCCATCTTCAGGGAACTTCTCTCTCCCCAAAATATGAAAAACACATTCTGGTGAGAGTTGTTCCCTGAGGATGGGCTCCAGCATGAGTCCAAAAGCTCGGAAGACAAAAACCTCTGGTTCCAGTGACCGACCCAAATCAGATCCTCTAAGTCAGGGGTAGGCAACCTTGGCTCTTTTATGACTCGTGGACTTCAACTCCCAGAATTCCTGAGCCAGCGTGGCTCAGGAATTCTGGGAGTTGAAGTCCACGAGTCATAAAAGAGCCAAGGTTGCCTACCCCTGCTCTAAGTTATGTTTTCTAGATAGACGCTTTCATACACACTATTTGAAATTAAACTTTCTACTGACCTTATGATGGATATATCTCCCCAGAGACTTCCTTTGACTTTTTCAGAGGATTTATATTACAAATTGGACATCCAGGCACATATTTTTGACTTATCACTGAAATATAACCATAGAATAAAATAGAGCTGGAAGGGACCTTGGAGGTCTTCTAGTCCAGCCCCCTGCTGGACTACTGTATGTATGTGTTTAGTTTCCAAAACTTTATTAAATTTCAGAAAAGTATAAAATACAAAAAAGTGAAGAAAAAAGAATTTAAAACAAAGAGGCAAGAGGGTAAGAAAAATAAAATTAGGAAAACAAAAAGGGAAAAAAGTTACAGGGGAAAAAAAACTTCCAACTTTCTTCAGTACAGATAAAAAGTTAAAAATCCGCAATTCTTTTGAACTAAAATAAATCATAACTAATAGTACTTCTATCATTATAAACAATATATAACATCAAAACCCAAGGTTAAAATTTCTTCTTTTTTTTTGTTTCAATGAAAAAATCCAATAGTATTTTCCAAATCAAAATGAAACTAGACAAAGTCTTTTCTTTAATCAAAGCAGTCAATTTCTGCCAACTCCATTTATTTCACCATCCATTCTTCCATTGTGGGCATATGTGAGTCCTTCCATCTCTGCACATACAGAAGTCTTGCTTCTGTTGTCATATTAAAGGACAAAATTCCATGGATTTGTTTTCAAATTTGTTTGTACATCAAACCTAAAAAGAAAAGCCTCTCGCTTCAGTTGTATGCTTAGTTTAAGAATTCTCTGAGTTAAAATACTTATGTGATTCCAGTAAATCTCAGCTTTCTGACATTTCTACCAGAGGTGATAAAAAGTGCTTTCAGATTGTTTACAATAATATGTTCGTGAAATAGTTCCCTAAACGTTTCTAGCACTTTTAGAAGATAAGTCAGCAGAATAAGTTTTTTTAAATGTTTCATTCTTGTGAGCTTTTAATAAGCAAGTACATCAAGAAAAGCAATTGAGAAGGTACTTAATGTATTAAAATAGACTTCCCAGAACTAATCAACCCTTCTGGGCCCATCCTGGATCCATCTAGAAACTCAAGTGTGTTATTCTTAAAGGAAGATAACTGAACTTTAGTACTCTATAGGAAAATAACACTTTCTTAACTGCTTTTAATGAACAATAATGAACAATAATTTGACCTGGATTTTATTTTTCTTCTGAAGAAGGGCAGACATTTAAGTGAAATTATTATAGGGAGATGAAGGATCCTCATCTTTAGTGGTCTCCAGTCCCACTGGTTCCCCTGCTTCCCCTTAGCTACCAAGGAAGACCCATGGAGCTTTCTTTGTGATTGGGAAGTGGACTCTGCCCAGAAAACTTTAGGGTGACTGAGACAGGCTTTGAAGAAAAAATCCAATAGAAACAGCACCCATAAGCCACTTCAATGATAATAATGCTAAAAACAACAACAACCAAGGTCATTTAAATGTAGCTGCTGACATAATTTGTTCTGAAATATTTCCAAAATGAATTTTAAAAGCACAGTTCAAAATCAAGTCCTCTCTTGGCTGAGTTTGAATCCTGGTGATCTCATAACCATAGGATTTTCTTCATATCCTTTTTAAAATCCCATTTTACCCCTGGTATTTCTTGGCGGTCTCCTATCTAAGACTTAACAAGGTCCAGCCTTCCTTAGTTTTTCAAGACCAGCTGAGATTGGCTAGGTGCTTTGCCTAATTATTATCAGGCTGCTCCCCGGTTCTGACCGTTGTGAGAGAACGGGGATTGTCCCGGGGTTACCCTGCTCTAGTGGCAGAAGAGCTGGGTTTGCAGTCTGGATATTCCCCTTCCATTTTTAAGATCCTCCCCTTTTTATTTATTCGATCTGGGTCTGTTTTTGCTGTATTACCTAATTTTACCATGGCTTTGAGATACTCCAGCACGGTTTTACTCGCTCTCAGAGGTGCCCCCCCATCCTGGGAGCGACCCGCCTTACCTTTTAATTTACCCTTGATGACGGGTCCGACTGTTGGGACCCTGAGAGATGGCCGGGCAGAAACAGGGGCCTAAGATATAAATTTAACAAGAGGCCCCTGATTACTTTTTTAGCTAAATTTTTTGTAGGGTTAGGGAGGGGGGAGGGTTGTGGTTGGTTGGAGAGAGGGGGCACTCTGCCAACTGCTGTTCAGACCAGGCCTAGTAGAGATCGCGTTGAGAGGGAGCCGGGGTCGGTCATCTCTGGAGCTCTGGAGCGGGTCGTGGGAATGCCAATTCCCACGACGATAGGGAATGGCTGCAGGTGTAAGATCAGAGGGCCGTATCGACCTCCAGGAGGGCCTCTCCGCTATCTCCAAGCGGTGAGGCGCTCCGACCCTCTGCCTTCGACCCAAGGCTCTGGGAGCGGGGATGTGCAGCCACCTGAGCTCCGACTGGTGTACCTAAATGCCAGGTCCGTTGCTAATAAGGCTCCCCTCGTCCGGGATTTAGTCGAGGGTGAGCAAGCGGACCTGGCTTGCATTACGGAAACCTGGTTGGGCCCAGAGGGTGGTATCCCCCTGGTGGATCTCTGCCCACCAGGCTTCCGGGTGCTACACCGGCCTCGGACTCAGGGTAGGGGTGGGGGAGTGGCTGTAGTTATGAGGGAGACCTTATGTCCGCAGGAGGCCACCGTTCCTCAGATAGTCGGGTGTGAATCTCTCTTATTGAGGTTTGGTCCTAGGGCGCAGTTGGGCTTGCTGCTCGCGTACCTTTCGCCTAGTCGCGTAGCAGCAGCCCTGCCTGAGCTTCTCGATATCCTCTCAGGGCTGGTGATTGAGTTTCCTAAACTAATAGTTTTGGGAGACTTCAATCTACCATCCCTGGGAGGAGTATCTGAGTTAGCTCGGGAGTTCATGGCTTCCATGACGGCCATGGACCTGACGCAGGTAATTCATGGACCAACCCATGAGGGAGGCCACTCCCTTGACTTGGTTTTCTTATCTGGTCGGTGGTTAGATGATCTTGGTGGGGGCTCCCCAATTGTTATGCCCCTGTCATGGACCGATCATCATCTCCTGCGGCTGGTCTTCCGTTTTGCCACCCCCCACCGTGGGGTTGTTGAGCCAACTAGATGGTTCCGCCCCAGGCGCTTAATGGACCCTGAGAGGTTTCAGGCAGCGCTGGGGGCCCCACCTGCCTCCCCAGCTCACAGCTCGGCGGATGCCTTAGTGGAGGCCTGGGAAAGGACGGCCACGGAGGCACTTGACCGAGTTGTACCCTTGCGGCCCCTGACCCGGCGCAGATCCCAATGGGCTCCATGGTTTTCCGCGGAGCTCCGTGAGATGAAGCATCGGAGACGGGGCCTAGAGAGCGTCTGGAGGTCCACCCGATCTGAATCCGACCGATTGCGACTAAGAACCCATATTAGGTCTTATCTCGCTGCGATGAGGGTAGCGAGATCTAACTATTTCGCTGCCCTCATCGCGTCCGCAGATAATCGCCCGGCCGCCCTCTTTAGGGTGACCCGCTCCCTCCTCAACCAGGAGGTCAGTGAGGATCCCTTGCAGGGGCGTGCCGAGGAATTTAGTCAACATCTGTCGGACAAAATCGCTCGGATTCGGACCGGTTTGGACTCCGACTGGGCAGTATCAGACGATCAGGACACGAGTGATCTTGTCGATGTCATCTGGGAGGAGTTCGATCCTGTGACTCCGGAGGAAGTGGACAGGATCATGGGGAGGCTGAGCTCCACCACATGTTTATTGGACCCGTGCCCTTCCTGGCTGGTTTATGCAGCCCGGGAGGGGACACGAAGCTGGTTCCAGGCGGTTATAGCTGCTTCTTTGAGTGAGGGCAGTTTTCCCGCCGCCTTGAAGGAGGCGGTGGTGAGACCTCTCCTCAAGAAGCCTACCTTGGATCCGGCTGTTTTGAATAACTTTCGTCCGGTCTCCAACCTTCGCTTCCTTGCGAAGGTTGTTGAGAGTGTGGTGGCGCATCAGCTCCCTCTGGTCCTGGATGAAGCGGATTATCTAGACCCGTACCAATCGGGCTTCAGGCCTGGGTACAGCACGAAGACGGCATTGGTCGCGCTGGTGAATGATCTCTGGAGGGCTCGGGACAGAGGATACTCCTCTGTTCTAGTCCTATTAGACCTCTCAGCGGCTTTCGATACCATCGACCATGGTATCTTGCTGCGGCGTCTCAGGGGATTGGGAGTGGGAGGCATGGTTCTTCAGTGGTTCTCCTCCTATCTCCTGGGACGTTCGCAGTCGGTGTTGACGGGGGGGCAGAGGTCGACCGCGAGGCCTCTCGCTTGTGGAGTCCCTCAGGGGTCGGTCCTCTCGCCCCTTCTGTTCAACATCTACATGAAACCGCTGGGTGAGATCATTCGTGGTTTTGGAGTTGGGTATCATCAGTATGCTGATGATACCCAACTTTTCATTTCGACCCCAAACCACCCCAGTGATGCCCTCGACGTGATGTCCCGGTGCCTGGAGGCAGTCCGGGTCTGGATGGGGAGGAACAGGCTTCATCTCAACCCCGACAAGACGGAGTGGCTGTGCGTACCGGCATCCCGGGATATTCAGGATATCCCACCCCTCATTATGGGGGGTGAGTCATTACCTCCTGTAGATAGGGCTCACAACTTGGGAGTCCTCCTAGATTCACAGCTCTCTTTAGAAGATCATATTGTAGCTGTAACTAGGGGGGCATTCGCCCAGGTTCGCCTGGTGCACCAGTTGCGGCCCTATCTAGACCGGGATGCCTTGCGCACGGTCACTCATGCGCTCGTGACCTCTCGTCTTGATTACTGCAACGCTCTCTACATGGGGCTACCCTTGAAGACCACTCGGAGGCTCCAGCTGGCACAGAATGCAGCCGCGAGAGTTGTGTCGGGGGTCTCCCGATACTCCCGTGTTACACCTTTGCTCCGCGAGCTGCATTGGTTGCCAGTTGTCTTCCGGGTGAGGTTCAAGGTGTTGGTAATGACCTACAAAGCCCTCCATGGCATGGGTCCAGAATACCTTGGGGAGCACCTGCAGCCGGCGTCAACTTCCCTCCGCCCAGTACGCTCCCACAGAGAGGGCCTCCTCAGGGTGCCGCCGGTCAAAGAATGCCGACTGGTGGCCCCCAGGGGGAGAGCGTTCTCTGTGGGTGCACCGGACTTATGGAACCATCTTCCGGTAGAGCTCCGGATGGCGCCCGACCTCCGCTCCTTCCGGCGCGACCTTAAAACCCATCTCTTTAAGGAAGCGGGCCTGGCCTGATGGGATGGGGTGGGTTTGTTATTATGACTTTAATTTTAAATTTGTACTATGGGCATTGTTTAATCATGTTTTAATAATTTTAACTTTTGTATCTGTCTTTTACGTATTGCCCTGTTAACCGCCCTGAGTCTCTTGAGAGAAGGGCGGTATATAAATTAAATAAATAAATAAAAAAATAATAAATAAGGTCCAGCCTTCCTTAGTTTTTCAAGACCAGCTGAGATTGGCTAGGTGCTTTGCCTAATTATTATCCATTCTTTGGTTATCTCATTCCTTTGGTATAGATGTAAAGTTATTTCTGTTGCCATCACTTGAGGGATGCCTCTAATTCCTAGATTTGTTAAAAGGTTGGGGAGATGCTTTACTCACAAATCTGTCAATGGAGCTTCAAACACAGAAAAAAGCCTCAAAATGGGGGCATGAGCTGATCCCTTTACAAATTATAGTCCACATGGGTATAATTATTTTCCCAACCTTCCCAATGACCTCCCAACCATCTCTCATTATTTGCATCATGAACGCCTCAAAATGAATACGGAGATACTGAGAATTTTGTTCCTTATGAATGCTAGCCACAACTATTGTTGGCTATACTTTTCTAAAAAATGTGGGAAAAGGTTGAGGGATTCCACCACTTTTTATTTTTCAAAAATGAGCAAAGTGGCCAGAAATGTTCTTCCAGTTTTATTTAAACAGTTTGCTACAACTACAGTATAACAAGATCAGCCTTCTTCCTTGAATAAGCATAGAAAGAAGCAATGTTACAGAATCACATGGACGTTTCACAAAGCACCAGGGAAGAAGCCTCTTGGCAACAAATATGGTGTTACTATAATAAATATATCACTTTAAAAGTAACATTTATTTATTTAGAAAATTTATACGGCCGCCCAAATCATTCACTGTAAGTCCGGGTGGCTTACAGAAATAAAAACCCAATACAAAACCCAATAACCCTCTCCCTGGCACATAGATAGATAGATAGATAGATAGATAGATAGATAGATAGATAGATAGATAGATGGATGGATGGATGGATGGATGGATGGATGGATGGATGGATGGATAGATAGATAGATAGATAGATAGATAGATAGATAGATAGATAGATAGATAGATAGATAGACAGACAGATAAACACTTAGACTTATATATCACTAAGCGGTTTCCAGAGTCAACATATTGCCCCAACAATCTGAGCCCTCACTTTACCAACCTCGGAAGGATGGAAGGCTGAGTCAACCTTGAGCCAGTGAGAATCGAACTGTTGACAGCCAGCAGTCAGCAGAAGTAGCCTGTAATACTGCATTCTAACCACTTTGCCTCTATGGCTCTTTAGATAGAGATAGATAGATAGATAGATAGATAGATAGATAGATAGATAGATAGATAGATAGATAGATAGACAGACAAATAGATAGATAGATGATAGAGTGTGTGTGTGTGTGTGTGTGTGTGTGTGTGTGTATGTGTGAAGTCCTGTCTATCAAGAAATCAGAGATCCGATTACAGATCTCATCACAGACATAAGGAAGAACTGTGAGACAGCCCCGCAGTTCCACTTGCATCCCATTGTCTCTGTATTTTAATGAAATGTAGGGGAAACCCTTCATAATCAGATCTGTTCTTGGTGTCCTATCACTTTGATGAATGAACATTCCAGCTATGACTTTTAAGCCATTCTTATTCTGCACCATGAAGAGAATATGTAACTGAAGGTCAGACTCTCCATTTTAACATTTTATTCAAACAGCAGTGGCCTGTATAATTAGAATGGGCAACAAACAGTAGCCTGTACATTCTTAACTGTTCTGTGAATGATTCTTTCTCAGCCAAGCCAATACACAGTACTGAAATGAGGGCTGGTATTTAGAAAAGCATAAAAAAAGATGACGGCATAAAAAAAAATTGAGAATGCTCCTTAGCCATCCAGCAGCTAATTGTTTGTTTTGTTAGTTTAAGCAACCGCAATCCACATGACTGCACTTTGCTATGAAAAGTTGCTCTGCCAATCAAGGAACTATGTAGAGAAGAATCCCATAGCAATGAATCTAATAGCAACATTGAATAATTGCTATTGCTGACCAATTAGCAAGAAGGAGTGGCTCTGGGGTTTTCATCACCCTGAATCTGATGAGATTATCTTTGACTCTCGATGGAGCAGCACTTCCCTAGACAGCGTTGGTACAAAATTTAGAGACCTTCCGGGACCTATTCCTGAACCAGTCTCTTCTGTTTGATCACTTCCCAATTGGACTTCCCTATATGTACTGTAGTCTATATAGGGCTGCCCTTGAAAATCACCTGGAAGTTACAACTGGTTCAGAACCCAGAAGAATGGTAACTATCACAACCTAACAACCAAGCAAATGAGCAGAAAGTATTACAACTAAACTTTAGTAGAACCAGCTTATCTCTGGAAGAATTATCATGTCTTACAAATATTCATTCATTCAATCAATCAATCTGAATAGCCACCAATCTCAAACCAGTAACTTAATAAATATTATTTATTTATTTAATTTATTATTTATTTATTTAATTTATATTTATTAATTTAATTTGGCTGTTGCTCAACTCCAAACAACTCTATGAGTGTCTGAATTCCATGGGTGTCAGAAATTTATAAAGAAATGCAACCTGATGAATGTTACTGATTCAAAGTTCCCAAATTCTTCACAAAATCTCCTATTCAAGGCTTTGCTCTGAACATGTGACAGCTCAAACTGTATAACAGGCCTAAGGTACCTGGATGTGTTCCCCTACATGTAAACTGCACCCCTTCCATACCTGATTTGGTCGTGCTTTATTTATGAGTTTTATATTCAAGGCCTACTTTTAAAAAATCAGACCCCACAATTAACTTCCTCCAGGGCAAAGGAATGGTCAACCATATTTGCCCTGCCCATCCTATACTCAACATACAATATGTATCCAAACCCATTAGGGATCACTAGTTTCCAAAGTAATAAGGATACAGTTCCAAAGTATGGGCAAATATATTGGAACTGCATCTTATTACTATGCATGAGCCAACCCTATCCAGCATATTTCGGCTTCTCCTCAGCCACAATATGTATTCAGTGCACAGACATACAAGCAAGCACACAGAGAAACTGGGCCCCCGCGATTTGAGAAATCCTATATATTATTCAATCAAGAGAAACTTGTCTTTATAAATGTCCTCCATAAAGCCCTTGTGTTGAGATATGGTACAATTTACTTGATTCAGTTAATTAATGGATTGGTTGGTTAAAAGCAAGCCAGCTAATTATTGGCTGGCATGCTAATAGTAATGTGCTACTTTATAACACCCAGGTGAGCCTTCAGGGTAAGAGATAAAAGAAGTCATTAAAGTTCTGGAATGAACAAGCAGCTGATCAACCAAACCAGTTAAACCCAAATACTAGAATTTAAACTATTATACAGACATATTTATTACACCTAAATTTTTCATCTAAATCTAGAACTGAACTTGCCTTATTTTGACATATTCCAAAGGCAGAAGAACTAAAGCAGAACTGTAGAAGACCTGAAGAAGAACTAAAGAGTATTTACTCTTTTACAGTTGGAAAGACACAGTGACTCAGAGTGCCTGCAAAATTTAATATATTTATGACCAGGACCTCTATAGAATGAAAACTCCAGAAAGGAACATGGAGGGAGAAAGGGGGATCAGCACTGTGATTGACTACGCTAATTTTTAATTGCATAATTTAATTATTGAATTATTTTATTGCATATTTTTGCAGGATCTGCAAATTGCAAAACTGTTCCAATGTTCGTATATGTGTACACACAGAGACTGACAGACAGACAGACAGACAGAGCATGCAAATCGCTCCTCTCCACTGGAATACTGGATTTTATATGGTTTTCCCAAACAATTAAATAACTACAGTATGTATTTATTTATGTTGTTCATTTATATACCTCAAATAAAGCCTTAGCAACTATTTCAATAAATAACAATCAGAACTCTGAAGAGAAATAAAGAGACAAAAAGAATAGCATCATAAAACAAGACAAAATCATAAAATATACAATATCACAGCATCAAACAATAAGTAATCAAAGAACAACCCAGAACACATGGCATCAACACTAGAAATCTGGCAGCAGATTAAATCACTGCTTCTATGTTGAAAGACTATGATACAAAATGAATTTTTGGACTAAACATAAAGAAAAAAGGAACCCAACTGTTTCAAGGAGGGAAAAAGCATTAGCAATACAGTAGTTGTTTCCAGGCAAGTTTCCTTCCTGGTGCACAAAATTCCCTCCCTCCTTTTGTATGGCTGTCCATCTCAACAAGTGAGTCTGGCCAGTGAACAAAATTAAAATAAATTCTGTAATTGAACTATACAGACAGATGTAGCTTGGGAGTCAGCAGTCAATTCCAGTCAGCCCACAAGGCATCATCCAAAGGTTCAGTGCGTCAGCAAACAGATTTTGGAACTCTACCAGATTCAGAAGATGTAGGGGTAGGCCTTCAAAACTGGCCAGCACCGCTGTAAGGAAGGGATGAAATCAAAGTCTGCAAAGGCCAAATGGTGAGATGTCCACGACAAAGGAATCACTTCTGTCTCCCCAGCCAAAGATCCTCATTATCGCTGCCAAAGACCTGGTCCAGAGGATAACCCACTGGATACGTGCGGGCAAATGTTTGTGTTAGGTCCAGGGTGTTGTGGTCCTGAGTGGCCTGTATCGTCTTTCAGATCAGGTCAGGAACTAAGGCTGCATGAATAAAGTAACTGAGAACTAAAACTTTCCAATACAACTACTGCTAAGCTTGTAAGCCGCCCTGAGTCTTCGGAGAAGGGCGGGATATAAATGTAATAAAAATAAAATAAAAATAAATAAACTCCCAATATCATCCCAGGCAGAGAAACTGTTTGGCAGTCGTTCATGACATAGCTGCTCATAGCACACCAGCAGAATTCCCAGCTTATCTTGCTTTCTCAGCTCTAGTCAAACCTACTCTTAGCCTTTCACATCTTGGACCCGGAAAGGAGACCTAGATTATATCATCCATATTTCAGATCTCTATTACACAAACTACTCTACCTTACTGTTTGGAATCAAATCACCCAGGAGATGGTTCTTATTCAGCAATGACCCAGAATTCAACTAGAGAAAAGAGAAAACCCAAGTGTTTCCCCTATGTTGGAAACAAAGCACCACAGAGGGATAAGCAAACCTCTCTGACCCTTAATTTCAGATGCTGTTGGCCCTCCCATGTAAAGTGGACAGAAAACAAGACTAGATGAACTAATTCTACTTTATTGTGAGGCTACAGTAACAGAACCTTGCAGATTTCAAAGTACAAACTTCCTGCCCACCATTTTTAACTGTCTGCTCCATTAGGCCAGGTCCTTACTCAGTTTCTTTCTGTGACTATTAAGTGATTGCAGAAACCTTCCTATCTTGTCTTATTCTTTCCTAAGCAGCATCTCTGCTTCTCTTTCCAAAAGATCATTAATGCATTATATTAGGTATACAATTATGATACCACTTCCCTTGTCCAGCACTTACTAATATAGCCTATCCCTCCTTCAGAATGTACCTTCCATGCAGTCAAAGAAACTACTGTCCTGAATATACTTCCCTCTTTCACCTATAGCAGACATGTCAAACACAAGGCCCGGGGGCCGGATCCGGCCCGCGAAGTGGTTTCATGTGGCCCGCGAAGCCATCCTGGAAACAGTGAGGGAACGGCCCCCACTGCCTTGGCCCTGGCCCAGAGACCCTCCTTCTGCCAGAGACCCTCAGATCTGTCCCACTCCTGCCCAGGCCCCCATAGGCACCCTTGATGCGAACGATGTAGAGCTGGCCATGCCCACCCAGTAGGCCATACGGACTCTAGCCATGCCCACCCAGTAGGCCACGCCCACCCTGGCCATACCCACCTGGCCCCCTGAGGGCAACTGCAATGCTGATGTGGCCCTCAATGAAATTGAGTTTGACACCCCTGACCTATAGCCTCTGTACCAGCAGAACAAGATCCAACAATGTCACATTCTAATTGCCCCCAAAATTACAGTGAATAATAATTCCTCTAGCATTAATTCACCAAGTTCTTCCTTCTTTTTTTTTTCTTCCTCACTTACTCCTCCATGTCCATCTGGCCCACCAACTTCAGGTTTTGCAGAAGAATTTCAAAAAGATATTATAATTCTTTACAGCATAACCTAGCTAAGGCTCCTGGCAAAATCCTAAGCAGTGCTGTCACTCTAATACCATTTTTACCGCTTTTATTATTTTACTGTTTTTATTTTTTAAAGAAAAGTTAAATGTTTATAATCTACCCAAAAACTTTGCTTGTTGATCAGAGTAGACTTATCATAACCATAATCTAATACCCGTGTTTCCCCGAAAATAAGACTGGGTCTTCTTTTTTTTTGCCTCCAAAAGAGGCACCAGGTCTTACTTTCAGGGGGTGTCTTTTATACTCAACTCTGGCACCGATAGCCGACTGAGAAATGCAGGCCTGGCTGCAGAAGATGCCACAGAAGAAGCGGGCTAACAAGGAGAGGCCTAGCTGCAAGGTGAATGGGTGCGGGGCACGTGGGGCAGCTCTACTCCCCCACCCTAGCTTGATTTTTAGGTATGTGCCTTGCCCCAAAACATATATTAGGCCCACCCCCCAAAATCAAGCTAAGGCTTATTTTTGGGGTAGGCCTTACTTTTGGGAAAACAGGGTATAGCTTGTAGTTTAGCCTATAATGTTTATGTGGCTAGACATTATCCTTGACTACAAGGCAACATAGTATATGATTTTCTATGTTTATACAGCTTTGTTCAAACACTGCATTTATTACTTGTGTAATACAATTTTCCTTGGTATAGACATGATAAAGTGAAAAATGTTTTTCATATTCTGTAGTAAAAATGGTATAGTACGATGGTTCGGGATCTCTGTTTATGTGTGTATGTGGGCACATGCGTGTGCATGTGCACACACACCTTCAAGTCAGTGTTGACTGCCTAGACAAGTCCCTTTGGGGGGGACAAGTTTTCAGAAGTAACTTGCCCTTGCCTCCTTCCTAGGGCTGAGAGAGAGTGCCTGGCCCAAGGTTGCCCAAATGACTTCATGTCCAAGGCAGGGTTACAACTCATCATCTCTAACCACAACATCAAACTGGCACTCAGCCATGAAAACATATGGTGTGGCACTGGGTCAATTATACTCTTAGACCAACCTACCTCACAGAGTTGTTGCTGCTAGTAGAAAGTGAAAGATGATTCCAATGTAAATTGTCTCAAGCTCTTGGACAGGGGTCTCCAAGCTTGGCAACTTTAGGACTTGTGGACTTCAACTCCCATGGCTGGCTGGGGAATTCTGGGAGTTGAAGTCCATAAGTCCTAAAGTTGCCAAGCTTGGAGACCCCTGCTCTTGGAGATATCTAACACAAAATAAATAGAACCTATAGCCAGTCAATGAAGCTGAATGCGGGGAATTCATGAAAAACCAAAGGAATTAATTCTTAATATAGTAGAGCTACATATATGAATAACAGTACTGACACTCCAAGATACATTAATGGTTACTACCTTAGATGTTTTTGGAATAAGATTGCTTCCAGTAATCAAATGTCTGAGGAACATCCATATGACACTGCTGTTCTTTTTCATAACCTTCTTATGAACTTCCCAAGAGGAAAAGGAAGGCTGAATTAAAAAGAACTTTGCTTTGATTCAGCATGGCTAAAATGTTTAAGATCCCTAAAAAACATTAAGAAGACTGAATCTTCCTTCAACCCAAATTCTCCAGTAAATCTGCAGTATTACCGGTATTTTAATTTGCAGCAACTTCTCACATGTGCAATTCCTTTAATGCATAGCATGTTACATAAAAATAAACAAACATATGATGTAAATAAAGAAATGTACAAATAACAGGGGTGGGCATTGGGAGTAACTGGGATCCAACTCATGAAGTATTTAATGCTAGAATTTTAGTTTAAAAAAAACCTTGATAAGCAATTTTCTGTCAGAACCAAGCACAGAACCTGCTTTATAAGCACTCAGGTCAACCATAATTCATCTGAAATTCTCTCATTATAATCTGATCTGTTAATGTATGACATGGTTTGTAGTTTTAAAAAATCAAGTAGGTGGTGCACCTTATTAAAGACTGAGAAGCTGTTTCATTTTACAACTCAAAACCATCTCAAGACTTCACTTGCTCAGACTTCCAATTCGGCCCACAAATCTCACAGTCAGTCTAACGTTGCAGCCAATGAAATTCCATTGTATACTCCTACATCTGTTTCCTAGGTAACCATCACAGAGCAATATAAACTGGAGAAACACAGCAGAAGGAAAGGCCCAATGCAGCACCAATCCTAGCCTGCAGTATCTCTGCCTTTGAGCACTCTGGAACACTTCTTTTCCAGCTGATTCATGCAGAGAAAGTTATTCACAAAGTTAAGAAATTGCTCTCCTCTTTTCCCCCCCTTTTAAAGTGAGGCCATTAAAGCTGAATAACACAAAATATACATTTCTTTTCTTTCTTTTTCCGAAGTGAAATTATCACAGGGATATCCTAAATGTTTGATTGGATGGACAGGCACATTGTTCAGTACTCATAAAAATAAGAATGATGTAGGGAAGCGTGAAGCATGTGGGTCTGGTGCTCTGATGCTAACCAGCTCAGCAGAAACTGGGGCCAGCTGTAATAAAAAGTCTTGCATTGACCAACCAAAGCCCTAATGTTTTCCAGAATGAAAAATTGTATCTGCATATTTCATGTATGCAACCTCATGAGAGCTATTGTAACTGAGTAGCTACAAGGCTGAACAATAATGCCAAATCTTTTCTCTGCCTTGAACAGGTTCTTAAACCTCAACTTTATGTCTGTAACAAAGGAGGCAGGACGATGGTGTTAATAAAATTGACTTGTCTTACAAGACATTTTTAAGGAAGTGATTAAAACACTCCTGGTGTATGGAACTTTGTTTGCTCTAGATGTGGTGGCCTTTCATGGAATCAGACAGTTCTGGTTGCTACCTTCTTAGCAGTTATAGCCTCTCAAGATTCTTCTTGGTCCTACCCACATATTTACTGGAATGTATTCCCCACATATTTGCTATTGGATGGAATCTATTTCCTATATTTCCTATTGGGGAATAATTATCTGTATTGTATTAAACCAATTTAACATAATACTATTAACACTGGAATAAATCAAATTCATCTTTTCTCCATCGTCACCCACTACTTTGTACTTATCTCATCTACTTTTAGTGTAAAACCTCAATATGCTATCTGAAGGCCAAGGGTACCCATGGACCCCCAAATATATACCTACCTATTCTAAAATGTTATATTGTACAAGGTGGACAAGGCCTTATCTTCATCAATAATACATTTGAGATCAATCTTGAGACAAAGCAGAATATAGCCCACAAATCCCTCTCAGTGAATGTACACAGCTAGAAAATTGCAACATTTTCTTGTGAATGTACCCTGATAAATAACTCTAAGAACTTACCTATGAATGCAAAATATTGTTTCCTAAACTTGTCTGACCTCTAATGGCCCTGGTATTCTGCTTGGTCATCCTACTTCAATAAATAAATAAATAAATAAATAAATAAATAGGTAGCTTTGCTTCCTCCTTACTAGCTGGGTGAAATCCAAAATCATATTACACTATACACATGATCAATAAAATCAGAATGATAAATTACTATTAGTAAGCTAATTAATCTTATGTCTCCAAATCCTGGTTCATTAAACTGGAAAGGCCATGTTTTTTTGAATTATACTAAGAGAACAGGCACAAGCAAAAAGACACACACATATGAATTGGGAAGAACTATAACAAGTACAGTTTCTCTTTTAGCATTAGAGTTCACAATGCTATTGTAAAGTTTTCTTGGAGTCCAGATGCAATGTGATATTTGATGCATTGCCTCTTGTTTTCCCAGTGGAAAAACACTGTCATGGTCTGTTGTACAGGAATATTATTGCTTAGTGTTTTTGTTCTTTGTGAAAAAAGAGAGAGAAAATAAAGTGGGAAAATAGCTGTTTAGAAGATGAGAAGGGAAATCCCTTCTCTAGTTACTATGCCAGAGTGTATATCTGATGCTCCAAATTCATTCTGATTGATTCAGACTAATTTGTTTTCCATGCATGTGCATAATCCAATCAGTCTGAATCTAATTGGTCTCAGAATTAGATCAATATTCCCAATTGATCTGAATGTTCAAATTGAATTGAGTCCAATTCACACACCACTACAAGATATTCAGCACATCAGTATATCATCTAAACACAGACCAGATTGCTTTTAATTCTTAGGGAATCTTAATCAGCCTCTAAACTCAGGAACTTACTGTGCATGAAATCTCGCATTGGTTTCATACAGTTATATGTTAAAAATGACAAGAAATTGGATTAAACATTAATATGTTCTTTTATCAGGTCAATATTCTCAAGTGAAACAGAGGAATCATATAAAAATTGCCATGTTTTATCAGCTCTGTGATTTCTTTAACCCAGGTTTTATTTAGTCTCTCTGTCAGTAGCGAATATAGAGCCACATGTTCAAAGTTTCAGTAAAAAAAAATCATGTGATAGTTCTAAGCAGGGGTGTCAAACTTGCAACATCACATAACATATAGCGACGTATCGCAACTTTTTTTGCCATTGCCGGCAATGGCATGGGTGCAGTTTTGCTATGATGCATCTGGCCCATAGGCCTGCAGTTTAACACCCCTGTTCTATAGCATTTATAGCAATGTAATGTTTCTATCATAGTCTCTATGTCTCTATCATATTCCCGATATCACAATATGATGTTTCTATCATATTCTCAGATGCTGGGAATCAAAAATAACCAACATCTGCTATTCTTCTATTTCTTCAATTCAATATTTCTAACAATTAGAGAAGAGTTCTATAGTGCATTTTCAGTCCAAAACAAATGAATTCTTGTTTTACCAGCCCATCATGTACAAGGCTGGGTGCAAATATACAACATGTATACATCTCCCCAATGCGGGGGAAAATCTATATAGGAAAAGAAAAAAGTTCCACAAAGGAGAAGGGAATGAAGAGGTGTAACTTGCTGGGAAAGGCACAAAAATATGACAAATTATGAGTTCAGTCAATGGTTCAGAATTACTAATGTGTATCTCTTCCATGTGCCATCAAAGACAGTAGGTTTTACTATAATATGACTCTGGAAACAATGTACAATAATTTTAAAACCAGTACGGAAAGGGATCATCTTTGAACAACATTAACAATTCCACTCCACAAAATATCTGAATTGCCAGTTGAAAACACAATGGTCAAACAATGCTAAAAAAAAATTAACAAAAGGACACGGCAGAAAGCTAAATACGGTACTTAAAATCATATATTTAGAAATATGATATCTATCGCACAGAATATAGAAAGTTGGAAACACAAGCTGGAATTTGTGACAAGCCAGAACTAAAGCAATTTATTTGCTTAATATAGTTCTGCACCTTCATTGACATTTTAGAACACTGTTGGTGGCAAGAATAAGATGCGTATCACTAAGACCTTCAGTCACATCAAGGCAAAAGAATAATACATTTTGCCCGAGATCAACATTGGAGACATTGTCAATTAATCCCCAAAGCCATTCCTTACTCCAGTCTATCTTCATAACACTCTTAAATACAGGAACTAAAATCAAATCCGATGCAAGGTTTTCAATCTCCTTCACGTTCTGCCACCTGGTGGGACATTTCCTCCAACTTTTATGAGCCGCTGGTGCAGCGTTCATTTGACATCCTCTCTGCAGATCTCCCCTAACTGAAAACTATTCACCAGCAAGTCGAGGAAATCTTGTGCCATTTCACAAAAACCTTAATCCACTGCAGAGCTCCCCCCCCACGTCCCTAGCAAAAACAAATTTGTTTGACAAAAACAAATACTTTGGGCTTTGGTTTTCAACACCACTCTTAATTCCAAAGGGCTCCATCCGCTCACTCAAGAACCAAATGAAGGCACATTTCAGTATGTGTGTGTGTGTGTGTGTGTGTGTGCCTGTGTGTTTTAAGGTGACTTTCTCTTGCTCACTTAAACATAAGACCTGCTGTCTTATCTTCCTGGAAATAAATAAATATCCAGCAGCCTCGGCACCAGCCTCCAAAGGCTTGCCTGCATTTGCAAGCATGCCCCAGGCCCAAGCCAAACAGACCAATGCAGGCATCCTCTTCCCTCCCTCCCACTCGCCGCCCTTCTTCCAGGCATCCTCACTCCCCCCCCCCGCCCCGCCCCGCTCCGCTTCAAAGCACTTTCACGCATGCCCTCAAGCGGTAAGATTTGCCCCGGAGGGGCTCCGGAGGAAGCCCCCCCTCCCTTACCTTCCTCCTGCATCCTCTGCAGACACAGGGTTAGATTCTTCCTCCAGCCCGGCATCCCGGCCGAGGGTCAACCTGCCAAGCGGCGCGGAGAGGGCTCTTCTTCCCGGGGGAGGCTTGAGCAGAGAGGCTCCCCTCTCCCCGGTTTTTTTTTTTTCCCCTCTGCCTCCCCTCCACCTCGCCAGGCCAGAAGTGCCGGGGCAGACGGAGCAGCTAGGGAAGCGAGGTTGTCTCCGGAGCCAGTCGGCTAGGCATTGGCGGCTGCCGCGTGCTCCATCTGTGTTTTGGACCGGTAGGAAAGCAGGGGAGGGCAAGCGGAGGGGGCCGGCCGAGGAGGAAGGCGCGAAACCGGCAGACCGAAGCTCGCTGCCGCGCCAGACGGGAGGCTCTCTCTCCCCAGTTTGTTGCGCGAAGTCTCTTCCTCGCCTGCCCTGGAGCTGGGGGGCGGCCGGGGGGGGGGGGGGAAATAGACGGCCGCGGGAGCTGCGGTTGGCCGTGGGGCGCCAGAGGAGAGGGCGGGAGGGATCTACTAAGTAGCCGCAGGAGCCAGGGGAGCTGTGCGGGTGGGGACGGGAGCTTTGGGCTTGGGGCTGCCTTCCAGACCAGCCTTCCGACGGAGCGGGCTTCCGACGCGTGGCGATCAGGGGAGAGGGGGAAGACTTTCGGAGCTCGATCGCGCGTCCTCTCGCCCCACGCCCACCCACATTTGGACGCCTTGCTCTGCGGGAAACCGCGCGAAGTAGCACAACCCGCCTCGCTTTGTTGCTATCTCGAGACCGGGTAATCGCGGGGGGCCCGGTCGTCTGAATGAGTTCCCAACGCCTGCTCTCTCTCCTCCACACGTGCGTGGTTCTTTTGCCTCCTGGGGCCTGTAGGAGTGCAGTGTCGCTTCTCCCCTTCTCTCTCCCTCTCTCTCTCCCCCTCTTTCTCTCTCTCCCCTGTAAAAATACAGGTAGTCCTCGACTTACAACACTTCGTTCAGTGATCGTTTGAAGTTACAACAGCATTGAAAAAAGTGACTTGCGACCATTTTTCACATTTATGACTAATGTTGAAGCATCCCCATGGCCTTGTGATCAAAATTCAGATACTTTGGCAACTGACTCATATTTATGATGGTTTGCAGTGTTCCGGGGTGTGTGTGTGTGTGTCATGTGATCCCCTTTGGTGACCTGACAAGCAAAGTCAATGGGGAAGACAGATTCACTTAACAACCCTATTACTAATTTAATAAGTGTGGTGATTCACCTAACAATTGTGGCAAGAAAGGTCGTAAAATGAGGCAAAACTCATTTAACAAATGTCATGCTTAACCAACAGAAATGTTATTTTCAACTGTGGTCACAAGTCAAGGATTACCTGTAACATTTAAAAGCTGCTGTCCAGTCACCTTTGGGTTCCTCTGTAAGAAGCTGAGATGCAATTGTGGCCTTCGCTTAGCAAGACTAAGAAAAGTCCCAGGTTGTTCCCCTGAGATGGATCCCCTCACCTGCTGCCCTTCCATTATTCCCAGCCGATAGGGATGGTGGTTTGAGGGTTAGCACTTCCACCCATCTGGTGAGAGAAAGCTGGGAAAAATCATTAGGGCTTGCTTCTGCCTTGGAGTGAGGTTGAGGGTAGAAGGAAGCAGCATGTGCAACTCCTAGTTTGGGAGAGTTTCAAAAGATGACACAGCCCACACACTCTTAACAGCAAAATTCTTGATGCCTCGGACACAAGGAGAGATCACCTCTGTCTTGATCCACCCTGCTGGTGCAGTTTTTTTCTCAGTCAAATCAAGGGAAACCTTTAATCAGTCTTTCCCATTTAGTGCCCTATAGGTGTTGAAGGCTCCCCCTCTCCGCCCCCATCCAGCACAGTCAAGACATTTAGAGAATATGGGGAGACTGCAAGAAGGAAACAAACAAAGAGAAATAATGATCATATATTCTTAGTGTTTGGGGGCTCTGTTCAACACAGGGATTATACAGTAATCGTGGAGTTTCAAGTTAAACTGTTACAAGTACTGAAAGTTATTCAGTCTGATCTGGAAGCAGACTGGATCTCTAACAAGCATGTCAAACTCGCGATGTCGCACGACGTCGTGATTTTTCCCCCATTGGGTGCAATGGTGTGGGTGCGGTTTCAGTAAGATGCATCTGGCCCACAGGCCAACAATTTGACATGCCTACTGTAAAGCAACTAGCAGCATTTGACTAATCTGCACCATCCAGATTTAAAGAGGACGTGCTCTGCAGAAATGGCCCTGCATTGTTTAGATATTCATCTGTTGCTTTCTATAGCACCCTCCATCAGGAAGGATTTCACAAAAAATCAATGTTCTAACAACCTAGTAGAATCTGAACATGAAATCTGATATTTTGTAAAAACAAACAAATGCTATAAATTGATGTTTCTTTACTAGATAGAACTGTCACAGTAGCATCTTCTTTAAAGGAGGTTTAGCTTTTTTTCAGCTGAAGGGTATACCCAGGGCTGGACTCCAACAGGTGGGTGGAAGAAGTGGAGAAGGGCATAAGGGAAGGAATGTGATTCGGTTCAATTGAAAATGAGATGAGGTGCATTTCATATGGTTCTAGTACAATTTGATGCAGAGAGTTAGAAAACTAAATTGGAGATTTTGGAGAGCTGGCTCAAAGAAGTTTCTCCTTATTGTCCATAAAACCCCATAAAGCTACTTATAGAGAACGAGACTAGTAGTTTATCTAGCTCTGTATTGTTGACATTGATTGGTAGCTTCTCTTTAAAGTTGTATATGATCTTTCCAAGTTTTACTTGCAGTTACCAAGGACTGATCCTGGAATCTTCTGCATGCATATCATGCCGTATCTTTGAACTGTAACAATTTTCTAGAGGTATTTTTAAGGCTTCCCAGGGACAGACAAATTTGACTTGTGTATGTATCCTTAGTAAATTGCTTTAATTGTTTTGCTTTTAAAGGAGATTTTGAGAATGTCTTTCCAAGTCAAAAATTTAATATGAACTGTCAAAGTATTAATTGTCCAAATTTCAGCTGTCCTGAGTTTTTAAAAGTGTAATTTTGCAACAGGAAGATGGATGCTTTCTTGTCTCTTGTGCATATCCTGGTTCAATACATCACATGAACACTAAGCATCATAAAAATGCAGGGTCTGCCCTTTCGCAGAAGGCTTTTAATCATATTGCTACTACTGAATATTTATCCACAAACTGAATCCATACAAGATATTGTGTACATAAATACACAACTGTACCTGAAGATGAATGATACACATACTTCCAAATGTTTGCCTCCATTATTGTAATATCCAATCTGGATGTTAGGGCACATTTTTCTTTAAAAAAATCTAATGTCATTTTAACATTATTATATTTTTAAAATATCCTTAAGTTAACTTACTTTGACAATCCATTACAATTAAATTGCAGTCTATTTCTTGCTTTTGATATCCTTTGCCTTTTTCACATATAATCTATACTTATATTTATTGCTAAGAATATGTATTGAGTAAGGACTTCACCTTTACTGGAATTGCAGTTTTGAATATTATCCAACAGTAATTTTTCCAATACACTGAGTAATGTAAAACCTAGTATATCTTGCTCATTATTCAACTAGCAAGCTTTAATATTTGAACATCTCCTTTTGTACCTTTCCTTTGTTATTCTTGCCTAATGCCAACTATACTTTTAAAACTGTCCAAGAAGTAAACCGTAATTAAGCCACGTGGATTCCCAAATGAACATGTCCAAATAGTGAGAACAACTCTGAATCCTTCTTCATCTTCCTGTGTTAAAAATGATGTGACTAGCAAGGAAACATATTATATGACTAGCAAGTAAGGAAAAATATTATATGACTAGCAAGTAAAGAAAATGCCTTCCTAGCACTTGTTTGGGATATTTGTCCTTGCTTCGTACTAAATCTTATGTACAACATTTTATGACTTTCTTACACCATTTCTTTCAATTTGTTTAAGCTTTGGGCACAGCAATCTATCCTTTTGGACAGCTCCATTGTTATATCCTCCATCATGATAGCAGGGCAGAAATCAGGGGAAAGTAAAATTCTCACTTCCCTTTGCAAATCTGCAAAATGTCCCACCATACTAAGTTCATGTCTGAGATTAGGAAAATACTGAATCTTGAAGGCCCAGACCTCCAATCTACCTGTTCTCCTGAGTTCCAAAATCTGGACTGATGGTTGTAGTAAATAATGCAGAACTTCCTGTGGGACGTGAGAGGAGAATCTGAAGTCAGATCTTCTCCAGAAAAAGTCTGCCTGCCTGCTGCCTCATTCTTTCTCTCTCAATTCACTTTCAGAATGAAACTTTGGATGTTCTCCTCCTATATTTTGCATCTTCAGGGTGTGTCTCAAGGGCCACAGAAGTACAATTATTACACCCCTTAGATCAGGGGTGTCAAACTCAATTTCATTGAGGGCCGCATCAGCATTGCAGTTGCCCTCAGGGGGCCGGGTGGGTGTGGCATGGGTGGGTGTGGCCTACTGGGTGGGCATGGCTAGAGTGCATATGGCCTACTGGGTGGGCGTGGCCAGCTCTACATTGTTCGCATCAAGGGTGCCTATGGGGGCCTGGGCAGGAGTGGGACAGATCTGAGGGTCTCTGGCAGAAGGAGGGTCTCTGGGCCAGGGCCAAGGCAGTGGGGGCCGTTCCCTCACTGTTTCCAGGATGGCTTCGCGGGCCACATGAAACCACTTCGCGGGCCGGATCTGGCCCCCGGGCCTTGTGTTTGACATGTCTGCCTTAGATTCACTTAAAGGTCTTGCCGTTTTAGGGGTTCTGTTGATTTAATATTGGTCTTGTCAACTTTCTATTGCTTTGATTATAAGCTATACATGTTTTGGAGATTTGGATACCAAAGGGTAGAATGGGGTACATTTTAAGTGAACAAGCAAGCAATCACTTTGCTTGTAACTAGGTAACCAAAAGCAGGCTAATAAGATTGCTTTCAGACAGGTGATTCCTAAAGCTAATAAATAGTTCTTTAATAAGCTATATGCAGAATTGCAATTAATTTTCATGCCACTGAAAACAATATTTTCTTCTCTATCAGGCTGTAACTCCCACATGTCTGTGAACATAGCACTGTTAAAGGGAATTTGGAGAGCATCAGCTTGGCAAAAGCTGGGTATTGTGTGAGAAATTCCGAAGGAAAAAAATTCCTTGGCTGTGAGTTCAAGCTCATCTTGATCACGGGGACAAAGATAGCCGAAGCAGGCATCTTTGCTTGCCCAAAAATAACAATAAAAAGGCTACTGTTTCCTCACATACCTTTTATCTTTGAAATCCGTACTACTTGTGCATTTTTAAGATTAAGATATTACCTATAAGACTCTGAACTGTATTTTAAAGAAAAAGTTTGTTCGAATGGTTGATTAAGCAAATGAACATCATTCACTCTAACCAGGACCCTGAAGTAAATAGTCTGTTTGTATACAGAAGTGAAACATGCATCATTTGTTTTCATGATCCAAGCTGCAAAGAAATAGCATGCAGTAAACAAAAAGATCACAGATCCTTTCACTCAATGTGTTAAGGAATGATAGCCTTCTTTCAGATAGTCCTAAACTGACACTTTTCAAAATTCCAATCTAGCATAGCAGAGGATACTAAATTGTAGAAGGTTATGATCAAGTTATGTGATTACCAAATATCAATGAGACTTCCTCTGGGGTATATTAGTGAAGGACTGTGACTAAACTAGCCTTCACACCTGTTCATTTTGAATTCTTCATTCCAATTAAACACAAGTATGCACATTGATAAAGTTATGGAAATAAGTTTGCAAAATAGGACTTTACATTTCTCATTGTTTGGAAACTTATTACAAAGTTTTAAGAATCAAAAATCACTGAATAATTTCATATTATTCTATCACAGCCTTAATACTGTAATAACAACAAAGGTATTTGCAATGAATGCCACACAATGTTTAATTTCCTGTGGGCAGAATTTCTTAGCAGAGAGGGGAAGATATTTCTGTGCTTTCCTAGACCCTTTATTAGATTGCTAGATCTCAGTATAGATCCGTTTGTATTATGGCAGTGATTTTATAATGCTTGTGACAGAAAATTTCACGTGATTATAGTCAAACTCTCCGTCAAAGGCATTACAACTATTCCTCTCTGTCCTTTTCCCTTGGACAGTGTGATCTGTGACCTTGTTTGAGTGCAGTAACTAAGCAGGGTTGAATCCTTAGTACTAGAACAGTACATCATCAAGGAATCTCAGAATTCTGGATACATCCTGCAAGAAAATAGAGACAAATGTGTTCTACACTATTGCCAATAAAACAACACGTATGCTGTCTGGATGAAGTTTGACTTACCTTTTAATATTTTTCAATTCTTGGTCTTCACTGCTGTGGTTATGCATAAATAATTAATGAAGACATCTCTCATCCTAATCAGAGAACCTGCAGTGGATCTCACCTCTCTCTTTTGTCTCTGAGTTAGCAACTAGGAAGAACAAGTTATCTTCTCTCATGAGGACATCTCTAATTTAAATCCTCTTCTAAACTTACAAGAATGATTTCTCTTCATCTGACTAGGATTATAGAAGATTGAGAGGGACAGATTGCTAAATGAGAGAGAGAGAACTTGTGAGTTCGGTATGGTGCTCTTCTCCCTTGCATTCAAATTCTTGGGCAAGTTATTCATTGGCCAGCTTTTTTGTGAAAATGGGTCTTGCACCTCGCTTTATTTATTATATCAGCTATATTGTCAATAAGCCTCCATTCAGTTTCCTTCTTGTCATTAATGACAAATATTGTGGTAATATATAAATGTTTATAGGGACGCGGTGGCTCAGTGGGTTAGGACGCTGAGCTTGTCGATCAGAAGGTCGGCAGTTTGGCGGTTCGAATCCCGAGTGCCGCGTAACAGAGTGAGCACCTGTTACTCGTCCCAGCTTCTGCCAACCTAGCAGTTCGAAAGCACATAAAAATGCAAGTAGAAAAATAGGGACCACTATGGTGGGAAGGTAACAGTGTTCCGTGTGCCTTTGGCATCTAGTCATGCCGGCCACATGACCACGGAGACGTCCTCGGACAAGCGCTGGCTCTTAGGCTTTGAAACGGAGATGAGCACCGGCCCCTAGAGTCGGAAACGACTAGCATGCATGTGCGGGGGAACCTTTACCTTTACCTTTACCTATAAATGTTAAATAATACTAAATGATAAAGTGAAGACTTTATAACGTTTAATATAATACTGTTTTGTGGATTTGTGTGGTGCATTTGCACAGGGCATGCAGTGTTTTGTCCAAAATACTTCATGCATTTATAGCTGACATGAATAATTAATAATTTACTTTATGTGTTCAATTTCCCATCTCTCTTTATATTACAAGAACAAGGCTAATATAGCAAGAGAATTCTTAAGCTAAAACCAAGAGAAAGATTAAAAACAAGTAGTAAAGAAAATGTGCTCTCCCATTAAAAAAAGCAAGCAAGAAAAAGACATCTGAATGATTTGGCAAGCATTGAAATGTACTAATTGATCAAGTAAAATGTACTTCAAGATAACGGGCCTGATTCTTGTAACTACTGGAAAAAACTATAGTGACTACGTGGTGGAAGGCATAGACCAAACCATGTGTGTGTGTGTGTTTGTTTATTTATTTATTTATTTATCTGCCCACTATACAAATTAAGATTTTAAAAACTATTCTGAAGCCAGAACTAAGAGGGGGAGGAGGGGGTGAGGAAGAGGTCTTCTTACCCTGTCAACCACTTCCAGTGGTGAGTGCCCCTCTCAGGGCCACAGGCAAGCCAGCAAAGCCAAGTTTTAATACCTTTCCAGAAGGCCAAAAGGGAGGGAGCACTTCCAATGGTAGAGGGTTCCATGGGGATTGGACTTCAGCGGAAAAGGGCTATTTTCTTGGAACCTCCCTGCTGGAATTCCTTAGTGGGCCTCTTGCTGGTACAAGCAGGTTGGGCTAGTCCCACTGAGGAGAGATGGCTCCTCAGATAGCCTGGATCCACGTCATATTGGGATTTAAGGTAACAACCAACACCTTGAATTGGAGCCGGAAGCAAATTGATAACCAACACTGCACAGCCATGGGGGTTCCCAGGACTGTGTGCACCTCTGCATTATGTACCACCTGTACCGGTTGCGGCTTCCAACTATTCTTCAAGGTTAGTCCCATGTAGACAGTGTTGCAGTAATCCAGCCAAAAGATGACTGATATGTTGAAGGTTGAGATATTGAAGAAAACAATACAGTATGGCAGGCGGTGCAATACAGATATAAGGGAAAGATCTTTAGTGCACCAATCCTGGTTTCAAAGTAATAGGCAACTTTAACTGATGCCAGAAACAAACTGAGAACAAGTGTGGATTGAACCAGCTAAGCAGCTCATAGTTCTGACTGACCTATCTCAGACACCAGCATTTTTCACTAGTTGATATTTTCTGATGTTTCTTAAGGGAAGGCACTTATATTGTACATTAGAAATGAGAAGGATGGCTTGCATCTCCTTGGGAAAGGTACTAATACTCTTCAACAAACCAAGTATTTAGTAAAGGTCATTGCTAAGACCTTGCCATCACTGTCAAATGCCATTGATTCTAGAGATAAACTGGATTTCCATCTTCGTAAACAGTGAAGTTTCATCAAAAGTAAGTTGTACTTTGAACACTGCATGAACAGATCTTCCAAGATTTCCATCTTGTTTACACAAAGTTCCAGTTGTTCCATGTAAGCATTTACCATGATCAGCTACTAATCCAGATTTTCAATGTTTTCTTAGAATCTCATAAAAATTTATTTTATTTATTTAATACTATTTCTATACCGCCCTTCTCCCGAAGGACTCAGGGCGGTGAACAGGGCAAGAATAAAAATACAGATTACAAAAGTTAAAACAAGATTAAATAAAATAACTCAATAAAATAACCATAACAACCCCCCCCCCAATCCCTACATCAGGCCAGGCCAGCTTGTTCAATAAAGTATGTCTTTAGCTCGCGGCGAAAGGAGCGAAGGTCGGGTGCCGTCCGGAGCTCAACCGGTAGCTGATTCCATAGCTCCGGGGCGCCCACAGAGAAGGCTCTACCCCTGGGGGCCACCAGTCGACATTCTCTGACCGGTGGCACCCTGAGGAGGCCCTCTCTGTGGGAACGCACAGGGCGGAGGGAGGTCGATGCCGGCAGCAGGTGTTCCCTCAGGTACTCCGGACCCCTGCCATGTAGGGCTTTGAATACCATTACTAGTACCTTGAATCTCACCCGGAAGGCAACCGGTAACCAATGCAGCTCGCGGAGCAGAGGTGTAACGTGGGAGTATCGGGAGACTCCCAACACAACTCTCGCAGAGGTCACGAGCGCATGAGTGACCGTGCATAGATCATCCCGGCTTAGATAGGGCCGCAACTGGCGCACCAGGCGAACCTGGGCGAAAGGCCCCCTAGTCACAGCTCCTATGTGGTCTTCCAGGGTGAGCCGTGAATCTAGGAGGACTCCCAAGTTGCGAGCCCTATCTACGGGGGGTAATAATTCGCCCCCCATAGCGAGAGGTGGAATGTCCGAATAAACCCGGGATGAAGGTATGCAAAGCCACTCGGTCTTGTTGGGGTTGAGTTGAAGTCTGTTCCTCCCCATCCAGACCCGAACCGCCTCCAGGCAATGGGACATCACGGTGAGGGCATCACTGGGGTGGTTTGGGGTCGAAAGGAAAAGCTGGGTATCATCAGCATACTGATGATACTCAACTCCAAAACCACGAATGATCTCACCCAGCGGTTTCATATAGATGTTGAACAGGAGAGGCGAGAGGACCGACCCCTGAGGAACTCCACAAATGAGAGACCTCGTGGTCGACCTCTGCCCTCCTGCCAACACCGACTGCGAGCGTCTCTGGAGATAGGAGGAGAACCACTGTAAAACTGTGCCTCCCACTCCCAATCCCCTGAGACGCCGCAGCAAGATACCATGGTCGATGGTATCGAAAGCCGCTGAGAGGTCTAATAGGACCAGAACAGAGGAATGCCCCCTGTCCCGAGCCCTCCAGAGATCATTCACCAGCGTGACCAATGCCGTCTCCGTGCTGTACCCGGGCCTGAAACCCGATTGGTACGGGTCTAGATAATCCGCTTCATCCAGGACCAGAGGGAGCTGATGTGCCACCACACTCTCAACAACCTTCGCAAGAAAGCGAAGGTTGGAGACTGGTCGAAAGTTGTTCAATACAGCTGGGTCCAAGGCAGACTTCTTGAGGAGAGGCCTCACCACCGCCTCTTTCAAGACGGCGGGGAAGCTGCCCTCGCTCAGAGAAGCCAATATAACTGCCTGGAACCAGCTGCATGTCCTCTCCCGGGCTGCATAGACCAGCCAGGAAGGGCACGGGTCCAATAAACATGTGGTGCTCAGCTTCCCCATGATCCTGTCCACTTCCTCCGGAGTCACAGAATCAAACTCCTCCCAGGTGATATCGACAAGACCGCCCGCGTCCTGCTCGACAGACTCTGCCCAGTCAGAGTCCAGACCGGTCCGAATCCGAGCGATTTTGTCCGACAGATGCTGGTTAAACTCCTCGGCACGACCCTGCAAGGGTTCCTCCCTCACCTCTTGATTCAGGAGGGAGCGAGTCACCCCAAACAGGGCGGCCAGGCGATTATTTGCGGATGCGATAAGGGTGGCGAAGTGGTTAGACCTCGCCTCCCTTATTGCAGCGAGATAAGACCTAGTATAGGTTCTTAGTCGCAATTGGTCGGATTCGGATCGGCTGGATCTCCAACCGCTCTCTAGGCCCTGTCTCCGACGCTTCATCTCCCGGAGCTCCGCGGAGAACCATGGAGCTCGACGGGATCTGTACCGGGTCAGGGGCCGCAGGGGTACAACTCGGTCAAGAGCCTCAGTGGCTGCCCTTTCCCAGGCTTCCACTAAGGCGTCTGCCGAGCTGTGAGCAAGGGAGGCAGGTAGGGACCCCAGCGCCGCCTGGAACCTCTGGGGATCCATTAAGCGTCTGGGGCGGTACCATTTGATAGGTTCCACACACCCACGGCGGGGGGTGGCAAAATGGAAGACCAGACGCAGGAGATGATGATCGGTCCATGACAGGGGCATAACAATTGGGGAGCCCCCACCAAGATCATCTAACCACCGTCCAGATAAGAAAACTAAGTCAAGAGTGTGGCCTCCCTCATGAGTCGGTCCCGAAATTACTTGCGTCAGGTCCATGACCGTCATGGAAGCCATGAACTCCCGAGCCAACTCAGATGATCCTCCCAGCGATGATAGATTGAAGTCCCCCAAAACTATAAGTTTCGGGAACTCAATCACCACCCCAGAGAGGACATCGAGAAGCTCAGGCAGGGCTGCTGCTATGTGAGTAGGCGAAAGGTACACCAGCAGCAAGCCCAACTGCGCACCAGGGCCGCATCTCAAAAAGAGAGACTCACACCCGACTATCTGGGGAACGGTGGCCTCCCGCGGACACAAGGTCTCCCTCATGACAACAGCCACACCCCCACGCCTACCCTGAGCCCGAGGCTGGTGTAGCACCCAGAAACCTGGTGGGCAAAGGTCAACCAGAGGAATCCCACCCTCTGTGCCCAACCAAGTCTCCGTGATGCAAGCCAGGTCCGCCTGCTCACCCTCGACCAGGTCACGGACGAGAGGAGCTTTATTCGCGACAGACCTGGCATTTAAATACACCAGCCGGAGCTCAGGAGGCTGCACTTCCTCACTCCCGGGACCTTGGGGCAGAGCCAGAGGGTCGGAGTGCCTCACCGTTTGTAGGCAGCGGAGAGGCCTTCCCTGAGATCGATACGGCCCTCTGCTCCTACACCTGCTGCCATTCCCTAATGTCGTGGGAATAGGTATTCCCACGACCAGCCCTGGGGCCCCAGAAGCAACTGACCCCTGCTCCCCCCCCCGCGATCTACCTTGGCACTGGTCTGAGCCGAGGTTGTTGGACTGCCCCCCTTGTCCAAACAACCAAAAAGAGTACCCTCCCCCCTCCCTAACCCACTAAAAAATTTAGAAAGAAAGATAACCAGGGGCCTCTTGTTGGGTTTCCGTCGAAGGCCCTTACCCGTGCCCAGCCATCTCTCTGGGTCCCAATAAATGGGCCCTTCCTCGAGATCATAAGCGGCTAGAAAGGCGGGTCGCACCCAGGAAGGGGGAGCACCCCTGAGGGCGAGCAAGTCCGTACAAGAGTATTTAAGAAGAGGCATGAGGGGTAGTCCAAGTAAAAAGCTGTCCATAGATGATAATCAGTCAGTAAGGAGGATCTAACAGAGGATAAATAGGTGTCCCAGACCTCCACCCAGCCGCTGCCACTCAGCTGGGTAAACCCTCTGGGCAGGCCGACCACCGTCCTCTCACGACGGCCGCAGAGCCGATTCCCGGGGGGGAAATGGTGGTCTGGAACAACCATGCCGGATATAGCATGCCCCATAGAGCTCTCACCTGTAGGGGCAGCAGATGTAAGTTCAAGCCACCCTCTCACGGTGGCTAATATCCAGGGTCCTCTGAGTCCTTTGGGGATGGTATGTGAAGGGCAAGCCACCATAGTAGTCTGGTCAGCTAACTGCGAGGTCCCCTGCTGCTCCGCAATTCCAGGGGGTTGTACCTGACCACAACTCCATGGGCCCTCAGTTCTATAGTCATTGGGGCTTTCCAGAGTGTGATCAATGAAGTCTGATCCCCCCAGGTCTACTGATTTCCCCGGCGTCCTCACAAAATCCAGCAGCACCAACCAGGTCACAACAGGTGCATTGGAGGACGTAGATCTTCCAGGATCCTCCGGAATAACCAGGATCCACTGGGCTCCACCGGGATTAACCAGCTAACCCAGGAACCTTCGGGGCCACCAGGAACAGTGGGGGTGCCAGACCATCTGGAGCATGCGGGACAGCCAGAGGAGAAGGCAGGTCGGACAACACCCCCGCTGAGCCATCGAGGCCGCTGCCATTGCCAGGGCGCCACTACAGACGCCGACGCCGCCATCACCGCCACCACCAGGGCGCCACCAACACCAGAGTAATCTGTTGGGCATCATCAGTGAACTAGCCTTCCATAATTTTCAAATATATGCTACAAGCAAGAGAGAAAATGTAACTATGTAGCATTCCATAAGCAAGTAGCTATGGAAGAAGAAAAGTAATCCATCAAAACTGGTTTTGCTCTGCATTGCACTCTCAAAAGTACACACACTCCTCAAATATTGAATGCATTATCTACTTCTGGGATTCCCATTTGCATCTGTTTGTTGTAAAAACTGATAGAAGGACTCCATTGCTTTAGGTCAGATCTAGCAAGAATCTTATATTCTTATATTTATAAAACTGGGACACAGTTCAAGATACTAAGTTAAATTATCTAGAATAACACTGACATGCAAAGAAAACAAAGGGATAAAACATTTTTGTGCACCTACATCTATTATTGGTTAGGCAGAAAATGGAAACAATTTCAATCCCTAAATTGAGCCAAAGGTAGAAACAACAGTTGCTTTCTGGATCACTTTTCCCTTCTTCTTGACATTTTTGAACAAACGCAACATACCCTAAGATGGCATATAGCAAACCAAAATAGGCAAGATATTCATTTTGTCTTGCTTCTACTTTTCCTAAGCATTCTAGCTTTTTTCTAGCAAGAGTATTTGCAGCTTTCATTGTAACTGATGCACATCCATTTCTGATTGAAACTTGGGTTCATAGTTAAATCTATTGGCACATAATGACCGTGTCAAAGTATCATCCTATAAGATCCCTGTTCCAAGCCATCAGCAAAGAAGTCAGCAGTCAAAGGGTTTAAACAAATGCTTCATGCTATTAACATTCATTTTGTTGTCGTTGTATAACATAGGAGATAACAGCTGTTCTATTCATTTTGATTGGATCAAATCTTAGCTGTTGGCATTTCAAACATGGAATGCCACCACAATATTTTCCATAACTAATTTAGCTCAGATATATTGAACTGTATACAGTAAATTCCTTTATAAAAGCACAGCAAGAATTTTACTGCCTTTGGGACCATTTGAGATAGGCTATGTTAAATGTGCAAATCTGCAATTCTATGATTTTTTTTAATCCATTGAAAATTGATCCTAGTGGGAAATCTTTTGAGAGCTAAAGAAAAATCTGGCCAAGTTGTTTATCTGCTCTCCACAGCTTCAGCCTGTCCAACAGGATAGAGGAAGTAAGTGATAGTTTTGCAACATCTGAAGGGAGATAGATTTCCCTGCTGTAATAATGCATCTCTGTTTCTGTAAGAGTATAGATATTTTTAGTGCTTCATTAAACCAAATTGACATATCTTTTTGTAGTGATATTTGAGAATGATCAGCATCCTCAGTATGGAAAAGCTTGTGTGAAGAATAGGATGAGCAACTCCTTCCATATCTAACAAAGTAGCTAGTGAATGGCAAGCAGTTGTATCCTGTGCTTATTCTTAGTTTGTGCTTACAACATGTGCTTTCTAATTGCAAAACTAGTATTGTTAATCAAATATCTGGTTTTTTTTTCCAAAAGTGCAGAATTCACCCTTTGTTTGTTTTTATGAACTGAGTGCAACCATTGGTTGCAACAAGAATTGACCAACTGGCTTGTCGTTCTCAGCCTGATCTTATGGGCTGACAGTGACTGGCTCAAAACACTCTCCATGAATTTAGGACTTTTCCTTTCTGTTGGTACTGTATTTATAATCCATTGGTGTGTTTTGGAAAGACTTTGGCAACAACAGTCAAAGGTTGGTGTGGACTTTGAGAAACTAACTATAAGTTGTGCACCCTAGTTGAACTGAGATAATTTTTTCCCCTAATGTCTTCTGGAGTTATCCAATTATTGTAATGCCAAAGTAATGTTTTATCTCAATTCACTGATGGCTGGGTGACAGTATAAAAATTCTATAAGTGAGCGTTTCAAAAATGCTCTTACTCTTTCATGCAGGAAGATTATTAAAAAATGTGATTGCTGTCCCTGCAATTTCATGGTATCATCATTTTCCATCTCAACTTCCTGCACAGATAGGTTCTTTATGAAGCTGTTTGTTAAGATGAATGGTGAATTTTTGAACACCATGCTCAGGCCACAATTAATCTGTCCACTATCCTACTTAAAACTGTAGGTTTCTTTTCCATAGGCTTAAGTATTCAAATGTGAGTCTGTCACAGTCAGTCAAAAGTGAGAAAAGTCTGGGCCAATGTGACCATATCATTAATCAGTATAAATCAATCCTTTCTAAGGTTAATAATGTGTTTTCCAAGGACTTTCATGAATTGCTTTTACTAAACTCTACTCCTTCATTGTTCAGATTGCATCTGTGCTACACAGCCCAAGTGTACCTCTTTCTTACTCCTGGAAATACGACAGAGTTTCTACTGGATTGCCCAATATAGTCAGCTAATTACACTAAGTCATCCTTCCCTAAATGGATGCATTTCTCCATAAGTCTTGAATTGCTCCACACTTGCAGACATCAATCCAGGAAAGGCCTGATCTTCCTAAATAGAGCCCTGGTGGCATAATGGTTAAAATGCAGTATTGCAGGCTAACTCTGTCCACAATTTGGAGTTCAACCCTGACGGGTTCAAGGTTGACTCAACCTTCCACCCTTCCAAGGTCAATAAAATGAGAACCCAGATTGTTGGGGGCAACATGCTGACTCTGTAAATTGCTTAGAGAAGGCTGTAAAGCACTATGAAGCAGTATATACATCTAGGTGCTATTGCTATTGCTAACTGTCTTCATTTCTATTCCAGGTAACTGAACCACTTAGACATATTCATAAAGGAAGAAAGTTGGTTTCTGGTTAGTAAAGGCGATATGACCTATTGACCATCCCTTGAAAATAATGTCTGTTTACTAAAAATGCTAAAAGTTATGTGATGATAAATGCTCCTATGCTTACAAAAGTGAGTAGAAATAATTTTTGAAGTCTACCATGAAAAGACATGCATCACATAGTTTCACAAAGTCAAGGCTGATTATGTCACCCTGTTGAACATATAATCTCTCTTTAAAATGTGTAATCTATCTTGAGTTAATAGAATAGAATAGAGCTGGAAGGGACCTTGGAGGTCTTCTAGTCCTCAAGCAGGAGAACCTATACCATCTCAGACAAGTGACTGTCCAGTCTCTTCTTAAAAACCTCCAGTGATGGAGCACCCATGATTTTTGAAGGCAAGCTGTTCCACTGGTTAATTGTTCTCACTGTTAGGAAGTTGCTCCTTAATTCCAGGTTGCTTCTCTCTTTCAACAGTTTCCAACCATTGTTTCTTGTCCTGCCCTCTTTTTTAAATCTTTTTGTATTTTTGTTTCCAGGCAGAGATTTGCACTGACAAAAGACATAATGTCTGATGCTCACTACATTCATTCATTCATTCATTCATTCATTCATTCATGTATAGGTTGCCCACCTTACTGTAGAAGTAGTACTTACATATTTAAAGATCATGGGAGCCCTTTCTGGTTGAAACCTGGAATAGCTGAATCAGTCAAAGGATACCAAAAGCAAGCAATGGCTGAAGCAGTATAACTATATTACCAACAGTCTGTCTTTTTAAAACTTGTTCCCATGGATGAAAAAAGAATCTTAGGTTTCTTATACAGGTAGTCCTCAACTTGTAAACATAACTGAGCCTGGCAATTACAGTCGTAAATTCTGACAGTTGTAAAGCAGATCACCAAGTGACTGGACTTGTTAATGACTTTTTGAAGCAGTCATTAAGTGAACACCATGTTAATTAAGCAACCACTGTGGTCATTAATATCACTGTAGACGTTTTTGCTGGAAACTGGAAGTATGTACAGAAATATATCCACCCATTTTTATTGCAGAAGGATAAAGTGGATTTGCTGCTGCCTTCTGGCAAGATAATAATGCCGCTTGGGGGTGTGTATGTGAAAGCCCTAACAAGCAGGCATATACATAGAATGAAGGCTACTGCTAAGCTTGTAAGCTGCCCTGAGTCTTCGGAGAAGGGCGGGATATAAATGGAATTAAAATAAAATAAATAAAATAAAAATATTTCAACTTCCTAGTGTAACGTAAAGACCAGAGATTTTCAGATAAGTCATCTAGCCTAAACTTGCATAGCTTTTGACCCAAAGTCAACCAGGTCCTGTCATCTATGTGAGCCTCACTGCTAAGAAACATACTAGCTTTTGTACATAATTTGTTGTCTTTCCATGACATTCAAACTATTTGCTTGAGGCCAATGATGCCTTTTTTCAGTTATGTAGCAACTGTGCCCCCATTACATTTGCATTGCTCTCAGTCTGAATACATGCTTGGCAGCAAATACAAACAAGTTGAATACAAACACCATACAAAATGAATACAAATTCAGTTCCTGTGAAGTAGCCGTCTTGATCCTCAGCTTTTTTAGTTCCTTTCTCTTTGTAGAGGGTACAATCTTATACTATAGAGTTAAATCATGCCTGCAGCACACTGGAAAGACAGTGGCAAAATCAATTTATTTCTCACAACACAGCATAGCTATTTGAGAGAGGAGATTGGCTAGAGGAGTGAAAGATGTTCTTGTTAATAAGCTGAATGTTCTAAGTGATTACTACCCTACTGAGCTGTGAGTCATGATACCTAACAATAATCTTTTACTGCCACCTATTGAGAGGAATGTAATTCTAAATATGCTATTACAGCAATAGGAACATACATGCAAACATGCCAATCACGCCATTATTTTGAGGACAAACAGAAAAGAAATAAAAAAGTAAATGAAAAATTAATGGCATGAAATAATAAAGAGAAAGAGTAATATTAAGCAAAGTAGTTCATACAAACACCACTTGCTTTACTTCTCTTTATCTTGCAAACTATCCTTGCATCATATCCGTACGCTGCTTCATATGTTGCCTTTTGTTCTTTAAACTTTCTATCAGCTCATCAACTGTATTCAAACATTCCTTTTCCTCTTAACCGATTCGCTCTTCCTTCAGAAATTGGTTTTGCAATTCATTTGTCATCTATTGTCTCTTTATGGCCAAACTTCATTTTTAAAAAAAATAAATATTTTTGCATTAATTATGGTCTGCATTAATTATGGACTAAATCTTCTGGTTTTATAATGCACTCTTAATTACACCAGTCATACAGTACTCCATTTTTATGTTTTCCACATAACCATTTCCCATTTCCATATAACAAATAGGACAGAAGGTTGGTTTTACATATACGGTAATTTTCATGTTCCCCCCAAAAAGTTTATTTTATTGCTTAAATGATTAAAATGCTGGCTTAGAAACCGGGAACCTGTGTGTTCTAGGCCTTCCCTAGGCATGAAAGCCATCTGGCTAGATCTAATCCAGGCACACACTCAGCCTAATCCACCTCACCAGGTTGATGTTGTGGGGAAAATAGGCAGGATTGCGTGCCTCCCCCCCATATATGCTGGGCCTCCTGCCCACCACCCCACCCACCAGAGACCCCCTGGATCTCCCCTAACCCTGCCCGTCCACTACAGGCATCCCCCCCCATGAGCAACATCGAGGTGGCCATGCCCACTCCAGCCACGCCACCCAGTCTGCCATGACAACTGCAGCCATGCCCACCGAGGTCACCACAATGCTGAGGCAGCCCTGGCACACTGATAAATAAGTGGGTTTTGGGTTGCAGTTTGGGCACTTGGTCTTGAAAAGGTTTGCCATCACTGCTATAGCAGGAAGACGGGCTGCTTTCTGCTTTGTTAAGATTTTTTCTCCATTTATCCTTTAGGAGAAATAGTCTACCCTGCCTCTTTTTAATATTAAGAATAAATAATATTTTAATCTGGGGAGGAGGCCTTCCTACAAAACAAATCTAACTATATTAATAACTTCAAGCCTGGTTCTACTCCAAGCAGATTTCCTCTTAAATGCATGACATAAGTTTTAATGTAGCAACTATCTTTCAAGCCAAAATGCTGTACCTGCTGTAGGAATGATATGCAGTGCATCATACACTATTAGAATACCAAAAAGAAACTGAGAAAAGAAATTGCTACGTGTCCTTATTTGAAGATGATTCTTCTTCCTGTACCATAAACATAATGAGTTCCTCAGCCCTTATAAAATGAGACCAGTTAGTATGCAAGGCACTGACCCTAGAAAAACTAGTTTGCAGATCAAAAATTATTATTGTACAGAAGTCCTATTAATTATAGAATCCATAATTGTAGAATGTAATCCATACAATATTTATAATGTGTCTTGGGAAAGAGTGAATGTGATCAGTGGATATTGAGGAGAGGGAACTAACCTTTGACTCTTTTGTTTCTGATTTTTAAAATCATCCCAAAGCGTAAAGAATAGTTTCCATAAATTCGTACAGAAATACAGATACATATCTACCAATTTGTAAGATAATTCTTACTTTGGAAAGTGTTCAGCTGGAGCTGCCAGGCTGTTTTAATAGCTCTGTCTTTACCTATGCCAACATAATGTTTCCTGCCCCTACTGTCAATCTTTATGCAGGCTCCATTGCTGAATGAAGTCTGATTTCCCTCTTTGCAGCATATGAAAAGTAGAGTTGGCTCCTTTGGCTTTTTGTTCCTCATCTCTTGCACCAACTAATGGGGAAAAAACCATCCACCATTCAAGGCTCTGGAGCAAGAATAAGGCTGGAACTGCCTGCAGGACTCATCCTCTTTAGCTCCTTCCTGTGTTCCTCCTAATCCCAATATGTCATATTCCAATTTTGCATAAAGCTTAGAATTCTTTCCTTTTAAAAAAGGTTTGGGGTCACAGAGAAAGTCTAAATTTCACTTTATTTTCCATTTGTCTCTCATTCTTTTGTTATACAAGAAAGAAATGGACACATAAAAGAGCCTTGGTGGAGCAGTGGGCTAATGCCTCCTTAAGTAACATCAGCTGCCTGCAATTAGTGCAGGTTCGCATCCCACCAGGCTCAAGGTTGACTCAGCCTTCCATCCTTCCGAGGTAGGTAAAATGAGGACCCAGATTGTTGGGGGCAATAAGCTGACTTTGTAATAATGCCGCTGGGGGGGGCGAAAGCCCTAATAAGCAGGCATATACATAGAATGAAGGCTATTGCTAAGCACATTGATTTGTGCTTTAGATTGTAAGCCGCCCTGAGTCTTCGGAGAACGGCAGGATATAAATGGGATTAAAAAAAAACATTCAGATCCTTTCATGCTGTATTTGAACAGTTAGGTTGGTGACATTCTTATAGTGTTGCAGTGTTAATCTGTTGTACCATTTGAAACATTCCTTTTTGTTTCCCTACTTACTATGTTCATCCCTTTACAGAAGTGGTAGATGAAGTTGAATGTAGAGCAGAAGACATCCTGCACAGTCTCTCTGATCCCCACCTGCTTGGAGTAATTTAAAGATTCTATTTCTATTTCTTTTATTTACAATAAAAATAATACTGGCTTACATGGCATTCCTTGCCTAATTTGGTTGTATCTTGAAGGGCTGGCATCAATCTTGCAAGTAGGGTGGCATCAACCAAATACACTCATCTCCTCCTTCCTTTTATCTTTGTATGAACTAAAGAGTGGCTTATCTGAGCATTTACTCAAATTACATGTTTTATCTGACTGTTGCCTTGGTAGCAGTTCTTCCTCCTGTCCCTCAAGGTCATTCCCTCTTCCCTCTACAGAGGTCTATAGCAATACTATATCGATCCATTTCCTTAAACTCAGTATTTCTAACACAGCAATACTGTATGTTTATATGAACAGTTTTTTCATGTCACTTTCATCTTTCAACTTTTTCTGTTTTAACACATCAGTAAATCTCCTTATCTAAGACAGCAAAATACTAGTCAAATATTTCTGCCATTTTGAAAGACTGCTTAGACTAGGCTAGGTGCCATCAGCTTGAACATTTAAAAATAATTCAGCTGAAACACAGAGGAATATAAACAGTATAATTTTGCAAACAGTGTCTGAGACATGTACAGTTCTGTGACATCAAATTGACACTGCAGGAATATGAAGGTTTGAGCTGAAATGTTTTGAGACAAGAAAATAATCCCTCTGCCAAAATCAAAATTAAAGCTTTTAAGTACTACTTTAGAGAAAAGGCAATTGAGCTGAGAATAGAAAAAAGTGTATTATGAGACAGTTAAAATCTGAATAAACAGAGATTTCAGTTATAAGTGTTTCTACTTATATATTAACTGTATTTATTTTATCATGTACAGATGACAATAATAATAAGAAGAAGAAGGAGGAGGAGGAGAAGGAGAAGAAGAAGTAGTAGTAGTTGGAAGGGACCTTGGAGGTCATCTAGTCCAAACCCCTGCTCAGGCAGGAAACCCTGTAGCATTTCAAGCAAATGGCTGTCCATTCCTCTTAAAAACTTCCAGTGTTGGAGCATTCACCACTTCTGGAGGCAGGTTGTTCCACTGGTTAATTGTTCTAACTGTCAGGAAGTTTCTCCTTAGTTCTAGGTTGCTTCTCTCCTTGAGTAGTTTCCATCCGTTGCTTCTTGTCCTGCTTTCAGGTGCTTTGGAGAATAGCTTAAGTCCTTCCTCTTTGTGGCAGCCCCTGAGATATTGGAACACTGCTATCATGTCCCCCCTCATCCTTCTCTTCATTAAACTAGACATACCCAATTCCAGCAACCGTTCCCTATATGTTTTAGCCTCCAGTCCTCCAATCATCTTTGTTGCCCTTCTCTGTACCCTTTCTAGAGTCTCAACATCTTTTTTACATCGTGGTGACCAAAACTGGATGCAGTATTCCAAGTGTGGCCTTACCAAGGCATTGTAAAGTGGTATTAGTATTTAATGTGATATTGATTCTATCCCTCTTTTAATGCAGCCTAGCACTGTGTTGACTTTTTTGGCAGCTGCAGCACACTGCTGGCTCATATTGAAGTGACTGTTTACTAGGACTCCGAGATCCCTCTCACAGTTACTACTATTGAGCAAGGTACCACCTATACTATACCTGTGCATTCGATTTTTCCTGCCTAAATGTAGAACCTTACTTTTTTCACCATTGAATTTCATTTTGTTAGATAGCGCCCAGTGTTCGAGTCTGTCCAGATCCTCTTGTATTTTAAGCCTATCTTCTGGAGTATTGGCTATTCCTGCCAGCTTGGTGTCGTCTGCAAATTTGATGAGTTCCCCATCTATCCTCTCATCCAAATCATTGATGAAGATGTTCAGCACTGGGCCCAGAACAGAGCCCTGGGACACCCCACTACACACTTCCTTCCATGTAGATGCAGTTCCATTGAGGACCACACGCTGAGTACGGCCTGTCAGCCAGCTACAAATCCATCTGGTGGTGATGCTATCTAACCCACATTTTTCTATCTTATCAAGTAGTAGGTTGTGATCTACTTTATCAAATGCCTTACTGAAATCCAAGTAAATTATATCTACAGCATTCCGCTGGTCCACTAATTTTGTCACTTGGTCAAAGAATGTAATAAGATTTGTCTGGCATGATCTGTTTTTGACAAACCCATGTTGACTTTTAGTGATGACTTTGTTTGCATCAAGGTGTTTGCTGATTTGTTGTTTGATTATCTTTTCCAGAATCTTCCCAGGTATTGAGGTCAGGCTGATAGGTCTGTAGTTTCCTGGATCTATTTTCCCCACCTTTTTTGAAGATGGGAACTACATCAGCTCTCTTCCAGTCCTCTGGTAGTTCCCCAGTGCTCCAGGATCTTTGAAAAATATAGTTCAGTGGTTCTGAGATCACGTCTGCCAGTTCCTTGAGAACCTTGGGGTGTAATCCATCTGGTCCTTGTGATTTGAACTCATCTAGGCTGGACTGGTGCTTTTCTTGCCTATCTTAACTTGCGTTTCTATTCTGTTTTTTATGACACTGTTTCTGGTAGGTTGGACTGTTTTTTCCCTTTGTGTAAAGACAGATGCAAAACATGAGTTAAATAGTTCTGCTTTCTCCATGTTGCTTGTCACCTTCTTGCCAATTTCCCCTACTAATGGACCTATCATTTCCTTGACTTTTTTCTTGTTTTTTATATGTTGAAAGAAGCTTTTTTTATTATTTTTGACTTTGGTCGCAAGCCTTAGTTCATTTTGAGCCTTAGCTTTCCTCACTTCACCTTTGCAGGCACAGGCTATTTGCTGATATTCTGCCTTATTTATGTGCCCCTCTTTCCACTTCTTATACTTGTCCTTTTTATCTTTCAATTTATCAGAGAGTTCTTTATGCAGCCATGCTGGTTTCTTTTGAGAGCTGTTGTTTTTCTTCTTTGTTGGTATTGTGCTAGACTGGGCCTTTATTATCTCACTTTTCAAAATTTCCCAAGCTTCTTGAGTTGTTTTCCCCTTTAGGATTCTCATCTTCCCAAGGTCTCTCTAAGTTTATAGAAATTAGCTCTCTTAAAGTCCAAGAGTCTAGTTTGACTGTGTTCTATTGCTTGTGCTTCCAGAATGTCGAATTCCAGTATTGCATGATCACTTCCCCCCAAGGTTCCTGTGGCTTTGACACTTTCTATCATTTCATCTCTGTTAGTGAGAATTAAATCCAATATGGCTAATCCCCTAGTTCCCTTCTCTACTTTTTGGGAGAGAAAGTTGTCTGCTAGGTTTGTCAGGAATCTGTTTGATCTTGGTGCAGAGTTTGTCTCCCAGTTGATATCAGGGTAATTAAAGTCCCCCATTACTATTGTGATGTGCTTCCTACATACCTTAGTTAGCAAAAAGTTCATCTATTTTCTCTGCTTGGGTGGGTGGCCTATACACCTATGGCAATGTCATTTTTTCACCTTTTATATTGACCCAAATGCATTCAAATTTACAGTTTTCAACATTGTTGTGCTCTATTTCTGTAGAGATAAAGTTATTTCTTATATAGAGAGCAACTTCACCTCCTCTTTTGTTTAGTCTGTTTCTTTTAAATAATTTAAATCCCTCTAGCTGTGTTCCATTTGTGGGTTTCATCCCACCATGTTTCCGTAATGGCAACAATATCATATCTGCCCTCATTTACCTGGATTTCTAGTTCACCCTGCTTACTGTTCATACTCTATGCATTGGTGTATAGACATTTTAGTCCTTTATGACCGACTCTGTGTTTACTTGCTACATAACTTGTGTGGTGCCTGACTTCCCCTATTTTCTTAGATTGCCGGGAACAGTGATGTTCTGTATCAATTAACTCACTGCCCCCGTTGTTTAGTTTAAATGTTCCTCCAGAAAAGTTGTGAATTTATTGCCAAGTAACTCAGTCCCTTTCTCGGATGGATGCAGACCACCTCTTTTGTACATTTTTTCATTGGACCAGCTACAGATATCGTGACTAATATAAACAAAGCCTTCTCCTTTACACCACTCTTTTAGCCACATATTAAATTCTGTTATACGCTGGCCTTTTCCATTTTGCTCCTTATACACTCGTAAGACCTCTGAAAAAGTGAGCCTGCAGCCTATTCTGCTGAGTTCCTGCCCCAAGCTCTGGAAATCATTCTGCACACAGAGTACATCCCTATTAAGGTCAGCCACAGGAACCTTGGGGGGGGGGGGAAATGATCATGCAATATTGGAATTCAACATTATGCAAGCACAAGCAATAGAACACAGTCAAACTAGAGTCTTGGACTTTAAGAGAACTATACATGGAGGGAAGTGTGTAGTGGGGTGTCCCAGGGCTCTGTTCTGGGCCCAGTGCTCTTCAACATCTTCATCAATGATTTGGACGAGGGGATAGGTGTGGGAACTCATCAAATTTGCAGACAACACCAATCTGGCAGGAATAGGCAACAGTCCAGAAAATAGGCTTAAGATACAAAAGGATCTTGACAGACTTGAATATCGGGTGTTATCTAACAAAATGAAATTCAATGGTGAAAAAAGTAAGGTTCTTCATTTAGGCAAAAAAAACCCCAAATGCACAGGTATAGTATAGGTGGTACCTTGCTCAATAGTAGTAACTGTGAGAGGGATCCTAGTGGACAATCACTTACATATAAGCCAGCACTGTGCTGCAGCTGCCAAAAAAGCCAACACAGTGCTATGCTGCATTAACAGAGGGATAAAATCAAGATCACATGAAGTATTAATATCACTTTACAATGCCTTGGTAAGGCCACACTTGGAATACTGCATCCAGTTTTGGTCACCATGATGTAGAAAAGATGTTGAGACTCTAGAAAGAGTACAGAAAAAAACAACAAAGATGATTAGGGGACTGGAGGCTAAAACATATAGGGAACGGTTGCTGGAATTGGGTATGTGTAGTTTAACGAAGAGAAGGGTGAGGGGTGACATGATAGCAGTGTTCCAATATCTCAGGGGTTGCCACAGAGAAGAGGGAGTCAAGCTATTCTCCAAAGTGCCTGAAGGCAGGACAAGAAGCAATGGATGGAAACTAATCAAAGAGAGAAGCAACCTAGAACTAAGGAGAAATTCCCTAACAGTTAGAACAATTAATCAGTGGAACAACCTGCCTCCAGAAGCTGTGAATACTCCAACACTGGAAGTTTTTAAGAAGAGACTGGGCAGCCATTTGTCTGAAATAGGGTTTCCTGCCTGAGCAGGGGTTTGGACTAGATGACTTCCAAGGCCCCTTCCAATATCACTGTTTGGTTCGAATTGACGAGGACTCAGAGTGGTTAACACTGAACGAGTTTATTGAATACACAAAGTCAACTGTCAAATGTCAAATGTTGCAACCCTTTTATAGAGAAAGCGTTTGAACTGTAACCAATACAAACAGTCTGTTTTCCCGCTCCTTGGTTGTGGCGTCCAATGATTGCACCTTATTTTCCCGCTTTAAACCTTGCAAAGCTGCACTGTGTTTGCAATCTCTTTCATGGCTTATTGCTAACTATTTACATACACAACACCCCTTACCCCCCAGTTGGTGTCATTTCTTTACAAAATCCATTAGGTATTTTGGTGGCCTGTGTATTCTAGAAGGGTATCTGTTACTTTGGCTGCTAGGGACCCTTCTTCCTGGTTGACTGCTTGGCTGCTGGTTACTATGCTGGTTACTACTAGACCTGGGCTCAGGGTTACTGGCTTCAGATGTACTGCCTTGTGTATTAGGTTGTGTTTGGGATTCAGTTGTCACTGGCCTACTTCGCGGGGGTATTTCCCAATCAATTGGACTGAATTGTTGTTGATGGGTATCAGGAAATATGTCATCTTGCCCAACCACTACACCACTTTCTGGCCTAATGTTATCTGTACTGTTTGCCCTTACTGAGCTTTGGTCCCCCTCAGCTGGCACACACCCACTAGATCTTTTCCTCAGCTGGTCTATGTGTCTTTTACAGGTCCTATTCCCTTCCCCCTCAATGATGTATGATAGGGGACCTAAGATTTCAGTTACCACCCCAGGAATCCATTTATCCCCTTGGGCGTAGTTCCTGGCCCAAATCAAGTCCCCCACTTCAAATGTTCTGTTAGGAATGTCTAATTCAATGTTTGGTTGGAGTCGGTCAGGGTGTAGTCTGTCCAACTTGGTCAAGATTTTCCTTCCCCACCTCATTTCAGCTGGACTTTTCCCTGTAGCCGAACAAGGGGTTGTGTGTTGAGCCAACAAGAACTCAGCTAGTCTCTGATGCCAGTCACCTCGAATGATTCTTTTAAGCGCGTCCTTCGTGGTCCTCACGTTCCTTTCAGCCAATCCGTTGGTGGAGGGGTGGAAGGGTGCAGAAGTCTTATGCTTAATCGAGTTGGCCTTGAGGAAATCCTGAAATTCAATAGATGTGAATTGTGGCCCGTTATCAGACACTATTAAATCCGGCAACCCATGAGTGGCAAAGAGGCCCCTTAATGCCTGTATTGTTCTGCCTGCCGTTACTGAACTGACCGGTACTACTTCTAGCCATCTAGAGTAGCTGTCGACCACTACAAGGAATGTTAACCCCTGGAAAGGTCCAGCGAAGTCAATATGAATCCTGGACCAAGGATTCCTAGCTAGCTCCCATTTATGTGTGCGGATGTGTTGTTGTTCAGGCCTGGAACGTTGGCACAGATGGCAATTGGCAACGCATTCCTCAATGTCGTGGTCCAATCCTGGCCACCACAAGTGACTCCTAGCCAGGGCCTTCATCCTTACTATTCCGGGGTGTCCCTCATGCAATTCAAATAGAATAGCTGATTTGTGGATTTCTGGAATTACTACACGAGTTCCCCAGAGTAAGCAACCCATATGAACTGATAGTTCATCTTTCCTTCTGAAAAATGGACTGTATTTTACGTCCGGGTTGGCGTTCGGCCAACCGCTCATGACCCAGGCCATTACTCTCCTTAAGATGAAGTCCTTATTGGTTGCCTCAGCTATGTCTTTAGCAGTTAGGGGCAGATCAGGAATATCTTGTAGGGACATTACTTGTCCCACTGGGGCAGGGTCCTCCTCTGTTGTGCTAAGGGGCAATCTGCTAAGAGCGTCTGCATGACCCATGTCCTTACCTGGTCGGTATTGGAGGGAAAATGAATATGCTGAGAGGAAAATGGACCATCTCAGCATCCTGGGAGACATAATTTGGGGAGTCTGTTTATCTGTGGTAAACAGTCCCAGCAGGGGTTTGTGGTCTGTCAGTATTGTAAAGTTCCTGCCATACAGGTAGTCGTGGAACTTTTTAACTCCTGCCACTATGGCTAAAGCTTCCCGGTCAATTTGAGCATAGTTCCGCTCTGCCTTGGTTAGTGTGCGGGAGTAGTAAGCAATGGGTCTTTGCATTCCCTGGGTGTCTAAATGGCTGATTACTGCCCCAACGCCATAAGGCGAAGCATCGCACGCCAGGTAGATTGGTCTGTTTTCTATAAAGTGGGTTACAGTTGAGCTACTGGAAAGGATATCTTTTAAGGTCTGGAAACTCGCTTTGTGCTTGTCTTGCCAATGCCAAGGGGTCTTCTTATCTAAAAGCCTGTGCAGTGGTTCTGCAATGGCAGCCTTATGTGGCACAAAAGTGTGATAAAAATTTACCAAGCCTAGGAAGGCCTGTAGCTCAGCCTTGTTCCTTGGTTCAGGCGCCCCTTTTATTGCTTTAATTTTTTCAGGGGTAGGGTGGACTCCGCTTTTGTCAATCCTGAACCCCAAAAAATCAGTGGATTTAAACCCTATGCTACATTTTTCCTTTTTTAATTTTAATCCAGCCTTTCTAAATCTACCCAGTACCTGTTCCAGTCGCTCTACTAACATTCCTTCATCTTTTCCAGCTATTAGGACATCATCAAAGTAAGGGCATACTCCAGGTATGCCCTTTAAGGTCCTCTCCATCACTTCTTGAAAGATGCCTGGAGCTGCTGCAATTCCAAATTGCAGTCTGTGGACTCGGAACGCCCCCTTGTGGGTAACAATTGTCTGTGCCTCTGCCGCCTCTTTGGAAACAGTCAACTGTAAGTACGCATGCGCCAAGTCGAGCTTGGCGAAGATGGCGGCGTCCTGGATCGTGGCGAGGACCTGCTTCACCGTCGGGACCGGGTAAGCATGCTTTTTCATTCCAATGTTGAGGGTCGCTTTGTAGTCGGCGCAGATCCTCACATCCCCATTGGGTTTGAGGGGTGTGACGATCGGCGTCTCCCACAAACCGCCTTCGACAGGTTCTAAAACTCCGAGGCCTACAAGCCGGTCGAGCTCGGCCTCGATTTTTTCTTTTAAGGCAAAAGGTACCCTCCGGGCCTTTAGCCTGATTGGATTTACTGAGGGGTCTAGGTTAAAATTAATGGGGGGCCCTTTGTACTTGCCTAGAGATCCATCGAATACGTCTGCAAATTCTTTGCAGACGGATTCGAGGGTCTTATTTCTAATCACAGAATTTATTCCCCCTATCCAAATTCCCAGGGCAGGAAACCAATTAAGCCCTATTAAGCTAGTCCTATTCCCCTCCGTAACTACCAAATCTAAGACCCCCTTAAACCCCTTAAAGTTTACTCTAAGGCTGGTCTTTCCTTTTACGATTATTGGACTTTTTTGGAAGTCCATTAATTGAATATTTGTTGGACTAAGTGGAATTCTTTTTCCGCTTAGTTGTTCAATTTTCTCAAGGGTTTCAGTGGAAATTATCGACACTGAAGCCCCAGAGTCGATTTCCATTCTGCAAGGAACTCCTTGCAGAAGGACTGTGATTTTTAATTTTCCGTCCGGAAAATTGTGCCCCCTTCCCTGCCGTCTCCGATTGACTCGGGTCACCTCCCTTAGGTTTGGAACTTTCACCCGGGTTCTAGGGGTCTCCTTGCCACTAGCATTGGGGGTTACCTTACCCTCTGGCCACACATCGACTTCATTCAGACGGGAGTCCCGAACGCGGTTTCTGCAGATGGCCTGGATGTGGCCGGTCTTGCCGCAAGCCCTGCACTTGGCGGTGCGGAATCGGCAGGAAGCGCGGGGATGGTTGCCGCCACAGATGCCACATCGGTTCTGGGTGTCGTTGTCGCGCGGTCTGGTTGCGGTGTCCCGCCACGGTCGTTGTGCCCCGGTCGGTGGTCTTTGCGGTGTTGCGGGTTGTTGCCGGCGGCCGGGTTCAGGCCCCTCGCTTCTAAGTTGTCTGGGTGCCATCTTTCCAAATCGCCTGGAGACTTCGGCGATCTCTTCCTCCCACTGCTGATCCACCTCCCCGCAGTCCACATAGCCCTCTTGGTTAATTTCAGGTGCTGTCGCCATGCTACTGCGGGGGGGGTCGCGATACCCGGTTGACTCATACGTTAGAAGTTCGTCGAGCACTTCCTGTAAATCGCCGGTAGGTTTGGCGATTATTCTATTTTGTAATTGTTCATCGCGTAAGCCCAGCACGACTCTGTCCCGAATCCTAATTTCTAAATTATCGTATTTGCAACGTACTGCGGCTTCCCTGACGGCAGCGACGAATTTCTGTATGGACTCCCCCGGTCTCTGATTTCTCTTCTCGAAGATGCGCCGCCAAAAAAGTTCGGACCTTCGGGGAGTAAAGTGAACCTTTAGTTTTGCAAGGAGGTCGGCATAGGGCACGCTGGAGACTGGTTGTGGCTGGCACAGCCCGACAGCAACTCTGTAGACCGGTGTGCCGCAAATTGTCAAAAGTGCCGCCGCTTTTTTTCGGTCGTCAGTGATTCCGTTCACTAACAGGAATCCTTCGACCTGACCGATGTATTCTTCCCAATCTTCGGGGAAGTTAGGGTCAAATTCCTTCAGTGACCCGATTTGCGCCATTCGGAGAATTTTTTCCCTATTCTGCCGCGGCCGCTCGGTTGACTGTGACTCGCTCGGAATTTGCCGCCTTCACGACAATTCTTCCTAATCTCTGGTCTTCTGTCAATCCCACCCTCGTCGCCAGTTGTTTGGTTCGAATTGACGAGGACTCAGAGTGGTTAACACTGAACGAGTTTATTGAATACACAAAGTCAACTGTCAAATGTCAAATGTTGCAACCCTTTTATAGAGAAAGCGTTTGAACTGTAACCAATACAAACAGTCTGTTTTCCCGCTCCTTGGTTGTGGCGTCCAATGATTGCACCTTATTTTCCCGCTTTAAACCTTGCAAAGCTGCACTGTGTTTGCAATCTCTTTCATGGCTTATTGCTAACTATTTACATACACAACAATCACCATCTTCATCATCTTCATCATCATCATTATTATATGCTTTGTGATATTTGTTTTAAGTAAATACACTATGATGTTCTACAACATTGGTATTCTATATAGAATGAAATCACTGGGGTTTAAATAATTTCATTTTTAATTCTCCATTACATGGTAGCAAAAAGTGATGCCCGCTCTTACATTAAAGATCAGATACAAGAAGTCTACAAAAACTAATACAAGACTTCAGTGCTAATAATTCAGACAAAGGTCAGTCAGCAGTGTTTGTTGTGGAGATGATATTGAAAAAGAAGATGATTTAGGAAAATGGTGCTAACACAAATTGTCTCATTATCCAAAACGTATCGTTGCCAGAAAGTTCTTTCTTTTCAATCTTCCTTTATTTTTGGTAGGGGAAATGAGAGGATGTTTGAGCAGGATAAAGAAGGGAACTTGGTTCTTAAGAAAATTAAATTTTCTCAATTACTTCCCCAACCCAAGATTAAAGATTGAGTAACACTCACTCATGTGCAATTTACAAAAAAAAGTGGGGTGGCTTTCTTCCCAGAATCAGACAGTAAATGGGGAGGATTAAAACAGATCTGAAAACTTCTTTTCTCCTCATCCATGTAGTTGATGGCTTTGTTAAGCTAGGATTTCTTTCTCCCTTCCTCACATCTTGCCCCTCCGACACCAATAATCTTATTTGTTATGAAGTAAGTCAACCATTTATTCATCTATAAGCTTCATCTGAAAGAGAATATTTTATGATTTAGTCAAAAAGGGTTTTGCCAAATTCTCCTCAGCAAGCTAAATGGAAAGTAATAAATTTGGCTTCTCTATAATCAAGGAAAGATAATAAAAAATATATTTATGGGCCATCAACTACACGAACTGCTTACTAATTCAATTTTTCTTTGTTACTGTTTTTCTCTTCGTACTACTTTATACTTGCATCTTCATGTCACAAACAAAATGTTTCTTGACTATAACAGAAGTGCCGGTTTTGGTTTTTAAAGGCCAAAATCTGAATTTTTACTATTGTCCATAGGCATCTATATGCCAATATGACTTTCCCTTGTGGTCTGCCAAATTCTATGCAACACCATCATTTAGTGGGAGGGGGAGGTCTTTTAATTAAAAGTATTAAAAGGCAAAGTAACAGCCTCCAGAATAAGGTTTTTTTCTCTCTCTACCAAAATGCCTCTAGTGCATCCATTTCTGCTGAAGGGCAAAAACCTGGTCTGTTCAAGCCCTGCCTGGCATACAGTGACTTGCTCTTCATCCATTTTGCTCTCTGTCACGTTTCATAAACATTTTATGAGAGGTCTGCCAACAAACACCCCTTCAGGAACACTAATCTGTAGTTTTTGCAGAGCCTTCTTTCCACATAGAACAGGGGTCTTCAAACTTGGCCCTTTTATGACTTATGGACTTCAACTCCCAGAATTCCTCAGCCAGTGTGCCTGGCTGAGGAATTCTGAGACTTGAAGTCCACAAGTCATAAAAGGTTTGAAGACCTGTGGCGTACAATATGGTAACAGCATTCTTCAAAAGGCCAGATACAGTCTTCACACTTTAAACAAATCACATGGCCAACCTCTAAACAAACCATTTCTAAAGTTTAACATTCCTCCAGTTGCACTAACTACATTTGCAGCCTTACCATTTTTCTACGTTCTCACTGCATTTATGAATTCATTTTCATTAATGTTTTCAGCTAGTTTAGAATCAAGGCTGGCCCAATATAATTGGCAGAAGGAATAACCTCAAGGAAGAACAGCCACAATCATGACAGTGGTCAGATAAAAGAAATCTGAGTCCAGAGCGAAAAGAAATTGGAAAACATGAGTTCTCATAAAGATAAAGGGAGGGAGAGGGGAAGTGCATTCCGACTTACAAGTTGCTATTATTATGATTATTTGAATAATGACTATTATTTATAATAAAAGTATTGGATTGTGTATCTTTGGTTTCCAAATTTGGTCTGCCTTGGAGGTCTGACACCCAAACCCAGGACAAGAGCCATTTAAATAATAAGATAAATGTAATAACTGTTTTTTTGTGAAGCATATCCCCCAAGATACTTGTTGACTGGATTATTCATTAGGTTTAAATATTTACTTACACACATAAACATTTATTCTGTTTGGACTTTAGAGATGGCCTATTTTTAGGATTTTTCTCTCTTAGACACGTTGTGACATACATTGTTCTCAGAATAGTAGACATCCGTTCCAGTAAATTATAGTTTCCTAAAAATATTTCTTTGCATTGCTTGTTCAAAATTAGTGATGCTTTCATCATCACCAAGAAGCAGAAAGGAACATAATTTCTTGAGAAATTAAGATACCAATTTGTGACATTCCAGATCCAAATGACTCTATTTCAAAACCCTACTGACAAATCTTTTATAATATCAGAAAACAATAAACAACTTTCAATTTGCTCTTAAATGGAACTTCTATGTAGGGATGTGAGTGCATTTTGGTGTTTTTACACTAACAACAAAAAGAGCACATTAAAACACTTAATTGATTATTCCTAAATGGTTCACGGCTATCGGAAATAACAGGTTTGCTTTGCAGCTAGTGGTTGCTGCTAAAAATATTACATGCAGCTAGGCAGCTTTTTTTTTTACTTTTGAAAAATTGCTAACATCACCATTTTTTTCACTTGTTTATAAAATCAGTAGGTATCCAGAGAGAGAAAGAGAGAGGACTTCTGGTGGAGGGACTTGCCATATTCTTTTTAGTGATTTTTCCCCCGCTTTTGGTCCCTACTTGGTGCTCAGTTCTCGCCTGTAGCTATGCCATACCCAATGGCCATACCTTGCTAAACCATCTTGGCATTCAGACCAATTCAGGTGAGGGTAGCTGATAGTCTTCAACCCTCTGTGAGGTAGGGGAATTGTCAATTCCAGCATGTGAAGTCTGGCCCTGGCAGACTGAATGAAGACTGATCAATGGTCCAACAGTCACGAAGGCAGGGCCAGCAGTTGCTGTGAAGCAGCATCAGCAGCACAAGCACAAGACATTTAGACATCCTGGTCATCCACTGTAGCAGGTGAGATCTCCAGCCTTACCAATTGTCCATGCCAGTGAATTTAGGTCTCTTCTGTTAAGAGGGTGGGGTTGCCTCTGTGCCGCAGCTGTTCTGCTTCAAATCCTAACTTTCTGTTGGTTGATTCCTCTCAGTCCAAGCTTAATTAAATTAAATCCTCTAGTAGAAATGAAGATAGAAATGAAGCAAGAGATGAAACTGACCTGAGGCACCTGGGGTTTTCAGTCCAAATAAAGTTGTTGCGGTTTGCACAATGACTTCTTTAAACTGCATTCCTTTTTCGGAACAGGTTTCCACAAGCAGTAGATTGATGGGAGAGTTTTTCATTAAGTGCTTGACCTAGGTCAGGGGTAGGCAACCTCGGCTCTTTTATGATTCATGGACTTCAACTCCCAGAATTCCTGAGTCAGGAATTCTGGGAGTTGAAGTCCATGAGTCATAAAAGAGCCAAGGTTGCCTACTCCTGACTCAGGAATTCTGGGAGTTGAAGTCCATGAGTCATAAAAGAGCCGAGGTTGCCTACCCCTGACCTAGGTCTTGCAGTCTGTTGGTGCTGAATGACATACTCACAGTCCTTGTTGCTCATAATATAAAGGGGCCACAGGCAGTTACAGTCACAAACCTGCACATATGTGGCATTTGGACTGCTGGTTGTTCATCTCAGTACATCTCTGGGGTAGCAGAGATATCCAGAAGCTGTTCTGTACCAGCCTGCTACCGGCCCTGCACAAAAGGCAGGGACAACCCCTTTTACAAGAAGGCAAGAGGCTGGAACTAAGCCTGCCAAATTTATGGATACAAAAGCAAACAGAACAAGACACGAACCATGAAACAGGAGCTATTCAAGCAGTTGCCTTCAGCAAACCAGCCCTCACACGCATTCCCCTTTTATACAGTTCAGGGCGTGGCTTCTCTCTACCTCCTTCCGAGGTGCCCCATTGCCTTCCTCTGTTTACGTCTGATTGACTGCCTCCTGAGTCGGGCGTCCTTGAACAGGGCCAGCTGTGGGTCATCTTCATCCATGCTGTCAGGCTCACACAGCTGGGTCTGCGTCGTGACCAGGTGGGAGGGGCCTGGCTGAGGGCTCTCATCAGCAAGCTCTCCAACCCCCTCAGCAAGCTCTTCAACACCCCCCTCCTCCTCTGAGTCGTCCGACCCAACTGCCGAACCCACAGGCTGACCCTGAATCACAACAGAAGCGTCAAGGGAGACTGGGCAGCTTTCTTTTTTTTAGGTAGTACTGTCCAGCCTCAGATCAGGGAGGGAGTTAGAAAACGTTGCCTGTCCCAAAACATCTGGTTAGCTAGCCATGATTGGTGGATCATCTCCTTAGCAGTCAACATGTATCAAGAAAAACAAATCAAAGAAAACTCATCTTCAGAGCCTGGAATGTCTGCATCTTGCTGGATAGAGAAAAGGTGTCAAGAACTGAAAGAAGAATTCATAGCAGCACTCATAACAGTCAAGACTTCACCATTTTTGCACTGTCATCACTGCATTCAGGGAGATCAAGTTTGTCGATGAGGGTTCCATAAACCAGAGGTCCCCAACCTTTGGGGCACCAGGGACCGGTTCCGTGGAGAGGTTTTTCCACAGACCGGAGGGTGCATGGTTTTGCGTGCTGCCTGCATCCCACAGATGGGGCTTTGCTTGTTTGCGCAGACCGATTGCTGGTATGCCGTGGCCTGATACTGGTCCACGGATGTGGGGTGGGGTGGGGTTTGGGGACCCCTGCATTACAGGAAGCAGTGAGTGGATATAGGGTTATTTTTGAAAAAGAAACCAGAGATTGATAACAGAATTCACAGAGTAGGTTTTGCAATCAAAACTGCTCCACTGAGTACATCTCTATTCACTAGAATAAATGAATGTATTATGAAATTTCACTTTCCTCTCACCAAATATAGATATATTGCCATTGTCGGTGTCTATGCACCAACTCTTGCAAATCCAGATGAAGACAAAGACAGTTTCTATTGCAGTTTCTATTCTATTCTATTCTATTCTATTCTATCTGAAGCAGACGATTTGGACGCCCCCTGCTAGCAACCAACTTCAGTGCTAGGATGGAAAGAGACAGCAGCATCCTGGGATGGAGTCCTTAGGAGACATGGAGTGGGAAAACTAATCAGTGATGGCCTGCTGCTTCTGAACAAGTGAGCCAAGAACCACCTATCCATCGCTAACACAGTGCTCAGATTTGCAAACAAGTATAAAACAACCTAGCTTGTAACAATGGACTTTTAGTGTCCTCATTGTGCCAGACTCTGCTCTTCCAATCTTTGCTGATGACTATGTGCTCCTGTCGCACAAAGACAGTGATCTACAACTGATGCTGAATAAATTCTCAGATGCTGCTAGGCTCCTTGGCCTCATTATACGCCTCTGTAAGACTGAAGTACTCTGCCCCAAATACAAACCCCAGAGAACCAAAAATCACTGTTGATCATACTCAGCTGACAAATGTAAACAGCTTCAAATATTTGGGAAGCATCATCTCAAATGATGGTTCTTTGGACAAAGAAACTGACACCAATATCTGAAAGGCCAGCCAGGCTCGGGGTGGCTGCATACTAGAGCAGTGGCCTCCAACCTTTTGTGCACTAAGGACCAGTTCGGTGGAGAGAGGCTTATCCACAGACTGGAGGGGGTGTGGTTTCATGTGTGGCCTGCATCCCGTGGATGAGGCTTTTGCTTGTTTGTGCAGCCCAGTTTCTGGCATGCCATGACCCAGTGCCAGTTCAGACTTGGGGTTGGAAACCCCTGTACCAGAGTGCTTAATCAACACGTTTGTACCTCCACAGAACCATGGTTAACCTTTTCTCCTATGTGAATGTGAGCTAGACTCAAATGTAAAAAAAAAATTAAAAAATCCTGGGAGACATTTCTTACTTCTGCTAAAGAAACTGCATGGATGTGTCCATGAAATCACCAGGATTTTTCTTTGCCACAGGAAGTGACTTCCTTGTGGGTTTTTGAAGGGTGTTGTTGTGATTCAGGGTCAGCCTGTGGGTTCGGCAGTTGGGTCGGACGACTCAGAGGAGGAGGGGGGTGTTGAAGAGCTTGCTGAGGGGGTTGGAGAGCTTGCTGATGAGAGCCCTCAGCCAGGCCCCTCCCACCTGGTCACGACGCAGACCCAGCTGTGTGAGCCTGACAGCGTGGATGAAGATGACCCACAGCTGGCCCTGTTCAAGGACGCCCGACGCAGGAGGCAGTCAATCAGGAGTAAACAGAGGAAGGCAATGGGGCACCTCGGAAGGAGGCAGAGAGAAGCCACGCCCTGAACTGTATAAAAGGGGAATGCGTGGGAGGGCTGGTTTGCTGAAGGCAACCGCTTGAATAGCTCCTGTTTCTTGGTTCGTGTCTTGTTTGCTTTTGTATCCATAAATTTGGTAGGCTTAGTTCCAGCCTCTTGCCTTCTTGTAAAAGGGGTTGTCCCTGCCTTTTCTGCAGGGCCGGTAGCAGGCTTGTACAGAACAGGTGTATATGATTGGTTGCTGCTGTTTCTGCAAACCTTTCAACTGACCCAGCACATCAATCTTATATTCTTACTAAAAAGGAAACATCTGAAAGTTGTCTACCAGAGGTTTTTTTTTAATTCAGGCTAGTCTGCTGAAGCCTTTTTCAAAGCCTAAGTGCTATGAAGTTCTGCTGCAGGAAAAGCACCAGCACTGCAGTGCTTTTGAAAGCTGCTCCTTAAGGAGTCAGGCTGCATCTTAACATAGCCATTATACGGTGAACTTTTAATTACAATCCAATGTGAGTTATCAGCTAGTACAGCAGTTCACAGAATCAATCTGAAAACTAAAACAGAACCTTCTCTTTGTAGCTCAGGGACATGGTGACTCAGTGGGTTAGGACACTGAGCTTGTCGATCAGAAGATCGACAGTTTGGCGGGTCGAATCCCAAGTGCTGCATTAACAGAGTGAGCGCCTGTTACTTGTCCCAGCTTCTGCCAACCTAGCAATTCGAAAGCACGTAAAAATGCAAGTAGAAAAATAGGGACCACTCCGGTGGGAAGGTAACAGTGTTCTGTGCGCCTTTGGCGTCTAGTCATGCCGGCCACATGACCACGGAGATGTCCTCGGACAAGCGCTGGCTCTTCAGTTTTGAAACGGAAATGAGCACCGGCCCCTAGAGTTGGAAACGACTAGCACGCATGTGCGGGGGAACCTTTATCTTTACCTTTACTGAAGGGCTCCTGTGTGAATGAGTACTATATTCCTGTTTATATTATGCTTGCTATTTTTAATCTCTGTAGTACAGAGCCAAAAGGATGTCATGAAGTTTAAGTGCTATGGCTTTATGAAAGGTAAACAGAATTCTGGGTTAAGAATCTCTGCAGAAATACATTCATCAAATTTATAGCAGGCTTCCAATATGGCACACTTTCGTTCTATTGGACTATACAGTACACTCTGTATTTTCCAGGGCTGGGAATTCTGTGACAGGATATGGTGCAGTTCACCAGAAAAGCTTCAAGTTGGAGATCACTGCAACTGTATATATTAATCAAAAAGGAGTTTGTTAAGCATCAAGCCATATATAGGCAAAATACAGCCACAATGAGTCAAGAGGAAAATAACAGGAGTGGAAAGTTTTTTTTAAAAATACCCCCCAAAGAAAAAAGCTTTATGGGAAGAAAAACAGCTTAATAGCCACTCACTAGGCTCCTCCACACAGCACCACAAAGGTGTTGTTATCCAGTGCCAGAGCTGGCCGAATATTATACTGACATTTCTAACTCTGATTTGACAAGGAAGCAGAAGAGAGATCATCTCCATACAAAAGTAGAGGGAGGGCAGAGGTGGTGGGATGGGTAATGTCTGTGATGATGCCAGTTTCTCGCAGATGGGGATTGGAGAATTGGCAGCAAAGGAGCAATTTCTCCCCCCCCCAATGTTCTCTCCCTCATACTCTGCCACCCAAGGATGGCAAGAGAGGGGTGGGGGTGCAGAAGCAGGAGAGCTTTTTTTTGCTGCCAGTTCTATCCTGCACGTTTAGGAGGCAACAGGTTTGGAAAACGTCTGAATGGAATTTATAATTTCATCTTTATTGAGTATACCATTTCTGGGCCACAAAATTCAGGACAACTACAAGAGCAAGAGAGAGATACAGATCTATTTCTGTAACTCAAATATAGTAGCTCTAGCCTAGCCCAATCTTTTAGGATCATTATACCCAGGACAAATTTTATAGAACTCACTAGTAAACAAAGAAAATGTCTGAGACATAAATGCTGCAATTCCAAGCTTGTTATAGCAGGGCCATTAATTTAAATGGGAATTATTTCCAAGTGGAAATATTGTTAGCAGTAGACCATAATTAACAGTCTTGGCACATACTGAAAAAACTAAGCAGCTGAAAGTACCTGGATGGGAGGTCACCAAGTAATCCCAGAGCTAAAGGATAGGTTAGAAAATCAGAAAACATCCTGGACCAAGGCAGTGGCAAAGTACTTTCCCGTTACAGCAAAAAAATAGATGAATATTTCCATAAAATCAACAAGGATTGATCTCAACTTGATGCAAGCCATTATTCTACTAAATAATTTTTGAATGAACAATAGCTACGTTCCACTGGAAGATTTTTTTTAAAAAAAATAATTCCTTTATTATTTCATAAGTAACTCAAGGAAGTGAATATCCCTAATACTACAGCCACCACCTATTTTCCCCACAACAACCCTGTGAGGTGAGTTGGGCTGAGAGAGAGTGGCTGGCCCAGAGTCACCACCCGGCTTTCATGCCTAAAGACAGGACTAGAACTCACCAGTCTCCTGATTTCTAGCTTGGTGCCTTAACCACTACACCAAACTGGCTTTTCCATGATTGATATATTAATAACTCTTTGATATTATTTCACACGTTCATATCCATCATTTATTGTTTCATTTAAGAAGCATGACCCCTTCAAACCTGCCCCACCGCCTACAACAGCGTTTCCCAACCTTAGGAACTTGAAGATGCGTGGACTTCAACTCCCAGAATTCCCCAGCCAGCTGGCTGGGGAATTCTGGGAGTTGAAGTCCACGCATCTTCAAGTTCCTAAGGTTGGGAAACGCTGGCCTACAAAACAGCTGCTCAACGTTTCATTTGGACAATCAACTAGAAGTTGCCTTCGGAAGTTGCGGGTGCTTCACCATTGCAGGCTTTTAAGAAAAAGACCTGTATGAAATGGTACAAGATCTCCTGCTCGGGCAGAGGGTTGGACTAGAAAACCTCGAAGGTTCCCTTCCAGCTCTATTCTGATCGATGATGTGATTTCCCGCTAAAGAATTCCCGGGGGAAAAAAAAAAGGGGGATCAACCCCAGGCAGTAATACGGCTCCTCCTGTCGTACTAGCCGGGTACTGTCGTGATGGAGTAACCGGACGTTGAGAGCTTAGTTTTGCTTTACGCCTTAAGCCGGAAGTGGTGCCGGGGAGTCTGTTTTCGAGAGATCGCGACGTTTCTTTGGCTGTGACTCTTCTTCCTGCTTTATTTTGGGGGGCTGCTGGCGCCCGGAGAATTATGGACAGGAAAAAAAAGCCTCTGGATGTAACAGTCGGTTCGGTGAGCAGCAAAGGGAAAACGGGCAGGCTTTTCAGAGCGATCGTCGTTTTTAGGGCCGAGGTGGAGAACGGTGGCCCTTTTATTATGAATGCTGGACTTCAACTACCCAGGGCTGGCTCAGGAATTCTGGGAGTTGAAGTCCACAAGTCGTAAAGGAGCTATCGTTCCCCACCCCATTAGGGAGCTTAGGACTGCCCCCAACCTCCTTTCATTCCGCCGGGACCTGAAGCCCTGGCTCTTCGAGCTCTCTGGCCCAGGCTGAGAATATTTTTAATTTTAATTTTAACTGGGTTTTAATTTTCTCAGGGTTCTATTTAATCTCTTTTAATTTGTTTTAACGTTTGTATTGACTGTTTTTTAAATGCCCTGTAAACCGCCCTGAGTCCGGGAAAGGGCGGTATATAAATCTAAATAAAATAAATAAAATAAAATAAATAATAGCTTTTCTCACGTCTTTGGAGGTCCCTTTTTTTCTCCAGAGTGAAAAGGAAGCTGCGTAGGCGTAGTATTGTACGACGCTTGCTGTTTGTAATCTTGTGCACGCCGGCAAGTCTTGCATTAATAAAATCTTGGTTGTCTACCCTCCTTCCCCACCCCCCCCCCGTCTCTTCTTAAAAATTCCAAGGCCATTGCTAAAGATTGGGTTTGTTTTTTCTCCTTTCGTTATTCCTATTCCAGCTGGTAGATTTGAAAGCTGAACTGTTCCGAAAACAGGAAGAATTCAAGAAAGAGAAACTTCTGAAAGATGCGGGAGTCCCTATAAAGCCCAAAACAGTAAACAAGGTAGGGTTTGTGTATAGAGTTTAGATTATTAATCTCCGTTTGAGGATTCAACCACATTATTCTTCATCTACCCATTCTTCTAAATGCATTTACTCCTTCATATGTTTGTGGACTTTTATCATTTGAGCTTCAGTCATTCTTTTTACGTGATGAAACCACTTCAATATATTTTTTGTACTGGTCACTTGTTTTTGTATTCTGTCCACATTCATTCAATACCCATTCTGCCTTCTGTTCTAATTGCACATCTACCGTAAATAACACATTCAGCTTTGTTTTTTGCACTAACATACAGCATTTATTTCAGTTCTTTCTTTTTTTACATATGATGCAAATTATAAAAGCTCTGTAGTTCATCTGTGAATTAGATTTAAAAACAGCCAAATAACTTGTTTGAAAACTTATTATTACAGAAACCCACTATTTGGGCTAAGCAGAACAAAGGTGTTTCAGATCGAGCCGAAAAAGATGCCGAGCAGAAGATAGAGGAGCAGCAAACTCTGGATAAATCAAGGTGCTTCATTTCTAAGAAAAGCAGACTTACTAAATATTGTAAATAAGATTATAAAGAAAATACGATGTAGCTTATCTATAGATCCCATATGATGCAGGATTGTGTTACATTATGAAGCCAATTATCCAGAATGATTCTGCCTTCCTGTTAAGAGCATCAAGGTAGGCCCTGTCACCCCAAATGGAGAAAGAAATCAGGCCCAAAGGCAGACTTTGACATTCTGGAGTACACCCCAGAAATAAAAATGCCTCCTTTCCTCTTAGCATTTGGAAAACCTTGAAGATTCCCTTTTTAAAACAGTTATTAGGTAAGATTTGGGACTGACTAGATATAGCTATGGTATTTTGAGAGCATTGAGCTGTAATTTATGGACTGTTCTCATTAAAACAATTTCATTACAAGTAATGGTATCGCAGAGAGAAAGGAACAAGATAGTGGCTGTGATCAAATGAAAATACAGATGCAGGAGAGAAGCCAGGTTCTTTTATTTTTCTCATGATCGTTGAATATGGTTTTAATGCCAGCAATGCTGCTTTTCATAGTGGACTTTGATAAGAGCCTTGGTGGAGCAGTGGGCTAATGCCTCCTTAAGTAACACCAGCTACCTGCAATTAGTGCAGGTTCGAGTCCCACCAGGCTCAAGGTTGACTCAGCCTTCCATCCTTCCGAGGTAGGTAAAATGAGGACCCAGATTGTTGGGGGCAGTAAGCTGACTTTGTAATAATGCCGCTTGGGGGGGGAAGCCCTAATAAGCAGGCATATACATAGAATGAAGGCTATTGCTAAGCACATTGATTTGTGCTTTAGATTGTAAGCCGCCCTGAGTCTTCGGAGAAGGGCGGGATATAAATGGGATTTTAAAAAAAATTGTAGAGTCTTGTGAGAAATATTCATGGCTGGATTTATTTCCAAAATTACTTCCAGACAATCATTCTGAACCATTCTCAAAGCGGTGCATGTCTGTTGAATGCGTGGATGATGCACAGGCAGATGTGTAATGCTTCAATCATATTCCCAAGAATCAAAACATGGCTCTGAATTGGTAGAAAAGCACTTTCAGGTTGTCTCCGTGTGGTTGTAATCATGTTAATCATTGACAACATTTCGAAACTTCTTTGAGGGAAGGCAATTTTGATAGTGTATAGTGGTCTTAAGTTATGTTGCCTCATGTTCTATATGGTAAAAAGACTCATTGTGCTAGGAAATATTCATTAAAACGGAAAGGAGAAGTTAAGAAGTTTGATAAATCAAAGTGATGTGTTACTGTTTTTAGGCAGAAACTGGAAGAGAAAGCACGTCTGTATGAAAAAATGACCAAGGGAGATTTTCCAGGTAAACACCTTTAGTTTTCTTGGGATTTTATGCGAGATATTTTTTTTGTTAAAGGCTCTACTACAAAATGCTGTTCCTAGAAATAACCACTCAGTAATTCTTATTTCAAAATAGGCATCTCTAAGGAGGCAGTAAACGCATGAGAGCTGTTTGCTGCTATTATAACCTTCCTTATGAAAAGAATAGGCCTTTCTCATAGAAAGCACTCTTTTGTCCTTGATAATGCTGTAGAGCGGTGGCTGAAATTGGTTCTAAGTTACTTTGACATTAAGTTCTGGAAAACTGTAGTGCCTAAAGACAAAGCTTCCGTTTCTACTTCTGAAGACCTGTGGCTAGGGAATTCTGGGAACTGAAGTCCACACATCTTAAAAGCTGTTGAGGTTAAAAAGCACAGCTGTAGACAATGCCATTTGTCAAAGTACATGCCTTTGTCCTCTTCCTGCAAAGAGTTTGACTAGTACTGGGTGGCTTTTTCTTCGTGGAGGTTCCATTCCCGCCAAGCAACTGTAGATAATGGTATAACAGATGGGAGAAAAACATTTTTCCATGAGTACCATATACAATCCCTTTTCTCAACAGTCCAAGTTCAATATAGCCACGGTTCTTTATACTTTATAAATATATTACATTTTCTTCCACAGGCAGTCCTCAACTTACAAGAGTTTATTTAGTGACCGTTCAAAGTTCCAACAGCTCTGAAAAATGTGACTTACGACTGTTTTTCACAGTTACCACCATTGCCGCATCCCCATCATCATGTGATCAAAATTCAGATGCTTGGCAATTGACTCATATTTGTGACAGTTGCAGCGTCCCAATGTCATGTGATCACCTTTTGTGACCGTCTCATGAGCAAAGTCGAAAGGAAGCCAGGTTCATTTAACAACCGGCTTGCTAACTTCTCAACTGCAATGATTCACTTAACAACCTTGATAAAAAAGGTCATAAAATGGGGCTAATTCAATTGAATTTAGCAAAGGGGGATTTTTTTCCCTGTAAAATCCTCCGTGTAATCATAGAATACAATTTGTTTCTGTTTCAGCATTGCTTGAATGTCTTCTTATGCAGAGACATTCCTGTATTCCTTTCAAAGGTCCAGAACAAATTTGGCACTCTTTTCCCATTCGGTGAGGGCACTCTAAACTTGACAAGATTTTACTGAACAACTAATTTTAGAACAACGAGGACAAGGGGGTTGGGGATTACTTAGTTTTAGCCCATATGTTCCCTTTGTTCTACTTTCAGAAGTCCTATTCAGGAAATAGCGCAAATCAACAGCAACAGCAATCTTTTCTACTCCCAGTAGCAAAAGTTGAAGAAGCTAGCATCTTTCTGTCCTGATAGGGAACTTCCAGATATGCGTGGCTCTTATGTGTATTTATAGTTTGTATAATCTCAAAATGTGCTCCAAAAGATTAGAAGGGGCCTCCAAGGGGAAAAAAAGGCTTAGGAGAAGGAATAAATGTGTGAAAAAAAATCCTTTTTCTCAGCATTGGATTTCTGTCAAGAATTGAAGTGGTACTGTTGCCTTTCTGTAAAGCAACAGCAACCACTGGAAAAGGATAATTTAGAAACTACTTTTTATTCGCTGTTAAATCTTGACATAGCTGTATCTAAGAGAAAAGTATGTTAAAATCATTCATGAACCAAGTATTTAATAATAATAATAAAGTTGGAAGGGACCTTTGAGGTCTTCTAGTCCAACCTGCTCAGGCAGGAAACTATATACCAATTCAGACAAACGGTTGTCCAGTCTCTTCTTAAAGACTTCCAGTGTTGGAGCTAGGTATTTGACTATGTATGTCACATTGATTCTTCTTGTATAAGTAAAAGTTCTGTTTCTGTAACCTTTAACTGGGCAAAACAGTGCATTCATCATAGGCAACAATTTTTGAATCAAGGTACATCAAATGGACTAACTTACAGAATGCGTCCAAAATCCAGGATCCATGATTCTCATGGGATTGAAAATTTAACAAATGTGTAGTTACTTGATTGCTGCTCTGCCATGGCCTGGACGTTCAGTACACTGCCATTAACAATGATTTTCTGTCATAGATGAAGAAACTGAAGATTTATACCTTGTGGATTTCACTCAGAAGATAATTGACAAACAGAGAGAAGTACAAGAACTATGTACCAGGGAAACTGCCAAGAAAGCAACGGGGGAGGAGAATGGAGGAGAAGAAGAGAGATTCTCTGAAGGAGAGGTCCCACCTTCACAGAACCCAGATGAAGAATGGTTGGTGATTGTATCATAATAACACTATTGTGTATTACCTAGCTTCGCTGAAATCAAATGAAATAACTTGGCTTCAGTTTAGATTGTAGCTTTATTGTAATATATTTGCACTACCGCGTTTCCCTGAAAATAAGACCCGGTCTTATATTTTTGGGGGGCTTTTAAAAGAGGCATTAGGTCGTATTTTCAGGGGATGTCTTATTTTTTTTTCACGTACAGGCGGTGGTGAGCCCAGGGCCCCCCAGGCCGGGCCTCTCTGTCCTACTGTCAGTTTGCCCACGGCCACAACTGGCCAAGCTCACACTGCCTGCTAGCCCTGCTGCTGCTGGGACACTTCTCGGCCGCGGTGGGCACTGTTCCGTCGAGTGGCTGCCTGTGCTGCTGCTGGTCTGGCGGGGGCTCTTAGCCCCCCCTGGCAGCGCTGTTCTTGGCCTCCCTGCTGGGTTGCTCCTGCCTGATGTGGGGCAAGTCGGCCCAGATCTATGATCTCTATATGGCCCCCTCCTCCTGCCACTGGTCTGCCAGGCCCCTTTCCCAGCGGCCAATAGTGGACTTCACCTTCCGCCCAGTCCACCGCCAAGCCCCGGCTGCTACCCAGCAGCCTCTACCTCCCACTGGAGCTGCACCACGCACCCTGCATGCTGAGTGGCGCCCCTCCACTGCATGGCTTCATTGGGTGGTAGGCGGAGGCCCATGCCACCTGCCTCACCTCGTAGCGGCGGCACCTTGTGGCAGCATGGGTCAGTGGGCAGAAGGCGAGGTGAGGGCAGCAGGCAGAGGCACAGGGCCGCCCTCTCCGTGTCCAGCAGCCGCTGCAAGCACATTTCAGGCAGTCATGAACTCATCTAGCTTTCGGTCCCTCCCAAGCCACCGACAGGGAAGAACCTTCAGCCAGAGCAGCTTGGCGCAATTTAATGCTTCTAATTTACAAATAGAAAAACTGGTTACTAAAACTACGGTACTTTTTCTCCTCCTTCTCTTCTTTCTTGGTCTCGCTTATTTCCTTCTCCTTTTCCTTGTCATCTTTCCTCCTCCTTGCTCTCCCCCTTCTCCTGCCCTTCCTTCTTGGCATCTCTGCTGGCAGTCTTGTTGTTGATGAAGTTGTGCAGCACTGTCATTGAATGGATCAGGTCACGGCCCCCACGCTCATCGCCGCCTTTGCTGGCCACGCCCAGCCCCCTCTCCCCAAGGCTGACGCTCTTAACTAGGCCTTATTTTGGGAATAGGCTTATATTAGCGCCCCCTCCCCCAAAATCAGGCTAGGGCTTATTTTCAGGACAGTTCTTATTTTGGGGGAAGCATGGTACTACTCCCTGGAAGATAGATAATTAAGCTTATGTACCAAGCTTAATTAGACTCTTTGTTATTCTTTTTGACAGTAATAATAATGTTGAATTGTTTTACTTTTGAAATATTTAAAATTAATCTACCTATCTAAGTTAATTTTGTTTTTTTTCATTTTAGGGTTGAGTATGTAGATTATCTAGGCCGTTCAAGAGTATGTAGTAAGAAAGATTTGCCCTTTCTGCTAAGAATGGATGAACAGATCCAGAAGGACAGGTAAACTTTATTGTAGAAATGTATAAATATGTAAACAATATGTTAAAAAAAACCACTCAATTTTATAGAGAAATAAGAATGGATGCTGAAATGATATGGTTTTGTTCTCTTACCAAAGGTAATAGGTTTTATAGTCTTTGTAGTAGCTCATCAAACTAGTCTATGTTGTAACTGAAAATTGGCAGCTGTTATGACACAGGTGTGCAAGACTAATCCAGAAAGTTTTTTATTTCTCTTGGAAAGGGTTAAAAAAATGGCCCTCCACTGTCCAGTCAAGCTCCACCCTCAGTCCCCCAAACAACGGTTCATAGATTACCAAACAAGTCCACAAGCAAAAGTCCAGACATAAGACAAGGGCAGTTCTCAGAGCAAGGCAAAGGTCCAAGACAGGGCTAGGCAACCTTGGCTCTTTTATGACTCCTGGACTTCAACTCCTAGAATTCCTGAGCCATCATGGCTGGCTCAGGAATTCTGGGAGTTGAAGTCCACAAGTCATAAAAGAGCCAAAGTTGCCTTCCCCTGGTCCAAGATAAGGAACAGTTTTCCAAACAGCACAGTGAATATAAAAGACAAACACAATTCACAAACATTGGCACTTCTCAAAACAAGATGGGGTCTGAGGCAAGACAGGTCTAAGGGAGAATCTTCAGGGCTAAGGCAAGTTGAGAACAGTCCTCAAAGCAAGGCAAAAGCAATCTTCGAAGCAAATCAGTCTGAGTCACAGCCAAGGGAGCGTAATCCAAAAACAAAACACTTGTTCCTGGCAAAAGCCCCTCTTTAAATGTTACTCTCCAGGTGAACCTCATGAGGAGGGGCGGGGTGACCTCCTCCCAAGTAGTTGGGTCGTCCTAGGCTGACTCTGCCTTCTCTCCATTCTGACAGCAGCATTTCTTGAAGCATGCTGCTAAAAGTCTAAAAAAATAAAAAATATTGAATCTAGCACTACTGTACTGTATTATGTGCAGATATAATTTAGCAGTAGTGTTGTCCTTCAGTATTTAGTCACTATGCAGACCGCAATCAACTATACAGGGACTGACTGGGGTCCTGTCTTTATAAGCTATAAAGATAAGAGCCCAATTAGCCCCCAATCAGCAGACCGTCTTGCCTCTGAAGATGCCAGCAACGGTTGCTGGTGAAATGTCAGGAAATCTGTTATCTAGACCAGAGTTCTCCAACCTGTGGGTCACGGCCCACTACCGGGCCATGGCTTATTCGCAACCTGGCATTGTGAATGGCTGGCTGGTGCGCTCGTGTGTGCGTGCACAGTCCTCACATGAGGGTTGTGGGTGCTTGCGGCCCCACTTATGTGAACATGGGTGCTCACGGCCCCACTTGTGCAAGTATTGTGGGCGCTCAGAGCCTCGGCGCAAGCACTTGGGGCCTCCCTAGTTGATGACTATAGGGGGCACTGTTCATCTCAATTTCAAGGTCATTGAACCAGTGCTGTCCGAAGACATTTCCGTGATCATGTGGCCAGCATGACCTTACGGAGCGCTGTTACCTTCCCATCGAAGTTATACTTGTTTATCTATTCACATTTGCATACTTTCGAACTGCTAGGTTGGCAGAAGCTGGGCAAGGACAAGGGCTCACCCTGTCGCGTGGCGCGCAGGTCTCAAACCTGAGCTAATCATTTATAACGTTGAATATATAAATTGAATACAAATTCAGTCTGGAGACAACTGTAATTCTTTTTGCTGAGTGAGAAATTTTGGAAAGGATGTACTGTCTACAAAATGAACCACAATCTCATGAATAAGTATATTTTGGATACTGTGTCATTTGTGCCTTTATAATGTTAATTTAAATGGGGGGACTTTCCTAAATCCAGAAACAAGTCTTTCTCTTGACTGTGATCATATGTTAACTTCGGATCACAAACTGAGACATCTTAATCTGTGAAAATACACTTGAGGTGGGGTTTCACTTTGTAGCCATCTGTATATCCCCAAACTTGCCCAAGCAACTTCCTAACTCTCTAGAACAGATTTGAGGTATATGTGAATATGTGGTTTCCTGATGTTATTCTGTCAACAGATGATTATGTACTGAATGTTGTCCAAAGTCATATAAATTGTAGTAAAATTGTCATACTGTGACATATTAAAGAATACAGTTTTACAAGCCCGTGCTAGTTGAGGGCTGGAAAGAACATATCTCCGTAGTTTCATGTTTTCAATAATGGCAGCATTATTTTTAAAAATTATTTTGCATAACTAAAATTAGTTGAGTTTTACACCTACACAAGTATTATACAGACCAACATCATTGGGATCTACCATTGCTTTGACTTCCTTTACACTGATATTAAACTGTAAGACTGGATATTGCTGGAATAGCTAGAGAGTTTTGGATGTTCCCTCCTATACCACTTTCCAATTCTTAAATAATGTTTTTGTTTTAATTACTCAAGTAGTCCAATGACTGAAAAAAAGACTCTACTGTCAGAAGACATGAGAAGGGAGCTTCAGCGTCAGGAATGGGAAAGAGAGGAAGAAGAAGCGCTGAAGAGACCTATGGGGCCAATTCATTATGAAGACATTCGAGAAAATGGTAGGCTGATGTTCTGTGATTCAAATCTGGTTTGAAAAATATCACCCAGTTTAATGTCAAGCTAGATTCTCTTCTCGGTTAAAATACTGTTTTTTTTTAAAGTGATGGTGCCCAAGCAGAAATGTTGGACTGTTATATTAAACACTCTTTAGTGGAAAAAATGAGAATTAGTTTGGTGGTGTGGTTTAAAGGCACCGGGCTAGAAATCGGGAGATTTGTGAGTTCTAGTCCTGCCTTATGTACAAAGCCAGCTGGGTGGATTTGGACCAGCTCCTCTCTCTCAGTTCTTGGAAGAAGGCAGTGGCAATGATTTCTGAAAATTTTGCCCCAAAAATTGCAGGGACTGGTACAGGAAAAATACAAGTAGTCCTCAAGTTACGATCATTTGTTCAATGTCTGAAGTTATGACAGCACTGAAGAGAGAGGGACTTGTGACCGATCCTCATAGTTCCTTTCTTGCATTATCCCCACGGTCAGATGAACAAAATTCAGGCACTTGACAACCAGTTCACACTTACGTTGCAGTGTCCCACAGTCGCCATTTGTAACCTTTCCTGCTGGCTTCCCACAAGCAAAGTCCATAGGGAAGCTGGCAGGAAAAAACACAAGTCACTTGAGTAAGTCTTCCCTGGCCTATCCACCAGCATCCTCCTTCACACACACACACCGTGCACCCTCCTTCCTCAGCTTTCCTGAGCTTTTGCTGCATCACAGCACCCTCCTCTTGCAACTCATGCACGGCCTGCACCAGGCCTCCCCCACCCACTCCTGCACTTTTCATCTGAGACTCCCATTTCTTCCCACTTAACAGCCCACAGTGACAACTGGAACTGCCACCAAGCGATGGGCTCTCATGATGTCATGCTTTATCACTTGGCAATAGCAATCCCAGACCCAGTGGCCGTTATAACTCAAGGATTACCTGTAGCAAGATTTGTGTTATCGAAAACTATATTGCCCTGTGCTCTGTGCTTAACCAAAGAGTAGAAGTCCTAAGTCTCACTCTAAGCAGCCACTGAAAGCAGAAGATGCAAATGCAAAAATAAAAGGCTAAAGTTTCAGTGTGGTAAGTTGCTGTAATTTTGTTTTTTTGCTTGTTTGTATCCCGCCTTTATAATTTTTACAAGGTGGAAAACATATCCAATAAACCTCCCTCCTCTGGTTTTTCTCCCAACGACTACCCTGTGAGGTGAGTTGGGCAGAGAGAGAGAGAGTATCACCCAGCTGGCTTTCATGGTTAAGGCAGGACTTAGCTATTATAGATGTGAACCAGTATAAGTCTGTCTAAAAGGTAAAAGTTTCCCTGTCCAGTCATGTCTGGCTCTAGGGCGCAGTGCTCATCCCCCTTTCTAGGCCAAGGCAGCTAGCATTATCTGAAGACATTTTTGTGGTCACATGGCTGGCATAGCTATACACCAAAGACACACAGAATGCTCTTACCCTCCCACCAAAATGGTACCTCTTAATCTACTCGCATTTGCATGCTTTTGAATGGCTAGGTGGGCAGGAACTCCCCTTGTTGCACGGTGCTCGGATATCGAATAAGTCTGTCTATTTGGGGCAATGTTGACTGGAAGTCAATAGCAATAGCACTTAGACTTATGTACTACCCCATAGTGCTTTAGAGGGCTCTCTGGGCAATTTACAACGTCAGCAGATTGCCCCCAAAGACCTCATTTTACCAACTTTGGAAGGATGGAAGGCGGAGTCAACCATGAGAATTTTGCTCCAGGCTGTGGGCAAAGTTTGCCCACAATATTGCATTCTAATCACTGCGCCACTATATCAAGGTATATAATTCAACAGATTTGGACAGCACATGATTGGAGAAGGCTATTGTAACATAAAAAAATAATTCAGAAATGTATGTCTTTGTACTGATATATAATTATGGAGAAAAGTTGTAGGTCTATATTAGAATCCACAATGACCATTCAGAGTACCTCAGAATACTAGTTTCTGGCATTTTCTGGTGTTATTGGAAGAATTCTTTCCTGAATCTCTTTACTATACCATCACTTACAGTAAAGGAAGTTCAGGAATTACAATGTATGATGAATTCTAATATGGAACAAAATTTCTTTCAGAGGCCCGACAGCTTGGTGTTGGTTACTTTGCCTTTGCTCGTGATCAGGCTGTGAGAAAAAAACAAATGGACACTTTGGAAATGCTAAGAGAACAGGTATGTTGTTTAACAGTCTGCCAAGTGTGGGAAATTTCCTGATGTCCTGAAATGGGTGTTCTAGCTTCCCTCAGCCGCGGCCATGCTGACTGGGCTGTTAGCAATCGTAATTCACCATTTGTAGACCGATAAATTTTCCATCCCCAAACTAACACTGTGAAATACCTGAGCCTTTCTCAGATGCTTATCTCCTCTATCCTTGGTGAATTGTGTCTCTGAATAACATAAAGAAGTTTCCGCCCCCCCCAATCCAAAAGCCATATATGCACTTGGCCTGTGAACTGCAGAAAGGAAGTACTATAATTCTCCCACCTTTATAATGACGGTTCAATAAAATGGGAGGAACAGGAGGGACAAAAATAGGATTATTTGGAAGGAAATGTAAACTCCCTAACTCTCGCTTTTCCTGCTTCCATTCCCTCCATTGATGGAAAATCCCGTGGGTTATTGAGATAAAATTAGAGCTTGAATCTCAGAAGTTTGACAGGAAATGGATAAAAGAAATGGTATCTGTGAACATCTGAAGAGAAAATGAGTTACCATTGTATTGCATTTCTCCAGACCATCGGTCAGAGAGCAAAGCGTGAAAATTTAAAGGAAAAACGTAAAGCTATCTTGGAGGCCAGGTTGTCTAAAATTCGAGCAAAAAGGTTCTTAAAAGATGGCGATATAAAAGAAAATGGAGGTAATTTTGAATTATTTTTCTTTAAATTTAAAAGGAAGGTTTACATATTTGATTAAATTACGTTTCTCTTAATTCATTAACAACCGTACATTTGACTATACTGTGTTGCAGTTTTATTCCAAATGGTTTCACAGTCTTGATCAGAAAAGAGTTGCAGTTGTGGAGAAAGACCTATTGTGATAGCTTGTGCATGTGCATCGAAGAAGCATGGTGATGGATTAGGACCAGACTTGATTTTTCTAGTTCAGACATAGCAATAATCCACAATGGCATCTGTTCATAAACTCCAAACTATTTTTTTCAGATATTCAGAATATTATGCTTTAATTGTATCAATTTGGATGGTTTCTGTTCCCCACTAATATTTTTTATCACTGATATACTTTTTAAAAGCTGGTGAAATTGATGAAAGGAGGAGTGTGAAATATTTTGATTACTGCCTGTTTTTTCAACTAGATTACAATATAGTCATTCTAGGGTACATTTCCAAGCCATTACCTTTGTTCTGTTTTCTGATATTCATTGAAATTTTTGGGATTTTTTTTAAACCCTTCGCAGTTTACTTCGTAATAACTGTCTTTCGAGGAGGCAACAACTAATATCTCAGTGACATGTTTACTCTGAGGAAATCATTACATAAATACACTTGCTGTAATAAGGCAATATCATGCCTAAAATCTATATTGTTCTTCATAACAGAGGAGGAAGCTCCAACGCCAGTCGTACCTTCAAGCAAGCCCACTGAACCGCCCAGAGTTTCTACAGAAACTAGAAAAGTAGAAGTTATTATTCAGGAGAGGAAAGATACAAAGCCGGGTGTGCCTTATGTTCGTGAATGGGATAAAGGCAAAGGTAAGATGCTGCAGTGTATATACAAAGTTTTGGGCTGTCAACATGTCAAGAATCCTTTGGTTTAAGCCAGGGGTCTTCAAACTTGGCCCTTTTATAGCTTGTGGACCTCAACTCTCAGAATTCCTCAGCCAGCGTGCCTGGCTGAGGAATTCTGGGAGTTGAAGTCTACAAGCCATAAAAGGGCCAAATTTGAAGACCTCTGGTTTAAACCATGGTGGCTTGGCCCATGGAACCCCCAGCAGTCCCTTTTAACTTCCCCAAAACACCATAGTGCTTGGTCAATCTCCGACAGCAAACTTAAGGATTTTAGCAATGTGGGGTTTTTTCCTTGATTTGGAGGGGAGATGTCGGTGCTATTGAGACAGTTTTAAGTTTTAAATTTTGCCAAGGAAGGTCTTTCTGTAATCCATTAACAAGAAGGAAGTTCTGTAATCCTCTAACAGAGGTGTCTTCAAACTTGGCCCTTTTATGACTTGTGGACTTCAACTCCCAGAATTCCTCAGCCAGTGCACCTGGCTGAGGACTTCTGGGAGTTGAAGTTCACAAGTCATAAAAGGGCCAAGTTTGAAGACCCCTGCTCTAACATGTTACAGCCCATGACTAAGCAGAATTCCCTCACTCTTAACTTAAACTCTGCTTAGGTCACAAGCATTTCAGATGAGAGACTCCCCCATTCCAACGATACAGAAAAACAAGTCTGTTCATCTAGACATAATGGAAAGGTTAAGGCTGCATGTAAGCTGCTTCTCTTTCATGGCCTTCCTCAGATTACTAAACGGTACAGGTAGACCTCGACAACAGCTCTTTACTGAGCATTCAAAGTTACAACAGCACTGAAAAAAGTGACTTGTGACCATTTTTCAGATAAGACCATTGCAGCATCCCCATGGTCACGTGGTTTACATTTGGATGCCAGACAATTGGCTCATATTTATGATGGTTGTGTGTCCCAGGGTCATGTGACCATCTTTTGCGACCTTCTGACAAGCAAAGTCAATGGGGAAGCCGGATTCACTTAACAATTGTGTTGCTAACTTAACAACTGCAGTGTCTCACTTAACAAATGTGGTAAGAAAGATCTTAAAATGGGGTAAAAATCACTTAATAAATTTCTCATTTAGCAACATAAATTTTGGGCTCAATTGTGATCGTAAGTCGAGGACCACCTGTACTGTAGATGGCACTCAAGGTCAATAACTTGGGCGACTTCAGCCTTTTTTAAAAAAAAAAGATTCTATTAAGGTAAGCAAAATGGGATTTCCTAAACAAAAGTAGGACAGGTTATTGTTGTAAGGTTGTTTTTTAAAAAAAGAAATAATTCTTCTATAAAGTTTCATAGAGCTTGAGTCGAATTAAATCTGAAAAAGCAAAGCCGAACTTGATATTTCTTCCTCTTCCCACTAATAGAATTCACTTTTGGACTTTGGTCAAAGAAGCAGAATGATCTCAGGAATGAAAGAGATCCAGAGTTTGCACCACCTTCTGCTTACTTTAACAATCAAAAGAAATATTATGATTCGAATAACCAAAATTGGAACAAACCTGAATCCTCCTATGTAAGTACAGAAGACGGTCTTAGAGGCAACCTGCCATCTACATCAGCTGAGACTCACAATAACTCATGGAACAATGACTTCACGCCCACTCAGGCAGCTGAGAAGAGGCCATCAAACCAAGAGCCAGTTTACCAAAGTTTGGATGATATGCTCTCCTACTATAAGCAGGTTACCTGAACTTCAGATACTGTTAGCAAAATGACACGTTCTCTGATGATTAAAAAGAATTAAGGATCATTTCTGTGAGTGGCTGAACTTTTCTGCAATTCCCTTCTCTTATCAATTCTAATATTAAAAGAATTCACCTCAAAGATACTGTTTTTGTCTGGAATTTTTATTTCTTGAGGCGCACAAAAACTTGGATATGATCAGGTTTTAACATCTTAGTAACAATCTTCATTTAATTAATAACAAAGATTATGCTAGAGCAAGAGCTGCTGTAGAAGAAACTTATCCTTCGCCATTTGCCCAGTTATTTGGAGTCAAGCAGAGGTGGTGAGCAACTTCTGCACTTTAGGAACTGCAATTTTTTTTAACACCTAGAAGCTACTGGGTTGAAAAGTGTCACCATTTTGTGAGGGGATCTATTAAATCTATTTAATTTGCTAAATTCTTATCTTGGATTTAAGACAGTAAATATAACATTCTATCCTTCAGTTTTTCCCAACGACATCTTTGTGAAATAGATTGGGTTGAGGGTGACTGGTAAACTCTGATACTAAAAGTGAACATGAGTGTCCCCAGTCTTGGTCTAGCAACGTAACCATGATGCTCCATGGGTTCCCATATCACCATCAGTCTCTCCATTTAACCTAACTGCAAGAGCTGCAAAATTTCAACTGGAAGCCATTTCTGATATGGGCTATCTTTCCTCAGATTTCCTCTAAGAAAGTAAGTTTTGATCCTACTATATGTGCTTATAATATTTTTGGTTGTTACAAGTATTCCTTAGGTGTACATTCTTCATAATCAAACATTCACATATGACATCTTCATGCTATAAGCAGAATTACTTTAAATTGTACTTTTTGATTCCCTTTATTTTCCATTAGCCTTCTGAAATTCTTCCAGTGTTAAAGAAGCAAAATGTTCACAGATTAGTATAGTTGACCTTCCAGATTATTATTACATAATAGCCCATTATTCTAAACTAATTTTGTGTTACTTAAGTGCATATTTAAATGTCCGCTAGATTGATGTAATCATAGTGATGTCTGGCTGAAAAATGAAAAATAAAACTCTATTTTCCAGTTTTGAAGGTTCCATTTTTTCTGCAAAGGGTAAAATTGTATTATTTAATGAAATGCCTTGAAATAATGAAGTAAAATGCAAGTCCTTCAGTTAACAAGCTCCTTAGGAAAAAATATATGAGTTCATAAACTTGTACTGGCTTTAACAAATAGAGCATCAACAAAGCTAATGCCTTGCCTGATTTTTATTTACTACAGTTATTGTTATTAGGAATGTCTATTTTCAAAAGTGAGAGTAAATTACATTGTTATAGCCAACTATATAGAATGCAAGATTTTAATGGAAAATGTGTCTCACATTTTTCTTCAGGAACAAAGCCAGTTAAATACAATTTCTCTTGACATCCCTTAAACTTGAAATTCGTCAAACTTGTCCAGTAGATGGCACAAGCTGCTTTTACAAATAGTTGTTGAATATCCACAAAGTGTGTGTGTGTGTGTGTGTGTGTGGTTTTAATACAGTAGCTAAAATTTATTTTTAAGAACAGTAAAATAAGAGATTAGAAGTGGGGAAACCTGAATTCTATTTCTACCTGGAAGGCAGGCAGTTGACTTTGGGCTATTCATTCTTTCTCTACCCTAGGAAAGAGGCAAAGGAAAACCTGAAAAATTGTGTCAAGAAAACTGCAGGGTCTTGTTTGTGTAGCTGCCAGGAACCAAGACTGACCTGAAGGGCATACACACTTATTATTATTTCTGCTGAGGAACATAGATCCTATGAGTTCTCTAGGAGAGATGTCTTTCTTTCTTTCTTTCTTTCTTTCTTTCTTTCTTTCTTTCTTTCTTTCTTTCTTTCTTTCTTTCTTTCTTTCTTTCCCCTTCCTTCCTTCCTTCCTTCCTTCCTTCCTTCCTTCCTTCCTTCCTTCCTTCCTTCCTTCCTTCCTTTCTTTCTTCTCTTTCTCTCTCTTTCATTTTCTTTGTCCTCTTACCTTTTCTTTTGCTCAATGTATCTTCCAAGGAAAGGACACTTCTTGACGGAGATCTGAATTATTTGCTGAGAGGTCTCCCAGTAGGCTAAATTAATTAGCAGAAGTTCTTCACAGTCTTAACAGAGAAATGTTTTAAATTGTCTGGATGCAAACCTTTCAGAAACTTGATATAGATGGAGCTATACTATACTGTTCTGCCAACCTAGCAGTTCGAAAGCACGTAAAAATGCAAGTAGAAAAATAGGGACCACTCCGGTGGGAAGGTAACAGCGTTCCGTGCGCCTTTGGCGTCTAGTCATGCCGGCCACATGACCACGGAGACGTCCTCGGACAAGCGCTGGCTCTTCGGCTTTGAAACGGAGATGAGCACCGGCCCCTAGAGTTGGAAACGACTAGCACGCATGTGCGGGGGAACCTTGACCTTGATACTATACTGTGTTAGGCCATCAATCTTAACCTGACATTTATCTAATCTGACTGGTGCTAGTTTCCAAGATTTTATGAGCCCTGATGGCACAGTGGTTAGAATGCAATATTGCAGGCAAATTCTGCCCGCAGCCAGGAGTTTAATCCTGATGGAGCTCAAGGTTGACTCATCCTTCCACCCTTCTGAGATCAGCAAAATGATGATCCAAATTGTTGGAGCAATATGCTGACTGCGTAAATGCTCAGAGAGTGCTGTAAAGCACTGTGGAGTGGTATATAAGTCTAAGTGTTAACTGCTATTTTAAGCAATCCTTTTATTCCCTGCCTTATCACCCAAAGATTACCAATAAACAGACTGGAAACTTATCATTCAAAGTACAAGTCTACTGGGCACAAATGGTCCCTGGAAATTCTCCACCAAATTTATGAGGAGCAATAACTTTCAAGAATTCCTCAAGGACATAATTCCTCTTTATCAGTAACAGCAGGGCTTCTGCTGCTCCTGAAAAAAAGGGGGGGAACTCCCTACATGATATCTTCCATTAGGATTACATGAGAGCATGGGAAGCCAAAATGGTCGGAGGCTGCTTCAGAGGGGATTGTACAATGAAGAGAGAGCTGTTTGCACATACACTGCCCTCGTCACTAAAGTACAGGATCAACAACTGCTACCCCTGGAATTTTTTTCCAGATGGGTGGTTGAGTAGTCACTCCATTTGGTGGAAAGAGTTTGCAGACATTCACATTAATGAAGCCTTATGGCTATTTGAATTGCATATAACCACCCATAATGATGCTGCATGCCCTTTGCGTTCCTCTTTATTTTTAATTTGAAGCAGCAGGGAGACTGCTCTTTGTACTAGAAATAGCTAATAGAAGTTCCAAAACCAATTCTTCATTTTCACCATAAAAACATATGAACCCTAACTAGCCTTTGGGTGAAGAAAACTCTATACTAAAAAAAATCTAGAATGATAAGGTTCTCTGCTATTATGACATAAGAATGAATGCTGGCAAATGGAATGCAGGATGCTGCCATATCACCCAGCTAATGCTGTGACTATTAGAACATCATCCTCATAACAGGTAATAATTCAAAGTCTCCTTCACTGAAATTTTAGATTTAATGTGAAATCCAGGAGATTTTACTTAGGTTTGCTTTTGTTGAATATTACATTCCAGCTTGTGACCCCTGTGTGTGTGTGAATGCCCTCCTCTTGCTTAATCTTCTAAAGCCACACAGCTGAAAATGCAACTCTCCCTGGTCTTGTTATGGAAGCTGGAAAGAACGGTGGATCCCAAGGGATTCATTGTGTCTGCTGGTTTTTCTGTTATGTTCTTTACTGGTTTCAGAACTGTACTTACTTACTGCCTTGGAAGAGTGAGGAGAATTCTCAGGGACGACTCACACCCTGGTTGGTATCTCTTTACTCTCCTACCATCGGGTAGGAGATACAGGAGTATAGCCAGCCGTACCAACAGGCTGAAGAATAGCTTTTATCCGTGGGCTGTTAGGCTCTTGAATGGGAAATAATTTTATAATTTTATGTATGATTGATTTGCAAGGCCAGTGTGTTGTGCAATTAGCTCACATGGTGTAACAAGATGGTGGGTTTGTTGTCACTGTGAGTTGTGGTGGTGGGGGGCACGAAGGGAGGCTCAGCCAATCTCAATGTATACATGGTTGTACTTTGACAATAAAGGTTCATTCATTCATTTAACATATGTCAATGTTACAATTAGCCAGCAGACTACAGTGTTAATATAATGTATTTATTTGGCTGCCGAAGAAGGCTAGTCTGTTTAGTTTGCACTTGCAGACTACTATTCAGGGTGCACCACAGGAGGCGAACTAGCTTCCAGAAAGACGAGCAGCATCCTGCAGCATCAGCTTGGGCCTTCTCCCACCACCAATGTTGCCTTGCAATCGGGCACCATATCCGGGCAGGTCCAGCACCAGCAGGGTCTCATCATCCACACAAAACGCCGCCGCATTTCCACCAAATTGGTACCTATTTATCTATTTGCATGTAAGATGCTTTCAAATTGCTAGGTGGGCAGAAGCTGAGGTAAGTGATGGAAACTCACTCCGCCACTCAAACCACTGGAGCAAAGTCTATCTCCAACATCTTTAAGCCACTGAGTCACCGTGATTCTTAGTTCTGTGTTAGTCCATGCCGATGACTGAAACATTTAAAGTCCCCTCTCTTCGTCCTTTTCAGCCAATGTGATCTTAGAACAAATATATCTAAAGTCTCTTTCTAGCATTGTTTAACCTCTTCAGAACATGGTAAAGGGGTAACCAAGCAACTGGTTTTGGAATATGATTCATGACATTTTAAAGTGAGTTGAGCTCAGTTTATAGATCGTTATCCTAAAGTATTTTTGGGCACCATGAATGATCTGTTTCTACTTCTATTTCCTGCGCCTGCACACGCTTGTCACTTTTTGTAGTATGAATTTGGTCCAGTGAGTTGTGCACACACATGATCAAAAAAAGTCCCATGACATGGAAAGGATTGCCCTAGGTTCTCAGAGCTAGGTCTTCTAAAGCAGAGGTCCCCAACCTTTTGGCTACCAAGGACCGATTCCTTGCAGAGAGGTTTTGTATGCTGCTTGCATCCCACAGATGGGGTTTGCTTGTTTGTGCGGACCGGTTGCTGGCATGTGGGGCCTGATACTGGTCCATGGACGGGAGGTTGGGGACCCCTGTTCTAAGAACACATGATCACATGTAGAGTCTTTAGAAATGCTAGACAAAATGAGCCCTAACCACAAAGCAGAGATTTCTGGGCAGGAGGTTGGATTTAGTGAGCCATTTCACTCCTGAGGTGATCAAGTCTAGTCTGCCGTAGAAACCCAACTGATATAAAGCTTAGACTGACAGGTTATTAGTTCCAGTTGAAAATATACTTTCTAATTAAGAAAATTCTTCAGTTTCTGTTTTCTAATTAAATCAATTGTAATTTATCTGTCACACTTAAACATGGACTTTCTTGGTACTTCAATTAAAAGAAAAAGGGCTGCTTTTGGTAAGGAGAGTTAAGGCCTTTCTAATGCCGCATTTTATTTCTTGGAGATATTTCTTGGAGATACTTCCATTCTTAACTATTGCATATCTTGAGAGTGAAGGTTCATTCTCCGAGCTTGTGGGTTGGTTTCCGAACATTTTGTTACCAGGCTAGGTAACATCTTCAGCACAAATCCGCTGAAGATGTTACCTGGCCTGGTAACAAAATAATTACCATTTTGAAAGAGACAGATTAGCACATCATTCACTTAACAAATGATACATTAGTCCTAAAGATAACAGCACAGAGATATTTCTTATCTATTGTTCTCCTTATTTAGATGTTGCTACATCAATGATGAAATGAATGAACTGGTAATATGAATGACCAAAGGTCTGACACAAAAAGTAGTCCAAAGGTTGATCAAAAGGATGAACATAAATCTGACCATAAGAATGATATTAAGAGTGAACAGAAACCTGAACAGAAACCTGAACAGAAGGCTGAGCAGAAAGCTGAGCAGAAAGAGGAGCCGAAAGAGGAGCACAAGACAGATGAATATAAAAACCTTGATTTTGAGCAAATGAAAGCCAAGGCCCCAAAGCTTTTGGCTGATATGGTACAGATGCTTATCACATGGCAGAAAATGGGCTTCCATGTGCCACGAGGTGTCAGGAACATATTTGAGTTCACCTGGGACGAGCTCATAGAGTTACCGCCCAAAAAATCTTTCACAGGTTTATATTGTCCCATTGTCAAATTCCTCCCATATGACGAGGTTGAGCTGGCCTCTGCAACTACCTCAAGAAGTCAAAAGCTGGGTGTTACACCCTCAGGGAAGAGAGCTAACTATACCATCTCACCTGAAACTCAACCGATGCTCATGAAGTTCCAGAAGCGGTCCATACATCTCCTGACAGAACTTCTGAAGCTAAAGATGAAGATAATGATTGATGCCATTGCTGGTGAGACCAATTAGTTAAGTGTTTGTTTGTCTGCCATAGCCTATGGAATACTATATGGAGAACCTGAACCTATTCAGGCAAAAGGTTCACCGGCTTTGGGTATGATGAAGCTGCATATGTGGGAAGGCTAAATGAAATGCATCCTCAAGTTCGTATAGTTCCATGGAGTTAGGGGGGGAAATAAGAGCCCTTACTAATGACAAAGAGTGCTGCTGAAACACAGCAATACATGAATTATACATCTATAGAATGGGCAGAATATTTGGCTGTTTATGATATGTTCATTGTACATATGGAGGAGGAAATCCCCAATAGGATTCTGTTGAAGGAGCTAGTTCAGATCTTGCAGGAATGTAGACTGGAAATATTTTTCAATATTTTTCAATATTGCAATATTTTGGGATTAGAATCAAAAACTAATTCTAGGAATGGAGAGATGGGTTAAAAATGACAACAGCATAGCAAACAGTAACAACAATATTGCATGAAAGTAAATGCAAGGTTAATTGGGCAGCTGCTATGTCTCCTACTTTGGCACCAACTAAGAGCTATGTAAGAAACATTGGTTTCACTTTGAATAAGTTTTGCAACTTCAGCAATCTTATTTTAAAATCAAATCTGATTATGTCATATCTTGTCATTATCATGTCCACTATGGGGTTCCTTGCAAAACAAAAAAATCTGCAAAAAAAGTTTCATCAGAATGACAAAATGAGTCTCATAATGGAAGCTCTACCCCTTGCCTGTTGTGCAAGTGATCCCACAACACAGGTAGAAAAGGGATAAAGCTTGTGCTACAATGCTTGTTTTATTATTTGCAATACACTTCTCTTCTCCCCCCCCCTCCACCCTGTTCCCTGCAGTTTTCTGTTACTCCTTGACTAAGTTAGGGAAAATAAAACAAAAAGCAAAATCCCATGGGAACAGAGTTATAGCTATAGGAGAGCCTGTATGATATAATGATGAAGGTGCTGGTCTAAAAACCAAGGAAATAAGAATTCTAGTCCTGCTTTAGGCATGAAAGCTGATGGGTGACTTTGAACTAATCACTCTCTCCCAGCTCAACCCACTCTCAGGACTGTTGTTGTGAGGAAAATTGTCTGTCTGTCTGTCTGTCTGTCTGTCTGTCTGTCTGTCTATCTATCTATCTATCTATCTATCTATCTATCTATCTATCTATCTATCTATCTATCTATCTATCTGTTATTTGTAAACTGCTCCAATAAAAAGACTCTGGTTTGTTCACACACATCAACTGAAATACAATCCACAATAAAAGTAAATAAAAACAATATTTAAAAAGTCCCCAAAGTTCTCCAAAACAAAACTAAAATATAAAAGATATACACATCAAACAATAAAAAATAACAACAATACCTAGTATGATTTCATAGGCTAAAAACAAAAAGCAACCCATAAATGAACCGTAGTAAGGGAACACCTGCTGCCGGCATCATCTTCCCATCGTCCTATGCGCCCCCACAGGGAGGGCCTTCTCAGGGTACCACTGGTTAATGAATGCCGGCAGGTTATTCCCAGGGGAAGGGCATTCTCTGTGGGTGCCCCCTGCCCTATGGAACAAAATACCCACAGAACCTAGGACTGCCCTCGACCTTCGCTCATTTCGCCGGGACCTGAAAACTTGGCTCTTTGATCTGTTTGGTCCAGACTGTGGGGTTGTTAATTTAACTGGGTTTTAGATTTACTCTTGGGGCTTGAATTTAATTTAATTGTTTTAATTGTTTTAAATTTTTTGTATTCATGGTTTTAACTGCCCTGTAAACTGCCCTGAGTCCTACGGGAATAGGGCGGTATACAAATCCAATAAAATAAATAAATAAATAAATAAATAAATATCCAATATAGAAAAAACAAAAAATGACATATCTATTAAACTTCAACAATACACAATATTGCTGTAGACAAAATATACCTAATTATGAAATCCCAAGTCAAAACTTCATTTTTATCTTTATCAAGCATAAAATCCAAAGATGGTGCCAATGCAGGAAAAAACAACAACAGTCAAATTGTTATCTTTAATCAAAGTAGTCAATTTTGCCATCTCAGACAGTCCATTAACCAAACAATTCAGTTTTTAATAGCTTTTGGGAAGCTGGGACACATCAAATTTTAGTGAGAAGGGTGTGAAGGTTCAGGCACAGGAAATGCACGTCTATGTCCTTCTTCTCTTTATCTTACCCAAGTTGGGGATCATAAGCAGGTTCTCCCAAGATATCCATTTTGGTTGGGTTGAATTGGGAGGAGGAGGAAGCAATCCTGGAAGTAAAGGTTGGGCTCTAATAGGTCAGAACCAGCACCCAAAAGCAAAGAGTGAGCCAGTGTTGGCCTGAAGCACATGTGTCATGTTGATGCAGTGGTCTCCAATCTTTCTGGGTTTGCAGACTGGTGGGGGCAGAGTGGATGGTTCCATGTGTGCACAAGATCGCCCACCTACTGTGTGCACAAGTGGAGCTATATATGCATGCTTGATGCTGCTATGTGTGCATGCTTGCTGCTGTTTCTGTGGCCCAGTTCTGAATGGGCTGCAACCTAGGGGTTGGGGTCCCCTGTGTTGATAGATATGTATCTAGTGCAATATAATTTCTTGCTTCAAGTGTATGTATGTATGTGTGTGTCAACTCTACAAATGAGAATGGCTGCAGCATTTTTCCTACTCATTTTCGGTTGCCACATAGAATGGAGGGAGGAGGGTTGCCCGGGTGTTTCGCTAGTCTAAATAATCTTTTGTCCCATGGGAACCAAGGTCATTGTCTGCTCCCAAGAATGCAAGCTGGGCATTGCCAAAAAGCCCACCAAGAAGATGTATTGGGGAATGTAGTTGCTTGCATAGATTTAGGGGTGGGATTTTTTAACTTTGTTGTGTGTGTCTCCAGATTTGGTTTCACTTTTGACATGCCGATGCTTTGTAACTAATAAACATGTTCTTTGAGGAATTTGCAAGCCTTGGAGTTCTGCTTTATTTATCCCTGTCTGTCAGAACCATGATTGTGTGTGTGTGTGTGAGTGTAATATTTATACTTGAAGCAAGAAATTGTATTGTGCTATAAACTGTGCACCTGTATGTAAAGGCAGGGTAAAAATTAATAAAAATAAGAGCTAGTTTCAGAATGATTTTTGGTTGCTTGAGGAAAGACCTTCTGTACCATGTTCACCAGTAATAGATAGATAACCTTTATTGTTATTTTTTACTGTGGGCACATTGGCACACATTAAAAATGAAATCTAGTTGCTTTCTCTCAAAGTGTACACATACATAACACACATTTAAATATGCTATATACAATATATGTGTAAATGTACACCTTTACATATAAATAACATATAACAATCACTGTCCATCTTGAATATATAATGGAAAGAGGAAGCTTTAGAGTTCACAAGGTTAATATGTATGAAACAAAACTATGACTGAATCTGGATGTTCTGCTTCAGATACTACAAAGCTTCCTCCCAGAAGGTAACAAGGAAAACAGGTTGTGAAGAGGATGTATAGTGACCCAGACAAACTTGTGGACCCTGCTTAAGCAATGCTTATATGCTATGTCTTGGATGGAAGGGAGGGAACTGCCAATATTTTTTTCTGCCATCCTCACTACTCTCTGTACCACCTTCCTGTCTGAAGCAGTAATGCTTCCAAACCAGACTGTGATGCTGTATGACAGGATGCTCTTGATCATCCCTTTGTAGAAAGTTGTAAGGACAGGGAAAGGAAGATGTACTTTTTTCATGCAATGCAGAAAATGCAGGTGCTGCTGTGCCCACTTCACCAGTTTATCACTGTTGAGAGACTAAGCTAGTCTACTCGTTATCTGCACACCCAGGAATTTGATGCTGGTAACTATCTCCACAGGTGAATCATTAATGCACAGAGGAATGTGGCTGTGCCTGCCTTTTCTGAAATCAACAATGATCACTTTGGTTTTTCCAATGTTTAAAACTAGGCTGTTTTTCTTACAACAGTTCACCAAACCCTCAACCTGCTTGCAGTAAGTGCCATCATTGTCATCTTGCATAAGGCCCACTACTGTTGTATTGTATGCATACTTCACAATATGGTTGGTGGCAAATCTAGCACAACAGTCATAGGTTAACAGGGTGAACAGCAGTGGACTTACCATGAGGAGGACATGTGCTCAAGAAAATGGTGCTAAGAATACTTGTTCCAGCTCACACATTCTGGGGCCTGTTAGTAAGAAAATCAAGAATCCAGTTGCACAAAGGAGTGTTTAAGCCTAAAAGGCCTAGTTTGGCTACTAGATACTGGGGAATGATTGTATTAAATGCCAAACTGAAGTCGACAAACAACAAACGCACATGAGTATTTCTTTCCTCTAACTGCTCTGAGCTCAGATGGAAAAGAGAAGAAATAGCATCCTCTGTGGAGTAATTTGGTCGGTAAGCAAACTGAAGCGGGTCAAATGCTGGCAGGAGGTTAGATACAACAATACAGTAATCCTCAGTAACGAGAATTAGGAACTTTGTTTATTAAAGAAAGTTAAAAAAAACAATATTTGTTCTTGAAGGAAGAAATTATATTGCAATATCTCTATATACACATACAGTACACATAAAATTCAAAGCCTATATCCCACTTCCTTTTCCCCCCCACAACAACAGTCCTGTTGGGCTGAGTGAGAATGACTGGCCGAAGTCAGTCAGCCATCTTTCGTGACTAAGGGGGGGGGCTAGAATTCACCATCTCCTGGTTTCTTGGCCAGCACCTTCACCACTACCCCAAAGTGCCCTGTCATTATGCTGATTCTGCTTTTCTATGTAGAGTTTTGTTTATAGATCTGAATTATCACTGAAATATATGGTTGTTCTTTCATTCTTAGGTCCCAATGCTGACGAGTCTGCAAAACGATTCCTGGAAAGTGGACAACAGCTAAGTCCCAAATCCCGGGAGGAAGCAGTGGAGCTGATGAGAGAACCCAGAAGGAAAGGTCAGAAAAGAAATGAACTCACCATGCATTTGGACCCCTGGAAATTATTGTCTGCTGTGCCTGTTGTAGTTCATGTACTTTCCTTTCTAGAAACTTGAGACATGGGTCAAATTGGAAATGAGTAGTACAAATGGTATCAACATAGCTCTAAAAACTTCCAGAAGAGTTCTGATTCTTTAACTGAGCAGTTAGTTTATTATCGTCATCAGTTTTAAAACTTCTTGCCCTGCCCAGCTTTACTATGTTCCTCCGAAAGGTGAACTCTCATGATGCAGGAACCCAGATTGACTGTAAATACTCACAATGATGCACATTGTGCAAAATGAGGTTACAAAATACTCCACAGAGGAAATGGGCTATATTGTCTCACTGCTGAAGAGGGGTGACATTTTAATGATCCTTCACAAAAACACTAGCAATGTGTAATGGATTTGCCAGGGCCTAGATAATGAGAAAAAACAAGATAATTTGGAGTGTTTCCTTGGAGCGCTTTCAAATGCAGTAAATGGGGTTAATACTCACCTCCCTCAGTGTCATTACAGTTATAAGCAGAATAATTCTTTTCCCCACTTTTAAAATAAATTCAGAGACAAGCAATTCACTGCAGTGGATAGCTTTAAAGAGGTACTTAAAGGCAAGCCACGGAGGACCACTTTATGTTTGACTATCAGACAGTCATAATACCTAAAAAAGGAAGCGACTTGGAGGATCAACATGAGGGGAGTGTGTGTGTTTTTCCCCCCACCACAGCCCTTTGCCCTTCCCATCCTTCATGCATGCTGTCTATTTTTGTTAGGCATGTCGTATAAGGCTAAATCTCTTCATGTCTTATGGATTTATCCAACAGTAGCCTGGATTATCACACAAGAACACACCTGTATCCATGTACAGTACAACAATACCGTATTTATTTGATTCTATCCATAGCTTCAGTCTCTTCTCCTTACATTTTCGTGCTTCTGCTGTGTTATTAAAGCTGGAGCTTATCATGAGTACCGAAAGTGCAATGAGGTGAACAATTATTCATAAATGGAATAGTTGCGTAAAATTAAAAATATGCCATGTCACAGGCTCATTCTGTAGGACTGCCCTGGTAATGTGGTGTGCCACGTTACTGTGACCTTTTGAAAAAGAAAAATTCTCATGGTAAGAGGATACTTTTTTGAGGGTGTGTACAGTATGTTATACCTTCACACTCCATTTTGTAGGTAAGATTCAGCTTTTTATACCTGGCATTTTATTTCCTTTCCAGATTGTAGAATGACCTATTAGTGTTAATGTATCTTTCTGAGACCAACATTTCTTCAAGTTCCATCTCCTCAGAATTAGCCTAGGGAACTAATGCTGGCACAATCAATATCTATTTCCAAGTTTGATTTCTGTCTCAAGAGCTCACTAATAAGTCTTACCTGTACTGCATTCATAGAGAACTTCAATAAGTTTTAGTGGGCTCTCAGCTCCCTTTACTGCCCACCTCTCTTTTAGTAAATCCCTGCTGTCAGCCTTAGATGGGTGACAATGCAAAGCAGGGGACCTCCTAGAAAGAGACCCCTACAAAGGGGAGATTCACTTTCACAGAAATTCCCAAGCCAATTTTACTTTGGATACTTGTAGATGTTCTTTAAGCCCCAATTAAATAGAAAAAGAAGTAATGACACAGAAAGACACCTACACAAGCCATGGGAAACTATCAATTCTTTAAAATGATTTTGTCCTTCAGGTGTTCAGCTGTTAGTTCAACATTGATTTTTACACCAGAGTACAGTAGCTCATAGAGCATCATTCACCGAAGGCATACGCCTCCGGTTCTGAAAGTATCCATGATTCTTTTGTATGAGAGAGGAGAATTTTGAAAATATATGAACTAAACTTTCACATGCAAAAATGTGCTTTTCTGAAGGGCAGTCTTGTGGCTGTATTTTCAGAAAAATCTCTGCAACATCAGTGGCACCCTTCCATTTAATTACGCCTAGAATTGTGACCTGACTAGGCCATTCTGTATGTGTCTACTGATAAATGAATTTAATTGAATTCAGTGGAAAATACACCCAAGTGTGGGACTATAAGTTGCAGTACACAGCATAACCTTAAGATTGCAAGCTTTCTTTTATTCCCTTACTCAAAGTTAAGCTCCACTGAATTCACTGGGAGGCATTTCGGAGTAAATATAGCACCAAAAGTCATTTTGCTACTGTATCTTAGAAAAGTTAGCAGCACAGAAGTGCCTAGAATCCTAAAGCACTGTAAACGGAACCCATATATCACCTGGCTCTGGGGAATAGAACCCCCTTGCAGATTTTTAGGACCATTTAATTTGGCTTTTGAAAAAGCTGTTCTGTTTGCTTTTTTTCCAATCAAGTGTGTCCAATTCTCAGAGTCTGCCTGAACAAAATCCCTCCAGTTTACTTAGCAAGTTTTTTCAGAAGTGATTTGCCGTTGCTTCCTTCCTAGAGCTGAGAGGAAGTGACTAGACTGGGCAGGACTAGAACAGGACTAGAATTCTGTCTCCCAGTTTCTAACCTGGTGCCTTAACCACTACACCAGACATGTCAAACACAAGGCCCGGGGGCCGGATCCGGCCCGCGAAGTGCTTTCATGTGGCCCGCGAAGCCATTCTGGAAACAGTGAGGGAACGGCCCCCACTGCCTTGGCCCCGGCCCAGAGACCCTCCTTCTGCCAGAGACCCTCAGATCTGTCCCACTCCTGCCCAGGCCCCCCATAGGCACCCTTGATGCGAACGATGTAGAGCTGGCCACACCCACCCAGTAGGCCATACGCACTCTAGCCACGCCTACCCAGCAGGCCACGCCCACCCTGGCCATACCCGCCCGGCCCCTTGAGGGCAACTGCAATGCTGATGCGGCCCTCAATGAAATTGAGTTTGACACCCCTGCACTACACCAAATTGACTCGTAGTTTGTATTGTGGGCCCAATTGGCAAAAAGAAAGCTCAGGACCGTATTGGTTGGAAACATGCAGAAGACGCCTGCATCCTGTAGTGGATAAACAGTGGCTAAAATGATGATGATGATGATATTTAAGGAGCTGAAAGGTATATCTGTAATTATTTCTAAAATTACAAGTAAACACAGAACATGGGCTTTTGTCATTAATTCCTGTAATGATCTTTGCTGAATACAAGGAAATCTTGTATTTCCACTCGTGCCCCTGGAAAATAAATAATCAGGATTTATGCCATTCTGACTAATCTTCTGGTTTCCTGCTTAAACCACATAGCAACAAAAATGATTGGGAGACTGGAGGCTAAAACATATAGGGAACGGTTGCTGGAATTGGGTATGTGTAGTTTAACGAAGAGAAGAGTGAGGGGTGACATGATAGCAGTGTTCCAATATCTCAGGGGCTGCCACAAAGAAGAGGGAGCCAAGCTATTCTCCAAAGCACCTGAAAGCAGGACAAGAAGCAATGGATGGAAACTAGTCAAGGAGAGAAGCAACCTAGAACTAAGGAGAAACTTCCTGACAGTTAGAACAATTAACCAGTGGAACAACCTGCCTCCAGAAGTGGTGAATGCCCCAACACTGGAAGTTTTTAAGAAGAGACTGGACAGCCATTTGCCTGAAATGGTATAGGGTTTCCTGCCTGAGCAGGGGGTTGGACTAGATGACCTCCAAGGTCCCTTCTAACTTCTTTATTCTTATTATTCTTATTATTCTTATTCTTATTATCTACAAAAGATATTATTTGGGGTTTCTTGAAGCATTCCTATGAATTTAGGAATCAAACATTTCCTTTTATGGATTCTCTTTTCATTAATAGCAATGGTACCAGGGCACACTTTTTATTTCAAAAATAATGTATTTTGCAATAATGACATGAAATCCGCCCTATCCTTTCCTGCCTACAGGACGTGGTGCTGTTCCAACAGGGCCAGCAATTCCTATAACTTCCACCACCCAACTCATACAGCAAATGTCCTTGTCCTGCCTTTGCTTTTCATTATCATTCAAAGAGGTCAAACCGCAGAAGAGCTCAGGTAAGGACTATTCCAAAGACTGCTGAATGGAACTATAACAGTACTCAGAATGGGAAGAGGTGGAACAAGAGAGATGGAAGAGAGATATCCAGATGCCATTTTTTTTACATGTATTCAAGATAAAGGTAAAAGGAACGTGGTGGCTCAGTGGGTTAGGACGCTGAGCTTGTCGATCCGAAGGTCGGCAGTTTGGTGGGTTGAATCCCGAGTGCCGCATAGCAGAGTGAGCGCCTGTTACTCGTCCCAGCTTCTGCCAAGCTAGCAGTTTGAAAGCACGTAAAAATGCAAGTAGAAAAATAGGGACCACTACTGTGGGAAGGTAACAGCATTCCGTGCGCCTTTGGCGTCTAGTCATGCCGGCCACATGACCACAGAGACGTCCTCGGACAAGCGCTGGCTCTTCGGCTTTGAAACGGAGATGAGCACCGGCCCCTAGAGTCGGAAATGACTAGCACGCATGTGCGGGGGAACCTTTACCTTTACCTTTATTCAAGATAAATGGGCAGAGAGATAGCTTTTGACTGCTGTTGTGGTGGAACATGGCCTGGATTCCCAGGAGGGAGGAGAAGAGACAATGAAGTTTAGATAGTTTGATTGGGAGGAAGAGGGTCAAGACAGCTCTTCCCTAGACGTTCTCAGAGCATATCTTTAATAATGCAAGTAGCTTGCTTTAATTTGGCAAGATTTCTGTCTATAGGTGAAGAACAATAAAGGAAACTGCTTAACTCAGCATGACTTTCTTCTTTTTTGGCGCCTGGCAGCTATTAGGTCATCGTTAATACCAGCTATACTTTGTAATAGCATATTCAGTGAGTTTGCACCAACAGGGTTGCAAGCAGAACAGGGCCACAAAAAGGGAAGAAGTAACATTATCCAGGAAGCTAGAAAAGCACAAATAATCTTTAGGGTCAAAGATTATTTGGGAGACACTTTGCCAGTGTCCGAATAACACTGCTGAGGACCAAGTATTCAGTGAGATCCACTGGGAAAGGGATAAAAAGCATCAAACTAGCAGATGCACATGTTGATGCTGTTCAAACCCCTGCATATGCCCCCCTGAACATCTTCAGCAGCCACACATTAACCTGAAAAATGATTAAATATGATTTTTACAGATAGATTAAAAATTCTAATAAATTATATAGTATAATAAACAATAAGCACAACAAGCCCTGTTAACTCTATTATCTGTTTTTCCTCCCTTTAAACATTTTTAAAATATGTTTAGTTACTAAATTAAGTAAAGTTTTGATAGAAAAAAGTATTTGGTGACAGTATGTTTCTCAACCTTGGTAACTTTAGGACCAGTGGACTTCAATTCCCAGAATTCCCCAACCAGCATGAAGACTACATTTCTTAAAGCTGCCAAGCTTGAGAAACCTTAGTTTAGAGCAGGCAATCTGCCAGCCTGAAGGCCGGATGCGTCATGGCAAAACCACACTCACCCATTACCGGCAATGGGGAAGACGTCGTGATACATAGAGCAACATCATGTGACGTTGCGAGTTTGGCATGCCTGGTTTAGAGCAGGAGTAGGGAACCTTGGCTTTTTATGACTTGTGGACTTCAACTCCCAGAATTCCTGAGTCAGCATGGCCGGTTCAGGAATTCTGGGTATTGAAGTCCACAAGTCATAAAAGAGCCAAGGTTCCCTTACCCCTAGTTTAGAGAACAACTTTGAGAAGGTGTTTTTTTAAAATAAATAAATATTTATTTATTTCTCAATATATTTTTACAGGTCTGCTTAAAATCAAAGGTGGTGGCAGCAGCACTGGTCAAGACAAGGAGTCCATTTTATCAGACAAATTTGATCCATGTCCTGAAGCAAGGGACAAGCTCCGTGGAATTTGCCGTCACATGTGAGCTTTTTCAAACAATTAGGAAAGAAAATGCATTATTTCTACAACAAATCATATGGCCAATCAACAAGTTGCAGCATTTGTATCTTATATATTATATGATAAAGCAACGTCTTTCATCAGGACCTGGAGCATGGATGGCCTGATGCAGAGAGGATCCCTATTAGTATGAGGCAAAGAAACAGACAAGGCTGCTTTCTTGCAGATATGCAGATATGTGTGATATTTATTACATTATATCCCCTTTATCAATGTTGTTAAGATGAAGGTCAAATACATGTATGTTGAAATACGTTTTCAAAAGTCAAAACTGTCAGTGAGATGTAGGGGCACATTCACATGACTGTAGGTAAGGTAAAGGTTCCCCCGCACATGCGTGCTAGTCGTTTGCAACTCTAGGGGCCGGTGCTCATCTCCGTTTCAAAGCCGAAGAGCCAGCACTTGTCCGCGGACGTCTCTGTGGTCATGTGGCCGGCATGACTAGACACCAAAGGCGTACAGAACGCTGTTACCTTCCCACCGTAGTGGTCCCTATTTTTCTACTTGCATTTTTACGTGCTTTAGAACTGCTAGGTTGGCAGAAGCTGGGACGAGTAACAGGCGCTCACTCTGTTATGCGGCACTCGGGATTCAACCTGCCAAACTGCTGACTTTCTGATCGACAAAGCTCAGTGTCCTAACCCACTGAGCCACCACATCCCACAGACTGTAGGTAGTCATGTGAAATACTTGTATGTGAAATCATATAGTGTTTTCCTTTCCCATTCTTCTAGGTACGAGGTGATGAGGATTATTATTGCCACAGTACTATATCCAGAAAAAAATGCCAACATCTTGTTTTATAGTCCTTTTCCTGCAAGATTAGGACTTACAACAGAACTGGGGCATCTGTGGCCTTTGTCCTTTCTCCCAAGCGTGAAAAATAGGCCACTTAATTTGATCAACATAAGAGATAAATTCCAAAGTGAGGGTGGGATGGGAGCAGGTGGCTGTCTCTAAAGGACATTTTTTAAAAATCCTTTTTCATCTTAACTTTGACTCTTGACATTTTACAGAAAGGATTGACGTGTCAATAGAGTGCAAAGCCTCTGAGAGGTGAACTGTCAAATTCTCATATTTATCCCCCTTAAACACAGAAGAAAGTATATTTGATGGTAGCAGTAAATACATACATGCAACCCCAAATCAATCTAAAAATGGAACTTTGGGGCCATTTCTGGAGAGATGAGAAGTGTTAGGGGTAGAGGTGGGAGCAGTTTTTCTCTCAAAAACACCTCATACCTTATTCCAACTGTTAAAACATCTTGAAGTTCTATATAAGGGCCTGCAAAAATGGGAATTCAAGTCATTTACAGACTTCCATTCATTCAAAGAATACAGTAGTTTGCCTCTCAGAGGCTTCTTGCTATTATTTCTGCCCTTAACCTCTCTTAATAATTGCTGTGAGATTTCCAAAGGCCTCTGCAATCTGCTGAGTTGTGGTCCCAATCCTTCAAATATTGTTCTAGAGTGATTTCTCCTTTTCTGACCATCACATACCTTGCAACCTTTACGAAAAGATACTAAGAAAAGCATTGTGCTGCAAAATTGACAGTGTGCTATCCTGTTATTGTCACAGCTTACAGGGTCTTTTAAATGCAAAAATAAGGAATTACAAGTCATAGTAGCGGGATAGTATTGATTGGCTCACCTTTCAATTTTCAGATCTGCCGAAATGAACTTGATCAGAGATGCTTCTGATTGTTTCCAAGGGATTGGGGAATAGAAATGATGCAATATGGAAATGCCCTCTATCTCTTTCCAATTACTATCACAATTTGCCAATTAGAGTTTATTGCTCTGAGGGCTGTGTGTGTTAGGAGAGAATTTCTACTTAATCTCCATTTTCTATGACTGTCAGAATAAAAAAATAATATTGGACTTACTATTTTATATTTTCAGTTTCTGATCAAGTAACAAATGCTCTTTCTTTTCCTTGCCTTTCTGTGCTGACACACATAGTGTCAGTTTTACCACTGTTACAGATAGAGAAATAAATACCCTGTCTCATGCAAAAATACAGTATGGTGAAATCATATACTTATAAGCACTAGTATTCTAATTTACGTGTGTAGTTATGCATGCAACTTTCATATGGGTTTTTAAAGCCTATTAATTGTCATAGGATTATAGCTTGGGCCTTAGACAAATAAATAATAGGATCACGTAGCAATCCAGAATCAAAGGAGAAAAGAAGGATTGGATCATGTGGAGTGTGCATAAAGTCATACTTCAGGAACACCTTAAACCAATCCATCTTTTCCCAGAATTGTGCATCAGCTGTGAAGTACAGTGATGCAAACTGAGAAAAATACACTGCTGCTTTAAAGTGTTTCCAGCAAATACCATATGCATATCCCTGCATCACAATTTGCTCTTTTTATCTGGCTCTGTGCACAGGCAAGTATATGAACTGTGTTTCAGCCTTTAATTTCCTAAAAAGCTTGGATTCTAGCTCTCTGCCAGAGCTAATCTCTAGAGACAGAGTGGTTGTTAAACAAAATACCTTCACAACTCTTAACTTGCTGAGGATTGCATTAGTTGGAGTTCTAATTCTTACTACTTATCACTATATCTAACATGAAGCAGTGCAATTGTTTCTTTTTCTTTTAGAGAACATGAAAAGTCTGTATCCGTAGGAAAGGGCCATGTGAGACCCCTAATACTGAAGAATTATCCAACTGTGCACAAGTCACCATCTCAGGCCTTGAGAAGAGCTTCCCTCTCTCAATTAGCTGCTGAGATCAGACGTTCAAAATTGAAAAAATTATTCTATTCCATTCCTGATGGAACATCGCTGATTTAGTATCCTTATTTTGCCAGGGAATAAATTGGTGGGTTATTGTTACACTTACTAAAACCTATTAGAAGTCTGCAGTCCTGAGGGAATGTGAACACTATCTGCCACCTTCATGTAACTTCCAGGCTTTTGGGTGTTGCAATTTCAAAGCCGTCATTGAATAAGAACTTCTCACCTTGTTCTGTGGGTTGTGGCCTAGTCATAACTGTTCTACTATGGTGAAATGCTTCAAATATCTATCGTTTAAGAGTAAATGAAATTGGAGCAGTCCTAAACCATTTCACTTGACTCTCACTTCTCATATATGGGTTAGCCCTGGCCAGACTTTCTTGAAAGAGATTGGTATGCACCTTATGTAATTTGTACCAGATCACCTGGATTTAATGTTTTTGAAAGAGCACTGAAGGTATTTTTAAAAGGAGCTGCCCAAACACCTGCCCACAGGTGTGTGTGCTATGCAATTAAGAGGATTCTTACTCTTAATTATACCCTAATAGTCCTGGTCTGCTTCTTCCTCAGATATTGGTTGAAGGATCTGATTGGATGATTCAACCCCCTTTGACCAGAGACCTCTTAGTTGACTCCCCACTTCTTTTGTGGATCTGCAGCCAGATGTGGTAGATCAATGGAAGAAGTAAGGAGAAACAGCTGCTCAGTCCAGAATAGAGTCAAAATCAAAAGAACCCAATTTCCCTGCAGCAATGGACTGCTTCTAATGAACTTGGAAGACAGTGTCCCAGGAGTAGAGGGGAAGATGACTGGTGATCATCTCTACTTTCGCCATCCAAATCTGGTAGCCCAACCTTACCACACCCCTATAACTACTTGGAATTTAATTTTTCCAAACCCAAGATAGTGATAAGTTATTAGTGTCTAAAGCCATGTGTAGGGTAGGGTCTTAAAGAGTAAGTTGGAACAAGCTATGAGTCTGTGCTGGCACTCCCATGTCTGAATATTGTCCATCCCATTTCATGCATCAGGAGTCTAGAATTAAACTCTGCAAATCCTTTGCATTCTCTCTCTCCCTCCTCCCCCCTTTTTAATTTCCTTGACATCCACTTGGCTTTGGCACTGTATCACAGAAAAACATGCTGCATTTGATCTTGCCACTAAACTGGTAATTTTAAAAAGGCAGCACACTTTTTTTCATATCACTATTATGGTTCAAATGACTCTTTCTGTTTTAACAATGTGATTTAAACCAAGGCCTGGATTGAAAGCCTTTATAATCCCCTTGTTAAGAGTTCGTTGTTTTGGCTAATAGATTCATTTGCTGTGAAGGCATAGGTTATGAAAATGTGAGAGAGAAATAGTCTCTCAGGCAAGGCTGTAGAACAGAATGAGCCATTTCAGGGCTCCATTAGAAAATATTATGCAGTAATCTGGAAAAGATTTCACTACTTGTAGGTTGACCAGGTTCAGAATGTAGATAGGTACAATAGTCTTAGGGCATGGGGTGATAACTGGAAGTTGCCTTTGAATGTGATTTCATGCACATTTCATTGCGTGAAAAGATTTTTGCTGATGCAGAGAAGTTGCCAATTCTTCACTTTCTCCCCACAAACTAAGTCTCTTCCTTGCTTCCTTCTGAGCGCTGCAACACAGGGGCAACTGCAGGAAAAGTTCCTCTCTCCTCCAAGCATTATGAAATAATTCCAAGCTATGAAAGAACTGTGTCACCATGTTTGATCTGAAATATCAACAGGTGTCAGTTACAGTCACTGTACCCTATGACTGAGCATGCCCAGTGTGGGAAGTTCAGCAGGAAGTAATCCAAGGTTTGCACTTGAGGAAGATCTATAGCACAGTGCTATTTTTTTTAAATCTTTTCACATTATTTTATTAGACTGATATTGAGGATAGTATCACCTTGTAACTTCAAAGGCCCAAGAATTTCCCATACTCTCTGAATAAATAGCTAAGTAAACATTGTTTTCATGTGTGCTATGACTTGACCTAATTCAAAGTTATCCATCCGGAAATATTGCAGTTTTCCAATTTCCCATATGCTGCATAGGAAAGACAATCACCTTTCTGTTTCAGGATGTTCCAAGTCAAGGATTTTTAGGCATGTTTACCCTAGGCCATTCTTGTCTATCTTATTCCTTTAAATCAAGGTGAGTGTCATTAATTGATCCTAACTGTTGGAGGTGGGTAGAAATGCAACAGGGAAAACATCCATTAAGTGATAGGCAATCCTTGAATTATTAATCAAAAGAAATATTAGATCAATTCCATCAAACCAATGGTTGAAACAAATATGATATTTTCATATTTTCATTCAAATTATGTTAGTTCCCGTGAGACTAGCCAGGTTTCCTGTAAGAGATGTGTATGGTCATTCAGAACATCATAATTCTATATGATTTCTCCACAGGGTCTTTTTCTGTCCAATACATTCAATACCATGGCTGCAAAATTTCATCTTGTACTAGTAACCTCAAAAAGCATAGACTTATTAATGAATGCCCGTAGAAATGCATTCATTCGTGGAAAAATATCATGTAAGGTGAAAATTATTTCAGTTTTACAGATGAATAATCAGAAAAGAGACTAGTTCAAGGTGACATAACTAATCAGTGTTATGGGCCTTTTAAAATCAGGTCAACTAGATCCATTTAATCTGGCTACTTTATTGTTATGATTCCCATCCATCACTCTTTTTCTAAGTGAAGTAATTAAATATTCTGTATCTCTGGCTTTAAGGAGCATGTGATATGGCAAGCTATTAATGGCCTATGTTAAAAGCTTAACCCCACCGGGTGTAATTAATGATAATGCCACATGGTGCAACTAGGAGAGAAAAAGGTCAACAAAGTGATGAGCAATTGGAATATATTTCAGTGGTGGACTGTGTGAGACCAATATAAAATTTGGCCTGAAGTGATGGCATGAGACATTTCCTGAGAAATAAAGAGCATTGAGTGCATAACAATTGAGGGAATTTGAGAAAACCCCCACAGAGAAGAAAGTTGGGTAATTCAACAGTGGAAATCTTGCTTCTTCAAGGAGATAAAACATTAGGTGGGTTAGATAAGTTAAAGGTCTGAGGAATGGACTGATGTTCAAGGACTCAAACTCATTTTGAGTTGAGCATCTGTATTCATGACACTTGTCCTTTTGAACAGATGAAAATGGGGCTTTGAAATGTCTGTTAAAACCTAATTTCAGATGGTTGTTTGATAGAAATATGAATTTTAATTGCTATTTTGTCCAAAAAGATTCACTATTAAGCAATGATATAAAAATATGTGTAAAGTCTTCATATATGCAGGAACTCAGCTACCATGGTATTATTCTACCATGACCATAGATAGGGGAGCAATATACATCATGATGCAAACTCCATCCTGTACAAATTTGTGTGTAATCACATCACAAATACAAAAGGGCACAGCTTGTGTCATGATACCACCTCTTTTGTTTTACCATGTTGGCATTACCATGTGTAGGAACCAACACCCTTGATCATAGCTATGTTGTATTGTACAGGCACTAGATGGATCAAAGGTACAGTATAATAGAGCAGTCCACTCTTTGAAAATGGTAAGTGCTTCACATCTAGTGCAAGCAAGGTCTCTTTTTTGATTAAAGCAGCCTATCTTTTTTCAGACTTCAGCAAGAGTCTGAAAAAGGATGCCGCTGCCTTAAAAAGTCATCTTTTTATGGGACTCATGAAAGGAAAGCATCTTTTTTCAGGTTTATATAAAAGCCTGGAAATTCCAAACTTCTTTGGTGAATAGCAGGGAGGTGTTGTGCTTGTGCATTTCTTCCAAATAACTTTCGAACAATACATAGTCTGGGCTTAGGACCAATATTTATTATGATTATTCTTGCAATCAGAAGAGCAAAAAATATTACTAGTTACACATGCATCTTCAGCAACAACCTTATAGTATTATTTGTGACTTGACTGTTTTTCCCCTTACTCAGCTTTTCTGTGGCGTTACTGATGAATCAGGAAGGTGGGATAGTTAGAGACAAATATGGCCATTTAACCCACCGCTGGAACTGGTATTCCAGAAAAGAAGTTCTACAGTCATTAGATTTTCAGGTATGAATTTGGACTCTTGCTAATGAGGTACCACCATTGTTTTTGGATTTTTTAAATAATTACTCTACATTTTTAGGTCAGTCATGTCTTCAGTTGTGTTCAGGTTCTACAAAAACCTCCAGAACTGGGTAGTTCTAGTTGACAATTATTGTGAACAGAGAGCACATATTCGAGTTGATTCCTTTTGCTTACTACTTTCTCATTTTAGACCCTCATGTATTGCCACAAGGCACTGAAACATGTTTTTAAAATATGCATTCTTACTACCATATTATGGTAACACCTGTTCTCAGGGATTAGATCCTTACATGTACAAAAATATTGCATTTATGGAACAGAATTTGAGGCATTTCTTCTGTAGAAAACATGGGGCATATCTCTTTTTACATGTATGGAATGTTATATAGGCATAGCACAGAATGGCCCAATCACAGGGAAGGAGGGTAGAGAAGGAGGACACAGAGAACAAGGAAATACAAATACCAACAGCTATGATATTGGATGAGGAACAGCAAAAGAAAACAAGACCAGTTAAGGTAGTCAAACCAAAACAGATAGGGAGGAGAAATTTTTTAAAAAGGGGACAGTAAGACCAGATTGCAAGGGAAGTGATGTGAGACAGTCAGAACAATCGCAATTGGCTAGAGCAAGGTCCATCAGACGGCCAATGAGCAGAGCACAGAACCAAACAGGCTTACCAACGGTTTTTCAAACCTTCAATGTTTTTTTTTCTCTGATGACGCTGGCAGAGGACCAGCGAAAGCTTAGATTAGGTAGATATACTTTAAACAGTTACTTTTTCTTGCTTATTATGATCTTTTAGCAATAAGCGACTGTTTTATCCGTCCCAATGTTCGAAGATTTTATACTTATATATATATATATATATATATATATATATATATATATATATATATATATATATATATATATATATATATAATATATATATAATAAAATAATAAAATTATATATATATATATATATATATATATATATATATATATATATATATATATATATATATATATATATATATATATATATATATTATATATATATAATAAAATCTGTTTCAAATGTTAACTATTTAGATTACCTTGCTAGGCCCCAAACATGGGGCAAACCTTTATTTCCTGTTTTCAGCCTATCTTGAAGGCTATCAAACAGGCAGTAGTCACACCGGACAATTCATATATTTGTGTAAATTACTAACAAAGAATTAAAGGGAAACTGAGATGCATTTCTGACTCCTTAGTCGTCCTCAGTCAGCTATACCCTTCTGAGATTCGAACCTGGGCTGATTGCATACACTGCCTTGTATGCAATCAGCCCAGGTTCGAATCTCAGAAGGGTATAGCTGACTGAGGACGACTAAGGAGTCAGAAATGCATCTCAGTTTCCCTTTAATTCTTTGTTAGTAATTTACACAAATAATAAAATCTCTCTCTCTCTCTCTCTCTCTCTCTCTATATATATATATATATATATATATATATATATATATATATATATATATATATATATATGTGTGTGTGTGTGTGTGTGTGTGTGTGTGTGTGTGTGTGTGTGTGTGTATTAATATTACATAGAAACAGTTCCAATTTAAAAAAAAGAACTGTTAAAAGGTGTACAAAATAGGAGAAGATGGTATTCACTAAAAAAAAAAAACAACCAAGGAGAAATGTCAAAATCTCCCCGGATCCCTGGAACATCTAGGCCTGATAGCATAGCCATGTCTTGAGAGACTTGCAGAACGTTGAGAGGGTTGGTGTGTACCAGTTGTGCCTATTCCTAGATCATCTCCAGTTTGGATTTCTGTAATGCCCTCTGCATGGTGTTGTCCTTGAAAAGAATTAAGAAGTTTTAGCTGGTACAGGCAATTATGTGTGCTCCTGCAAGTGTCTCCAACCCTGGCAACTTTAAGACTTGTGAACTTCAAATCCCAGAATTCTTTAGGCAGCCATGTTGCCTGGCTGTCTGAAGGTTGCCAAGGTTAGAGACCCCTGTTCTAGAGCACACATGTTACACTTTTATTTGCAATTGGGTGTTCCTGTGCTTCTGGGTCAAATTCAAGGTGCTGGTTTTGAAGTTTAAAGCTCTTCATGGCGTAGGGCCAGGTTATCTGAGGGACCACATCTTCCCAATAATATATAACTGCCCCATCAGGTGCAGCAGAGAAGGTGCTACAGCAGAAAATCTGGATCCTGCCAACTTTAGTTGTTTGGCAGTAAGTCTCCTCCATGAGTAGGAGACAAGATGGTTTTACTGCAGGCTCCATCTATGAAGGAGTTGTACCTGACAGAACCCAGAAGGAGAGCCTTTTCTGTCATGGCATCTACCCTTTGGAACATCATTCCCATTGAGGTGAGATTAGCTCTGACTATACTGGCCTTGAAAATCTTTCAAGACATGGTTTTCCCATTAGGCCTGGGGATCCCTTGGAAACAGGGAGCCCACACCATGACTTTATTGCAATCAGTTTTTAAACACTCTTCTATGATTTAATAATATGTATGGGTCATTTGTGTGTGTGTTTTATTGTTTTGTTTTATTGTACATCACCAAGAATCACAAACATGAAATGGGCCACTATATACATTGGGTTAGATAGACAGATAGACAGATAGATAGACAGCAGCACCCACATTTTCTGCATTGCATAAGAAAAGTATGTCTTCTTTCCTCTGTCCTTACCACTTTCTACAGAGGGACAATTGAGAGCATCCTGTCATTTTGCATTACTATCTGGTTTGGAATTATTACTGCTTCAGACAGGAAAGCGGTGCAGAGAGTGGTGAGAATGGCAGAAAAGATTATTGGCAGTTCACTTCTTTGTTTTTAGGACATAGCATATAAGCAATGCTTGAGCAGAGTCCACAGTATTGCTTGGGATGACATCCTGTTCACAACCTGTTTTCCTTGTTGCCTTCTGGAAGGAGGCTTCATGGTATCTGAAGCAGAATATCCAGATTCAGCCACAGTTTTGTTCCATATAGCTTCAACCTTGTGAACTCTCAAGTTTTCTCTTTCCCCTATGTTTTCAAAATGGACAGTGATTAATACTCTGTGTGTGTGTGTGTGTGTGTGTTTATTTATGTATGGATGTAACACATTGTATTTGCTATGGATGCATACATGTGTATCTGTTTCGGCCTATGTGCATCTTTGCTAGTCCAGTTAAGAAGACTGTCAGACATGAAAGCAATGGGAAAATGTCATTCTGTGTGAATCTGCCCCATGACACTGATTTATCTTTTTTTTTAAAATTTCTTAGATAAATGAACAGTTAAAATTAAAAGTGCTTAGCCAAAATTCCATGACCATTACTTTTGCGGCCTTGAATGAAAGTATTACCTTATCTTTGATAAGACCTGGATGTCTGCAAGGATGCAAGGCTGATAAACAGGTACCCATCAACTAATGAAAGCACCCCCGGTTTTTTGTTTTGTTTTGTTTAAATCGGAAGGCTGATTTTCACTGGCACCATAAAGAAATTTGTCTGTGTGCCATAATTCTAATTGAAACTCAGGAGAATTTGTGCCTGTCTATGTTGTGTCTCCAATGACCCATTAAGACAGAGCTGGCGTGATATAGTTGGGAAAGCACTGAAGTAACATTAGGGAAAAATTAATTTAAGTTCACTCTCAGTTATGAATTTCCCTGCGGGAATTTAGGCCAGATAGTATTTCTCAGCCAACCTACCTCACAGGATGGATTTGTAGGAAAGTGGGGAGGAATGAGTACTGTGTATACCATATCGAGGTTTTGAAACAAAGAGGGCACTAATGCTGACAAATAACAAAAAGCACGGTTGAGTATCATGATTAGGTTATCCCTATCTTCTAAATATGGGACGCGGTGGCTCAGTGGGTTAGGACGCTGAGCTTGTTGATCGGAAGGTCGGCAGTTTGGCGGGTCAAATCCCGAGTGCCGCGTAACAGAGTGAGCGCCTGTTACTTGTCCCAGCTTCTGCCAACCTAGCAGTTTGAAAGCACGTAAAAATGCAAGTAGAAAAATAGGGACCACTATGGTGGGAAGGTAACAGTGTCCCGTGTGCCTTTGGCGTCTAGTCATGCCGGCCACATGACCACGGAGACGTCCTCAGACAAGCGCTGGCTCTTCAGCTTTGAAACGGAGATGAGCACCGGCCCCTAGAGTCGGAAACGACTAGCACGCATGTGCGGGGGAATCTTTACCTTTACCTTATCTTCTAAATGCTTAAATAAAACACTTATGGCATTATAGTTACCATACCCTTCTAGCCTTATACCCCGTTTTTCTGCTTACCGGCAAAATTAGATTCTGCAATAAAAGTGATAGACAAACTGTACCTCATTCTATCTTGTTCCCTTCTCCCCCTACAACACACACACACATACACACACACAATGCACACCGCACTTGGCTCTTTTCAAATTGCTTCCCTGGAGTTCCATTGACCTTTGCAAGAACCCCCCCAGGAACTTTGCTGAAATCGGCAATAAGGACAACTTTCTTTCCAGAAGGAAATTGTTCGGTCCCTTCCCCCCAAAATATTTATACTGTGGATGCACTTTTGTGGGAAGACAGTCTTTGCATTAAAATGTTTTATGACTCCACTGGTTGCCTTCACAGGGCGGCTGAATGACATATTTATCAGCCACGTGGTATTAATTGGCCCATTCTTTAGATTAAGAAGTCATTTTTGCTTGTCATTTCCTTCTCCATCCCCTATATACGTCCCCCACCCAGACATGCAAACAGACACACTGCAAAACATACGTTTTAAATTGCTTTGGTTAAGCAGAAACACAGAAAAATGATTGGTTCAAGCACTAAGAAAACGAAAAATGTTTTGAAAATGAAATACACATCTATGTAATGTATACTCATGCAAGTGGTCCAATGTTGTTCACATCTGGCAATTTCAATCACTTCAGCCGCACTTTCAAGCCAGTTCAGGAATGCTCTGAAAATGGGGATTCGGCATCATTGGCACTTTCAAAAGATTTATATGCTCATGTGGTGGAGGGGAAAGCATTTTGAATATCTGTGATTTTAAAATGTGCTTTTGTATGTGAAATGTGTAAAGATGAGTTCCAATAGCTCATTCCATTTTTTTCATGCTTGCTATCTTCAAACCCTCTCTCTTGTTCTTTACTAAAAAAATAGAGTGAAAGAAAAGGTGTGGGATGTTTATTTTGAAGGAGAAAAGATGAGAGACTTTTCTCCTTGAAAACTGGTCTGGACTCTGCAAACATGTATACCCTTCAGCTGAGGGAAAGCGCTGCTATCAAAGAAGAGAATGTTCCCTGTTCCTATACTAGACAGCTTGTAGTTAAAGCACACAGTTTGTGTACATTTTTTAAAAAAAATCTAAATAAAGGTGATTTTTTTTAACCCAGTAAGGAGGATTTCAAAACAGATGCCTTTTGGCTGCATAAGTGTTCTTTTGCTATCATTTGTCACAAACCTATTGCACAAAATAGGCCAGACCCTTTTATGCTTCTTCTAGCACAGAATTATTTATTTTTCTCCAGCATCAGGAATTACAGAGATAACTTCAGATCTATACGGAAAGTAAATTGAGTCTTTTAATGATCAGTTAATAGTACTACTGGCAACTCTTTATCATGCCATGTCTCAGAATGAGTAGAATGACTATGAGATTTCAGCTCTGGTAACATCCACTACTATAACTTTTCTTTTCTCTTTTCTTTCTTTCTTTTCTGGCTGAATCTTACCTCGTATATGACATAGCTAAGAAAAATGGATGCAATCCAGTCCTTGGTCTAAAAAGTCACAGAATTCTGCTAAATGATGGCTGTTAAGATTTCCAGATGCTAAAATGCAGCATTTCTTAAAATCATTTTCATCTCCCTTTTTCCTTTCAAAAGTTGACTTTAAAAAACATTGAAGCTGATGAGAAAGAACATTGGAGAAGATGCCTTGTTGACATTAAGAGGAGGTTTGAGAAAACTGTAAAACAATTTATAAACAGTGTTTTGATGGTTTCAGGTATTGTCAGTTTGCTGAGTTTATGAAATTCACATTGCTTTATTAATTAAGGTGTATAGTCAGGTGCCCGCTCATGCAGATAGATATGCTCTCTTTCATAATAACACAGGGGTGATAAAAATTAAATTTGAAATGAAATGAATAATGGTACAAATATGACATCTTAAATTTCAGAATTTCAGAAATGATAAAATGACGCAGATAAATGTTGTGAAGAAATATGACTAGTGGTCAAATTATGTATTCCAAACTGTTTATCTGAGGTAACACTGAGAACTACTAAATCTACTACTAGAGCCTTGGTGGAGCAGTGGGCTAATGCCTCCTTAAGTAACACCAGATGCCTGCAATTAGTGCAAGTTCGCGTCCCACCAGGCTCAAGGTTGACTCAGCCTTCCATCCTTCTGAGGTAGGTAAAATGAGGACCCAGATTGTTGGGGGCAATAAGCTGACTTTGTAATAATGCCGCTTGGGGGGGCGAAAGCCCTAATAAGCTGGCATATACATAGAATGAAGGCTACTGCTAAGCTTGTAAGCCTCCCTGAGTCTTCGGAGAAGGGCGGGATATAAATGGAATTAAAATAAAAAAAAATTAAAAATAAATAAATAAATCGATTCCTTTTGGGTTTTGTGTTTGAATTATTCATATAACATTTGTAGTTGTTGCTGCATCAAGTAAGAATGGCTACAAAAGTAGATATTTTTGTAGTCGTCCTCCTTCAGCTGGAAAAGTCTTCTAAACATTAATTGTAGGACAGTCCCTAGCTTTGACACAGAATATAAACAGGTAGTATAAGAAAGGAAAGGAAAAAAAGGAATATGAGACGAGATATTAGTGTTCTTTCTCATATGAATGATAGATAATCTACATTTGTAGTTTCTTTATCCAAGGGACAAGCTAGATTCCATCTTGCTATGATATTTTCTTAAGAGATAGGAGGCATCTTTCTGGCAAGAACAGTGGAAATTTTGCTATATAATTGTTATAACTTAGGTAATAAAACAGTTGTGGGCATATTTACCTAGAAATAATGTTAATCGTGGAAAGTTAGAAATGCCTTAGTAAGGTTCATTCTGGACTTTGGATGCAGAGGCAAAAGAGTCTTGAGTGTACAAATGACAGTGAACCTGCCTACAACTCCTTAAACCACCTCCCAGATTATCCCAGAAAAAGATCATTTTTTAAAGGATTTTGCAAACTTTTGGTATATGACCATCCTTTGTACTCCAAAGCATCCTTTGCTACTTGGGCAAGGACCACAGTTCAATGTTAGGGAATAGGTTGACATACAAATAGTCTAAAATCATTCTTTAGCATTTCTTGGTATGACTCAAAAGATCCTGAAGCTATTACTTCTCCATGTAGACCAATATTTATTAGGTGTCCCTTATATCAGCGGTCCTGAACCTTTCTGGCTCCGTGGACTGGCTATGTCAGTGACGGGGGGGGGGGGAAGGGAATAGTTTTGTGCAAGCAATCTAATCCCACCATAAGCAAATGAAGTTGCACATGCTCACTGCCGCTTGCACAGCCCAGTTCCAACAGACCACAGACCGGTACCAGTCCATGGACCAAGGTTTGGAGATCCCTGCCTTTATGATTGAAATCCACATTGTACAATCTACATCCACTATGGTCATATGAAGGGCATCAGTTTAGTAAGAGGTGTTGTATATAGCACTAGTGTAGAGAGTGACTTTACTCTTATACATATGTTAGATACATAACACATATGTGTAACCCTTTATGTATAGGTACATATTGGGAAGAAACTTATATAACATTAGCTTCTCTGTGTTCAGATAGCTGGAAAATATGGTATTTATCTATTTGCCCAGATGAGTTTGGATCGGAGTAAGCACAACCGAATACTCTGAAAGCCTGAGAAGGACTTTTAAAAGAACAGTCTTTTTAACTAATGAAATCCAAAGGATTATTTACTTTTACTATCTCCTATACTGCCTTGTATATCTGTAAAATGTAATTGATCATTATTGCTACCATTGTTATTTTAACACATTGTTATTATCTTTTAAAATATATAATAATCTTTATAATCTGCCCAATAACCTGTTGATTGGCAGGAATATGCTGCATAGACTATCCGGCTGAGTTTCGTACAAAGCCTGTGAAGTGTAAAACGGAATCATCACTACAGACCTGGGATCGAAAGCTAAGAGAAGAAGCTATGGCTTCAGTTTCAAAAACAAAAGACAAAAGAATTGTCAGGCCAACAAGCTTACCCAGTTACCGGCCAGTTAAGAGAAAATTTAGGCCTGCCTCACGGTAATTGAGACAATCTTTTGGAGGAGGGAATTCTCTGAAAAGCAAGATTAAATAGGTGGGATAACAATATGCTCCTTCTAAAATAGAAACAGTGGAGTTAGTCATAAAAGGCTAATTGTGAGTGGCAGAAGCTGAAGAATGTCAACTCTGATGTCCATCAGAGGGTGAAGAGGGCCAAATGATGAAAGAAACATCATGCTGTTCCATCCCTTTTGTACCTGTGTCTTGATGTGGCAGGCAGGTACAAAGGGGGCCAAGCTTGTGCTGCAATGGTGCGATGCCGCTTTTGTCACATTGACAAAAGTGCTGGATCCTGCAGATGTTACTACAGATATCCCAGATGTGTCTTCTGGACATCTGCTGCTTTTCATGTTCCTCAGAAGATGCACCAACAGTGACCGTATTTGCTTACTTTGGGCCTGTGGCTTGCTGCTTTATTTATTTCTGCACCTAACTTGCATTGATTATGTGCCATCAAGTTGGTGTTGACTTTTAGAAACCACATAGATAGTTTTTCTGCAAGAAGATCTGTCATCTAGCTGATCCTTCAGACTTTCCAATAGTGCACCCATTGTCACTGTAGTTGAGTCTATCCTTGCTACTGATCTTCCTCTTCATTTCTTTCCACTTTTCCTAAGTGACATTACTTGGAAAACATTCTGAGAAAGTTGGCAGAAAGACAGGCAGAACGAGCCATATATATTTTGCTTTACTCATGTTACAAATATTGGTATTAGTGTTATTGAGTTGCAAAATTATGGTGCGATGCTGAGGGACAGATGTGTCATTTCCATATCACCTGCATGGTGTCCTCTAAGTTAACCTGCTGCCATGTAGTGGAAAAGGCTATCTACTCATTGACATTGAAGAAACCTTCCAATTCTGATCTGATCTGGTTTGATCTGATGTTATGGGAAAGGAATATCTTTTTATCCTTTGAAGCAACAATTGAGAGCAGCAACATACCTTGAACCGGTCTTAAGCTTGTGATGTATAAGCAGACAACTTCAAAATAGGATAAGAACTCCAAATCAGATAGATCAAATCATTGAAAATCAAAAGAAATTAAGAACACTAGTGTAGAATTTTATAGACTGTTTCAGGAACATACAGCTTGTAGACTTAGGGCCACATAGAACCCTTGGGCTTTACTACAAGGCATTAATTTAGATTAATCTGTCTTTTCTCTGGCAGCTTCCCACATTGAGTTAAAAATGGAAAGACAGAAAAGAGAATGGCCAGAAAAATAAAAAGTGGCCCCATTCAGTTTGGCTCTGGAGTCATTCTTCATTTGGCAAGCAGCCCCATGCAAATTACCCCTAAGAGACTGTAACTCTCAGGGGAAAAATGCTTTTTGAAAAAAATGTATTAAGTGGCCTGGAGTAGGTAATAGGCAGACTTAAGAAAAGAGTGGATAAGAATGAATCTGTTGTGGGTATTGTTGCCTTCTGGGTTTCAGTGAATCTTTTTACTAATGGCACCCTAGTTACAGGCAGTGGTGGGATTCAGCCTGTTTGCACCACTTCAGCAGAACCGGTAGCTAATTTTTTGTTGCCCAGGCCCAGAATGGTCTTCCAGAAGTGGCATCCACACAGAGAACCAGTTGCTCACATATTTGAATCCCCACCACTTGTTACAGGGCATTTTCTCCCAAAGATGCCTCATTTAACTTTTATTGCCCCTTTGTTAGCCCAAAAGCTGCCTGACAGTTCTAAGATATTGTATTAATGTTGTGCATTTTAGTTTATATGTATATGTGTCTCTCAGTAGGCACATCAGATTTGCTTTTTTAGCTATGACTATTTTTGTAATCACTGTGGTGGTATGATTGAAGGGCAATGTTTTATGCTACACTTTATACCAAATATCCTCTGGATGTTTGAAATAATTTAATACTATAAAAATAAACCAATAGTGAAAACTTAAACATAATAGGATCTATCTATTACCTATCTCTGATAATTATCACTATAAAATTTGACTTGGACTAGTGAGTGGTAAAACCATTTTTATATCCAATCATTTTATAACTGCTTGGGGTCTATATTAGATTCCAAAAAAGTAATAAGGCTAGTATATAAAATATGACCAATACAAGCACTGATAAAAGAAAAGCATTTTTTTTAAAAAAAACCTCTAAAATAGCTTAATATTTTAAAAAATCGGGTAAAAGAAAAGCTTTGGCTGATGTTGATTCTCTGGGCAGAGTATTTCAAAGACATCAGTCCAGATAAGGCCATGTCTATCAGACATTGCTGCACTCATTCAATGTGAGCATCAGTGTAAAATATCCAAAGTTATTATAGGGGGAAGAATTACTTCAAATGACACAAACCCAACCATTTAGGGCTTGAAACATTAATACCAGCATTTTGAATTTAGAATGGAAACAGATTGGCAGTGAGTTCATATAGAAAATATGGGTTGAATATGCTCTTATCACACTCAATAGTCCTAGCTATTTAATAAACTGAAATTTGATTCTGATAGAAATTTGATAGTCTAAGTTTTGACCATTGATATTTTTGGTCTATTTTCAAAGGTAACCCTCCATTATAATAGAGGTAGTCCTCAACTTACTACCATAACTGATCCTGGAATTATGGTCTATAAGTCATGCTAGTCATTAAGGAAGTCACCACATGACTATGCCTAGTTTTATGCCTTATTTTTGTGGCAGTCATTAAGTGAATTTATTACTAAGGAATCCACTGTCTCTAATGGGCTTTTTTTTGCAGAAACTGGAAGTAAACTGGTTTCTGGCAAAAAACAGTGGAAATTGTGGTCATGTGACTGGAAGGTGCTGCAAATGACTGTAAATGCAGGCACATTGCCGAGCACCCAAAATGTGATCATGTGACCATGGGGCCACCAGAACCTTGAATCTGGATCATAAATATCCCTGGGGAAGTCTTGTCATAATTTTGAGTAGTCATAAGTCAAGGACCACCTGTACTCCAAATGAGCTCACCAAAACCATCTTTGTAGAAAAGCTAGCCTTCTGCAGGCTTTTTGTCAAATGGCAGGACTCTTTCTCCTGATTACTTCCTCTCATCTTTTCCCTAATTATTAAGCTAGAACAAATGTATAAGTTCTGTCTTCTCTATATAAGCTTCAAGGTCCCTATCTTTTGTTATAATTTCCCCTTGACTATGTAATGTTGTACAATCCCACCTAACTGTTACATGACCAGATAATCATTGTACAGAAAAGACCAGAAGAGGTAACAAGAAAGGTAGATGCCTTAATGACAGTAGTGGGAGCGCTGACTTGAAGTTAAAAAGTCAGGGTCCAAGTAAGTTTTGAATAGCGTAGTTATCACTTGCTTTTCATTTACTGTGTTCCAGATGTACCTCTTACTCAGATGAATACACTTTGAATACAGAATTCAAAGTGTACTGAAAATTGTATGCAGCACTAACATTGACACTTTCCAGAGCTTCTGTGTTTCAAATATTATTTATCTATTTAATTTTCCATTCCTTTTTTTCTCATTCTTTTCTTTCCAACTTCTTCGCACAGAGCCAAAGAGATCCCAGATGTAAGCCCTGCCCTTGAGCCGTGGGCAATTTCTCCTACGGATTGTCCAATTGTGCTGCGCAAAGTTTTGACCAAAACCAATGATGGCTTGGGTTGCAAATGTGTAGTAAAAATCCCATTAATTACAGACTTGGAATTTGAAAAGTTTATCACTGCCCCAAGAAACCCTAAACAAGTCATTGTGATATGTGTGTTGTCACCACAAAAACATTCACACTCTCCTTTCTTTGAGTGGTCTGTGGAACAGTTGTATATAAGGATGCAGCACGGCCGTCCCTCACCTTGTGTTCAGGTAAACTAAATGTTGATGCTTTATACATGGATTTTCCCAAAGCAAATTCATTCTTCTTAGCTAGGTAATAGCTGTTTCTATTTTATTGAGCTGAAGTAGTAATGTAAGAGCAGTATGCCAATAAGGGAGTTCACTGACCACAGAACTTGGCTCAGTCTATTATTTTGTGATTCAGAAAAGAATTAGAAGCAGCCTATTTTTTTCCAATCAAATGTACGTGATTTGTACTATTTAAATCTGGGACATGAGCCTAAAGCAAGAGTCATTCATTAGTAGGGAATTTTGTTTTCTATTAACTCCTGTCAGATGGACAGTGGGAGGAGGAAAAAGATTCAGAAATAAAATAAATGTGATAAAGAAGTCTCTCCAATTTGAATTACAGTGGTTTCAACCTGGATTGAGGACATGTGTGTGTACAATAAAGTAAAAAAAAAAGAATAAGTAAAAGGATTAGCTGCTTACTACATACACGGTATAAGCCAGATCCTAAAAATAACCCTCAACAGCCATGACAGAAATTATCTTGGAATAAATGTCCATAATATTGCATTGTAAATGATGAAAGATAACTAAATCACAGAATTTTATTTTATTTCCATAATTTATTCACAAAAAATCTGATTAGCTGTCCAGATTATGAAAAGGAATATACACCCCTCAGCTAAATCCATTTTCTCATCTGTTTTTTCCTCCAGAAAACAAATTGGTGAGATTTGTTGTAAATTATATATTATAAATATCTGTTACTGTTGTTAATTAAAGTAGAATTGCCTTAGTGGATCAAGGCAAGAATCATCTGCTCTACCTTTTTTTTTTTTTACAGTGGCCATTTTGCTGACTCTTGTTTGAACTCAGGATCTTTGGATTTATATTTGTTCTGAAATCAAAGTTTAATTTAGCTGTTACGATCATTAAATAGTTATAGATGTTTCCCCAGAGAATTTCACCATCCTCTTAAAATACATTAACATAACAAAAAGATTATATTTTAAGGGCAGATGAGAGAACTATCCCAGTTATTCTTTATGTTTATTTCAGACGTCTGACCTCAGCTTCTGTTTTTTTAGAGGAAAAAATGATGGGCTATCTGGGATTTTAACTGTATGCATGTTTTGGATTTTAGGTTTGGGGTTCTTTTTTCCATAGCTTTATCTTTTGATCTGGCAATCAATTTTAACTACCATCTTAATTTCTCTCATAGGAATACAGAGGATAAAAAGGATTAGGTATCCATAACATAAAAATAGAGGGGCTCTGAAGTGAGTTTCTATACTGTCTTTGTCTTCTTGTGACACTTTTCGGTCTGGCTGGAATATGCAACTTGCAAATGAAAGCTACATGCAGGAATTGGTATATCATCCACTTCCACCAATTTGGGGTTCTGCCCATGCACACAGCCAGAATGTGGCTCTGATAAGTTTTGATTGAGGTGATGCAGACAGAAAAAAAAATCTCTCACCTATGATCAGAAAGAGCTTTAGCAATATTGAATTCACCCTGACTGCATAGTGAAATATTGTTTGTCCATTTGATTTCTAGTATGTAAAAAATGTTTATAAGACAAGTGCACAAGACATTTCCATAAAATGATAGAATGATTTACTGCCTTTCCAGAGCAAACATGATCCCTACCGTTTCCTGAAATATGATCTAGAAAATCCACTGAACAAAACGCCGCCTCTTCTGGTACAGAAACATGGTGTCGTTCCTGGAATGGTGGTGGCAAGTATCTGATGGCTTTCTTGCGGTGCCTATTGACCTCTTCATTTCATTGACCCTGCAGAAATTATTTCCTCATAATGCATTGAGGCAATTTTCCATAATCTGGTACTTTATAATCCACAAATACATGTGCTGATCAGAATATATGAGTGTTGAGAGTCCAAAACATTGAGAAAGTATCATGCATTCTGCTAATGGATGGGGGAAAAGTTTACTTATGCACAAAACATCTACAACTCAACTTGCCTAGTAAGAAGTTGGGACTGAAGTATCTAGGTCCCTTCCCCATCATAAGAATCATAAACCCAGTTACGGTGGAGTTAAAGCTTCCCAGACTCTTAGGGAAAATCCACCCTGTGTTCCATTGTAATTTACTGAAACCCTTTTGGGGCTCTACCTTATGACCTCCCCCTAAGAAGGCACCTGGCCCTCTGGTGGTAGCTGGACAGACCCATTATGAAGTAAAACGTATTCTTGATTCTAGACTTTTCAAGGGAAAGTTACAGTACTTAGTGCAATGGAAAGGATATCCACTATCCGAAGCCGCTTGGATAAAATCTAGTGATGTAAAAGCTGACAGGCTCATTAATAAATTCTATGATAAACACCCTAATAAACAGAGAGGCAACTCCTAACCTATGATTTTGTTTGAATTGCAGGATTTATACTTCTTGTAAAGGGGGGGGGGCAGATGTCAACGCTGTAAACACTGGATGTTCCTGCTCTGACAACTGATGAAAATCGCAGCCATTTTCTCTTTTTGCTTCTAACATGCTTTTTCTTCTATTTAGAGATTTGGTGCAGAAGAGGGATTGGGATGAATGCTGAGCTCAGCTAGCCATAATAATAAGCACTGCTTTGTGGGAACCCAAGGACGAATTGATAAAGTTTTGGCGGGCTCAGGAGCTGGGGAGAAAGCCCTCATTTCAGGCTAATTGAAGAACATGATTTATGACTGCTTGTTGGGGTGGGGGTTGCAATTTGTTACTTTGTATACGGGGGAAGGGAAAATAGTTTGGGGTTCAACTATGTAGTGCCGATACTTTGTTTCCTGAATAAAATGTTCTTTAAGGAAGAATTCTTGCCTTGAATTTCTTTTGGTGGGATTCATCTATTGGAACCATGACAGTAGACGGGTGAAAAGCTGACGACAATCCTTGCAATGAGCCAATTAACTTGAGGAAACCCCTCCAAAACTTGGTCATAAGTATCTGCTACGAGCAAGCTCCACATGGCATCAGGAAGGGCATTGGCCTTAAATGCTCAGCTCCAACCAGTCGCCCCAACTCAACCCCATAAAGGGATTAGAGAGTTGCATAAAAGGGGAGTTTGCCAATCTTTTGGCTCCCTGACAGTCCAGGGAGTGTGCTCCTCGAGAGGCTCCTGCCTGCAAGTCGGCTTCGGACGCTTTCGAAGAACTTGCCTTTGGCAGGGTTCTCTCGAGGTGCTTAGAGTCTCCACTGGGCAGGATCCACTCCAATGACCAGATCAGGTCTCATGTCTTTGGTCTTGCCTCCAGCTGTAGAACATAAAATGTTTCTTTCTCTGCCAGTGTGCTGGCTTGCGCTCCCTTCGGTGAGGCAGCAGCCATGGCTGGGGTGCTGGTTACAGGTGCTTCTTCCTTCTCCATGCTGACATCTTCCCTGAGTCTTTATCAGCCTATCCCTCAACTTAGGGAAGGTGACTGGAGCTCAGGACCCCAAGGTGGTTAAGGTAGAAAGGTAGTTTTTGGGTTAATGTCATGGTTCTGATAGATGAAACCCATCAAAAGAACTTCAAGGCAAAAATTCTTCCTCAAAGAACATTTTATTCAGGAAACAAAGTATCGGCATTACATAGTTGAACCCAAAAACTAAATTCCCTTCCCCAGAATACAAAGTAACAAAGTGCAATTCCCACCTCCAGTATGCTGTCATAAATCACATTCTCCAATTAGCCTAAAACATGGACTTTCTCCCCAGCTCCTCAGCCCACCAAAACGTTATCAGTTCGTCCTTGGGTTCCCACAAAGCAGCGTTATAATTATGGCTAGCTGAGCTCAAACATTTATCCCAACCCCCACTCCCTTTCTGCATCTGATTTCTAAATACAAGAAAAAGCATGCTAAAAGCAAAGAGAAAATGGCTGCATTTTCATCAGTTGTCAGAGTGGGAACATCCAATGTTTACAGCATTGATATTGTGACAGAAACATCCAAAGAAATGTCTTTAACTTAAAACTCTGCTTCCCAGACTCAGATCTTTGTCCCCTCCCTGGTAGCTTGAATCAACCAGGTGAGCAATGATCAGGTTTACAGGTGGCAGAGATGGCTTCAAACCTGTCCACTCTTGAGAGCCACAGGCTCACGTTAACAAACAAAGATCCAGATTGCAGCTCAGAGCAAATATGAGTCATAGTAATGTGCTTAATTGACCGATCTTCTGGCCAAGAGTTTGCTAAAAGAGTCTGGGCTTATCTAAGTTGTGTTTCTGACTGTTATATCACAGATGCAATAAGGGTGTAGAAATAGTTTCACTTTATTGTCCTTATTACTACCATAAAAGCTCAAAGCAACAAGTATCACCTTGACTGCTTTCTTAAATGCTAGCAGCATTGTTTCTGTTTCCTTCTTCTGGAATGTTTTTTTTAAAGACTTCTCAGTAAGTTTTCAGATATTCTATCAGGCAAATACTAATCAGGCTCAATCCTGATTCAGCTCTTGCAAGTTCCTATCTAGACAAGGTCAGTCAGGATCTGCTCCCTGCTGCTGAGGCAGACACTAATTGCATTCCTAACGATATTCTGCACAATTTTTGTTATAAAGAAAACACATGAAGAATCCTAGATAACTTTGGAAACAAAGGGTGGGTGAGTATGAAGAAATTTTCCTTTTTTTATTTTACTCCCAAGCCTCAACAAAACATCTCTTATTAACATTTATAGAAGTCATGTTTTTGTGATTAAAATTAAATTTTTTAAAAAATATTCCATATAGTGGTACATTTGCATGGTTGTTCAGTACTCGGTCTCACTGATTCAACAAGATTTGTTAATTAACCAGATTTAAAATAACATTTGCACATAAATTGTGAAAGATTTGACTTTTTTAATTTCCTTTTTAAGAAAAGACTTAATTCTCAGTCTCTTTCTGATTTGATCTATGAAATTAACATCCTGATCTCAGTTTAAATGACAGGGAAACGGAAGCATCAAGAGAAGGTCTTATTCATATATGTATAAATGCAATAAGTGAATGTACAAGATTGGAACCCTATTCACTGCCCAAAATCTCATGCCATGTGCCAAAATCACACAACTGTGTTTAATAATAGAGGGATCTAGTTATGCCTGGAGTACATTAAATTTATTTTAGGGTCTTTGGCACATAAAGGGAGACATTCATTGTTCCAGTTGACAGAGGCGCCTACTCAGATAAAGCAGACTTCTAGTAAACACAGAGTCTTTTTGTGTTCTAGTACTGTTTTTTATTGCTTGTGAATCCCTCAGTCTGGAAGGGTAACCCTTGGGTAGGCATATTCATCATTTGTAAGGATTCTCTGCTGTACAAGCAGCATTTCAGCATATCAGAAGTTATTAGTTACCACTCCTACTTAGTATTGAAATGCTATGAGGAAAATACAGCTAATATTTGTGAAAATGAGGAAAGGGTTTGTGTTCCTTGAAAGAACTGTTACTTATTTTAGCAAAAAAAAACAAAAAAAAACCTCATACCTATTTGGAAAGAAACTAATAGATCAAGTTATGAAATGTGAGGATGGATTTCACTTTCAAAATTAAATATTACAAGGATTACCGTATCTTAAAAATAACATCTGGACCTATGAAGGTGATTTTTAATCAGCTCCTTTTTTAAATCCACATTTATCCAGTTTACCATATGGAAGTTTAAAGTGTAAATTTCTCTAACACTTCTAATTTCCTATATACATTTTAGTAGCTTAACTTTTTAATACATAATTTAACACTTTTTTATATATATCTTTATTATGTTCTCTGGCACGGTTAATCTCAACAGTCTACCATAAGACAAAACAGAACTGATAAATCTGAACTTTGCCCAATCCGATTCAAAATAGTGCACATAACCATTGCCAATGGTTATAATTAGCATTAACTGGAAAAAAAAGTCACTTCAAAAACTTCCTGAGCATATCACAGACTTAAATTTGTCCATTCTTCATGAAAGAGTAGCAAAAGCAGTTACTGCTGGTAATGTCTTTATGTATAGATTAGGTACACAACTGCCAATAACACAGCAACAAATTAATTACGGCAGAGACTATTTCTGCTCACTATATATCAATAGGCATACCAGCAAGCAAGCCAGCCAGCTTATGAAAGTTTGCCCTGTTGGCTGTAGCAGGACTTTAACATTCAGAGAATAATAAATCATCCTGCTGAAAACTACACAAGCAACCTATAAGGTGATCAAAATAATGATTCAGTGTCTGGTTTGAGAGCAAAACTGCTGCACAAAGGGATTTTCAAATGATCCTGAACCGAGCAGAGTTAGCTGCAAATGCAAGGTTCATCAGTGCTGATTTTGCGAAAGTCAAGACATCTGTTCCTTGATCTTAACCAACGATTGCTTGTTCAGCCATGGAAACACATGGTCTTCTGTCCAGACTGCTGGAATAGCCTACTAGCAAGCAAGAGCAATTATTCAAAATTAGAAAAACAACTCAGCTTTCTACAGTATATTAACAGCCTGCATGCTTACATGGAGATGCTCCTAGTTAAAATTGCTTTGGATTGAAAGTTTAAAGTGCTTTCCCATGAACTAAAATGTAGTTATTTATTATTTAAGCACACAGAGATACATGCATATTATAAATCCTAAAATTTTCCTTCTGCTAATGTCATAAAAATCCTTGATACCAAACAATGTTCAAACCAAATTATAAGTTCTTTTAACAAGTGGGTTACAAAGTTACAACCTGCTTACACAAAATCAGAATTCCCAAGAATTTAAACAATTTGGAGATATATTTTCAGTAATAAAGCGTTTGATAAATATGCCAATTCCTAAAACACAGTTAAGTTGCTTCCTTGTGTCATTCCCCCTACACCTCTGACAATTCATAAAGTGACCCCAGCAACGTTGTTGGCATAGAAAAATCAATAAGATGAAAATATAATTTCACTACGGAATAATCAAGCAGATCAGCTTCCCTTTTCTTCCTCTAAATGTCATCTCAAAACTTTCAAGAGGGAATTCCAAACACATGAAGGTTGACTACAATAACTTTGATTATGTGTCATCTAGGATGATCTTGCTCCAATTTGGTCCTTCAGGTCTTCTAACAGTGTAGCCATTATTGCCACTGAAATTGACTCCATCTATCTTATTGCTTGTTATCCTCTTCTTTTTTTGTCCTCCTATCTTTCTCAGATTTATAAACTCCAGAGAGCTACTGTAGATTTTCACATACTTTCTTCAAAATATGATACTTTGAGCTTGGTCATATGTTCCTTGAGTAAGAATTCAAGAGTTATTTACTCTATTATATATTTGTTTCCTTGGGTATTCTTAGAAGTCTTATCCAACACCAATGCTAAAAAGCATTAATGATTTTTCTACCCTGCTTCTTTAAGTCCAGTCTTCATTTCTGTATAGTGTCATGGGGAATATTACTATCTGCATGATTCTGATTTTTGTAGGGCCACATCCCGACATTTGAATATGTTTTCTAAGGCTTTCACTGCTAACTTATCAAGTGTTACTCTATGTCATATTTCTTAACTGATGGTTCCTTTACTGTTTATAGTCAACTGTAAAAGGTAAAAGCTATTCACCACTTTAATATTCAATTCTAATGCTGGTTGCTGTATCTGTTTAAATTAGTTGGCCTTCTATATATTTAAATTTAGTCCCATTTTTCCACTATGCTCTTTAACTTTCATTACAGTATTTGCTGACCATTTTCATTTCACAGCAGTGTTATCAGCATAGAACAGGTTATTGATTTTTCATCCTCAAGTGGTAAAACCACAGTCATCTTCCAATCAAGCTTCTCTTAATATAAACTGAGTATATGGGTTGAATAAATAAGGGAGAGTGTACGCCCTTGCCTCATTCCTTTGCCCATCTGAGCCAGTCTGTTTTGCCACGTACCATGCAGACTGTGGTATCCTGGCCTGTTTACAGTTACCTTAGAGTGCTCCATTTTCCAAGATCTGTATAGTTCAGGGGTCCCTAACCCCTGGGATAGAGCCCACTATCAGGCCGTGGCCTATTCGGAATTGGGCCATGTGAGTGGCTGGCCAGAATGCTTGCATACACACATGTAGCTGCAGGGTGGCGGGTACTCGTGCCATCCTGCTGCTCATGCAAGGGCTGCATGCATGTGCACACCGGCCTGCCACTTGTGCAAGGGCTGCATGTGTGCACTGGCTCTCTGCTCATGCAGCCCAGTCCCCTTGTCTCCCCCCACCCCAAGCCAGGCCACCAAGCTGCAAAGGTTGGGGGCCACTGGTATGGTTAGATTATCACTACAGCAAAAAGAAAAACAAAAACCCCTGCTTTTAAGGAATTTTTTTTTAAAAAAGTAAGAAAGAGACAGACAAGATAAAGTCTATAGATGAATCTTCAGAATATGATATTGTTCAAAGAAATTAGTTTAACTATTGTACCCAGCCTCAATTTAATGGAAGAACTGAAGACGGATGAAACTCCATTGCATTCCGAATGATGTTGGTGTTTCACATTGAATGGTGTTGCCCAATTAGGTAATGAAACATGTACAAACAAAAACCAAGTTCAGAAAAGATAAAGAATTTCACAGTTCAGCCCTGAGCTACAGATATTCTCTTCTACCCATTGAATTGCCATGCCACTGAGTTCACATTTAAGTAGTGTATTAATCAGAATGTCACTTTTTGACAAATGTTATTATTCCCACAATCTACTAAGAAAGTTCCTCTTTCAAAAATGGAGACAAAGTTTCTGGTGGCAAGATTTAGACTTGATAAATCTACTCTAACTTCTAGTAATTATTACATTGTTTGCAAGGCATTTGTATAATGATTGCTTTTTATCTGCTTTACAATTTTCTCAATTCACACTGGCTCGGACTATCTTTTTTTAAAAAAAATAGGGTAACTGTCTGTCTTCCTCCCATCCTCTATATTTTCAGCCCTTCTCCGTGGTTTCTTAAGAATGATGCCTACCATTTCATTCATTCAGCATGCTAGAATTCAATTTGTTTTATCCTGGAGTTCTGAATTCATTTCAAGAAAAAGCTATTCCTTGACTATGACTAACAGCAATGAGAGTTGTAATCTGACAGATGCTGAAGGCATCAGCCTGGGGAAGGTTGGCTTTCACTAACCATTTACTCAACATTGAAGGATTGAAGTACTGAAGGATGTCAAATACAGGTCAGCCAGCATGCTGGCTAGGAGAATTATAGGAGCTGAAGTCCACACATCTTAGTGTTGCTGAATTTTACAAACAGTGCTTTAGAACGTTGAGGTTTAAGTCTGACAGTATCCATTGTGAAAAGGAAAATTAACTTGCTTCACTTGATTTTAATCATCTCACTTCTTTATCCTAGCAGATTAAAACTTTCCAGGGATCCATTGATTATTAATAAATTGTAAAATCTTGCTAGTAATAGGGATGAAATCATTTCTTCAGAAATCGGGGAAAATTATAGAAATTACCTTTAGCACTTTCAATACTGCCTGAACAGATATAATTTTAAGAACACTTTTTGAACGGGGTTGTAAGAAAGGGTTGGCTTCACATCTCTTGCAGCTATTTGTCTTTAACATTTATATCTGCCACCCACTAGAGGGAACTGCTGGCTCTCTGAAGAGGCAGAGTTGTGAGCAGTTAAGTTATGAAGCAGCCAGGTTCTTTGGCTGTAAAATGCACTCTTTGTTCCTTGTGTGAAATCAACAAGATGAGCAAGTGGTTGCCAGCCACCCATTTCCAATTAGTGTCCTTACTCTCCACCCCCCCTTTCCCCTATAACCTCACCCATACAGCACTTTCTCTCTGCTCTCCCAAGTGTCTCCTACTTTTCTCTCCTTACTTATTACACCTACTTCTGTGGTCCTCCACCCTTTTCCTTCACTTTATGCCTTCTACACTCCACCTCATTATGATGATTCCAGTAGGTGTGCCACCCTGTTTTATGCCTTCATGGCCAATCAGCTTTTCTACTCTCTCCTTTGTTCTGATTTTATGCCCACCCATTCTTTGAACTCCCCATTTACCTCTCTATCTACTCTTTCAGTTATATTTTCTGTTTTGTAGCACTGCATTTATTATACACATACTTTGCAGAGAGTCAAGTGACAAAGTGAATGCACATGGATGTGGTAGTGGCTCTGTAATGACAGGCATACATTATTCTGATTCTGCACAGGATAAGAAACCCTGAAAGATCTTTCTTGTGCTCTGATACAACTCTTCCTTTCACTCAATCAGAATCATCTATATGGGTTCTCCAGTGCCCCTTAGATCATCAGTATTATTCTTTTTCTGCCTTTTCAATTAAAGGAACCTGATTTCTTTAGGATATATGTTTATTTATTAATGTAAAATGTTGTTCTATACAGCAGGAAATTTCTCTTGACAAAGTGTCCCTCTGTACAGCTTGGATCTCTGCTCTCACTGGTACCACCATTGTAATTTCCCATAATACCTCAGAGGTTTGTTACAGCAGAGGCATTGTAGAAAATTATTGTGTCAGCTAGACACAGGTTTCCAATTTTGCTGGGGCAGAATTTCTTTTCAAAAAGGCCAGAGGACACGACAGCTATCAGCAATGGATCCTACCTAGTCCCAAATCTCAGCAATAGATCCAGGATACGAAGTATACTATTACAAGTGATAACAAGGATAGATAATATAGTAGAACAAAAAGCATAGTGATCAGGTGACAAGACAGACAGAACTCTCTATGGTAATAAGAACTTCTAATGGGGTCCCATATTATCTCTCTTTCTCTCTCTTTCTCTTGCTATTTGCGTATTACAAATGCATGTAATACCCCTGGTTTAAAGGCATAGGACTAGGGTCCTGGTACAGTCTGCATACCAATATTAATTGAAAGACCAATCTTCTACAATAGGATATTTCTTTTCAAAGAATAGTTTCACATAGTTAGCATTAGGCCCACTTGCTTGCAAACTAAGAATAGAGGTGATTCAAACAGGTGGAAAGGCTGTTCTATATCAGCAACTGATCCTTGGTGTGGTACTGAAATATAAGCTTACAGTTGGGCTCTCTATTTATTTATTAGCAGCACCTCACATCTTACATACAACAGACATTGTATAATTTTACTAAATCACATAGCCTAGAGCTGATTGGATTGGTAAAATAAAACCAATGGCCCCTTTAACTAGCGAACTGAGCAGGTCATTTTAAAATATAAAAGTCAAATTTCTTTGTGGATTTAGCCTTTAGGAGATTTAAACTAGTATTAAAATACTCAGCATTAATAATATTAAACGATGTAAAGGAAGACTGTTTGTGGTGTGCACATATAGCTGTCAGAGGCGCTTATGTCTGAGTGAAAATATTTAAAGCTCCAGTACAAAACAGGAAAAGGAAACCATTTGGTCCAAGTCTTCAAACTTAACCTTATTTTTTTTTGTTGCAAAGCATTTTTGTTCCTCTCTTTCCTGTCTGTTTGTCAACAGATGTATGCCGGAGGGAAGCTGCTGTTTGGGAGCTCTGTTTTCAACGGATACAGCTACAGTAAGAAGGACCTGCTAAAACAGATCAACCAAGTTTGCCTTGACTGCAAAAGAGATCACTTCCTGCCACAGAGTTTCAAATTTAGGTAAAACAAAAAAATAAAAAAAATAAGGAGAAGAGAAAAGTAAGAATGGGGAAGAGGAAGGCAATATCATGCTGAGGTGTATGTTTACAACATTAACTTGACAAGAATGTATTGCAATGAAAAGAATGAAATTCCATAAACTCCTTGTAGGGTGAGTGACAAGGAACAGAAGAGGAGGAGAAGGGGGATAACGGTAGTAATAATTTGGTAAAATATTCTTTCTTGTTATGGTTAATGGTTTTAAAAAAATGGTCTCTGAATACATTCAGAACTTAGTTTATAAAAATATTCCTACTGTTACTTCTTGTATCATCGAGTTGACAATTTTGTCAACCTTCTTCCCAAGCAGACTTTTTGAAGTGATCCCCTTATACTTTTTATATCTATTCTTGCTACCTTTAACTTTGCAGAGGGAATAATAATTGCAATCTTATAGTCACAGAGAACAGAAACAATGATCATATATATTGTTTAAGGCATCGGACTGGAAAGCAGGAGTCTGAGTTCTAGTCCTGCTTTAGCCACAAAAGTCAGCTGGGTGACCTTGAACCAATCATTCTCTCTTAGCCCAACTGGTTGTGGGAAAAATAGGAGGAGGAAGATGTGTGGGATAAGTTCACCACCTTGAGTTATTTTAAAAATAAGGGCAAGATACAAATAAATAAATAAAAAGTAAAAAACAAGTTGCACAGTTCAACCAAAGAGAGAAGCAACCTAGAATTAAGGAGAAATTTCCTGACAGAACAATTAATCAATGGAACAACCTGGCTCCAGAAGCTGTGAATGCTCCAACACTTTTTAAGAAGAGACTGGACAGCCATTTGTCTGAAATGGTATAGGGTTTCCTGCCTGAGCAGGCGGTTGGACTAGATGACCTCCAAGGTCCCTTCCAACTTTGTTGTTGTTGTTGCTGTTGTTAGCCATATCCTTATTTTTAAAATGCACCAATTATATCAGCTGCACCAGCAGCCGTACCAGTTTTCAACACTCATAGAATGTAAGAGATTCTTTGCATCACATTTTTTTCTTGGATACTAATGATTATAACCTTCATTTCCAAGGTACTGCTCAGTTTGATTCTTTAATATCTTATTACTATGTTTGTATGACAGAGAGAGAGAAAAGCAAAGCATAGGGGATAGAGTTGCAATTGCAGCTGCCATTTTGACTTTTATTTTTCCTGCATGGATTCCCCTGAGTCTGGTGATGATGCGGTTAAGGACAGGTATCTGCTTCTATTCAACCTGGTAAATCTGCTGCAGACTAGCTTCCCTCTCTCCAATCCCTGGACCTCATGACCATTTTCTTCCACAATCTTGTCTTTTTTCCTTTCTTTTTCCCAATTAGAATATTAACCTGGTGGGGTCAATATAGCCATGGAAACAGTGCACTCCTGAGGGAGGCATCCTTCTAAAATAGAGATCAAAAGGGTCTTGTCCTTGCCTCACTAATATCACCCTAATAGCAGAGATATATTATTATTTTCATCGAGTGGGATGTTTTCACACACCCATCCCCTTGTTGATATGCAAATCAGGATGATGGGACAGCATTTTAGGTCTCCCTCACCCATGTTCAGACTCTCTTTCATACCAAGACAACTTCCTTTGCCCCCTTGAGGAATTTGCTGACCCAACTTGATGGGCCACCTGCAATGTAATTAACATTCAGGTTAGCTTTGTCATCTACCAAAATCACCCTGAAAGGGCAGCAGCTTTAGCTTAGAAAAATAAAATGTATCTGAGAAAAAAAGAGGAAATCAGATCGTTTTCCTCATTACAGACAAATAACAAGGTTTTATGGGTAAGAAAATAAAAGGGGAACCAAAAGAGAAAGAAGGCAGAAGGAAAAACTCCAAGCTTATCTTTAGCGGTATATAAAGTCTAGTATATTTAAGGGTAAATATACTAGACTTTGTGGGATTCTTTCTCTGCTACAAACAAACCTTAGCATGGTATTAATCAGATACCAACAAGTGGAGGATCCTTGCTGTCTGAAACTGACTTCACATAGGAATTTGAAGATTAAGATCTTCATAATTAAGAGGGGAGCCCCACTGTTTTGTTCCATTCACTCTGAATATAGTGTTGATCTCATATACTAGGAAGTAGGTATTTGTAAGCAGGACATACGGAACTCAGGAAAAAAAGTTGCAGTTTGTGGGCATGATACTGTAAGTCATAGGAGTTCTGTTCTGTTCTGTTTTAGTAGAATTTTGTTATTACTAACTCTCTTTTGTGAATGTTATTACTGATTGAGTCAAAAATTCCAGGAATCAGTGAATTCTCTGCTGATAACAAGATTCCTCAGTGTGAACTGGAGAAAAGAGGAAGCATTTTATGTGTCACTGGAATTTGCTTGTGATTTTGCTAACATTTACTGATGGAGAACATCAAAATAACTAGGAAGCCAGGAAGCATTTCAGTACCCTTGTTTGCAACTATTCATTCTCTCTGTGCAATAGTCTCAGTACACAAAAAAAATAATAGTTGGCAGGAAGAATTGATGGCTTTTCTTGCTGGTATTTTCCAAGGTCACAAGTTCTCAAGTCTTTTTAAATAAAAACTTTGAGGACTGAGAATCTGGTTGGCTGGTTAACATTTAAAAACAGTTGCTACCAATCTGATCTTGTCTCTAAAAGTAATTTAAGCATTCAAATACTCCATAGAGAGGTTAGAATGGTCTGGGCTATTTAACATGAAGTAGAGTTTGTAAATTTCCTTCTAGGCACTGTATCTGATGACCATTATCAAATGTTTTGACATTTTGGTTTGTAGTGCTAATTTAAGAAGTGCCGGTTGAAACATGGCAGGGGCCTTAGTTTAATATAGCACACGCTAACATGGCATAGGCACTTCCAACCATGATTTATCCTCAGTTTGCCAGTTATCAGCTCAGGAGGAAATGCTGCAAACTATCCTTGTTGAGTTTCTTCTGTCGCACCAAGGTAATGAATTCAGTTTACAGAGATGTAGGAAGAGGGAATGATTTGGAACTTAAATTGGAACAGGCTTTGTGTACAGAAAGGATCTTGTAGTCAAGCAAGCACTTGGCCCAAATTAGAGAGGACCATAAGTATCCATATCTATGTAGGGCAAAGAATGAATGAAGGGTTGTCAGCCATTTGGGAAATTTTGCAAAAATATAGATGACTATGATCACTTGTGGTTCCTTCTTTGTAGAGGTACTAATGAGAAAAAACTGACAATTTTTATTTATTTATTTAATTTAATTAGGTTTCTATACCACCCTATTCCCGAAGGACTCAGGGCAGTTTACAGGGCAGCATAAAATACAATATAAAAGATAATATAAAATTAAAATAAATTAAATTAATTAAGCCCAACAATTAAAACAATATTTAAAAAGCTAAAACCCCTTCAGTCCAGGCCTGATAAATCGGAAAGCCAGGTTTTCAGGTCCTGGCGAAATGAACGCAGATCGGGGGCGGTCCGGAGTTCCACAGGTAAATCATTCCAAAGGGCAGGCGCACCCACAGAGAATGCCTTCCCTCTGGGGATCACCCACCGGCACTCCCTAACCGGTGGCACCCTAAGGAGGGCCTCTCTATGGGAGCGCACAGGACGATGGGAAGTTGATGCTGGCAGCAGGTGGGAGAGCAATAGTGAATGACTTGCAGGATTTAATTTACCGGTAATGTTTTTGGAAGTTAATGTTTTTATTGAGCTGAGATCAAAAATAACTTCAGCTATACCATCCATCAAAGGGAAGCATGTTAAGGTTCAAAACAAAAAACAAAACCCAAGAAGAGTAGGAAAAAAATCAGAGTAATCAATTAGCGTCTTGTGGATCCTTCTGCATTAACATGGCCCTACTTATTCTAAGCTGAGAGTAATGGTCTCAGTTTGACCAGGGACTTTGAAGCACATCTAAATGCAGCTGCTTTGCAATGTGAGCTGCCTGAGATTCAGGACAGGGTTCGGGCCTGATAGATAGGGTGCATTTGACATAGCAAAGGAATGCCAGAAAGCAGCAGAAAGCAAAGTTCGTCCAATCAAAGGTCAGCAAGACCAATCTTTCACATCTCCTTTCAGGAAAAGTTGAATCTGTTATAGGGAAGGCAGCATTAAGAAATAAGTACCTTCCACATCCTTTCATTTGCATAGACTATATTAAATGTTTCTGGTGCATAATTAATATCCTTCTTGCTAAAACAAGGCAGATCACAGAAGTTAGAAGGAGATTCACCCACAAGCATTTCATTGGAAATAAAATAGGCAAAACCAAAAGCTGTGACTAAATGATAAAAATGTTCAGATTACTCATGTCATCCTGTAAATTATTCCATTTTATTCCTCTCTTCCCAGGTTTTCAATTTCCCTCAAATTGAGGGAAGTGATTTTTTTTTTACTTCTTACTTAACTGTGGGGTGTTTTGGTATATTTTCTCCCTTATTAAGGGTTCCCATCCCAATGCTATGTTCTGTATAAACCTCCTTATGACTACATCAAGATCCATAAGGTAAAGGTAAAGGTTCCCCCGCACATGCGTGCTAGTCGTTTCCGACTCTAGGGGCCGGTGCTCATCTCCGTTTCAAAGCCGAAGAGCCAGCGCTTGTCCAAAGACGACTACGTGGTCATGTGGCCGGCATGACTAGACACCAAAGGCGCACGGAACGTTGTTACCTTCCCACTGTAGTGGTCCCTATTTTTCTACTTGCATTTTTACGTGCTTTCGAACTGCTAGGTTGGCAGAAGCTGGGACGAGTAACAGGCACTCACTCTGTTATGCGGCACTTGGGATTTGACCCGCCAAACTGCTGACCTTTTGATCGACAAGCTCAGCGTCCTAACCCACTGAGCCACCGCGTCCCTTCAAGATCCATACATACTACTATAATATTGGATATGGATGTTTATGTAGTCCTTCCTTGCTGGAGGCATTAATCTGAACCACTTTAACTTTTAAAGACACATTTCAGATCCACAGCTCTAGAATAATATAGGTTTCCCAATTGCAACTGCACAGTAAGCACTGTAGCCAAATGAGCTATCAGAAACCGCAGTGAAGCTAGCTGTTTCTAATTTACAGCTCATATGAAACTTTAAAAGAGAATTCAGTTACATATTCCTAATTTATATTTACAGAATCATTATATTTAGTTGATTGATGGACCATATTTTGGAATTTCTGCATGAATAAGAAACGGAGTAATTTCACTGAATCCTTTTTTTAAAAAATGTCTTGTTCAATATTTAAATGGTAGTTGCAGATGTAGGTGCACTCATACCTTTTTTTAAAATTGTTCATGAAAACAAATCTTTGAAAGTCTTCATTGTTGGGCATATTATAGTCTATCTATAATGCTAGTTTTCATGTTTTCAGGATTACTTACTTAGTTCAATTCTTAGACAGTATTGAGTAGCAAATTGGATATTATATTTCTCTTCAATAGATAAAAGAGCCTTGGTGGAGCAGTGGGCTAATGCCTCCTTAAGTAACACCAGCTGCCTGCAATTATTGCAGGTTCGCATCCCACCAGGCTCAAGGTTGACTCAGCCTTCCATCCTTCCGAGGTAGGTAAAATGAGGACCCAGATTATTGGGGGCAATAAGCTGACTTTGTAATAATGCCGCTGGGGGGGGGGGCGAAAGCCCTAATAAGCAGGCATATACATAGAATAAGGGACGCGGTGGCTCAGTGGGTTAGGACACTGAGCTTGTCGATCAGAAGGTTGGCAGTTTGGCGGGTCGAATCCCAAGTGCCGCGTAGCAGAGTGAGCGCCTGTTACTTGTCCCAGCTTCTGCCAACCTAGCAGTTCGAAAGAACGTAAAAATGCAAGTAGAAAAATAGGGACCACTGCGGTGGGAAGGTAACAGCGTTCCGTGCGCCTTTGGCATCTAGTCATGCCGGCCACATGACCACGGAGACGTCCTCAGACAAGCGCTGGCTCTTCGGCTTTGAAACGGAGATGAGCACCGGCCCCTAGAGTCGGAAATGACTAGCATGCATGTGCGGGGGAACCTTTACCTTTTTATACATAGAATGAAGACTATTGCTAAGCACATTTGATTTGTGCTTAGATTGTAAGCCGCCCTGAGTCTTTGGAGAAGGGTGGGATATAAATGGGATTAAAATCAATAAATAAAATAAAATAAAAACAGTGATACGAGGTGCTGTCCTTCACTTGACCATACTGTAATCATGGCAAAAATCACTTCTACAAGAGAGAGGGGGGGGAGGGGGAGAGAGAAACTATAGGATTTCAGACTAGTATTAATATGACAATGCATTTTTTAAGGAACCGATTGTATGTTTAGCAGTATTCGAAACTGCTAGCAGTATTTGGAATGTAGAAGATTTGTACAATCTAAGACATTTTTTGCTTTGACTTTATGTAGATGGATGCTAGCAGGTCGCCTAGAAATCTTTTTAAAATTAATTGTGGACTTCAAGAAAATGTCAGCGTCAAATTGTTGTAGAGTGAATATACCTTTTTGGTGTGCTGGAATTTAGCTTTTTTCTGTCTATGTAGAAAGAGATGTGTGTTTATAACCTTAATTATTCTGAACAGCTGAATTAAAGAAACAAAATCAGCTTGGTAATAGAAATTTAAATCCCCCCAAACCTAAGAATCTGGGCATATGTGGTATATATTTGGTTTGTGATGGATTATTTGTTGTGAATTTATTGTAAGTAATAATCCCAACTTTCTCTTCGTCTGCATAATCATCCAGAATAAATAATTGGAGAGCTGACATTCCTCATCCCTAAATTACATTCATACTTCTGCAGTTGGTCAACATTTCTATCCATCACTATGGACAACTGACTGTGGTGACACATGCTAGAATTTTGTTAATAAAAGCAAATAATGGAAGAAACGACAATATTGCTTGTAAATCTAGCCAGACCCAAGATATTTGGGTCCTTGTTGTGGGCAGTTTGGAGGTTGTTAAAATAAAATTAGACACAAATTCCTTTTGGAGACTTCCCCTGCATAAACCTAGTGTCTCTTAAAATGGGACAGCATTTAAACTCTATGCTGCAATTACAGTATGAAAATCATAGCATTTGACACAAAAGCAATACCACAAAGGCACTCTTTGCACCAGCTAGGTTGTAAGCACCCAGGACTGTAGAATTTTCTTATTTTGAAGTTGTTTCCTTGCACCATGTCAGATCATATAGAGAACTGAGATGACAGACATCTGTTTTCTAATGATGTAAATTAATGTTTGGTGGCACATAGCTACAGGGATTAATTGATTTTAAAAGGCAGCACACTTTTTTAAAAATAGTAATAGTAATATGGGGTGGATGGAGATTAAAGCATAAAAGCCATTAAAACAATATTTGTGTCTCTACTATTTAGTTGCTAGAACTCTGACAACTGTTTCAAAGGGATATTGGAATAATAACAGAATCAATCATAAATCAAATCAATTGAAACTTTTTCATAACTTAATATTCTGCATCCTGCACAGGCCTTTCAGTCACTGTACTGTCATATCCTCCATAAATCTTTTTTTCCCAAAGCTACAAACGCCTAGATGCTTCAGTTCCTTGTTTTAAGATTTATCTTCCACTCCACTTGCAATCTCTTCAAGTGTTCCAGGTTTCCTGAAGTAGGGTGCCCAAAATTGATTATCATAACAATACAAATAATAGAGTTGGAAGGGACCTTTGAGGACTTCTAGTCCAACTGCTCAGGCAGGAAACCCTATACCACTTCAGACAAATGGTTGTCCAGTCTCTTCTTAAAAACTTCCAGTGTTGGAGCACTCTCAGCTTCTGGAGGCAGGTTGTTCCACTGATTAATTGTTCTAACTGTCAGGAAGTTTCTCCTTAGTTCTAGGTTGTGTCTCTCCTTGATTAGTTTCCACCCATTGCTTCTTGTCCTGCCCTCAGGCGCTTTGGAGAATAGCTTGACTCCCTCTTCTTTGTGGCAGCCCCTGAGATATTGGAACACTGCTATCATGTCACCCCCTCGTCCTTCTCTTCATTTTACTTTACAGCTGCAACCTGCAGTTAGGTAAGGGTTTAACTTACCTTTCCATTCCCAAATGGTTAAATTATACTAGACATACCCAATTCCAGCAACCGGTCTTTATATGTTTTAGCCTCCAGTCCCATGATCATCTTTGTTGCTCTTCTCTGTACTCTTTCTAGAGTCTCTATATTCTTTTTCATCGTGATGACCAAAACTGGATGTTCAAGGTAGTATTTGATCAAAGGAAAACATGGTGGAACCATGACTTCCCATAGTTTGAAACTGATACTAAAAATTGAAAATATCATTTTCCTTTTTTGTAATCACATCACACCTCTTTAACCAATTTCATATCATTTTGAACTTTGTATGTACTGCACTTTTATCCAGAAGGTTATCGCACCTAGTGTCACCTTTGATAAACATACCCTTTATCCCTTTATCTACAACATTAAATTAAAATGCTGAAGAAAATTTGAACTTTGGACTAAAAGTATGAGACTTGATATTTTAATAAGTTTAAAATTAATTTAATAAGGAAGGTATGAACTGTTTTGAGTATGGTTTTCAACTCTGTTAAGTTCTCTATGTTCAATCTAAGTAGTTCACAAGTCATAGTGTCATTGTTTAATTTGCCAAATGTTTTGGTGAAATTAAGACATATTATATCTTCATCATTCCCCCATTCTATTAAGGAAATTATTTAAGAAGAACAGATATTACCGACAATCCTTTTTTAACAAACCTATACTATACCAATTAGTACTCAATGTACTAAATGCTTATGGAGATTCTTAGTCATTCAGGTCAAGGTTATCCCAAAGGTGCTTTTTCAAGAGGCAACTGGACTTTCTTGTTTTTCTTTGAAGCAAAACGTCTTCAAAGAAAAACAAGGAAGTCCAGTTGCCTCTTGAAAAAACACCCTTGGGACAATCAACGCAGTACTTTCAAGATACACATTAGTTGCAAACCACTTCTGAAACTAAAGCGACTTGTCCAGGCAGTTGCCAGGAGTTGACACTTACTCAAATCTTACCATAAACAAAATGGGCGTAGGAAAATTCTCCAACCTATAGGAATAGCAATAGCCCACAAATCCACAACCATACTCATCCAGGAATTATCCAGAATCAAAGACAAGATATAGAAGGATGAAAAATATAATGTAATTTACAAAATATACAAAATTTTGTAATTTACAAAATGTTTAGTTTAGTTTAGTTTTAGTTTTTATTAAATTTTTATACCGCCCTTCTCCCAAGGGACTCAGGGCGGTGAACAGGGCATATGATAAAAGTACAAAACTACAAAAGTTAAAATAGAATTAAATTAATGCCCAAGATAAAACAATAAAATATACAAATATTTAAAACCCAAATTAACTCCCCATCAGGCCAGGCCGGCTTGTTCAAACAGGTGGGTCTTTAACCCGCGCCGGAAGGAGCTGAGATCCGGTGCCATCCGGAGCTCCACCGGCAGTTGATTCCACAAAGCCGGGGCGCCCACAGAGAAGGCCCTCCCCCTGGGGGCCACCAGCCGGCATTCTCTGACTGGAGGCACCCTGAGGAGGCCCTCTCTGTGGGAACGCACAGGGCGGAGGGGAGTTGACGCCGGCAGCAGGTGGTCCCCGAGGTATTCCGGACCCATGCCATGTAGGGACTTGAAAACCATCACTAAGACCTTGAACCTCACCCGGAAGACAACTGGTAACCAATGTAGCTCGCGGAGCAAAGGTGTAACATGGGAGTACCGGGAAACTCCCAAGACAACTCTCGCGGCCGCATTCTGTACCAGTTGGAGCCTCCGAGTGGTCTTCAAGGGAAGCCCCATGTAGAGAGCATTACAGTAGTCAAGGCGAGAGGTCACGAGCGCATGAGTGACCGTACACAGGGCATCCCGGTCCAGATAGGGCCGCAACTGGCGCACCAGGCGAACCTGGGCGAAAGCCCCCCTAGTCACAGCTGCTACATGATCTTCCAAGGTAAGTAGTGAATCTAGGAGGACTCCCAAGTTGCGAGCCCTATCCACGGGGGGCAACAGCTCACCCCCCATAGAAAGGGATGGAACATTTTGAATGTCCCGGGATGCCGGAATGTACAGCCACTCAGTCTTGTCCGGGTTGAGTTGAAGTCTGTTCCTCCCCATCCAGACCCGAACCGCCTCCAGGCAACGGGACATCACAGCGAGGGCATCACTGGGGTGGTTTGGGGTAGAAATAAAAAGTTGGGTATCATCAGCATATTGATGATACCCAACTCCAAAACCACGAATGATCTCACCCAGCGGTTTCATGTAGATGTTGAACAGGAGAGGCGAGAGAACCGACCCCTGAGGAACTCCACAAACGAGAGACCTAGGGGCCGATCTCTGCCCCCCTGCCAACACCGACTGCGAACGTCCCAGGAGATAGGAGGAGAACCACCGAAGAACCGTGCCTCCCACTCCCAATCCCCTGAGACGCCGCAGCAGGATACCATGGTCGATGGTATCGAAAGCCGCTGAGAGGTCTAATAGGACTAGGACAGAGGAACATCCCCTATCCCGAGCCCTCCAGAGATCATGTAATTTACAAAATTGGCAACCAATTCTATGTGGGACAAACATCACATCAATTGAAAATCAAGAACCATGAACACCAGCTGGCAGTCAAATGCCACGATCCCAATTCCCTAATCTCTACCCACACTGACACCGAACAGCATCAATTCAATTGGAGAAATACAAGAATCATTGGCCATGCCACCATCCGTCACACTTGTGAGTTTATCAAAGACAGGTGCTCCACAAGAAATTCCATCAACAGACACATGGACCTACAACCACCTATGAACCCCTCAGAATTCAAATCAATCACTCAGGCAACCATAGACAGCACCGACCCTCAACCAACCTACACAAGCTCTCCCCTCCAACCAGGAGTTCACCTCCCAATGACTCTTACATGACATAAATTCCCCATTCCAGGACCCTCACTTGGTACCCATACCTGACCCATCACAAAACCTTCACTTGACACAACCCGCACCTGACCTGATGTGGCCCTCACCTGTCATGACCTCACCATCACAAGACCTACACAAAACCCCCCATACTGACATCCCCTAAATTCCACTGAAGATGTTACCTAGCCTGGTAATGAAACATTCAGAAACTTGCCCACAAGCTTGAAGAACAAACCTCCACCCTCAACTTACTCGAATACACACCCAGTGCCCAGATCAGCCACTTCAGTATGGTAGGATAAAATCTACCTGGTTTAGAGAATTGAACTCATCCAAGGTCAGCAAATATTTCCAGCCTATTTTTCTCTCATGCTTAAGTTTGTGCTTGACTTCTTCAACCAGCACTTCACAATTGCCCAATGGAATGCACATCCTCTTTTCAGGGAAGACTGAGAGGACTTCACAGAGATTTTTCATCCGTTCAAAATCAACTTTGGATTTGCCTGATCTCAGTTGCAGCTGGGAGCTGAGCTAATTTATTGCTAGCTCAGCTACTATATAGCAAAAAGTGCAGCAGCTGGTATACTCCCCCCCACCTTCTTTTATTCTGAATGTATCGGAAGATTGTTTTTGTTATTTTTCTGCATTCTTAGCCTAAACTCACTGGGCTTTCATCTTTTCTGATAACATGCTTGATGTCTGTGCTCTTCCTTACCAACTTGTTCTTCTTTCAAGCTCCTATGTTGTCATGATTCTGCTTTTTAGCATCTCCTTTTTGAAGAACTCCTGCATAATTCCTATTAAGCTTCCTCTTATGGTTATTATTACGGAGTTTATTAAAAAAATCACTTTCTTGAATTACAAGGTGTGCATTTGTTGACCCTCGTAATGTATCTTCTTGTGGCGTTTATTTTCTAGCCAACTGTTGTACTGGGAGGAGAGGCAGGAAGGGGGAGTTGACACATGTTTATATGTGATGGCGCTTCCTGCCTGTTTCACTCCAAGAGTTTGAGAAGGGAAGTACTATTCAGTAAAGGAGAGGAATCCTTAGGTACCATCACCACCTTATGAGAATCTACGTGTACCAAAAGTCCTGTGGCGGTATTATTTAAAAGGCAGTTCTAGGAAAAGGATTTTGAGCAGAAGAGTGGTGTGTACATTTTTGTCTAAGAGAAAGAGAAGAGAAAGAGCCCTCATTTTTCAAATTCCATTCCTCCAGCTGCATACTGGTAGTCCTCGGCTTATGACCACAACTGAGCCCAAAATTTCTGTTGCCAAGTGAGACAGTTGTTAGGTGAGTTTTGTCCCATTTTACGCACTTTCCTGCTAGGTGCTAAGTTCTTAAACTAGTTAACGTGATTGTTAAGTGAACCTGGCATCCCCATTGACTTTGCTTGTCAGAAGGTCAGAAAAGGGGATCACATGATCCCGAGACATTCTAACTGTCATAAATAAGAGTCAGTTGCCAAGCGTCTGAATATTGATCATGTGACCATGGGGACGCTGCAACAGTCATAAGTATGAAAAACAGCCATAAGTCACCTTTTTTTAAGCATTGTTGTAACTTTGAATAGTCACTAAGCAAATGGCTGTAAGTTGTGAATTACCAGTACTTGAGCCTGTTTTGTTGACACAATAAACTAAATGTCTCAGCTCAGTGATGCACCTTGGATAAATATAATGCATATTTAGCAGTTCCAGTAAAATAATAATAATAATAAAGTTGGAAGGGACCTTAGAGGTCATCCAGTCCAACCCCCTGCTCAAGCAGGAAACCCTATACCATTTCAGGCAAATGGCTGTCCAGTCTCTTCTTAAAAACTTCCAGTGTTGGAGCATTCACCGCTTCTGGAGGTAGGTTGTTCCACTGGTTAATTGTTCTAACTGTCAGGAAGTTTCTCCTTAGTTCTAGGTTGCTTCTCTCTTTGGTTAGTTTCCATCCATTGCTTCTTATCCTGCCTTCAGCTGCTTTGGAGAATAGCCTGACTCCCTCTTCTTTGTGACAGCCCCTGAGATATTGGAACATTGCTATCATGTCCCCCCTTGTCCTTTTCTTCATTTTACTTTACAGCTGCAACCTGCAGTTACGTAAGGGTTTAACTTACCTTTCCATTCTCAAATGCCTGAGAATGAAAAAGAAAGAGGCTAAAATAAGAGGAAATAAACAAGATCGCATTGGGCCTTAACAAGAGAACTAACTGTGTTCAGATGGTCTTCGTAATAGGCTCTGCTGATCACTTCATTAGACAAAGCCATAATCCCAGTCTACTATAATGAAGTTTTCCTGCTCACTTTATCCCTTTGAAATTAGTTTTCTTGCAAAGCTGTGTTGCTTATCTTGAAGCAAGAAAAAACTGTCAAGACCATGAACCATAAAAGAAAGTATTTAGGGAAAACTTTGATGGTTCATGAACCTTGGATCTGACTTTCTTGTCTTAGTTGTTCCATTTTTACAAGTCATGTTGTATATTTTGATGCATCTTTCCCTTAATACTTTCTTTTCTGTGAAGAATATATTGTACCTTTCTAATACAAAGAACAGTGACAATACTTTTTCTATATTATGAATGATACAAGAAAGTTCCCAATGTAATATTCAGTAAATCCAGCACTATGGATTAACAGAGTTAAGTTTCATGTTACTAGGGTACTTACTCATTATTCTTTCACATCCAGCCTTGACAAAAAATGGGTTTTCTAGATGGGAATGTTTCTGTTTTGCAAATACTGTATTATGCCAAACTGGGTATAAAAGGGGCAAAGCCAGATAATGATGTTAAAATGCTGTCTTTCAGTCCGTGATCCAATATATCAGTTGCTGCCCTGGTTGCCAAATCCACCTTGCCATAGTAATTAGGCTAGCAAGTCATGCTGTAATTACTGATTCAATATAGAGCAGGAATGCAATTGCTATATTCCATCCGCTATATTTCACCTCCCATCAAACACTGCCTGCCAGCAGGAAAGAAAACAAAGTGAATTAGGGGAAGGCTAGGTGAGTTTTTGGGTGCTTGGAACAATAGGTATAGCCATCTGTTGCCTGTCTAATATTTGGCAGACATGGAACTTCTCTGCACCTGTGATGCGTCTCTTGGGCTGTTTTCCGAATGTGGGTCTAGAAAAAGCATTAAATCCATGTCCCAAACATTCCATCTGATAGGTCACGGGCATAGAAAAAGAGTGAAATGGCAGGGAGCTCCATCCTTCATGTCATCTATCCAGGGGCAACAGAACTAGATCACATGGCTGGCAGAACCTAGCTCTCTTTCTTGGTTGAAACAGATCTGTGCAGCATGGAATAGTCTCACTTTGAAAAGTGACAAGGAGAAATAGGGGTAAAAACATCTGTGGGAACTTGCTGGGCGATGGGATGGTTCCATCTCTTGCAGTTGATACCTTCTGGGTGGAATCGCATTTCTGGTCAAACACCAATATAGATTTCGCTTCAAATGGGATAAAAACATGGGTTAAACCTTGTACTTGGAGGATGAGTGGCCTAAAATCAAAAGCAAATGGAGAATTTTAAATTCAGTTTTGATGAATCCAACGAGAGCGGGGAAATAGGCTGGCTGTCACATGTTTTGAGTAGTGAGTGAATAATTTTCTAAATAGTAAAATAAACCTAAGAAACAAGTGAGGCCCAGGGAAGAAGATTACAGTAGTCAAGAAGGGAAAGAAGCAATAGTTTTAATTATACGGTCTGTGTATGGAATGGTGGGTTCTTTCAATATTTAATATAAAAAATAGATTACATTTTAAGGACTACAGATCTTAGGATTTAGTTGGCCTTGACCTGATGTTTCATTTTTTGATGTCAATTGATAAATAGTGAGGGTTCCTGGCATTTTAGTTTTCAGGGTGTTTTTTTTAATGCACAATGGCCATAGATATCATGGCATTTGCTCTTTGTCATACAAACAAAGCCATTTCTTTCTCTTGCATGCTTGATTTTGTATATTTGAACAGATGTAGCTTGCTTCTGTATTCCTGATTAGACTAAATACCATGTGATACCTTTTGGCTTATTCATAATAATAGGTGTATTTGTTAAGGAATGCTTGGTGAGACTGATGATGATGATGATGTGTGTACGTACAAACACACATACAAATACAAGTCCACTTAAAAGTGAAAGAACCTGAGAAACACTAGGAAAAGCATACTTTTTCTCTTACAAATTTATTTCACTACAGTACAAACACAGAGAGAAATCTGGGGTCTTTTATTCCTTTTATTGTTGATGACCTGCTCAGTGAGAGCCAAGTTCATGCTGGTAAAATTCAAAACTGAATGTTTGTGTCAACTTCTGTCTCAAAACCACATGAATAAAGAGCAAAATACCAGGCTTTTATTGCCAGGATGTATTTGCTGCTATAGCCATAACTTCACTTAACAAAGCATCCAATAAGCTGGCCTTTGCAAAAGGCATTTTCCTTTCTATAGCAAGCCCCCCCCCCAGCTCTAGAGAAAGATAGGTCATAGGAGTGAATTACTTTTCTGACCCCCTGGGATTTGTTCTGGTCCTTTATCTGGCCGACCTGTAAACTAAATCTTCCTTAGATTTTGTGCAGGGATAAGAAAAAGAAATTGATGGTGTCTCTTTAGATCAAGATGCAATCCCTCTACTTTCATTCATTCACTGCAGTCACAGAGGCACAAATCTGAAGGGAAAAAAGAGTCTTGACTGCACTGTCTCCATTTTAATTGGGAAATAGCAAATACAAGGATAACCATAGGTTCTGCTATGTCCGTGTGTTTTTAACCTGTGGCTTTCTATGATGGTAGATAATAGTTTCTATGTTAACTTTTCCCTGATCAGAATTAGCTCAATGAATTCAAAGAAGCAGTAGCCACCCTAAGCTAGCTGCCTTCGCAAACCATGCAATTGGTATCCCAGTCACCACAAAAGTTGTAACTTTTTTTAATTTGGTTTTTTCCCCCCTTAAAATTTGGTGCTCTACAGCAGGGGTCTTCAAACTTGGCCCTTTTATGACTTGTGGACTTCAACTCCCAGAATTCCTCAGCCAGCGTATGCTGGCTAAGGAATTCTGGGAGTTGAAGTCCACAAGTCATAAAAGGGCCAAGTTTGAAGACCCCTGCTCTACAGTAGTGGCCCAAATTGTGGAAACCTCTTGGGAAAAGTGTACATTGAGGTTTGATGGCTAATAGCACCACTTTTTTTTTGGAGTAGTACCATAAAATTATATATCAGTGGAAAGATAATTTAATCGAGAATGTAATGCAACAAAGTTTGTTCAATTATCTGTACTGTATTCTATGAAAAGGTATATAGCCAAATAACCAGAAAAAGGAAGCACAACTTGCTTAGGTTGATATCAGATGGCTTTCCTTCATCTGATTGTAGCCAATGAGCATGAGTGTTTAGAGAGCCAATCAGGTGTCATCTTGTTTTGGCAATGAGCCAATCAAATCACAGTAGGATTCAGTTATTGATGTCATGTATTGAACCTGAGAGGAGGACATTTGTCAGTGTGTTATGTGATCGCTATCAAGTTGGTTAGGGTTTGTTTTTTTTCTTTCTTTCATTTAGTGAGCTTGTAAAACGTAATAAAATGAAAGTAATGGTGCAAAGAGTTGACTGGTTGCCCAGAAAGCAATGTAAAATAGTTTTATTTATTTATTTATTTATTTATTTATTTATTTATTTATTTATTTATTTATTTATTTATTTGAGTTATATACCGCCCTTCTCCCGAAGGACTCAGGGCGGTGTACAGGGCAATAAAAATAAGAATACAGGATACAAGATTTAAAGTTAAATGAACAAGTGAACAAGGCTACAGTTATAAAGAAATTAGAAGAAAAATTGGTGGGAACTTAACCAAAGGTGGCATTTCTGCTGTACACATTTCCCAAAAGGTTTCCACAATTTTGGCCACTACTGTACTTCACTCGTTGCCCTATGCAGCTCACCTAGTTTGCTGATATGGATAGATCACCCTAACAACAACAAACTCCCCCCCCACCTTATTTATGGTGTTCACATCTGCTTGGAAAAGAGAATTTCAATGACTTTCTGCAATCATCATTGCACATGCTGAACAAAAATCTGACCTGCTCTGCAACCTTCACATCTGCAGGAAATATATCCTTTGTTGGATATGACCATCCCATTTCATAACTACATGCAACTAATCTTTACACAAAAAAAGCTTTGCTGATTTGAGCCAAAGGCCCATCATCAACTAAGTCTTCCCACTTGACCCTTTTATGACTTGTGGAATTCAACTCCCAGAATTCCTCAGCCAGTCATAAAAGGGCCAAGTTGGAAGATCCCTGACTTAGTTGATGACCAAGGTTCATTTGAACTCCTGCATTCTCTGACTCTAAATTGGGGATTGGCAGTCTTTTCAAGCATCAGCATACAATTCTATGTCATGATGCAGGTGTGCAGATACCATATACATCTTCACGCATGAGATAGAAAACTGCATCCACTTTTATGTGAAGCCCTCAGAATTTCACAAAACAGGTCAACAGTTTGTGAGATTTTTTAGAATTCCCAAACTAAAGAAAACTTGAAATTTTCTTTGGAAGTTATAAACTTTTGATTCTTAGCAATCCAAGTTCTGTGTTTCTGTGTCTGGGGTAGAAAGGAACCAAGCAGCAATCTATTGTCATTCATCACTAGCTAATTAAAATAGTGTTTACTGTAGATCATCTATTTCCTACTGCTTGTGTTAACTGAATTTTCAAATTAAAAAATAACTAAGAGATCAAGCCATGAGTTTCACATGATAAAGTTGTTTTACTTCTCTAAAATCCTTAGCAGGTGAGGTAGGACTTTCATAAATGCTCTGCTAAAATTATTTAACTTTTTTTAGAGTTGGTTTCTGCATCTTTTGGCACTTAAAAGCAATACAAGTAATTTGAATAATGGATACATGTTATTTAATGCTGAAGTTATCATGGGAATGTGCAGAGCAGGATAGTGATTCAGTTGTTGGGTTTGAGTTTAAATCTCTATTCCTCAACTATGGAATTGAGTGGGCATTCACATGATTCAATCTAATGTAATTTGCAGCATTGTTGTGAGGATAGAATGGAGATAGGAGTGGAATAAAACACAATATTCATGTTCCATATGCTAACTTTCTTCTAAGGACCTTAATTTGTGTTCATACTCTTATGAGACAGGATGAGTTGAGAAAAATGACTGATCTGTCACTCAACGTGTTCTGTGGTCAAGTAAGTCCTTGGATTTGGGATTCCAGTCCAGCATTCTCACTGCTACAACATGACTCTAAGTTTCATAAAAATAATACTACAACTGATAAAATGTTGGTGGGCTATGTGTGAAAGAGTGTGATAGCAAGAGAGAACAGTTAATTCATTTTCTACAAAAAAAACCCTAAGTGCATTAATGTTCAAGCTTACATTCTCTTCCCCTTGATGTATATGTACTTATGGTATCATGACAATGGGGGTGGGGTGAGCACATTTTCTATCCCTTGCCCTTTCTTTGAGGCTGCTTGGGCTGTCCAACCTAAAGTGACCATCCACAGTTGACAGTGGACTTGAATTTAGATCTCCCTAGTTCTAAATAAAATGCTTGAACCGATGATATGCCCAGGGATGGCAAGGGGTATAATGGTGCCAGAATATCGGGTGCTGTAACGCTGTATGTCCCAATCCTTTTCCAATGATAAGAACCAGGAGGTGCTGTTGCCTTAAGCTCTCTGCCAAACTGCAATCCAAGCTGATTTGTTTATGTAGTCTTAGCTTGTGCTATTTGCAACTTTGTTTTAAGGTAAGATACATCATCAGCATTTGAGCAGTTCATTGCAGATATGTATCATGGGTGGAAGAAAAAGACTTTACACGTTCCTTAAAAGAGATTTGTTCTTTTTCCCCAGTCCCATTGCTGAACCTCCGAAGAAGCCCTCTTATCAAAGTATAGAAAGGTCAGTGTGATTAAATAGCATGGGAAATTAGCTGTTATTATGGCATTGGCTGCGGCCATGGGTTTTGTATACTGCTGAGACTAGCCCGGACTGAAGTGGCTTATAAATTTATGAATACGTAATATTGATAGATAAATATATAATATAAAAATAGTGACTAGCTAAAGAGATTGAGAGATTTTTATGAATATAGGTTTCCTGATGCCAAGAAGCCTATTGTCCTAGTTCAGTATACGGTAGTTTGATGGGCTGCAGTGGTTTCCAGGAACACAAGGTTTGGTGTTTTTTTTGCTCTATCTACCTCTTGAGACCATCTGACACTAGGAAAAAACATGCACATTTCATCTGTTTTTTTGAACAAGCCAATAGGTTTTGAATTGGCTTTAAAAAAAAAGTCCAAAAAAGTAGAACAAGCACATTAAACGGGGCAGGCAATCAGACAATCTCCAGATTATTTTAGACCTTGACTCTTATCGGCACTTGCAGCAAGTGCAGTGGAAGAGGATTTGGAAGGTATAGCCCAAAATATCTAGATGCATCAGCTTGCCTCTTCCTACACTACACAGAAGAAAAGAGAAAAGGACCAAAATTGCAGTCTATAATGTAAAAGGACTCAAAAGGTCTTTTAATTCTACAGGGTGGGTGGAGTATTTTTATAGCGGCCTCTCCTTTTTTCTATGTTGGTATTTACTACCTTTTAATTAATGACAATTGAGAAGATATTATGGCATCCCTTTTTTTTAAAAAAAACCCACTTTACTTGGCTTGCAAAGGACTTTTTGAAAGCTTTCTGTCTTCAAACCATGGTTGTATCAGATTGATTTAGAGATATTCCCATGCTTTTTGGAAGAAATGAGCTTAGGGCCAGTATAGACCTAAATGGTTTATCTTTGTTGAAAAAATAAATCAGGGGTCAAATTTTCTTAGGATTTTTTTTAAGCAACTTCCCATATTTTTTTGTCTTATCTATCTTTTCCTTGTTTGTCCTTCCTGATTTTTCTGATGAGTCATTTCAGTTCAGTTCTGATGAATCTGACAATTAGGTACAGAGAATCTGAAGATCACAATACAGATGACAAAATCCAATCAGTGTATTTAATACTGAATGTATATAAGGTGTTTCAGTAAATAGGACTGCCATAGTTGGCAAATTATTGTTGAGGTTGTTTAGGGGAGAGGATAAAGGGTGAATCTTTTCAATGTACTAACTAGAGGGATCGAATAGGAATCATTCAAGTGGCTAAAAAGAAGATAAGATGCATCACATTCCCAGAGGTGTGTTTCTTTGAATCCATAACCAGCGACCAAATTGTAGCAAGCTGAATCAAATACTGCCTTTCCTGAGAAATCTCCTTGTACAGAGTCAATATAGCATGCATTGTGGAGCAGATGCTAAGTAAAAACAGTCATTTAAATTCACATCCTGTTTGAGAATTTCTTCCCCCAAAATTGACTCATCTTTTTTGAAACAAGTAGGCTGGATGTGCTTTGAAAGAAAAGAAAAAGTATTTCATTTATTTTAATGTGTATGCATATGTTTTTAAATGTATATGCTGCCTAATTCTTTATAGAGTCATTAAGAATCATAAAAATTATCCAGATTCAATTCAAGGTGTTGATCATCACTTGTAAAACCCTCTATGGCAGAGGGGAGAATGATGACATTTTTATGACCTGTGGACTTCAACTCCCAGACTTCCTGAAACAGCCATGTTCATTCCTAGCTCAGGAATTCTGGGAGTTGAAGTCCACAAGTCATAAAAATGTCATTGTTCCCCACCCTGTTCTATGGCATGAGTCCAGGATATCTGAGGAACCACCTTTCCCCAAGGGCAGTGGTCCTCCCCACTCATTTTGACAGAAATGCAGACCCCATCAGGCAAGGAATTTCAATTGGTGGGCTCTAAGAGAAGAGTCTTTTCTGCCACTTCTTATACTGTCACCTCAAACAGTGAGATGGATGGCATATAAGTTTAATAAATAAATAATGAATAATAAAAATATCCATAAAACTAAAACTGAACTGAACAGGTGAATGGTGAATAGTGTTAATGGCAATGAGAATATCCTTTCTTTAGGATACTGAATCAAAACATTCCAATTTGAAACACCAAATGTTTATGTTACATATGAAACACTACTTGAAAAGTTTCCAGGATTGTGGCCACAAGAAGCTATGGGAAGTTCAGAACAAGTCCATTTGCCTCCCTCAGAATTTTTCATAGAAATAAGTGATGCAGTAATCTTCAAAAATATTTTAATGCTTAAGTAATATAGTGCAGTGGTACCTGAAAGCTTGATCATTCCTGATCTAAAAATTGTTTTAGAAAGTATAATCTAAGTATAATCTAAATAATCTGGAATATGCTGTATCCATAATTAGATTCTCATAAATCAATTCTACTAAATTAATGGAATTTTTTCCAAGTGAAACATACAGAACTTGCCACTTAAACCTGCTGAGTGCCCTCTGAATATAGTGTCACTTGCACTTTCTAGCAAAACTGAAGTTATGCATTCATAATAAATTATGCAAATTAAATTTGTATCTACCTGCTTTTCATAATGCATTTTTGCTGCTGAGACTTGTCTTCAGGTTTTTGCTACAAGGTGGCAGCTTGAGAACAAAAAAGCAAGCATAAGAGGAGGGCAGGCATCTATTGAAACAGGCTATCAAATAGGACAACTTTGGCTTGTCATAAGCTTTAAAGGGCATTATTATCACTTGTTAACTGAAATTTAATCCAGCCAGCTCCTAGATAAGTCATTGCTTATCTATTTTTGTAACTTTCTTTCTGTTTTTAAAACAAAACTTATTTTTTTTGTTGTTTTAAAAATATTGTGAAATTGTAGCTTGTATTTATGTCTTAGCTGTCATTTCACAATATTCATAGATTTAGGGAATTTCAGAGTTTCCTTCACTTCCTTCTTTTCTCCCTTCCCTATATATCTTATACTCAGATATAATACATATTACTTTAATGTGCTTTCTTCCCCCCCCCCCCCCCCGATGTTGTAAAATCTTTGCACATCAGTTGATTGATCCCTGGAATGATTAGGAGAAGAAACTCTGGTACCTAATAAAAAGCTCCACTAAGCTCCATGCAGAGTATGGTCTTTAAATGCATGCTGGTGTCATTATGAGAAAGATGAAACTGGAGCACTTATTAAAGTTGTGATTATTTGTGACTTTGCCAACGAATCTACAATGCAAACTTCTCTTTCATTTTTCTCCAAATTCAGTATTTATACTACCAGTGTTAAGGAATGTGAAGAAGAGCAAGAGCTTGTTGTTGAAGAGAAGATAGAAGTAGAAGAGAAGATAAAACGTGCTGGCCGTGGGAAGAAGAAAGCAAAGAAATAGTATAATGAGATTGGAAGGTGTTACTGTTATTTATTTCTTTGTTTGTTTAGCACATACATTCATGCTGATCTAAATTTAATGCAGCTACAGATCTACAATACAGATATAGCCAAGTGGATTGTATACATTATACAGCAAGCCAGATCCCAGAAGTATCTTGTCTTATTATTATCAACCTTTCCATAAAGGAGCTTCTTTCTTTCCATAAAACATCATATCTTTCTGAAACATCTGGAGATCAGTTCCCAGCAAATTATGCAGATCCTAGCAAGAATCTCCTTACCTTGTTCTGCATAAATAAAACATTGCAAGACTTTGGAAAGAAAACAAAAGTTGTGGTCAGACTGGTGTGCAAGAGGCATAGCAATTTTGGTGATTTGGTAGGGCAGAGAGGCATGAACAGCTAAAACGGGATACAGCAAACAAACAAATGAAATGGACCATTAGAAATAATTAAAAATTGAATTAGTTAAATTATCATCATCTTCATCACCATCATGGTATTCTTGTATGAGATCTTATGGGATTCCTAGCAACAGTATAGAAAGAATGCCAATACTTTGATATATTAAGGGGTAGTTTTGCTTGAAGATTTAAGCATTTGACAGACGGATTTTGTTTTGTTTGTTTGTTTTAGTTTTTGGCACCCACAACCTCCTACCATGCAATGATATCCACCACTTGTGAAAAATTACCATCCTTCCTCATACATTGGTCTTCCAGCAAGAAGCCTTCGTCTTTTCCAAAGCAATGTTTTCAAAATTGTGAAACTCTGAAGTTTTTCAAGAGATCGGGTTAACATGGGGAAACATCTAGTAAAGAACAATACAGATACTTAGAACAGAACTGCGGGGGGGGGGGGAGAAAGAAAGTGGAATTCTGGCTGAAGTCTCAGACATTCCATGCATCAGTTTATGCAATACTGAAAGTACAAGAGCATTTAGAATCTTAAAATCCCCTGCTCATTTGTGGACACCGATACCTCCTATACATCATGTGGCAGCATCTGTCCTTATCCTAACCGCAAGTGGTACTGACTAAGGCTGATGGGAGTTGAACAATATTTGGAAAGTCACAATGCTGCATCCCTGTCTAAGACATGAAGGCTAGATTTGACAGGAAACCTGGACTCAAGTGTGACACCCAATGGAGACCTTGCACTGCTATCTGATAATAAAATGAGATTATGACTCACCTGCCACCTTAAACAAGTACATAGTGTAAGAAATCTATGGTAAAGTACATATGTGATAAATATGTAATCTGATATTGGCTGCTGTGTATGTTCAATTTCTCCTCCACATAACATTTCTCTTTACCATACATGGAGCAAATAATAGCATGCAAAATGTTATAGACTGAATTTACTCTTTATGTACCAATGTCTCTAGAATTTCAAAGGGTCTTAATGTGTTTATCCAAATCCTTTGATCAATGCTGGTATCTTAACCATCAGAAACAATGGATATACATGAAGTTGTTCAATTGGCACTTTTAGCTATCAAGCTACATTTAGTCAAACTAATTTGTTACTAGGGAAAATGTTCATTTATGTAGAAGAGAACATGACAGCATATTAACAATAGACTGAATTTTTTAGAGACCAACTGAAGTCAGATCTAGTGAATAACTGATTTAGTAAGAAGCTTGTATACCAAGTTATCCAGAAAGGGTAAGACAGTTTTAGTATCTTATTAACCTGAATGTGCTAAAGAGTTTTTCTGATTAAAAATCTCTAGTTTAAATTCAAAGAAAGGTATAGTTTATGTTACAACTGATACACTATGCTTCCAAAACCACCCAGAGTCACTTAATTGAGTTGGGTGGCCATAGAAATTGAATAAATAATCAAAAGAATTTCATCTTTAGTACGTTCTACAATTAAGATGATTATTTGCACAATGACATTACTCGCAAAAATGGTAGTCAGAAAAATAATTTCTTAAAATATTTCAATTTAGTTACATTCACATTTTCTGTTATGTTTATGGTAAATTGGTATGGTTATGAAAACTTTCCCCCCCAAACACTAGAGATTTGTGTGCTTGTGTATTGGGGGGGGGGTTGTTGTGTTTTCTATTTTGTTTTCCAGTCCGTCATCTTTCAATAAAGCAAGCAAGTGTTGGATGTAATAACTTTGAAACCAAATGTCCCCTAGAGGCTGTAATAAATTAATATGGGTCTGAAAATTGCCAGAGTTAAAGTGACATTTTATTAGACTTGTTTTCTTGTCTTCCCCTAGATAGGCACATTCTCATTACTAGAAAACACTGCATGAATTTGACATGTGAATTTCTGTAAAGAAATAAAATTAGCAAGATGACTAAGTGGCTGAATTAGATCATAGGAGAATATGTATGGTTGCTTTATTTTCCATTGCTGAGGAGGCTGAGCTCCACCACCTGTTTATTGGACCCGTGCCCCTCCTGGCTGGTTTATGCAGCCCGGGAGGAGACATGAGGCTGGTTCCAGGCAGTAATAACTGCTTCCTTGAAAGGAGGGTGTCTTCCCCGCCGCCTTGAAGGTGGTGAGACCCCTCCTCAAGAAGCCTGCCCTGGACCCGGCTGTTTTAAATAACTATCATCCGGTCTCCAACCTTCGCTTTTTGGCGAAGGTTGTTGAGAGTGTGGTGGCGCATCAGCTTCCTCTGTTCCTGGAGGAAACTGATTATCTGGACCCATGCCAATCAGGTTTCAGGCCCGGGCACAGCACGGAGACGGCATTGGTCATGCTGGTGAATGATCTCTGGCGGGTTCGGGACAGGGGTTGTTCCTCTGTCCTAGTCCTATTAGATCCCTCTGCGGCTTTTGATACCATCGACCATGGTATCCTACTGCGGTGTCTCAGGGGGTTGGGAGTGGGAGGCACCGTTTTACGGTGGTTCTCCTCCTATCTCCTGGGCCGCTCGCAGTTGGTGTTGACGGGAGGGCAGAGATCCACCCCAAGGCCTCTCGTTTGTGGAGTTCCTCAGGGGTCGGTTCTCTCTCCCCTCCTGTTCAACATCTATATGAAGCCGCTGGGTGAGATCATTCGTGGTTTCGGGGTGGGGTATCATCAGTACGGTGATGATACCCAACTTTTTTTCTCCACCCTGAACCAACCCAGTGATGCCCTCGCCGTGATGTCCCGTTGCCTGGAAGCGGTCTGGGACTGGATGGGGAGAAACAGGCTTCGTCTCAATCCTGCCAAGACTAAGTGGCTGTGCATACTGGCATCTTGGGTTAACCAGACTATTCCATCTTTAACGATGGGGGGTGAGGTGTTACCCGCCCCCCGTTGATAGGGCTCACAACTTGGGCGTCCTCCTGGATTCACGGCTCAGTTTTGAAGATCACATAGGAGCCGTGACCAGGGGGGCTTTTGCCCAGGTTCTCCTGGTGCGCCAGTTGTGGCCCTACCTAGACCGAGATGCCCTACGCACAGTCACTCATGCGTTCGTGACCTCCTGTTTAGACTACTGCAATGCTCTCTACATGGGGCTGCCCTTGAGGACCACTCGGAGACTTCAGCTGGTGCAGAATGCAGCCGCCCGAGTTGTGATGGGGGTTTCCCGATACTCCCATGTAACACCTCTACTCCGTGAGCTGCATTGGCTTCTGGTTGCCCTCCAGGTGAGATTCAAGGTGCTGGTGATGACCTATAAAGCCCTAAATGGCTTGGGTCCGGGATATCTGAGGGAACACCTGCTGCCAGTATCAAGTTCCCTTCGTCCTGTGCACTCCCACAGGGAGGGCCTTCTCATGGTGCCGCCAGTAAAAGATTGCCGGTGGATAACACCCAGGAGGAGGGCCTTCTCTGTGGGTGCACCTGCCCTTTGGAACCAGCTGCCCATGGAGCTTAGGACTGCCCCCGACCTTCGTTCATTTCGCCGGGACCTGAAGACCTGGCTCTTTGAGCTTTCCGGCCCAGGCTGAGAGTTTAAATTGGGGTTTTTTATATTTTTTCAGGGATTTAATTTAATCTTTTTAATTGTTTTTAATTTTTTGTATTGATGTTTTAAGTACCCTGTAAACCGCCCTGAGTCCTACGGGAATAGGGCAGTATATAAATTCAATAAAATTCAAATTCAAATTCAATTCTTAGAAGCCCATCATCAAATCCTACAGACTAAGACATGCTTGATGGCAATACTAGAATGACCTTGCTAGAGGAGATTATTATTAGAAGGCCATTGCAGTGTGTGGGTTAGGGGACTGATCAGGGAAGACCCAAATGCAAATCCTCACTCAGCCATAAAGTTTTGGAAGATTTTCAGCCAGTCATTATCTTCCACCATGACCTAAATGTAAAGGGCTGTTGTGAGAGAAAAATATAGAAGAATAACGCTATGCATACAAAAAAGAATACAACAATTTATCAATCATGAGTTTTGGTCATCCAGATATTTCTGAAACATCAGTTATTTCCAAAAATATTACACAGAATTTATAAAAATATTGCTGAGATGAGTTCACATATTAAATCATAAACCATGATATACAAACCACAATGGATAGATTCATAAAAATATACAAAGTCAGAACAGAACTTCATATTGTTTAATAAATATTAATAAACTTAAAATATTTATTAATAGCCCTGTGTCCTCTGGACTCATTTTCCTTCATTAGCCAACTGGGAGGGAGTTGCCACCACATAAGCTGAGATTTGGGTCAAGTTTCTCCTGTTCATAAATGGCAAATTTACCCACCTATATGCTCAGATTGGGTGGGGAGCTGTCCATGGTGGAACATTCTTGAAATCTTAGCCTCAACTGATCCTGTCAACTAGCTGCTGCTTTGTGCACTCTATGGCTTTCATCAGTTGTAGCATGCTGCCTACCTGTCTGACAGATCCAGTCCTTAGTGGAGAACATACTATATATACTTGCAGATAGGCCCATCTGCAGATAAGCAAAGTCTCAATTTTTTAATCAAAATAGCAAGAAAATTCAATACTTGCAGACAAGCCAACCCTCAAAATGTATTTTTTTAATTTTTACAATTGGCTTATCTGCAGGTGACGGTTTTGAGGTTTGCTTATCTACAGATAGGCTTATCCACAAGTATATGTTGGATATACAGGTACTTTTAAAAAGCTGAGGGAAAACTCAGTTGTATATACTCGCTGGTAAGCCCATTTGTGGATAAGATTATCTACTTGGGGGGATGAGTGGGTATATTTTGGCATCTAAAATTCACAGTTTATCCATGAGTATATACAGTAACAAAAAATTATGCTATCAAAGATAAACAGCTCATTTTAAAAAGGTTTACAGTGAACAGAAAATGCTTCATGAACCCAGGGGATGAATGTGAAAGAAATGACATTACTTTTTTTTTCCATATGCTGCTATTTTGGAAGCGGGGATAGAATATATTAACCATGGCAGGGGCATGTCACATCTTTTTTCCCAAACAGGGACTTCTGCAACCTGTTCTACCTGGTATCTTACTCTTTGTAATTGGGACATCATTCTGGCAGAGAGATTATATCTTACTACCTCAGCAATCCAAATCCATCTGGATCTTGGCCTGGCCATATGTTTTCTGCAAAGACAGCATGAATTAATTCATTAAAAAGTCTTTGGTGTATAACTAATTTTAGCCTTCATTTCTAACAACAGAAAAAGCATCTAAAAGATGTTTGCTGAATTGATACAAGTGAAACTTGGAAACAAAAAGTGGAATTTGTTTATTTGTTTGTTTTAGCTGCTAGATAACCAACTATGTCTTCTTTAAAATTCTTTTTCCAAATATTTTCTTTCTGAAGGTCTTGCTTTTCCCCTCTGGCAGCTAGTGCACGAAATGTCATTTTGGCTATCTTGTGTTATTAACCATTCTCAAATCAACATTATGGAGGGATTTCAATGGGATGGATTCACATATCATGCTAAACTACCATTATTTTAGACTTTGGAATGAGCCACTATATGCAGTTTGTTTGTTTGTTTGCTAGAATCAAACAATCAGAACAAATGCAAAAGCAAATGAAATGCAGCAAAATGTGACAATCCTGCTAACAAATTAAAAAACTTATTCAATTAAACCCAAGCTCAAACACTGTGCCTGAGATATGAAATCATGGTAGAGGTTTCCTACCTCTAAGTAAATCTGTTTAATTATTTCTTTCACTCTAGGTGATAAATTTGAAATAGGGACATGGCAAATTTCAAAGAATCCATATTAAACTTACCCCGTACATATTTTCCTAGCAGTCACTTTCCCTCCAAAGGAGCTTGATAATACTTGTTAAACAAAACATTCTGTCACATAGAAATTTAATTTTTGGAAAGTTGTAGGAAAGATCTTCCCATATTCTATTGTATGGAGAACTTCATTATAAAGTTGGCCTGAGCCATAGCTGAACAGTGTGTGTGTGTGTGTGTGTGTGTGTGTGTGTGTGTGTGTGTGTGTGTTTGTGTGTGTGATAAAAAAATGCTGTGGTAACTTATGTAAAGTGTGAATCAGTGTCACCTGTGGAATTATAAAATTCCATCATTAAAATTAACTTTTATCTATTTTCTCTTACATTCATTCATTCATTCATTCATTCATTCACTCATTCAATTACTATAGTTGCCCAAACAACCAAGTGACTCTGAGTGGCTTACCGTTCTAAATTTTTAAAACAAATAAAACAATTTAAAAGACATTAAAACAATAAAAACATTCACAAAATAAGTAAATTAAGTAAGTCTAAATCTGAACTTTAAATACACATTTTTAAATACACTGTTTTCCAATGTGTATCAACATTAGAACATGACAATGAGTTTTTTTAAAGCTTTTTTTTGCCAACTCTGTAAATCGCATCTGGAACACATCTGTAATGTTTGAGAAAGTGACTTACATACTGGGGCAACAGAGCTCTGGGCTTCTTGGCATCTGTCGCAAAGCTGACAGACCAAGGCTATTTATTCATGCATGCTAAAACAAAGAGGCAAGCAACTACTATGGTTCAAGGGCAATAATGCTTAAGTGATGGATGATCCAAGTGAGGCTGGAGACATTAACCCAATAGAAAAAGATTTGGTGAACAATGACTCCTCATCTGTATATGTAGAATCATGTGACTCGAAGGTACAAAAAGGAATAAAAAGATTTACTGGATGCAATAAGATCGGATGAGATGGGGAGGGGAGACACAAAACCGCCTCATAGATTTACTAGCGATAATAAGGCTAGAAAAAAAATTAAAAAGTGGACAGTTAAAAAGATTCATTCATTGCAAGCAGCTTTTTTTTGGTAGCAGCTGTAAAAGAAGCTATCCATTAAGATTTATAGATTACAATGTCATTTTAAAAGGCAGTAGAATAACAGCTGCATTTGACAGTATACTTCTGTTCCTGCATGTCACAGCCTGGAGCCCAATAGAAAATAAACCTCAGGGCATTTCAGGACTCTACCAACAATTCAAGTAGTGAAACCAATTAGGGCCAATGTCCCTGGCTTATTAGAAAAAATGCATCTTGATGGCAAACCACAAACTATTTTACTCCCCTGGTTCTTGATCCTGATTCCCTGATTTAAATTATGCCTGAGGGCAATTTTCTTCCTTCTTTTGCCTCACTTTTATTAACTTAATCCTCCCCAAGCATGGTACCCTTTAGAAGGCTCAGGCTACAACTCAATCAGCATGGTCTCTGTTAACAGAGGATACAACTGACAGCTGCCCAGTTTATCTGCTGGAGACCAAGCTAGGAAGGCTGATTTAGGCTTCGGCCTGGACTTGTCTGTTTTGTTCATGGTGTTTGCTAAAATTTAATTTAATTTAATTTAATAATTTGATTTCTATACCGCCCTTCTCCCGAAGGACTCAGGGCAATACACAATAAAAATATTATACAAAAATTAAAAAGCCATTAAACATTATGCCCTTAAAATTAATACATATTACAATTAAAACTATTTATAAAAACCCAACCCCATCCCATCAGACCAGGCCAGCTTGTTCGAAAAAGAAAGTTTTGAGATCGTGCCAGAAGGAGCGAAGGTCGGGGGCCATCCGGAGCTCAACCGGTAAGCTGTTCCAAAGGTCTGGCGCGCCCACAGAGAACGCTCTCCCCCTGGGGGTCACCAATCGGCATTCTTTGATCGGCGGCACCCTGAGGAGGCCCTCTCTGTGGGAGCGCACTGGACGGAGGGAAGTTGACGCCGGCCGCAGGTGTTGCCGTAGGTAATCCGGACCCATGCCATGAAGGGCTTTGTAAGTCATCACTAACACCTTGAACCTCACCCAGAGAGCAACCGGTAGCCAATGCAGCTCGCGGAGCAAAGGTGTAACATGGGAGTATCGGGAAACTCCCAAGACAACTCACGCGGCTGCATTCTGCACCAGCTGGAGTCTCCGGGTGGACCTCAAGGGCAGCCCCATGTAGAGAGCATTACAGTAGTCAAGACGAGAGGTCACGAGCGCATGAGTGACTGTGCGCAAGGCATCCCGGTCTAGATAGGGCCGCAACTGGTGCACCAGGCGAACCTGGGCAAAGGCCCCCCTAGTCACAGCTCCAATATGCTCTTCCAAAGAGAGCTGTGAATCTAGAAGGACCCCCAAGTTGCGGGCCCTATCTACGGGGGGTAATAGCTCACCCCCCATGGCCAATGATGGGATAATCGGAATTTCCCAGGATGCCGGCACGAACAGCCACTCAGTCTTGTCAGGGTTGAGTCGAAGCCTGTTCCTCCCCATCCAGACCCGGACCGCCTCCAGGCAACGGGACATCACATCGAGGGCATCGCTGTGGTGGTTTGGGGTAGAAATAAAAAGTTGGGTATCATCAGCATATTGGTGATACCCAACTCCAAAACCACGAATGATCTCACCCAGCGGCTTCATATAGATGTTGAACAGGAGAGGCGAGAGAACCGATCCCTGAGGAACTCCACAAATGAGAGGTCTCAAGGTCGATCTCTGCCCCCCTGCCAACACCGACTGCGAACGTCCCAGAAGGTAAGAGGAGAACCACTGGAGAACTGTGCCTCCCACTCCTAACCCCCTGAGACGCCGTAGCAGGATACCATGGTCGATGGTATCAAAAGCCGCTGAGAGGTCTAAAAGGACTAGGACAGAGGAGCAACCTCTGTCCCGAGCCCGCCAGAGATCATTCGCCAGCGCGACCAATGCCGTCTCCGTGCTGTACCTGGGCCTGAAACCCGATTGGTACGGGTCTAGGTAGTCAGCTTCATCCAAGAACAAAGGGAGCTGCTGCGCCACCACGCTCTCAACAACCTTCGCCAAAAAGCGAATGTTGGAGCCCGGACGATAGTTGTTTAAAATTGCTGGGTCCAAGGCAGGTTTCTTGAGGAGGGGTCTCACCACCGCCTCCTTCAAGGCGGAGGGAAAACTACCCTGACTCAAAGAGGCAGTAATCACTGCCTGGAGCCAGCCTCGTGTCCCATCCCGGGCTGCATAAGTCAGCCAGGATGGGCACGGGTCCAACAAACACGTGGTGGAGCTCAGCTTCCCCATGATCTTGTCCACTTCTTCAGGAGTCACAGGATCGAACTCTTCCCAGATTAAATCTATTAAATCCCAGATTAAATCTACACTCCATGTTTCTTTTTCAGAAGCAATAGTAGAAAGCTACAAATAACCATGGATAACATTTGAGGGCTTGTGCAACTTCTTGTGTTGAGATTGAATACAGTTTTGTAATGGTTTGGTCCTGCAGCTCAGTGTAATGCTTCTGCTTGCATAGATAATTATGCAAATTGAAGAACATAATTAGATTTAGCTCCTGCAGCACTCCGATTGCAGCCTCCCTGTCTCCATCTGTGGTTTCCAAAGCACCCTGAGATCACAAAGATTGCATCTCGTGTCATAACGGCTGGGTTTCATTCACTTCATTATTTATTTATTTTTCTCTCCCCTCCCCCCCCCAAAAAAAAACCCAATAAGGAAAGGAGACCTCTTGGTCTGGACAGATCCTGGGAGCATTTCACCAGGATAAATGAGAACAAAGAAGGAAATATAACTGCCCAGGGTCCAGAGTGGTTTAGTTAAGGGATTCAGTTTGGGGTGCTTGAGCCTGAATTAGAAGTAGTAGAGACAAGGGATCCAGATCCAGCTGTTCTACCCTGAAAGCACTTTGCTTTTGCCCCTCCAGCTGTTCTACCCTGAAAGCACTTTGCTTTTGCCCCTATGTTTTCACCCCTGGTAAATTCAGGTCACTTGGAGCTTTATTGTATAACAGCCCCTATTGACAAAATTACTATGTGCTATTTCACAACTAAAATTACTTTATAAAACTAAGTTACTATTACCAAATGTTGAGCCCTCCAAATGTTGGAGTTAGTCTAAAGCAGGGGTGTCAAACTTACAACATCACGTGGCATGTTATGATGTATCTCGACTTTTTTCCCATTGCCGGCAATGGGGGAGGCGCGGTTTTGTCATGAGGCATTCAGCATGCGGGCCGGCAGTTTGACACACCTGCTCTAAAGGAAAGGTAAAAATGGCCCCTTGGTAATACAGGCTGATAGTGGTTCTTGAAGTTACATTAGTCATGTCACTAGCATTTAAAGTTACAATAATATGCACATATAAAGCTATGCTTTAAATCTGTCATGGAAATCCAAAAAAATGATTCAGGTCAATAGTTTTGAAGAGTGTCAGAACTGAAAAGCCATAGAGCCTGAATAGACTCTTGTAGAAATTATTAAAAGAGATTGGGAATTTTTAAATTTAATAAAGGCACATACCACTGAGTAGCAGTCAGATAAACCAAGACTTCATCTTACATAGTGGCAGTCTGAGTTGCAACAGACTCTGGAAACATGCTCCCCTTCTTAGTAATTCCTGCATCCAGAACTACAGCTCCAAAATCCCATCTCAGCATTATGAGCAAATTAGACAGCCAAACATCTTACTTGCCTGAAACATTTCTACTCTACCTTTTGGTCCAAAGGTCTACAAAGTGGTGTAAGGTTTGCACTTTTCTCTCCTTTCTTGAACAGAATTGACCAATTTGTGGGCCTTCAAATGCCACAGAAGTAAAATTTTGAACAATCCTGGTGAAAAATAATTTGAGATTTTTTAAGTGCCTGTTAAGAAACAGTCCTCTGAGTGACAGAAATGCCTTCTGTGACAAGCCAGCATCTATGTAAGACAATGGAGCATTCACTGAGACCATTCTCGCAGCCAGGGATGTCCACGATCCCCATGGAGTCAAAAATAGTCAAGATGATGGCCACAAATAAGTGACAGAAGCCTGTTCTTTTTTCATATGCACCACAGCCACCATCTTGAATTTTTTTGACCCCTCACCCCCAGATGCTTGCCTTCTGGTTCTGTCTGCAACTCTTCACTGTCAGCTACTTGGAAACTAACAAGGACCAGATTCTGATTTTTTTAAAGTTCATATTCTTTGATATAGGTACTGCCAAAACACAATTTGTCTTGTAAATATTGCATAGAAAAATACTTGAGTAGCAAAAAGTGGCTTTGAGGAGCACGGTTTGCATTGAAATATTGATTGAGGTCTAAATGCTAAGGCTGCCATTGAAAATTCATGCAACATCTCTGCCAATAAGCTGCATGGATTGGCTCCCACTCCAGCACTTCCATAAATCCTATGACAGTGTTAATAACCTTTATTAATGAAATAGAATGTGTTCTTTTGAGCTGGGATTATGAATATGTGAAGCTTATCATATTCAGTTCTAGGGGCCCATGACAACATCCTATTGATGTTGCTGACAAAGCATCAAAGATCCCAGCTTCATTGGCAAGATAATCTTAGTTTATAACCGCATTGTAGCCACAGAAGAACAGCCATGGATCCGAATAGCGAGGAAACGTGCAAGGTAACTATTGAACAGTTTGATGGCTTCTTTGAGTAATGTGCCTTTTTCCATATTGTCTTATCTTTGCCTCATTTCTGAGACATCTTCCAGAACTCCCAGCAATCAGTATGGACATCTCTTGTACTTTTGTGCCAGGGATAGTATGTAACAGCATCATTGCAACATCAATGAAACAAAATGTGTAACTTGAAAAGAGGACAAAGTCTTGCATTAAAACAAAGGATGACAACCTTCCACCAGCCTACCAATTAGAGAAGCCAGTTTCACATCAGGAGAAGAAGCTGTTCAGCTGATAAAGTCCTTTTAGTAGTCATGCACATGTCTTCCCAGGCCAGGCAGAAGATGGAGCACCCATTTTCTGTTGAGCCACTATAGCAGTCCCCCCTCCAGCATGAGGAATTATGAGAGTTGAAATCCACACGTGTTAAAGTTATGGTAGTCAACAAACATTGCATTGTAGTAATTGAAAATCATGTTTGTAGTCCAATATATATAGCTGTGAATGCTCCAACACTGGAAGTTTTCAAGAAGAGCCTGGACAGCCATTTGCCTGAAATGGTATAGGACTGTGGTGGCGAACCTATGGCACGGGTGCCACAGGTGGCATGCAGAGCCCTCTCTGTGGGCACAGGTGCCATCACCCCAGTCCTAGGCCTTCAGCTGGGTTTTATAAAAAAAAATTCGCTTTAGGCCTCTGCTGCCATGTGCAAAAAAAAAAAAAAGATTCAATCTATCAATTTCAACTTCTCGCAGGGAAAAAAAAAGATCTCGCAAAGTTGGAATTGATTGACTGAACTTTTTAGTCCCACCCAGTCTGCCACCACAGCCATGCCCACCCAATGGGCCATGCCCACCCAAAGGGCCATGCCCACCCAAAGGGCCGTGCCCACCCGGCACCCAACGATACATAAGTGGGTTTTGGATTGCAGTTTGGGCACTCGGTCTCTGAAAGGTTCGACATCATTGGTATAGGTTTTCCTGCCTGAGAGGGCGTTGGATTAGATGACCTCCAAGATCCCTTCCAACTTTATTAGATACATGCATACATGCATACATACACGTGTGTGTGTGTGTGTGTGTGTGTGTGTGTGTGTGTGTAATTTATATACCACCCCTCCCACCAATAGGTCCTTTGAAAGTTCCATTTATTGAAGGGTTGGTGGGTTGGTGTTTGCCTTGGCCCAGGATAATGATGTCAATATTCATTGTGTCATCACATTCTACAAACAAATAAATAACAATGAAGCCCTTTCACGCATTTTCTATTTTCCCAATATATCCAAATGACTTCATCTTTTTCTGAATTGGATCTTGACTCTCAAAACAGTTGGAATCAAATTGGTTTGCCCTTAAATTACAAACCTTTATTGAATCATGCCCTCATCAGATCTGAAATGTATAATTCAAATTGGATCATTGCCCCATTGTTCATCATTTTTAAATCTTGAAGGTTAGCAACCAAATCAGCCAAACATGACTTATTGTTTCTAAAAATGAAATTCTGCATGCTTTACGTAGTCCTTCTCACACCCACAAAATCATCAATAATTAATATAGTTAATGTCACCTATTTTATCCTACTTGGGCAGAATAGGTGACATGCCCACTACAATCTTTACTAATGTTATCTTGTTTATTGTTCATTCCTTCCCCTCTGAATGTAGATGAGTTCTGATCCAACTGAATCATTATTAACAGCACTGATCCTGCATCCTTGAAATCAGCTCAATGGGGAGTCCGACAATTGTGACATTATTAGGAAGATATGTATCTCAATGCAAAGGACTAGCTGTTTAGATAATAAACCTTATAAATAACATATTAAATTCCTCTCCTGAAAGCATCCATTGTGTGCATATACGGTACTTTATTAAAAAGAAAAAAGGCAACAGCTTTTGTGTGTGTGTGTGTGCAACAAAACCTTACAAGGTTCAATAATCTGCCATTTGAGAAATAGGATCGTCAATATCTTGGACATATTTTCTGCTCTTTTTTATTGGGATTCACTTTAATTCTACATTATTTATTTCATACACAGCAAAATCAAAGCAGCGTGAAGTGAGCCAATATCCCTGGCTTTGACTTCAGGCCTTTGCAGCGGTTATAGGAGTAAATATCTCTCCAGCCCCTCCTCCCATCAGCATCTAATGGAAGTTTTATGACTGTTGCAAGAACATTGACTGTCTGATGTGGTAACTCCAATAATCTTCTCTCTTGAGCCTTGGGGACCCCAGGAAAAGGCTAATAAATCTTGATTTTTATTATAGGTTCACTTCATCCACACATAGATAAGAGAAAAAGCAACATTTGGAAGCAAACATTTTGCAGCTCTGGTGTGGGCACAGAATTAGTGTGCCCAGCAAGTACAAACTAATAAGTAACAATAAATTAGATATTACGTTACTACTAATAGCCACCAAGCCTGATGGGGTCAGCCAGTGCTTTTCTACAGAGTTGCTGAAGGGCAAAAGAAAAAGAACACACTGATCTATTGGATCCAAAAACATTTCCAAAATACACCTCTGTACTTTGACGCAAGGACTATTCCACCCAACGAAGACATCTACAGGTAGTCCTCGACTTACGACCACAATTGAGCCCAAAATTTATGTTGTTAAGTGAGACATTTGTTAAGTGAACTTTGCCCATTTTACAACCTTTCATGCCACAGTTGTTAAATGACTCACTGCAGATGTTAAGTTAGTAACTTGCTTGCTAAGTGGATCTGGCTTCCCCATTGACTTTGCTTGTTGAAAGATTGTAAAAGGGGATCACATGACCCTGGGACACCGCAACGGTCATACTATGAACCGGTTGCCAAGCGTCTGAATTTTGATCACATGATCATGGGGATGCTACAAAGGTCATAAGAATGAAAAATGATCATAAGTCACTTTTTTTAGTGCCGTTGTAACTTTGAACGTTTACTAATTGAACTGCTGTAAGTCGAGGACTTACCTGTATTTATTAAAAGGATTTCCATTTTATCTTGGCTAAAATTCTAAGTTTCCTTTTTAATATTTGTACATTTGTGCTTTATTTGAGCTGCATCTTTCTTTCCCCACTTCATCTTTCAAAAATTAGCATTAGACTCTTGCATATAAATGGCTCAATAGCCGGCATTTCTATTTAGGATTGTAAAGTACTTCTAACCCTCTTCTACATCATGAAGTTAGATAATCTGATACTGTTAAAAGCAGCGTGCTTTAAGAGGTTTGCTTAAAAGATCTGCTTAGTGAAGTCTCCATTTTGGTAGAATTATTTGAGATTATGAACAATCTGTAAAGACAACAAAACCGAAAAAAGCCAATAGTTCTTTAAGTCTGCTGCTTAAAGAAGTACACTATACTTCTTTTTAAAAGCGAAGTAGAAAATAGCATTGAGAATATGACAGGCAAGAATGAGTGAGCAAGAAATACAGCATTTCTGAAGCACGTGAAATGAACTCCAGGACAAAGCCAAATGAATAAATGAAAAGAATCTCTACAAAACCAATTCTGGAAGGGGCTTATAGAAATTATTTTTTTAAAATTCTCAGTAATTATTATGAGGACATTTTCCACCCTGTTCACTTCTGTTCCTTTCATTGTACAATTTCCAACACACAGTTACTGGTGGACTGGGAGAGTAAGAGGGGAGGAGGGGAAGGGTAAGAAGGAAAGGAAAGAGGAAGGGAAAGGAAGAGAAAATGTTTGCAAATGAGAAATAATTATCAAACCCTGACAGAAAAGTCACAATTCCACTCCAAAAATGGACCTCTGGATGCAACAATTAATTTCTGCCAAACCTCTTCCTTCTATCTCCTTTGCTCTTAGAATTATTCTTTAATTTTTAAACTGGTCTTGAATGAGAATGGGAGCCTCTTCCAACAGAGTTGAAATAAGCAAACCTCTTTTCTATTAGGACTAATAGTCCCTCTGGGATGAATTACTGGAATGAGCATTGTAGGAGGATCCTGTAGTGATATGTCATCCATCTAAACAGCTTTTTTAATAATAATAATAATAATAATAATAATAATAATAATAATAATAATAATAATAATAATAATAATAATAATAATAATAATAATGAGCCAATACTTCATAAGGTAAGGAAGAAACCAGTCCCAACAGAAGCAGGAGTTGGGGAGAGAGGGGAGCTGGCTCATACTAGGAAAAGCAGACTAAGGACTGCAAACAGTTTATTGTTGTTGTTAGATGCGAAGTCGTGTCCAACCCATCGCGACCCCATTGATGTTCCTCCAGGCCTTCCTGTCCTCTACCATCTTCTGGAGTCCATTTAGGCTCACGCCTACTGCTTCAGTGACTCCATCCAGCCACCTCATTCTCTGTAATCCCCTTCTTCTATTGCCCTCGATCTTTCCCAGCATTAGGCTCTTCTCCAGTGAGTCCTTCCTTCTCATCAGGTGGCCAAAGTATTTGAGTTTTAGCTTCAGGATCTGGCCTTCTAAAAAGCAGTCAGGGTTGATCTCCTCTAGGACTGACCAATTTGATCGCCTTGCAGTCCAAGGAACTCGCAGGAGTCTTCTCCAGCACCACAGTTCAAAGGCTTCAATTCTTTGGCGCTCAGCCTTTCTTATGGTCCACCTTTCACTGCCATACATTGCAACGGGGAAGACCATAGCCTTGACTATACGCACTTTTGTTGGCAGGGTGATGTCTGCTTTTTAGTGTGCTATCTAGATTTGCCATGGCTTTCTTCCCGAGGAGCAAGGGTCTTTTAATTTCTTGGCTACAGTCCCCATCTGCAGTGATCTTGGAGCCCAGGAAAATAAAATCTGTCACTACCTCCATTTCTTCCCCATCTATTTGCCAGGAATTGAGAGGGCCGGATGCATTGATCTTGGTTTTCTTAATGTTAAGTTTCAAAAACAGTTTATACATCATATATAAAGAGGTGGGGGGGGGCGAGTCAGAGGGGCAGCAGGAAGAGAAACAGGGCTAATCTGATAAACCTTTCTACTTTCACTTCATTTTTTTCTATTTTTTTTCTCTCTCTCTCCCTAGGTGCAGGCCAAAGGACTGGAACTAGTAGCTCTTAAGTCTGAATTCATCCTATATGTAAGATGTCTGAAGCTATGCCTTCAGATAAAGACTGTCCTCAGACACAGGAGAGGATTCTGTAAAAACAGACTGGGAGTCAAAGGGGTCAAACCAGTTCAGAATAGAAAGCAAGTCAAAGGGCACTTTTCAGTATAATATACAGCTTCAGTTTAAATCTCTCAATTGATGCCGCATGCATTATAAAGGCATGATTATGGGAGCGCTGCCTATCATCCTATTCCACTGGGGTAGGTTCACAGCAGCCTCCCAGCTGCTGTGGGAGAGGACCAGATTCACTTTATCCAATTTGCAGGGAAATTGCAGAAATGAATCCTAGGCTGAAGATAGTTTTTCTTCCTTGCTCTTGATATTTGGATTAGATTACAGGTTTTAAGGTGTTGAGGTTGCAGGATTAAGAAAGTTGTTTACTAGATTCAGCAACAAGCTGCAGGCTTTCCATTCATTTTCTCCTATCAACATGGGTCCCGCTGATCGAAACTAATTTGAAGAAAAGGAGAGAGGCAGTAAAGTTGTAAGTTATTTTATATAAGCAAGGAGCAAATATTACACTCACTACAGTGGTGGGAATCAGCCGGTTCGCACCAGTTCAGCAGAACCGGTAGCTAATTTTTTGTTGCCCAGGCTCAGCATCGACTTTCAGAAGTGGCATCCACACAGAGAACCAGTTGTTCACATATTTGAATCCCACCCCTGACCCACTAGCACTGAAGATGTTACCTAGCTGGGTAATGAAATGTTTGCAAGTAAACAGCTGAGCTAAGAGAGCTGACTTTAAGGATACCCTAGATAATGGGATTAATTTTGCAAGGAATGTTCTATGTATCCTGTATATTGGAGGAAGCAGCAAAATCGGCACCTTAGTATTCCTTTTAATTATATGGTCTTTCTAATGGCGATAAACAGTGTAAATAAAGTATATGAGACAAAAAGGGATGTAGCACCTTGGAGACTAAACAGATGAACTGAGGCATGAATGTCCATATTGTTGTCTCACTTCATTCAATGCATGAAAAGTTCCAATTTCATGTTTTATTGCCATGAAAAAGAGGTGAATCGCTCCAGTTCTTCAAGCAGAAACAAAAATTACTTTGTGTTTGCAATGAGAGTTCATTGAAGGCTTACAGAATGTTAATGTATTTTTTTTTTAATTAAATTTTTATACCGCCCTTCTCCCGAAGGACTCAGGGCGTTGAACAGGGCATATCTTAAAACTACAAAAATACAAAAATTAAAAAAAGAATTAAATTATTGCCCACAATAAAAACAATAAAAATATATATAAATATTAAAACCCTAAGTGATTCCCCATCAGGCCAGGCCAGCTTGTTCAAATAAATGGGTCTTTAACCCGCGACGGAAGGAGCGGAGATCCGGTGCCATCCGGAGCTCAACCGGCAGCTGGTTCCACAAAGCCGGAGCGCCCACAGAGAAGGCCCTCCCCCTGGGGGCCACCAGCCGACATTCTCTGACTGGAGGCACCCTGAGGAGGCCCTCTCTGTGGGAACACACTTGCTTTTATTTACAAATATAAACCATGGCTGTTTGGGACTTGGTGGATTCTTAAAACATGCAGCCCAGTTGCTAATCATATTAGATTACTGTACTCAAGAGAGAAAGCACAACTTCTCTAAGGCTATTTCCACTTCAACTAACCCCAGTCTTAAGTGTTCAGACTTCCTGGACCAAAATTAAAATTGCAACTGAGCATTCTCTGTTCTTCTTACTTGCTAAATTACCAGCCATTAAGGCAACCTATTGTCTTTTAAACAAATAAATAAAAAAGAAAATGCAGTGATATCATGGCATAATTTATTATGGTTAGTCATTTTTTTCTTTTTCCTTTTCTGGAAGGAAAATATAAGGGGGATTCAAGGATATGCCTAAAAAAACCCCCCCAGAATAGACTTTCTTGCAATGCAGTTTGAATGCCAATTGCATTAATGAACATCTTTTATTTTTAGAGGGATGCTAATCTTACTACAGTGATTATGTATTATTTACGATCATTGCAACATTATACATGTTACAACAGAATGTAGCAAGAACGCTGTCATGAGGATGATCAAGTTATTTAATTTCAAGGCAGGGTTGGCAGATGGAACAATTAATTGCTCAGCCACTATAATAATGATCATGTCAAGGCTGCCATAGTTTACCATGTGTCAGTGCCATGGTGAAGGACATGACAGCATCAGACTTTTTATTATGATTATTGGTGACATCTTATAGCAATGTCAAAAATGAGGCTGTATGAATTGTAATGTTGGAAATTAATCAGCAATATGTCTCACAGTTCAATATTACCTTGAACTGTGCAGGAAATGTGCAGCCCAAAAGGTGTGGCTTAACTTTGACAAAAGTTAAAGTTAATATTCAAAAAAACAGGATATCTGATTGCTGTTCAGAAAATAATTTCCTTGCTTAAATCTTTCGATCTTTTACTTCTCCTCTTTCCTTTGCTTCCACCCTGCTGAAAATGTTTTGAAGCCCTGTTTCTGGAGAAAACAGCCAGTGGCTCATCTTTGTTTTGAGAGGATAATGCTGATGCTATCTCTTTCTCCCACACCCACCGCCTCTGCCCGTCAGGCTTAATATGTTCCCTGCAGGAAACTGCCATGTACAGAGAGGAGCAATTGTGTCTGACCTGATTCCTTTAGAGAAAATGAGTGACTGTTTCCCAGGTATCTTTCCTCACTCGATTCCCATTGGGGAAGCTGCCTTCTGGGTTATGCTTGAAAGAATTCCTGGCACACTGACGAATCTTCTCGAAGGTTGTTGCCATCCAGCCTATGTTCTTTATAGCTACCAGGTGTTTGGGGGAAAAAAGCAGAGGAATGAAAACGCATAAATCTGACCTGAAGGCAAAACAAGGCCAGCACCAGTGGTGGGATTCAAATATGTGAACAACTGGTTCTCTGTGTGGATGCCACTTCCGGAAGTCCATTCTGGGCCTGGGCAATAAAAAATTAGCTATTGGTTCTGAATCCCACCACTGGCCAGCATCACTGTCACATAGACAGTGGAACACATTGGGGCTGTTAGGCCATTCTGATGGCCCTGGAATTATGACATTCCAGATCCTGCTAACATTAAAACAGCCCACAGAGAAGAGTAGGACAAGGGTTTCTGTAATGTATTGGCTATAACTGTTTTAAATCACTTGCTTAATGTCTGATCACTTGCTTAATGTCTGACCTAGATTTCTCTGTTATGTAACGGTTGCTGTTACTGAAAGCCAGACTTGCTGTCTCCAGGCTGATAATTAGGTTGGGGCAGGAAACTGTTACTTTAAACCTATTGGTCACCACCTAGAGGCTAACCATATAAATAGCTGCGCAGCAGCCATTAGGGCTGCTTCTGTCTGAGTTAATAAACATGTTTGCTGTTTCAACACTTCGTCTCGCTTAATGCCTAAAGAACCAAAGATATAACAGTTTCCATTTGCTTTTATCTCAGTTTCTTCTTTGTAAGTTCTGTTTCTCCCATTCCACTTCCATTGACAGGCCTTTGTTCCGCAAAGTATGCATTTATAGGGATGTCTGTGTTTGCATTTTTCCATTTGACATGACGTTTTACTTAATGTGTACATTTTAATTCTGTTTTTTCCCCTAGCCACTTGCTACTGGCAAAGTTTGCTCACAACAGAATGCTGTTTTGAATACTGTTTTTATTCATGCACATCTCTGTTAACATGCACATTTTTGTCAGCATTTCTTTAATTAGGAAACTGTGTCACAGAATCTGAAGGACATGCATTTCAGAGGCTGTGTGTATAAATTCCAATGTGCAAAATTAGGAAGTTTAACAATCAAAAGTCAGCTGAAAGCACCCTCTTTCCCTTTGCCATCTCTCTACCAATGGGCAAGAACCCTTAGTCCTTATGCCAATTTGCTTCTCTACTCTGAAGTTTCTCATAGGTTGTTGCTCTCTCTTTCAGTTAGTTGGAGCTCCATGGAGCTACCTAAAGTAGCTTTCCTCTCTGTCTGGCAGCATTTAGGTTTGTAGACTTCATTTCTCACCATTCCTGACTCCAGCATGGCCATCACTGAGAATTCTGCAGTCTGAACTCCAGTTATCTGAGATCACCTTGGAGAAAAGCAGCTAAAGCAGCAAACTGTTTCTGTCTTCATGATGGCAATCATTAACTCTTTCGTTCTCATTCTGATTTCTAATTGATTCTATAGCTTTGATTATGACATTGAAGAGAACAGGTGGAAGAGGAGTAGAAGATTATATTGCCTTTTTACATGTTGTTGATAACAGAGTGTTGAGTTGCCATTGCTTAATGTGCCTATAAACACATACATATTTTGTAATGTTTGGGCATATGGCTTCCAATTTATTATTGCCCAGAACTTTTGGAAGACTCCAGGCTATCTTGCAGTGTCCCAACAGATGGACAAATGAGGGGGCTAAACTCATACTTATGTGAAAGTATCCAAGCATCCTCACCTTCCAAAAATGCATTGGTTGGAAACAGTTTCTTCTAGGAACAGGAAACAATGCATCCCAGATGGTGGGATGAACTCACTGCTGTTTCAGGAGTTTCACTGAGTTTTTCTATGAGGAAAGCTTTGGAAGATGGAAGACTTCTAATTTTTTGCTGCTCTCCATTGCTGCAGCAATACTAGTCCGCTGTCACAAACATAAACAGCATTTGTTTCTCCAGCATTTGGTGTTGTTTAGTTGGCAACAACACTGGCTCTAAAGAAAATCATGGAGGTTGATATGGTTTTGTGGGGCCACCATGTTTCCTCCAAATGTACTAGAATGGCATGAGTGGTCTAGATTGCCATCTTGGTTGGCTCCTATATCTTAACAACAACAACAACAATAATAATAATAATACCTGGGAAGATCTTGGAAAAGATAATCAAAAAACAGATCTGTGAAGAACTAGAAGCAAACAAAGTTATAACCAGTAGCCAACACAGGTTTGTGAAAAACAGATCATGCCAAAGCAATCTTATTTCATCCTTTGATAAAGTGACTAAATTAGTAGACCAGCAAAATGCTGTGGACATAGTATACTTAGATTTCAGTAACGCATTGGACAAAGTAGACCACAATCTGCTGCTTAGTAAGCTAGAAAAAAGTGGGATAGACAACAACACCATCAGATGGATCTGTAGCTGGGTGACAAACCTGGCATGATAGCGTTAATTGGGGTCCCAGTTTGTGTTCATTAGTGTTTCTTATTATTTTTATTGTTCGATCTGTATACCTTCCTTCCTCTGTACACCGCCCCGAGTCCCTCGGGAGAAGGGCGGTTTATAAAAACTAATAAATAAATAAATAAATAAATAAATAAACTTAGCAAGTAGTTCTCAATGATACTACATCCACATGGAGAGAAGTAAGCAGTGGGGTACCCCAAGGCTCCGTCTTAGGCCCAGTACTCTTCAATATCTTCATTAATAACTTAGATGAGGTACTAGAAGGGGAACTCATCAAATTTGGAGATGACACCAAACTGGCAGGAATAGCCAACATATCAGAAGACAAACTCAGGATCCAAAAAGATCTTGACAAACTTGAATAATGGGCCCTATCCAACAAAATGAGTTTTGAGAAGAAAAATAACAGCTTTCAAAAGAAACCAGCATGGCTGCATAAAGAACTCTCTGATAAACTGAAAGATAAAAAGGACAAGTATAAGAAGTGGAAAGAGGGGCACATAACTAAGGCAGAATATCAGCAAACAGCCCGTGCCTGCAAAGATGAAGTGAGGGAAGCTAAGGCTCAAAATGAACTAAGGCTTGCGACCAAAGTCAAAAATAACAAAAAATCTTCTTTCAACATATAAGAAACAAGAAAAAAGTTAAGGAAATGATTGGTCCATTAGTGGGGGAAAGTGGCAAGAAGGTGACAAGCAACAGGGAGAAAGCAGAACTATTTAAATCATTTTTTGCCTCTGTCTTTACACAAAGGGAAAAAACAGTCCAACCTACCCAAACCAGTGCCATAAAAAACAGAATAGAAACGCATGTTAAAATAGGCAAGAAAATGGTAAGTGAGCACCTGTCCAGCCTAGACAAGTTCAAATCACCAGGACCAGATGGATTACACCCCAAGGTTCTCAAGGAACTGGCAGACGTGATCTCAGAACCACTTAACTATATTTTTCAAAGATCCTGGAGCACTGGGGAACTACCAGAGGACGGGAAGAGAGCTGATGTAGTTCCCATCTTCAGAAAAGGGGAAAAAAATAGATCCAGGACCTATCAGCCTGACCTCAATACCTGGGAAGATTCTGGAAAAGATAATCAAACAACAAATCAGCGAACACCTTGATGCAAACAAAGTTATCACTAAAAGCCAACATGGGTTTGTCAAAAACAGATCATGCCAGACAAACCTTATTGCATTCTTTGACCAAGTGACAAAACTAGTGGACCAGAGGAATGCTGTAGATATAATTTACTTGGACTTCAGTAAGGCATTTGATAAAGTAGATCACAACCTACTACTTTATAAGATAGAAAAATGTGGGTTAGATAGCATCACCACCAGATGGATTCATAGCTGGCTGACAGGCCGTACTCAGCGTGTGGTCCTCAATGGAACTGCATCTACATGGAAGGAAGTGTGTAGTGGGGTGCCCCAGGGCTCTGTTCTGGGCCCAGTGCTCTTCAACATCTTCATCAATGATTTGGATGAGGGGATAGATGGGGAACTCATCAAATTTGCAGACGACACCAAGCTGGCAGGAATAGCCAATACTCCAGAAGATAAGCTTAAGATACAGGAGGATCTGGACAGACTCGAACACTGGGCACTATCTAACAAAATGAAATTCAATGGTGAAAAAAGTAAGGTTCTACATTTAGGCAGGAAAAATCAAATGCACAGGTGGTACCTTGCTCGATAGTAGTAACTGTGAGAGAGATCTCGGAGTCTTAGTAGACAATCACTTAAATATGAGCCAGCAGTGTGCTGCAGCTGCCAAAAAAGCCAACACAGTGCTAGGCTGCATTAACAGAGGGATAGAATCAAGATCACGTGAAGTACTAATACCACTTTACAATGCCTTGGTAAGGCCACACCTGGAATACTGCATCCAGTTTTGGTCACCATGATGTAAAAAAGATGTCGAGACTTTAGAAAGAGTACAGAGAAGAGCAGCAAAGATGATCAAGGGACTGGAGGGTAAAACATATAAGGAATGGTTGCTGGAATTGGTATGTCTAGTTTAATGAAGAGAAGGACGAGGGGTGACATGATAGCAGTGTTCCAATATCTCCAGGGTTGCCACAAAGAAGAGGGTGTCAAGCTATTCTCCAAAGCACCTGAAAGCAGGACAAGAAGCAACGGATGGAAACTAGTCAAGGAGAGAAGCAACCTAGAACTAAGGAGAAACTTCCTGACAGTTAGATCAACTAACCAGTGGAACAACCTGCCTCCAGAAGTGGTGAATGCTCCAACACTGGAAGTTTTTAAGAAGAGACTGGACAGCCATATGAAGAATGGCTGCAGGACTTGGGTTTAGCTAGTCCAAAGAAAAGAAGAAATGGGGGTGACATGATAGCAGTATTCCAGTATTTGAGAGGCTGCCACAAAGAAGAGGGGGTCAAACTATTCTCCAAAGCACCAGAAGGCAAAAAAAAGAAACAATGGTTGGAAATTGACAAAAGAGAAGCAACCTGGAATTAAGGAGAAACTTCCTGTCAGTGAAGACAATTAACCAGTGGAAGAGCTTGCCTTCAGAAATCATGAGCGCTCAATCACTGGAGATTTTTAAAAAGAGACTGGACAGTCACTTGTCTGAAATGGTATAGGTTGTCCTGCTTGAGCAGGGGGCTGGACTAGAAGATCTCCAAGGTGCCTTCCAGCTCTATTCTATAATAATAATAATAATAATAATAATAATAATAATAATAATAATAATAATAATAATAATAATAACAACAACAACAACAACAACAACGATAACAATAATAATAATAATAATAGTAGTAGTAGTAGCAGTAGTAGTAGTAGTAGTAGTAGTAGTAGTAGTAGTAGTAGTATAGTACAGTTGATTGATATCGCTGTACCAGGAGATGCCAGAGTTGAAGAAAAATAACTGGAAAAAATTACGAAATACCACGACCTGGCCATTGAAACTGTGTGATTATGGATGAAACGTGTAGCAGTGATACCCATTGTCATCAGGCCACTGGGAACTATGTCCAAAAACTTTGCAAAATACATCAAGAAATTGCAGCTTCCTGCAAAGCCACAAAAAACTGTGCTACTCAGAACATCTTACATTTTAAGGAGATACCTGGTTGATACCTAGGATGCTGGCAGCAACCCGTGTCAACCATTAGTGCCAGTCAGTTTGAATGTTCAGTTGACTGAGTTTCATGTGTTATGAATAAAAGTTTTATAATACAGTTGTAAGGGACCTTGGAGGTCTTTTAGTCCAACTTCTTGCTCAGGCAGGAAACCCTATACCATTTCAGGCAAATGGCTGTCCAGTCTCTTCTTAAAAACCTCCAGTTCGGAGCATTCACCACTTCTGGAGGCAGGCTGTTCCACTGATTAATTGTTCTAATTGTCAGGAAATTTCTCCTTAGTTCTAGGTTGCTTCTCTCCTTGATTAATTTCCATCCATTGCTTCTTGTCGCACCGTCAGGTGCTTTGGGAAATAGCTTGACTCCCTCTTCTTTGTGGCAGCCCCTGAGATATTGGAACACTGCTATCATGTCACCCCTCACTCTTCTCTTCATTAAACTAGACATACCCAATTCTGGCAACTGTTCTTTATATGTTTTAGCCTCCAGTCTCCTAATCTCTTTCTTGCTCTTCTTCTCTGTACTCTTTCTAGAGTCTCAACATCTTTTTTACATTGAGACCTTGGCATTCTAGAGCAAGGATATAGAATATTTTAGAAAAGGGCAACTGGGAGGATCAAAAGACTGAAGATTAAGGCTTGAAAAGAGAAGATTGAGGGAGAATATGATAGTTGATAGTATTCCTCAAATATCCAAAAGGATATCCCGCATAAGCTCAAAACCTGTTTCCCACAGTTCCAAATGCAGGACTTCAGTTACACTAAGGCATACTTTAACTGCTATATTTATGCAATAAAAATTCTTCCTCAGACTCAAAGCAGTCCATCAAACCAATGGTGGACTTCCACTCACTAGAATCATTCAAGCAGAGATGTTGAGGAGGTTTTTATTTGAGCTCTTCCACTCACAGATGCTTTGACTCAATGGTTCAACAGCCTTTCTAACTCTGACTTTCTATCATCTGTTAGAGGCCACATTTCCTTGAGGCTAATTATGTCCATGGCACCAGTTTTCTTTTTTGCCACTACTATTCCCTTTGCCTTTTGCTTAGCTTAGCCTTAACTCCTATTCAGTTTCATCCAATATTTATGAAAGGGTTAGTTGTAAAAGTTTTTACTCTCCCTCCTGAAAAGTAAGTTTTGTTAAATTCAGCAAGAGTATCTCCCCAAATACACAGATATAGGATTTCAATTGTAAAGTTTTGGGTGAAAGTATTTGCCCTGTAACAACATATTGAGCATGGGATTGCCTTTAATGACTATTTGAAAACTACAGTTGTTACAAAATGCAATGGTCTGTGAACTAATTGACACTACACAGCATGAACATATTAAATCTTGCTGAAGACCCAGCCACCACCAATAGTGTCCAGGTGAAATTTAAAATGCTGCTGTTAACCTATAAAGCCTTGTATGGATTGGTGCCAAGGTACCAACAGGGCCCTCTCCTTCAGCCAGGGTCAACTCATTTGACACAAAGATCTCAGGGAAAAATGGTTGATAATCCCTTACTCATAGTTAGTAGTAAAAAGGCCAAAGCAAGAAGGATATGTTCTCTATTATGTTGCCTGTATTGTGAAATAACTTACCAATAGAAATTAGACTTGCCCCAACCTTTGCAGCTGTCCCGAAATAGGTGAAAATAGAGCTCTTCCAGAGAGCCTTTTTAATTAGTTGAATAGTGTCTTAGGACTTATTTTGACTCTAGTTTAAGATACCTTTAAATATTTGTCTGATTGTATAATGCACCAGTGTATTACTGATAGAAGAGAATATTTGTAGCTCAGGGTTCAATTGTGAGGTCCTTGGTGCTCTCTGAGCTTGGTGGCTTTCTTACAGATATTTCATTACCAAACTTGGTAACTATTGTCAGTTCTGGAAGGGAGTCACTGATGATGTTACCTGGTTTGGTAATGAGATGTCTTCAAGAAAACAACTAAGTTCAGAGACAGTATCAAGGGCCCCAACATACCAGTGTGTTTCCAAGTTCAATTTGTAATCCCTCTTTGACCCAGGAGCTGGGTGTTTATGAGAAGAAAGCAGAGAAAGATTGTTGAAAGTCTCCATGGGAGGTATGGTGCAAAGGATCACAAAGGGGAGGGCATTATCTGTGAGGATTCCCCTCCTTTGGTATGGCTTGTCCTTCAAGGCAAGAGTAGCTTCCACTTTTGTGGCCTTCTGAAGATGGCTATTTTGGAGCGCCTTCAGAGACTGAGTAGTTGCAATCATTCATTAAACCAGATAAAAGGCTGTTGCTCTTCTTATAGATAACTAATTTATTATTAACCATTTATTAACCATGGCAAAACAAAGAGCCATAAATTGACCAAGATGAATGGACCAAGAGTGGTATATGATGCAATTATCATATGTCTTAGAATAAATGGAATGCTTTGTGAATAATTCAGCATTACCCAGGGAGTAAGTCAAGGACTGGGATGTTTACTTGGTTAATGTATTTAGTAGGAATAAATGTATGGTTATTGTGCTGACCTAAAAACTGTGGTTGGGGATTTGAATGTATGTGTGTACTGAAGTATGCGGAGAAGGCCCAAGGTGATGCCTAAGGACCTTAATGATTAACAATGAATGGTAGATAAGATCCTATGAGGAATACAGATCAGAAAATAAAAATATCAAAAATCAAAGTATTGGTGCTTAGCAGGAAAAATAGTAGAATTGCACTTTGTGTATTTTGATAGAATATGTGCAAATGGGTAAATGTTAAAATATGCAACTATTGGTTAAAAAAAAGTAGTGGAGAATATTGGACCTATTGATAGGAATGAATGTTTATTCAAAGAAGCTAAAGAGTCTAGGAACAAAACTGCACGTGTGTCTATCTAGATATATGAAAGGAAGAGTTCCACACACATTTAATGCAGTAGGAATGGGGTACATAAGAAGAGTGTGTAGTAAAACCAACTGACATAGCGTGATGAATGTATGCAGGTCCAATACAGACATGAAGGAACAAAGTACGTTGGGATAATTGCAGTGCAACCACATATCTGAAAGAAGAGTGAATCATTTCAAAGAAGGGAAAGATCAAGGAAGGTGTGGCTCAGAGGAGTTGATGAAATTCTAAAAGTGAAAGAGATGAGAATTTTAAGGAACAAAAGGGAACATATGAGTTGACATATGGATGTATAGCGTTAATTATATTTCCTTTATCTTTCTGATCTCATCCCTCTTGACTCCCCACTGCTTTGAAAATGTTACTTATCCTGAGAGCACGGGGAGTATATATGCATGTACAAACATATCTATGTAGGTTGGGGAGTATTTGTGTGAAATATTAAATGCATATTTTCAGAGACAAGGTTTTATTCCCCCCTCCCAAGGAACTATGAAGGGCATTTTCCCTGGATGTGACAGAGATCTGTCCTTGTGTGGTCATTACTACTTGCTAATTAAGTTGGCAGGTTCTGAGTTAATGTTGCATGTTTCATCCATCCAGAGCAATAAAACATATTTATTTGCTCACCTTCTGCCCTATCAAGAGGTAAGCCTCACCCATACCCAGAGAACACCCTGGGCTAGAATCGCTCCACATTTATAGGACTGGGAAGGGCTCTGTTTTACAAATCACTGCATTCTAATTTGATGTGTTGGATAATTGCCAGAAGTCACACTGCCAACAAGCTGCTTAATTTATAAGAGAGGAAATGGCTTGTAGGATGATTGTGAAAAATAACCTTAGTAATAACCTCCCTTCTGCTGGAGGTCAGCCTGTTGCCTTCTAATAAAGACTCTCCATTTTCTGCAGATCTTTCAATGCAAAGTTTAATGCATCTTCATTCTCTGGTTTCTGGTTCACAGAGACCAGCATCAAGGAATATTATGATGTGCAAACCAGTCAGCAAATCCCAGAGGCAGCGTGTTCTTAACATCTGATTTCCTCTATGCTTTCTTATGGAGGTTGATCACATGTTCAAAGGCAAATATCCAGTGTTAATGAGCAAACTAATGTGGCAAAATCTCTGGAATTCCAATCAAAGCAAAGAATTAAAACAAAGACTTTTTTAAAATGCTAATTTGTCATTAATTATCTGGTTAAAACAATGACAAATGGGAAGCTGTGAATTTGCTCAAGGTGAGGTAAGGTTGCACAGTTTTAAAATATTTGCATATTTCATTGTTGCAGGGATAAAACCACATGCTATAACATTCATTCAGCTGGCATTGTCCCCAAAGTCCAACCAAAAAAATGTGGAATCAGCCTTGAGAAAACATAAAACTGCAAAGCAATTATGTTTTCCTTCCTTCCTTCCTTCCTTCCTTCCTTCCTTCCTTCCTTCCTTCCTTCCTTCCTTCCTTCCTTCCTTCCTTCCTTCCTTCTCCTTCTCCTTCTCCTTCTCCTTCTCCTTCTCCTTCTCCTCTTTTCTACCCTTTCTCTAACCGGTTGAAATTTATTTATTTGTTCATTCATTTGTTCTCATCTTTTATAGATTGCCCAATCCAACTCACAATGGAGAATATCCCATAATAATATTCTCATTTGGAAGCAGTCCTGATCTTTAGCTGGAAACTCTCCGAATGGAGGCTGCACATGCCCATATGGATTGTTTTCACTTTCTTGAAAAACGAACAATAACAATAGGAAAAGCTTTAGTTCTCATGATTGGGAAAACATATTGAAAGACCTGAATAGGATCCAGATTTACTCATATTAATGGGATTTAAAGATGGATTGATTGAATCAGTAGGCTGCTTACCTTGTAATCACGAGAATCTAAGGCAGGAACTATAAAAGAAGTTGTTGGAGGGTTCTTGCAGTCAGTCATTCCCTAAGTCCATGTGCTTCTTTTCTTTCACTCTGAAACATTGACTATGTCATCCACTGCCTGAGTTAAAAAAAGGATACTATATGCACCTCAATTGTTCCCAACAATGGAAATCTTCCTTGGCTGGAATTCTGGTATGATTAAAAAATTATGAATAGGTACATCAAAAGTGGAGTTTCTAGAGTAAAGATAAATAACTTGGTGCTCTCCAGATGTTTTAGACTTCAAACAAGAGGCTATTATAGAACTTGCCAAATGAACCTTCAGATTGCCCAGCATTATTGCATTCCCAATGGCTATTTTCCCCATTTCTACCCCTGCTCTGTGCTTTTGTACTCCTTGCTCATTCTGTTTTCCTGTCTGCTGTCTTTTTTGCCAAGTGCCAAAATGGCACTAACTTTACAGTGAATTAATGAAGCTGCTTTGATTATTTTGTCAACTGACTGGTCACCAAGTGACTCAGAGTGGCTAACAAGGGTTAAAAACGTCCAGTACAAGGAAAATAATAACAATAAAACATAATAAAACACACTGCACCAGTGACAGGTACACAACTCACATTGTATATAGCTGGCCCATCTAACTACCTGGCCCAGTGCCTCTGGCAAATTAAAGCTGCCATTTAAAGCTGCCAGTCACAGTTCAGAATTAATGTTTCTGAACTGCCTTGTGGTCTCTCCATCAGATTTTTGCCATATAAGATCACATCTGGCCATTTTGTTTCTGTGTTTTAAGGAGATCTCTGCAACCTACCTTTTGAGTTGGGTCTCTGATAGTTCAGATACCTGTTGAAGAGGAGAAAGACAAGCAGATCTAATTTTAGTCATGTCTGTTGTTCTCATGTACCACAGAGATCCTTTTATAATTCCCCCACAATCACTTAACTGGAGCGGTATTATAGCTTCTTTCACAAATATGTTCATCATGCAGGATCATTAGGAGATCAAACTGCAAAAAAGCAGCATTGTTGTTAGTCATTTCTAAATAATTTGTCAGATACTTTGTCATTGATTTATTTTCTGGTAGTTTTGCATTTCAACTCGTTTGTCTTTCTTGGAGAAACAGAATAAATCTGTGCTGGTTGTTGAATCATTATTATACTAGATTCAAAGGTTTCTCCCAAATTTCAACATGAATTCCATCTGTTGCTATCTGATGCTTACAAGGCAACCTCTTTTTAAATCAAAGTCACGCATTTTGCTTTTTTCTTGCCCTGACATTTTCTCTTCTCCCTTAGTTCTTATTATTGTTGGTCTGAAAGGTAGCCTTTAACTGCAGTCCAAGCTTGAAAAAAATGACTGGTTAAAACATCAGAGAATGAACACATAAAAAGACTTAGAGGATCATAGCAACCGTCCTCAGCCACATAAAGTTCTTCATTGCTTTTTCAAGAGGAGCTTCTTCTCTTTTTCAAAATCAGAGCGACTTATTCATCACAGACAGATGCACTGTGGGATTTCCAAAGGGTGGATTGAGAAAACTAATTTTCTCACTTTGCAGTGACCTTTTGTAACAGCTGCACAGCTGATCCAGGAAGCATTTAGTAGTAAGAAGGAACAGACAGTCCCCCCCTTTCAAAAATCACATTGGGGTAAAAATCAAATGGTTCTACACCTATCAATGTAGAAAGCTCTTTTCTTCCTATTGCAAGATTAGATTTATCTCTTCTTCCAACCTTGTATTGTTACAAGATTATTATGTACAATCAGCCAGATATTTAGATGGGATTTGGCATTTTTGCACACTTTCAAGTCATTCTCAAGGACCAGGGCTGTCCAACTTTGTTTGAAAATCTCCAGTGCTGACACCTCCATAATTCTTCCACTGCTTAATACCTCTGGTAGTCAAAAAATTCCTCAGAATTTCAAGTTTGGACCTCCCTCTGTGAAGTGTCCACCAGCCATCATGAGCACTACTTGCCTTCAGTTATACTTGCAAGGAAATTAAAAAGCGGATTTTGCAGATATCTCCCAGAAACGAGTTCAGGTATCATTGCTATTGGACTTTCTTATAACAATTGACAGCGTTTGGTTGGTATGCTTAACCAAATTAATGGTAGTCCTGGCCTATTGTGTGAACTTGAAAACTGAGGTAACTCCAGATTAAGAAGGAATTTTACTCTACCCTCCCACCCCTATGTCCCTTGTACAAAAGGATGGAATATTTACCTAGTTTTACCTCAATTTAACCCAGGCTTCTGAATCAGGAAAAGAAAATTAACTGAACCCTTTCTTCCATTCCCTGGCATAGAGATGAGGCTTGAAATGGTCTCACAAAATGGAAGGACTCCAGCTTCTTCAATGTTCCCGCTCTTTCTCTTTCTTCATACTCCTCCCTTGCATATAAAGTACCCTTATAAAATGGGGGTGATAAAGGGAGCAAGGAAGTCACTTTGCCAATATTGTAAGTTAAATTTGCTTTTTATTTTTTGTTTCACTTTTTTCAAAGGGAAAAAGAAGGAAAAAAAGGTTGGCAGCTACTTTAGCTGTCTGAGATGGCTGCTTCCCAATACAATCAGGACAACCCTTGTATACTTCTGTTTTCTGGGCCACCAGTTAAATGAATTAGCCATGATTCAGCCCCAGACCAAGGTCAGCATGCCCTACAAGATTCCAGTTCTCTTGGAGTATGCTTTAAAAATGATATGCAGAGGGCATCATTTCTATACAGAAAATCCAGAATGCATTAAAAAAATCCACCTTGGATTTCTATGGGTGAGTATGCGTGAGAGGAGCCAATAACACTTGACATAGCACAGATGGCATCATTGAAATCCACTCAGTCACATTTCCTGATCCAAACACCCCATCCTGTTTGTTTGTAGATTAATCTGACACCCGTTCAGACATCCACTGAACACCCTGCTTTCGGCATTAAAAAAACGAACAGTTACTTTAAAAGATAAAAGAACTTGCATTAGGAAAATTTATATTTTAAAAGTCAGCTCTGGGAAAATGAAATTGCATAAAAAATAATGACACCAGAGAAATTTGCATTAAAATGGTTTCCTGAGGAATTTATCTTGAAGATTACATTTATCAGGGGTGATTGCCAAAGCACTGTATGTTAGGGGAAACTACACATACAAAAATAGATGTGGATTTTACTCTTGTAACAAATCTCTTTGAAAAAAAAATATATTTTCCTTTTAAAAAAGGATACCTAGGATGCTATTTTCAACAACTAAGAGGTTCTCCATCCCTGTAAGAGAGTTAAAATGACTAGTCCTGGCTGCATTTCATTTTATGTGGCTTCACTGAAAACAATGAAAGTTTCAGCATCTTCCTATATCTGCTGATCACCTCTGCATCCGGTGGTAGGAAATGAAACAGCCCTGACCAGGACAGTCTAGCTTTGGATACATCATAATGACCGAAACCTTCTGAAACTGACTGTGAGGTGTCAGAATTTTAATAACATTTAGCTTGTCATTCCACAAGGCTGTGTTTCTAGCTTCCTAAACTTTTTGCTTCTCTCTTCCACCGCTTCGTTCTTATTCCCTTCAACTCAAGTGCATGTTGGGAAGAAACTATATTAACAAGCTTGGTACTCTGTCCATCAACCTCTAAGAACAGGACAGGACAGGATCAAATTAGGTGTAGCTACAGGAAGCCAGGAAAAGAAGCATTGTAGATGAAAATGTACCAGATCTATCTAGGGATTGTGGAGAAAATCATTCCAAAAAATGCATCACGTTCTGGGAGACACTATTGGGCAATGATGCAGAAAGCTGCCAACTCTCTATTCTAAGTCCCTTCCTTTCCTCGTGGTCACATGATCTAGTCAGGAGCATATGCAGCACTCATTCATACAAAGCACACTCAGACTCAACACAAGGAGATGGAACAAATATACATCCAGAGAGGTATGACCAGTGCAGCTGTCCTGATTAGACCTTTATACACAGGCAATATATATGCACCTGCCATGATTAGATTTTCTTTCACTCTGACGCACACACTGTTAGAGTCAGCATGATTAATCCTTGGAGAGAAAAGGCACATCCAGATTCAGATGCAATGCATTTGGGGCATGAGCCGTGGTGGTGCAGTGGTTAGAATGCAGTATTGGAAGCCAGCTCTGCCCACTGCTAGGAATTCGATCCTGGCTGGCTTAAGTTGACTTAGGCTTCCATCCTTTTGAGGTTGGTAAAATGAGGATCCAGATTGTTGGGGGCAATATGCTGACTCGGTAAACTGCTTAGAGAGTGTTGTAAAGCAATACGAAGTGGTATATAAGTCTAAGAGCTATTGTTATTGCAATGACACAGAAGAAAATACCTCCTATAGATAAAGGAGACTATTTGTAGCTCAGGATTGAAAGGAGGGGTCCTTGGTGCTCTCTGAGCTTGGTTGTTTTCTTGCAGACATTTCATAGCACTGATGATGTTTGGGTGATGAAATGTCTGCAAGAGAACAACCAAGATCAGGGAGCACCAAGGACTCTCCCCCCAATGCCTCTTATGGCCACTAGTGGCAAAGGGATTGGAAAGAACTTCAGAAGTGATACTCTGCAGTCTTTCCCTGCCTTGTTATTTTGTAGATAAATATGCATGTTAGAATACAACTGGAAAGAAATATTTAGGCCACAGGTGTCCAACCTTTGGCCTATAGATCTGTGAGGTCCTGGACAGCTAGCAATGTAGCCCCACAAGATCATAAACTTTTAACATTATTATATGATTTCTAGCATTATTTATGTACATTAACTATATTGTATACTTTATATGCAGCCCAAGACAATTCCTCTTCATTCATTGTGGCCCAAGTAAGCCAAAAGTTTGGACTTCCAAGATTTAGGCCATCAGGTCCAATCCCTTGTTCCAAGGAAGCATCCAGATTAAAGCATCCTGTCTACTAGCTTTTTCTTGAACACACCCAGTGGGGTATGTTCACTGGGTTGTTGCTTCCATTGGCAAAATGCTGCAATTGTTAGAACAATGTCCTTAACATTCAACCAGGAATTGGTTTCCTACAACTTACCTATGTCATTTTGGGTTTAACTATTAGCATCAGGTTTTGACCTTCTTCTGTTTGATATCCTTTTAAGAATTTCAAAACTGCTATCCTATTCCCTTCAGTCTTCCAGTCTTAAGAAAAACATTCCCAGTTCCTTCAAACTGTCTTTCCATGGCTTAATTTCTAGCACCCTGATCATCTTTTTGCCCTTCTCTGAAATTGTTTCAGTTTTTTCTGAATCCTTCTCGGTGCTTTGCCCAGTACTGGAGATCATGTCTATCGTGGGACCTGATTAATGCAGAATGAAGGGAAACCATTCCTTTCTGTTATTTAGAACATTGATGTCTTTTGATACAGCCTAATTTGCACTGACCTTTTTTACCATCACTTTGTGGTGCTGATTCAAATTCAGTTTGTAATTAACAAGTACAGTATGTCAAGATTTTTTTCCCTGTAAATACCATTGCAGGAATACATACAGTATTCCCCATTCCCCATTCCCCATTTTAATTCTTCTTCCACATAACTCTGTGAACTTTCAGTCTTTTGTTATTACCTTCTTCTCTAAAATTTCAAATTCATCTTGAATGTTATTTTTGTCTTTTAGAGGCTTTTGGTAGCATCTAACTGACCTTCACTGACCTTGACAGATCAGACATGGTTAGTACTAGGAGGAGGGAATCACCTGGAAATATCAGAACTGTAGGTTAGATTTTCTGGAAAAAGACAATGGCAATTCAATTGCTGCGTCATTGTTAGGAAAACAACATAGACATTGGGCTGTGTGAAACCTTCAAAAGTCCTTTGCAATATGTGGGAATATGAACAAAGCTCTTCTTTTCAAACTATTCTAGCAGCTATTTGATTTGCAAGGCCTTTGGGGTATGTTTCTATTTACATGGAAAACATAATTCTCAAACATTTTATTTTTTGCTGTTACTTTGCATATACATCAGGAAAGTTACAGGAATGAATTCAACTTACCCATCCTGTTTTGTAGAATCTGCAATTTTGCTTAAGATTCCCTCCACTTCCTTATCCAAGTCATTAATAAAATATTGAAGAGTACAGTGCCCAGGGCTGCTCACTCCAGTATAATAAGGAACCATTGATAAGCATTCTTTGACTCTGATTTTCAAGCCAGTTAGGCATATACTTAATTATCATGCTGTCCAGCCCACACTTAATTAGCTTACTAATCAGAATGTCATGAGCACTTTATCAAATGCATTGCTGACATCAAAATGTGATATTTACAGCATTCCTACAACCTATCAAGAATGTTACTTGAAATAGAAAAACAAGTCAGGCTGAAAAATTTTGTTCTTGAGAAAACCATTCCGTTTTCCAGGGGCTTATAGTTCAATTGATTTTTAATTTACTTTACCATTTTCCCAGATAACTGGGTCAGGTTAGATAATCTGTATGTCCCTGAATCCTCCTCTTCCCCAACCCCATCCCACTGAAAATCAGAACAATATTCATTACTTATCCAAACTTTCTCAAAAATAATACATTAAAAAATTGACTAATCAGCAAGTTCCTTCAGAAGTCAAGGATGCAATTTGTCTGAATTTTAAAACTCATTCAAAGGAAACTAATAGTCCTTGACATGCTGGAATCATTCTTGGGGTTCAAAAACTCTCCAACTGATTAGTTACAACTGGTCTCAGATGAAAATATATGGGGGCAGGGAAAACAAGGTTTGCTAATTGAAAATCAGTATCCATTTGTAAAGCTAAGGAATTTTTTAGAGCAGGGTTTCCCAACCTTGGCAACTTTAAAATGTGTGGACTTCAACTCCCATAATTTGAATTCTTAAAGTATAGAGAAATCAAATAATCTATATTATTGGTACAAGGAGATGTGAAACAAATCATTTCGTGCTCATGAACAGATTCCAAGTTAAACTAAAGTGGAAAGACAAAAACAACAAGTTCCCACAATATGATCTTGAGCATATTAATTGATTATGTGCCATCAGGATGCTGACAGCTCTTCATAACCAGATACATCTTCCACAGGACAATTGATCCCCAACCTGGCCTCTCAGGTCTTTGATGCTATATCCATCGCTGTTGTATTTGTGTCCTTGCTGCTCGATTCTTTTCTTTTTAAAAATCAATTGAACTATAAGCCCCTGGAAAACAGAATGGTTTGCCATAATCGGCTACTCAAAGGAACTAAGTAACATGATAATCTAAGTCTGGTCATTTGTGCCCCAACTCAAAACTCTGGGATTAATTTGTCTTATGATTGATGGTATTCTCAGGATTCTTCTCATATGCCTCTTCTATTCTACCTCCTCAAAGTCCAACTTTTGTTCCCATAGAGTGTGGGAGGGAAAATAGGGGAGATTTTCCATAAAGGGAAAATGATTGCCTGCACAATTTGGATCTTTGTAGGTAGCGTCACATCTCAATATCTTCTCAAAGGCCTCTTCATCACTGTCAGGTGCTAGTCTTTGGAATATTTCTTGACTGCTCATTTCTTTATTATTTATAGTCAAGCCTAAAAGGTCAAAGTTATTCACCACTTCAAAATCTTCATCGTCGGTTCTAAAGCTATTTGCTGCATCTAGTGTCATTAATTTAGTTAAGAGGAATAATGCAAGTCTGGCAAAACATGACTGAGGTGTATAAAATCATGATAAAGTCTCTGCCAGTTTATTTAGCTTATTGCAAACTTTATCTATTGCACACCTAGCTCTGGCTGGATTTAAGAAAGCCATTCCTAAGGTTAAACACACTACATTTGATTTAGATTTACAAAATGATATGTCTAAAACATAATTTCACCCTTGATGTCCTTATGTGCACCCCTTATATTATCCTCAAAAATCTTTATTACATTTCCATGCAGAAGGACCTTTATTTTAGTGAGATTTAACCTTACCCTCAAAGGTGAAGGGGGAAATATTTCACACTTCTTCTTATCAAGAACATTTCAGATACAGAGGCTGATCCAGCACTGCATTTGCTTCTGTCTTGCCCTCTGTACCAAACCTTGTGCCTACTATTAATCTCCCCAGCAAGGGACTAGTTTAGAGAAACCTTTAAGAAAGTTGTGCAAAGTTTTGTATTGTAGCAACTACAATTAGAACACGATAAGTCTACCTAGTTGGATCCACAAGTACCACGTTGTCTTACAGTGCTAAGCAGGTTTTTATTATTTTCTACTCTTAGTATTCTTACTAATGCCACTATATTTTCTCATTCTCCTTTTCTTGTTATACTCACTTCTTAACCTACTGCAATTTGTTTTATCTTCTTTATTTAACTTTTAATTCTTCCTTTGACCCATGACTATGAGATATACTAAAATGTAAGCTAGTATGTACAAACCATAGTATCAGGGCTCACACAACATGCAAAGCATATAATGGTGTTCCACCATAAATAATCATACTTCACACCCTTCTGGGATGTGGCTATCGAAAACATCTCTGGGCAGAAAGAGAGGCTTTAAAATAGCCATCATTGAGATAATTTGGAGAGCCAGTTTGGTGTGGTCATTAAGCCATAAAGCTAGAAACTGGAAGACTGTGAGTTCTAGTTCTGCCTTAGGCACAAAACCAGCTGGGTGACCTTGGGCCAGTCATACTCTCTCAGCTCTAGGAAGGAGGCAATGACAAACCACTTCTGAAAACCTTGCCAAGAAAACTATTTGTTCAGGTGGTCTCTGAAAATCAGGAAAATTGAACAGAAGAGGAAAAAAGATAATTGGAGGTTATTTTTAAAATGTGCAAGTAGAAAACTTTCTACGATTAGAAATGAGAGGCTTTCCCATTCTTGCTTGGACAGACTATTATTTTTGTGAGAAGGAGATCACACACTGCCAAATGAGGAATTACCATAGCCATAAAACATAATTAAGCATGTGATTAAAAGCATTTTTTATCATGCAACCCTTGATAAATATAGTACCATTCTGGAATACAAATGGAGTAGATCTGGCAACCTCCACCCAGAACATATTAAAAGATGCTTCTTCACTGGAGCCTTTTCCCTGAAGTGGTAAGAAAAAAAATGGGAATTGGGTACCTTTGAAGTATGTCTATTGAGATAGTTCACCTTTGCTGCATACCTCTCCAGTTTTCTGCATCACTGATGAAAACATCTCCTGTCTTGGCAATTGTGCAATGTAAAAAAGAAAAAGAAAAATAATAGCAGCAAGGAGTCATGTCCTGTTCTGACAAATTAATTTCATAGCCGAGATCATTAGCTCCTGTTAATGCTTGCCTCCATATTCAAAGTGGCTTCCCCCTCCTCTCTCATAATGTACATGAAAGAAAACCAGGGGTTAATATATTTTCCTGTGATTTCAGAATGGGTGATGTTTTCCCCTACAGCATGCACATATATAGGACATGTCCCAGGCTTTTTCCCATTCTCCAAAGCCAACCAAGACTTTCCCCATTCCCAGTTACAATTCATTTTTTCATAATGAGCACAAATATTACACTAACCTCCCCATAAAACCACTGAAGGTGCTGTTGATATGTTTGTCTATGATTAGAACTTTCTTCTGCAACGTGAGTTGAATACATATTAACATTCAATGAAATATTTAAGATGCCGCATTGAGTGGAGTCAGTGGTGGCCGGAGATTATTTTAGCTGGCCCCAGTGTGCACTTCACAGGCTTTATTTTTGCTCTTCCTGAAGTGAGCTGGGCCTGTCCTGAGGGACCAAAAAGTTCACAGCAGGTTGTGCTGATCATTAGGAGATAGAGTGCAAGAACCGTACGTTGGTTTCCATGGAGCTCAAGTCTACTCAGTGCCTTGGGGGGGTTTTTTGCTTGTAGTCTGGTTTATTCAAATACCAAAATCAATATATGTCATATATGGTTAGCTTCTCTCAAGATTTCTAATCCTGTCTGGATGCAATTGCAGACAAATTTGTATAATTTTCTGAATTTTGAAACCTAAATGCTTGACCTAGGAAAACCCGAAATGAGCCATAGTTTTCAAAGTCATGCAGGATCTTGTGGCAATGAAGACAACATGAGTCTGTAAAATTTTCTCTCTTTTTTTTCCTTTCTTCTATGTGTATTTTCTTATGCACTTTTTAAAATATTTCATGCCACTTTTTTCTTTTTCTTTTCTTTCATCTTACTTTATCTTAGGTCATTATTGTGTAGTGGGTCCGACGCAAGAGAGACGCCAGCCAGTGTGTGAGTTCAGCTCTTTATTGGAAGGGGAAGTGAACTGAGGAATGAGGGCTACCTGGCCTCCTTATATACCTGGCCAGGTAAGCTAACAGCCAATGGGGTTGGCCCTAGGTTTCCCGCCGAAACTGTCCAGGCCAACGCCCCCTGATGGCTGTTGCTATGCAGATGCCTGCATACATAACACCCCTCCCCCCTTAGAGAAGACCCACATAATAACAACAACATACAACTACTATAACTATGAGTATATATATTTAAAAAACAGTGGTGTCCTTGTGTGAGGGTCACTTGCACACATAGTCCGACAGGTAGGCTAGTGTCCTGTGTGGACGGGTGGATCGTCTGGGTGTGCTTGGCCCCTGGGCTTGGACCGTGGGTTCCTGAGGCCTTTGTGCAGGGCTGCAAGGAGCCGGCATCAGGAAGTCCTCCTCCTCTGGTCCCTGCCCTGTGACGTCCTCAGCTGGGTTGACCCCTCCTGGAGTGTGGTCCTCCTGTTGATCGTGTGTGTTGAGTTCAGGGACGTGTGTGACGCGCTCAGGGGCGTGTGTGACGTGCTCAGGGACTCTTCCTCTGAGCTGATCGATGTGTCACCTTATGCGTCTGTCCCCCTCCACCCCTACAATGTACGAAAGGGGTCCTGTTTTCCCGACCACTGTCCCCGGAACCCAAGGATGTCCAGCCCCATAGTTCCTTGCCCAGACCAGGTCCCCCAGGTTGAGGACCCTGTGTGTGGGTGATGATGGCAATGGTGATGGTAGTGATGCTGGTGGTGATGGTGATGATGGTGATGATGGTGATGTTGCCCTACCGGTTTCGGCTGCTACCCGGTCTGGGTGTAGGCGGTCCAGCTTGGTGATGAGGCGCCGTCCCCATCGCAGTTCTGCTGGGCTCTTGCCGGTAGCCACGCATGGTGTTGTGTGTTGGGCTAGTAAAAATTTGGTCAGTCTGTGGTGCCAGTCCCCGCTGATGATGCGCCGGAGTGCGTCTTTGGTCGTCCTTACCATCCGTTTGGCCTGCCCGTTGGTAGATGGATGGAAAGGCGCGGAGGTGGTGTGCCTAATCCAGTTCACCTTCAAGAACGCCTGGAAATCAGCAGCAGTAAACTGAGGCCCATTATCAGACACAATTACGTCGGGGAGGCCATGTGTGGCAAAGAGAGCTCTGAGCACCTGGATTGTCCTCCCCGAGGTCATGTTGGGGACAGGGACTACCTCTAACCACTTGGAGTGACTGTCCACCACTACTAAAAATAGTTGACTCTGGAATGGCCCCGCATAGTCAATGTGAATGCGGGACCATGGCGTGTGTGTGGCCTCCCACCGGTGTACTGGTGCATGTGGCACTTCTGGTCTGGATCTCTGGCACGTATAACAGGCCTTGACCCGATCCTCAACCTCCTTGTCCAACCCGGGCCACCAGAGGTAGCTCCTAGCCAGTGCCTTCATCCTGACCACCCCCGGGTGCCCTTCGTGTAAGGAGTCCAATACCCTGGCACGTAGTGCGGGTGGAATGATGACCCTGCTACCCCAAAGGAGGCACCCTTTGTGTGTGGAGATTTCATCATGTCTAATGAAATAGGCCTGAAACTCTGGTCCCGGGGATTTGTCCTGCCACCCTGTGCAAACCCATGAGTGCACCCTGCCCATGATGTTGTCTGTGGCTGTGTGGCTGGCAATGTCCTTGGCAAGAACTGGGCACTCGGGTAGTTCCTGCAGGGCTAGGATCTGTGTGGCTGGTGCTGGGTCTGGGTCGTGTGTATCTAGGGGGAGCCTACTTAGACCGTCTGCGTGGCCCATCTCCTTCCCTGGCTTGTGTACCAGCTTGCAATTGTATGCTGCAAGGAAGATGGACCACCGGAGCATCCTGGGGGACAGAATCTGGGGGGTTTGCCTGTCTGTGGTGAACAGGCCCAGGAGTGGTTTGTGGTCCGTGAAGACAGTGAACTCCCTGCCATATAAGTAATCATGGAATTTCTTGATTCCTGCCAAGATTGCCAGGGCTTCTTTGTCTATTTGGGCGTAGTTTCTTTCTGCTCCAGACAGTGTCCTAGAATAGTATGCTATGGGGACTTGTGCCCCGTTGGGCTCAAGGTGGCTTAGGACAGCGCCCACACCATAAGGGGATGCATCGGAGTCGATACAAATGGGCTTGGACTCGATGAAATGGGTTACTGTGGACTTGTCCGACAGCAATGCCTTCAGGGCCTTGAAGCTCTGATCATGGGTGGCCGTCCAGGCCCATGTTGCCTGTTTGTCTAGCAGCCTGTGGAGCGGTTCAGCGATGGCTGCCTTGTGTGGGAGGAATGTATGGTAGAAATTCAGCAGATCCAGGAATGCCTGAAGCTCTGCTTTGTTCTTGGGTGTGGGTGCTAGTTTGATGGCCCTTACCTTGGATTCTGTGGGGTGGATTCCCCTGGCGTCTACTCTGAACCCCAAAAATTCTGTGGAAGGAATGCCTATGCTGCATTTTTCCTTTTTGAGTTTGAGGCCAGCTGTGCGCAGCCTTGCCAGCACTTCCCTAAGCCTCCCTGCCAGTTCCTCTGCTGATGCTCCTGCGATCAGGATGTCATCAAAATAGGGGCAGACTCCAGGAATGCCCTTGAGTGTCTTTTCCATAACCTCCTGGAAAATGCCGGGAGCAACGCTGACTCCAAACTGCAGTCTGTTCACCCGGAACGCCCCCCTATGGGTTACTATGGTTTGGATGTCAGCTGTTTCCCTAGTGACCGTGAGTTGCTGGTACGCCTGTGCAAGATCGAGCCTTGCAAAAATGGCACCGCCTTGGAGGGAAGCGAGAACGTGGCTGACTGCGGGAACCGGGTAAGCGTGCGGGTTTAGGGCGCAGTTCACCGAGCACTTATAGTCAGCGCAGATCCTTATTTCCCCGTTGGATTTGAGGGGGGTCATGATGGGGGTTTCCCACTCCCCTCCATCTACAGGCTCTATGATTCCCTGGGCCACCAACTTGTCTAGTTCGCACTCGATTTTGTGTTTGAGCGCAAACGGGACTCGCCGCGGCCGGACCCTAACGGGGGAGACGTTTGAGTTAGGCTTGAACGATATGGGGCCCCCGGTGTACTTGCCTAATGACCCGTCGAAGACGTCGGCGAACTCCCGGCAAACGGCCTCAACAGAGTCCCCCTGGATCAGATGGATCCCGGATACTGAGATTCCCAGGGCCTCAAACCAGTCCAGCCCGACCAGGCTGGCTCTGCGGCCCTCTACCACTACAACGTCCAGGTGCCCTTCGTGACCCTTAAACCCCACTGAAATGGTGGCCTCCCCCTTCACCTTGACCGGAGAATTTTGAAAATCGGTCAGGGTTAATTTAGTAGGCCGTAATTTAATCCGTTGCTTGCTCCGGCTAATTATGTGGTTAAGGGTCTCGTCCGAAATAATCGAGACCGCTGATCCGGAGTCAAGCTCCATGCTGCAAGGGATACCTTGCAAACGGATTGTTAATCTAATTTTGGGTTTGAGCAGCCGGCGGCTACCCGTGTGGTTAATGGCCAGCCAGCTCTCGACATAGCCAATTTTTGTTTTGGTGGGGGCCCCAGTACCTTCGAACGGCGGTTCCTCTGGCTGCAGCTCGTGGATCTCCTCTCGGGGGCGGCGGCTACGGCAGACGGCGGCTATGTGGCCTGTTTTCTTGCAGGCCCGGCACGTGGCGGACCAGAACTTGCAGAGGCTGCGCATGTGGTTCCCACCACACCCTGCGCACCTCTGGGGAATGGCAGTGTTGCTGGGAGGCCTGGGCCTGTCTGGGCATCTGGCTCGCTGGTCGGGGGTTGACTTCTGCTGGAGGAGGTCGATGCTCAGGTTGTCCTTCTTGGTGGCCCCTTGCCGGTGGACGCTGGTTTCCTGGTTGCCGGGCCGGGTTCCCTGGCAGGCTTGGACGGCCCCGCAGGCCGCTTCGTGGGCTTGGATGGCGTCCTCGGCTTCCTGGAGAGAGACCTCCTCTCTTTCGAACAGGCGCTCCTGCAACTGCCTGTCGCGTAGGCCGCAAATCAGCCGGTCCCGTAGTCGCTCCTCCAAATTTGTGAACCTGCAAGCGACGGCAGCTTCCAGTAGTGTGGCGAGGAAGTCGGCGCCGGTCTCGTCAGGGCGCTGGTCCCTTTTCTCGAATTGTGACCGTGCGGCCACCTTGGAGCACCGGGGCCTGAAATGTGCGTTGAGCCTGGCCACGAGGTCTCGGTACGCGACGGTGTTGATGGCCTCCTGGGGGAACAGGTTCGAGGCGACTTCCAGCAGCGCTGGTCCCCCAAGGCAGAGCAGGGCGGCCGCCTTTGCACCGTCCTCCGATATCTGATTGAACCGCATGTACAGTTCAACGTGAGCCAGGTAACGGGTCCAGGTTTCAGGGCAGTGGGTCTCGAATTCACAGGGTTGTCCGGCTCTAGCCATGGCGGCGGTTGGTCGTGGATGTGGCGCTTGGCATTGCCGGTTCAGCTGGCGGTCGTTGGGGGAAGAAGGAAAAATACCTTTCCCTTCAGCTCGTGGAGCGTTTCCCCAGTGACTTCAGCTCTTGGTCGGCAGCAATCCCACCCTCGTCGCCACTATTGTGTAGTGGGTCCGACGCAAAAGAGACGCCAGCCGGTGTGTGAGTTCAGCTCTTTATTGGAAGGGGAAGTGAACTGAGGAATGAGGGCTACCTGGCCTCCTTATATACCTGGCCAGGTAAGCTAACAGCCAATGGGGTTGGCCCTAGGTTTCCCGCCGAAACTGTCCAGGCCAACGCCCCCTGATGGCTGTTGCTATGCAGATGCCTGCATACATGACAGTCATGTTTATCTTTTATTTTTGAAAGAGCTTCATAATTTGTTTAAAATCTTTTTTTTAAAAAAAGATGGTGCAGATAAAGAAGAATGAGTCATATCTGAGACAGTATAAGACTTGGGAAAAGTTTATTTGCTAATGTTGCTCAAAACCCTGAAGAAATGCACAGTTACCATTTTCTACTGATGCGTTTTTCCCCAAGAGCAATATTTAAAATATAGCAGTAAATTCCTCTGAAACTATTTAGCTATAAGCCTCTAAAATGTTTTGCAGAATTCTCATCTTGAATAAGCCAGGCCTATCTATGGACCCACTTCAGTGCTAAGCTTACTGAGCTAAAAGTTTAGAAATGTGATGCTGTAGAGAGTAAGGATCTTGATAGAGATTTTATTTATTTCATTTATATGCCACCCATCTCATTGTCAAGTGACATAGGCAGAAGCTGTTGCCTAGACAAAAGGGCTGAAACATTTTTTATGTTCCACATCCAAATAACATTCAGAAGTGACTCAAACAGACACCTCTCTAATTGACTGAACTACAAGAAGGAAAGGTTGACTCAGCCTTCCATCCTTCCGAGGTAGGTAAAATGAGGACCCAGATTGTTGGGGGCAATAAGCTGACTTTGTAATAATGCCGCTTGGGGGGGCCCAAAAGCCCTAATAAGCAGGCATATACTTAGAATGAAGGCTATTGCTAAGCACATTGGTTTGTGCTTAAATTGTAAGCCGCCCTGAGTCTTCGGAGAAGGGCGGGATATAAATGGGATTAAAATAAAAAAATAAATAAAATAAAATATACAGTATAATCAGATTTGCAAGGTTCTGTTATAATAGACAGTCTCAATAAATGTAATTTTAGCCTTCCTGCAGAGCTGATTTCATGATATGGTCTTCTTAGTGGGGCTGGCTGGGGGACATAACTCAATAGCCAAAGGGAATGTTCACATACAAATTAACCATAGATACTTTCTTTGTTAATAATCTATAAATAGCACAATTAGCATCTTAAGAAATGAGAGAGAAGTTGAACAAATGTATCAGTTTAGGATTTTCTTTCCAGGAAGGAGGAAGATACGAATTAGACATGATGTCTTCTAATTCATTTTCTACGCAAATAATGAAATGAATAAAAAGAATTATATGATCATGGTAAACTAGATATGTTTAGCATAAGCTACTAACACAAGAATTCTGTATCATAGTGTTAGGCTTCTATAATATCGCTATATACTTATGTAGGATGCTACAGAAAAGTATTCAAGAGATGACAATATGAAGCAAAGAAATACAGTAAAAAATCATTGCTTATTACAAATATACAAATATATATTTCATTAACTTCATGAAAAATCATGTATTTCTTACCTGCATTAATACAAATATCAATATGCATTTTGGAATGCATTTTTCCCTAATCATCCACAGATCAGGACAAAAAAAAATACAAATCTATTGATCTGCAACGTGTTTTACTGCTCTCTGAAATATGAACACCAGTTCCTAAGAAACAGGGAAAAGCAGGGGGGAAAGATCAATTAAAATGCAGTTTTGACATATTCTTTTTAAAAAATGCACAGAGTTTTTTTTAATACAAAGAGCATCACAACTACATTATTATTCAGCTTGTGTTTTAATTGCAAGTTATTTATAATGTCAGATCTCAAAGGGCAACTCCCTTAATCTTACCTGGAGGCCTGAACTGAAAAAAGAGAGAGTTTTATATGACACGTATGAATAGCACATCTAATAGAATGAAAATGCTCGAAGAAGTTGTTTCTCAGTCTTTGCCTATCAGTTTTTCCCAATTTCAGCCAGTTCTCACCAGTTCGGTAGAACTGGTAGCTAATTTTTTGTTGCCCAGGCTCAGGATGGACTTCCAGAAGTGGCATCCACACAAGAGAACCAGTTGTTGACATATTTGACTCCCACCACTGCCCATTTCTCCTCCATTCAAACTTTTCCTAGCTTTCTCCAACTGCTGTTCTGAATCTTCAATCTTTCAAATAACTGATGAAAAGATTTTTTATGATAGCTAGTAGGTGGGGAGGGGAAGGGTGCCTTCAAGCCAGTCCTGATTCCTGGCAAATGCCTGGAGAACTCTCTGAGGTTTTTTCTGGCAAGGTATTTCAGAAATGGTATGCCATTGCCTCCTTCCTAGAGCTAAGAGAAAGTGACTGGCCCAAGAGAAGAAATAATGGATAAAAACTAATCAAAGAGAGAAGCAACCTGGAATTAAGGATTTTTTTTTCTAACAGTGAGGACAATTAACCAGTAGAACAGCTTGCCTTCAGAAGTTGTGGGTGCTCCATCACTGGAGGTTTTTTTTAAGAAGAGACTTACTTTCATGTAAGTCACTTGTCTGAAATGGTGTAGGGTCTCCTGCTTGAGCAGGGGGTTGGACTAGAAGATCTCCAAGGTCCTCTCCAGCTCTATTCTACTTGAGAACACCCAGCAAGCTGTGTGTGGACTAGAACCAGTGCTGGGATTCAAATATGTGAACAACAGGTTCTCTGTGTGGATGCCACTTCTGGAAGTCCATTCTGGGCCTGGGAAACAAAAAAAATTAGCTACCGGTTCTGCCAAAGTGGTGCGAACTGGCTGAGTCCCACCACTGACTAGAACTCATGATCTTCTAGGAAACTGAATGATTAAACCAAACTGACTCTCTTCTATTATACTGTTTTTACCCTAATCTGTAGTCTTCACATCTTATTCACTGGCATTACACAGAGAAATTGTTTATTTATTTTATTTATTAAATTTATATGCTACCCATCTCACCAGTAAGACAACTCTGGGTGGTTTACAAATGATAAAAAAGATAAATAATTAAAATTTAAAAAGTTACATAAGAGTTAAGGTCAAGCAGATAGATGACATGGCCGTGAGGTCTTCTTATTCTGTCAATCATCCCCATTGGGACTAAGCCAAGTGGCAAAGCCAGGTTTTTAGACCCCTGTGAAAGGCCAGGAGGGTGAGAGCAGATCTCACCTCCAATAGTAGACTATTCCACAGTGTGGGTGCCACAGCAGAAAAAGGTCTTCTCCTTGATCCCAACAGCCAAAATTCCTTAGAAGACAGGGTCTGCAGCAAACCCCTTCCACTGGACCAAGCGTGCCAGGCTAATCCCATTGGGGTGAGACAGCTCCTCAGATTCCCCTGCTATTATTTTTGGTAACTAGAAATAAGTATCAGAAGTTCATCTGTTCCTGAGAGCTATTTTGTAATTGTTTCCCATATGCTGCGATGAATAGCTCAACCTAAAGAAATGTTCCAGTTCAGCTCCCATGCTGAAAGGTGAAAACCCTTTCCCTTTTATTTGATGCATACCGACCACTGTCCACAGATTCTACAGCCTATCCACACTCAGCCGTTAACAATAGCTGTATGTCAACTGAAAGGGCAATATAATTTCAATTAAAAACTCAATAAAACATCCATAATGTAAAATTAAAATATGTAAAATTAAATAGAACCAGTTTAGAACAAATAAACCGATGCTGTTTTACATCCTCCATCAGCTCCATAATAATTTAAATGGTATCTACCCAACAGAGTTACATTCTTTTTTCCCCCCATTCTTCTTCCTCCTCCTCCTCCTCCTCTCCTCCTCTGTGATCCATGCTCATTAAAATTTCATAGGCAGCTTTATGCGCTCTGGCTGAGAACAGCATCCAGTCAATGTGTATTAGAGGTACGGTGGAGAGAGCCAGTGAGAGACGAGCAGATCTCAAGTGGGAAGCATTTATGCAACAAATAACCTTTCTTGGGACAGCTCAGGAGGGAATTAGCTATTTATCCTTTGAATTTTTTATGCCTTGCAGCATTGTCTGCGTGAGGAATTGGAACAGAGACTCTGACAACAGCCTCCAAGGCAAAACCAGTCTGATGATGTATGGACTCATCCAGTTTGCAGGAACCTTATGGCCACTGAGATATTTTAAAGTCAGATGTGACTAAATTGGGCTATCCCAGCCATTATTTATTTAAGTGCATGTGGAAGATCACTGTTTCCATTGGTTAAATATCCTTTTGGTCTTCAACAGGATTCTGGGCACAACTGAGTCAAATGCTGAGACTTTCATTTTGAGTTCTAAGCCTATACTATTCAAAAGTGCAATTTTCAGGGTATCTGTATATTTGGTCTTTTTTGTCACATCCAGAACATGAATTTGCCCAATCTAGGTAAACAGGATTAATGTGGACCATCACTGCCATAGTTACTTTTTCAGATGTTTCTCTAATTTTCCATCTGTAGATCAGTGTTAGCCTTTTAATCTGGGGAACAATAGCATATCATAGAACTAATTTGTTTTGGATGACTGCTATGACTCCTACTAATAGAGAGGGTTGGTTGCATTTGTGACTTTATTGGGTGACTGAAATTATTTCCTAGACATTTTTATTTGTTCTTATAACCCAGCCTGTGTAAAAAGTTACTCGTTGTTAGTAAGGACTTTCTTTCTTCTAAGTAGATGTGTTATTCTCCAGCAGACTTTCCTGGAGGCTAGCATGACATTGTCTCTGGCTTTTTGGCTCAGCTCTTCAGGCATTTGGAGCTGGATATTGTTTGCCTTTGCAATTTTACTTCTACTACCACTTTGTTTGATCCTTCTCCTTTTGAGACTTCCTCCTTTCTGTATGTCACATGCAAATAGGTGAGCTTGATTATGAATGTACATATGGAAAATATGGACAAAGGGGAACAAATGCACAAGTCTAGGTTTCTCTTTTCCTCTTTCCATGCAAGCAAAATTGCCTAAACAAAATCTAACAGGGAGTAGGAGAGGCCAGAAGCAGAACAGCAGGGTCTACAACAATTCGCTGTGGCCAACTCGCCACCACCAACTCGCCACCGCCAACTTGCCATGGCCAACTGGCTGCAGGACAAACTCACTGCGGGACAAGAGTTACACTAATATCAAAGACATGGTGGAATAGAATCATTAAAGAAAGGATGAAAAGGGAGGTTAAAGCTGAACCAGAGGGAACTGTGAATGGCAAAAATTAAAATAATTTTTATTTATTTAAAATAATTAAACAGAATTGTTAAATTGTCCTGCAGTGAGTTGGCTGCAGTAAGTTGGCTGTGGCGAGCTGGCTGCAGCAAGCTGTCCCATTCCAGAGCAGCACTCCTGTCAGGATCCACCCCAATCCACATTTTAGGGAAACAAAAACTCTTGGAGTCAGTTCTAGTCCAAAAGGAATTTTTACTAGGACATGTTTGGTTCTGGAAATACAAGACAGGACCTGGTATTGTTTTACAGATTGAAACTTTATAAAGAGTTCCCAGTTCAACCCCCCTTCCCTCAACCCCATTTGGTCAGCCCCCCATCATTACTTCGTGTCATCCCTTTCCTGGGAAAAAGGAAACTTCGGATCTTTTACGATTATTGCCTTCTTCCTTTACAGTTTCAAATGGAGACACAGGCCAGATGCCTTCTTCCCTAACCCTCCCCTTTGTTCCCCCTGTTCAAAAGGTTTCCCTTGGTCTTTGAAATAACCTAAGGCAGGCTGAATCCACATCCGCTCCTCCTTCCTCAGGAGATGGCAGAATCCGGGGTGGGGGGGGGAAAATAATGTTTTAAACATACATTTATGAATGTGATATAAGTGGATTCTGACAACTCCCCTCAAACACTCTAAATGATAGGATTTATGAAGTGATAAAACTCATTAGCTGACTACTCAGTCATCCTACTTTTCAAACCACTTTCTCCTTTATTCATATATGGCAAGAAAAAAACACTGTGAAGCAGAAAGCACTAAAAAAATCTATCAAATCCCTGAATTACCTTTGGAATTCTTTCCAAAATGTTCTGAAGGTACCTGATTCCATCTGACAATTGAGTTTGAAGAGCTGATTCAGAGGGGTTAGTCAATAAAATCTCCTTCTTTGTTCTTATTTCCAAAAGCATCTCTCTCTGGATATTTCCAAGAAAGGTTTCAGATTCCTTTAAGCTTCTAGCTGAGCCTTGTATGGGTAAAATGTTTCACAGGAACAAAGAGGGGTGCTGTATTTATTTAATTTTGCTGGTAGCTTTCACGTTTCTCCTTGTGCACACTGCCAACTATTTATATGTTGTTATTTCTTCCTAGTGTACTGGTTAAATTGTAAGTTAAGTGGGTTATTACAACCCTAGGGTACCATTCACCACAATATTTTTCTGTGCATGTTCCATTAAGATGAATAGGAATTATGCCAGTGCATTAATCTTTATATTAAAGTAATTATCATTCCTACAAATATGCCTGGCAAGTTATAGCACTGCATATTATCATTCCAAAGACTACTGCAGCATATTCCACAAATTCAGAGCTTTCATAAGGAACAATAAATCTCCTAGCCATCAAACGGGCCCAGGAACTTGTGAGCATAGGGCACAGTTAAAAAAAGTATTTCATCACATATGTGTTTTTGCATCTGCCTCAATATTTTAAGCCTTTATGCTTTTGCTGATTGCATAAAAATTTATAAAACCACTAGCCACAAAATCAGACCAAAGTGTAACCAATCAATTCTCCATGACCATATACAGCCTTTACTTGAATGAGAACTAGCAAACTAATAGCAACAAGGATGGGGAGAATCACTCTTCTGGAATTGCTTTGATTAGCGTCATGCAGAAAAATTGTCCCAAATTCTTATTTAATTTGATGAAAAAGAGTGTGTTTTAAAAAGACATTTTGATAAAAATAATTATAATCCAAAGTTATGGCTGCCACATGTCTGAATAATGTTCTTTTTGTCTTCCTGTCCTCTTTCTGATAGGTGTGGACTTAAAATCGAATATTGTCCAGCTTCTTAAGTGTCTTTTTAATGTTTTCACAACAGCATTCATTCAAATATTTTGTGTAAATTATCTGCTTTTTTCTTTTCCTTGTCCATCAACAGCTTAGATTTACATTGTTTAATTTATTTCCAGATTCCAGAAATCAGTTTCAATCCAATCCCTTTAAATCTATGATCTGAAAATCAAATAATTTGTCTGTGGTGAAATTTTAAAAAGCATGTCATCATTGATTCTGTAGTATTGCTAGCATGTGTTTTTGAAAATAAAGATTTGTTGGAAAAATATTGCAACTGAAAAAAAATACACATATAGGGCTGGAAGTTTTGGGGGGTTGTTGTTTTGTTTTGCTATTTGCTGTTTTTCACTGTAATTTTTGTCACATATGCCAAGGAAATTACACAGTTAATTTAATGTTAAATGTTCTCCCCCACCTTTCCAGTTGTTCATGGCTTCCTTTGTTCAGATATTGGGTGACTCTACCCAAAGTGTGTGTGCATTTTTCATTGTGCAATAGGCCATAACTGATTCAAACTGAAGATTCAAGAAGGAAAGTTAAGTTAAAGTTCATGATTTAAAGACTGAATAAAATGGGAGAGGAGGAGGGAATACTCAAATAGCATAGGAGATAGGGGTATTTGTTTGGATGTGTGTATATTTTGGTCAATTCAGAGAGAGAAAATGTTAGCTTCTACTCTAGAAATCCCATTTTCGTCTCCAACCATTCTCACTTTTCCCTTTGCCTGCCTACTTGTAGCTTTTAATAGATTCCATGGCACACATACATTGTCCTTCAGTCAAAAGCAGTTTTGTACCCATAACTTGCATTATCCTTCAAAATTTGGCAGAGCTTGTCTCTCATCAATTTAAAATATTTTCTTAATATCTTAAATTTTTCATAACAATCATTTTCAGGTTTCCTTAAATGTATTAAAGAGTACCAACATAGTAAGACAATATTAATATTTTTATTTTTATTATTATTATTATTATTATTATTATTATTATTATTATTATTATTATTATTATTATTATTATTAATAAAGTTGGAAGGGACCTTGGAGGTCATCTAGTCCAACCCCCTGCTCAGGCAGGAAACCTTATACCATTTCAGGCAAATGGCTGTCCAGTCTCTTCTTAAAAACATCCAGTGTTGGAGCATTCACCACTTCTGGAGGCAGGTTGTTCCACTGGTTAATTGTTCTAACTGTCAGGAAGTTTCTCCTTAGTTCTAGGTTGCTTCTCTCCTTGACTAGTTTCCATCCATTGCTTCTTGTCCTGCTTTCAGGTGCTTTGGAGAATAGCTTGACTCCCTCTTCTTTGTGGTAGCCCCTGAGATATTGGAACACTGCTATCATGTCACCCCTCACCCTTCTCTTCATTAAACTACACATACCCAATTCCAGCAACCGTTCCCTATATGTTTTAGCCTCCAGCCCCCTAATCATCTTTGTTCCTCTTCTCTGTACCCTTTCTAGAGTCTCGACATCTTTTTTTCATCGTGGTGACCAAAACTGGATGCAGTATTCCAGGTGTGGCCTTACCAAAGCATTGTAAAGTGGTATTAGTACTTCACTTGATCTTGATTCTATCCCTCTGTTAATGCAGCCTAGCACTGTGTTGGCTTTTTTGGCAGCTGCAGCACACTGCTGGCTCATATTGATGTGATTGTCTACTAAGACTCCGAGATCCCTCTCACAGTTACTACTATTGAGCAAGGTACCACCTATACTATACCTATGCATTTGATTTTTCCTGCCTAAATGTAGAACCTTACTTTTTTCACCATTGAATTTCATTTTGTTAGATAGTGCCCATTGTTCGAGTCTGTCCAGATCCTTCTGTATCTTAAGCCTATCGTCTGGAGTATTGGCTATTCCTGCCAGCTTGGTGTCGTCTGCAAATTTGATGAGTTCCCCATCTATCCCCTCATCCAAATAATTAATGAAGATATTGAAGAGCACTGGGCCCAGAACAGAGCCCTGGGGCACCCCACTACACACTTCCTTCCATGTAGACGCGGTTCCATTGAGGACCACACGCTGAGTACAGCCTGTCAGCCAGCTACGAATCCATCTGGTGGTGATGCTATCTAACCCACATTTTTCTATCTTATCAAGTAGTAGGTTGTGATCTACTTTATCAAATGCCTTACTGAAGTCCAAGTAAATTATATCTACAGCATTCCTCTGGTCCACTAGTGTTGTCACTTGGTCAAAGAATGTAATAAGATTTGTCTGGCATGATCTGTTTTTGACAAACCCATGTTGACTTTTAGTGATGACTTTGTTTGCATCAAGGTGTTCGCTGATTTGTTGTTTGATTATCTTTTCCAGAATCTTCCCAGGTATTGAGGTCAGGCTGATAGGTCTGTAGTTTCCTGGATCTATTTTTCCCCTTTTTTGAAGATATTAAAGGAAGCTGGCATCTTAATACAACACTATTAGTTCTATATTCCAGAGTATATCTTAAACAAACTAATAAAAGAATATCTTACAATTTCCCCAACCACTCTTTTATTGAAGATACTTGTTTATCACTCCACTATTAAAAGCATAAACTATTGTAACAACTGTTATCATAATTAATATTGTATTTTTACCCAGAGAGATATAACATTAACAAGATAAACATCTTTAACAAGTACCTTTTGCATGGACAACCAGTTGCCTTGAATTAGTGCACCTTCTTTAACTAATTTCAGAGATGATAAACCTAATTTCATCACTTACACATAAAGCACAACTAGTTTCCTATTTTGCTATATTATCTTCATCCTTTATCTTCATTCTCTTCTGTTTTTCATTCTTCCTTGATCTCTATCCTCTTTCCTTCTCCTCTTCCTCCACCCATTTCTTTTTCTTCCTTCTTCTGTACCTCTTTCTGTATTCTCTTCCTTCTTTTCCTTCTCCCATGTCTAATAAAGCAGTGTAGTGCAATCACAATTAAATTTAAAATGCAACTTCATAAATACATGCCAATGTTGCCTTAGCATTTTAAAAAAGGGAAAGATTTGTAACATTGAAGTTTTCTTTATAAGAGGCTGGGGCAAATAAATAATTATAAAATGTAAGTGACATTCCCAAATGTGAGGTTGCACTGTGATTATGAAGTTGACATTCTGGGAGGGCTTGGTAAATAAGTATCAATTACTGATGTCTACCATCTTCAGCTAATTTGCAGAGGAAGAAAAATATATTCTCTGTGCTATATAAAATGATAGCAGGATTTATGCCACTGTCTGGTGCACTAGCAGTCCTGTCAGTAAATGAGAAAAGAGTGTTTGCAGCCTGAATTATGGCCAAGTTTATTGAGGATACACGGCATAGCAGATGCTCTTTTGCAAAACATCTTTATTAAATGATCCTTTTGAAAGAAGTTGAGAGAGTAAGAGAAATAGCTCCATATTAGAAGCTAAAAGCTTTCAGAAAAATATGCCAAATAACAAATCTGTCTGGCCTTTGAGTTGTAAATATTTTTGCTGCTCCATCTGCATATGATCATACCATCCTGTTATGGTACAGGTGTGATTTTTAAAAAAAATTAATTTATTCCCATTGAAATAAATACATGATTTATTTATTTTGCCTCTTAATGGCCTACTTTTCTTCCTTCATGACATCTGTGGAGTTGCCCTCCAACGTTGACCAAAGTCGAAATTATTTATGAGCAAATTTAAAAGCAAATGACTGTGTCTTGGGATAGCAGCAGAAAACAGAGAACTGAAGAATACAAATATTGGACTTGGATCTGAGAGAGATGAGTACAGCAAGCCGAGCTCCCTGGGTGTCTTTCTGAATGTCAGTGTCTCTAAATATAACCTGCCTAATACAGCTAGTATAAAGATTTAATGAGATAATTTCACATATCCCATCTAGGAGACAAATAAGCACACCATTAGGTTTATTTCTGAGGAAAGCTATATGGTTTCACATTGGCTTGTCTGGGAATTCAAGTTTTATTTTATTGATGGTTTATTTGAAGGGCCAGGTTGGGCTTGATCATTCTGGAGAAAGCCTAACCATATGGTGTCAAAGAATTGACACTAATTTGATGGTATATGGTCATTACTGTGGTCTACACCTTCCTCCTTTGTTTGATTTATAACCCAAATTTCTGCTCTGATAGGCACTCTAAGCACTTCCAGTCAAAATCATTGTTAAGACAGAGATATTCTCTTGTACTATTCTGGGACACTTGAGAAATGTGCAGAGAAGCGGGAGGGTCTTCTTTATGTGTTTGTTTTAACCAGACATTGAAGACACTTTTATGTAATAGGCTTTTAATGCTTCACATCTACTTTTGTTGCAGTTAGTCTTAATGTAGTCTTCAGCTGATGGTTTGCATTTTGCTTTGTTTAAAATGCGATTATATCCTGTTCTTGCTTTTGATAATTTGTTACACCTGAGGTTTTTTTTTGCAGCTTATATCCAATCAATTTCTGTTATAACATTATGCCACTTTTGTCATTTTACTCATTTCAAGGGCCAGATTTTGGTCTCTTCAAATTGTTCACCCTGGATCAGGTTTCCAGAACTTGCTTAATCCTATTCAGTTCTAGATCTGGACTGTGATTTGGAGAAACGGAGCTTTTGTTCTCAGCGGTAGGATGCTCTCTGTTGCCTTTTTAAAAACATATCTCCAATTAGGGATCTGTTTCCTTAGGCTTCACAAGTTTGAGGGCAAAGTTTTGTCTGAATCCAGCACGAGAGACTTCTTCTACTCATTTCGTACTCCACCTTTTTGTCCAAGTGATCATTTGCCCTGTACACCGCCCTGAGTCCTTCGGGAGAAGGGCGGTATAGAAATATTAATAAATTAAATTAAATTAAATTAAAGAGCTTCTTCACCAGCAGTCTCCAAGCTTTCAATCATCTTTTGCCCTTACAGTTTTGCCGAGACCCACCCTTATCAGTGTGCTGAGTGTGCAGGGCCCAATTGATATCTGAGGGACCACCTAACACTCTGTGATTGGGGTCACTGATGGCATTTAATTGAAGGGGTCACTGAGATGAGGACAGACCTATTGATTATTGAGTCCAACCTTCTTCCCCGACCCGCTCATCACTATGCTGTTTAGTAAAATGATTTTTTTAAAAAATATTTTTGACATAGTTCACCCAGGATCTCCACTTGAAACACGTTGGAGCTCCAGAACAACCAGTTACGATGATGTTTGAACTGAGACTATTAGAGCAGCGCCCTCTGATTCAGATAGTTAATCATTCTGAATTACAGGTAGTCCTCTACTTACAGTCATTTGTTTAGTGACTGTTTGAAGTTACAAAGGCACTGAAAAAAGTGACTTATGAATGTTTTTCACACTTATGACTGTCGCAGCACCCCAATGGTCACACGATCCAAATTTGAATGCTTGGCAACTGGTTCATATCTATGATGGTTGCAGTGTCCCGGGGTCATTGTGATCTCCTTTTGTGACCTGCTGACAAGCAAAATCAATGGGTTAGCCTGATTCACTTAACCACCATTTTACTAACTTAACAACTGCCATGATTCACTTAACAACTGTGGCAAGAAAAGTTGTAAAATGGGGCAAAATTCACTAAACAACTGTCTCGCTTAGCTACAGAAATTGTGGGCTCGATTGTGGTCGTAAGTCAAGGACTACCTGTATTCCAATCCACTTCCAAATTTCATCTACATCTGGGATGATCCTGCAAGGCCACAAGGAGTGGGGAGGACTCTGAGGGGCAAAACTACTATCATTCACCATTAATTACTTTCCCCAAATATCCTTCTTTGGATTTCCATTGGAAGGTAAAGGGTGGCCTTCAAGAAACATTTACCATTTCCACCTTTAACTGCTGCCCCCAAACCCCAAATAGTCCAAAACTGTGCCACTAAAATTAGGCCGTCTCTTGTGGGAGTTTGCACATGTGCTCAAGGAACTAAAACTATCCCTACTGAATGAGCAGCCTGCCTGTGACAATCTGTTCCACTCTTTCAGCCACCAGAAGGTCCGTCCCTTCCCTGCAAGCTATACAGTACTATGATTATCACACTTTTCTGGTTTTAATCTACCTTGACCATTATTAACCACTTGCTCTGAACGTGTATGGAGATTCTCTTGAGCTGAAGAAGCTTCTTGGATGAGAAGCGAAATGTCTTCAAAGAAAAACAAGAAAGTCCAGTCATCTCGTGTAAAAACTTCTTTGGGACATTTGCTCTGGACTATAAAAGGCCACCCTGGCTTTCTTTGGTGGCTTCTCATCATGTCCTCTTCATTTCTACCTGGGAACTTTAGTCCTTCCTCTGTGGACATGAGGCTTAATAAAAATCATCTCCTCCCTTCATCAGGTTGAATTAGAGCCATAACAAGCCTCTGACCAATTCAACCACCTGTTGACTTAAGCCTTAGTGATAATAAATTCCTTTGTTGCTTTCCGTTTATCAGCTTTAATAGGCTGGCAGTATTATTTGTGTATCCCCAAATCGTGAATATGCCAACTAATCTTTGTGAGCATTACCAAAGGAGTGGAGAACAAACTCACACTGCTGGTGATTTTTACTGCCTTTTGTGTCACACGTGAGGCTAACATAAATCATCCAGATAAAGGCTGTAACTCCACGTTAGTGCACGCTGCAGTTTATTGCCAATGGTTAAGCTTTGTGAAAGTGCTGCAGTATTTCAGAGCCAGCTACCAAGCAGGAAGTGCTGATTACAGATGCTTTGCAAGGAGTGATAATAGGATAATAAATTACTGCAAGGGAGGGACAAACTTTGGGGGGGCTAGAATTTTTTTTATTATTATTACATTTATATCCCGCCCTTCTCCGAAGACTCAGGGCGGCTTACAAGCTTAGCAGTAGCCTTCATTCTATGTATATGCCTGCTTGTTAGGGCTTTCACACACACCCCAAGCGGCATTATTACAAAGTCAGCTTAATTGCCCCCAACAATCTGGGTCCTCATTTTACCTACCTCGGAAGGATGGAAGGCTGAGTCAACCTTGAGCCTGGTGGGACTCGAACCTGCACTAATTGCAGGCAGCTGGTGTTACTTAAGGAGGCATTAGCCCACTGCTCCACCAAGGCTCATACATTATTGCACCTATTTATGTACCAACAATTTTTAGTACGCAGAGTAATAAGTTGTCAATGGTACTCAACCACTGCTGTTACAGTTGTTGACATAGAAGTCTCTATACATTTTGGACAAATGGAACTGCTAAATCTTGAACAAGACAGGAAGGCTCCACGTTCACTATTTCTTTAGGCTGATCCAAGGGCCCTTCTCTTGGTAACATCGGTTGAGCAGCTAACCTGAGCATGACAATTCAGGATACACACAATCAACTCACTTACCCAGTGCCACAATTTTATCTTTTGAACATGGCACTCACTCTTATTTCATTTCTGGGCTTTGTGTCATGTCCTGCCTTGTCCTTTTTGTTTTCAGTTGCCACGAGATAGCTGGACACAGATGTTATAATTTTAAGATCCGGTACACTATTGACCCACAGCTGATGCTAAAACAAATGCTGAAGAAGGCTATGGTACAGGCAGCTGTCAGCAGGGAGCCAGGACATGGGCTGGGGAAGGGAACTACCCATCCGGCAGTACCAGAAATGAAAGAATACCCTAAGGATGACACCAGAGAACAGTCAAAACATCCATCTGGGTATTAATAAAATCATAGCCAAAGCAAGAAAATCTGCATTTCCTGCCTTACAGGGATCCAATTGTCAGATGTGATGGGCCAAGGCCAGGATCAGGTTGAGGATTGGTTGCTGCTCAGAATTAATGCTCCAAATTAAATCCAGGGTTCACTCAACCTAATGAGCATCAATTGTTAATTGTGCCATCCAGTAGATGTAAAATGTACATTCATAACCATTTCACAAGAATACCTTTGTGCAGATTCAGAAATTCAGGCAATGAAAACGATGTGTTTGGCTAGTTCCTAAGAAAAAGTAATTGGTAATAAATTGAAATGTAGAATGGGAAAATTAAGCTCCTCTAGAACTTTAAGACAGGATTAAGGGTGTCTCTTTCTCCTCCTGCAACCAAAGATACGCTACACAGATACCAATGCTTCTTTCTATAATCAGCAGACCCAACAAAAATGCTTTTTTTTTTAGAACATGAAGATCCCTCTCCTGGTGTATGCCATGAAACTGTTAGTGCCTGAAGACAAAATTATCAAGATTGCAGAAAATAATCTATTGAGAGATACCATTTTAATTTAAACACCCCTACATAATCAATCAATCAATCAGAATTTTCAGCTCTCCTAACACATTCCCCATCTTCTAATACAATCACACAGGTTTCTGACCATTCCAGTATTTGAGGGGCTGCCACAAAGAAGAGGGCATCAAACTATTCTCCAAAGCATCAGAAGGCAGGACAAGAAACAATGGTTGGAAACTGACCAAAGAGAGAAGCAACCAGGAATTAAGGAGAAATTTTCTAACAGTGAGGACAATTAAACAGTGGAACAGCTTGCCTTCTGAAATCAGGGGCACTCCATCACTGAAGGTTTTTAAAAAGAGACTAGACAGTCACTTGTCTGAAATGGTATAGGTTGTCCTGCTTGAGCAGGGGGCTGGACTAGAAGACCTCCAAGGTCCCTTCCAGCTCTATTCTATTCTATTCTGTTCTGTCCTGTCCTGTCCTATTCTACTGTATTCATACACCCAGTTCCAATTGCTTAATAGACCAGCTTGTAGCCTGTGCTTCATAAGATAAGAAAAGAACCTTTTGCCTTCTGAAAAACAAGCAGTCTGCATCAATTGGTGGCAATTGGTGAATAAACTGAATCACTGATGTGCAAAGCTGTCCACATTCGTACAGCTGTTTCTTGAAATATGTGGTAGAAGGGCTTCTTAATTATTTGTGTTTGTTTGTTCCAGGATCTGATATCCTACCGGCCAACATGTCAGAATGAAAAATAGAGTCATGGTTTATTTACTTGATGTGCTATATGCACCACAACAGACAAAACTTTATTTCCTTATTTAGGTTTCCTAACCGTGCCCCCAAAATGTTCTCTATTTTTCAAGCCCTATATGGGTATTGTGAAATCAACAAGACATTGTGAATGAAGCCGTTGTAATTTATGAACCAGAAGATTATAGAGGGTAAATTCAGTCCTGTAGACAAGATTGACTTGAAGGCACAAAATCAATTAATTAATTAAACCAAAACAATTCTTCAATTATCTTTTCTTTTCCCCTCTATTGTTCTCAGTGTTTGTGTAATTCTAAATAGGTTGGTAGAGATCATGATGTCTTTTGTGTAAAATTTAAATAATAAAATATTGATACCTTGCTTTCTCAAACTTGATACTTTGTCCATAGAAGGATTATGGAAGAAGGATTATGCAAGCAAAATTGGTTCCAAACACATAAGAATACAGTGTTTCTTACAGCAACATCCACTGATATCTCAGCTATAATCTTTTGATCACAAAAGATACCAGTTTGACTTCCCACAAGGAAACTGATTGCAAAAATCATCCAACAGGAAGAACTGTTATTTCATTTATCTTTTCTCAGCTCTTCTATCATTTCAGAAGATTTGAATTATTTTAGCATCTGCATTGTCTCTTTAGTTGCCAACAGATTATTTACAAAAGCTTGAAGGAGGGGATTCTAATTAAACTATATTTTTATTCAAAATACTACCCCTCCCTTGACCACACTGTGTTTAAAAAGGCAGGATTGGTGGATACCTTAAAACAGATCAATCAGAGAAATAGTCTCATTTTTAGCCAAATTTACTCTTTTTTCATTCTTTGTTTGAACTTGTCACTCTGGTATCCTAGCTTAAACAATGAGAAGCATCTGAATAATTTACTTCAGCAGCAAAAATAAGGAGTTCAGATTGGACACATGCAGTAGATTCTGAAAATCTATTTTGCATGAGGGAACATATTTCACACACAGTTTTTCCTCATCTGAAAGGATTGACAGAAACAAGGCCTATTATTCCTTATATGTGTTCATGTCATCATTACCGAATATAGCACTGTCAGTTCCAACATCTTAACTTTCATTCTTCTCTACTGCTGGAAAAAGAACGAAAACCGCTATCAATCGCAATGAAATTCCAAGACACAGAAATGAAATGTCAAATACAGTTTTGCAATCTTACAGCAAAAAAAAAAGACTCCACAAAACAATAAGTGCCAGGGAACACACTTGCTGCAACACTGGATTCATGTAGCATTGTGGGAAACAGTGTGACATGGCAGATGAAATCATGATGCTGCATTTGACTTGGATGAGATGTGGATGTGGATTTCTCTTGCTCAAGTCAAAGTATAATATTCTTGCCTCCCCAGCAAAGAAATTATGCAATTTATAGCATGCTTGGAAACAATTATATCAATTAGAAAATTGTGGAATGCAATACCTAAAAAGAGATTTGACCCTATGTAAAAAGATAAAAATAGTTATGAATTAATTGTAAGACCCAATGACTTGTGCACATATCCTTGCTTCACCTAGTGGGAAACTCTTCTGAAGATAAGAGAAAGATTGAGGGCAAGTACACACTGAAAGCTCACCGAGGGCGAGTGTCTTTAATCCATAGAATAGAATAGAATGGAATAGAATAGAACAGAGCAGAGCTGAACAGAACAGTACAGAACAGTACAGAACAGTACAGAACAGAATAGCAGAGTTGGAAGGGACCTTGTAGATCATCTAGTCCAACCCCCTGCCCATAGGAGTCCCTACACCATTTCTGTAATGATGTACATTACATTATTCTTCGTGTAAATGAAGGCATCCTCTGCCATGAGATGTGGTGAAAGTTACTAGCATAAATGGTTGTAAAAGGGACTGAACAAAGTCAGAGAAGAGTCAGCCAACAATTGCCACTAATTAGAGTGTTGATCTAAAATCTCCAGAATTATAGGCCATATGATGCAAATATTAGCTGCCACTCTGCAAAGATAGAGGAAAGCAATGTGTTGCTCACTGAATGACTCCCAAGGCTTTTTATATTCTTTTGTTATTAATAAACACGTTTTCCTGACAAAAACATTTGCCCCTCACTATTCAGTGTGAAACTACTTGTGGCTGTGACTCCAAAATATGCATTTTTTAATCCCTCTGTTCATGTTAAGACTTTAGAAAGAGTGCAGAGAAGAGCAACAAAAATGTTTAGGGAAATGGAGGCTAAAAGATATGAAGAATGGTTGCAGGAATTGGGTATGTTTAATTTAATGAAAAGAAGGACTAGGGGTGACATGATAGCAGTGTTCCAATATCTTTAGAAGAGGGAGTCAACCCATCTCCAAAACACCTGAGGGCAGGACAAGAAGCAATGGATGAAAACCAATCAAGAAGAGAACCTAGAACTAAGGAGAAATTTCCTGACAGAACAATTAATTAGTGAAACAACTTGCATCCAGAAATTGTGGGTGCTCCAACACTGGAGGTTTTTAAGAAGAGATTGGACAACCGTTTGTCTGAAATGGTACAGGCAGGGCTTTTTTTCTCATAGAACGCTCAGAACGGAGTTCCGGCACCTTTTTTGGATGGAAACTTGTAGGGTAGGCAAGGTGGGTTGTATGACATGTGTGAGTTCCGGCACCTTTTTCTTTTACAAAAAAAGCACTGGGTACAGGCAAAGAAGACCTCCAAGGTCCCTCCAACTCTGTTATTCTGTTATGTGGACCAGTAAAATACTGTCAATCTACCCAGCACTTTATGCAAATTGATAACAAAACTTAAAAGTTCTGTGCATTAAAACACTGTAATCCCATGCATTTGAAACAATGGAAAGCTGATATAATTTGCCTGAAATTCAATTGCCTTTTTTTCCTTATGAATTTTAAAATTCTGAGAAAACTCTAGGAGAGCGATAAACCTATATTGCTAAAAAACTTCTCAGCAATTCAGTGTGTGTAAAAGATGGTAATGTCAGCTTTTGATTTGGGTGCCATAAAAGCCTAGATGTTTACTGTTATTATATTTTGGTAAGGAGCCATATGGTAATATGCTCCTTTTTCCATGTAAAAGCACTTTTATAGTCAAAGAAATGCAGGCCATTGCACATTTACAATAAGGTTAGCACAGTGACTACCAAGGTATCAATTTCTGACTTATTTCCAGTATGTACAGATCCCATTTCTGTTTCTAAGTGCTGGTAAATTAACTGTGAGTAATTAGCTGATGAATTGATAGGCACTACAGGCTCCAAAGCATAGGCCCTGGGGGTTCCCTGTCATCCCCACTCAATAGGCATAAGATAGAGAAAAGAAAATAGATGATAGATAGATAGATAGATAGATAGATAGATAGATAGATAGATAGATAGATAGATAGATAGATAGATAGAGAAAGAAAGAAAGAAAGAAAGAAAGAAAGAAAGAAAGAAAGAAAGAAAGAAAGAAAGAAAGAAAGAAAGAAAGAAAGATCTTGCCAGGATGGCTCAATGCAGGAAAAAAAAGGATGAGGAACAAACAACAGCTACTTGTTGCAACTGTGCTGTTTTGTTATTTTTGCAAAGATCAACCTGCTGATGGTCCAGACACAGGACTGTGGGCACTGCAATGAAATGGGGTAACTTACATTATACCCTCCTCCTCCTACAAGAAAAAAAACATAATTTATGAGGTTGTCCAGTTCCTCTTACATCCAATCGTCTAGCAAATGTCTTCTGTTTTGATACATGCCAGCCATTTTACACTGCATGTTTAAAATGGCTAAGATGATAGCCCTCTATCTGGTTAAAAGGAGTCAATCATATTATAAATGTCAGGGAATTTGAAGATCAATAAGATCATAAATGGGCATGTTTGGAGCTGCATAGACTATCACTCTCTTGTCCCTCTCTCCCTACAATCCCTGGATTGCACTGTAAACCAGCATCTCAATAAAAACAGAATACACATGTAAGCAAATTACAATGTCAGCTATGAGATGATGTTAAAGGGAATTAAGATTGGTGAGTTTGTGTGGTAACAGTGCTCTTTAACCACGCAGGAAAAGCAATCATTCCTAAAATATGTTTTCATAGTTTTGTCAAGGAATCTCTTCACTTGTCTTTTATAGCTAAGATGGAACATTTATATGTGTTTTTGTTCTTTGTCACCGGTGAAAGAAGTGCAGTATCATTGTCTGCTGTACTTCTCAAATGCCTTGATAAACTTGGATAGTTATGTAATCTCTTTTCTGGTTTCCTGCATTGTAAGTGTTAAATATTCAGTTCTTGCAGGCATTAAGCGAGAGGGAGTATTGAAACAGCAACAAGTTTATTTAACTCAGAATAGAAGCAGCCCTAATAGCTGTTGTGCAGCTATTTATACTGTTAGCCTCTAGGCGGTGACCAATAGGTTTGAAGTAACAGCCCAAAACCTAATTATCTGCCTGGAGACAGTAAGTCTGGCTTCAGTAACAGCAACCATTACTGTTGTGTCAGTAGTTATTTGCAAAAGGTTTCTTTGAAGCGGGAAGCCCGGTTGCATTTATTGGTTAATGTTGTAACGGCGGGAAAGTCCGGGCTGGGGATTGGATACAGTTCAAACGGCCCGAGTATATAAGCCGGAGTTATTCTGACAGTTGACAGTTGACATATGTGTATTAATAAAGCGTTCTTACTGTTAAACCTCACTGAGTCATTCGTCTGTCCGAACCTAACAAGTGGCGACGAGGGTGGGATCGACGGCGGACTAGTGAAGGATCGGCAACAAGCAGCTGAGCGTAAGGCGGTAAATTTAAAAATACACAGTCAACCGCTAGCGGCCGCGGCGGAATTAAACAAACCTCCGAATGGCGCAACTTGGCTCTTTGAAAGAATTTGATCCAAACTACCCAGAGGACTGGGAAGAGTATGTTGGACAGGTCGAAGGTTTTTTGCTCGTTAATGGCATAACCGACGACCGGAAGAAGGCTGCTGCCTTATTGACCATCAGTGGCACACCCGTGTACCGGGTTGCCGTTGGACTCTGTCAACCTATGCCGGTATCTAGCGTCTCGTACGCTGACTTACTAGCCAAATTAAAAGTACATTTTACACCAAAAAGATCAGAACTCTATTGGCGGTGCATTTTCGAAAAACACAATCAGAGACCGGGTGAGTCAATCACGAAATTCGTCGCTGCGGTCAGAGAAGCAGCATTACGCTGTAAATATGACAATCTTGAAATTAGGATTCGAGATAGAGTGGTGCTGGGCTTGCGAGATGAACAGTTACAAAATCGTATTATCGCTAAGCCCACCGGCAACCTACAAGAAGTCCTTGACAAACTTTTAACTGCTTCAGCCGAAATAAATCTAGAAAGCCGTGTGGACAGTGGGGAGGTGGACCAACAATGGGAAGCCGACATAGCCGAAGTCACCCGAAGATTTGGAAAAATGGCGGCAAGACCCTCTCGCAGTGAAGGACCAGAACCGGGACGCCGATTTCAACCAACAGCACCACAACGACAACCGAGAGACAACCCGACCAGACCGCGCGACAGCGACACCAGATGTGGAAGCTGCGGAGGCAACCACCCCAGAGCAACATGCAGATTCCGCTCTGCTAAGTGCAGAATGTGCGGAAAGACCGGCCACATTCAGGCCATTTGCCGGGGACGTCCTTGCGACAATCGTCTTCATGAAATCGACATTTGGGCCGAAGGTAAGGTAACCCCCTACTATAGTGGCAAGGAGACCCCCAGACCTTTGGCACGTTACCCCAACCGCGGGGAGGAGACGCAAGTCAACCACATAGGGAAGTCAAAAATAAACCATATTCTGAGGCCAAAATTAAAAATTGTAGTCCATCTGCAAGGAATTCCTTGCAAAATGGAAGTCGATTCTGGGGCCTCAGTATCAATAATTTCCTATGAGACCCTTAAATTTATTGAACTTAAAAGTGGCAGAAAAATTCCACTTAGTTCAACTAAAATTCAATTAGCTGATTTTCAAAAAAAACCAATAAATATTAAAGGGAAGGTCACCCTTAAAGTTAATTATAAAGGGTTTAATGGCTTCTTAGACTTAGTCACCGAAGGCCATAGAACTAGTTTAATTGGTCTTAATTGGTTCCCAGCCCTGGGAATTTGGGTCGGGGGAATAAATACCATTAATAATAATAAGACCCTCAAATCTGTCTGAGATGAATTCGCAGACGTATTTGATGGGTCTTTAGGAAAATATAAAGGGCCCCCAATTAATTTTAATCTAGACCCGGCAGTTAAACCCATTAGGCTTAAGGCCCGACGGGTGCTTTTCGCCCTTAAGCAAAAAATCGAGGCCGAGCTCGATAAGCTTGTAGGCCAAGGCATATTAGAACCGGTCGAGGGTGGCTTGTGGGAAACACCAATCGTCACACCCCTAAAACCCAATGGGGATGTGAGGATTTGTGCTGATTACAAAGCCACCCTGAACTTAGGAATGAAAAAGCATGCTTACCTGGTCCCGACGGTGAAACAGGTCCTCGCGACGATCCAGGACGGCGCCATCTTTGCCAAGCTCGACTTGGCGCAGGCGTATTTGCAACTCACTGTTTCCAGGGAAGCTGCTGAAGCTCAAACAATTGTTACCCACAAGGGGGCGTTCCGAGTCCACAGGTTGCAATTTGGTATTGCAGCAGCTCCAGGCATCTTCCAGGAGGTGATGGAGAGGACTTTAAAGGGCATACCTGGTATATGCCCTTACTTTGATGATGTCCTAATTGCTGGAAGAACTGAAGAAATTTTAGCTGAGCGCCTGGAACAGGTACTGGGGAAATTTAGAGAGGCTGGACTCAAATTAAAAAAGGAAAAATGCTGTATTGGAGTTAAATCCACTGAATTCTTAGGGTTTAGAATTGATGAAAAGGGAATACACCCTACAGCTGAAAAAATTAAAGCAATTAAATTAGCCCCTGAACCTAAAAACAAGGCTGAATTACAAGCCTTTTTAGGATTAGTCAATTTCTATCACACATTCTTGCCACATAAAGCTGCCATCGCTGAACCATTACACAGACTATTAGATAGAAAAACCCCATGGCAGTGGCAAGAAAAACATAGAATTAGCTTTCAAACCTTAAAAGATATTCTATCTAGCCAATCCACGGTTACACATTTTATCGAGAACAAACCGATCTATTTAGCTTGTGATGCTTCACCTTATGGTGTTGGGGCTGTCATCAGCCACATGGATAGTCAGGGTAATCAAAAACCAATTGCATACTATTCCAGGACGCTTACCAAAGCTGAACGGAATTATGCACAGATTGATAGAGAAGCATTAGCTATCGTGGCAGGAGTAAAAAAGTTCCATGATTACCTTTATGGTAGGAACTTTACCATATTCACTGACCACAAACCATTACTTGGACTGTTTACCACTGATAAACAGACACCCCAAATAATGTCTCCCAGGATGCTGAGGTGGTCAATTTTCCTCTCTGCATATTCATTTTCCTTGCAACATAGACCTGGTAAAGAAATGGGTCATGCGGATGCTCTTAGCAGACTACCTTTAACTAACACTGATGGTGACCCTGCGCCGGTTGGACAAATTCTGTCACTACACGAAATACCTGAATGCCCCTTAACAGCTAGAGAAATAGCTGAGGCCACTAAAAAGGACCGTATTCTCAATAGGATTATGACCTGGGTACTAGGCGGATGGCCAAGTAAAAACCCTGATCCTAACTACACTCCATATTTTAGAAGGAAAGATGAATTATCATCTCACTTGGGTTGTATATTATGGGGTAACCGAGTTGTCATTCCTGAACTTCACAGGAATACTGTTATAACTGAATTACATGAAGGTCACCCAGGGATTGTCCGCATGAAGGCATTAGCCAGAAGTCATTTGTGGTGGCCGGGGTTAGATAAGGCAATAGAAGAGTGTGTTTCAGGGTGTTATCAGTGTCAGCGCTCTAGGCCTGAACAGGCACACGCGCACACGCATAAGTGGGAAATGGCCAGGAATCCATGGTCTCGGATTCACATTGATTTTGTGGGGCCATTTCAAGGCCTAACCTTCCTAGTTGTGGTGGACAGCTTCTCCCGGTGGTTGGAGGTTGTGCCTGTTACTTCTATGTCATCTGCTAGAACAATACAGGTTTTGAGGGGCCTCTTTGCCACTCATGGGTTACCTGATGTGATTGTATCTGATAATGGGCCCCAATTCACCTCTGCTGAATTTCAGGATTTCCTCAAGGCCAACTCGATTAGACACGCAACATCGGCACCTTTCCACCCTTCCACCAACGGCTTGGCTGAACGCAACGTTAGAACCACTAAAGACGCCCTGAAGCGAATCATCCGTGGCGACTGGCACCAAAGACTTGCAGACTTTTTGCTGACCCAACACACAACCCCTTGCACGGCTACCGGGAAAAGCCCTGCAGAAATGAGGTGGGGCAGACGGCTAACCACTAAACTGGACAGGTTACACCCTGACAGACTACCCTCAAGTGCAGAACCTGACATCCCAAACAGGTCCCTCAACATTGGAGACTTAGTTTGGGCCAGAAACTATGGACTGGGGGACAAATGGGTTCCAGGGGTAGTCACTGACATATTGGGGCCGTTGTCTTACACCATTGAGGGGGAAGGGAATAGAGTAAGCAAAAGACATATTGATCAATTAAGGAAGAGGGTTCCTGAAAGTGTGTCAGTCAATGGGGGTCAAATCGAACACAGGGGTGATACTGCATCTTGGCTTAACCAACATGACTCTTCAGTCAGTGGGGGGGAAGTGGAAACTCAACCCGGGTTAGCTGTAGCAACTCCAGAACATAGTCAAATAGATTGGGAGTTGTTTACTATGGAAAGGCCAGTAGTACCTGTACAACAACAACAGCAACATCAACAACAACAACAACAGCCACAACAGCAACAACAATCTGCTATTAGAGAATCTTCAGAGCCAGTGACCCATAATTCTAGGGCCATAACAATTAGCCAGTCAGTTAACAATGATGTAAGTTGCAAGTCCAATAGATACCCATCAAGGGTCCATAAGCCACCAAAATACTTGAGAGATTACGTCAACAAATAACATCAACTGGGGGGGAAGGGGTGTTGTGTCAGTAGTTATTTGCAAAAGGTTTCTTTGAAGCGGGAAGCCCGGTTGCATTTATTGGTTAATGTTGTAACGGCGGGAAAGTCCGGGCTGGGGATTGGATACAGTTCAAACAGCCCGAGTATATAAGCCGGAGTTATTCTGACAGTTGACAGTTGACATATGTGTATTAATAAAGCGTTCTTACTGTTAAACCTCACTGAGTCATTTGTCTGTCCGAACCTAACAATTACAACACAGGAATCTAGGTCAGACATTTAAGCAAGTGATCCAAGGCATTTAAGAAAACAGTTAAAGCCAATACGTTAAAGCCAGAAAGGATTGTCTGAATGAAGTCTGGTTCAAATATACTGACTTCTGACTATGATTACATATTTTATATCCTGAATTCAAAGTTAGAAATTATTTCTTTTTTTATAATATTTTTTTACAAATCATAAGTGTTTAGTAAACAATGTGTTGTCTGGGTCCATTTTTTTACTTAATAATACACATTGAATTCCTAATCTCTACCCCTTTTTTCTGGCCAATGATAAACTACATTCCATATTTGAAATTATTCTATGTCTTCTTTTCCTTTATCCTTCAATATATATCTGTCCATTTCTACACAGTCTGGGGTTTTCTTGGTCCTCTCTTCTTCAGGTAATGTTTCTTCAGTTTTCCAGCACTAAGTAAATACAATTCTTACAGCTATTAATACATGCAACACTAAGTATATACTTCCTCATCATATTTTTCTAATATTGTACCTAATAAAAATAGTTCCAGTTTATAACATCTTTTCTATCCAACTCATATCTCAATTATATTTGCAATTGAGGCCACCTTGTTGAACTAATATCCTGTTCTTCCAACTCTTATTTCAATTTTGGTTTTCCTTCAGTATTCAAAATATCTTTATAGGTTATAATTTTCTCAAAATTGATTAAGTTTGGGTGAGTAAAAGCTTCCCTTAAGAGCCATTTTGATATTTTCATATTTCCCATACCATAGGAAAGTGTGCCATCCTAATTATAAATCATATCTTTCTAAGTATAATAATCTTTTAGTGTCTAAGGGTTATCTATTTCTTTTAGCCGTATTCAAACACACTTTTGATAGTATAAGGCCCCATCCGGTAGGTCAACTCCTCTATTTTCTTTAATCTAACTCTAGCTTTCCTCCTTTGCCAGATAAATTTACAAATCAGTGTATTTAGATTGTCAAATAATTTTTTCTCTGTTTTTATGGGTACTATTTGAAATAGGAAAAACCATTTAGGTAAGATATTTCTGAGGGGGAATTCAACCCATTTATTTTCACTGAAAAGCTCCAACTTTCCTTCTCCCTCAGCTTCCCTTTTCATTTTTTGTTTCCCAATTAAAGTTAGAAATTCTTTCTAAACATGCACCGTAACAGATAACAGTATGTACAAATGTAATGCAGATTGAATTTCTTTTCTAACATTGGCTAGCATACTTGTCAGTAGGTCAGGTTTATTTAAGTGGCCATATCCAAAGATCTTGACAATTAGTGAAATATGTGATCAAGCTAACATTGGCAGCCAGTGGCCTAAATGTTTGCTGCTCTAAAAAAGGAGAGGAACATTTGGCAGCAAGACTACTAAAGGCACTTTTTCTGTGCCAACTGTTTTCATTTATCATTGTATTTCTGGGCCTCAACTTGCTTCCTTCTGTCTCCCTCACTAACACACAGGATTGGCAGAAGACCATAGCACTAGGGCAACTAAATCCTGCCAGTAATGAGAGGGCTCCAGCTTGCCAATCAGCAAAGTCAGGCTTTCTGCACCCAGGAAGTGACCAAAATCAGCAAAGGATAAGCCTATATGGCATACGAAAAAGGAAGTGGATAAGCCTGGGCTTATTTTTAACATTTTTTTTAAAGATTTGTATTCTTAATTTGGATTAGGACACTTGTCCAAAGGATATGCTATATTGGCATCTCTGCTCTTTTCCATTTAATGACTTTTATTGTTTTATCAATATATAAAATACAAAGAAAAATAAAAATAGGAAATTAAGGGAAGGAAAATGAGGGGGAAGAAAATATAAGGTACAAGGAAAGAAAGAAATAAAGGGTTAACATCTGACACTTTTTAGCACAGTATGAGACAACAACATCCAGCCTCAACTTTTTACTTTTACACATTAGTGTATAACTAGCCATTTCTATAACAACACATCTCTCTTTGGAAAAACCAAAGTCAAAGTTTCATTTTTTTTCACCACAAGCACAAAATGCAGAAGTGATATCCAAATAAAAAACATAAATATATTCTCCTCTTTGAATAAATCATTTTTACCATTTCTGTTTTATCTTCCTTGTTGTGGAAATAATGTGTATTTTTATTTGCACTTAATAATCTTTATAAATTATCACCATTTATATTAACAAAATTCACTGTATTCTTTCAGATTCTAAAATCTTAAAGGGAAAAATACTTCTTTTTCATTCATTTTAAGCCTTTCTTTAAAAGTATTTCTGAAATCAAAACTTTCTAATACATCTTTTTTAAATTTCCTCTTAACATGCATACTTTAAAGTTCACTATTAAATTTAGATCACTCCCTCCAAGCTACCCTCATAGAATATTTTTTTCTTCTTGTATACATCCTCTTTAAAACTAAACTTTTCTTTAAACTAATACATCTTTTTAACTTTCTCTTAACACAGATACTTTCAAATAAAAATCCATCCTAATTCCAATTGACTCATTAAGTTTAAGGCACTCCTTCCAGCTTGTCTTCATGGAATAAAATCCGGAATGTTTGTCAAGTAGTTATAAGCTTCTCTTTTTCTCAAGGGTTTCTCAACCTTGTTAATGTCCATGAGGAAAAGGTCTCAAAATTTATTTATTTATTTATTTAATTAATTAAATTTTTATACCGCCCTTCTCCCGAAGGACTCAGGGCGGTGAACAGGGCATATAAATAGAAGTACAAAAGTTAAAAAGGATTAAATTGTTGCCCAAATTAAAACAATCAAAATATATATATAAAAAAACATTAAAACCCTAACATTTCCCCCATCAGGCCAGGCCAGCTTGTTCGAATAAATGGGCCTTTAACCTGCGCCGGAAGGAGCGAAGATCCGGTGCCATCCAAAGCTCAACCGGCAATTGATTCCATAAAGCCGGGGCGCCCACAGAGAAGGCCCTCCCCCTGGGGGCCACCAGCCAGCATTCTCTGACCGGAGGCACCCTGAAGAGGCCCTCTCTGTGGGAACGCACAGTGCGGAGGGGAGTCGACGCCGGCAGCAGGTGGTCCCTGAGGTATTCCGGACCCATGCCATGTAAGGACTTAAAAACTATCACCAAGACCTTGAATTGAGCTTTTAAAAGTTGCAGATTTTCTTGGAGCTCTTCTTTCAATTGTGTTGGGAGGTTTATACTTAAACCAGCATAATAAGAGTTGGTGTCAGGTTTATATTCTAAAATTGCAATTGACTCCTCTGCATTGTCAGCTACTTATGAAATTGCCTCGGTGGTTTGGTAACTTTCTACACATATTTGCATCTAAGTAGTTTGAGAAGTTTTTTTTAACATCCTTAGAGCATGGCTGATCTATGAACTGATGGATTTTATGTAAAAGAATTTCAAATACATCTCTACTAATTTGCTCCTCCATCTTCTTAACTCAGTGTCTTTTTGAAAAATAAATTCCAAAATGGCTGCTTCTTTAGAATGCACCTTTGGGACAACCATATCTGGATGACTGAACCTCCATAGACTTTAACAACAAACTTATTACAGCCCCATTTAGCACACATGCTCCTTCGAAGCACAGCTCCTGAAGCTACTTGCAGACCTTCGCTATATCAGAGAATCTTGGGGGATAATTCTATGGCTTTCCCTAACCCATGAGAGTCATATAAACTAAAGGAATGCTGGTTCCTTCTGTTGGTAGTTGAAAAAGCTGCAGCCCAGGAAAAACCCCTTTGGGGATCTATCCCTGGTGTGTAATCAGTTGGCCATCTTTTCATTGGAAGCGACATCTCTGCTCTTTTCATCCCACTCTGTGAAAGAGATTTCAGATTTTTGAAGTTTCTCTATTGTAGCCTATGGAGGAATCAAATCTGGGAACTTGGAGTGGCTCAAGACTGAATCAGATTGTCACTGCATCTCAAATCATCAATTCAAATTAAATCTCATCCTTTCATAATCTTGAATCTCCATTTTGAATGGAACCAGAGCTGATCTGCACAAGCCTAAAAAATACTTCTAGGAGTTCATGGCATTATCTGTTACTGGGTTGCGTGGGTTACATCAAGACATCACTGTAATCAAAAGGACTTTAAAAAATAATAATAATTTGTTGCATGTGCCCTAGGGTGAAAAACAACAACAATCCTAAATTCACATGGAGATGTCCTTATAACTTGGGGTTAGAACTAATTAATTTTTCAATTTGAAGTTAGAATTTTTTACTTCAGGAACAATTCATTATGGATATAAATAAAACTGAACATTTTCTGCTTAAATTGGACTTAAACACCACCTGGGTAAATATTATTTGAACATTAAAATTCATATAGTCATGTAGCTCAATGCAAATCTGATTCTGACACAGCTTGGATCTATATTCGCTAATAAAATGTGGAGTCTATCGGGGGCTCTAGTGGTCAGAATGTGTCCACCATATTATTGATGTGGCCTGTGTGTGGAGCGTTTCCATGCTAGCTGAAGCAAGCAGGAGATGAAGGGAGATAGCTACAGCAAGTGAATGTGGCAGTACATATAATTGACCAAACACTACTTAGTTTGCAATGCGGATCCCTTAGCTGTAATAGCCACATCACTCATTTCCATTCTGAAGACCCACATTTCTCTCTTGTTTGAAAATAATGACTTTTTTTAGGTGGGATAATCTTACCCACTGACCAGCCATGATTATGCAAGCCATTCTAGAAGAGCTGGCCTGAATTGGCGGCAGCAAGGACGAGGGAGACGCGTCTTCATTCAACAGCCTTTATTTGACATAGCCCGGACAAAACAGAACGGTACAAACATGCCTTATATAGGCAGCTGTCAAACGGGACAGCAAATCAGGTGCGGGTGTTCTTCCCGCCGAGGGATCATATGCCAATAGTCAGCTGGCAGTTTTGACATTTCCCCAGTGATAGCGCAAGCGCGTTAGCTGGGGGAATCCCGTCAGCTGGCTTTGGCGGGCAGCCGGTATTTTGACAGCTAGCTGCTGTCAGAGTTCGCGGCTGGGGCGCATGCACCAGTTTGACAGTTAGCGGCTGCCGCTGTTTTGACAGCCCGCGGTTTTGACAGCTCGTGGGCAGGGCGCATGCGCGGCGTTTGACAGCTGTCAAACGGCCGCGTGTAGACGGGCTTGACAGGCCGCGGAGCGCGACTGCGCATGCGCGATTCCTTTGACAGCTGTCAGTGCGGCTGCGTGGAGCGGCCTGTGACAGCTGTCATTGTTATGAATATGCTGCATGGCCAGTAAACAACTTTTAGCAAAAGTTATGCAGAAATAATTTTTTTAGAAAGCTGCTTGTATTTCAGCCATGAAGGAATTTTTTTTCTTTTCCCCCCAGGATATTGCAAAGCTCACTAGCTGCTGAAGCAATTTTGCAAGGCAAACATAACGTCTAAACTCATAAAGTCATAAATGGATTTGAACTTTCCAAACTGTCCATTAGATTGTCAATGATGATCAATCCATATAGCAAAACAATTAAAATGTAGACTTAAATCACCGATTAAGTCCACAAATCCATTCACGGCCCTTTAGCATATTTAAAAGAAGATGTTTAAATCAGATTTTTAAATGAGCTTCCTGATAAAAACCCTATAATTTAGAGGTATTTGTGTGAGTTTATAGCTGGGTCTGTTTGTATAAATTTGTATGTCTTGATACAAGCAATGCATTTTAAGGCTATTTTCAAAACTGTATTTTTATAAATCATAGAAGAATTGGCTAGTTATTTACAGCCAGATCTGAAAATGCAAATACTACCACCTTTTCATCATTTGGATAATTGATCCAGTTATTTATCCAAAGCTAGAAAGTTCATCAGCCAAAAAGCTTTCTAATTTGGCCAGCAGACCATGTCACTGTGATCTATTGATTGAGCTACTTGGTGAACATCTTATTGTTATATAATTTATAATTCTGAATGGAAAGCTCCAGAAAGTTTGCATTGTAAGTGAAAATGATACTAGTGCTCCCCATTTCTCAAGATCTTTGAAATGTCTAGAAAAACAAAATCATTCTTATTTCTTTCACTGTGATAATTTCCATTTAAGATATATTTATTTATTTATTGAATTTCTATACCGCCCTTCTCCCGAAGGACTCAGGACGGTGTACAGGGCAATAAAAGTACTACATACAACAGTTAAAAGTAAGATTAAATTAATTTAGCCCTAACAATAAATAGTTAAAAATAGCCCAAACCCTAGACCAGGCCGGCCTGTTCAAATAAGTAGGTTTTCAGATCACAGCGGAAATAGCGAAGGTCAGGAGCCATCCGGAGGTCAACCGGTAATTGATTCCAAAGGGCTGGCGCACCCACAGAGAATGCTCTCCCCCTGGGGGCCGCCAGCCGACACTCTCTGACTGACGGCACCCTGAGGAGGCCCTCTCTGTGGGAGCGCACAAGACGAAGGGAAGATGATGCCAGCAGCAGGTGATCCCGTAAGTAATCCGGACCCATGCCATTTAGGGCTTTATAGGTAATCACCAGCACCTTGAATCTCACCCAGAGGGCAACTGGAAGCCAATGCAGCTCGCGGAGAAGAGGTGTTACATGGGAGTATCGGGAGACCCCCATCACAACTCGCGCGGCCGCATTCTGCACCAGCTGAAGCCTCCGAGTGGTCCTCAAGGGCAGCCCCATGTACAGAGCATTGCAGTAGTCTATACGAGAGGTCACGAGCGCATGAGTGACTGTACGCAGGGCATCCCGGTCCAGATAGGATCACAACTGGAGCACCAGGCTAACCTGGGCAAAAGCCCCCATGGTCACAGCTCCTACATGGTCTTCCAAACTGAGCTGTGAGTCCAGGAGGACACCCAAGTTGCGAGCCTTATCTACGGGGGTTAATATATTAATATATAGCTTAATATATTTTTGCACCAGCACATACTGTATTCTTAGATATTTACCCCCAATATTAAGATCTGTGTTACTAAATATATAAAGTGATGACCATCATAAAAATTACACTGATGTTACAGTGACAATTTTTTTCAGGCTCTGGGTTAACCTTCTTAGCCTTCTTTATTAGGTCTCCAGGGACAGCAAGTAGCTTTTGAAGAACTGTTAATATTCATCTTCTTTTTATATGATTTGCTTTCAGTGGATTCATGGGGACCAGAAAAATTAGAATAATAAAATAAGAGTAAATTGCCTAAGGTGAGATTTGTATATATAATTCACTCAAATACATCCAGCCCTTGGATGGCATTGTGACAATTATAACTGAATTATACATTTAAGCAGATTTTGACAATTGATGACAACAACAATAGTCTTCAAAATAAAACCTGTATCTCCTACCACTCCACAGTGCCTGAAGACATCTCTAGCATGAATTAGTCATAGTATTTATATATTACATCTCTCATAATCCTCCCTTTACAATGAAAGAGCCCAGCCCAGCTTATTTTATTTCAGCATTATTAAAATCACTATTACCATTGCAAATGCTTCCAGGGGAGATAATATTAATAACAGTCTGCTCCATCCGATCCTGTCAGTTCCCAAGGTGATTAATATTGCTGTTGGCAAGAAGTATTATGTTGTTGTTTAGGAGAGCATATTGCTTGGCTCGTAGGCCATTCGTCATCAGCTGTGATAAGTGCATTGCGATTTGCTATTATTGCATTACTGTTTACACAGCTTGAGATGGCTCATAAAGCTGTTAGGAGCATGACCAAGATGCAGGTAGATTCAGATCTTGGAAATGGGCAAAAATCACCCAGGTTATTATTGCTTGGTTGCTTGATCAGATTTCTTTCCATCCTCAGGTAAACCAGATGGCAATCTGAATTTTCAAGAAAGGTTGTCAGGGGAAGAGTTTGTAACTTGTTTACTTATAGCTGACCTCTGGCAAGGATGTTTCACCCTGCAGATTTCCTGAAATATATAGGTGTGGAATAACTGATGTGGTTCATAGCGGTTAATTTTTTTTTATTTAATTTATATACCGCCCTTCTCCTTGGTGGGGACTCAGGGCGGTTCACAGGGCATATATAAAAAAGACAATACAAAAATTAAAAAAAAAAGATTAAACCCATGCCCAGTTAAAAACAGTGAACAAATCTAAAACAACTATTAAAACCCATCCCCGTCAGGCCAGACCAGCTATTTCAAATAGGTGGGTCTTCAGGTCACGACGGAAAGTTCGGAGGTCTGGTGCCATCCGGAGCTCCACCGGCAGTTGGTTCCATAATTCTTGACATTGTGTGATCAGACTAATTAGATAAGTTTAAGGAACTAACTGGGTACTTCGGGACCAGAGCACATTGTCTTTTTCTATCTGATTCTCTCATTCCATCTATTAAAGGTTTTAAAATAATCAAGATCTACAGTAATTATGCATTTCTAAGCACAATGAAATCAGTGAAAGGCAGGGCTTTTTTCATCATAGAACGCTCAGAATGGAGTTCCAGCACCTTTTTTGGATGGAACCTTGTAGGGTAGGCAAGGCGGGTTGTATGACATATGTGAGTTCCGGCACCTTTTTCTTTTACAGAAAAAGCACTGGTGAAAGGTATCTCCGATTTAAAATACTTCAGGCCACATTGCACGGATTACAATATACAGTAATTATAGCCAGAATATAGAAGACACAGTCATATGTTTGTGTTTTTCCCATGCTATATTCATGTGTTATATGCTGATACAACTCTCTTAGCAAGAGGTATATTTTTCTTCAAGAATAATGCTCCACTTGTGATACTCAGATTGAGCAGCAAGTTGCTATAGACATCTGCTGTAACCACAGTAACTGCTGATTTGATCAGGCACCTAATTCTCTGATAAGTATCAAAAAACCCCTAAAGAACACTAATCTTCAAAATATTGAAGCTTTCTGGTGCTTGTATACACTGAATGCTTAGATTACACACACATTTCTTCAGGGAATCTCCGTCCTTCAGATCTTTATGAAGAAGTCAAAACAAAGACAAATTACATAGCCAAAGAAAGAAAATAAACTGTAACAGTATGAGTTACAGTTTTAACAACCAAATGGGGTATGTATCACAGCAGTTAACATTCTAAGCATACTGTGGGATGTGGATTAGGGGTATGTTGTATTTGACTCAGCTGAGCACAACATTCAGCATTTGATTCAGCTGTTTTGAAAGGTTTTTATTTAACTAAGATGGAGCCAAGAGAGATGAATCATACAGCTCCAATTTTGTGCTTCCATTTAATATCATTCTTAACCTTTGTCTTCAGGATTCCAGCATTTTACAATTTATAAATAAAATACTCTAGTGGAGAAGGTTAGAACCAAGGTATCCAGTAATCAACAGGTATGATCTCAAATCAGAGTAATCCTTGCAGACCACAACTGGTCCATATTGAGTGAAATAGTAGAAAGATATTTGGAGTGGAGGTATGTACTTAATATATACGTCTTCCTTGTCCAATGTCTTATCCTAAGCCATTATAGTATCTGATTATGATTTGTGGGTGTGAATTAATGGAAAACACCAGTGAGCATATTTGTAAATATTTGTCCTTAGTCATGAACAATCAGCTCCACCACATCCACAAACTCTTCCATTGCACAAAAACCTTTTCTAGTTTTTGCATAAAATTTGGCATGAGTGTTCCATACTTTTGGGACTTTGGTCATTGCATACTTAATTACATACTGCTCTAAAGCAACAATTTAGAAAGTTACACCTTTTTTCTAAATTTCTAGCTCTATGCTGGGTTCTGAACCCAACATAGACTAGATTGGATTCCCTAAGTAGATCAGATTGAGCACTTTCTGGAGGTCAGGATCAGGTCTTGAACCTGACTTCTTCTTATATCTATGTTCTATACATTGCATGAAATGATTATTGACATCCTTCCATATCAGCCCTTGTTCATATTTAGAAATTCACAATATCCTTCCTGTTTGTAGTTACACACACACACACACACACACACACACACACAAAGTTTTTAAATTACTCATGTATTAGTGTAGAAAGTGATTAGATGTGGAGCTAAGACTTGGGAGGCTCAGTTGTAATTCCATCCTAAGCCACTTACTGGGTGACTCTGGACCAGTCAGATGTCTTTTAGCTTCACAGGATTGACTTTGTGAAGATAAAATGGGAAGAGGAAATGCTATGTCCACTACCCTCTTCTCCCAGAAGAAAAACAGCTAATAAATAGATCATTAAAAATGCACACATTTCCTTCAGTTATGGTGAAATCAAGTTGATGGTCTGAATATCTTAATTAACATGAAATGCTGCCAACTCACTTCCAAATTAATTCTTCCAATAGCCTATACCTAATGCATTTTAAAATGTAATGAACTGCAACTAACTGCCATGTGCTCATGCACATAGAGTATAGTAAAACATTTATACTTTCAGGTCAGTAACAAAACAAAATGCAAAGCTACTTTATATGTATTTATTCATTTAGTATCTCTATTGAGGATATGACTAGTTTCACACTAAGAGGTTAATGGCCAACTCCAATGTGACATGGGAAGAAATGCACATCTGGTCCTTCCAGATAGGAAACAAAATCCAGATGTTACAGCAGATACATGTATAATGCCGCTGTGATAAAGAACACTGGAATTTATTTTCAAATCCAACCTCAGTGCTAAATTCCTTTTTTAAACATTACTCCATTGCATGTATTTGTACAGCTGAATGTGTTCCTGTGCATTTGAATTGGGACAGTTAAAGACTATTACTATAACCTGTTATAGTTAATTCTAATACTAACATGACACTAGCGGATGCCCTGGGATTGGTAACCTATGGGATTAGTTGCTGATCAGTTGAAACTAGTTGCTAATCTGTGAAATTCTTTAATGCTGGTTAATGCCACTAATGAAAGCCACTATCTTGGATGGCTTTAAAAGGGGACTGATGAATGCATGGACGGCAAGTCTATTTAACGCTATTAGTGTGACAGACACAATATTGGCTCAAGGATGGGGCAATATGCCTTCCAATCCCAGTTGCAGGGAGCAATGGTGGGAGACTGTCATAGATGCAATGATCATGACTGTGGGCAAGCACCAGGACACATTAGAGGACGTGGGGCACAGGTGGGCTATGGTCCATGGGTTCATGCAATTCAAGAGTCGGACAGTTAACGATTGAACAACAATAGTGAGAGAAGAGCAATTTTGTTTAAAAGCATCCTGTAGGCCACAGTAAGAAATAAATGATTCTTCCTTGAACCACTTTGGGATATTCTTACACATTAAAGTACCTGTAATGAAAATTAAGCAACAGCAAGAGAGACATATCTAATAATTAGAAGTATTGAAATAATCCAGTAGTGGTTCATTTCCTCTACCATAGGACAGTCTTGGTTGCACCCCAGAGCAAGATTTGGAAAAGGGTGCATACACACAGACACACACTATATATGCTTCATTGAAAAATCATGGCTAAATTGTTTTGTTGATTTGAATGGGTTTTGTATTGATTTGACTAAGTCTTGAGGCAACTCTGTTTGTCTTTGGAAGAGAACTTTTGTGCTCTTCACTGATATTTCACATTGTCTGTAACTTAATGCATTCATTATTTTACATACTAAATATTAAGATTTTATCCACTTCAAAATGATTTGAAAGAAATATTTCATTTTTTTATGAACTCAGAACCTCCCTCCTATTGTTAAAACGTTAGTTTCTTTTCAGGATTCCATACAAGTCCCCCCAAAATGGATTACTGCTTTAAAGAGTCAGTTCATTAAAACGGCCCTTAAAGCAGCCACTGTTTCTTTTTAAGCTGGTGAGGAAGTCTGAAAAAAGAGAAGCTGCTTTAATAAGTAGCAAAAAAGTGCTCTGTTCAAGCTGACATAAATCCCAAAATATATCTATCAAATAAAATTCAAAGTATACGGAGTATAGGGGAGTCCACTGTGAAGTAAAACCCACTGTCCATTTTTATGCATATCACATAGAATATAGAGCTTTAGTAAATGTTACTTCTAACTTTACTAGCAATTTAATAAATCCATAGCTGATTCTTGGAGAGTGTACTAGCAATAGCAATAGTACTTAGTCTTATATACCACTTTACAGTGCTTTACAGCCTCTCTAAGTGGTTTGCAGAGTTAGCATGTTGCCCCCAACAATCTGGGTCCTCATTTTACCCACCTCAGAAGGATGGAAGGCTGAGTCAACCTTGAGCCAGTGAGGATTATTTTAAAAATAATTATCATTAAACCTAGGTACATGCTCATAGGTGTATAATAAACAAAACAATTACAGTATTTGTGTACAATAAACAAAAAGAGAAGGACTAGAGGTATCATGATAACACTCTTTTAATATTGAGGACTGACACAGAGAAGACGGAGGTCAATCTAGTTTCTAAAGTTCCTGAGGGCAGGACAAGAAATAACGAATGGAAACTTATCAAGGAGCCCTAGAAGAAGAAAGGAGAAGGAGAAATTTCCTGACAGAACAGTTAATCAATGGAATGGCCTGTTCCCAGACATTGTGGGTGTTCCTTCACTGAAGGTTTTTAAGAAGAGATTAGACAGCCATTTGTCTCGATAGTATAGTGCAGACATGTCAAACTCGCGACGTGACGTGACGTCGCGCGACGTATCGGAACTTTTTCCCATTGCCGGCAATGGGATGGGCGTGGTTTCTTCGTGATGCTCTGGCCTGCGGGCCGAGAGTTTGACACCCCTGGTATAGTGTCTCCTGCTTGAGCAGAAGGTTGGACTAGAAGACCTCCAAGGTTCCTTCCAACTCTGTTATTCTGTATTCTAAAGTGACACCAATGCACAAATAATGTATTTACTTGTTCCATGGCAACTTGGCAGAACTCATACTTCTCAGGATTTTGAGACAATCATCATTACAGTATTTCAGATAGGTTCTTTCTACTTACCAATATTTCAAAAAAGAAAAATGGAATGACCAAATCATTTGGTTTCCTTAAATTCCAGTCATAAGAAAAATGATTCAAATAAATTCCACATACGGGACAAGGTTAGGTTCTCCTTTGTGAGAACACTAGACATAATATATCACTTCTCCAGATTGAACAAATATGTTCAACTTTCTGTGTATTTGCATACAAAACCTAAATAAATTCTATCTATGTAGAAATGGGTTTGTAAATCTGATCATTTGGATTTTATTATAAGATATATCTCTTCCATCTTACTTCATTCTTAGAAATACTTTCTATATGTGTTGGTATTGAAGATATCCTAATCGCAATATCTCACTTGATGTTTTGACTTCAGTAAGGAAGAAAAGTGACATAAAATGGGAGAAAATGATTAGCACATTCAGATAACACAGCAAACTGTAATTTATAATATACCAAGCTGAAGTCAGACTAAACTGAGTGGCTCAAATATACTCCAATTGTATAAGTCTCCATCTCTAGCTTCTGTTTCCTTGTTGCTTAATGATTTTAGGAGAGATTTTTCATTTGCTCTCTTTGCCCTACTAACTTTTAATGAGGACAGCTGCTGTTTTTCTAATTTACCAGTAGAGTAATTCATTATTTTAAATGTCAACACAAGAGACGGGACAGCTCTATAAATAAATTGAGAATCAGCTAGTCTGGAAAGAGTCTGAATGGAAATTTGCATCAGCCACAGGGCTACTAAAAACTCAAAAATAATCACTGAAAGAAGGAGATGGAAATTGTTAAGACAGTATGGGATCAAGCCAGGGCATTTGTGTACATTATTCTCTACTGATATTAGGAAGAATTTCTGTTAAGTCAACATTTACTCTACAAATTATTGTGAATAGCCCAGTGAATGTTAAATGTCCTATTGGTCTTTTAAATATATTTATTTATTTATTTATTTATTTGTTTGTTTGTTTATTTGTTTATTTATTTATTTTGTTTTTATATACCGCCCTTCTCCCGGAGGACTCAGGGCGGTGTACAGAGAAATAAAGTAAGAATACAATAAAAATAAATTATTAAAACCCAAATCCATCAGGCCAGGCCGGCTTGTTGGAATAGATAAGTTTTTAGATCACATCGGAAGGAGCGAAGGTCGGGGGCCATCCAGATTTCAGCTGGCAAGCGGTTCCAGAGGATATATGTATATATGTATATATGTTGCAATTTCCTACTTTAAAGCAAAGGCACTGTAGGCTAAATTTTGTTTTGTATTATTTCGTTTGGTACTTTCAAGTTAATCTTGATTCTGGGCATTTGCCTAGTTCCTGCAGTTTTCTTGTGATTTCCAAAGTGATTTGCCATTACCTCCTTCCTCGGCCTAAGAGACAGTAGGTCCAAGGTCACCCAGCTGGCTTTATGACTAAAGTAGGACCACTGTATAACTCATAGATTTATAATTTCAAGCCTGATGTCAGCCTTCCCAGGAAGACCAGACAGAAAATATGACCTGATGAGCTAATTCTACCTTATTGTAAAGCTACATTAATATATTCTTGAAAGTCTGAAAGTACAATTCGCCCACCATCCCCTTTTTACAATCTGACAAGTTATAATTACTATACAGCTGCTTATCTGATTGTTCCCTAGACAGTGACCCTTGCGCCCATCTCTAGAGGTCATTCCCACATACCCTTACACCTGGTGGTGCTACAACAAACTAATTCTAGATTAGGAAGTGAAAAACCTCCAGGTAGAGGTCTATTGCAAAACATTTCCATATCTTTTTATAGTAGGCCTTTGACCTACTATAACCTACATTACTGCTATAACAAAAGTGCTATAGTATAACTCAACAACTGTGTATTGGCAACCATTTATATGGTAATTTTATCAAATTTTCTGAAATAAAAAATTCTCCCTATAAAGATGACACCAAAATTCAGGCTTCGTGAATAATGGAGAGGGTGGTAAAATTTCACAAGAACATTTTTACAACTAACACTATTACATGTCCTCTGTTTTGTGCGTGCAAGCAACTTACTTTTCTACATTTGTTGCAAATGATAGTAAATATGGATGATCTGCATCTTCAAATTCTGATGATTCTCATCTTAGGGAACACAGACATCTCTGAAATTGTGACTTCATAGTTTGCAAAATGAATGATGACCCTGGTCATTTGAAAATGATCCAGATCCATTGGCTGATTTCTCTGTTTATTCCCTAAAATTTGTTCCCCAAAATTCCCTGACAGTTATCTTCCCTCTTTATGATTAAATCGTTCCAGTTCCTAACATGCCAGTCCAGAAAAAAATCTCACTGAGTTCAGTTCTATTTGCTGTTCTTCCAAATAAACATGCTGGCAAGATTACATCCATCTGGTATGAATCTTATCCTCACTGAAGCAGTGAAGAAATTTAACATTTTGAAGTTACTAAAATTAATAACATGAATAGCACAACTGTTATTTAGAAGTAAATCTTGCTAAATTCCAAGCAGCCTACTATCACATAAATATGCACATGGAGTTCAGTAGAATTCAGATTGTTTCTTAAGCAACAGGTAGACAATTATATTGTTAAAAGATCATAGAATCAAGCAGCTTCCAGTCCTCCCTCCCTGTCAGACCTTTACAACAGAAACACCTAAATGTTTACGGGCTGAAAGCCATCCTCAGCTTTTTAAGGGCATACTGGAGACCCTGTTTAACCACTGTATTGCATTTACTCTATTGCAATGAAATATAATTAATACGATGACTGTGCTTTTATGTACTGAATGCTTATAGTTCTTTTTTTGTTTGTCACAGCAAAATATTTGGAAATTGATGGGGGCTGCATCCAAGGATTTGGGGGCCATGTGGTGCCATAGAGCCTCAGGTTTGATATCTCTGTTTTACAATTTTACATCATTATTCTTTTACCTATTCTGGACCTTCCAGGCCCAGTTAATTCCCACATGTCTCATGCAGTGACAGATAAACTGTCAAACTGCTGGTGTAAAAGTCAAAAGCAGAAGAGTTTGCACCTGGGTGAGAAGGCGACCATCTGAGAAACTGAAACTGTATCAAAATGACATTTCAGGGGCCATTAAGAGATAAGCAGCCAAGTTGCCTCGGGGTCACATCCTTCTTCAAGACAAAAGAAAAATGTATTCAAAAAGGAAAGGCAAAATGTCACATTAACCACAACAGGCATAAGAGATGCTGATAGCCTTTATATAAATGCCTCTGTACAAATCTATAATGTATAAACTGTATCTGCATAGTCGGAAAACATGGAAAAAAGACCACTTTTTCCACAGTGGAACTTTTTAGATAAAAATCTGGAGGAAAATAATGGGGATGCATGTGATGTAAAAATAATGGTTGCTTTCGGGGGAAAATGTACAGAGAGAGGCTTTGTTGTCACACACCTAATCTGAGATACAAGTATTATTCAGTGACCATTGTATTGAACAAATGTTGGGACAAAAACAATGGAAGTATATATTCAGACACAAATGAATTAAACTATGGAGTTCTTCACTGTGGTTTAGATGATTTAAAAGTGAATCCATGAAAGAAAAGGAATAAATGGGATATTACTCAGCACAATCATATTTACATGTGTGATCGGAGGCACTATATTTATGCGTGCAAATTGCCAATGTATAGCAAGGGAGAGTGCAGTATTGCCTCTTTTTGGACTTCTTTCTACTGGACTCTTGTCCTTCTGGACTTCACAAGAAGCTTGTATTTGAACATTCCAGGAAACAGATACAGGGCTGGTTGAATCCCATTTGATGATGATGATGATATTTAAAAGGTGCTGATATAAAAACGAGGTATACACAATACAGTCTGTTTTACATTATCCCTTTCCAATCCTATATACATTTCAAAACCAGTCCCAGTGAAGAATGCTTTCACTGCATAAGCCTTACTTTCTATTATAACCTAAGAAATATCAACTTTGAACTGTTGACTTTACTAAGTCTTTTCAAACTATGACTGTCCTGTTAGTAAGCTTGTTGTCTTTTAGCATTTCTGCTAAAAGACAACAAGACCCATTGGTTAACAGATGCCTAAATAACATTACCAGTCATATCTAGAGAATGAAAAACCAGGAGTTTGCTTTGCATTAGTGCTAGCCAGATTCTCAATTAATATCAGTTTCATGGTTGTTCTAGCAATCATTATAATGGAAACATGGAATATGACTGCTTCAAGATGCGGCTTCAAAGTATTATACCTGCTGCCATAGAATCTTAGGGCTGTACTGGATGTAAAAGAGGATCATATACAAAAGAAATAAGTAAACGTAGCACAGGTCATTTTTCAAGTATGTTTTTTATACCTGTTATCTAGACATTGGTTCTCGATAAAACTTGATCTGATTATCAAAACTTGGGTCTAATGAGTAGTTACAATGAAGTATATGGAAGTATTTTGATAACAATACCCTCTTTTATCACAACATGGAATTTTAAATTAAATACGGATATTTAAGGTTGGAAATGGCAAGGTTGGAAAGTGTTCAATTCTGTGACTATATGGTTAATTGATTGTATTTAAACTGAATTACAACATGAACCTTATTAATATTCCCCCCCTGTATTCAAAATGCCAGTCTGGCTGCCTTCAGTACCTATTTTATAACATGACTAGCTTACTATAAAAAGGTAAAAGTTCCCCTGCACATGTGTGCTAGTTGTTTCCGACTCTAGGGGCCAGTGCTCATCTCCGTTTCAAAGCCGAAGAGCCAGCGTTTGTCCGAGGATGTCTCCATAGTGATGTGGCCGGCATGACTAGACGCCAAAGGCACACGGAACGCTGTTACCTTCCCACCGTAGTGGTCCCTATTTTTCTACTTGCATTTTTACGTGCTTTCGAACGGCTAGGTTGGCAGAAGCTGGGACAAAGGCCTTACACTAATACTAGGATTTGTTTACAAATATTACAAAAAGTCTACTGTATAGAACATGGTAAAGCAACTAAATTCATAGACAATACTATACCATATATGTATTTGTTTCACTTTAACCTAGTGTGCTGTGTGAACGCAAACATTGTATCTTGTAAAACAATTTATTTTTACTACTATTTTATTATTTACTTTTTTGTTGTTAGCTGCGAAGTTGTGTCCGACCCTTCGCAACCCCATGGACAATGTACCTCAAGGCCTTCCTGTCCCCTACCATCTTCTGGAGTCCATTTAAGCTCATACCTACTGCTTCAGTGACTCCATCCAGCCACCTCATTCTCTGTCGTCCCCTTCTTCTATTTCCCTCAATCTTTCCAGCATTAGGCTCTTCTCCAGTGAGTCCTTCCTTCTCATTAGGTGGCCAAAGTATTTGAGTTTCAACTTCAGGATCTGGCCTTCTAAAGAGCAGTCAGGGTTGATCTCCTATAGGCAGTGCTTTTTTTGTAAAAGAAAAAGGTGCCGGAACTCACACATGTCATACAACCTGCCTTGCCTAACCTACAAGGTTCCATCCAAAAAAGGTGCCGGAACTCCGTTCTGAGCGTTCTATGAGAAAAAAAGCCCTGCCTATAGGACTGACCGGTTTGATCGCCTTGCAGTCCAAGGGACTTGCAGGAGTCTTCTCCAGCACCATAGTTCAAAGGCTTCAATTCTTTGGTGCTCAGCCTTTCTTATGGTCCAATTTTCACTGCCATACATTGCAACTGGGAAGACCATATCCTTGACAATACGCACCTTTGTTGACAGGGTGATGTCTCTGCTTTTTAGGGTGCTGTCTAGATTTGCCATTTCTTTCCTCTCCAGGATCAAGCGTCTTTTAATTTCTTGGCTACAGTCCCCATCTGCAGTGAACTTGGAGCCCAGGAAAATAAAATCTGTCACTACCTCCATTTCTTCCCCATCTATTTGCCAGGAATTGAGAGGGCTGGATGCCATGATCTTGGTTTTCTTAATGTTGAGTTTCAACCCCACTTTTGCACTCTCCTTCTTCACCCGCATCAAGAGGTTCTTTAGTTCCTCTTCAGTTTCTGCCATTAGAGTGGTATCATCTGCATATCTTAGGTTGTTGATATTTCTCCCGGCAATCTTAATTCCAACTTTTGATTCATCTAGCCCTGCCTTTCTCATGATGTGCTCTGCATATAAGTTAAATAGGCAGGGCGACAGTATACAGCCTTGCCGGACTCCTTTCCCAATTTTGAACCAATCAGTGGTTCCGTGTACAGTTCTTACTGTTGCTTCTTGACCCACATATAGGTTTCTCAAGAGACAAATAAGATGGTCTGGTACTCCCATCTCTTTAAGAACTTGCCACGGTTTGTTGTTATCCACACAATCAAAGGCTTTAGCATAGTCAATGAAGCAGAAGTAGATGTTTTTCTGGAACTCCCTAGCTTTCTCCGTGATCCAGGGTATGTTGGCAATTTGATCTCTAGTTCCTCTGCCTCTTTGAAATCCTGCCTGTAGTTTTGGTAGTTCTCGATCCACATACTGCTGGAGTCTAGCTTGTAGGATTTTAAGTATAACTTTACTAGCTTGTGAAATGAGTGCAATGGTGCGATAGTTTGAACATTCTTTGGCACTGCCTTTCTTTGGAATTGGAATGTAAACTGATCTTTTCCAATCCTGTGGCCGCTGTTGAGTTTTCCAAATTTGGTGGCAAATTGAGTGTAGCACTTTTACTGCGTCATCTTTTAAGATTTTGAATAGCTCAGCTGGAATACTGTCATCTCCACTAGCTTTGTTGTTGCTCAGCTTTCCTGAGGCTCACTTCACTTCACATTCTAGGATGTCTGGCTCGAGGTCAGTGACCACCCAATTGTGGTTATCAGGGACATTAAACTCATTCTTGTATAGTTCTTCTGTGTAATTTTGCCACCTCTTCTTAATCTCTTCTGCCTCTGTTAGGTCCCTGCCATTTTGGTCCTTTATCATGCCCATTTTTGCATTAAACGTTCCCTTCATCTCTCCAATTTTCTTGAAAAGATCCCTGGTCCTCCCTATTCTATTGTTTTCTTCTATTTCTTTGCACTGTTCATTTAAGAAGGCATTCTTATCTCTTCTAGCTATTCTCTGGAATTCTGCATTTCAGTTGGGCGTATCTTTCTTTTTCTCCCTTGCCTTTTGCTTCCCTCCTTCCCTCAGCTATTTGCAAAGCTTCCTCAGACAGCCATTTTGCTTTCTTGCATTTCTTTTTCTTTGGGATGGTTTTGGTTGCTACCTCTTGTACAATGTTGCGAACCTCCATCCATAGTTCTTCAGGCACTCTGTCTATCAGATCTAATTCCTTAAATCTATTTGTCACCTCTACTGTATATTCAACAGGGATATGATTTAATCCATACCTGAGTGGCCTAGTGCTTTTCCCTACTTTCTTCAGTTTAAGCCTAAACTTTGCAATGAGAAGCTCATGGTCTGAGCCACAGTCAGCTCCTGGTCTTGTTTTTACTGACTGTATAGAACTTCTCCATCTTTGGCTGCAGAGCATACAGTCAATCTGATTTCTGTGTTGACCGTCTGGTGATGTCCATGTGTAGAGCCATCCTTGGGTTGTTGGAAAAGAGTGTTTGCTATGACCATCGTATTCTCTTGACAAAATTCTATCAGCCTGTGCCCTGCTTCATTTTGTACTCCAAGGCCAAACTTGCCTGTTATTCCAGTTATCTTTTGGCTTCCTACTTTGGCATTCCAATCCCCCATGATGATAAGGACATCATTTTTTTGGTGTTAGTTCTATAAGGTGCTGTAGGGCTTCATAGAACCAGTCAATTTCATCCTCTTCAACACTGGTGGTTGGGGCATAGACTTGGACTACTGTGATATTGAATGGTTTGCCTTGGATTTGAACTGAGATCATTCTTTCATTTTGGGGGTTGTATCCTAGTATTGCTTTTCCTACTCTTTATTGACTATGAAGGTTACTCCATTTCTTCTGAGGGATTCTTGCCCGCAATAGTATATCTGATGGTCATCTGAATTAAATTCACCCATTCCTGTCCATTTTAGTTCGCTGATTCCTAAGATGTTAATGTTCAGTCTTGTCATCTCTTGTTTGACCATGTCCAGCTGGCCTTGATCTGACATTCCAGGTTCCTATGGAGAAAAATTCTTTACAGCATGGGACTTTCCTTTCACCACCAGATACATCCACAGCTGAGTGTCCTTTTGGCTTTGGCCCAGCCGCTTCATTCTTTCTGGTGCTAGTAATATTAGCCCTCTGCTCTTCCCCAGTAGCATACTGGACGCCTTCCGACCTAAGGGGCTCATCTTCCAGCGTTATATCATTTTGCCTTTTGGTACTATCCATGGGGTTTTCATGGCAAAGATACTGGAGTGGGTTGCCATTTCCTTCTCCAGTGGATCATGTTTTGTCAGAACTCTCTGCTATGACCTGTCAGTCTTGGGTGGCTCTGCACGGCATAGCTCATAGTTTCATTGAATTATGCAAGCCCCTTCGCCACGACAAGGCAGTAATCCATGAAGGGGATTATTTACTACAACCCAACTTATTGGACCCCTTCATGGATTACTGCCTTGTCGTGGCGAACGGGCTTGCGTAATTCAATGAAGCTATGAGCTATGCCGTGCAGGGCCACCCAAGACGGACAGGTCATAGCAGAGAGTTCTGACAAAACGTGATCCACTGGAGAAGGAAATGGCAAACCACTCCAATATCTTTGCCATGAAAACCCTATGGACAGTACCAAAAGGCAAAATGATATGACGCTGGAAGATGAGCCCCTCAGGTCAGAAGGCGTCCAATATGCTACTGGGGAAGAGCAGAGGGCTAGTACTAGTAGCGCCAGAAAGAATGAAGCGACTTGGCCAAAGCCGAAAGGACGCTCAGCTGTGGATGTGTCTGGTGGTGAAAGGAAAGTCCGATGCTGTAAAGATTTTTTCTCCATAGGAACCTGGAATGTAAGATCCATGAATCAAGGAAAGTTGGACGTGGTCAAACAAGAGATGACAAGACTGAACATCGACATCTTAGGTATCAGCAAACTAAAATGGACAGGAATGAATTTAATTCAGATGACCATCAGGTATACTACTGCGGGCAAGAATCCCTCAGAAGAAATGGAGTAGCCTTCATAGTCAATAAAAGAGTAGGAAAAGCAATACTGGGATACAATCCTCAAAATGACAGAATGATCTCAGTTCGAATCCAAGGCAAACCATTCAATATCACAGTAGTCCAAGTCTATGCCCCAACCACTGGTGCTGAAGAGGAAGAAATTGACCGGTTCTATGAAGCCCTACAGCACCTTATAGAACTAACACCCAAAAATGATGTCCTTATCATCATGGGGGATTGGAATGCTAAAGTAGGAAGCCAAAAGATAACTGGAATAACAGGCAAGTTTGGCCTTGGAGTACAAAATGAAGCAGGGCACAGGCTGATAGAATTTTGTCAAGAGAATACGATGGTCATAGCAAACACTCTTTTCCAACAACCCAAGAGACGGCTCTACACATGGACATCACCAGACGGTCAACACAGAAATCAGATTGACTATATGCTCTGCAGCCAAAGATGGAGAAGCTCTATACAGTCAGTAAAAACAAGACCAGGAGCTGACTGTGGCTCAGACCATGAGCTTCTCCTTGCAAAGTTTAGGCTTAAACTGAAGAAAGTAGGGAAAAGCACTAGGCCACTCAGGTATGAATTGAATCATATCCCTGTTGAATATACAGTAGAGGTGACAAATAGATTTAAGGAATTAGATCTGATAGACAGAGTGCCTGAAGAACTATGGACAGAGGTTCGCGACATTGTACAACAGGTAGCAACCAAAACCATCCCAAAGAAAAAGAAATGCAAGAAAGCAAAATGGCTGTCTGAGGAAGCTTTGCAAATAGCTGAGGAAAGGAGGGAAGCGAAAGGCAAGGGAGAAAAACATAGATATGCCCAATTGAATGCAGAATTCCAGAGAATAGCTAGAAGAGATAAGAATGCCTTCTTAAATGAACAGTGCAAAGAAATAGAAGAAAACAATAGAATAGGGAGGACCAGAGATCATTTCAAGAAAATTGGAGAGATGAAGGGAACGTTTAATGCAAAAATGGGCATGATAAAGGACCAAAATGGCAGGGACCTAACAGAGGCAGAAAAGATTAAGAAGAGGTGGCAAAATTACACAGAAGAACTATACAAGAATGAGCTTAACGTCCCAGATAATCACAATTGGGTGGTCACTGACCTCGAGCCAGACATCCTAGAATGTGAAGTGAAGTGGGCCTTAGACAAGCTGAGCAACAACAAAGCTAGTGGAGGTGACAGTATTCCAGCTGAGCTATTCAAAATCTTAAAAGACAATGCAGTAAAAGTGCTACACTCAATTTGCCAGCAAATTTGGAAAACTCAACAGTGGCCACAGGATTGGAAAAGATCAGTTTACATTCCAATTCCAAAGAAAGGCAGTGCCAAAGAATGTTCAAACTATCGCACCATTGCACTCATTTCTCATGCTAGTAAAGTCATGCTTAAAATCCTACAAGCTAGACTTCAGCAGTATGTGGATCGATAACTACCAGAAGTACAGGCAGGATTTCGAAGAGGCAGAGGAACTAGAGATCAAATTGCCAACATACGCTGGATCATGGAGAAAGCTAGGGAATTCCAGAAAAACATCTACTTCTGCTTCATTGACTATGCTAAAGCCTTTGATTGTGTGGATCATAACAAACTGTGGCAAGTTCTTAAAGAGATGGGAGTACCAGACCATCTTATTTGTCTCTTGAGAAACCTATATGCGGGTCAAGAAGCAACAGTGAGAACTGGACATGGAACCACTGATTGGTTCAAAATTGGGAAAGGAGTCCGGCAAGGCTGTATACTGTCGCCCTGCCTATTTAACTTATATGCAGAGCACATCATGAGAAAGGCAGGGCTAGATGAATCAAAAGTTGGAATTAAGATTGCCGGAAGAAATATCAACAACCTAAGATACGCAGATGATACCACTCTAATGGCAGAAAGTGAAGAAGAACTAAAGAGCCTCTTGTTGCAGGTGAAGAAGGAGAGTGCAAAACTTGGGTTGAAACTTAACATTAAGAAAACCAAGATCATGGCATCTGGCCCTCTCAATTCCTGGCAAATAGATGGGGAAGAAATGGAGGTAGTGACAGATTTTATTTTCCTGGGCTCCAAGATCACTGCAGATGGGGACTGTAGCCAAGAAATTAAAAGACGCTTGCTCCTGGGGAGGAAAGCCATGGCAAATCTAGACAGCACACTAAAAAGCAGAGAAATCACCCTGTCAACAAAAGTGTGTATAGTCAAGGCTATGGTCTTCCCAGTTGCAATGTATGGCAGTGAAAGTTGGACCATAAGAAAGGCTGAGCGCCAAAGAATTGAGGCCTTTGAACTATGGTGCTGGAGAAGACTCCTGCGAGTCCCTTGGACTGCAAGGCGATCAAACCGGTCAGTCCTAGAGGAGATCAATCCCGACTGCTCTTTAGAAGGCCAGATCCTGAAGCTAAAACTCAAATACTTTGGCCACCTAATGAGAAGGAAGGACTCACTGGAGAAAAGCCTAATGCTGGGAAAGATCGAGGGCAATAGAAGAAGGGGACGACAGAGGATGAGGGGGCTGGATGGAGTCACTGAAGCAGTAGGCATGAGCTTAAATGGACTCCAGAAGATGGTAGAGGACAGGAAGGCCTGGAGGAATGTTGTCCATAGGGTCGCGATGGGTCGGACACGACTTCGCAGCTAAGAACAACAACTTATTGGAGCTTTTTCAAAAAATCATGATTAATCAAGACATGACTGAAAGCAATCCACCGACCAGATGATGGTAGCATGATCTGGTTGGTAGACTGCAGAGGTGGCAGAGTGGTTAGAATGCAGTTATTGCAGACTAACTCTGCCCACTGCCAGGCTGCTGCTGCTGCTGCTGCTGCTGATATTAACAGCAACAACAACAATGTTGGAAGGGATCTTGGAGGTCATCTAGTCCAACCCCCTGCTCAGGCAGGAAACCCTATACCATTTCAGATAAATGTATCTGTCCGATCTCTTCTTAAAAACTTCCAATGTTGGTGCATTCACAACTTTTGGAGGCAGGTTGTTCCACTGGTTAATTGTTCCAACTGTCAGGAAATTTCTCCATAGTTCTAGGTTGCTTCTCACTTTGATTAGTTTCCATCTGCTGCTTCTTGTTTTGCTTCAGGTGCTTTAGAGCAGGGCTTTTCAACCTTTTCACCCATTGTACCACTTTTAGCATATGGCAACATCCGAGTACCACCAGTCGCCTAGCAAGGTGTCAAAAACTTGATGACCAAAAAATAGGGGGGGAAAAGGAAAAAAGTGATGAAGTACAGATAGTCCTCGACTTACAGCAGTTCGCTTAGTGACTGTTCAAAGTTACAATGGCACTGAAAAAGTGCCCCCCAAGCCACAGCCAAGCAAGACACCTGCCTGCCCGCCCGGTGGCGCTCTTCCTCCTGTCCAAGGTTTTCATTGTTGTGAGCATTTCTGTTAAGGATTGGCAGCGGGAGTGGGGTGGGGGGGGTGCTTGGTTTTTATTTTCCCCCCCTCTGCTGGGTGGTTGCAGCAGGTTTTGGTCACTTCACATGACCCTGGGACACTGTGACTGTCATAAATATGAATCAGTTGCCAAGCATCAGAATGTAAATCCCAAGACACTGGAGAAGCTACAACATTCCAGCTGATTGGCACTTCTGGGCTCAGCAGAAGTGCCAGGATCAACGCCGAGCTCCAGCTGGAGCCTGGTGCTGATCCTGGCACTTCTGCTGAGCCCTGACAGCCCTGCAGCTCAGCTGTCTCTCGCTCAGGCTTGTGCGGTGCTGCCACCTGTTCAGCTCATTCCCCTCCCCCGCTACCATTTCTCTAGGATGGTTGCGTACCACCTGCCAGGTGCCAAAGTACCACAGGTGGTACCCATACCACTGGTTGAAAAGACTTGACTCTCTCTTCTTTGTGGCAACCACTGGGATATTGGAACACTGCTATCGTGTCACCCCTCATCCATCTCTTAATTTTAATTTAATTTAATTTAATAATATTTCTATACCGCCCTTCTCCCTGAGGACTCAGGGCGGTTCACAGGGCAAAAGTGAAATACAAAATACAAACATTAAAAAGAGATTAAATGATTGCCCAAGTTAAAACAATTGATATACAATTATAAAACCCCAAAGATAAAATTAAGAATACAAAAAATAAAAAACCCCACCAATCCCCATCAGGCTAGGCCGGCTTGTACAAACAAAAACGTCTTGAGATCGCGACGAAAGGAGTGAAGATCGGGCGCCATCCGGAGCTCTACCGGTAACTGATTCCACAGCTCTGGAGCGCCCACAGAGAAGGATCTTCCCCTGGGGGCCACCAATCGACATTCTCTGATCGGTGGCACCCTGAGGAGGCCCTCTCTGTGGGAACGCACAGGGCGCAGGGAGCTTGATGCCGGCAGCAGATGTTCCCTTAGGTACTCCGGCCCCATGCCATGGAGGGCTTTGAACACCATTACCAGTACCTTGAATCTCACCCAGAAGGCAACTGGCAACCAATGCAGCTCACGGAGCAAAGGTGTAACGTGGGAGTATCGGGAGACTCCCAACACAACTCTCGCGGCTGCATTCTGTACCAGTTGGAGCTTCCGGGTGGTCCTCAAGGGCAGCCCCATGTAGAGAGCATTGCAGTAGTCCAGACGAGAGGCCACGAGCGCATGAGTGACCATGCATAAATCATCCCGGCTAAGATAGGGCCGCAACTGGCGCACCAGGCGAACCTGGGCGAAAGCCCCCCTAGTCACAGCTCCTAAATGGTCTTCCAAGGTGAGCCGTGAATCTAGGAGGTCTCCCAAGTTGCGAGCCCTATCTACGGGGGGTAATAGTTCACCCCCATAGCAAGAGGTGGAATGTCCGAATAAACCCGGGATGAAGATATGCAAAGCCACTCAGTCTTGTCGGGGTTGAGTTGAAGTCTGTTCCTCCCCATCGAGACCCGAACCGCCTCCAGGCAACGGGACATCACGTTGAGGGCATCACTGGGGTGGTTTGGGGTCGAAAGGAAAAGTTGGGTATCATCAGCGTACTGATGATACCCAACTCCAAAACCACGAATGATCTCACCCAGCGGTTTCATGTAGATGTTGAACAGGAGAGGCGAGAGGACCGACCCCTGAGGAACTCCACAAACGAGAGACCTCGCGGTCGACCTCTGCCCTCCTGCCAACACCGACTGCGAACGTCCCTGGAGATAGGAGGAGAACCACTGTAAGACTGTGCCTCCCACTCCCAGTCCCCTGAGACGCCGCAGCAAGATACCATCTTCATTAAACTAGACATACCCAATTGCAGCAACCGTTCCTTATATGTTTTAGCCTCCAGTCCCCTAATCATCTTTGTTGCTGTGTACTCTTTCTAGAGTCTCAACATCTCTTTTACATTGTGGTGACCAAAACTGGATGCAGTATTCCAAGGCATTGTAGAGTGGTATTAATACTTCATGTGATCTTGATTCTATCCGTTTGTTAATGCAGCCTAGTACTGTGTTGGCTTTTTTGGCAGCTGAAGCACACTGCTGGCTCATATTTAAGTGATTTTCCACTAGGACTCCAAGAGCTGTCTCACAGGTGCTAGTATTGAGCAAGGAACCACCTATACTATACTATACCTGTGCATTTGGTTTTTCTTGCCTAAATGTAGAACCTTACTGGACCTGTTTGAGATTGACTCAGCCTTCCATCCTTCCAAGATTAGTAAAATGAGGACCCAGAGTGTTGGGTGCTACATGCTGACTCTGTAAAGCACTTAGAGAGGGTTGTAAAACACTGTGAGGCAGTATATAAGTCTAAGTGCTATTTTATAAGTCTATTGCTATTTTAATTTAAGGTACTGGTATTAGTCAGGCTTAGCACTTATCTAATTTTTTGCTTGGTTTAATATGTTACCTTTAGGTGGCATCAATTCAAAACTCATGTGGATAAGTGAGAAAACAATTGTCCTATTGAATTTGTACTTCCTCAGTGCTACTAGATATGAAAAAGAATAGCATTCCTGCCCTCTTAATAGTTAAAGAAAATATAGATTCTCTATATGGAAGCTTGGGTAAAAATTTACCTCTGAATTTCTCTTTTTGTACAACTGTTAAAAGAAGCAAAATATCTTCTGCCTTTTATATCTGACCACCATATTTTTCTTTGCCATTAATTCTTTCATTTTCCCTGGGTACTAAAAAGAGACAAAGAAACTAGAGGGAAGAGAATGAAAAAATAATGAAGTAGCCACATTCTCTGACTGTGGAGAAATGCTGATAAATATCTTCAATTCAACAGAGCCTACAATTTAGATGTAATCAGGTTTCCAGTAGACTAATTCAGCTGATGAATAATACTTTGAATGGAATATAGTGGCTTGAATTGAATCAACAACAAAGGGATCCCTGACGTGAGAAATCACAGCTCACTTTTTTTCATTCTTTGATGGGTAGCAAAAGCTGCAAAAGGTGACATCAGTGAAAGTATGTTACTTTAGTGTGAAAGATCCTGAGGTTCTGTTATAGAAAGGAATTCAATTTTAAACATAAATTAATAAAGTAATTGTCTTAACTCCTTCACTTAATAATTAGAGGAAAAGTCTACTGCAATATTGTAAAGGGATTATTATCTCGTAACCTCTTTGATTATTATCTAAATTTATTATTCATGCGTGTTGAAAGCAATAGGTATCACAGCTAACATCCTGGTTAGTTAAAAAAAATTAAGTTGGTTTGTGGGAAACTGATTCTGTTTGAAAGCTGGCTGACTGTTGATTCTTGTTTCCCTATGCAAAAAAGCCTCAGTTCTTCTATAAAATGAAAATAGTATTGTTCTCCTTCAAAAGTCTGTCATGAGAATGATGGTGAATAGAAGAAACCATCAAAGTTATCCTACAAATACATAATAGGGCTACAACATATCCACAATAATCAATAATTAAATCAAAATATATTACATAAGTTAAATGCAGTATACACATTTACTTGGTTCATTCACTTGTGACCTAAAAAAAACACTTTTGTGATTCAACTACCTATGACTCAAACTGCCTATGATCCTTTGAAAAACCAAACTTGATAATTGATTTATCCATACCATCAAACATCTTGTCTGATAAAATATGGGGTCACTGCTAAGCTCAGTTTTATTATATAAATTCTAATCTTTAGTCATATACTGTTCATCTAGCATTTTTTTCCAGTCACTCATATCTGCTGAGATATAAATATAGTCCTTAGCCTCCATGCTGAGAGTATATATATATATATATATATGTGTGTGTGTGTGTGTGTGTGTAAATTACTAACAAAGAATTAAGGGTTAGTAATTTACACAAATATATGAGCTGTCCGGTGTGACTACTGCCTGTTCGATGGCCTTCAAGATAGGCTGAAAACAGGAAATAAAGATTTGCCCCATGTTTGGGGCCTAGCAAGGTAATCTAAATAGTTAACATTTGACACACACACACACACACACACACACACACACACACACACACACATATATATATATGCTTAATTTGAACGTTATACCACAGATCATATCTATTTAAAAAAAAATAATAACTGGCACCTCCTTTACATTCTAAATATGACACATAATTCATAGTACTAAAAGGAAATACAACTCATCATCTATGGGTCTGGCTTAAATGTTAAACCATATTATGATTGGGCTTAGTGTGTTGCCTAATTACAATTATGAATGTGTTTAATTCACAAGAACCTTCAGTCTCTGGCTGTAGTGGCTGAATCATGTCAAACGTGCGACGTCATGTGGCGTCGTGCGACGTATCAGAGCTTTTTCCCCATTGCCAGCAATAGGATGGATGCAGTTTCCTGGTGATGCATCCAGCCCGCGGGCCGGCAGTTTGAAACCCAGAAGATACATCAATGGAATAACTTGCCTCCCAGAGCCGTGGGTGCTCCATCACTAGAAGTTTTCAAGAAAAGATTGGGCAATCATTTGTCTGGGATGGTTATAAGAACTCCAGCCTTGAGAAGGGGAATGGACTAGAAACCTTCCAAGGTCCCTTCCAGCCCTAGTCAATGATTCTATATTCCAAAGAAATATGGCTGCCAATTTAGATAATTGGCTTTGGGTCAATTGGTTAAAAAAAAGGTAGAGAAAGTAGAACAGGATTGATTCTGGTTTAAATAAAGGTTTTGCTAAACATTAATTCTAGTTAATAAATTGTTAATAAATAAAAGGAAAGCAGAAATCGCCATCTGAGGGCAAGTGAATTGGAATTGTTGTTTTATGTTTGTAAAATGTTATGACAGCACATTTTTCAAATGTGTGTACCAAAGCAATATTTTTTGCACATTTGACTAAACTGAAGGCCAGTCATTTCAGCTTCAAGGTTCATAGTAAGATGTTGTGATTAGCAATTGTTTTCTATCTGAGACTGTGGGTTAAAATTAAAAGGGAAGCAGAGGGAAGTTTAATTCAGGAAAGAGGAATACCTTTAGTAAAACTGCTTTTTCCAAAAGCCACTCTAGATCAATTTGGGTGGTGCTGGTTAGGAAAAGAACTACATGTGTCATGTAGCTAAGTTGCAGTGGTTGACCCGACCCTGAGCATACAGGAATCACCTACTCAAGTTCACCTATTAGAGAATGAGCTCTGAGCCAGTCAGATATATCACTACTGTACTGTTAGTAGTGATATATCAAGTTTTTTTTTTATTGAAAAGTTTTACAATACAGATTTCCTTTAAAGAACCCCCCCTTCCCCCACCCTCCTCCCCCCCCTACCTCCCCCCTAGCTCCCCCCCTCCCCCCCTCCCTCCTCGCCCCCCTACCTCCCCCCTCCCCCCCTCCCCCCCGACTTCCCAGAGCTAAATACAAGGTATATATATATAAAAAAGCAATCATAAACAACCATATACTAACAATTACAAGTTCTAAAATCCATTACTCTCTAGCTTGTATAGGATAAAACAAGCCTTAGCAATATTAAATATATATAAGAAACTAAAATAGAAAAAAGAAAAAACAAAGCGAAGGAAGACTTATTCGAATGCTACGTAAAACTTCTTAACCCTATACTTGTTCTGGATAAACTCAATCCATTTTCTCCATTCCATAATATAATGTTCTTGCGAATGATCTTTCAAATAGGCCGAAATCTTCGCCATCTCTGCCAGGTCGGAAACCTTTAAAATCCACTCTTGTATAGTCGGCAGTTCCTCTTTCTTCCAATATTGACCTATCAAAAGTCTTGCTGCCGTAACTAAGTTCAACATCAACTTGGAGTCCACAACTGTAGCGTCGACAATTATTCCCAACAAAAAAAATTGTGGGCAAAACTTTATCCTCCGTTTAAAAACCTTCTGCATATTCCACCAGACTTTTATCCAAAAAGCCTTAACCTTTTTACAAGTCCACCATATGTGAAAATATGTTGCATCTTCATCACCGCACCTCCAACATTTAGGCTGATAATTCGGATACATACTTGCAAGCTTTTTAGGATCTAAATGCCATCTATAAAACATTTTGTAAAAATTCTCTCTTAAATTTTGAGCTTGTGTAAATTTTACATTCCTCACCCAAATCTTTTCCCAGGTGTCCATTGTAATAACTTCCTGAATATTTTGGGCCCATTTTATCATGCAATCCTTAACCAGCTCTGTTTCTGAATCGATCTCTATCAATGCAAGATATATCCGTTTAATATGTGCTGGTCCCTGATTTCTAATTTGCTTTATCAAATTTTCATCAGTCATTACAAATCCATTTTTCTGGTCTTCTTTCCACCTGGCCCGTAACTGAATATATTGAAACCAAGTTTGAACAACCTTCTCTTCTCGCAAGAAATTATATGATTTCAGGCACCAAACATTCCTTTCCAAACTTAAAATTTCCTTGTAAGTAGTCTCATCGTGTTTGAAACCAGCATGTATATTTTCTATTGCGTGTTTTGGAATTGCCCACAATGGTATCTTGCTGCTTAACTTGTATCTGTACTTCTTCCAAACTCTCAGCAGTGCCTGTCTTAAAATATGCATCCTAAACACAGAATCTACCTTCTTATCATACAACAAATATGCATGCCAGCCAAACAACAAATCATGGCCCTCAAGATTTAATAACCTCGGTTGCGTCAAATTAATCCAATCGCTTATTCCTACTAATGCAGCAGCTTCATAATATAATTTAAGATTAGGCAATTTAAGGCCACCTCTCTCACGAGTATCCTGCATAATCTTAAGTTTAACTCGTGGCTTTTTCCCTGCCCACACAAATTTATTGATACCACGCTGCCATTCCTCCAAATTAGAATCTTTCTTAAGTATCGGTATCATTTGAAATAAGAATAAAAATTTGGGCAGGACATTCATTTTCACTGCTGCAATCCGTCCCAACAAAGACAATTTCAATTTTTCCCAACTCTCCAATTCTTTTTGAATTTTCCCCCATAGTTTTTCATAATTATTTTTATATAGCTTTGTATTAGAGGGCGACAAAGTCACCCCCAGATATTTAACCCTTTTAACAATCTCAAATCCAGTTAATCCTTCTAAGAGAGCCTTCTGTGAAACTGTCATATTTCTAGCCAAAATTTTAGTTTTCTGTATGTTTACTTTAAATCCAGAAACCTTCCCATATTGTGTTATTATCTCCATCAGGTCCACAACAGAGTTCTCTGGCTGGGTCACTGTAACAACCAGATCATCTGCAAATGCTCTCAATCTGTAATCCTGATCTCCAACTTGTATCCCCTTAATTTTTTCCGAATTCCGAATCTTAACCAATAATATCTCTAATGTTAACACAAATAACAAGGGCGATAGCGGACACCCTTGCCTTGTGCCCTTCTCAATATTACATACTGTTGTCAAACTATTGTTAACTATAATTCGGGCAGTTTGTTTTTGATATAATGCCCTAATCGGTTGTAGAAATTTTTCCCCAAAATCCATTTTGTCTAAAACTTTCAACAAAAATTGCCAATTCAATTGATCAAAAGCCTTTTCAGCATCTAAAAAGATTAGCGCTGCAGAGATCTGGTTGTGCCTTTCCAAAAACTCTAACACATCAACTATATGTCTCACGTTATTTTTCATTTGTCTACCACTAATAAACCCCGTTTGATCCCCATGAACCACCTGTTGTAGAACCCTCATCAGTCTATTAGCCAAAACCTTAGCAAATATCTTATAATCTGTATTTAAAAGCGATATCGGTCTATAATTTTTAACTAAAGTAGCATCCTGGTCTTCCTTCGCAATCAAAGAGATAAAAGCTGTTCTCCAAGACGGTGGCACCTTTCCCCCCTTCTGGATTGTCTGGAACAGTTCCTTTAACGGTTTTATCATCTCTAATTGTAAGTTTTTATAATAGGCCGCAGTCAAGCCATCCGTGCCTGGTGCTTTATCCACCTTCAGTTCCTTAATAGCTGTAAAAATTTCTTCTTCTGTAATCAGCTGATTAATCCCCTCTTTTTGTACTTGCGTAAGAACCGGGATGCTAGCATTCTCCAAGTACATATCAATATCTTTTGCATTAATGTCCTCTTTAGTATATAATTTCGAATAAAAATCCACAAAAGCATCCTTAATAAGATTCTGTTGAAACACGACCCTTCCTTTATACTCAATCTTATCTATATTAGATGCCCTTTGTTTTTTCCTCAGTCTATAAGCTAACCATCTGCCTGGTTTATTGGCATTGCAAAAAGTATTATGCCTAGCAAACCGCAGATTGGTCACCACTTGATCAGCCATTAATTTATCAAATTGTCCTCTTAACAATCTAATAGCCTCCTTGATCTTCACATCCTCTGGGTTCAAAATCAAAGCCTTTTCTTTTTCCTTTATTTCATTCTCCAGTTCTTTCCTTCTATTCTCCACTACACGTCTATGTCTATTATTCATATGTATCAACACCCCTCTCATATAGGCCTTGCTAGCATCCCAAACCATATCCATAGAGGTACCCTTGTTCATATTAATCTCAAAAAAATCCTTCATCCGCTGTTTGCATTCTTCCACATTTCTCTGGCTTCTAAACAAATTCTCATTCACACGCCATGAGCGCCTATCTCTTTTTTCCTTATCAATCTCCAACCAAACTGGACTGTGGTCAGAGATAGTTCTTGCACAAATCTTCACCTTTTTAGTTCTCAAAAAAAATCATTAGTCGACAAAATAAAATCAATCCTCGAAAAAGATTGGTGTCTATCAGAGTAAAAAGTATAATCCTTCTCCTGCAAGTGTCTCTCACGCCAGTTATCTCGCAATTCCAGGTCATCCTTCATTTCAAAAAAAGATTTAGGCAGTCTAGCATGACTTGGAATGCGCTTAAAAGCTCCAGCCTTATCCAACTGTACATCCATAACTCCATTCCAGTCCCCCATAAAAATAAAAGATTTATAATCCAACTGGGTAAGCTTTGTGTGAAGTAAGCTAAAAAAGTCAGCTTGTTGTTGATTTGGTGCATATAGTCCAACTAAAAGCGTCTTTTTACCTTCTAACAACAGCTCAATCATAACATATCTTCCATGCTTATCTGCTTCAATTAAATCCGCTGTTAAGGCACTTTTAACATAAACAACCACTCCATTTTTCTTATTCTCTGCAGAAGCAACAAATTGCGCACCCAGTCTCGAGTTCATTAAATACTTTTGATCCAAAACTCTAATATGCGTTTCTTGCAAACATATAACATCTATCTTAAATTGTTTTAAATATTGAAAAACTTTCTTCCTCTTCTGCGGTGAATTTAGTCCATTAACATTCCAAGTTAAAAATTTAGTTGCCATGTATATCCTCAAAAAGCTCTTGGACCACAGCTTTGATAGGACTAATTTCTTTAGGCCGCACTCCTCCCACAGCTTGGCTATGAATGCGTTGTGAAGAATCTGAAGACTTTTGCTGATCTTGTTCTTTTATTTTCTTTGCTCGTCTTAAAGCAGCACGCGTCACTCTTTGCTCTCTAGGATCATCCAAAGAAGTTGTAGCTTGATCTCCTCCAGCACCATTTTCCTCTGTTTCCTCCTGTTGTTGTTCTTCTTCTCCAGATCCCTTTCCAGCTTCCAGAAGCGTTAATGGGGTTGCTTTTAAGACATTATTGTAGAAATCACGCGCTTGTTTCACAGTGATCAGCCTGTACCTTTTACCTTCATGCATCACCATCAGCCCTTCTGGAATCTCCCATCTGAATCTTATATCTCTTTGCTTAAGCTCATGCACAAGAAATGTATAGTCCTTCCTTCCCCTTAAAATCCTTGGAGGAATTTCTTTTAAAACCAAGACTTCTTGTTCAGCAATCACGACTTTAGCATCGTAGGCAGCTTGTATCACCTGATCTCTAATTTCTCTTTTTGCAAAGTAAACCACCACATCTCTAGGCAACTTTCTCTGTCTAGCAATCCATGAATTCACCCGAAACACTTTATCCATAGCTGCTCTTATTTCAGATGCTGGCTGGTTCAATACCCCTTCAAGAGCCTCAGAGAGCAGCTGCTTTAAATCTTCTTTAATATTCTCTTTTAAACCTCTGATTCTGACAGCAAACTGCATCTGGTAAAATTGGGCAAGGCTTAACTCCCTATCCATTTTGTCTCTTGCATTTTCATTCTCCCGTGCTTTTACTTCTAATATAGCATTCCTTTGAACCAAATCATCCATTTTTTCATCTAAATCTTCCACACATTCCGCCACTTTATGCACTGAAGACAAAATGTCTACCTTCATCACGCTGAACTTCTGTTCCATCCTTTCTTCCATTCTTTCCTCCAGTTTCTCCAATTTCTCCTCCATCTGTGCAAATTTATCAGCAATTGATTGATTAATTGATTCCAAAAGTACCTGGGCATGTTTATCCAGAGCATCTCGCAAATCCTTCGATGTCAGCACTTCAGGAGTGTGCAACGCCTGTAGTGATGATTGTTGCACCGGCGAGGATCCACCACTCCGAAGAGTTTTAGGGGGAGGTTTAGCCGCCATCTTTTAGTCCTCAATTATGACGCACTTTCACTTAAAGTTTAGAAAGTCCAACAAACTCGAGAGTATAGTAAAATAATCCTCTTCACCTTTCCCTCTTGTACCGCTCTGCCTGCTCCTTTAAATCATAGTCCTTTCTTCAGGCAGGGATGGTTTGCAGACGCCTGGCTCTGCTCCAAGAAGTTCGGAGCAGAGACGACGGCCAGCTGGGAGCAACCCAGGCTTCGGGGGAGTTCAATCCTCCAGCCGCCCAAGCTCCTAGCTCAGGCGGCCTCGGAGAACTCTACCCCTACCTGGGGCCTCACCCCCTCCTCTTCTCCCGAGGAGGGGGCTTCAATTTCGCCCGAACAGCTGATCGGCGCTGTTTCGGGCGAAAAAACAAACAGCTGAGCCGCGGGCAGCCAGGGGAGGCTGTCTTCGGCGCCGCGCCGCCACCGGAAGCGTGATATATCAAATTTTATGGGGTACAGACAATGTAGAAGTGATGCTTAGCTGGCAGGAATAGCCAACACTCCAGAAGATAGGCTTAAGATAAAGGAGGATCTGGACAGACTTGAACACTGGGCGCTATCTAACAGCTAAAAACATACTTTTTTGAACAAGCTGGCCTGGCCTGATGAAGGGATTGGGGGGGGGGGTTGTTATGGTTATTTTATTGGGTTTTAAAGATGTATTTTAGTATGTGGGCATTTATTTAATCTTGTTTTAACTTTTGTAATCTGTATTTTTATTCTTGCCCTGTTCACCGCCCTGAGTCCTTCGGGAGAAGGGCGGTATAGAAATAGTATTAAATAAATAAATATTAAATAAAATGAAATTCAATGGTGAAAAAAAGTAAGATTCTACATTTAGGCAAGAAAAACCAAATGTACAGGTATAGTACAGGGGGTACCTTGCTCAATAGTAGTAACTGTGAGAGGGATCTTGGAGTCCTAGTGGACAATCACTTAAATATGAGCCAGCAGTGTGCTGCAGCTGCCAAAAAAGCCAACACAGTGTTAGGCTGCATTAACAGAAGGATAGAATCAAGATCACGTGAAGTATTAATACCACTTTACAATGCCTTGGTAAGGCCACACTTGGAATACTGCATCCAGTTTTGGTCACCACGATGTAAAAAAGATGTTGAGATGCTGTAAAGAGTACAGAGAAGAGCAACAAAGATGATTAGGGGACTGGAGGCTAAAACATATAAGGAACGGCTGCTGGAATTGGGTATGTCTAGTTTAATGAAGGGACGCGGTGGCTCAGTGGGTTAGGACGCTGAGCTTGTCGATCTGAAGGTCGGCAGTTTTGCAGGTCGAATCCCAAGTGCCGCATAGCAGAGTGAGCACCTGTTACTCATCCCAGCTTCTGCCAACCTAGCAGTTCGAAAGCACGTAAAAATGAAAGTAGAAAAATAGGGACCACTACGGTGGGAAGGTAACAGCGTTTCGTTCGCCTTTGGCATCTAGTCATGCCGGCCACATGACCACGGAGATGTCCTCGGACAAGCGCTGGCTCTTCGGCTTTGAAACGGAGATGAGCACCAGCCCCTAGAGTTGGAAATGACTAGCACGCATGTGCGGGGGAACCTTTACCTTTTAGTTTAATGAAGAGAAGGACTAGGGGTGACATGATAGTAGTGTTCCAATATCTCAGGGGCTGCCACAAAGAAGAGGGAGTCAAGCTATTCTCCAAAGCACCCGAAGGCAGGACAAGAAGCAATGGATGGAAACTAATCAAGGAGAGAAGCAACCTAGAACTAAGGAGAAACTTCCTGACAGTTAGAACAATTAACCAGTGGAACAAACTGCCTCCAGAAGCGGTGAATGTTCCAACACTGGATGTTTTTCAGAAGAGACTGGACAGCCATTTGTCTGAAATGGTATAGGGTTTCCTGCCTGAGCAGGGGGTTGGACTAGATGACCTCCAAGGTCCCTTCCAACTTTACTATTATGATTATGATTATGAAATATCAACTGGTAAGAGTTGCCATAATATGTCCTTGCAGAAGTTCCTACTACCAGTCCAATTAGCAAAAAATCTATTCTTCTATGCAGCCATTTTCAGAGGACTGAGAAATAGCTATCTAAGGAGAGTGACTGAAGAAATATTGTTATTCTACTCTTCTCCTGCCCCTAGAATATGAAAATGGAAGAAAAACATAGGCCAGCGACCTAAAGTCATGAATTTCACTTAAATTTTTAAAAGTTTACTAAGTATCCATGAAATTATTTTCTTTTTTCCTCCACAGCAGAGAATTGCAGATAAGCATATGTAACATTACCTATCAGAGGGGAAATTGGAATAAAATCCTGCAATTAATATTGAAGGTGGATTATAATGGTGGTGGTTGTGAATGGTGGTTGCCTAATAATTATAGAAAGAATAATTGTAAAGATAATTTTGGTAAAGTCAGACTGGCACCTGTTGAATTGGGATTGGTGCCAATATCAATTCATTAGAATTGTGGATATTAGTCTTGCTCCATTTCTATTACAACAGCATTCATTTAACCTAGTCATTTCAAGCACGAACATTTCTGTAAATGTAAGCATAGATATAAACAAACCCTTTGGGAATCCCACAGGAATATCCCTTTTTCTAATCTCCTGCTGCCCTAGCAAGAGTGTTTTTTGTGCCAATATCAAGCTGGGCAGCTATTTTAATGGGTAAAGAAATTGCATTCTTTATCATTTTTAATTTTCCCACATTATAAGTTTTCCTACTTTTAAAAATTACACCATGGATAGAACCTGAACAGGCCCTGCTTTTATGAATGAAGGCAAATATACATGTCCCAGGATAATGTTGCAGGATCCAATCTGAGTCAGTCAACCGCACCAGAGGTTTAGTCTTCCAAGCTTTCAGACTCATGGAGGAGCCCATCCTCAGGGAACTTCTCTCTACCAGAATCTGTCCTTTGGGCTAATCTATGGATCATTTTTATGTGGTGTCCGATTGGATGTGGTTTGCTATTGGTTGATTGGTGTGTTGATGGTCCGCTATTAAGTCATTGGGTGTTGTTTCCTTGTGCTGCCAAGTCCTTGGCTCCTAAGTACCTGAGAAGCTGGTGCTCCATCAGCACTCCTGTTGACTGACAAGGGGCCATTTCCCAGGCTTCAATCATTTCTCTGGCTATTTTTGTACCTGCTTGGCCAACAAATCATGTGTTGCAAACATCACTTGGAGATGAGAGATACTTCTAATATAATCTACCAGATCCTCTGCATTGTATTGTCTCTGTGACTATGTTGGACAGACGGGAAGGAAGCTAACCAGCAGACAGTGAAAACACAAGTGAGCAGTCAGATGAGGAGACACAAACTCATTGGTAGCCTCACATTGCAATGAACAAGGACATACATTCAATTTCACAGCTACTAAGATTGTTGGCCAAGCAGGAGCAAAGATACAGTGTAGCTGCCAGAGGGAACCCTAAACACAGCTTTATTGCTCTTGCACACCTTCAGTGTCTGTGTCCAGATTTTTACACAATAGCAAAATGGTTGCTCCAATCTGATAGACCAGGATTGGAGGGAAGGGGCTTATCTATATTAATCAAATGGCCAAGAAGTGTTGCTGTATTAATCACCTGATGTCACCTTCAATATCTCATATATATTCATCTGTAAGCCCATTCATGGATAGGCTGACCCTTGAATTCTTAACCAAAGTACATGCCTATATAGCCCAGTGTGATTAGTAGATTTCCTTTTTGATATCTCAATTGGCAACTGAATCAAATTAAAGTGCGATCTATCAAAATTGTGCAATTGTACTGGAAGCTCAGCTGTCAACCCTGTGATCACTTTAGTGGCATTCGTGTAACTTAGCCCAAGGCTGACCATCTCCTTTCCAAGCATTGAAAAGAATGTAAAAGACATTCAAATTTGTTGCTGAAACAAAGAAAGGAAAGAATTGTGAGAAATCCTAAGTAAAAATGCTGTTTATGACTCAGCACTTTATTCAGCATGGGTTACGACATAATGGGGTCTGGGAAGAAAGGCATAAAAATGACCCTTGAGATACCTGACAGAGCCCCGAGGTCCTGTTCCCCCTGCAACACAATGATTGGCAGTTGCTTCTCCTACTGGCAGGTGATACACTGAAGAGGTAGGGTAGCAATGGAATAAATTTGCGTTATCGGGGTAACAATTTTGGCAACAAAAAAAAAGGAAAAATAGATACAGAGTAGAAGCTGACAACGAAAAGCATATGTCCTACCAGAAGTGACGACTCAAGAAGAGGGAATAGTGCTTGACCCCAGGAGTGAGGAAAGAGTCCAATCTTTAGCCATGTCAAGTAGAAAATGCAGGAGATGAAATATCAGCCCTCCAGTAGAAGAACAATTGGGACAAGGAGGATGACAAAAATCTTTATTTTGGGCACCAGTTGTCTAGAATTTTTAAAGCACTAATGACTCATTGCAAGTTCTGCAGATTAGGAAATAATGTGCGTATTTATTGTTACAGAAGAACATCTGGTCCAGACGTTCAACAGAGTCTAACAAGAGCCACCAATTCCCAAGCAATTGTCATTAAGAGCCATAATGTGCAACGTGAGATCTGATGACGATTCAGCCCCTATTGAATTTGTTAAATAAGGAATGTGCAGGTAGCATACTTTTCCAACAGAAGTCACAACTTGAATACAACAAAATAATTATTACTTACCATTTAGCTCTAATTCTTCCAGAATAGTTCAGCAAAGCTTTCATTTTTTCATACCACTAATAGCTTATTTACTGGATGCTTAATAAGATATGGAAAAGTTATTTCCATTCACTAATTATCACCCATATGCTTGAATACTATATGCACATATGCAGAATTATTTTTTTTCTGTGCCCAGAGATCTTTAGAGGAGATCCATTCCTTCTCTGCAGGACCTATGGAATAGGATCTACAAAGAAGAGCATATTTGTAGTAGTGTCCCAGCTTTAGAAAACCACCCTAAATAAGGTAAGATTGGCTTGTCCTGGAAACAGATGCAACTGGGCTGCTGGCAGATGGCACATTCATGTTTTCATGTGCTTCAGAATTTAATCCCAAGCAGTGCACAGCTCTAATGAAAAGGGATGAAACACTTCACATATCATTTTTTAAACCTAATTGTTTTAATGTTTCCTCTTTCATAACATTGCTTTCTCTCTTTGGCTCATCAACGTCAATAAATATAAGTGGCACAATTGCCATACTATCCAAACCATGTCTTAATTGGATCCATGGAGCCAGTTTGTTTGCATGGTTGAAATTAGCAAAATTCCTTCGAGGTGCTGATTCAAATTTGCTGCAGTCGTCTAATGCCAAGGAATCCTCAGCTATACAATGGAATATACAATTTGTTCTGGCAGCTGAAAATAAAATTTGACTGCCGTGGTTTACAACATGCACTCATTCAAGTTTATTTGGCACTTGTGATTACAACACAGATCTTCCTATGTCCTGACAGTCATCAGATATTTTTAATAACACTGCGAGAAAAGTGTCTTTGTTACATTGCTGCAAAAATGTATAATCTGCCTCTTGTAAGGAAAATGTGTTATAGTAAGAGTGATTTTATAACTAATGTATATCCCATATGGACCAGTTTCCCTCTTTTAGTATTGTATATAATTTTCAGTTCATACTGAAAATGAACCCTCAGTGATAAAAGCCAGATTTTTAAAATAAATAAATAAAAAGTTACTGCAGAATTTTAATAATGTACATACTGAATTAATTGCCTCCAGACACTCTTGTCAGCTTGTACTGTACATCTTATTAGGAAGTAAGATGAAGGCCACTACAGTGGAAAAAGGTCTTTTTAAAATATATATCCCCTCCCCCAACTGATCTCACTCAGAGAAATTTGTGGTAATGATCTCCAATATTAAAATCTGGTCCACTAGATGAAGTATGAAATGGCACCTGCTCCCATCAAAAATTGAGATAAAGTGGTATCAATTCTTTCTTTCTTCTTAAACTGTTTAAAATTGCAAAAAATCAAATTGTACATTAAATGAAAGTGCCATATATGCATACACCTTTGTTCATTCATATGAAATGTTACATTGCCAGGCATGCACAGAACATCGGGAAAAGTGGTATGATGATCATTGGCATCACCACATCATGAAATATGAACTTCATCATAATAGATGATAATTATCTATAGACATTTTCTAGGTGATCATTCTCTCCAAGGAATGTCCCAAATTTTCCTGTTTGTTTTTGTAAGAAGCGCCTTTCCCTTTACCAAGACTTCTTAGGTAGCATATGGGATGGCAAATCTGAACATCCTAACTTCAACCATCTACCAGAGGATCGAGCCTGCTATGAGCCTCATCCTTCAGGAGAACCAGCCTGGCAAAGAAGAGACCAGCCTATTTCCTGACATCTACAGTAGCAGATGAGGTGGCTGGAAGGAGTTTGCTTTGTTCTTTCCTGAGAAGAGGACATTTGACTCTTCCTTAGGGTTTCCTTGCCCTTGAAGGACTACCCAAAGGCAGTCCTTTGGCTTAGTCCACTTGCTATAGTCAGCCCTATGTACTCCATTTTCAACCCCCTCAAATGTCAAATACCAGTAGTACAATCTTTTTACACCCAAAGTTAGTAAAGATGGAAATAATGGCCCCTGCCTTTTCCCATCTTTAATCTGCTACAAAGAAGATCATAAATAATTACTTGGGAGGGGGTGATTAAGACCTTTTTTTGTTGTTTTGGAGCTAATAATGTTAATAGGTACAGGGGGCCTCTGGAATGCACGATGTTTCTATTCCCATTCTTAAAGCTTCCTCAAATCTTTAAAAACTGATTTGTCAGGCTTAAGAGACTTGCATAGGAGATATTTTTCCTCCCAAGTCTCCCATTCTTACTCACATCCTTAAAACTCTGAGAAAATGGGGAAATAATCTGAGAAAATTGCAGCCTGGTTCCTTCATCAGATATCACTTCATCACTATAGTTTTCTATATCCTCCAACACCTTCTCTTTCTGGTCTCATTCACATTAGCCGTAACAATTGCCCCATCCATCTACTAAAGAATAAAATCACATGTCAATCTTTAAATATGAGCTCCGGACAGAAATCATTCTAGCCAGTAATACAGATAAAGTCCTAACAATTTCTCAACACACTCCTTCCTTATCACGGAGAATTCATCTCATGGCAATCAGGGTATGATCTGACCATGACTGGGTAGTTACAGGAGCTCCTTCCATCTCAAATCATATTGCCACCATGACAGGAAAACCAGATCAGGTGTCTGACAGCTCTTCCTGTTAGGCTCTGGATGATCTAGGAAAGATCCATGGCTGTCATGGTGGCCATGAACTCTTAAGGACCTCAGACTTGTACCCAGAGAAAGCAGATTGAAATCCCCCAGGACCATAAATCTGGAGAAACCCACTGCCAACTCCGAGACAAAGATCAGTTGCTAAGGCACGAGGATTACTATGCAGCAGGGAGGCTTGTACAATAGCAACAATTCCCACTGAACCCTAAAACCCAACTTAAGGAACAGGATCTCACATCCAGTAACCTGTGGGCCAGTGCTCAATAGCAACAGCAATAGCATTTAGACTTATATACTGCTTTGTAGTGCTTTATAGCACTCTCTAAGCAGTTTACAGAGTCGGCATATTGTACCAATAATTTGGATCCTCATTTTACCTATCTCAGAAGGACAGAAGGCTCAGTCAACCTTGAACTAGTCAGGATTAAACTGGTAGCAGTGGGCAGAGTCAGCCTGCAATAGTGCATTCTAATTACTGCACCACCACAACTCCTTAAGAGCCTTAAGATAATAACCACTGCATCCCCACTTCAGTCCTGGCATCACAACTCATGCCACACCTGAAACCCAGAATTTAAGGTAACTAGGAAAAAATGAAAGCACACAAATGCACACACACACACACACACACACACATAATACGCACATAGATAATAATAATACTAAAGTTGAAAGGGGCCTTGGAGGTCATCTAGTCCAACCCCCTGCTCAGGCAGGAAACCCTATACCATTTCAGACAAATGGCTGTCCAGTCTCTTCTTAAAAACTTCCAGTGTTGGAGCATTCACCACCTCTGGAGGCAGGTTGTTCCACTGGTTAGTTGTTCTAACTGTCAGGAAATTTCTCCTTAGTTCTAGGTTGCTTATCTCTTTGATTAGTTTCCATCTGTTGCTTCTTGTCCTGCCTTCAGGTGCTTTGGAGAATAGCTTGACTCCCTCTTCTTTGTGGCAACCCTGAGATATTGGAACACTGTTATCATGTCACCCCTCGTCCTTCTCTTCATTAGAATAGACATTCCCAATTCCAACAAATAAATAGCCTTTTTTTCCAATCAAATGCAAAATGCAAATAGATTGGAAAAATGGGGAGAGCTGATCAACAATCAGTTTTGTCTTATTGTATTCCAATACTCATCATCAACTTTCAATGATGTCATATTGAAAACAAGTTTTGTACTTAATCTCAGAATTAATCTCTCACATTTGTTTCTTTTTAAAATCTAGTATCTATTTTACAGAAACATGTGGACTGTTTTGACATGAATGTATTTTGTTTTATAATCATACCATATATAGATATTATTGGAGGAATGTTAATTTTTATTTGCAGAGATCTGTGTGACCTATTGGACAAGATATTGAGATGTCCAATAGGTGTGGTCAAGAATATTATATGTAAGCAAAACAGTTGTCTTTAAAACAACAGATCAATCAAATGGTCAATCAAGTGACCAATTCACTTTAATTCAATGATCTGACAGCAACTGCATGGCGCATAAAATTATTCAATTACAGGGCCATTGAACTGGAAGGTGATAATACAATAGAACGTGCTAGGATCAATTCACACCTGATGTAATTGCACCAAGGAGGAAGACTGTCCATTATGTCAGCAGGATCACAAATGTCTTTGTCTAAGGGTCACTGGGAGAGTCAATCACACCCTCTGGCTTGTGGAATGAATTTATACTCTCATTCATTTTCTTGTACCTTGGTAATAGAATGGAAGATGTCTGCAGCAAGCAGAACTGATATTATTACCTAGCACTGCACTGTCAATTATTCTTGAATCTGGAGACCTCAGGGGAAACTATCATAGCTCTTTATTTTTTGAATGCTAGGCATACTGGCTACATTGCTAAATTGCTGTTGCCTTTATACTTTACTAGTGTACAAAAAAAACAACCCCAAAGAAATGGACCATTTCTTCCATTGCTAGTTCTCGTACTATGCATTCCCTTTTACAAATCACAGACAGTTTATAATCAGGCATCAAAAGACAGTCATAATTTGCCTGAACATGCAAAGGCTGACCCACCCAAGGTTTCCCCCCCTCCCAATTTGCCTATAGATTCCAGTTTTACTTCATCGACTAAACTCTGGAATGAGCACAGCTCCAGACTTTGACAAAGCAAGGTTCTGTAATTACAAGAGAAGTCTTTTAATTGTCGCATTTAAATAAACAAGCTGAGTTTCTTTTCAGGTCTGTAACTAAGTGAATGAGCCAAGAGCACAATTTTCCATATATATGTTCTGAATTTGGGGCAATCTGAACTGGAGCTAATTATAGTTAAGGTTGGCATTAAACTATAACATTTAAAAAAAAACCATTTTACTGAATTAAAGAAAGAACGAATAGAAACAAAATAAGGCTTAAGGAATGTTGGGTAAAAGTTGAAAGCTTGCAGTCAACATGACATGGGACAAGAACCAAGGGAGATGAGAAGGGAATGGTCTGGAATATGAAGTCCAATGAGAAAAATACCAGGTTTCTAGAAATAAACTGGCTAGATCATGTGCAGGCAAAGGAAGCCAATCGGATATAAGAAGGCTGGCTTCTAAACCCCACAATTTCCTTGTAAGCAGGATGCGAGTCCCTGGAATAGGTGAGATACTTCTATGACACTAAAGGAACTGTCTGGGGACATCGCTGATAGGAAAACCTGAAGTAGCAGAGTTAATTCCTTGCGTCGGACAACAAATAAGGACATGACAACATTTTTCTAAGCGAAAAGACATTTCAAAGAGAGAGGTTAAAGCAAGTAATTGGATATGACTAGTAAGTGAACATCACCTTGAAGCATCCAAGCAACAAAATTCACCCCTTTTCCCCTCCCTTCCCCCTGGAAGGCATCTTGACTGTGGAAGTATGAACAGAGAATGTCAATAATGAATCTATAGCAAGCAATCTTCTATATAATTAATAATGTATTCATGGAACCATAAAACTGTAAAGGAAAATTTGATGCACTGAGAGATACTAAGAATTTTTTTATCTTGTAACAATAAAATAGTGTTTGCTATGCTTAGTTTGAATAATCTTTACCTTGCCCAATACAGTTATCTTCTTCTATCAATCATATAGTTTCAAACTAAATCACTCTGGTTTGTTCTAGGAATAAAATCAATTAAATGAAGATGGCGTACCCTCCCTAAAAGCATAACTCAATGCCTGAAGAGGGATGTCAGGTTACATGAATTGGATCAAGTTGGTTCTGAAGAAAAAAAAACAATCTTTAAAACTTTTCTGAAACTTAAAAGAGAGTTTGATTTATTCCAGAAAATGTGTCCTGGCAGTTTCTTCAAGTTAAGAATTTATTCTTTGGACTATTACTGCTGCTGATGAGATTGCTATTTCCAAATTCAAATATGTATTAAAGATTTTGAAGGAATCCATTGAGGTTCCAAAGACAGTACACCATTTTTATAAGAAGTTGAAAGAATTTGATGAATTTGATATTAATTATGTATGTGACCTTTGGAAGATGAGCTCAAAGGTCCTGTTCCTATAAATCAGTGAGAGCTTCCTTTAAAGAATGTAAAATAAGTCTCTGTTTATCTTAAAATGAGGTTTCTATACTGGAAAAATATTTCATAGAATAATACAGTTGGTAGGGAAAATTTAAACCAACTCGTCTAATCCCCTGTGCTGGAATCCAAATTAAGGTATCTCTGGTTGGAGGCAGTTTATCTTCTGCTTAAACAGATCCAGTTAAAAGATGGCCAACATTTTGCTAGATAAGTGATTCCATTGTTGAATTACCTACTATTAAACTTATTTAAAAAATTAATCAGAATCTTCCATATATATTCTGAGAAGAAAAATAGGTGATCTTTGACTTATGATTGATCGATTAATGAGTGTTTGAATTTATGAGGGATTCTATGTTATCAATGTGATACAACATTTACACTAAAGAACAAAAAAGAGAAAATGTGCAAACAAGTTTCACAAAAAATGTGACTGTCACACTTGAAAGTATTCTTCCTATCCCTTGTGAAAAGACTAATCTTTGACTAATACTATAATCGTTCTGGAATACTTGGTGTCTTTCTTCATAGATTTCATATCTATATTATTAATACACTAAGATTGGGTTAAAGTTATTTTAAAAATGCAATAATGTCAACTTTAGACCTTGTAACTCCTAAGGAGTTTTTCTGTATATGTATGGTCATTGTATGGCCATTGCATGTGTGTTCTCTCTCTCTCTCTCTCTCTCTCTCTCTCTCTCTCTCACACACACACACACACACACACACACACACACACACACACAGAGCTTTGCAACTTCCGGCATTTGGACAACACTGCAACGCATGGATGAGGATGAACTAATTTCAACTCAAATCTGGCAAGATAGAGTGACATTGGGATTTTGTCCTTCCAGGGTCTGGTGACTTATTATCTTTGGCTCTGGATGGGACTGCAATAGCAGTAGCACTTAGACTTATATACTGCTTCATTGTGCTTTACAGCACTCTCTGAGTGATTTACAGAGTCAGGATATGCCCCCCCCCAACAGTCTGGGTCCTCATTTTACCCACTTCAGAAGAATGGAAGGCTGAGTCAACCTTGAGCCTGTCAGGATTGAACTCCTGGCAGTGAGCAGTGAGTTAGCGTGCAGTACTACATTCTAACCACTGTGCTAACCATGGCTCTTGCACCAGGGACTGCATTTTCCTAGACTGAGCTTGTGTATAATTTAAAGGTCTTCCTGGGCTCACAGTTCTTGATTGATGAATAAGTGGCAGTCATGGCTAGGGAGCTCTTGCACAGATTTGTCTTGTATGCAAATAGAGCCCTTTCCTGGATCAGGATGCCTTGCTCATCAATGAAGTCCAATTAGATGTTCAGCAGTCATTCATTATCTAATCAGGTAGCAAGGAATCAAATCACATGATCTGTAAACTTGGCAGAAGAGTGTCTACTATCCCAATACTGATTTATTTCTTAAGGTTAGGTAAAATTGCTCACTGACTTAGTGTAACCCCCACTGGTTTAATTTTATATAGATGGGGTTGTCATCATCATCGTACATAAATGAACTCAAATTCTTTTTATTCAAGAAACTGTTCCCCCAAGGACATGCACTGTGGAGTATGAAGAGTGGCTCTCAATATGCATTGTTCATAGCTGAAAAGAAAAAAAACCTGATTATGGTTCTTCTGAAAACTGGCTTAGGTGATGGCTCAGTGAACATCCTGCCACCATTAATTTTATCTAGCGATAAACCAAGCAGAGTAAATTACTGGGTAAGACTGCCTTTTAAGCTTTGTAATAAAGGTAATGTTGTGTAGTGGGTTCTGGAGAGCAGGAAGGACGCCAGGCCGATGAGTACAGCATAACAGCTCTTTATTAGGTGGAAGTGACCGTACTAGGGGGAATAGGGGTTACCTGCCCTCTTTATACTGTATACCTGGCCAGTACCTGGCCAGGTACACAACCAACCAATCGGATTGAACCTCTGTTTCCCACCGAAGCTGATTCCCGCCAAAACAGTTACAGTTCAATGCCTCCTGGTGGTGACTCTTATGCAAGTGCTTTAGGTGTTCCTTTAAGCCCAATACATAACAGGTAATATTCAATGAACAAGATAAAATTAATAACCAAAATGGCTGTGTCCTGAAACCCCTGGGACTTCAGGATTCTGACGATAACCTTCTTGCTCAATCAGCAAAAATTGGAATCATTGCATGATCACAGGTTTCAGACGGAAGGACAAGACCAAAGGAGGGCAGGGCTCCTGGATCTTTCATAATTACAAAGGAGATGCAGGGACAATGACAATAGCATCTGCACAGATTTCTACTCTGGAAAATAAACATTTCCATCCTGAAAACTGGGCCATATGCTAGGTGACTTAAGGCTCCTAAACCCTACTGGGCTATTGGTAATTTAGACCAAGAAAAAATTCTAGTTAATTATTTCCTTGCTTGTACATTCCCCCCTATATCTTTACTTCTGTTTTTGTTTATACTTTTAATTTCGATTTTGTGTACTCTTAACACCGACCTCCTTAGCACACAGTGCCGTTCCATTCTAAGAGCACTTTAAATTTAGTAGCAGGAAAAAGAAGTGTGCTGGATTACAAAATCTACCCCTCCTGCTCCAAAACAATCAGAAACAGGAAAAGGCAATCAAAAGAGATTTTAATGACTTATAGAGCCATTGTTTACTGGATTGGAGGGAGATAGTCAGTGCCCAAATCTTCAGGACCTCTGTGACCCTGCACTGCCTCTTGGTGGCAAAATATTTGCTTCAAATTGCGTCAAAACCACACAATGTGTGTGTACTAGGAGGCCAACTCAAGGGGAGGGGAAGTGGGGAAAAATAATGGAAACTCCCTGAATCTCCAAAACAACATCTTTAAAAACTCAGCATTATGGGTCTTTTTCTTGAGAAAACAAAAAGATGAATAACAGCTGTATTTACACATTAAGTTTTAAGTAGAAAGTAAAATAGACTTGTTATATGGCACAGAACTAAAAATATTTTCAACCTTTGTTCCACTCTCCTCCTGGCACAAACTGTACAGAACCTCAAGTGGCTGTATAGTTCATCCAAAAAGTAGATTCCAACATAGGAAATGAGCAAACAGTGGTGGACACCGGCCTCTCAACCATAAACAGGGCAGAGAGAGGCAGCCCTTTTGAGTATGGACAGAACATTCATTCCTTGGTAGGGAAGTTTATGAGTTCCTAGTCAAAAATCCTGCTGCAAGGAGAAAATGAAAAAGAATGAGATCAAAATTACTCATTTTTATAGTTGGATTAGATGTCTCTAATGAAAATTAGGAAAGTTACAAAAAACAAACATTGAGAATAGAACATATCAGTGAATGTTAGATTCCATACATATAAATAAAACTAATCTATTTTCTTTAGAATGTTCTAACCTGCATTCTAACCCTAATGAAATTAAGAATGTACAGGCAGCGCAGAGGGGTTCCTATATGAATTTTATGACAATGTAATAAGACAGAATTGTAAAACTGTTTTAATAAGACAGGTCTGCTTGAACTTGGTTTTTAATAAGCTACAATTTGCTGGATTCGCACATAAAGAAACTGTAAACCCTAGTATATAAAATATATGATGGCTTGGTGCTATCTGAGAACACAATGTTGCAGAATAATCCTAAACATCCCTATTCAAAAGCTGGGTCAAATCCAGTGAGGATTCTTTCCAGGTAAAGGAATAAAGAATAGTTCAGCAAAAGAAGAGACATTGAATTTACTACACAAAACAATTAACATTTGTTTAGCTCCTAAGGTCAATCTCTTTTGAGTCCAGTTTTACTCCTGATGACTTTATGGACATGTCCATATCATTTTCTTGGCAACAGTGCATAAGCATTTGATTCTACCTGAGCGAAGTCCAGCTCTCGTGACACTTTTAACTAGTGTCATGCAGAAACATTGTTCTGCATGTTTTATTCAAATTGATAAAAAAAAATAACTTCCTTTCAGAGGAGTGGAATAGGTGGAGTGTTTGCACAAAATGTCCAAGAGATTTGAGTGGACATCCTGTCTTCCATTATAAAATCCTCTCTCTGGTAGTCTGCAGTTTCCCTGGCTTCCCATATTTGGTTTAAATTTCTCAGAACATCATCAGAGAACTCTTCCCTTTGAGGATTTTGGTCAGTGAAACATGGATAGTTAGGGATGCTCCAGAAGGATAGAAAGATGTCCTTTTCTATTATGAAGCAGTTGCACCACCAGCTCTATCCTTGACCTTGTAACACAGAAGGGGAATTCAAAACCATAAAGCAAAATTGTAAAAAAAAATGTCGAGTATCAGAAAGGTAAGGTTTAAAAAGCAGGAGAAGCTTTTTTTTTGCAAGAAAAAATAATCAAGAAACTAGAGTAGTATAGCAATCCTTTTAATGTAGTTTAAACTGAAACTTTACTTTGAATTTAAGACTACCTACACGAGGGGCATTTTGTTTTCCGGTTTTCTGAGGGAAGTTGTGCTGAAGGAAGGTGATAGGCCCAAAGTCATCCGATGGGCTTTGATGCCCAAATCTTCCCCAGGCTCAAACTAACTTATTCACCAAACAAAGTTTATTGTACAGTGGGATAGGCAAAATATTTCAAGGGAGGGTCTTACTGTACTTTGAGCTCATTCCTGGTTTGGAAGATCAGAAATGAACTGGTGCTTCATGAAGGCCAATATGTGGAGAAAATAGAAAGTAGGTCCAAAATAGGTCCTTAACAACCTTCTTCCCACCATTAATTCATCTATGAACATCAGTTTGAACACAGAATGTGAGAGCAGTGCAGAGTCCTGAACTGGATTTTGTTGTCATTGTTGTTTTAATAGTGCTTCAAGCGAAGCCCTTGTGAGAAATTTCGCTTTGCTTCATTGATGTAACTTTTGAGGCCTCTTCTGGCACATCTAACATCTCATTAGAAAGTATTGGAAATGTTGGAGGAAGCCAAAGAAATTATCAGAAACATTTAAGTAACATGGATCACATGGCCTCCAAGGTACAAAATGTTTTATCAAGGCAACATATGAATGTCTTACATCGGCCTACAAAACAACTTTGAAAACCTTTTAGAAGTAATCAGTGTAGGGCTAGGTAGACCTGCTAGAAGAGAGTTCCATGAGGAACCGCTGCTTAAAAGAATCTGAGATCAACGTACATCACTGTAAAATTTCTGGAGTGAGGTCATGAGCAGGACCTCAGCAGACAATCTTAGGGCTCAAGCAGGTTCATTAAGTTGCTTCAAGTCATGTAGGCTTTAGAAATATTCACATCTCTGTGTTAACATGAAACCAGAAACAAATTCTACACTGTCTTCCTCTAACTACCAGGCAGCAACCAGCAGATACGCATTAATGTTTTTCAATTGACTTCAAATGTAGCCCTGTCTAGTGGGCATTATAATAATCTAGTTTAGATGTTTCACTGTGACATGATTCTCTTTCTTTCTAGATACAGCTTAAGCTGGCAAACTGAGAATGGCTCCTTTACAAGATAGTCATATATGAAATGCTGCCCCTTCTACTTACTGCTCACAGACAAATTTTAAAAAATGCTTTTCAACATTTCTGACTCCAGGTTGCCCACACATTCATTCCCAGAAAACACACCAAGTAAGCATTGGCCTGCATCTAGAACATGTTATGTTTTGGACCAACATCCAAAATGCTTGGCAATCATGAGTAACATTAGAGAGTTGTTTTGGATAGTGAGATGGGATTTCTTTATTTCTGTATAAATAAATAAACAAACCAAAGCATCTAAAAGTTCGGAATGATGGTTTGTAGCAGGATCATCAATAAACATGCTATCCCCAAATGAGATTTGGGTCATTCTTTGGTCTTCATATATTATTTGGATTTTACCATACACTAGCAATGCAGTTAATTCAAATACAGTTGCTTTAAAAATACGCTTTTAGAAGACTAAAGCTGCAACCTAAAACATTAGCTAATATAGCTGCTTATTAATTCTGCTGGAAGTAAAGTAGGTCAACTGATGAAGAGAAAATACTTGAACTTACTGTGACTCACAGCTGCAGGAAAACATCATTTCTCAGAACACCTGCTGCATTTTCTTGAAAGTAAGGAAATATGTAACATGAAATATAGGTTAATGTATAATCCAGATTCTGCTGATTACAAGCATGCTGGCTTTTTCTGTATTGTTAATTATTTCCTTAGTGCAGGGGTCTTCAAACTTGACCCTTTTATGACTTGTGGACTTCAGCTCCCAGAATTCCTCAGCCAGCATGCCTGGCTGAGGAATTCTGGGAGTTGAAGCCCACAAGTCATAAAAGGGCCAAGTTTGAAGATCCCTGCCTTAGTGCATTCCTTCATTCCATTCATTTGTTTGTGTCTCTTGATTTATACAAAATAATTTGTTTCTGGTATACTTTAGATACATATGTACAGGTGAGGCAGGTATGGTATACATTCCAAATAAGGATATAATTTATGTACAAAATGTATAATACATTTTGAAAGTGTTTACAAACTGAGAATGCAATGGTTGGTAAAATGGAGCTGGGTTTATTTATATGGGTATCTAAGCAGATTGTTCTAAAAGGCTATGAGCTGTTGACAGCATAAGACAAACAGAGAGAAAGCAGAATTTAACTCTTATTATTGTACTTGTTGTTGGCTTTAGACTGCAGCCTCCAGCAGCATTATTTACAAATCAAAGATATCAAATCAAGGCAATTTCCAGGGCAAATGAGTATTTTTTTTAAGCAGCTGGAAAAAAAGTACTTTAGTTTCCTTTCATGACATAAAGGAAAACATGTTTTCAAGCCTTATAATTGGTAAGCAAATTGGACTGGGGAAAAAAATAAGGGATAAAACATCATACCCCTACGCTTTCCTATAACCTACACAGAATAAAATAAAATAAGGAAGTAGAAGGCTAGAACAGGCTGCAAAACATGTTTGCTTTGAAACATCTAGCTGTAGGAATATTTATAAGTTGTTACAAAGGCACATAAACCATCAAGAAAAGGAAAACAAGTATGCCCATTTTGTCCCAAACACTGGATATTTGCCATTTTCATGTCAAAAACATGTTTTGTTTTGCTAGTTTTCCTTTATATTTCCCCTTGTTAAAAGTTATGGAAGTTATTTTTCTGCATTACAGCTTTCTTATCAGCCAACCTGGACATTATTAATTCTACAATCTCCCTCTTCATTCTGGTTCAATGAAATCTCCACGTCTGATGCTGTGGCTATCTAAGGAGGACGCCACTTTGGCACCATTGGCACCTGTTGCAAATGACAAAGACTTACCTTATTTTCAGATAAATTAATCATTTGGTTAGATAGGATATGGGCATGGTGTGGATGGATGAGATAAGATTGGGACATGCATTAGGCAACTGAACCTGCTAACCTACTTACTGACGAAGATCCATAAATTTCCCAAACAAATGGGAATACTTCCATTGCTCTAAATTATCTTTTGAGGAGCCCTGCATCTCCTTTGGATGTTCATGGAAATACAGGTAGCCCTCGACTTACAATAGTTCATTTGGTGACCCTTCAAAGTTATAAAGGCACTGAAAAAAGTGACTTATGACCATTTTCCCCACTTTTGATCATTGCAGCATCTCCATGGTCATGTGATTAAAATTCAGAAGCTTGACAACTGGTTCATATTTATGATTGATGGCAGTGTTCCCATGTTCATGTGATCACCTTTTGTGACTTTCTGACAAGCAAAACCAATAGGGGGAAGCCAGATTCACTTAATAACCATGTTACTAGCTTAACAACTGCAGTGATTCATTTAACAACTGTGTCAAGGAAGGGCGTAAAATGGGGCAAAACTCATTTAACAAATGTCTCACTTAGCCACAGAAATGTTGGGCTCAATTGTGGTTGTAAGTTGAGGACTACCTGTATGACCAAGATGAAAGATAACATCTGTATAGCACTAGCACAGCTTTATACTGTAGCTTTATATCTGAAAACCGAAATGAACTACCATGTCTTTTACACGTCTATCACTGCAACCATCATTCTTCATCTCAACCTAATTCTGCCAGTTCTGTGTCAACGCTGCTAACATCGGATGTTTTTGCTTTGACAACAGATGGAAATGTAGCCATCTTTTCCTTTTTGCTTTTAGAGTTAGATGGTGCTAGGAGGCGGGGGATGTGAATGAGAGTCCAGCTAGACATAACAACACTAAACTTAGCATGAGAATCAAGGTTATTTAGTCCAGAGCTGATAAAGAATTGGCAGGCTGGAGAGGAAGCCCGTGCTTCAAGCTAATTGGGGAATGTGATTTATGACTGTTAATTGGAGAAGGGAATTGTACTTTGATACTATGTGCCCAGGGGAGGGGAATTCAATTTTTGGCTTTGATTATGTAGTGCTGGTATTATAAGGTAAAGGTAAAGGTTCCCCCGCACATGCGTGCTAGTCGTTTCCGACTCTAGGGGCCAGTGCTCATCTCCGTTTCAAAGCCGAAGAGCCAGCGCTTGTCCGAGGACGTCTCCATGGTCATGTGGCCGGCATGACTAGACGCCAAAGGCGCACGGAACGCTGTTACCTTCCCACCGGAGTGGTCCCTATTTTTCTACTTGCATTTTTATGTGCTTTCGAACTGCTAGGTGGGCAGAAGCTGGGACTAGTAACAGGCGCTCACTCTGCTACGCGGCACTCGGGATTCGACCCGCCAAACTGCCAACCTTCTGATCGACAAGCTCTCCTTTAAGGTAAACAATGCCTTAGCCGCAGAAGGCTAAGAAGTTCTTTTTGAAGAGTTTCATCTGTCAGAACCATGACATTCTGCTGCATTGCCATATATTGAAAGTACAGTTTCTACTTCGTGAATCTTATTCTCTTGAAATATTTTTTTTCTTTTGAAACATGTTTTTTATAACACAGTTCAGTCTAGATGTGTGTCCGAAGAGCTGGGGTCTTTTCCTACAAGTACCGAGAACTTACAAAATTATTGTGAGGATTACAGGGGCAAGGTGGGTGAAGTGTTACCTTTTTCATCTTGTGTGCCATTTTGAACACTGCAGCATGATAAGGCAACTGCATTTTGGAAGGCTTTCAGTGAAGCCCACTTTGGAGGGGACATAACTCTCCTGCCCACTGGCAACATCAGTGCCATGTTTGGGTAGAGGGAATAGGATAAAAATGTGGTTCCCATTCAAATCATCAACAATATTCACGCTTACAAGATGCTGCACTGAAATCAAGAGCTGCTGCAACAACAACCAAAAAAATAAATAAAATCCCAGCTTCATGCTCTTCTGTGCCTTAATAGCTAACAGATGTTGGGAGTTTGCTGTTGTCAATAAAAGTAGATGGATTTAGTCTGACTATTTTATGGAAGTGTAAAGGAAGCTTTTCAATAACCTAAGTGACTCAGAAAGAGAGAAAATGGTTAGAAAGTAATTAATTACAGTGTAGCAAGAATGACTTCGGTGTTATCCTGAAAGCAAGGCTAAATACAGCTGCTCTGACAGTGATGGAAATTTGATTTTGACAGCACATTCCTTCAGGTAAAGTGAACCACATAATTATTAAAAAGCCCATATTTATATTCATGTACATGCTGTTCCCCTTGGCATTCCCTAGTTGAACTTGTTTGTGTGTGTGTGTGTGTGTGTGTGTGTGTAAAATGTATGGCAAACAGAAACAAAGTAATACTGGTAATAAAATAAAGGAGGAGGGAAGGAAGGAAGGAAGGAAGGAAGGAAGGAAGGAAGGAAGGAAGATGTATTTATTTTATATGCCACCTATCTCATTGTCAAGCAACATACACTATGTACATACAAAATACAACAAGCTCAGCCCTTGAACATATAGTTGAATCTAGTCCAGAGGTCCCCAACCCCTGGTCCATAGACCAGTACCGGTCCACAGCATGCTAGCAACCGGGCCACACAAACAAGCAAAGCCCCATCCATGGGATGCAGGCACACACAAAACCATGCACATTCTGGTCTGCAGAAAAACTCTCACCATGGAACCGGTCCCTGGTGCCCAAAAGGTTAGGGAACTCTGATCTAGTCCATATAAAAACATATTTCTTCATTTTATCAGTTTTATGATATAAAGATTTTTTTAAAAAAAATAATGACAAATAATATATTTCTTGACTCTCCCTTTAGATGTCTGAATATATACCTACTGTCAAAGCAAGAACATCCAATGTTAGCATCGAAGTTCTTTTGAAGAGTATCATCTGTTGGAATCATAACATCTACACTGAATAATTATCTTAGCCAAATTCCAAGTTTAATGGAGCCAGATTTTTTCCTGAAGTGTCATGGCCCACATTTTTGTTTAATGAATTCCAATTTGTTCAAAAGCACTTCACAAAAATACCCTTTGAAAATAATTGTCCCTTTATCCATTTTAAACTTTCTTACATTGAGATCTGTAGATGCAGAACAAGAATTTCTGACTAACTACATTATGGATTATAACTTTCTACCTGTAATCCTTGCAGCAAGCCAATCTCCTTATAGATGAGAAGGGGGGGAGTGTTTTCATTTTTTGTGCCTTCCAATCAGTCTTTGACTCTTGGAAATATCCCACCTTTATTATTTCTATAAATAATTAAGGCAGCAAACATACCTAATACTCATCCTCCTCCTATTTTTTCCACAATAACCTTGTGAGGTGGGTTGGACTGAGAGAAAGGCTTTCATGCCAAGGTGGCATTAGAAATCATGGTTTCCTAGTTTCTAGCTAATGTCTTAACCACTAGGCCAGGGGTAGGCAACCTTGGCTCTTTTGCTGGCTCAGGAATTCTGGGAGTTGAAGTCCATGAGTCATAAAAGAGCCAAGGTTGCCTACCCCTGCACTAGGCTGAACTGGCATTAATGTAGAGCTGCAAGCTCTTTTTTCTGACAGGCTATTGTTATTCTATAGTATCCTCAACATGATTTTCTATGACTTTTTTTTGTTTAGACTAAATTTGGTTGCTTTTTTCAATGTGTGAAAGGTGTGAGAATTTTTTAAAAAATGCATATTAAAAAAGGATATAAATCAGCAGACTTAGTACGACTTGACTGTTACATTAAACAAAATTAGCCAAAAGAGGAAGTATTTCAGCATGACAGAGAAGGACTAAAGTGAGCCTTTGAATAATAATTTTTAGTTACTATAATATTTTAAATCTAGATATCCATTCTACTAAAGCCGTTTATTTACATTTTACATTTTCTTTATTGTTGTACATAATCTTGATTATCAAATGAATAGAAATGCTAGGTATAAATCCATCTAGAAATACATACATTAAAATGGAATCCAGTTGCCTTTTGGAAAAGCATTTTTGGAACAACCATGACCTGGATGATTGACAATCTCCATAGACAAATATACTAAAACTACATTATTTTAATTACTTTGATCACCTCATTTTCATCTGGAGGTGAGAGATGTTAAAAATCTGTTGGGAAGCTTCTACAAAAATGCCACCCTAAATCTTCTTTAACTCTCCCTTCAAATTCTCTGCTGATTATTTTTATCAATTGAAATTCATTCTATAGCTGCTAACCTGTGAGAGATGGAGCTCTGAAGTTCCCAGCCTTCCCTGTCATTGTTTTTCTGCCCTTTGAAGGAGAAAGTCTATGCTCAGCTTTTGAGGTCCTGGGGTCTGTTCAGCTTTCCTTGATCATCTTGATCTTGCAGTAAGCTGCTGTACTTCCTAGCACCACCATTTAGAGCAGGGGTCTTCAAACTCGGCCCTTTTATGACTCATGAACTTCAACTCCCAGAATTCCTCAGCCGGCGTGCCTGGAATTCTGGGAGTTGAAGTCCATGAGTCATAAAAGGGCTGAGTTTGAAGACCCCTGATTTAGAGGAGTCAATATTAGTGTGTGTGGGGGGGGAATCATTGCCATTAAAATGTTGTATGTATACAGAGAGTTCAGGGTTGATGTTGAAATTGGGTATTTCTGGACATTTTGAAGTAATAAAAAGGAAATCATTTGTGGAGGAGAAAAACCAGAGAACTATGTGTTACTCATTTTAAAACAGTCAGTACATAGATGTATATAAAGCCTGGATGCTGCTTCTAACTTCTTTCTTCCACATAGTTTGAAGTCTACAGAGGACAGGAAAACAGATCCACCAGCCTGTAGATCAAAAGTCAACAAGAGGAAATAAGTCAGAGGGCAAAATAGCTGAGTTCATCCTTCTCTTGTGAAAATATGTGCATTTTGATTAAAAATGGATAAATGTACACTTTTTAGTCATGTTACCTATCAATTTAAAATGAAATCTTGAGAATTAGTTCATAAGCAATTTTTCCCTTTTTGCTTGGAGTACAAAAATGATCTTGAAAAAAAGGAAGTGGGTCCTTTTTCTGTTATTACTGCTGCTGTTGTTGTTATTATTATTATTGTAGTTGTTTTGTTGTTGTTATTATTATTGTTGTTGTTGTTATACATTTTCACTTTTATTTGGACCTTGGTTTTGAAGACTCCTTTAGTTAAGTGCACTGGAATATCTGCAAGAGATTATTTCAGTTCTCAGTCCTGCCCAGTAGGTGGCATTGGGGTACAGACAGGGGGATATTTTATTATTTCATGGCATGCTAAGCAGAGGCAACATATTTAAGTGAAGTAGTTTCAGAATTAAAAATGGATACAAAAACCAATCTGAAAATGAAAAGAACCACATAAAATCCAAATACTAATGAATACAGTACGGAGTGTCTTTTTAGCATCAAGTGATCTAGGGATGAACAAATATGTTTTCTTCTTTGCCATTCTCCACTTCAGTTTACATTTCTTTTAAAAACACACAAACACAAGAATAACATAGTGCATTTTGTGTCAGTTTCTCAAAAATGCACATTGTTTTGCTTAATATTTTGGAAACGTATTTCAGATAGTTGTGTGTGTGTGTGTGTGTGTGAGAGAGAGAGAGAGAGAGAGAGAGAGAGTTATTTGAATGCATTTTTGTCTTATCAGTGTATTTTATGTTTATTTTGGTTATTGTACTGAGAACAGATCAGCAAATTTGAAAAAACAGACATACTAAAAATACTAAATAGTAGCTCTACTCCAGATTACATATTATTTGAAAAGTATACATTTACTACATTCTGAACTATATGCACTTCTCCTCAGTTTTTAACCTACTCCAATAAAAAAAAGATATCTATGTACAAACAACTTTCTACAAATATTATCAATAAAAGTACAAGTGAGCACAATCCTTCCAAAGTGTATGGCCACTAGATCAGGGCAATGTGATGGCTGGGTGAAATTATTTGGGTTTAGTTATGGTCTTGATTTAATTTAATGCAACCTTCCTTGCCTTTTGTAAAATGCTGAACATTTAAAGTACAACAGGCTAGGAATGCTGACCCAGCCGTTTGCTTTTTTCCCCCTGCATATGTTAAGAACAATTGTATGTGTACCATGAACACATAAAAGAATCATGCACATGATTGGGATATCACATGTGAAAATAAATGTACATTGATCTGATTTATCTGATTTACAGATTGATTGGTTATATACCATCAAGAGATTGATTTTCACCATGATAAGTTGTCCTTAACCTGTTTTTCCAGCTCTTCCAATGGAGCACCCATTGCCACTGCATCTGTGTCCATCTACCTTACTAGCAGCCATCCTCTTTTTCTCTTTCCTTCCACCTTTCTCCAGAAAGCTAGGTCTTCACATAATGTGTCTGAAGTAGGATAATTTGAGCTTCAAGTGAGAACGCTAGGTTGATTTGATTTTGCTTGTTTTCTAGGTTGACCAAGATATTTTGGGGAGTTTTCTCCAATATCAAATTTCAAAAGTATGAATACTCTTCCTGTCTTGCTTTTCTATATCCAACCTTCACTTTCATAGAAAATTCAGGGAATATTATTGTTTGCACGATAGGTATGGACCCGATAGGTATGGTGGGTGTGCAGGAGAAGAGCAGGTAGAGCTGGGGGCAGAGTTAAGCATGTCATCAGCTTAGAGTCATTAGGTTACCACAAATAGTCCGAGTCCAAACTCTCTTGAATTCCATTGACTTTTTTCTGGTGCCAATTTAGTATTGAACTTTAGTTGACTAGATTCTTGTATATAAGCAGAGCAATAATTTTTTTGAACTGCAGCAGAATAGAATAGAATAGAATAGAATAGAATAGAATAGAATAGAATAGAATAGAATAGAATAGAATAGAATAGAATAGAATAGAATAGAATAGAATCTGGAAGGGACCTTGGAGGTCTTGTAGTCCAGCCCCCTGCTTAAGCAGGAGAACCTATCCTCTTCTCTTTCCTTCCACTTTTCTCCAGACAAGTAACTGTCTAGTCTCTTCTTAAAAAACCTCCAGTGATGGAGTGCCCATGATTTCTGAAGGCAAGCTGTTCCACTGGTTAATTGTCCCCACTGTTAGGAAGTTTCTCCTTAATTCCAGGTTGCTTCTCTCTTTGGTCAGTTTCCAATCATTTTTCTTGTCCTGCCTTGGAGAATAATTTGACCTCCAATTCTTTGTGGCAGCTCCTCAAATACTCAAATACTGGAACCCTGCTATCACGTCACCCCTGTTTCTTCTTTTCTTCAGACTAGCCAAGCACATGTCCTGCAGCCATTCTTCATATGTTTTAGTCTCCAGGCCTTTGATCATTTTAGTTGCTCTTCTCTGAACTTTTCCCAAAGTGTCAACACTCTGATCCTTTGCACTTGAGAGTTTGATACTGAAATGGAAAATTTTTAGACTTGTAAGACTGAACCCTTATGAAATTAACATGTGAAATAGGCTAATTTTAATCATATCTTACAGAGACACAAATAACTGTAAATGTTTCCCAAAGAGCATGTACAAAAGTAGACACAAACTTTCCTTTCTACTGTTCCTTGGGGAGGTGTGAGGAAGATGGCAAATTAAGCACTCTCCTTTTCTCACTTCATTTGCTTCCTAAGTATCTATTATGCTGAAATTACAGCTGTTCCCAAGACTTTGAAAAGTGCTTCACTGCTGCAGAGAAGAAACTCTTTCAAAACATGAAGAACCACACTAAGATTATTGAAGTCTCCTAGGCAGGGCTGCCATCCCTGACATCTTAATGGCCTAGCCCCAGAGAGGTAAGTTATAAAACAGATAAAGAGAAGTTATAGTATCAGCTAGAGACAGTGGTGATACTTACTTGATCCCCACGTGAAGGCATGCTCAATTAGTTTCATCTTTTTAAACTAATACAGTACATGAACTGAAACTTAGCCATTCTTTGAAATGTGCATTTCTTGACTACTACAACACAGTTCATTATTTTTTAAAGCAAATATATAGGCAAAACTCTGAACCAAAATGCATATATTCATGAAAATAACATTAAAAATACATTGCATTATGAGAAATGGTTTTCAAAACTGTATATCTTATGCAAAATTGCCAACAAAAAATATGTACATGTGAGGACACATAGTCAAAAAAAAACATAAATATTTTAGTACTAACTTTTTTAAAAAAAGATCAAGGGCAATGAATCAGTGTTAGTGGGGAAAATCTTCCTAACAATAAAAGCAGTTTGACAGTGGGACCAATTGTGCCCTTTCATTGCATGTGTTGGAACAAAAGCAAGATAATGCCTTGATTTTGATTCCTGTACTGAGCAGAGATTACCCCCCTCCTCACTTTCTAACACTATTATATTGACAGGATTCATGAAAATAAACACAGAAAAGATAGGCTCACCCATCATTGTGTGACAAACCAGTAATCAGCCATGCTTTGGTGTTGACTGGTCACAGATTTCCACATCTGTATGAAGTGGATGTTGGTAGAAGGAAAGGTAACCAAACAAATTTGTTGGTTTTCCTCCATGCTTTGCTTGATGATAAAGTATGAGAACAAGACTTAGTTTAGCTTCTCAAAAAAGAAGGATGGGCAGATACGTGGTTGGCTTAAAGAAGATGGTCTTTCTCTAAAGGAGGCATGTGAGGATCAGAAAGGACTCTGGGAAAGAAGTTAAGTAGTAGAGAAACTGGCTGGCAGATGAAACTGTTACAGTAGCTAAAATGGACTAGGCAACTCTAGTAGATGTTCATGATGGAATATTGGACTGATGATTTCTATCTATAGTAAGGCTGGCTGGTCAATTTAAAATGGATTGAATAAAATACTCATTAAGATTTAGAGATGCTGGGTAAGACCAAAAAAAAAAAGACTCACCAAAGGGGATGCTGAAAAGGAACAGAATTGTTGGAACACTTGGCTAGATGATTCTAGAGTTTGGGTGGATTGAACATGATTGAAGGTAAGAAGGTAAAAGTTTTGTTTGTTAGAAAATTAGCCACCTATCAACACTTCAGTTTCAGAGTGGTAGTTAGAAGTAAAACTAGGAATTAAAGTTGTAAATAGGTATAAACCTAGGGAATCATAGTGCATTAAAATAATTTTGAGAACAAATGAAAAATTAAAGAAAACATGTAAATAAGTTGCTAGGCTATATCATCATCATTGTCATTATCTAGCTTTGTCATTTTCACATTTTGGGGAATCACATGGAATCACATGGAAGATCCTTGTAACACTATACATGTAAAAAATTAATTGTGTTTACCTAATAACTTGAAAATAGGATTCACCAATTTATGTTTTGAGAGTCTGATCTGAATGGAAGCGATATAGAAATGTTGCAAAAACTAAGCAATATATTAATACATATATGAGCCACCTTAAAGCCCTGGATATATTCTTCAATTCGCAAGAGAAAACATGGGTTATAAATGCAATTGATAAAATATTTCTTTTGGTTATTGTAGTCCGATATCATTTGAGGGCATTCATTTAGGGTAAAGGTAAAGGTTCCTGTTGTGACTCAGGGCCAGCCTGTGGGTCCGACAGCCGGGTCCGATGTATCGGAGGACTCAGATGTGGGGGAGGAGGGAAACGAACCGGCTGATGATGATTTGGAGGCTTTGCAGAGTCCTCAGCCGGGAACCTCTTCTCAGCTGTGTGAGCCCGAGAGTGCGGAGGATGATGACCCACAGCTGGCCCTGTTCAAGGACGCCCGACGCAGGAGGCAGACGAGCAGGGACAAACAAAGAAAGGCTATGGGACTCCTCGGGAGGAGGCACAGGGAGACCACGCCCTGAGCTCTCTATAAAAGAAGTGTTTGGGGAGGGGCTGGTTGCTGAAAGCAACTTTTCCGTTTGAGAAGTCAAGCTCTTGTATTTTTGTAACAGTGTAATTAAAACTTGGCAGAAGCCTTTTGGTCTTGGACGCTTTCCAGACTCTTCTTTTGATTAGGGGTGCGAGAAGAGGGCTGGTTCAGAACAGTTCCCCTGCACATGCGTGCTAGTCGTTTCAACTCTAGGGGCCGGTGCTCATCTCCATTTCAAAGCCGAAGAGCCAGCGCTTGTCCGAGGACGTCTCCGTGGTCATGTGGCCGGCATGACTAGACACCAAAGGTGCACAGAATGCCTTTATGGTAGATGGTGCCAAAATAGGGGTCTTTGGCATGGTACTGCAAACTTGACAGTAGATCAAATATTTTAAAAAAATTGAAAGAGGGGTATATAAGTAAAACAAAATACCAGCAAACAGCCTGAACCTGCAAGTAAAGGAATCTCAAAAGCTAAGGCACAGAATGAGCTAAGACTGGCAACCTATGTCAAAAATAATTTTTAAAAAGTTTCTTTCAATATGTAAAGAACAAGAAGAAATTCAAGAAAACGATAGGTAATGAGAGCAGATGGCAAGAAGGTGACAGGCAACAGGGAGAAAGCAGAACTGCTTGATTTCTTCTTTGCATCTGTTTTTACATAAAAGGAAGAAATAGCCCATCCTATCAAAAGCAGCATCAAGGGAGATAGGTATACAAGCCAAAACAGGCAAGGAATTAGGAAGAGAATATCTATCCATCCTAGACAAGTAGGAATCACCTCGGCCAGATGATTTACATTCCAGGATTATGAAGGAGCTGGCAGATGTCATCTGCAACCTATTGAATGCAATTTCAAAGTTCCTGAGCAGAGAGTTGGACTAGAAGGCCTCTGAGCTCCCTTCTAGCCGTTTGAATTTAGGCTCTGTGTTTTAAACTCTTTATCAGTTCTCCCCCCATAATATTCCCACGTCTTGGGAATATGACATAAATTTTGAGTTTTTCCCCGCCAAGTAGATATGTAACAGTGCTAAAATACGTCAAGATCTGTGTTGCCATCATAAAATGTACAGTATATGATCCCAACTTATTAGTGAAAATTAAATTAATTGGCATATGAAAAAAGAAACAAGGGAAAGAGGATGGGTTTGTGTGTGTGTGTGTGTGTGTGTGTGTGTGTGTGTGTGTGTGTGTGTGAGAGAGAGAGAGAGAGAGAGAGAGAGAGAGAGAGAAGGAAGGAGGGAGGGAGGGAGGGAGGGAGGGAGGGAGCTATGTATCTAGCCCTTTCTGACCATCAATAATTAAAGGTTAAATTTGCCATCCTGTGATCTGGTAAATGTGAACACTCAAAAAAATTAAATGGCCTATATCAATATTGCCTGATTAAATTGCCTCTTTCATTTGCAGTTGGCTTTTGATGAGAACATCAGAAAATAGCAAAATAATGGGTGAGACGGAAGCATTTCAAGGAAACTATAGAATTAGGGAACAGCCTACCTTGATGTGCCCCTCCAGTCACGATTCAAATACACGATGCTTTCACATATAGAGATCTCATTTAGCTAACCGAAACCTTCCAGAAACACCACAGGAAGCCATTTAATGATGTGGAAGGGGCATGATCTAATTTTGTTTTGTTGAAGCAGGTGTTTAAAGATGGGAATTATAACAGGAGTACTTATCTGATGCCCATAATTAAATTTCCCCAATTTCTCCAACTGCCATTTGGGGAACATTTTTCACTGTGGGAAAGGTTTAGGGGTGAGAATGGGAGTAGTGAAAATTCTAGGGGTCTTTTGGTCCCATTCCTATCATTACTTTGGGGCGAAAAAATATTGAATGAATCGTGTTACTGAAATTCAGCAACTGTGTAGCTGATTTTCGGCAACATAATTTTGCAATGCAGGGGAGAACAGAACTGAGTGGCTGAAGTTGCATGTGGCCAATGGATTACAAATATTTTTTATTTTTATTTTTATAATTTTATTTGTATACCGCCCTTCTCCCGAAGGACTCAGGGCGGTGAACAGGGCAATAAACAGTAAAATACAGAAATACAAAAATTAAGAATGGATTAAACAAAGAGCCCAGTTATTCAGGACAATAAGTTAAAATACATTTTAACTTATTGTCCTTATTGTACAACTTATTCAGGACAATAAGTTAAAATACATTTAAAACACCAAACAACCCTTTATACAACCCTTTTGTTGTGGTTATCCTATTTTTTTCCCCCAAGTCCACAATATATTTTTGAGACACAACATTTACATTGGTGCACAATACTCTAAAGACAATAGAATATACAGTCACTACAGACTTGCTATATTGTTTTCTATTCCTTCCTGAAAATTTTAAGCCTAAAGTATATCTTATTTGCCAATGCTGTATTTGCAAAAGACGTTTGCTTGAAATGCCATTATTTCCATGTATTGTTTTCACTTAGACCACTCAATTTATGAAATTGGGAATTTTTTTCTATGCCAGTGTTGACTACAATTCCAGATACTGTTTCTATATACCAAAGAAAAAAATAAAATGAAATTAAATTGGTCTCTTTCTTTAAAAAATGTTTTTGTCCTGTCCCTATCGCTTCGTAGAATTGTAGAGTTGCAGGGGCCATGTAAGCTGCAAACCCAACCTGCTCTTTAGTGCAGGAATCCAGATTAGAATATCCTCCAAAGATAGCTGTACAACCTCTTTTTTAATCAATCAATCAGTTAATTAAATTGTTGCCACCCATCTCACCTGAAAATGACTCTGGGTGGTTTATAATATACTGAAGCAATAAAACTATTAAATATTTCTAATAACAATAAAAATACAAATTATAATTAAAAGATGGGGAGAGAAGGAGAGAGGTAAGATCTTCTATTGGTTCATCAACCAAGTCCAGTGTGAATATCCATATATCCACATCCAGTGAATATCCAATGAAGGAAATCTAATTATTTCCTTGGATAACTGATTCTACTGTTAAACTGATATCACTGTAAGGTGTCATGTACTGACATTCACTTATTATCTGCCTTCCCATAATTTATAGCCATAATTCTGCGTCCTGGAACTTTGTTACAATAGAAAATGGTCTTGACCTATTTTGTGTGACTTTACTTCAGGTATTCCAAGAGTGCTGTCATAACTCACTTTAATATTCTCAGGGCTAAACATTCCAAAATCTTTCAAACCCATTTTATTGGACTTGTCTAGAATTGCACATAATGAAACTATTACATCCCATGATTTGGGAACAATACTTCTGTTAATGCAGCCTGAAAATTGTATTTGCCTTTTTTTTTACAGCCGGCTCACACTGTTGACCAACATTCTGTTTATATTAAACTATTATTCTACAATGTTTTATGAAATAAATCATAGATTCTATATTTGTGAGTTTGATTTCTTTTTCCTGAGTGAATAAATTTGTGTTTATCTCTGTTAAATTTCATATCATTATTTTAGTCCATTTCATCAATTTATTAAAGAGTCTGAATTTTAGCTTATTACCTACTTTGTTCCATCTGCAGATTTAATAAATATTCCCTGCACCTCTTCATTCAAATATTGACTCTGATGAGTGAAGAATGCAGACTGAATCTTGGTCCACCCCACAAAGAATATAAAGTATCCGATTTAATTCTGTGTCACCTATGATAACCATTCCCTCCACTGTCTCATCCAAGCATTATTTAAAATGTTGAACACATTAATATTTATTTTATTTAGACCCATAACACTCTGGGGAACTATGTCCCCATTCAGTGCAGTCAAAGATTGTTAAAGGACAAATTGCTGAAGCTGAACAAATTTCAGCTCCTTCTTCTGGCTGTCTGAACATCAGATATTAGGGATGTGTTTTTTTAAACAGAGTTAGCACTGGTGCCATACAGTTTTTCCTAATTATCCTGCACTCCCTGATCAATGTCTGCACAATCTAATTAATTACCAGTGCCCTGTAGCCATATGAAGAGGTTTAAAAATAATCACAATCCACAAATGGAAGATAGAATGATGTTCTTCAAATGCTTTATGCTCTTCTTCAGTAGCTGCTCCCTTCTTAATATGCACACTGCACTATATAGTATGATTTAGTTCAGGATTAACTCAGTGGGAGCCAACAAAATTCCAAGTCAATAAACAACTGGACATGCATCAGAGAGAAAAAGGGAGAAAGAAAGTAGAGAAGAGGGAAGAGAGTGAAGGAGGGTGGATACAGTGAAAGGGGAAATGGATGAGCAGCACCCAAACTTACGTGTACGTATTTATGTATGGCAATATATTTGTTGACTTGTTTGTGGAAGAAATGGGAAAATAAAATTGAATATATATATATATATATATATATATATATATATATATATATATATATATATATACAGTATATATATATACAAAAGAGAGAGAGAAAATGAATCTAAGTCTGATTGATATCACCTGTTGTAGCCCTTCCAAAGGCACTGATAACCCCTCTTCCCCACCTAATTATCTGATCTAGTAATAATTATAAAGCATCATTGTCTCACAGATGTAAAAACAAAAAAGCTGAGCTCACACTTGATAGAATGAGTATGTCCTGAGCGTTTCAATCAATAGATTCCACCACTAAGACATTTCTCCTTTGTTTTTGTTTTTTTTTTTAAATTTAGAATGTTGCTATCAGAGCTTTCTTTACATACAGTCACCTGCAGGTCTCATAGAAATGGTTCTCCTAATGGGAAGCAATGTTCAAAAACACTTTTTTATATGTTTGGAATTTCCATGAATGAAATACGGGAATCCATTCCGAGTTCATGCCACAAGTTCATCCATGTTTTGAACTAACATAACAAGCTAACAGGCAAGGAAACTACTGCCCAGTTCTGAGCATGGTTGCTTAGGAGTAAGAACCTCTGGAGTCAATTGTTATTTGTTCTCAAATAAAAATATACAGTATGCCCTGGGAGAAGCTACCTAATTTGGAAATAATATCGCTGCTGCTACCAATGATATTATGAGGTCCAGAGGATCATCCATTGTTCAGGAGAAGTAGAGAGCATTGAGGAGGTGATTGGTTAACCATAAGGAGTAAATATGTACTGGAAGAAACAGCATCATCAGCATCACTTTGGATGTTGTATCAGATGCTGGGAAACCCACTGGCAAGTCCAAATACAGGAAGGAAAGGGACGGGTGCTGATACCAATGGCATCATCAGCACCGACAGATTAATCATTCTTGGGAAATTATGCAAGGTGTTAGCTAGGTCACTGGCAGAGCAAGGAGCAAATTATGAGAATAGTTTCCCTTAGAACAAAAACAGTATATGAAAGAAAACAACAACCAAGAGAACAATTATAATTTTAGCATGATTTCATTTATTTAAAACTTAAAAGAGCTGCAGTTCTATGCCAGCTGTGGACCAACAGGAAAATGTTTCAATGAACTCTATATAAATTGAATTTGTGTAATTTAGGACCTGGAGAGATTAACTTGATTATATATGCTCATATCATTTTGTATTTTAACCCCAATAAGAAAAACTAAATCATATTTTTATGGCATTTCCCATCAGAATTATGTATATTAGAGAAACTTTTGCATAACACTTTATATTAAATGGCAAAATAATGTAACATTTAAAATCTTACATTAAACATGAAAAAAAAAGATTTGTCCACTCATTGTGCAAAGATGAAGCACTTTTGCAAACAACATACAGTACACTGGTTCTGTACTACTCTCCTAATCTTTCTCTCTCTAGTCTACAATGTACATAGTGTAACCTAGTTCAGTAGAAGTGGTACAGATGCAAATACTATACCTAAGTTACTTCTTGGACTTATTTGAGGTCATTTGTACTTATATATTTATGTATTCATTTACTTACTAGATTTACAACACTGTCTAACTCCAACTAGATGACTTTCAGTGGTATAAAACAAACTAACAAAAAAACAATAAACCTAAAGAAATCTCATGTAGCCTTAAAACATAGTCAATATGTAAATATAAAATACAACATATAAAATGGCATCCAAGCACTGTAACAAAACAACCAAATGGGGACTTCATTCAAATGACCCTAATGCATGGGGCAAGCCAGGTCTTAGCACCTTAATGGCTATCAATATTTTATAGATTAATTACAAGTTTAAAATACCTGATTTTGAGGAACGTTTGAACAGTGCTGAAACATCTTCCTCCTCTGATAATCTTGAACTGCCTGGAAAATGTTAATTATATTTCCCTGTCTTGCACGTAAGAGCTGTAGTGGTGCAGTGGTTAGAATGCAGTATTCTGCTCAGTGCTGACTGCGAGCAGTTCAGCAATTCGAATCTCACTGGCTCAAGGTTGACTCAGCCTTCTGAGATCGGTAAAATGAGGAGCCAGATTGATGGAGGCAATATGCTGACTCTGTAAACCACTTAGAGAGGTAAGCACTGTAAAGCACTGTGAAGCAGTATATACTGTACGTCTAAGTGCTATTGCTATTTTCCACAGTTTAATACATAGTATAAAGACAGAAGGGACGCGGTGGCTCAGTGGGTTAGGATGCTGAGCTTGTCGATCAGAAGGTCGGCAGTTTGGTGGGTCGAATCCCGAGTGCCGCATAACAGAGTGAGCGCCTGTTACTCGTCCCAGCTTCTGCCAACCTAGCAGTTCGAAAGCACATAAAAATGCAAGTAGAAAAATAGGGACCACTACGGTAGGAAGGTAACAGCGTCCCATGCACCTTTGGCGTCTAGTCATGCCGGCCACATGACCACGGAGACATCCTTGGACAAGCGCTGGCTCTTTGGCTTTGAAACGGAGATGAGCACCGGCCCCTAGAGTTGGAAATGACTAGCACGCATGTGCAGGGGAACCTTTACCTTTACCTTTATAAAGACAGGAACAGTCTGAAGCCTGATTGCCTTGGATCACCTGTATGGATAATCCAAAAAACACGTGGCTCCTTCTCAGGTTGCTTATTCTACAGTTTATCATCTCACAGTCACACCTTAGCATCTCCTTTATGTAGGGTTCCAGCATCATCCAATACATTACCTGGCTGGCTGTGACTCAAGGGAGACACATACACTTGAGAAATACATTAAGAAAAGTACTGAAAAAGCAAAAGCTAGAGGAAGCACAAGGTGCAATATAAAAGGTGAATCTTATTATTAAAGTTCAATGGATTGGTGGCCCTATGCAGAGATTCTTGCTCCCTGAACGTGAATAAAACAAACTCTAAATGGGGGAGGGGAGAGATGACATTTTCATAAGCTAGAATGGAATGATTTTACTTCAACCACATGATATTCTAATGAATAGCTGGAAATATAGATGTGAGCTTGAAGGTTGTTCAAAGAAAGAATCATGCAACCAATCAAAATAGCAATGCCCTGTAATTTATTGCCTTCCATTGTATCAGTTATGGTACCCCAGTGGTTAACAAGAGCTCTCTTTGTCCAGGCGTTGCCAAGGAAACAGTTCCTGTCCTTCAGGAAGCAGGAGAGCAGTTTCCTGTTTTCAAGAAGGCTTAAGGACTCTCATTCTCCAATCAGAAAGCTGATTTGTGGACCGGAAATGGACAGCACGGCTGCCAAGGGCATATTATATCTTTTTTGGCTCTTAAAAAAACAAACCTTAATCCATAAACACACATTTATACCATCTAAATTTGGGTCCATATAAGAAGTAGGTTAGGAGTTAAGGAAAGGAAAATTGGGAAAAGCAAATACCTATCCAAAACTATCTGGGCACTGATTAGAACAAAACTGAACACCATAAGGAAATTGGTGTTTTGCAACTCATATAGATGTAAAGCACACACAACTCCGAAGGGCCAAAATACTAGTGGGATTCAGAGATTTTTATGGTTTTTGTTTGTCTGAAATATAGCATTTTTTTCTGTCCATTTCCAAATTGTTTTTTCCTTTTAATTTTTTTACACTTCTTCAAGTTTTCTTATTTCTGCCTAGCATTAAAAAGTGTTTTCCCCTTACAAATCTTTCTCTTCCCTATTTTCTTTTTTGGCTAACTGGTAATAAAGTGTGAACTGGGGTCCTATTAGCTAGCATTAATGTTTAGGCTCAAGACTGATAAAAAGGGTTGACTTGTACATTCTTCTGCTCCTTCCTCCCTTCCCAATAGCATCTGTAAACAAAGACCAATATGCGGAAATTCAGATAGGGCTGCATTCTGCAAGACTGCTGGAAATAACTTGGTAAACTTGAATATTCTATAAATCTTGGAAATCACAGTGTCTTTGTAAAAAATACAGAAAGTGTTCTCATCCTCTATACTTCGAAATATCTGACCAATTGCCTGCTGTAACCTCCAAATCAGATGAGTTGTTGAATCAACTCTCTATAGTGCAGAATGGATATTTCAGTAGCTCATAATTCTCTTTTCTTGATCCCTCCCCCCTAAATAATCTGATTAGCAATTGCTGAATAAAAAGCATAACCTAATAGATGCTCAAAACTAAAGTGTGCAAGGGTGTTAAAAATTGAAAGTTTGAAGAATGCATATTACAAGTAGCAAAGTTTAAAATTTTCTTGGCTGACTGCAGAGTGTTATTTTAATTTTAGCATGGATTACACCCCCTGGAATGTAGCCATCTGCCTCTTACAATTCACTCTGGTATGGCCAAACAAAAGAGAATGTGTGCACAGCATGTGAATCTACTAGCAAACATGTTCCAAATAATTTCAAATCTTGTGTTTTATATTGGGACCACCAGTTATTTTCAAGCTGTCAAAACTTAAAATTGATAGAGCAATAATAGGGTTATATATTTGAACCAAAAAGGAAAGTGGTAAGTGAAATATTTCTTAGATTAAATAAACATTCTTATTTTTTTATGCCACATAGTTTTCCTTTGTTTTTTATAGTCTGCTTTAAATTTTAGCTTTGAACAGCACTTAATGTAGTGTTCCAAAAAATATAATCAGATGATGGGAAGATAATTTTTTAAAAAGCCTTGTAGATCTATTGCAATGAAGTAAACATTATTTTAAACAATTCCATCTGTAAGAATAGGCATGAGCTGCAAAGAAGTGGGGTGGAGAGGGAGGCTATTAATTAGTGCAAGTTATGCAATTATACAAATGAAGAATGCATTACAAGTTCATTAAAATGCAAAGCTAAATAAAAATGTCGTGTTGATGTGACCGTGGTTGAACAAAGTGAATGCCAGTTACTAAATGGCAAGAAGTTGAGAGAAGCTTTTAAAATAGTGCTCGGTTTAAAGCCATTGCTGTTAGTAGAGTTATTCAGATGTTTAGAATTAAGCAAATATAAATCATTTACAGTAGTAGCCAAAAAATTGATGGAACCTGAATATACATTTTCTTGGTAATTAAAATAAATGGCATTACCCTGTTTTAAATACTGATAATTTTGGAGCAGAGAGAGGATATTTTCTGTTTATTGACCATATCAAAACATTGTTTAATATTTAGCCACTTGTAAGCGTTAGCAAGCATTTGAAAGCTAGGATACTTCTTATTTCAATAATGCTTTAGATTTCTACAATCATAATTAGAAGGAAAAATATTAAAGCTTCAGGATCAATTCCCTGCTAAGCCTCTTTGACAGTTGGCTGTCTGCTCTCTGTTTCAACATGCTAAACCCAGGCCAATAACTTAAAAATTAAAATACTTTCAAAATAAATAAGTTCAACCCTCATCAGCATTGAAGAACACACAAACATCCCATGTAATTGTTGTTTGTTTATACAGAACAATTTCAGCTGCAGTTACCCAACTTTTTTAATTGGAAAACCTTAGATCATATACTACACTGAAACCAAGGCAACAAACCAGCTTTGGTAATTGCTCATCTCCTAAACAGTAGTTTAATTCAAAGGATTTAAAGAACATGTTCCCAAGTGGCTCTAGCAACATCATTATTTGTAGAACAAATGGTAATTGTGCTGTGGAACACAAAGACATTCAGAAGAATACTCCCAATATCAATTGTTTGACTAGAATTTTAGTTAGTGGAGAAAGAAAATAATTTAAGTCATACCTTATCCTGTTGTGGAATACAATCATATCTCTTTTAACAGTGCAACTTTACACATTCTTGCCATCCTCCAGAGAGCCTCCTCTGGAAAGTGATAGCTTGTAAAGAGTGTCACACCTTTCAATTCTCTATAACAGTGACATCTGCAAAAGGGGGTCAACAAGTCAAGATAATGGTCATGACTATGTAATTGAAATTCTTTTGTAAATGCACCAGTGTGGAGTGCACATACAAAGAAGGCTTCAGCTGAATTGTTGCAAATGTTATCCTGACTTTTTTTACAAATACACACATGCAGGTGGATGCCCCTGTTCTATAGTTTATTGGTTGGAGTAAATTGGGGTTCCATAGACAACCCAGCTGTGAGATATATCAAGACTTGTCTTTCAACTCATGCTAGATCAGTATCTGCCTCCTGTTTCTCCAATGTTTCTGAAATTTGACTTTCATAGTCAAGAGAATAAGATGATGGAAGAAATCATCATGGCAGAAAGCTATTTGGAAATCTTAGCTTGGCGCACCTGGAGAATACTCATGTGCGAATACTGATTTTACTTCAGAGCTCAACACAATCGTTTCTCAGGATTTCATGAACAAACTGGGCCTATTAGGTTTTAATACTCCTTTATGTAACTGAATATTGGATTTCCTTATTGATAGGTCCCAGTTTGTGGGAATTGGAAGAAAAGTTTCCAACTCCATCACCTTGAGTACAGGTTCCCTAGAGGGCTGTATCTTGAGTTCGTTACTGTTCACTTTGATGACCCATGACTACTGTGCCAAATCTGCTATGAATCATATTGTGAAGAATGTGGATGACATGGCAGTGGTGGGTCTTATCCAAGATGATAATGAAGAGGCTTATAGGAAAGAGTTGAATGCTCTGGTAGTCTGGTGCAATAAAAGTAACCTGGTTCTGAATGCTAATAAAACAAAGAAGATCATTGTAGATTTTGGAAAGAGCAGGCATAGCCATACTCCACTCTGTATCAAGGCTGCAGCTGTGGAGGTGATCAACAGTATCAAGTATCTGGGGGTATAGCTAACTACCAATCTGACTTGGTCTCTCCATATGTCATTCTTAGTGCAGCATGCAAACCAGCGTCTGCATTTACTGTGTTGGATGAGGACAGCACATTTTATTCCTTCTGTCCTGGCCACTTTTTACAGAGGCACAATGAAGAGCATTTTAACAAACAGTATCACTGTTTGGTTTGGTGGTAGCAGTGCCTCAGATAAAAGATCCATACAGAGAGTGGAAAGGACAGCTGAGAAGATTATAAGAAGCCCGCTTCCCGTTATTCACAATACTGCTTATAAGCGCTATGTCCTTAGAGCTCAAAGCATTGTTGGAGACCCCACTTCATGGTCTGTTTCTGTTGCTTCCCTCTGGGGGGAGGCTTCAAAGTATTTATAGCAGAACTAGTAGATTCTGTAACAGGTTTGTTCCCTATGCCATCCATCTGGTAAACTCGCAAGATTTGTTTTTCTCAACATGTATATATATACATCCAAATTAGATGGTGTTGTTTCTCTGGGTCATATATGAATGTGTATGTGGGTATGTGCATAATTATTTATATTTTTGTCATATTTATGTGGTGTATATTGGAGGTGGCTACCCTTTGAGTGCTGTATGCAGTGAAATCTCATTTCAATGTATGCTGATTAATGTACATTTAAAGTGACAATAAAGCTATTCTATTCTATTCTATTCTATTCTATTCTATTCTATTCTATTCTATTCTATTCTATTCTATTCTATTCTATTCTATTCTATTCTATTCTATTCTATTCTATTCTATTCTGAAATGTTCTAGTTTGGATGGCTATAAAGATACATCTGTGAATAGAAAGCTTTTGACTGATATCTACCAGAAAGGGGCTCCTTAACAGTTGGTTGTAGAATTAGATTGATCTGAATCTATTTACTATTCATAATATGCCATAAAAATGTCATTTATTTATAACAAGCAGCAAGACCGCAAGACATAAAACAATGTATTAATAGCAACAAATTATTTAAGATATCCCAGCAAATTTAAATTATATTTGACTGATAATTCATTAAAAATCAGAATCAGATTTAAACTGTTTTAAAGACAAGCTAAGGCCCTTGTTACAGTTTATCTATATAAATATATCATCAACAAGCAGTTCAATAAAGGGAATTGCTGAAAGCTCAATAAATTGTTTTGGAAACTTGCCTCACTTCCCCGTTATTCATGTTCAAATGCAATCTGAACATGAAGAACATCAGTATGAGTCTTTTCCTATGGTCAGACCACACATCCTTATCAAACTGCAAGTCATAAACATGCTGCATTTCCATGAGGGGAGAAGACAGATTACAGTAGTCCATGCCAGCTACCTACTGGATCCAGACATTTATCAAAGACACTTGTGGAATTTGCTGAAAATTTGGTGGGCAGTTATGTTTTCCTCTCTGGACAACAGTGGGCCATAGAGGTGGGCAAATCAGTGGATGCTATTGCTGCAATGAGGCCTTATCCCCACTGCCAGTCTCAACAGATCTTTGGTTTACTAAGGAAATGGAAGAAACAAATGAAAAGACCTCTAAAATAATGGCAGCAGAAAAACAGAAATTTCCTAGACAGCCTAGTAGTAGTATTAAATAGGCCTCTTTGCTGAGGTGGTAATACTGGTACATAGATAAGAGTTCTGGAATCATAGTATAGAGGAAGAGCAGAAAGAGTTAGCTTGCAATTTTTATATGCATATTATTGCATATGCATATTGCATAGTTAATAATATAATAGCACATAAATCTATGAGATAGTGGATAAAATACTGGGGGCTCAAAGTTCATATTTGCTGGGAACCCATTGTGTAGCCCTATGAATAATAATAATAATAATAATAATAATAATAATAATAATAATAATAATAATAACAACAACAACAACAACAACAATAATAACAATAACAATAACAACAATAAGAACAACAATAAAGTTGGAAGGGACCTTGGAGGTCATCTAGTCCAATCCCCTGCTCAGGCAACAAACCCTATACCATTTCAGACAAATGGCTGTCCAGTCTCTTCTTAAAAACTTCCAGTGTTGGAGCATTCACCGCTTCTGGAGGCAGGTTGTTCCACTGGTTAATTGTTCTAACTGTCAGGAAGTTTCTCCTTAGTTCTAGGTTGCTTCTCTCCTTGACTAGTTTCCATCCGTTGCTTCTTGTCCTGCCTTCAGGTGATTTGGAGAATAGCTTGACTCCCTCTTCTTTGTGGCAGCCCCTGAGATATTGGAACATTGCTATCATGTCACCCCTCACCCTTCTCTTCATTAAATTAGACATACCCAATTCCAGCAACCGTTCCTTATATGTTTTAGCCTCCAGTCCCCTGATCATCTTTGTTGCTCTTCTCTGTACTCTTTCTAGAGTCTCAACATCTTTTTTACACCGTGGTGACCAAAACTGGATGCAGTATTCCACGTGTGGCCTTACTAAGGCATTGTAAAGTGATATTAACACTTCGCGTGATCTTGATTCTATCCCTCTGTTAATGCAGCCTAGCACTGTGTTGGCTGCTTTGGCAGCTGCAGCACACTGCTGGCTCATATTTAAGTGATTGTCCACTAGGACTCCAAGATCCCTCTCACAGTTACTACTATTGAGCAAGGTACCACCTATACTATACCTGTATATTTGGTATAGGAAAGTTATCACCATGCAGTTAAATAACAACTATAGTGATTTCCCAAATAGAATTGTTAGGAAAGCAACATAGTAAAAACTGTGAATTTTGAACTTTGGTATAATGTTAAAGAGCATATATATTTCTCATGTTTAGAATCAAGGAAAATCCCTTAGGTTATAGTTTGAATCTCAATAAAATACAGCTGATTCTGTCTGATTCTAAGCTGAATATGAAACGTCCTGTATCTATAGTAGACAAATGTCACTATAGAACCTTAGTTAAGTATTTTAGTATGTTATACTAAGTGTGTTATATTGGTTTGGGTTTCAGCTTAGGCTGAATATTTTTTTAAAATATAAAATCTCTTGTGGCAATTTTGCAGCCTCTGGCTCTGGTTATGATATTCTGCGGTGTGGGATTTCTTATCCCCAGCCAAATTGCAGCTACGTTTCATTTATTGGATGTTTGCTGTAAATACAAACCTGGGGATATCGAAAGTCATATTAGTATGTAGCAACCTATAAAAAATGTTGTGCTCAGAGTGTGTATGTATTCTCTTTGTCTGAAAGCTTACAACCATAAAAACAAAGGAAAATATAATTCCTCAATCAATGAAGAAGCATGCATCATCAAACTCTCATGAGCGTCTTATGAAGTGTGTGATCATCAAGGATCTCATTTTGATATTTGCTTAGAATTTTAAAATATATAAAAGAATAAATACTGATAAATATACCCTGCAATCAGTGGTAGGATTCAAATATGTGAACAACTGGATCTCTGTGTGGATGCCGCTTCCAGAAGTCCATTCTGGGCCTGGGCAACAAAAAATTAGCTACCGGTTCTGGTGCGAACTGGCTGAATCACACCACTGCCTGCAATGGTCTGGATTCTGGATATTTATTATTCCCAGTTTCCTTCATATTAAGATATAGAAATTTATCTTTGGCCATTGCTTTCCAAACAAAAGAGTTCTCTATATAGTTGTAGGGAAACAAATTAGACTGACAAAAACCCTTCACTGGGTGAGTTCAGAGGTTTAATTTTTCTTTCTCCAATGTTGTACCTTCTGTCCAGTCATTCAGTTTCTCCTTAAGTGGAGAATTTAATTATACCTGCATTTAATAAATATTTAAGCACATATTTAAAGCAAATATTTAAATTTCATTTGACAAAAAACCAAAAGCACAGCTTAATAGAAAGAAGGCAACTGTGATGTGAGTTCCCTATTCTTCTCTATAACCTGCCTAATGCTCTGTGCTTTTGAAATTGAGACAGTTTCAGATACAGAGGTAATGTGAACAATGAGTCTGAGGGTTGGGTGCTATTGAGAGAATACCAATAGCAATCAGACCTATATACTCCATAGTGCTGTACAGAAGGACAGAAGTCAACCTTGAGCAGGTCAGGATCAAACTCATGGCTCTGGGCAGAATTTGCCTGCAATACTGCATTCTAATAACTCCACCACCACAGCTCTAAATATTCCCAATACCTTTTTCAGGACATAGCTAAGCCCTTCAGAACTTCTTCGCTGCCTGTCTAAAACTTTTTATTGAAGCCCTCTGACATCTGCTTAATCACAGTTCACATGATATACGTTCCATTCTGCCATTGTAGTTCTATTGTCCTTCAATAGATTTTTAGATTTTTTAGATTTTATTAGATTTATATACCGCCCTTTCCCGAAGGACTCAGGGCGGTTTACAGGGCATTTTAAAATCATATCAATATAAAATACAAAGTTAAAAGAGAATTAAAAGATTAAATTATCCCTGAAAATAAAACCCCAGTTACAATTCTCAGCCTGGGTCAGAGAGCTCAAAGAGCCAAGTCTTCAGGTCCCGGCGGAATGAGCGTAGGTCAGGGGCAGTCCTGAGCTCCATGGGCAGCTGGTTCCAGATGGTAGATGCACCCACAGAAAAGGCCCTCTCCCTGGGTGTTATCCGCCGGCAATCTTTTACCGGCAGCACCCTGAGAAGACCCTCCCTCTGCGAGCGCACTGGACGAAGGGAACTGGATGCTGGCAACAGGTGTTCCCTCAAATAGAAAACCATGGTGGCGCAGTGGTTAGAATGCAGTATTGCAGGCTAATTTTTCCGACTGCCAACTGCCAATAGTTCGATTCTCACCGGCTCAAGGTTAACTCAGTCTTCCATTCTTCTGAGGTCAGTAAAATGAGGACCCAGATTGTTGGGGGCAATAGGCTGACTCTGTAAACAGCTCAGGAACTGCTGTAAAGCACAATGAAATGGTATATAAGTCTAAGTGCTATTAGCAGTGGTATTGCAGTCCCATCCAGAGCCAAAGATGACAAGTCACCAGACCCTGGAGGGACAAAATCCCAATATCACTCTATCTTGCCGGACTTGAAGTTGAAGTTGGTTCATTCTCATCCATACCTTGCAACTTCCAGCATTTGGACAACACTGCAAGTGCCTGGCCTGAGGTAGAGATGGGTAGCTAGGTATCATCAGCATACTGATAGCACGTAGTGTTGGATGTCCTCATAAATCTAAGTGCTATTGCTAAATGCTAATATGTTTTGTCTCTATGGTTATCCACATTTATGATTGGTCTTTGAAAGAAGAGATCAGATTTACAGTATTTGAACTTGGGCTTCCATCCTATGGATGGCTTGCAGAAAAGATACACGGCTCTACTTGGGCTAACCATTTAGCTGTCTAGAGTGAAGAATTATGAAGTGCTTCACTTTTTAAAGACCTTTTAAATGCTAAGGAACAAAGTACTGAGTGTAGCCAAGCATGTAATGAATTAAAATAACTTTTTAAACTTCTACTGTACACAGCTGTAGTCAAATATTGGACTTATAAACAGACTTCGTGGAACTTGGAACCTGTAGTTACAATATTTTAGGTCATTAAAATCACATGACCTTTCTAGAACAGGGGTCTTCAAACTTGGCCCTTTTATGACTTGTGTGCCTGGCTGAGGAATTCTGGGAGTTTAAGTCCACAAGTCATAAAAGGGCCAAGTTTGAAGATCCTTGTTCTAGAACTTCCTACTTTTCTATTTACTATTTGTATTTACTACATTCTTAATCTTTATTTTGTGATTCCAGGTTAAGCATAGCAGATATTAGTTTACTCTTGAGTCATATGGTTAGAATGGAGCAGTAGCACTTTGGAAAAATGCCACCATAGTGGTAAATTAAATACAAAAAGAGTTTCATTGTAGATCCAGCTCAGGTGAGGCTATTTCAGCATAAAACTGGCATGCAATTTTAGTTCTAATACTATATTTGGATGCATTCCCAGAATTATTAGATACATTAAGGTGCTCCACATTGACCTCTGATTATCTAACAGTACTTTCATGATTACAGTTTCGATCTGGATTTAATTCTAGGCTCAGCAAGATTTTGCCACTTACTAAAGAATGTGGAATAGTCATATTGGCTGCAAAGGATTATGAATACATTTCATAGGAGGGAAAATACAGCCATTTCTCCAAAAATTGAACAAAAACAGGTTTTAAACAAGAATGATCAAGATATTAAGTGTAACATGCACCTGTTTCTTAAAAGTTTAGGCTCATTAATTTTAATTTTAAGATGCTGCATACACCCTGAAGTGCTTAAGTGTCGACAACTGTATTGCAAAGGCAGAGGAGAAAGTGGAAAAGAACATATTTATAATCAAAAGCACGAACTAGTTAAAGGATTTGCATTCAAATTATTAATATGGGAAATGAAAAAAAAATACACCAAGTATTATCACATTAGGTTAGAAATTGTTGTAAACATTCCTCCAGAAGCACACTCTTCCTTCTGTTTAGCACAGAATCCTAAAATTCTGATATAGTTAGACTTGAATGTTCTAACATATGGAGTTTAATTATCTTTGCACAACTAAATAGCTTTATCTTCATCTTTCACTTCTCTTTCTTCCTTTCACTTTTGCTTGTATTCTAGTGAGATTTCCATAAAAACCTGCTATTCAGGATAACAATGAAATCAGAATAATGAATAGTTTTATTTGGCTTCCTCTTTTTTCTATCTCTGTGCGGTTAATGGGCTGGGAACCAGCATATTTGTTCTGTTATTTTCCAACAAAATAAAAATGAAACATTGCAGCAAGGATCAAGCTTTTCTACCTCGCCGAGGAAACATTCCTTTTTAGCAATTCTCATCACCTAGCATGTAATCTAACAAACACTAATATAATCTTCGGCCACATAAAATATTTATAGGATGTCTTTGAACCAAATAGCCTTGTATAACCTCTGCGGTTGTCAGATATAGTAATGAAAAGCTAGGAAGTTTCCTTGCTCCCCAAGCCTTATTTCTGAATATTCATAAACTTGATAAATAGCCTGATGTGCACTATTCATGAGCACAACAGGCACTTTGAAGTCTACCAAGCTAAAGGTTATTGGAGAGTGAAGTCTATGCAATGCAAGCACCTGGAATTGGGCCCTTACTTGATCCTGTCTTCATAAAACTTAATGAAATAGCTCCATCTTTCAGGCTATCTGAAACTGCAGTTCCAAAATATGGGTCACTTCCCTTGAACGGAATGGTATCCATAGCTCTTTTTCCTATGAAAATGCAGATTCAGTCAATCATAATAGAGCTGGAAGGGACCTTGGAGGTCTTCTAGTCCAACCCCCTGCTCAAGCAGGAGCCCCTATACCGTCTCTTCTTTAAAACCTCCAGTAATGAGGCACCCACAACTTCTGAAGTCAAGTCGTTCCACTGGTCCAATCAAGAATCTTGAGTGGAGGAAGACAGATCAACCAATCACTCTGAGCTTTCTACACCAAATGATCCATTTCTATCTCTGAATCTAGGTTTTCCCCACTCATTTGAGACCTTGTACACTTGACTGATTTAGACCCAATAGTGCAACAGTTCATATGAACAGTATCATTGCTTGGCTGAATATCAGAAAGAAAGAAAAAATAAATGTCCTGTTGAAAAGTACTCAGCTAACCTTTTCTGAGCTTGCAGGCTCAATAAATATTGAGCTAGTTAGTATTTGGGTAGCCATCATAGGTCTGTAGGCTAATCTGGGAAGTTGGGAGAAAAACATCAGAATAAAGCAAAACATTACTGTCAAACCTATGATGTATTGCTGCCAAGCAAACAACAAGAACCCAGGAACACCTATATATTTTTATTTAGAAATGTGCTTCAAAATGTATGGATAATCTTGCAGGCAGATCAGGGAGTTACCAGCTGTGTTATTATTATCAACTGACTAAGGAGGAAAGTAGCTATAAATTTCCAATATAAAATACTGCTTAGCTTATTATTCAAGCAGTTTCTGTCCATCGGATCTGAAACTTTAATTGTCTGATGGAACTTCCTGATATACCAGCCCTTTCCTGTCAAGATCCTGGCTTTTGCTTTTTGAGTGGAGAGACTAAACCAGGGCTGGCTTAGCTTTAGTTTAGTTCTTCTGACTTACTGACTACTTTTCTGGTTGCATTCAACAGCTCAGCCCCATATGGGAAGATGCTTAAAACCCTGTCAGAGGGGGGTGGGGGTGGGGTCCAATCTTGAAATAAAAATTTAAAAAAACTGAACCACTGAAAACAGTACAGCAACACTGCAGATGAAGCACACACACACACACACACACACACAAACCTTTCTCACTGTTTACAGTGGATAAAAATCAGAGACAGAGAGAGAGAGAGAGAGAGAGAGAGAGAGAGAGAGAGAGAGAGAGAGAGAGAGAGAGAGAGAGAGAGAGAGAGAGAGAGAGATTCTCTGTTTCCAGAGCTGACTTGGTTTAGTATTTTGTTTGCCGCCAGCAAGAAGAAAATATTAGGCCCCCTGTGAACCCTTCTGTCATGTTTGCATGATCAAAGGAGCCTCAATGAGCCAGAAGCAAATTCCAGTTGAAAAGATCATGGGGTTGCTTAGAACTGTGCTAGAAGCCAGATGAGGTGTAAGAAATGTTGCTTTCCTTTAGTCTTCCTTGACTTGGTATCTTCAGGATATACTTGCCTTGCAATGCATCCGGAAAGGCTCCAGTCTGAAGTTGGCTGTTGGAGCTTGCCCACATGGCTTCAGTTCTCTTGTGTCTGTTGAACATTCTTACATTGTTTGAGTAGCAGAGGATGACAGCCCTAATACCTACCGTCAGTACTTCCTTTTTTAAAGAATTGATGACTGCGCTTGGCCATTTCGTCCATTTTAATGGTCCTATTCCCATATTCACACAGCTCACAGTTTGTAGACATTAATTCGGTTATCAATAGGTCCATCTTTTTGTCCTGTGAAGATCCCTTAAGAGCTGTGCATTGATGAATTGCCTATCCAAAGTCAGTCAGGGTGAAATTTTAGAACTGCAGATAATCATAAAACCAATAAACAAAACTTGCAAAAAAAAAGAACATTATTCGGGTCAAATGTGGTTTGACCCCTTTTCGATCCACAGCCTTTCATTCTGGTAACTATTCTGAAATCCAGCATTTTGAATGGGTGCTTATGTGACTGTGTGTATATGTATATGTATAATGTATATGCATGCACACATATGCATACATACATACATACACACAGAGAGAGAGAGAGAGAGACATATTGTCCTGTATAAATACTCATAAGATTGCATAAGCCATGGTTCAGGGCTGCTACAGACAAATACATGAAAATAGATAGACAGAAACCACTAAAAATATTGAACAATGACAAAAAAATATGGCCAACGGTCCTTGAATAGCAGCTAGGGAAATTGTCACATCCGGTTAGGAAAATGGAATGTAGCTTCCAAAGTGTATATCAAGCACCTTTTAAAAAGAAAGCTTTATTTTTATACTGACGCAGGCACAAAATTGTAATGAATATGCTGATAGAAATACATCCTTTAGAAAAACAAACAGTAAGGAAATGTGAACCTGTTACACTAGAATTGTGATATGGAATTATTGTACAATTAAGCAAAAGTGTTGATTTTCATTAGATATCCTGGAAAATTATTTTGGAAGAACCAAATTAGTTGATGGTGGGGCATAAATACATTTAGGAGAATAGAAGTGTCTTGGATCATATGCTGAATGATGCTCCAGAGTAACCAAATCCTTAACATATTTCTGACCATCCATTTTTCAGTTACAAAAATTATAGCCTGGTCTATGTGGCATAAAGTAGCACTTTATAAAGTCTTAGTAAGGCCACACCTGGAATACTGCATCCAGTCTTGGTCACCACATTGCAAAAAAAGATGTTCAGACTTTGGAAAAAATGCACAGAAGAGGACCCAGATTGTTGGGGGCAATAAGCTGACTTTGTAATAATGCCGCTTTGGGGGGGGGGGGCGAAAGCCCTAATAAGCAGGCATATACATAGAATGAAGACTATTGCTAAGCACATTGATTTGTGCTATAAATTGTAAGCTGCCCTGAGTCTTCGGATAAGGGCGGGATATAAATGGGATTTTTTTTTAAAAAAAAAACTAAGATTAAAGGCCCGAAAACTAAAACATATGAAGAACGGTTGCAGGATTTGGGTTTGGCTTGTATAGAGAAAAGGACTAGGGGGGACATGATAGCAGTATTCCAGTATTTGAGAGGCTGCTACAAAGAGGAGGGGGTCAACTTATTTTCCAAAGCACCTGAAAGTAGGACAAGAAACAATAGATGGAAACTAATCAAGGAGAGAAGCAACCTAGAACTAAGGAGAAATTTCCTAACAGTGAGGACAATTAACCAGTGGAACAGCTTGCCTTCAGAAATTGTGGATGCTTCATCACTGGAGGTTTTTAAGAAGAGATTGGACAATCATTTGTCTGAAATGCTATAAGTATCCTCTTGAGCTGGGGGTTGGACTAAAAGATCTCCAGGGTCCCTTCCAGCTCCATTCCGATTGAGATTGGTTAGGTCAAGATTGGAAAGCCCCAGTTTCTAGTAAGTGGTCTTCACCCAGACACCTTTCTCTAGTTAAACCCACCTCATAAGATCCCTGCGGGGGGAAAAATGTGGAGGAAACAATATTAGATAGGCTGTCTGAAAGATATAAAATCAAGCAACCAAAATTAAAGTGCAGTTGCATTGAAAAATGTCTTAATTTCCTATGGTCCAGCATGGACCATATTGACAGCCATTTCTGTAAAGTGTTGACACTTTCTCTTGAGGATTTTTATCCTAATAAATTTTGCTACACTATTATTCCCATATTAACTTAGATGGGCAGTTAATCTAAGTGAGCAATTACCTGGTAAAGAATTATTCTCAGGGTCCCTGTAATCAGATCCAACAATGGATTATGTTTTCCTCATTACTTCTTTGCTTCACCTACAAATGTTTATTGCTAAGCACATTGATTTGTGCTTAGATTGTCAGCCGCTCCCTGAGTCTTCGGGGAAGGGCGGGATATAAATGGGATTAAAAAAAAAAGTTTATACTGGTCCTTGAGTGTGACTAAGGGTAAACTTGGGTAAACAAGAAGAGAAGAATCCCATTAATCGGTGGAACAACTTGCCTTCAGGAGTGGTGAATGATCCAACACTGGAAGTTTTTAAGAAGAGATGGGACAACGCTTTGTCTGAAATGGTATAGGGCAGGGGTAGGCAACCTCGGCTCTTTTATGACTCATGGACTTCAACTCCCAGAATTCCTGAGCCAGCCAAGCTGGCTCAGGAATTCTGGGAGTTGAAATCCATGAGTCATAAAAGAGCCGAGGTTGCCTACCCCTGGTATAGGGCTTCCTGCTTGAGCAGGGGGGTTGGACTAGAAGACCTCCAAGGTCCCTTCGGACTCTGTCATTCTGTCAGATTCTGATGAGGACATCTGTGCAGTGCAATGGGTGCCTTCTCACAAGCAACTCCCTCAGCAACTCAACTGCAGTGGGGTGCCTTTTCCCAGACCCTTCACATTTATCTAACCTTCATTCGTCTGGCTGTAAAATGGGCCACAGTGACTGCCGCACAGCAGACAGCCGGGTATTATCAATGGAGCTGCCGGGTGAGGAAATTGTGTCATCTTTCCTGAGCTGGAGAAAGAGCGAAGGGGGAAGGGCGAGTTAACCCCAAGGCGGAATTCCAACGCTTTCTCGCCTCTTCTCAGCCTGAGGCTCGATGGGGGGGTAGAAGGACGGTATTCCCGCCGGGAGGAATCGCTTCACTTCGCACCGCATTGTCAGCCAGGAGCTGAGCTTGCAGTCTCTTTCCAGGTAAACTCCCTCCGCTGACAGGGCCCGGGTCCCATTCTTCGCCCGCCTGGAAGCCGGATAACAGCGGCCGGCCCTTTTCCCTCTGCGTGCCGATGGGGAGAGCGGGTTCCTCGCCTCCCACTTCTCTGCTCTGCTCCTTGGAAGTCTCCTCCGCACCAGCCAGTCCTTTTCCAGCGGCCAGACCCCACGCGCGAAGCTCTTAACGTCGGATGATGCAGGTTGGGACTCCAGGATGCCGGTCTGTGCGCGTCGACCTGGCAGTCAATCTCTCTCTAAATCCACTTATGCCGCAAGGATTGGGGTTGGTTGTAGAGGTGTTAAGGGGAGCCGGCCCGCCCTATAAGTCAGCGTTTTCCCAACCTTAGGAACTTGAAGATGCGTGGACTTCAACTCCCAGAATTCCCCAGCTGGCTGGGGAATTCTGGGAGTTGAAGTCCACGCATCTTCAAGTTCCTAAGGTTGGGAAACGCTGCTATAAGTGTCTTCGGGGCGAAAGTTTTCGAAGTGAGCGCGCCAAGGCGCAAAAAGAAGGCGGCGCGGGGAAGAGGGGTGTGTGTGGTGTCTGGATCCTTCCTAAACACCAGAGGCGAAGGGGGCTTTTTCCCCCTCCCCCAGCTCGGGGATCGCCGTCCGAATCAACGAAAGCTCCAGATAGATCCGAGGGGCCCTGGGGCTTCCTGCATTGAGGTCGCGAAGCCTTGCCAAGCGGACCGAAGGCAGCGCGCTCCGGTCGGCTGTCTCTTGCGGTAGCTTTCCGCTCCGTTCAGGCGCAACGCCTACGCAGGGAAAGGAAGGGACGCGCGAGTAGGCACAAATGGGCCGTTGCCCCCCAGAAATAGCGGCGCTCCTAGGCAAAGGGAGGGGGAACGTTTTCGGATGGGGGCTCCGTTTGGGGGCTCTTGCTGAACTTCAACCGCGTCGCCTTACTCTTGCGACGGGGCAAGTCAGTAGCCCCGAGAACAGCAAAAGCAGCCTTGTTGCCTAGAAGCCGCGTTTCCCAACCTTGGGAACTTGAAGATGCGTGGACTTCAACTCCCAGAATTCCCCAGCCAGCAGAGCTGGCTGGGGAATTCTGGGAGTTGAAGTCCACGCATCTTCAAGTTCCTAAGGTTGGGGAAACGCTGGCCTAGAGTCCCACTGGATAACCTCAGCAGGAGGCGCGCACGCCTTGCGTTTCTTGCGTTCAGTTACACTTGCGTTCAATTTCTGCGGTCATATTGGCAAGGGGTAGGGAGCGGGGGTGGGGGGTGGGGGGGAGAGGGAGAGGAAGAGGAAGAGAGAGAGAAAGGGAGGGAGGGAATGATATTATTTGGTTGTTTTTCCCTTTCCACCCGTGGCTTTCTAAACCTGGGGGGGGGGGTGGGGGTGGAAAGCGGCAGCCGCGGTCTCTTTAAATCTTTGGCTTGTTTTTGGCGTTCGTGCTAGCCTCCCCCCCACCCCCTTCGCTGCTGCTTTTCAGTCCCTGCCTGAGCAAAAGGGCTTCCTCTGCAGCGAAGGAAGGAAAATGCTTGTCGGCCGGAGGAGGAGGAGGAGGAAGAGGAGGAGGAGAGGAGGAGGAGGAAGAGGAGGAGGAGAGGAGGAGGAGGAGGAGGAGGAGGAGGAGGAGGAGGAGGAGGAGGAGGAGGAGGAGGAGGAGGAGGAGGAGGAGAGCAGCAGCAGCAGCAGCTTCCCTGGGCAGCGCTCGGCGATCAGCGCCTGGCAGGGACCTTCCAGTTGCAACAAGCTGATAGCGGCGATGTGGCAGGGCGACGGCAGCTGTCCGCGGCACTGAGCGCCCGACGTTGGGCAGGGCCGTCCGGGCTGTAGCCAGCCGCCGAGCTGGTTGCCCTCTTTTCAGCCCGAAAGGGTGCTGGACGCTTTGGGAGAAGGATCGCCTCTTTCTCTCTCCCGGCGCAACTTGCTGAGCGGATTCTTCCCCGCCCCTTTCCGATCCATCCATGCCCCGACCTGAACTTTAGCTGCCCGGGGGCTCCGCGGAGGGAGCCACCCAAAGCGTGGAAGCTGCGAATATGGTTTGAAAGCTCGGGTGACGAAAGGAGGGGGAGAGCGCGACTGCCCAGGTGGGGGAGACTTCGGAAGATGAGCCACGCAGGTAAGGAGGTTCCGCGGCCGGGCCGGGAAAGCCCCGGAGACTTGAGAAGGGCGCGGGCGAGGTCTAGGGTGGCAAGGTCCCTTTGACCCGTCCAGTGTCATCCAGTCGCTCCTGGAATCAGGGAGCGGTCGGTCGGAATGCCAAACATTTCTCCCAGGGCAATTAGGGGTCCGACCCCGGAGGACCCCCCTCCCCGGGGAAGGAAAAAAAAGTGTGAGTTTTCCAGATGCTCCTTTGCTCCAAAGATTTGTACGCCGCTGCTTCTTTAAAGGCACTCAAGAGCAGGGAAAGCGAGCAATGAAAAGAAACCATTCGCGGCAATAGGGGATCTTTCTCTCTCTCGACGGGCGAAGCGCTCGGGAGGGCTGGCTCGGTTGCGGCGGGTTTAGGTCCCCATTCCGTGCCTCTTTTTACAGTACTAGGTGGACATCGGAGAAAGGCGGGTTCCTATCCTCCCCACCCCCCACCCCTTCCCACTTTTCCTTTGTGCCTTCCCTTGCCTTCGGCTCCGGTTTCCAATCTTTTCGGCTTTTGCTTGGGCTTCTTTCTTAGAAGGGAGGGTGGAATCAGAGGAAATGGAGGGAATCGGCTCCTGGGCGCTTCCCCCGACCCCAAAAGTCTCCCTCAATGCCTTGTGAGCGCTGGGGAGTCGGGTTCCGCTCCCACCCCAGAGGACAGCCCTGTTGGATGGCCGCCTTACAGAGCCGACCGGTCCGCTAGTCTGGAGGGAGCTCGATTAACGTTTCTTTGGAGCCAACTTCTCTTCCGGTCTCTTTCTCTTCCCTGGACGCCCCCTCCCTTCCCCCACCCCGCCGTCTTCCCCCTCGTTGGGTCTCTTCCTGGCTGGTACTGTCGTCCCCCGGCGCGGCGCCAACCTTTGCCGGACTGCTCCGCTGTTTGTTATGCCAAACTCGACGCGCCGTCGTTTCTTTGGCGTTTTGCACCGGGAATCCGCGCGTCGGAGGAGGAGGAGGAGGAGGAGGAGGAGGAGGAGGAGGAGGAGGAGGAGGAGGAGGAGGAGGAGCTGCGTGGCTGCGGCTGCTGGGTGGCTTTGCGGGAAAAGGAGCCGGGCCGTCCAGGGAAAGGCAGGCAGGCAGGCAGGCAGGCGGGCGGCGGCGTTGATCCTGAGATAAAATTGCTCAATTGCTCTCTTCGGTTAAGGCCGCCTCTGCCACGGTAACGTTAGGATGGAGACGTGAGGGTGGAGGATCTTTCCCGACTGAGCTTTTCTACGACCCTGTCGCTTAAAAATAATGGGAGTGCTAGTTCAACAAATCCGGAGGGCACCACTTTAGAGAAAAGGTCTCTTTCCCCCCCCCCCACTCCCCCAAAACAGGCACCGTCCAAATGCACATATACACACAGAGGACCTAATTATTCTGCCGCTTCTCAATCCTTAAGGGTGACTGGTGCCGCTAAAACCGCACAAAAGGCGGCTTTTTCCAGCAGGGGGCAATACTATTGTTGTGACTTGCCAACCTCTTTCTTTCTTTCTCTTTTCGGTCCATCCCTAGGAAATAGATGGATGGTCTTTGCGTTCAAATTCCCATACCTGGAGAAACGCTTGCGGCTCCATCTGTTTTGGGCTAGAACTGCCAAACGAGGAGGAGGGTGGGTGGGTGGGGGAGATAATGAGATTTCTATATGGCCTTCTAAGACGGCCTCAGAAGTTTTATTTATTTATTTATTGATGGGATTTATATCCCGCCCTATCTCCCGAAGGACTCAGGGCGGCTAACAACAAAACATATAATAAGTACAGAAATCAAGATAAAAATGAAATTGAGAACATCAGTGCAATAAATTAAAATTAGAGAATTTAAAAAATGAATTAAAAATACTAAATATAAATTAATTAAAATGCCTGTCAGCTTAGGTCAGCCTGGTGGAACAGGTGTGTTTTGAGGCCGCGGCGAAAGGATTGGAGGTTTTGGGCCATCCGAAGCTCAGGGGGCAGCTGATTCCATAGGGTTGGCGCTCCCACAGAGAAGGCCCTCTGTGTTATGCTAGAATTTCAATGATTCTGATGGAAAAACTACAGGTAGCATTCTGAGGAAAGAGATTTATCTCCCAAGAGAAGGAAAATTAATCAGACAGGCCTTTCCTGTAGGGAAGACCTTACCTGGGATTCCAGGCTAAGGTCACAGGGCTCAGGAGTTGTCCAGCTGTATCAGAAAACAAGATGTGCTGTTTGGATGCCTAAGAAAGCTTGTTGCCTTCATCGGCTTCTGTGTGTGAATTGAGAAGGGGTGCCATCAAGCACTTAAATGTCCTGGCCTAAACCTGATCCTCTAGGAATTTGAGGGGGAGAGATAAATGAAAGGGGGGGGGAGAAAGACTTTTGAGAGTCTGATTGCTCTTCTTTAATCACCCTAGCTTATTTACAAAACCTTAGAAAGGGGGACAGGCAGGCATTACGGTCTTCCTTTGGTGAACTTCCCATGCTTTCTTACCACTTCCCATTTTTTCTTAAGAGAAAGAGAGGGAGGGAAAGAGAGAGAGAGAGATAAGAAAGAGAAAACAGAATACTAGCACCAGGGTTTTTGATGGTTAGTGCTGCGAGTCCCCATTTAGAAGCCCTAAAGCAGGGGTCTTCAAACTTGCCCCTTTTATGACTTGTGGACTTCAACTCCCAGAATTCGTCAGCCAGCATGCCTGGGAGGAGGAATTCTGGGAGTTGAAGTCCACAAGTCATAAAAGGGCCAGCTTTGAAGACCCCTGCCTTAAAGGGAAAAGTGGCATCCAAAACACTGCAGAATATAGTTACACAGACATCACATTGCAATCCTTGCAGGAAGAGAGCTGTGTTAGTCTATTGGAGCCAACAATCTGGAATCTGATAGCACCAGAAGGAATTTGGTAACATTTCAATATATTTTCATTTCTTTTCTTTTTTCTTGTTTGGCACCTTTGAGAGACAATGTTGACTCCTGGCACCAGCCTTACATGTCCCGACAGTTTTCTTTAGAATGGTTTCCTCTTGCCTCTTTTCTAGGGCTAAGAGAGAGTGATTGGCCCAAGGTCACCAAGCTGGCTTTGCACCTAAGGCAGGGACTAGAACTCCCAGTCTCCCAGTTTCTAGCTCAGAATGAGTAAGTAGCAAAATGAAATTTCATTGCATAAATGTTAAAAAAACATGACACGGACAGTGGTTCTGATTTCTCTTTCATTGTGATAGAGAATTATACCCTATCCCCACAGATGAAATTTGGTAGTGGATTAGAGCCTGAATGGATTTGGGCCAATTATTATCTCTCAGTCCAACCTCACAGGCTTGTTGTAGAAAAAGTGAAGGCCAGACTGCTCTATATGTTTCCTTGAACTCTGGAGGAAAAGCGAAGGCTCCATCTAACAGAACAAATGAATAATCTGACACCAACCTTCTCCCTTTTGAATGGGTTTTTAGGTTTGAATGCTTAATCTCTAAATTTGCTTCTCTCTCATACTTCACCCTCTTCCCATGCCCACAACTATTTGGATAATTTTGCTAGCTTCTTTGTAGGCTTGATTCAATCCTCAAATCAACCTTCCTCAACAATATAACGCCCTCTGGACACCCTGGGAACCCTGTGAGTTTGGAAGCCAGGAAGTTGTGATAGAGGCTGGCTTACACCAAGGAATCCATGTTTCATTTTGACACATTCTAGCACACATCCCCGTTGCCTTGCGCCCAATGCATGTTGGAGTACGCAACATGTTACGTAATATGGGGAAAGGGGAAGTGATGATATGCCAAAGAAATTAGGACTAAAATAAGAAAAAGAGGACCCAGATTGTTGGGGGCAATAAGCTGACTTTGTAATAATGCCGCTTGGAGGGGCTGAAAGCCCTAATAAGCAGGCGTATACATAGAATGAAGGCTATTGCTAAGCACATTGATTTGTGCTTAGATTGTTAGCCGCCCTGAGTCTTCGGAGAAGGGCGGGATATAAATGCAATTAAAAAAAATATATAAAAAAATTACATCATTGCCCTTCAGTGCACAGCTCCATTCCTCTCTGTCCTTGGTAATCATTCTTCTTTCCACCATGTCCAAACTCTACCTTTTCTTGAGTTACACTTTAAAGAATATACATTAGAAATATTGGTTATACTTTGAATTTTGATAACATTATCAATATTATTATTATTGCGATTATTCAAACTACTATCAATATTTGCATTGACATTATCAATATTATTGATAATGTCAATGCAAATATTGATAGTAGTTTGAATAATCGCAATGGCAAAATGTCGGTACTGAAAATATTTCTATAGGTGACAAATTCTGATTTTGAAGACTTGGTTATTCTAAGAATAGGCTATTGTAATATCTTGACAATGGGAGGACCCTTACACTGAAACATCAGCCCAATGAGAAAATGATCAATGTTGAATGGATTTCAAATTCCTTTCCCTTTTTTTAAAACTTGCAAGTTTAATATTACATATATGAATATAATTGAGGCTGTGCAAAAAAAACCACAAAAAAACCATGCCCTTCAATCCTTGTCCCATTTGCTCCTGCAAAAGAAATTTCTGTTTCTTTTCTACCTCATTTTCAGACTACCTTAGAATTTATTTTGGGAGAATTTGGGGTCTCATTTTATACCTGCAAGATAACCAAAGGTTTTGCACTTTGTTACTAGTTTTTTTTAACTTCCAGGCTGTCAATAATAATAATAATAATAATAATAATAATAATAATAATAATAATAATAATAATAATAATAATAAAATAATATAATAATAATAATAATAATAATAATAATAATAATAATAATAATAATAATAATAATAATAATAATACCACCATCAAAGATCCATATCTGCCTATCCCAGGTCCTTGGTAAGGACTCGATAGGTAGACAAAAATGCCAAATCCAGTCTGAACGTCTGGCTGACTGTGCAATGATGATGATGATGATGATGATGATGATTATTATTATTAATAATAATAATAATAATAATAATAATAATAATAATAATAATAATAATAATGTTGGAAGGGACCTTGAAGGTCATCTAGCCCAACCCCCTGCTCAGGCAGGAAACCCTATACCATTTCAGGCAAATGGCTGTCCAGTCTTTTCATAAAAACTTCCAGCATTGGAGCATTCACCACCTCTGGTGGCAGGTTGTTCCACTGGTTAATTGTTCTAACTGTCAGGAAGTTTCTCCTTAGTTCTAGGTTGCTTCTCTCCTTGACTAGTTTCCATCCATTGCTTCTTGTCCTGCCTTCAGGTGCTTTGGAGAATAGCTTGACTCCCTCTTCTATGTGGCATCCCCTGAGATATTGGAACACTGCTATCATGTCACCCCTCACCCTTCCCTTCATTAAACTACACATACCCAATTCCAGCAACCGTTCCCTATATGTTTTAGCCTCCAGTCCCCCAATCATCTTTGTTGCTCTTCTCTGTACTCTTTCTAGAGTCTCAACATCCTTTTTTTACATTGTGGTGACCAAAACTAGATGCAGTATTCCAAGTGTGGCCTTACCAAGGCATTGTAAAGTGGTATTAATACTTCACGTGATCTTGATTCTATACCTCTGTTAATGCAGCCTAGCACTGTGTTGGCTTTTTTGGCAGCTGCAGCACACTGCTGGCTCATATTGAAGTGATTGTCCACTAGGACTCTGAGATCCCTCTCACAATTACTACTATTGAGCCAGGTACCCCCTGTACTATACCTGTGCATTTGATTTTTCCTGCCTAAATGTAGAACCTTACTTTTTTCACCACTGAATTTCATTTTGTTAGATAGCGCCCAGTGTTCAAGTCTGTCCAGATCCTCCTGTATCTTAAGCCTATCTTCCTAAGTGTTGGCTATTCTTGCCAGCTTGGTGTCGTCTGCAAATCTGATGAGTTCCCCATCTATCCCCTCATCCAAATCGTTGATGAAGATGTTGAAGAACACTGGGCCCAGAACAAAATAAAATAAATCAAAGAAAGAAGTTCTCTTTCCTTAGAAATTAAATACAGATAGTCCTTATTCAGTTAGCACAATTAGGACTCACAACTCTGTTGTTAAATGAAGCGTTCACTGAGTGAAAACACAAAACCTGCAAAGGTTGTAAATGAAAAGACCATTCGCAAAGTTACTGGTTGCAAAATCATTTTTCCCCACCACTCTCTCCACTGCATTTGGACACTAAACGCATCAGTTGCCAAACAGGGACTAGCTGTAATTTCTTTTCCATTAGCTTTATTGGGAATGCTTGGGAAAAACGGATTAGAATATGTCGACTCAGCATTACTAATAAATACTTGTAAATTCAGGGAGTGGGCATTAGAATTTGTGAGAAATCGTTTGGCAACAATGGACGTGCAGCCCACAGTTATGAGTAGGCCTTCTCGGGAGCAGGTCCCCAGCCCCAGCATCCCAGGTATGGAAGAATCTCTGCAGGAAAGCCTGCTTGTTATCTTTTCAGCACCAGAGGGAAGACCTTCCTATTTCCTTGGGCATTTCAGTCTCCTTATCTTGCTTTTATAGTTCGGTGTCAGAGTGTTGCTTTGAGGTTCAGCCCCTGGCAATTGCAAGCAAGCCTATAAAAGTAAACACCAGATTTAAATGTAAAGGCCTGTTTGAAACCCTGATGAGCTGCTGCCAGTCCTTGCCAACAGCGCTGGACTAGGGGGTCCCACTCAATTCAAGGAGGCTTCCTGAGATGCATTTTAAGTAATTTTTTAGCTCCCTGACATTTTTAGATGCTTATATTGGCCTCTGTTGTTTATAACTGCTGTTTTAATTGATTCTTGTAATTGGGTTTTTGTTGTTGTTGTTGTTGTACTACTTTTGATTTACATGGGTTTTATTTGTGCTTTATTAGTACATTGGATTGAGAGCTATTACCTAGAGGGTGACAGATAAATCTAGAAATAAATAGTATGCAATTAAATGAGTACTCTCTAGCAATCTGGCAGATCTGTAGTCTCCTCTACTGAAGGTTGAATGCCTTCTCTCCAAGAATATTGCCTCTGAACAAAAATGCCATATAATGAGGATGGGAAAGCTCTTGTACTAATTCAGGTCAATATCAATTCAATTCAATATCAAGCTCTGACTGTTTGAGGGGGAAGGAGGCTTAGACTAATGTTGAATTTTAGAGTACCCTTAAAATTTAGAATAAATTTGGGAACAGACAGCAGACTGATAGAAACTTTAATTTGGTCACTGACAAAAATAAATACAATCAATAAAATGAACAATACAAAACTATCCCCTAACAACAAGGTTGTCTGCCAGTCTGTCCTCCTTGGGAAGAAAGCAGCTTCGCAGCACATACCAGACATCAGTTGGAGGTGGGTATCTGAGTATATCTATATAACTTAAAATAAAAAGAGTTTAAAAAATGCACATGCATGGCTCCAACAAACCCCAAAGTTGGTCTAAATCAGGGCTCTTCAAACTTGGCCCTTTTATGACTTGTGGACTTCTACTCCCAGAATTCCCCAGCCAGTATGCCTGGCTGAGGAATTCTGGGAGTTGAAGTCCACAAGTCATAAAAGAGCCAAGTTTGAAGAGCCCTGGTCTAAATCATTATTTCAGAACTGATGCCATTGCAAAAAAAAGGAAAAAAGAAAAAGACAAACCTATAGCTTATCTTGATCAAGTTAGCTTTACTCAGGGGACACAAACAAAGAAGGCCTGAGCTAGTCAGTATTCTCTGTTTCTTTTGATTACACACTTTTCTTTCTTCATGGACTTTAAAGCCATCTTCCATATACAACCAGTCTGTCCCTCCACCCAAGAAACCCCATAAATATTATTGTGACTCTTTGGGCTTCCCTTGAAGATTTCTTTAATGTTTCTCATGAGAAGGAAACTTATTATTTTTTCTTTACTTCTGTTTGAGTCAAAACCTAATGACATAAAACACTCCCAACTTCTCCTCTTCACCCCACCCCAAATTGAACAAGTCACCCTGAAACTTTTTTTAGTTCTCCCAAGTCTGCTTTAAGCATAGTGTTTGTGATCTGACTAAGGGCCTCATTGCATAATCAGAGGGGACCGAGGTTTGACACAGAGACAAGCTTTGGTGCTATCTTATTTCCAGTAATGTTAAATACAAGGAGAAACTTAATGTGACAGAGCATTACCAAAGTTTATTTATTTAGATAATTTATATAGCTGCCCACTCACTCACAGCAACTCTAGGCAGCTTACAGATGATAACAACATGATGTAGAAATAACAACAACAACACCTTACATTTTAAGGAGGTACCTGGTTGATACCTAGGATGCTGGCAGCAATCCGTGTCAACCATCAGCGCCAGTCAATTTGAATGTTCAGTTGACTGAGGTTCATGTTTAAAGAATAAATAATAATAATAATAATAATAATAATAATAATAATAATAACAACAACAACAACAACAACAACCCCAAACCACCCTCGGCTCCCATACACACACAAATCAGCCATTTAATGGGCTCCATCCCACTCTGGGTTCCTCAGGCCCAACTCTTCAGGGCCTTGAGAAAGCGTGTCAGAGAGGAGGACAGCCTAATTTCTGAAGGGATATTCCAGAGGGAGGGAGCCACCATGGGGAAGGCCCTTCTTCTAGGTCCCGCCAGATGTATCTCCTTAGGGGACGAGACCCGCAACATTCCTTGCCTTCCCTCCCTAGTGAGTCATGTGGATACGACTGTCAAGAGACTTTTTTACCCTTTAAACAGTGACAAAGGAAGTGAAATGGAGAAAGGTAAATCCTGAGATGTTTCTAAATAATTTCACAAATCAAACTACATTGGATTAGTTTATACCTCCTCCATTAAGGGAAAAAAACATGAAACATTTGGGGGAAAACAGAACAATTACAAATTATATCTAAACCTGCTGGAAGAATAAGTTAGAATCATTGCATAACTTCAGCAAACATCACAAGCATCCTAAATACAATGACATCATATACAATGTGACGTGATATTTCTAGAAAATGTAGGTTTATTGCTCTCAGCAGCAACCAAGAGCTGGGCTGTTTTATTAGGCAGAGTGAGACAGTTGCTTTAGGCAATAGATTTTGGGGAATTTGCAGAATCAAACTGTGGGCCAAGTGGCTTTCTCACACATCCTAAATTGACTAGCTATCCTCAGTAGTGAAGTAATCTTTAGCTGCCAGAAGTGTTGGCTAGGTGCCATTTAACCTTTGGCTCATGTTAGAAAATATCTTGGATTGGTCCTGGCAACCATGATTCTTCACTTATAAGTATAATAATCTGATACACATGGAGACACACACACACACACACACACACAATCTGCAAATGAGTAAAACCTGAGGGATGTGAAATCAATGACATCTTGGATTTATTTACTGTTGCATCCTGAGATAATGTGGATGACAACTCAGATGGTTTACAACTTTAGCAGAGATTCTCTGGCTGGAATTATGTCCTTGTAAATCACTCAGCCCATGATTTTAATGATCCCTGTTACATATATAAAGTCAGGCCATCAAACATATGCTCCAGATTTATCTGAATGCTGAAAAATGTGGATATGGCTTATCTGTACAATCCTATTAAACATTGGTTTATTGAGTGGTTAAGAAAGCCCAAAGGGCAGAATTGTAGATTTCACTTCAGTGCAGTAATTTGGAAATGAGTTAAAATAAATGAAGGTTAATTGGTTGATTGTTATTAGAATTTGCATTGATTGCTTCAGTTTTACTGAAACTGTAATTACTAGCAACATGAAACAAATTTTGTTGGATAAATCAGTGAGAACCTCCTGTTAAAAGGGAACAGCTATGCTGTTTTGAGGGCAGCACGAGGCAGCTTCAGAGAAGTTGTGTTCTCCAAGTAGATCTACAGTATGTCTGTGCCACTACGATGGAGTCCAATGGAGGAGCTTGCTATAATCCCTCTTCTATTGCTCTTGTAGAACAAGGAGGAGGAGGAAGATCAAGAGGCTCCTGATCTTCCAAGGGTGAGAAGCTTGGCTGGAGACAGCCCTAATGCTAGTCTTTTGTATGAATTGGAACCTGCACATATATTACTTTATTTAGAACTGAATGCTCTAATTCAACAGACTGTTTTTGTTTCTAACAACATGCAGACTAATATTCCTAAACCAGTTGCTATAGTTATCACTCCTACCCAACAGCAATAATAGGTTTGGCAGAAGCTGATACTACATCACAGCTGGAGAAGGCTGATACTGTATAAACCATTTGGAAGAGTAAAGTTTTTATCCAATTAAATTTCAGAATTGAAATTTATATGCGCACCTTTTGATATTGACAGCTGATTTCAAGCAGACTTGTGATCTTAAGGTATAGAATTCCATCAGGTGAATCTTAAGCACGGACAGAATATGTGTGTGAACATCTTCGTCTGAGAAATAACTTTCTACACATACTGGATTTTCCTTGCAGTACGCAGAGACAAGGACATAGGAAGGTGTACTATTGGTTTTGCTTTCAGTTGAGGACCACTTGATTCAATTTAAACTGTCTGCCAAGCAAAGGCTATTGATTTGTAGAGACTGTGATTGCCAATGTGACTGAGCTGCTCCATTCTTTTCCACTGTCCCTCTGCTGTCTTTCTACTTTCTATCTCATATAAAAAGTTAACACATTCCCAGAACTATTGGGAATTCTTATGGTATATGTCTCTTCCATCCTAGTTTAGCAAAATGTAAATCCACTATATGGATTTGTGCAAATAAAATGGTACTGTTTGGGAGAGAAGCAGAAATGTGTTTTTAAAAAGATACAGCAATTCAATCCTCACAAATGCCAGAGAGCAAGGGACATATTCAGAAGAGATAATGTATTGATTAGAATGTGACACTGCTTCATGAATGCAGGGTTTGGACCTAGAAAGACAGTATAATTTGTATTAAGATATTATAAGTTGCATAATTGAGTTATGGTCAGCAAGATAATAGAAGTAATTATCTTGAAGATCATGAGGATTCAAACTGATATTGCAGTACAATAATACTCAAAAACTGAGTGATATTATCTGAACTACAAATGGTGAATGTTTAGCTGGTTAGGTATAAAATAACTAAGAGTGTATATGTAAGAGGGTTTGTATATGTGTAATTCTATCTGTCATATCTATATCTATCTCTCATAATATACTTTACAAAATAACTAATAGATAATATAAATAATAGATAAATATTTGCAAATATTTATTTATAGGTTGGAAAATTCAACTTTTTTGGCATGGTACTCTCAGCAGCAGTGAAAAATACTCTAAAGATAATTCTGTATATACTGTCCTGCACAAAGAGTATGTCAGCATCTTCCAGATTCAGAGACAATTCAGATGATTATTTATTAAAAATATTTATATATTGCTTCTCATAAAAGAGGCTAAAAGTATTTTATGATCAAATAGGATACAGTTTTGCTCTGAGAGTTGAAAACATGGTGTTCTTCATGGGCATCCTAGAATGGTGCAGTCTCATATCCCACTCTGTTAGCAAACCATGAAAAACTCCCTATGTGTCAAAGGGACACCAGAAGAAAAGTAACTAGCAAATATTTACTACTATACAGGAAATCAAAAGCCTACAGTTTCTTAACCACTTTCATCATAAAAGAAAGCTTAGAGATCCTTTGAAAGTTTAAACTGAATGGGATTCTTGAAAGGGACACAGCCCTGCAGGAACCAACTCTCATCCAGAGGAAAGTGGACAAGCAGAGGAAGAAGCAAAGCCTGACAAGGAAGCTTCAAACAATAAGGGGAGGAGGCCTATGAAAAAGTGATGCTGGATAGCTTTCCTTAGGCTTAGAGTGTTGTTATCGCCTCCCAGCTTCCCCCCTCCTCCACTAGCAGTTCAGTGGCCCAGTTCCTGAAACGAACAAAGATTTTTAAAGGTTTTTACATCTTAAAGTACCTCTTGCACAGGTCACTTTCAGTTGTGAAATACAAATAGGCCAATTGTGCAGATGTTTCTGTCAAATATGATTGCAATTTATCCTAGGAGAATTTCCATTTTTTCTTGCATGCACACAAATACCCTACTCCCGACTGAAATGCAATAAATATAAAGAGCAATAACAAGGCTGTATATGGAGATCACAGTTATTCAGAACCAGTGTTACTAGAGCAACATCCGGAGTTGGTGGGCTGCAGTCCTCAGAATTTCCAGCAAGCATGGGAATGGATGATGGAATTTTGTTATTTGATACGGCTGAACACCATCAAGCTGAGGAATGATTGGTTTAAACACTGATCAAATCCATTGTTCCATTATAACAAGAGTATATGGGCGTTTAATGAATGGCTTTTGATAAGAGAATTAGTGAAGTATCATCATATATAGCACAATCAAATAATCAAAAGCTGTGATAGACTGGATTTTTTAAAAAAATGTGGCACTAAAATGCAAGGGAATCCCACATTTGATTTCTATTTGGGAAATAATAAGAGTAAAAGACAGAGGTAATTCTCTTGGGTATCTCATACTGGCAGACAACAACAAGGCTCATTGTGATATCCTGAGCTGGGGTGTGGCGAAGAAAGCTCCTACTCCTTTTTCTGTAACTAAAACAGAACCCAAAGCTGCCAAGCCCATCAATCATAAAGCCTTTGTGAGCATTTACAGTGGTAATAAAACAAAATAAAGCCATTTGCCAAAAAGACATTCCCTTTATACTGTTCTATTAAGAACAAGCAAAACAACTAAAGAAATTATATGGTGAATTTATGCTGACCCCAGTTACAGTCCTCCCCCTAATTACAAGCAGGACACTTTCTAATTAGCACAAAGAATTTGATTTAATCAGAGTTGAGTACTTTGAAGTCCTATCTATTTTGTGGGAGACCACATGATTCAAACTCACTGTCAGAGTAAGATGTAAAACTGGTTCAAACTGGACTTCTATTTAATTGGCAATGAGCAGCAGTCCAGTAGAATATTTTTGGACATGTTTGCTCCTGATCAACCAGTGATTACTGATTACTGTCTTCAAATGTCTGAAGACTATAAGTTCAGGGAGTAAATATGTTTCTGTTGCCCCAAGGATGAAAATTTCAGGAGAGCACAGATTGGCTAACATCAGGAAATAATTTCTAAACGTTAGCATTATTCAATAGTGCCCGCTACAAGAAATAAAGGTCTCTTCTTTAATGGAGATATATTCAGCTATCACTGGATGGCCATTTCACAAGGATGTTGTAAATGCATCTATTATTATACATTTTATTCTGAACAGATGTCTAGATGAAGTGACCTCCAAGCTCCTTTTCAGTCTATGGAACTTTATTTGTTAACAGAAAATAAAATGTTAGAGAAGTATATTAGAGAAATTAGAGAAGTATATTATGATTGCAATTGCATAGGTCTTCTTTGTGCTCTGTGCATTCTAATTTTCATTTTTATTTATGTATTTATTTGTGTGCTTTCAATTCAGTTTTGACTCCTGGAGACTCTCTGAACTGGTCCTTATAGTTTTCTGGGCACATTTTCAGAAGCTTTGTCACTGCCTAAAGCTGAGAGAAAGTGATTGGCCCAAGGTCATGCAGCTGGCTTTGTGCCTCAGAGAGGACTAGAACTCACCATTTCCCAGTTTCTAGCCTGGTGCCTTAACCTCTAGCTCAAACTGGTTTTTGCTGTCTTAATAACTGACTAGAAAAAATGTGGCCTAATATAGAATTTTTTTTGGTCTTGACAGGCAACCTAAATCCTAAGATTAAGTGACAACTTTATTAGGATTTAGGTTGCCTGACAAGACCAAAAAAATTCTACATTAGGCCACATTTTTTCTAGTGAAAACTTTATTTGTTTGTTTTTATGTTGGGGCTCTGAAAGTTTGTGGAAATGGGGGGGGAGTGAACTTTGCACAGATGGGGAGGAGTGAAGTTTTTTTTTCCAGCACCCCATGGATAATAAACTGCAGAATTATATTTATTTAGTATGGATCATAGATAAAAAAACATTTTGGACTCTTATTTAGTCCAGCATCTGGTTTTTCATGAACCATAACATAAGGGCAATGGCCTTTCTGACTCTTAAACTAGGTTCTCATCACATGATCATCACATCACACCCAACCATTAACCTGGTTATAACTTGCTACTTTGTACCTATCGCCACACAGTCATGCTAATGAAGTTGAGAACTACCCGTCTGGGGACATGCTAATGAAGTTGAGGACTACCCGTCTGGGGAATACACAGATGCTCACTGCCTCTACTCTTTCCTGATATCCCATAAGTCCTTATGCCAGGAGAAAAGCGGCTAGACTTCTCTACATTAGTAAGCTCCTTGTTCCTGGCTCCTTCAAGTCCTGACTATGAATTTTCTTTAGATTTCCTGACTAGGGAAGAGTAGTTTGACCTAAATTGCCCTGGTATAATATCGGTTAACACTGCCCTCTTTTCATCCAGTATTTAATTTAATTTAATTTAATTTAATAATTTGATTTCTATACCGCCCTTCTCCCGAAGGACTCAGGGCGGTGAACAGGGCAATACACAATAAAAATCAGATACAAAAATTAAAAAACCATTAAAAACCAATTAAACATCATGCCCATAAAATCAATACATATTAAGTTAAAAACTAATTTAAAAAAAAAACCCAACCCCACCCCGTCAGACCAGGCCAGCTTGTTCGAAAAAGAATGTTTTAAGATCGCGCCGGAAGGAGCGAAGGTCGGGGGCCGTCCGGAGCTCAACCGGTAAGCTGTTCCAAAGGTCTGGCGCGCCCACAGAGAACTGGTTTAGCAGATTTATGCAGCATGGTGGACCCTTAACTGAATCAATGAAACAGCCTGTGAGGCCCACTTTGTTCTACAGAGTAGTCTAGAGTCAGACTCAGGCTCTATATCTGATCCCTGCCCCCCCCCCCCCGTGCTTAAAATAAATGATGTCACTGAGGTAAAACCGAACCTCAATATCTTCTGTACGTGAGACTAATGGGATTGGGACTGTGTGGCCTAGAAAAAAATAATAATTGAAGGGAGATTGTTGAAATATTTGAAGAAAAAGCATAAAGAAGAAAGCAGAAACTTTTCTCTACTGGGAACCTGGAATAATAATTTTACGTTTCATGAAATAGATCTGGGTTGCACATAAGCATCTTCACAGAGTAGTTTATCAGACAACCTTATTACTAAAGGAGGTTATGTGAGCTTTTTTATTTGTTGGATGTGGACAAGTAGGCTGGACAGCCATCCAGCAGGAATCACTTTCACTTGGATTCTTGCACTGAGCATGAGGCTATATTAAAAGTCCTGGTCCCTTTCTGGTCTTCTCTGAATCTAAGAAGTAGGGCAGCCAAGCTCTTGCTGATGTTGGAAGGAAAGCAGACTTTGAGAAGGAGCTTGCTTGCTTGAGGCTATGCAGACTGAATGGGACAGTTTCTTGTTCCTTGTTTCCCACCAATCCAACAAATACACTAAAGCTATCATTTCCTCTACTTTGTATATCTACAATATGTTTTAAGGAACATATTAGCAACTAAATGTTTCTTAGTAATGTAGAAGCTTGTTAATATAACATTTCCTGTTTTTTTTCTTTTCTGTTCCAGATCTTACAAAACCACCACTGGCCCCAAAACCAAAGATCTTCAGTCATCTGGCTTCCATAGCTGCTTCCAAATTTCCTCCATCACTATCAAGGGCTGGCACATTTCATAATTTAAACTCTATGTCTAGGGGTCCAAAACCACCCATTGCTCCCAAGCCAAAAATCTCCGCTGACAGCGATCCAACAATTTTACAGAGATCCAGTGTTTTTGCTAATAATACCTTTAACAAATATCCCAATGGAAAACTGGAAGCAGAACTTTATGAAGAAAATCAGTGCAACAGCACAGAGTGTCCAGAGTCAGAAGATGGCAACGAATACATTGTGATTCCTGATCTTGAACTGACTGATAAAACATGTAGTGACTGTGAGCAGGAGCAAGCCGAGAATGAGATCTTGCACACTCTTGGACCAATAGGTGAGGAAGATGGTAATTGTATGGACAGCAGTGAAGTATGTGGCTGCCCAATAAATGTAATGAAGAACAAGGATACTGAATCAGTGGGAGACAACTCTGTGGGATCGACTGAAATACCAGCAAATGACTGCCCTGAAACATTTGAAAGGGAAAAAGAAGATGCTAGAAGAGATGAATATGAAAAACTTGGCAGTGAAGATCATCCCAGTGAGACCAAAATGAACTGTGCAGATGAAGCTCTAAGCAAACTGGATTTGGTAAATGATAACAATGAGTATAATATGGACGGCAAAATATTGAATGGAGAATCTTTGAAAGAAACTATATATGATGATATCATTTTCAAGCATTTAGAGGAGCCAATATCAGCAGAAGAAGATCTGCCTCTAATTCGCAAAGGGGCAGTTCAGTTTTTGGAAGAGGAACAATTAAATACTGATCTAGAATCGGGCCCAGCAAATCGCAGTGATAATGATTCAGCCTGGACTAAAGAAGGAAAGTTTACAGAAGATGCTGATGTTCACATCGCTAAGGATGCTGATGTGGACACTGGATTAGAACCAAGTGGGTCCGAGCTTGGTATTGAAGAGAATTTTAGAGAGACCACAAATGAAATGGATGAAAAGGAAGATGAAATAGACCCAAATGGTGAGGGAGAAGTTCTCGACAATGGTTGCCAAACTACTGAAGTGAAGAATGTGGTAGAAATATCAGAGACTGAATGTGAATCAGGGGAAGACTCTGGAGAAAAAAATGAAATGATAGACACAGAGATGATGGAGGATAGCTGCCAGATCATTCCCTTTGGAAATGAGGGTAGTGAGGATGCTCAGGATTCTCCAGATGAAGATTTAGATGAAGATTTGTCAGGAAAAGAGACTGAAATGCCTGATAATAACCCATCCCTCAGTTCTGAAGATACGAATGGGCACAAATCTGATTCGCAGCTTAGAAAAGAATCTAAGTCAGATGTTTTACCTGGAGATCACAGTGCAAGTGAATGTACTTTAGAAGATACGCATTTGGATAATCCAGTATTCGAGGTGGATCACAATGATAAAGAGGAAACTGCCCCAAATCTAAGCAGAGAAACATCAACTGAAGATACCGAGCTTGGAGAATTAGCTAAATTGGAAACAAACTCAGCCAATGAATGTGCAGTTGAGGATGCTACAGTGGTCCCCGAAGCGTTGGTTGTGCCTGATAACAATGGAGAAGTAGCCAGTGATTCCCTCGATGACCCATATGTCCTTGGAGACAGTTTGCCTACAGCAAATGAAATTCTTTACACTGGAAGAGAGATGCAGGAGGCTGATATCCAAAACAGCTCAAATGATTTCAGGGAGGGAGAGAACATAGAAAATGAAAACCACTTGCTTTCCATAGATCGGAAAAACATTGTTACTCGAACAAGGTCCCACTCTGGGAAAGTACCTGGTTACGTGCCAGAAACAGTTCCGGAAGAAACAGGGACAGACACTGAATCGCAGACCTTGAGCACAAACACCATGATTACTGAAAATTTAAGACACAGTTTCTGTTGGTCAGAAGGAAAACATGTGGAACTGGCTAGAACGCTACCTGCAAAGCCAAGACGCTTCATTTTGTACCCTCGATCTTATTCAGTAGAAGGCAGAGACATCCCTGTCTCTCTGTATCGAGAATCTGATAACTCTATATTAGATTATAACAGATTAAACAGAACGGATGAGCTGTCTTTACCCTATGTAATTGGTTCTTCGGGTAGCTTTTCCCAGAGGAACCACCTTACATCCAGTGGGGTCTCCACTCCTTCCTCCGTGGTTGATATTCCACCTCCCTTTGAACTAGCCTGTATCACCAAGAAGCCCATCACAAAAAGCTCCCCATCCCTTTTGATAGACAGCGAATCTCCTGACAAACATTGCAAGAAAAAGAAGTCCTCCTTTAAAAAGTTTCTCACTTTGAAATTCAAGAAGAAGGCAGAGAACAAAGTCCACATAGATGTCCATGTTTCTTCTTCAAGATCCTCCTCTGAGTCTAGTTATCACGGACCTTCCAGGGTGATGGAACTGGACAGAAGAAGTTTGAGTAGTTCACCTCAGCTTTTATCACGGACCGCCAAACTGAGGGCTTCGGAATCTCCGACTGTTCTTTTCTACAAGGATGGCAAGAGGAAAGGAACCCCCAAAATGTTTAGCAGAAGTGTGTCAAGGGTAGAGTCTTTTGAGGATCGTTCCAGACCACCTTTTATGCCTCTGCCTTTAACGAAGCCCCGGTCTATTTCATTTCCCAACGCTGACACTTCTGACTATGAGAATATCCCAGCCATGAATTCTGATTATGAAAATATACAAATACCTCCACGGAGGCCCACTAGGGCAGGAACCTTTACTGAATTTTTTGAAGATCCTAGCAGGGCCTTATCTGCTGCCAATGAGAATGATGGCTATGTGGATATGAGCAGCTTTGCAGCCTTTGAAAACAATAAACAGCAAACCACCCACCAGGAAACCGAAAGGTATTGTAGCACATATTTATATAAGGCCTGTTAGCCTTGACCGCAGAAACTAGACTTCCTGTGTATCGGGAGCTAAAGGCTGATTCTCAAACTTGCTTGGCTTATCTCACTTTTTTTCAGGAAATGCTTTCTATAAAGTATTTAGAATAGGACCTGGGTTTTTAAAAAAATAATAATAAGGGTATTTTATATATGTAATTTAAATGTTCCCTACTTCCAATACTTATCAGAAAATTGCTAGATTTTCACATCTGGGCCGCTGTAGTAAATCCAGTAAAGTTTGGAGTGAAACTTGCTCATTTTTGCTCATTTTCGTTTTGAATAATGTTTCTGATGTAGCTTTGAACTCCTCTGTGTATAATCCAATACAGGTAGTCCTTGACTTACAACCATTCGTTTTAGTGACCGTCTGAAGTTACAGCGTCACTGGAAAAAAGCTACCTAAAACCATTTTTCACTTTTACAACTGTTGCAGCATCCCCCATGGTCACATGATCAAAATTTGGATGCTTGGCATTTATGACTGTTCCAGCCTTCCGGATCACATGATCCTGTTTTGCGACCTTCTGACAAGCAAAGCCAATGGGGAAGCCAGAGGCACTTAACAAACATGTTACTAGCTTAACAGCTGCAGTTATTCACTTAACAACTGTGGCAACTAAAGTCATAAAATGGGGCAGAACTTAACAACTTAACAACCATCTCCCTTAGCAATGGAAATTTTGGACTACATTGTGGTCGTAAATCAAGGATTACCTGTGGAATGAATGGAAGCTCCAGGGCAGAATTTTCCTCTAAACTATTATACTGCCTTCTACCCTTCCTGTTTCCCTGCTATTACTCTTATCTGTTCCTCTAGGAGTTATAGTCACCTCTGGTTCCCTTAAATGTAAGATTCAGTCTATGCAGGTAGTCCTTGACTTACTACAATTCATTTAGTGACCATTCAAAGTTACAATGGCACTAAAAAGTGACTTATGACCATTTTTCACACTTATGACCTTTGTAGCAGCCCCTTGATCATGTGATCGAAATTCAGTTGCTTGGCAACTGGTTCACACTTATGAGCGTTGCTGTGTCCCAAGGTCATGTGATCCCCCTTCTGCGACCTTCTGATAAGAGAAGTCAATGGGGAAGCCAGATTCACTTAACCAGGTTATTAACTTAACAATTGCAGTGATTCATTTAACAACCGTGGCCAGAAAGGTTGTAAAATGGGACAAAACCCACTTAACAAACGTCTCACTTAGCAACAGAAATTTTGAGCTCAATTGTGGTCATAAGTCAAGGACTACCTGTAGTTTAGACTTGACTCCTGGTACAGACCTTATGACCTGCTCAACGTTCATGGCTGCTATAAAGAGTTTCACAATCAATGTTTGGGAAAATGTCTGAATGAATTTCAAAAACTGTTAGAAACTCTGCGTTCCAGAATATGTGTTTTTCTAACCATTTGGAGGGAGAAAGATAGAAATACGTAACACAGAACTTTAGTAGTGTCAGTTCACTAACTTTTACCTTGGAACTGCATCTTAAGTTCATTTACAGGAAGACTACTCAGAATAAGACTGGTATCCCATGTGCTTATGTGGGGTGAGGGGTATTGAATCTGATGGCAATTGGCTCCTTCCTCCATGAAAGCGCCTTAGCAGGGTGAAACTTCAGCTAGGAGCTTTTCAAATAACAGTTAAATAATTCTCATCTCGATGCTCCTCTATATTGTGTTATGATGAACAGATTTAAAACTCTGTCATACTATACTATAACAGGCATGTCAAACTGCCGGCCCATGGGCCGGATGCGTCACAAAACCGCGCCCACCCCATTGCCGGCAATGGGGGAAAAGTCACGATACGTCGCACGATGTCACGTGACGTTGTGAGTTTGACATGCCTGAACTATAATATTGTTTAGAATGCTCTGCAGCTCTGAAATGCTACATTTGCAGGAAGTTCTTACATTAGACCATGTATTTAATTTCTTCATATTCAGAAGACTGTAGTATGTGTATTGGCTGTTGGTGAATATACTTAATTAGATTCCATCAAATTTATAGGGCAAGAACTCAATAATGAAAGCATGCTAGATATAATCTTTCTTTACAATTACTGATGTGGGGGTTAGTAAGCAGTACATTACCCTCTGAGGGATAGTTACTTCTTTTCCCTCAAATTTATCTATGTAGTACTAATAATTAAAATAATGATTGGGTAATGGAACTTACAGAGTAGCAGAGTGAGCACCTGTTACTCGTCCCAGCTTCTGCAAACCTAGCAGTTCGAAAGCACATAAAAATGCAAGTAGAAAAATAGGGACCACTATGGTGGGAAGGTAACAGCGTTCTGTGCACCTTTGGCATCTAGTCATGCCGGCCACATGACCACGGAGATGTCCTCGGACAAACACTGGCTCTTCGGCTTTGAAACAGAGATGAGCACCGGCCCCTAGAGTCAGAAATGACTAGCACGCATGTGTGGGGGGACCTTTACCTTTACTTTTTTTTAATGGAACTTTAGAGATGTCAATACCGTGACAATGCCATTGTTCAGTCAATGAAAAGCAATCGGTTATACAGAAGAAGAGCAGGCCTTTGGGTCCAAAAAAGCCAGTAAAAGAGTTGGTCATTAGTATTGTCAACTATCAGCAAAATGGTTGTGATTTTGGGAATCTACTTCTAGCCTTTTAGGTACTACTTTGGAACCATTTCAGTGTTACAAGGAGTAGGTAGATAGAAGACCCATCTCAGTGAATCAAGTCATCATCCATTATCTCTCCACACAGCTACTGAGTACTAGATGTATAGGTTTATTTTTCCTTTCATGAAGTGGTTTACAAATATTTAATTACAAGAAGTTAAAAAGGGGTCACTTGGAGGCACCATGGGACGGTAACAGTTATACTACTATATATCCTTACTAATCTGAAATACTGGGATTGGAAACATCAAAGCAAGGAACGCCACTTGTTTTTTCTGGACCATGGTTTCTCACAACTGGAATAGTGTGAATGTATTGTTGTTATATGTTATAGCCCATATGTCAGAACTCTCAATTATTAATTATGAATATTCTCTGGGTTTAGGTTATTTGGGTTCTGCCATTCTCTGTGTGGGGAGGGGGTGGCTGGGGGCTTGTAGTTCATGTAGACCGTTTCCTCTATCTGCTTTGGTGCATCCTTTATGGGGTGTGAAAGGAATGCCTTGGGGCTATCTGCCTTATCTCAGCACAAAGGGAGGAACCGGAGAAGACCTAACCAGTGCTTTTTTTGTAAAAGAAAAAGGTGCCAGAACTCACACATGTCATAGAGCCCGCCTTGCCTACCCTACAAGGTTCCATTCAAAAAAGATGCCGGAACTCCGTTCTGAGCATTCTATGACAAAAAAAGCCCTGGACCTAACAATCTTGAGAGAGGCACCTTATCGCTTGTTTTCCCACAGGTCGATGTCACTGTGGATTGGCCTGTTTGAACCAAACAGATGGACAGTTGGGGTGGGGTTATTGTTTCGTGGGTCTAACCTAGTGATTTGGGCAGGAAGTCCTCCGATCCTGCCTAGCTTTCCTGTTTTCTGTACTTGCCAATAAAAGTTCCTTTTCACATGATGCCAGTTTAAAGAGTTCTGCTTTCTTGGGAGAGAAATGGAGGCAGGTCCTTACATTAGGCAGCATCTGCAAAGTGGTCAACCCGGAGGACTAATCCTACCATGGGGACCATGCAAAATAATGTCTAATCATGGAGGTGAGAAGAGAGAAACTGAGCACTTGGAGGGGGCTTTGCTGAATTCTTGCCTGAGCAGCAGCAGCTCAGACTCCACCAGCACATCCAACAAGCGGATACTTGTGAGAAACTGAGGTTGTCGATTGGAGTGGGGAAGAAGGACGACTGGGACATGAAAGCCAGGAAAATCAACCTCAAGCATGGCAGCCATCAACCCAGTTGGAAGCATGAGATGGAGAGATCACTAAATGTCAGCAAAGATGAGGGTGAGAGGCCAGCGTACTCTGACCACTTCCTCAAGCAAGCCATCGGCATGCTGGTGGAGGCATTCAAAAACCTGCAGGAAAAAGAGGCTGATCCCTGCTGGGGTTCGATAGCCATGAGTCTGGACAAGGAAGAAGAGGGCTGGGAGAGTGAATTTGCAAACCCTGGCTCTTCCAAGAGCATCTCAGAAACCTCTGGAGTGACAGCTGAGGTCACCAACCCAGTCCGTGCCACCCTAGCTGGAGGAGATGGATGCTGAGCCAGAAGGAGGGGGACTCAACTGCCTGACCGCAAGGTCCCAGCCCTGGGGATAAAGTACAATGGATCGCCCCAGCAGTTGGGCTTTTTCCTAACCCACTTCCTGAGCTACATGCACAAATATGGATGGGACATCCCTGGGGACTGTGGGCGCGTCAAGATCATAACCCTGGCCCTGGAAGGTGCAGCTACATGGTGGATGGTGTCCCTGCATAACGTTGATGCTCCCAAGCTCCAGAATTTTAACTTGTTCATGGCACCCCTGAGAAGGAGGTTGGAGGACATGCTAGCTGATTGAAAAGCCAAGTAGCACATAAAAACCATAAAACAGGGCAGATAACAAGTAGCCGAGTACACTGAGGAGTTTAGAGACTTTGGCGGGCTGCCAACCTCTACCAGGCTTGCATCACACAAGGGGATCCAGCATGCCTCCATAGCTGGTACATAATGGCAGAAGAGACTGAAATTGACCTGGCATGCAGCCAACAGCAAATGGACTGGACCTGGAGATGGTCCCCCTCAGAAGGGAAGAAAGAGGTGGCAAAGACCCTGGCTGTGAACCCGTGTTTGACCACCTGGTTCAGATGTGGCAAAGAAGGCCATCGAGCAGCCAAGTGCCATTCAAAAGCACTGATCCTGAGGGCAGACTGCATCATAGGAGGAAAACTTTAGGAAAACCCCACCTTCGAACAGTGAAACAGGGATTGAGTTTAGACGAGCATTAGAAACCGAAAAATGGTTCCTTAACCAAAAGAACCTTTGCTCTATGAAGGATGAACTGCTCTGGGTATGAGAAAAGTTATATGTGCCAAAAACCCAGAGAATAAAAATCATACAATTCTGCCATCACTCGAAAATGGTGGGGCATTTTGGGTTTGTGAAAACTCTCCATTTGACCAAAAGGCAATTCTGGTGGCCATCTATGAAAAAGGACATTGAAAGCTACGTGGTAAGCTGCCCATCTGCGCAGCGGCAAAGCGGAGATATGGGAAAACACCAGGATTATTACAAGCATTGGCCAGTCCTTCAGCACTCTGGGGAGAGATCTCTATGGATTTTATAGTAGAACTGTCAGAAAGTGCAAGAAACACTGTCATTTGGGTTGTGATGGACCTATTCTCCAAACAGATCCACTTCATACCCTGCCAAAAGATTCCCACTGCTAAAGCCTTAGCCAGATTATTTGTACTACACATATATTGGCTGAATGGGGCCCCACAATGCATTACAACAGACAGGGGGGTCCAGTTCACCTCAGAGTTCTGGAGAGCTTTTTTGTACCTACTTGGTAGCAGTCAAGGACTGTCATCTAGTCATCATCTGCAAATGAATGGTGGGACAGAATGTTCAAACTCAGTATTAGAACAATACCTGAGATGCTTCATAAATTACCAACAAGACAACTGGACTGAATTGCTGCCTTTCGCAGAAGTCGCTTACAACAATGCAATGCATTCAAGTACTGGCTACACACCGCTCCAAGTGGCAAGAGGACAAAGTTTCAACCCGATGCCTGAGTTACCTGTTAATGAGCCCACCATCTCCTCTTTGAAAGAATGGATTAAACAGCTGCAAAACATCTGGCCTGTGGTTAGAAAAGCTTTAGATGAAGCGAGGGAAGCTTATAAAATTCAGGCAGATAAGAAATGAATGGAACCTAAACCATTCAAAAGAGGGGGGGAAGTATATCTCTCAACAAAATTTATAAAATGCCTGCAGCCATCAAAAAAGCTAGGACAAAATTCATAGGACCCTTCCCCATAAAACACATAATTAACCCAGTAATAGTGGAATTGGAACTCCCAAAACCATTGAGACAGGTCCACCCTGTATTTCCCTGCAGCCTGCTTAAATGGGAACTAACCTCCCCTTTAAGTCCAGCAGCAGCTTCCCCCCTTCCCCCCACAATCCATTATGGTGGAAGGGGAGCAACATTTTGAAATTAAAGAGATATTAGACTCCAGAAAACATCATGGGTCGACCCAATACTTGGTGGCATGGAAAGACCTCCCACCATCACAAAATGGGTGCATAAAAAGCATGTCAGGGCTCCCCGACAGTCAACAAAGTTCCATGCCTGTTACCTGGATAAGCCTGACTAATGTTGTTGTTTCAACTCTCTCCCTCTTTGTTATTTTCTCTATCTCCAAGTGGGACCTCTCATTTTTCTAGGCGACATGCCAGAACCCTCAATAATTAATCGTGCATATTCTCTGGGTTTAGGTTATTCGGGTTCTGCCATTCGCCTATGGGGGGAGGGGTGGCCAGGGGCTTGTAGTACATGAAGACTGTTTCCTCTATCTGCTTTGGTGCACCCTTTATGGGGTGTGAAAGGAATGCCTCGGGGCCATCTGCCTTATCTCAGCACGTAGGGAGAAACCAGAGAAGACCTAACAATCTTGAGAGAGGCACCTTACCGCTTGTTTTCCCACAGCTCGATGTCACTGTGGATTGGGCTGTTTGAACTGACCGGATGGACAGTTGGGGTGGGGTTATTGTTTCGCGGGTTTAACCTATTGATTCGGGCAGGAAGTCCTCAGTACCTGCCAATAAAAATTCCTTTTGAAATGATGCCAGTCTCAAGAGTTCTGCTTTCTTGGTAGAGAAACTGAGGCAGGTCCTTACAACATATGATTTACTTTATTTCATAAAGCTAAAGCCAAATCAGAATGAGAACAACTCTTCCCATCCTTGTTCTGGATTGGCTATATGCCATCATGAAGCCAATCACAACTGGCTATATGAAATTTTTATAAACCTAATACAATGTAACAGCAGGAATCCGTACTCTCATTCGGAAAGGGTGACATAAATGGAACTGAATTATCCTTCAGCTTAAATTCACATTCAGCAATCTCCACTACAGATCAGTGCTAATAATTATGTCCCTGAAAGTCCTAAAATGTGAGCATTTATTTTATTAGGAGAGATAAGTGCTTTTTCATAACAGAGGATTTGTGTTTTTTATAGAGATAATGCAACAATTTCATGAAACTGTTTTTCAGTGTTCCACTCTCATCTTCATTAGGTCTGCCACTGTTATTTCACAGCTTAATATTATCCGTTTTTGTCTGCAAATCTACCTCATTATTTCTTGGCACTACTTGATTTGATTTGAATCTTATTGCTTTTTTCCCAATTATTGTTTTATTATCTATCATAAACTCAAAATGTCCTTTACGATGGAATATCAGTTGACTAAATGAATTTATATTTTCATGACAATACAAAATTCAGTATGTTTTCTTTGTTCACCAATCCTGTTCCTATAGTTTACATTTATCTCTAATAAATATATCTTTTAGAATTATTGTCCCCAGTTTCTTCAATCATCTATTTAATTTATTCACTACCTTCCTAGAAAAGGGTAGAAAAAATATAATTCCAGTGCATTTCAGGGTGTTATCTTTGCAGTTTGCTTATATCTAATAAGTAATCGTTTCTTTATTTCGTTAATAAAAAAAACAATTGCATCACTAATCGAGCACTAAAAAATGCTACTGACATTTTAAAGATCCTTTGTGGTTTTAAGAAAATGCTTCCGTGTTTAAACAGCAAATTATTTTGCTACTTAAAAACAAAAGGAGACAAAAACAAAAACTCCCATCCCGACTCCCATCCCCAAGGGGGCAATAGAAGCAGATCTTGTAACATCTTGGAGTTATTCAAGAATCAATATGCTGATTCTTGGCTTGCACAGACCGTATCTGCTGGGGAGTGTTGGGCTTCAGAGTTAATGACCATATTCTAGAAAAGAGATTTTCTGGTGTTTCCTTCAGCTTTTCCAACAGCATCCCCATGGCTTCTGTGACATATAAAGCAAGCTGCTGCTAGAATAGAATAGAATAGAATAGAATAGAATAGAATAGAATAGAATAGAATAGAATAGAATAGAATAGAATAGAATAGAATGGAATGGAATGGAATGGAATGGAATGGAATGGAATGGAATGGAATGGAATGGAATGGAATGGAATAGAATAGAATAGAATAGAATAGAATAGAATAGAATAGAATAGAATAGAAGCTGGAAGTGACTTTGGAGGTTTTCTAGTCCAGCCTCCTGCTCAAGCAGGAGAACCTATACCATCTCAGACAAGGACTGTCTAGCCTCTCCCTAAAAATCTCCAGTGATGGAGCGCCCACGATTTCTGGAGGCAAGCTGTTCCACTGGTTAATTGGCCTCAGTGTTAGGAAGTTCCAACAATTAATCAGTGGAACAACCTGCCTCCAGAAGCTGTGAATGCTCCAACACTGGAGGTTTTTAAGAAGAGACTGGACAGCCATTTGTCTGAAATGGTATAGGGTTTCCTGCCTTAGCAGGGGGTTGGACTAGATGACCTCCAAGGTCCCTTCCAACTTCTTCTTCTTCTTCTTCTTCTTCTTCTTCTTCTTCTTCTTCTTCTTCTTCTTCTTATTATTATTATTATTATTATTATTATTATTATTATTATTATTATTATTATTATTATTATTATTATTATTATTTCCTTAATTCCAAGTTGCTTCTCTCTTTGATCAGTTTCCAACCATTGTTTCTTGTCCTACCCACTGGTGCTCTGGTGAATAACGTGACCCCCTCTTCTTTGTGGCATCTCTTATATACTGGAACATTGCTATCATGTCTCCCCTATTTCTTCTTTTCTTTAGACTAGCCAAACCCAAGTCCTGCAGCCGTTCTTCGTATGTTTTAGTCTCCAGGCCTTTGACCATCTTAGTTGCTGTTCTCTCAATTTTTTCTATGGTCTCAACATCTTTTTTGTGGTATGGTGACCAAAATTGGCTGCAATATTCCAGGTGTGGTCTCACTAGGGTTTTATAAAGTGGTACTAATACTTCACATGGTCTTGATTCTATGCCTCTGTTTATACACCAGTCTCTTCTTCTCTTTCCTTCCATCTTTTCCAGGATTTGAGTCCTGGCCAGAGAGCTGTGTCTTTGCATAATACCTCAAAAAATTTGAGCCTTATCATTTGGGCCTTGAGTGAGAACTCTGGCTTGAATTTTTTGATGATCCAGCAATTTGTTTTCTTGGCTGTCCATGGTATTCTCAGAAGGCTTCTCTGACACCAAAGTTCAAAACATCAATATTTTTCCTATCTTGTTTTTCCCCCCCAAAAAAAATCCAATTGTCACTTCCATGGAGTATCACAGTATTTGTCCTACTTTTCCTTTAAGTGTAAAAAAAAAGTTCAACTATATAATAAGAGACATTCTTATACAAAGGCAGGATGCCATCTAGATCAGGGATGGTTTGCATTGTTCAGGTGATCAACCTTTTTGTGGCCAGATATTTAAGGGCCACAGAGGATATGGCTGGGGAATCATGACATCTTTGGCTTATTTGGGCCATTGTTTTGAACTCTTAGAATTTGTGGAGGGTTAGGTGGATGTTGAGGGTAGACATGGAGGCCTTAGGCTTTGGAAAGACTTAGGTTTTAGATTCTTAAATCCCTCCTTAATTATGGGCTGAAGCAGTCAATCTTGCCCATTCTAGAAATGCTCTAGTAGCTAAAAATAAGATTCAGGGGGGCTTCATACAAACCCAAATTGCTCATCTTGGAAAGAGCTTTGCCTGGTTTCACACAAAAACCTTTTGTAGTCCTACAAGATACAGTATTGGGACTGTTTGGAAAATGTTGTACCATTAAGCTTAAGAATACCATAAGTGGACTTGTGTGAATCCGTACAAAAAAGAGATGATATTTATTTGCTACCATTTAATGGTTAATCTGGATTTTTACAAGCCTGATACAATAGCTCTAATTAAGCTATGGCATCTCATTGCCATGCAAAGGCTACTATAACACAACATACCCCTTAAGATACATGGAAACACAATCTAAGTTGCCAGCAATCTTTTGCTTAAAAAGAAAGTTTGCTTGCACATCAAAACTATATTTAATAAAAAGTAAATGGTTTTGTGGTGGTATTTTTCAACTGACTGAAATGTCATTAATCATTCTCCCAATGGATCAGGTGTATACAGTGAAAGAAGTACAAACATAGACTTGTTTGTGAATTATGCAGGTAATATTAGCATAAATTTGATAAAAGAGGCACATGGGTATTTGAAAGGATTATTTTAAAAAATGCTCCTTAATATATCATAACCTACACAAAGTAGTACACTTTACCTTTGCCTATACAGCATCATTATTCATTTAGAGATGCTGCCATGCTATTAAATAGGGTAAAATACAACTCTTACCTGGCACACAAGAGTATCTCTGGTGATAGTTCAATTTAATTTATATGTTCTTTTCCGCCCAAAGTGGCTGATCGTAAAACACCAACTGTTGAATACAGTTTTTCTTTCTATAATTCAATTGAAAAGCAAAGCAAATGGTTACAAGATATAAACAAATTCAAAGAAATGGCATAAATCCATCATTGCAATCTAAACTAGGCTTAATCAGCTTGATGTCCTTAAGAGATGTTGGGTTATAAACCCCGTCATCCCCAGGCAGCAGGGCAAAACAAAAGTAAACCCCAACTAAGTCTTTGCTAGTAGAAAATAAGTCTTGCTGCATTCTTACAATGAATGTAAGTAGGTGTCTGCGATATACTTAGATGTTACATTGATGATCCTGAGGTAAGCCTCCTTCCCCAGCTTGTCTTCCCTACCAAATACTAGTGCCAAGATACCAGCCCTTTATGTAACAAAGCTTCTTCAGTCACCTATATTTTCAGGAGATAATGCCCAAGGTAGTGTAACCTCAATGGCAATTAATGTGCTATTTATCTACCACTTCTGATAAAACACTTTTCTGGCGACTCACTTTTCTACTCATCTCTGCCATGTGCTATTAAAGAGCCTGTTGTACATTCTTTATAAAGGTTTGGGCAGGGGGAGGGGGCTAACAGTCTTGGTTGTAAATCACCTGGATTATAACCCCCCTTTTTTTTCTATAATCACTGTTTCTGGAACCTGAAAACTAAAATGGCTGGGACATCCACCTGCAGCACTTCTCAATTTGAAAAGAGAAGTGGCACATACATAGAGAGGTTTGGAAAGACAGACAGGCTTCCCACATATCACATGTTTTCTAGTTAGTAAGAATGTATTATCTTCTATGCATGCTATTATCTCCTCTTGTTGCTCAGATTTATTGAATGAGGCATGGTGCATTATCACTCTCAGGGAGTCTGTGAATCTTCTTTTCTATGCTGTTTAATGATACACAGTGCCTATATCCCATAGCATTAAAAATGCAATTGCTTTTAGTTGTTGCAGTTGTTAGAAGTCTAATTCAATAGTTTATGGTCTGTTGTTCAGTCTGACATATTTATTTATAGCATACACTACCCTTTTAATTATCTGGCAAGAACTATGTTTTCATAGGACTCCTGGGTGTTTAATGTAAAGCCCCTTAATATTGGCTTTTCACTGGCACACAACAATTAATTTTATCTTTATGGACCAATTAGAGTTAATGGATGGGAGAATGTATTTAAGATGCATGGGTCTGTTTTGCCAGGACCATTCTTAAAGAGCTAATAAAAGGACCCTTTCAGTTGGGTAATTGGTTGGATTAATTGGTATCTCTTCCAAGGCCTAATGTAAGCACAGTTAGATGTATCACCACCAAACACCTTTGACTAAACCTTCTGGTCACATGCAAAAGTTCTATCAGTTCTGACTGAGGTTACATTGCAGGCATTGTCCACATGTGGAACATTGCCCAAGGAGTAGCATTGTTTCTTTTCATCCCTAATGTCAGGGGTGTCAAACTGCCAGCCTGCAAGCCGGTTCCATCATGCAGAGGCTGTGCCCATCCCAGCTCCAGCAATGCAAAAAAATAAAATCACGATACGTCGCGACACGTCATGTGACTCAGCGAGTTTGACACTCGTGCCTTATGTCATTTGCTCATTTAAGGGGGATTGTCTGTCAGTGCAGAAATTGTTTCTATCTCATGATTTTTAGACTTTGTTACCATTAATGAAGGTCATCTCTGCTTCACTATTCTTTCTGTTTCAGTTTGGTTCTTGTTTTGTCTTTGGTACTGCAGAGGAATATGTTTCAGTATATTCAGGATGGAATTACCTGATTGAAATGACAACACCTCTTAATCATTTATAGTGGCATTTTAAATTGATACCATGATTCTAGTCTGCATTAATAAAAATATAGTGTCCTGTCTGTGAGAAGTCATTCTGCATTACACAGAACTCAAGCCCAGAGGCTGCTGGGTCAGTTCTGAGCATGATCTCTCCATTAGGAATATGTCTATCTAAGAAACTAATCAGAGGGTTGGAAATACCTATGAAAAAAAATGAGATTGAATATGTTTAATTTGGAGTAAAGATGATATAATGGTCATTTCAGTTCCACAGAACCATCACACAGAACTGTATTTCCCAACTCTCTACAGATTTGTTCAACTATATGGAGATCCTTGCTGAGAATTCTGGAAATTATCCTCCACCTTATCTGAGGAGGCATCTGATAGGGGAAGGTTAACCTATCCCATAGAACCCTGCTGTTTTTTGTTATACCGAGTAACAGGGGAGAAAGCAGTGTTATTGATAGAAGAGAATATTTGTAGCTCAGGGTTGGACTGTGGGGTCCTTGGTGCTCTCTGAGTGCACCAAGGACCTCACAAGATGCAGTGTGCTCAAACGTCAAGGGACAAAAAACATTGGATTTAAACTAAACTGCCTGATAGTAATTGTGGTTTACTAGTGCAGGGGTCCCCACCCCTGGTCCATGGACCGGTACCGGGCCACAGCATGCCAGCAACTGGTCCACACAAACAAGCAAAACCCCATCTGTGGGATGCAGGCAGCACACAAAACCATGCACACTCCGGTCCATGGAAAAAACTTTCTGTGTTCACTCTATAATAGTAAAACTCTGTAATAGTTTTCTTAGGATCCAGTCTGAGTCGGTCACCAGAACGAGAGGTTTTGTCTTCTGAGCTTTCCAACTCATACTGGAACCCATCTTCAAGGAATGTGTGCTGTTCTGTGTGTGGTATTTATAGTTCCTGTTGTAAGTTTGTTTTTTAGATGTTGATTGGGGTGTGTTGTCGTTTGCTTGTGCTGCCCAGCCCTCACCTTCTAAATACTTGATAGGCTGGTGGTAAATAGTTTTTTATATCAGTGGACCAGATTCTCTTTGAAATGTTTTCCACCTGTATGCTTGAGTCTTCTTTCATTAAACATAATTATATTTGCACTTCCTTATCAAGAAGCATGCCTTCCATGAAGTTGCAAATGAATATGTTCATTTTTAAGGAATTGATTTTACCTACACACCATAGACCAGATGTATTGTTAAATAATAAATGGATGCAAGTCCTTTCAGGTGGAGAGTCTGTGTCAATGTATAACAAAGTAGAAGTGTCTCAGACAGACAACAGCAGTGCTTAAAAAGGGTTGTTGTAAGTGCATAAAAACTGTATTTTCATCCATACTTTCCCTTTACAGTATTTCATTTCTCTGCCTTTTTTTTCTTTTACAGTGATCTGTAGCAGGTGTTGGCAATTAAGTGGAAGAAATTAATAAAGCAGAAGTAGGGGTCTTTTAGCAATCCAGTTTATATTTAGAGTCTAATTCCCATCACTCTACACCTACATACCTGGTGATAACTAATAATGGGAATTATCATCAAAGAAGACCAGGTTCTCTTATTGTAATTACAAATTTGTTTCTTCCTTTAGTTTGGAATACTTTCTTTAGTTCGGAATATTTTGCTTGGCCACATAATAGAATGTTTAAATTGCTGACAATGTATCATTCTTTTTGAGTTTCCAAACTTGGTAAAAAAAAATTCATTATAAACATACAAAGCTGCTTTATGCAGTATGAAATGTTGGTCCAATTAACCCAGAATTGTTTCTCCTGATTGACAATGGTTATTCAAGGTCTGAAGTCAAGGTCTTGGCCACTATTCTAATGTGAGATTTTTAGATGGAGATGGCCAAGAATGAACTACACATACGGCATTGGCTCTAACATTCAGCAATTCCTTTTCATGGACTGAATACAAAGAAATCCGTCTTCTCTCCTATGGTTCTTTAGGCCAGCATGGAACTGATTATCCCTGAATTTTCTGTGAGTGCTTTCCATGGAAAGTATGCTCAAAGAGTCTAGCAACATACTCAAACTATAAACAACTTGATTCAAGTTACTTGATAGGGCCAAATTGCTAGATATAAACAAGGCAAGAGTAATAATTTGGATACAAAGCTTAAAAAGAAAAGAAAGGGGATTAAAAAATAATTAAGACCATGTTTACAGCCCCAGCACAGTGTTATTGGTTCGCATATGAGACTTTCTTTTCCTTTGCTTGATTCCAGGGCTCTGAGTTGAATGACAAATCAAAAGTAATTTGTTACCCAAATGCCAAAATAGTCTACCTTAAATAAAGTTTATATTCAACATTAGATATTAAAAATCCATATCGCTTGGCAGAGTAATGCTGATATATGCTGCATTTATAAATCTTGCTGCCTTCTTGGATTTTTTAAATGTCATATTATAGAATATCACTTTTATATAATTCTCTTAAAAGGTTAAACATCCGTCATGAAGCTGAAGTGCTACTGTACATATTACCATAAATGATACACAGAACAGATGATTCAGGTAGTTTAACAACGTACACTTCAGGATGGTTCATATACTATTTCACATACTTTGGTTACATTGGCTTATGCCTTTGTAAGAGATCTCTGAATGATCCCCTTTCATTCCGTTGTTTTTTCCTATGTGGAATTTGATTGTTGTGTTGGCACATAACAGCCTGGAAAATCTGGAAATAATATTACCAAAACAATTATTCTTTTTATATTCTCCAACTCATTTGACTGTAAATTTATATCAACGAATTATTCAGTCCCTGGGGAAATTCCATGTTTTTTTCCACTCAGTATTTAAACTGTATTATTCTTTGTGTGCAGTCACTGGGATGAAGGCCCTGGAAACTCTCTCAATGGCTGCAACATACTCCATACTATAAACAGGTCAGAGAAGGAAGTGTACAGGATAAACCTGAAATAGAATACATGTTTTATTATTTAATTATTCTTAATATTTTTACCAATTCAGTTCCCACAAATTATACACAGAATATAAAATTATGAACGTGGAAGAATAATAAAACAGTAATAACTTTCTGCCATGAATGACTCCATACGATAAATTTAAGTTTCCAGATAATCTTCCAAAACAGACCCCTGTAGTTTGTAGTCACTCAATTGTGAGCTGATATGGGAATATCTGACCATTTTCATGTAAAACAGTAACTTTACACTTCCACCAGGAAATATGAAGCCAGAAGGACCCTTCTGAATTAACAGCCATTCTCTCTTGCTTGGGTTGAATCTGATCCTCTTTTTTCCCATCCCCTCCTGGCTCTAATGTAGGATGTGACCAGGCTAAGCCCAATCTGGAGTCAATCTGGAGTCCCTACACTTCCAGTCACCACCACCACCCCTTGACGTCTGTTGACTTATCTGGTGCCAATTTGCCTTGATCATTAATAGATCAGACTCTTGTGTATAGGTTGCATGGAGTAAACCCACAGTGCTTTTGAACTCTATCCTGATTCCTGGTTTCTTGTACCTGACATTAAACAGCCTCCAAGCACTATGTCAGGATATCTTCCACATTCCTGCACTCAGCCTGGAGAGAGATAAATATCTAACTATGATCTGCATATTGTTGAAAGATGACCTCTTCAGTGGCTTCATGTAGTTGTTAAAGATAATTGAAGATGGAACTGAGCTCTGGGGTACCTTGTAATAAAGTGCCTTAAGTCCTGTCCTCTCCCACTGCCACAAGGGACTGGACTCACCCACATAGGAAAGAATAGAATCATTATAACATGGTTCCTTTGAGAGATACACAACAGCAAGCTCCTGTTTTCTCACATCTGAATTCCTCCATAAGTCATCCACAAGAGTGACTGATATGGGCCCAAATAATCCACATCCTGTAGAACTGTGAAATTGTCACTTCACCACTATTTCAACAAATTCCTTGCAAAAGGGGGTGTTGGATATGGGATAATAGATGGCTATTTCCAGTGGATCCAGAAAGGTGGTGGTGGTGAACTAATTCCACTTTCAAAACAAGTGGAATTACCCCTTCTGTCAAAGTGTGTTGGATCCAATTTCCACTCTTCTCCCTGGACATCTAATCAATCATATGAGATCTAATCCACATGTAGCAACCTGACTTTACAGAGGATCCTGTCCAGTTCCTTGAGATTCACAGGTTTAAAACCTTCCTACCAGAAGACATCACCTCTGTGATCTCATCAGATTCCATCTATCCAGCTTCCAAACTGAAATAAATATGAGCAATTTCATCCATGAAATAATAAGACGGACAATTTCAATTTATGCTGAAAGAATCATCCAGACCATCCTCCATCCCTAAAAGAATTCAGGATACTCTGAGTAGTATTGCTGGATGATGGTGATGGTGATGGTGATGGTGATGATGATGATGATGATGATGATGATGATGATGATGATAATAATAATAATAATAATAATAATAATAATAATAATAATAATAATAATAATAATAATAATAAAGTTGGAAGGTACCTTGGAGGTCATCTAGTCCAACCCCCTGCTCAGGCAGGAAACCCTATACCATTTCAGACAAATGGCTGCCCAGTCTCTTCCTAAATACTTCCAGTGTTGGAGCATTCACATCTTCTGGAGGCAGGTTGTTCCAATGATTAATTGTTCTAACTCTCAGGGAATTTCTCCTTAGTTCTAGATTGCTTCTCTCTTTGGTTAGTTTCTGTTGCTTCTTGTCCTGCCTTCAGGTGCTTTGGAGAATAGCTTGATTCCCTCTTCTGAGATATTGGAAGACTGCTATCATGTCCCCCCTCATCCTTCTTTTCATTAAACTAAACATACCCAATTCCAGCAACCATTCCTTATATGTTTTAGCTTCCAGTCCCCCAATCATCTTTGTTGCTCTTCTTTGTACTCTTTCTAGAGTCTCAACATCTTTTTTACATCGTCATGACAAAACCTGGATGCAATATTCCAAGTGTGGCCTTACCAAGGCATTGTAAAGTGGAATTAGTACTTCACGTGATCTTGATTCTATCCCTCTGTGAATGCCGCCAAGCACTGTGTTGGCTTTTTTGGCAGCTGCAGCCCACTGCTGGCTCATAATTAAGTGATTATGATTATGACTCCAAGATCCCTCTCACGGTTACTACTGTTGAGCAAGGTACCACCTATACCAGGGGTTCCCAACTGGGGGTGCGAGACGATATTCCAGGGTTTGCAAAAACCTGGGTTTTCAAAACTATAGTGTATGTGCATAATTTGTTGCTGTTATTTCAAACTTTTGTAAGGGGTGCGAGAATATATCAGAAGTGTTCTAGGGGTACAGGGTATAGAAAAGGTTGGGAGCTGCTGACCTATACTATACCTGTGCCTTTAGTTTTTCTTATCTAAATGTACAACCTTATTTTTTTCACTATTAAATTTCATTTTGTTAGATAGCACCCCAGTGTTCAATTCTGTCAGGATCCTTCTGTACTTAAGCCTATCGTTTGGTATGTTGCTTATTCCTGCTGGTTTCTTTAGAGAGCTGTTATTTTTCTTCATTGGTATTGTGCTATTGTGAATATTGTGATATTCTTCAGTCACAATAAAGCAAAAAAGTCATCCTATTCTTTTTATCATCACCTAACAAGCCTAAATTTGAGCTCATACCCCTGTCTGGTTGTATTTGCTTCTTGTTTTTTTGCTAACATCACTCCAGGTAGTATATCTTTACTTAATTCATATCCTGAAGGCTTACAAAAATTCAAGGAACCATCTGGGATCGCCAAGTGATGAGTGATTACTCGAAAATAGTCCTATCTATTGCCCTAGTAGCTGCTTAATAAGTATAAACCAATAGAGGTCATTTTTCTTCTTCCATCTTTTCACCACAGTGGCAGCTAAGAGAAGGAATGATTGTTCAGTTGCCCAGCGAATTTCCACAGCTGAAGATGGACTTAAAGCATATATTGAGGAAACTGACACTGAAAGAAATGGAAGTTGGATTCAGGCAGTGGCGAACCCCTCTTTAAGAGGAGGGTTATTCCATTTGTTTTGAAGGAGGCATTGGTTCTAGAGGCATCCTAGAAATGCTATACTAAAATTCATGCTTTTAGAAAGTACATGTTTAAAAAAGGTGTATCTGGGTAATGTGTGTTTAAAATAGTTTACATTAGAAAAGCTTCTTACATAAGTTCCAGGTAATATATACAAACAGAAACATTATTTTTTCCCAGAGAATATAAATAGAGCAATAGGAAATTAAATTTGTGAAAATCAGCACTGCCAACATGGACTGGATATGAATTGGATAGCATATTGCTATTTCTTGCCATCTTATTTATCCATACGATAGCTAAATTGTGAGGTAAATTACACTGAGAAAGAACGGATGGGTAAACGTTATGCAGTGTCCTTGATAGCTAGGTGAGGATTGAAATTTGGGTCTCATCAGTTCTTTAACCACAGCATCACACTGGCTCTAAGCCAGCTCTTTCTCTTTGGCTTAGTCTGCAGTAAGGCAATAAGCATGGTATTTCCCATAGGGATACTGTGAGCGAAAAAGCCTGATTACAAAAAAAACTGCTGTATAAGCTAAAAAGCATCAACATTGGGCATTGTTCTTGCTTTGAAGGAAATGTCTATCAAACATTTAGCCTCTGTTACTGAACTGCAAGCTAAGGATTTCTTGTTTCCTTTACTAATTCACACACCGTTAAAGATCCTATTCCTGTAAATCCCAGATATTATTTTCCATGTTTTCTTAGTGTTTGATCTCTCCTATTCATGGCCGAATATAAAATGAAATCAATAGTTCTGCAGTTAGGATTGACATTAGTCCTTTGATACGGTTTACCCTTATAGATCTGTCTTACCATTTCCATGCTAATTTATTTATTACTTGAATACAGGATATCCTGTAATTAAAAAATGTTAACCACAACCCCATGAGGCATGGGCCTCTTAACTATAAAATATGAACTTGGTATGTTAAGCCATGGTTTTAATTCTTAAATAATATGTGCCACGTGGATAATACAGGAAGTACATTAAAAGCACACATTTTCCCATGACAAGGCCAGGCATATTTGTTTCACTCTATCATATCTTGTATATGTGTACGTGTGTATGTATATGTATATGTATATGTATATGTATATGTATATGTATATGTATATGTATATGTATATGTGTAAATTACTAAAAAAAAATTAAGGGAGACTGAAATGCATTTCTAACTTATTAGTTTTCATCAGTCAGCCATACCTTTCTGAGATTCGAACCTGGGCTGATTGCACATTAGGCAGTTGTTTTTACCTCTTGAGCCACAGGATCTCTCTCGCTTTGTTAGCTTCTGCAAGGGGAGATAGGTGTCAAATACTTTGTTAACTATTTAGATTACCTTGCTAGGCCCCAAACATGGGGCAAATCTTTATTTCCTGTTTTCAGCCTATCTTGAAGGCCATCGAACAGGCAGTAGTCACACCGGACAGCTCATATATTTGTGTAAATTACTAACAAAGAATTAAGGGAGACTGAAATGCATTTCTAACTTATTAGTTTTCATCAGTCAGCCATACCCTTCTGAGATTCGAACCTGGGCTGATTGCACATTAGGCAGTTGTTTTTACCTCTTGAGCCACAGGATCTCTCTCGCTTTGTTATATATGTATATTATTTATTTATTATTTATTAATTTAATTTATATACCGCCCTTCTCCCGGAGGACTCAGGGCGGTGAACAGGGCAATACATAAAAACTAGATACAAAAATTAAAAATTATTAAAACGTGATTAAACAATGCCCATAAGTTAATACAAATTAAAATTGAAGTTCATTTATAAAAATCCCACCCCGTCCCATCAGGCCAGGCCAGCTTGTTTAAAGAGATGGGTTTTAAGATCGCGCCGGAAGGAGCGGAGATCGGGCGCCATCCAGAGCTCGACCGGAAGATGGTTCCATAAATCCGGTGCACCCACAGAGAACGCCCTCCCCCTGGGGGCCACCAGTCGGCATTCTTTGACCGGTGGCACCCTGAGGAGGCCCTCTCTGTGGGAGCGTACTGGGCAGAGGGAAGTTGACGCCAGCTGCAGGTGCTCCCCAAGGTATTCTGGACCCATGCCATGAAGGGCTTTGTAGGTCATTACCAACACCTTGAACCTCACCCGGAAGACAACTGGTAGCCAATGCAGCTCGCGGAGCAAAGGTGTGACATGGGAGTATCGGGAAACTCCCAATACAACTCTCGCGGCTGCATTCTGTACCAGTTGGAGCCTCCGAGTGGTCTTCAAGGGTAGCCCCATGTAGAGAGCGTTGCAGTAATCAAGATGAGAGGTCACAAGCGCAAGAGTGACCGTACGTAAGGCATCCCGGTCTAGATAGGGCCGCAACTGGGCGAAGGCCCCCCTAGTCACAGCTACAATATGGTCTTCTAAGGAGAGCTGTGAATCTAGGAGGACTCCCAAGTTGCGAGCCCTATCTACAGGAGGTAATGACTCACCCCCCATAGTGAGGGGTGGGATATCCTGAATATCCCGAGATGCCGGTACGCACAGCCACTCAGTCTTGTCAGGGTTGAGTCAAAGCCTGTTCCTCCCCATCCAGACCCGGACCGCCTCCAGGCACCGGGGCATCACGTCGAGGGCATCACTGGGGTGGTTTGGGGTCGAAATGAAAAGTTGGGTATCATCAGCATACTGATGATACCCAACTCCAAAACCACAAATGATCTCACCCAGCGGTTTCATGTAGATGTTGAACAGGAGAGGCGAGAGGACCGACCCCTGAGGGACTCCACAAACGAGAGGCCTCGCGGTCGACCTCTGCCCCCCTGCCAACACCGACTGCGAGCGTCCCAGGAGATAGGAGGAGAACCACTGAAGAACCGTGCCTCCCACTCCCAATCCCCTGAGACGCCGCAGCAGGATACCATGGTCGATGGTATCGAAAGCCGCTGAGAGGTCTAATAGGACTAGGACAGAGGAATATCCCTTGTCCCGAGCCCTCCAGAGATCATTCACCAGCGCGACCAATGCCGTCTCCGTGCTGTACCCGGGCCTGAAGCCCGATTGGTACAGGTCTAGATAATCCGCTTCATCCAGGACCAGAGGGAGCTGATGCGCCACCACACTCTCAACAACCTTCGCAAGAAAGCGAAGGTTGGAGACCGGACGAAAGTTATTCAAAACAGCCGGGTCCAAGGCAGGCTCCTTGAGGAGAGGTCTTACCACCGTCTCTTTCAAGGCGGCGGGAAAACTACCCTCACTCAAAGAGGCAGATATAACCGCCTGGAACCAGCCTCGTGTCCCCTCCCGGGCTGCATAAACCAGCCAGGAAGGGCACGGGTCCAATAAACATGTGGTGGAGCTCAGCCTCCCCATGATCCTGTCCACTTCCTCCGGAGTTACAGGATCGAACTCCTCCCAGGTATATGTATATGTATATGTATATGTATATGTATATGTATATGTATATGTATATGTATATGTATATGTATATGTATATGTATATGTATATGTATATGTATATGTATATGTATATGTATATGTATATGGAAAGGCATGTGTCCCATATGATGTGTAACAATTTTTGAATATTCCATTGTTTGACATATATGTATATGTGCATATGTACATATGTTTGACATATATGTATATGTGATAAGGAAATGTTCAGAATTTGTTTGCTACACATCATATGGATCACATGCCTTTCAATACAGAAAGTTGCCTAATATAGAGAAAAAATTAATGTGCCCATTTTTATTATGGAACAAATTCATGACCATTTCTTCTAGAACAAGTACTTATAGTCTTTTCAGATGGAGAGTTATACCCAACCACTGTATGCCATGCTGGAAGCTGCCTTCTTACCAATAGGTAGAACCAGTGGGTGGGCCAGAAATTCACATTTCTGTAAATATTGAGAGTGCTGTCATTATTTAGGTAAAAGTTGAGTGTGATAACAAATAACCTTAAAGGTTTAGAGAAAATCTTGTGGAGATAATGGATCAAAAGCCAGAGCTTTTTAATGAACTGTGTGGATAGTGATCAGAGAATGATAAATATTTGAGGGAAAAAGAGTGATTGAATACTTCGGACTACAACATTTTATATTGCAATTTGTGCCTCTGAGCCACTATGTGTGCACTAGAAACAGGCATTTAGAGCCAAAGCCAATTATCTTTCCCTGCAACAGAGATAATTGTATGTTGTGGTGTAGGTGCTGGCACCAAAGGATGGTGAGTTTTAGGCCTTCTTTAGGTGTGAAATCCAGGGGTGACTTTGACGAGTCCCTTTCTCCTTAGCCCAACCCACTGCACAGGATTTTTGTGATGGGGAAAATAGGAGGCAGGAAAATTAAGTATGTCTGCTATCTTCAGTTATATATATAAAAAAGGTAGGATCAAAATGTAAATAGCATCTTCTACAGTTTGTACCTTATATAAAATATATAGAAACAAGATACAATGGTGCCTTGGTACTCATCATTAATTGGTTTCGGGAGGCGTGGTGAGTACTAAAAACAACGAGTTCCAAACAAACCATGTGACTTGCCACATGACCCTTTGTTTTGCCTGGAAAGGATTTCCTGTCTGTCCCTTTTCCTATATTAGTGACTTTTCCAGCATGGCCAACATCCTATCCACCCTCTATGGCCATCTCCTGCTTCCTTTTGCAGTGACTTTCTTTCCATTTCCCTGGCTGCCCCCTTTTCCCTACCAGAGTGTGTTGAGTACTAAACAAACAACAAGTACTAGGACAACATTTCCATGTCAAATACATCAAGTACCCAATTTGACAAGTTTTGAAGCAGTTGACTATTGAGGTACCACTGTACAAATACAGTATGTATCCTATGCATGTATGAAATAGTATGTATTATAAAGATGCCTTAATTTAACAATCAGTTCAATATATTGCTCCATTGATAACATTAAATACATTCTCACTAATTTAACCATAGAAAATTAAAAATAGAAATCTATTGTATACCCTTGCGGCTGATTCCTGTACTTGATAATTCCATTTGGGCCTGAAATAATAGAAAATAAAAAGATGGTAAAACAATATATTTCAATAAGCCAATTTAGATTGGCTCACTGAATGAGTATGAGGGGCTTTTTTGAGTTTCAGAGGAATCTTTATTCAGTTTTACAGGTTTTGTATTTTTTGCTAATTGTCAAAACAAACAGTCTTCTAAAGTTTAACACTGTTCTTTATACCTAATTGTTAATTGATATAATTTCAAGACTATAATTATTTGCTACCATGACTTTTAATCTGTGAAGACCTCTTACATGTTAAGTGAGATGAGATTTCTGTGCACTGGATTTTGACAGTTATCTAGTTATTGTTGCATTGAGCCTTGGTGGAGCAGTGGGCTAATGCCTCCTTAAGTAACACCAGCTGCCTGCAATTAGTGCAGGTTCGCATCCCACCAGGCTCAAGGTTGACTCAGCCTTCCATCCTTCCGAGGTAGGTAAAATGAGGACCCAGATTGTTGGGGGCAATTAAGCTGACTTTGTAATAATGCCGCTTGGGGTGTGTGTGTGAAAGCCCTAATAAGCAGGCATATACATAGAATGAAGGCTACTGCTAAGCTTGTAAGCCGCCCTGAGTCTTCGGAGAAGGGCGGGATATAAATGGAATTAAAATAATAATAAAAAAATATTAGAAGCAGTAGAGTAGGCTATGATAAGGTAAATAATGATCTTTTCAGCTGTTTATTGGCATGTTTCCCAGCAGTTGCAAAAAAAAATCCATTTTCTCACTCTCTTTCAGCTTTCTGCCAAGTAAACTATTCCCCAAAACCTCTGAATTAGTTCAAATAATTTCAAAGAAATCTATTGACAAGGAAGCCATTGAAATAATAATTGCAGTAAAATACGATTTGTGTGATTAGTTTCCAAACTTATATCTTTTCTCCCAGTTTTTCCCAACCAAGACAAAAGCAGCCAAAATGATCAATGGTCAGGGCTCATTCTCTAGTAAGCAAAGGATGTACTATTTGGGACTCTTTACATTAAGAAAGGGACAAGGGACACACTATCTGCATTATGGAGAAAGTAGTCAGGAGAAGATTTTATTCTATCTCATTTTTGATTGATGGATGGATGAATTGGCTGATTAATTGATTGATTGACTAATTGATTATGTGTCATCAAGTCAGTGTCACCTATAGTAAACACATAGATTAATTTTTCTGCTTGATTATCTGTCCCTAATGTGATCCTTCACGTCTTCCAGTGGTGCACCTGTTGAGGAATTTGTTGTGCAGAGATCTCCTTGTGCTACCAAAGAGTTGCACAGACAAGGAAGGGTACTGAGAGCAGCAAGAGTCACACAAGAGTACACTGAGTTGTAAAAGCAAAAAGTAGTTTACTTTTGAGGTGGTGTAAAAACAAAAATGCACAGTCAAAAATAAACAGTCCAAGTCATAAACAATAGCAACAGTCCAAGAAGTAATCCAAACTACAAAGTCTTCTTACCGGTCCAGAGGTCAATACACAGTTCGGGTTTACAACAGTAGTAAACCAACAGCAGAGCAAAAACAGTAGTAGTGGAAATCAGTGAATTCAGAGAGAGAGAGAAGCTACGTTACTAGCTCCCTCTTATGGCCATGAGAACACTTACACACCCATTGGCCAATTAACAACTTAAAGTCATAACATTATGGTTAATATATTTTCAACCCAACATTGTAGGCTAACACCATATGCCTAACAGCACCATTGTCATGCTAGCTGTGTCCATCCACCTTACTGCCAATCATCCACTTCTCCAGAGTGCCAGATCTTTGTATAAAGTGCCTAAAGTAATTTGAGCCCAGTTGTCCCAAAGGTGCTTTTTCAAGAGGCAACTGTACTCTCTTGTTTGTCTTTGAAGATGTTTCACTTCTCAAGAAGCTTCTTCAGCTCTAACTGGATGGTGGGGAATGAAAGGACATATATTCCTTGCAGACAGCTGGCCTGGTCAACAACTCTCTAAAAGAATGCAAATGACCATCTGTCTGCAAGAAGTATAAATCCTTCCATTCCCCACCATCCAGTCAGAGCTGAAGGAGTTTCTTGGCTGAGAAGTGAAAAATCTTCAGAGAAAAACAACGAAGTCCAGTTCCCTCTTGAAAAAAGCACCTTTGGGACAACCATGAATTGGCTGACTGAGAATCTCCATATACTTTGAGCCTGGTCATTTGTGCCTCTAGGGAGATTTAACTATTGAGATCTTTGATCATGCCAAGTACACTTTTCCTCAAGGAAAATTACCCTTCTTTCCCCTAAGAATATGTGCATTCTTCATTTTAAACCAGTATGATTATGCTTTGATTTTTTCTTAGTTTCAGTATTTTGCACAGAATTAAAATGAAGGACATATATCTCTATATCTTACATTTCTGCTGATTCTAATAAAGGGAGGGAATAACAAGCAACATAAGCAGATGTTGGGTTTCTTTAGTCAGACATGGCAATCTCACCACAGTTTCCTTCTAGAATCATCTGGGGTGTGCATGTTGTCTCAGAAGTAGTATTTGTCACAGCAGATTTATTTGATAATTGCACTATATCTGAATGAGGAGAGGCTGGAGAGCCAATGAAGGAGAAGTGGATGTATAATTTGTAGCCCCAAGACCAGCTTCATATACAGGGCAATTTGGAAATAAACCTCTGTCTGGTTATCAATAACAGACACTAGCAGATACAGAGGTTAATTTCTGAATTAAGTATGCCTTGCGTACAGTCACTCATGCGCTCGTGACCTCTCGTTTAGACTACTGCAATGCTCTGTACATGGGGCTGCCCTTGAGGACCACTCGGAGGCTTCAGCTGGTGCAGAATGCGGCCACGCGAGTTGTGTTGGGGGTCTCCCAATACTCCCATGTAACACCTCTACCTCTACTCCGTGAGCTGCATTGGCTTCCAGTTGCCCTCTGGGTGAGATTCAAGATGCTGGTGATGACCTATAAATCCCTAAATGGCATGGGTCCGGATTACTTACGGGAGCACCTGCTGCCGGCGTCAACTTCCCTTCGTCCAGTGTGCTCCCACAGAGAGGGCCTCCTCAGGGTGCCATCGGTCAGAGAGTGTCGGCTGGCGGCCCCCAGGGGGAGGGTGTTCTCTGTGGGCGTGCCAGACCTTTGGAATCATTTACCGGTTGAGCTCCGGATGGCTCCTGACCTTCGCTCTTTCTGCCATGACCTGAAAACTCACCTATTTGAACAAGCCAGCCTGGTCTGATGGGTTTGGGGTATTTTAATTGTAATTTTAATTAACTTTTTACTGCAATTGGGCTATTCTATTTAATTCTCATTTTAACTTTTGTATATTGTATTTTTATTGCATTTTATTACCCTGTACACCGCCCTGAGTCCTTCGGGAGAAGGGCGGTATAGAAATTAAATTAATAATAATAATAATAATAATAATAATAATAATAATAATAATAATAATAATAATAATAATAATAATAATATAAATGGTATTTTCTCAGTTGAGGAAATTTAATTTTTCCAATGCAAATTATAGTCTTCTTTTTTAAAAAAAAACAACATCTACTTTGAATTGGTTGATTACCATCCAAACATTTTGACCCCAGAGTAGCACCCAAAACTTAACCCATTGTATCACACAAATTTGGAACCTATGAAACAAGTACAGCAGTATTAATACTACTGGAAAGAATATAGCAGGGGAAAAATGGATAGTTCCTTACATGTACGTGTACACACATTTGCATGCACAGATGTGTTTTCCAGGTTTTCTTTGAGTAGGGAGGAAAGCTATGCATTGCAAGAGGAGAATTAGCCTTGAATTTTTATCTAGTCACAAGAGATCCAGAACTGGTCCCCTCCCCCAAGCTCCATAGAGCCTTATCTATCTATAATAGCAATATAATGGCAGAATGAATAAACCAATTATTCCACTAATAGCATGCTCTGATACGCTCTGAAATGATAAGCTATGTTGCCATATAACCATAAACCAGGATTCGTAAATTAGCCTACTTTATTGTAGACAGTTTGAAACATTTTGTTCGCTCTTCCTTTGAGTCAGGCAAAAATGATAGAAGGCAATTTTTCAGGATACTGGAACTTGTGATACTGGTTTATTCTTTCCAAAAAGCCAGGGTTATAAAACTGTAAGAACTGAAAATGTGCTGACATACAGGGCGGTGTTTGCTTTATTTGGGAACAACCAGTTTAGATCACAGTAAACAGAATAATAAATAGATTCTACGCATACTAATTGTAATGTATTGGGCTTGTTTTGTTAACACTACGTGGTAACGACTGGAAGGCTTTTTGAGCAGGGAGCTAGCTAATGGCTCCCAGCATCTCAAACAACCCGTCTCCAGCACTGCTATTGGTTGCCCCTAGGGCAGCAATAGGTTGCTTCTAACCTATTGGCCACCGCCTAGGGGCCAGGGTATAAATTGCTGCATCTGCAGCCCAGTTCTCTAGTTCAGATCCTGCAAGCAATAAACCATGATCTTTTCTGAACTCACTCACCTCATCTTCATTCCTGCGCAATGAACCCAGTACACAACACTGGCGATGAGGATGGGATCCTGCTTCTCCGTCAGAGCTGAAAGTCACTAGGGGAGAGGCAGCACATGCCTGGCAGGAAAAGCAATTTCCCACCCCCCTACGGTTGGCTAGCTAAGCCACACTAGCAATCATGCACTCAGAGGACCAGTCCCTGAGCAATGGAGAGGCAGGATTCGAAGACGCAGAAGCCAGCTGCGAAGACCAGCACAATGCCTAAGGTCAGAAGGCTGAGAATTTAACATCAGGCAACCAGAAGAATGGCCCTCGTACCTGTCCCAGGTCAAAAACTACCTTCGGGAGAACCAGGTCACAGAGGACGGAATGAAGGCTGCCACACTGCTCTGTGTGTGCGACCCAGTAACATTCGATCTTGTGGAGAATCTGTTCGTGCCCATGCCGTTAGAATCTGTCTCCTACGCCAAACTGAAGAAGAAGCTCGGAGAACACTTCCAACCAAAGATGTCAGTGATTGCATGGTGCTACACCTTCGAACAACGAATACAGCAATTGGGAGAGACCGCATCTGAGTACATTGCAGCCTTGAGGCAGACCACACACCTGTGCCAATTTTCAAACCTTGAAGAGCGACTGCGAGACTGGCTCATCTGTGGCCTCCACAACCAAGAGCTGCAACAGAAACTATTCGCCAGAGAGGTCTTATCATTTGCGGATGCCCAGCAAGAAGTCATGGCAGATGAAGCTGCCAGAGGAGCCGTCAGAGCTATCCGGCCAGCCAAAATGATGCAACTTGAAGAAGCCGTCCACCATGAGGACGCAGAACTCACAGAGGACACAGAAGAAGATGCTGAAGTCAACAAGCTGCACAGACAGCCCGACCAATAGCACTGCAGCAGCAAGCAACAAGAGACTACTTACAAAGCAGATCCCTTGCCTAGATGTCCAGGTTGTGGCAGTCGCCACCAATGCTTGGACTGCAGGTTCCGGACAGCCATGTGCTGGGCCTGCAGAAAAACCGGCCATATCGCATCCATTTGCAGAGGTCACCAGAGGGACCAGCCATCAAATCGCCAGTTGAAAGATCTGACCAGGAGAGGTACCGGGGCCCCGGGGCCATTCAGTGTTGGGTTTTGCTCAAGTCGTAGAAGTGTCTGCCGTACCGGGGCCTGATGCCCCCTTAAATCCAAGTATAGACTTCAGGTGGAGCTGCAAGGGGTCCCCTGTAAGATGGAGCTGGACACAGGCTCCAACGTTTCCATTATTTCTCTGGACACATTTAATTTCGTGTGCAGCCACAGTAGGAGATGGGCCAAGCTGAGGCCCTCTGACATACTTTTAACAGATTTTCAGAATGCAAAAGTCGCAGTCAAGGGTGAAGCCACCTTGGCCGTTAAATTTAAGCGGTTTTCAGGGTACCTGGATGTTGCCGTGGTAGGGGGCCAGAGAACGAGCCTAATTGGGCTCGATTGGTTTGATGCACTAGGCATCCAAGTAACCGGAATCAATCGGACACAAGTCCCGAGTCTAGAGACAGTTTGTGAGGAATTCGCAGACGTATTTGATTCAGCCCTAAGAACTTACATGGGCCTGCCTATAGCATTCAAACTAGACCCAAACGTAGTTCCTATCAGGATTAAGCCCCACAGGGTCCCATTTGCCCTCAAGCACAAAATAGACATGGAACTAGACAAGCTTGAACAGGGCATTTTGCAAACAGTAGATGGTGGGGAATGGGAAACTCCTATTGTAACACCACTTAAAGCCAATGGGGAAGTCAGAATATGTGCAGATTATAAATGCACAATTAACCGGGCCCTTAAACAGCACGCATACCCAGTCCCAGTGGTGAGCCACATCCTGGCATCTTTGCAGGGTGGCACACTTTTGCAAAATTAGATTTGGTGCTGGGCTATCAGCAACTACTGGTTGATGAGGCCACGGCCACAGCACAGATAATTGTGACCCACAGTGGGGCTTTCAGAGTAAAGCGCTTGCAACTTGGGGTCAGTGTAGCCCTGGATATTTTTCAGGGAATCATGGAATGCACACTCAAAGGCATTCCAGGGGTTTGCCCCTATTTTGATGATGTTTCCCAGAAAGGCCACAAAGCGAGGACTTCATCATAAGTCCTTACCAAGGTTCACAAACTGGCAGCCAAGCCGGTCCATGCATAGACTATGAAGGCTCACACAGCCCAAGCAACGAGGAGTTGGCCGTAGAGGAGGGGAGCCCGAAAGTGCTACATGGGTCCCCTGATGGAGAAAGCCAACCTGATGGTTACAGCCACTGTGCTAACTCTGCTGAACAAACTGACTCTGGGGTGGGCCAATCTGGAAAGGCCATCCAGAGAGCACTGAGCCATTCTGAACCACTTGAACTAAGAGACACTGGTCTACCCAGCCCGGCGGACAAGCTGGTAGGCCAGGACGTGCCTGGGTCCCCCATGCATTCCACAAGACCACGCAAACCTCCTGCTTATCTGCAAGATTTTGTTCTGAAATAATAAAGCTATAATTTATTTTATTTATTTTAATTCCATTTATATCCCGCCCTTCTCCGAAGACTCAGGGCGGCTTACAAGCTTAGCAGTAGCCTTCATTTTATGTATATGCCTGCTTATTAGGGCTTTCACACACACCCCAAGCGGCATTATTACAAAGTCAGCTTAATTGCCCCCAACAATCTGGGTCCTCATTTTACCTACCTCGGAAGGATGGAAGGCTGAGTCAACCTTGAGCCTGGTGGGATGCGAACCTGCACTAATTGCAGGCAGCTGGTGTTACTTAAGGAGGCATTAGCCCACTGCTCCACCAAGGCTCTGTAATAATGTTGTATGTATCCTTGTATTAACTGCTGACCTACAAGATTGTACTGGACAATGAAGCTATAATGTTGTTCGTTCTAAGGAGGGAGGGGTGTAATGTATTGGGCTTGTTTTGTTAACACCACGTGGTAATGGCTGGAAGGCTGTTTGAGCAGGGAGCTAGCTAACAGCTCCCAGCATCTCAGACAACCCGTCTCCAGCGCTGCTATTGGTTGCCCCTAGTGCAGCAATAGGTTGCTTCAAACCTATTGGCCGGCGCCTAGGGGCCAGGATATAAATTGCTGCATCTGCAGCCTAGTTCTCTAGTTCAGATCCTGCAAGCAATAAACCATGATCTTTGCTGAACTCACTCACCTTGTCTTCATTCCTGCGCAATGAACCCAGTACACAACACTAATCATTTCAAGTAATCCACGATTATCGTTACAAACAAACACAGCTATTGTTTCTTTTGGGTCTGCCTATGTTAAGATTTGGAGATATGATGTTGAGGATGATGATTGTGTAGAGATTAGCCATCCTGGAAGATAGCATTTATATTATCATTCCTTACTAGATGCAACGTTTTCATTCTTACAGTATAAGGATACATCACTTCTGTGGTGTTCACTTGTAGGTGGGCAAGGTGAAAAATGTATTACAGTCAAAGACATCTCCATCCTGTGCTAACTGTCCTTGGGCACTCCATATTTTTTTTAAATCTCCATTAACTGAATGCTACAATGTTTGTAGGGCTACAAGCCCATTTGACTGAACTCACTTATCAGTCTTTTCTTAATCAGGAGACCTGCCTTAACAGAACCTCACTTTCAGGGGAAGGTCACATCTCACAGCCTTTTTGCAAACATGTATTCTATACACATGAAAGCCTGTGGAAGAGTCAGCGATATCAGCAGATTTTGGAGCAAGCCTTATAGATATAGCCCTCCAACCTATTTTTAATCCTGAACCTCCATGGAAGGAGGTTTATATATGTATGGAAGCAGAGTCTTCTCTTATATTCATACTGAAACCCTGTACATGTTATTGTTTTGTAATTATATTTTGGGGCCCCAAGATGACAGGAGTGCTGAGTTAAGTAGCACAATTGGCTTTCCATTCATATTTCTGTGCTGAAAAGTGGTTACTATTACTGTATGAGCCATTGGATGTCTCCTGTTATGTAACCTTGTGACTTTCTCAAGATTAGCTGTCTTTTTTGGCATTCACAAGACGCCACTCCATGCTTGATTTTTTTTCCCCTTCCCTTTTTTCCTTAGTTGTCATTTTGTGAGAAGTACAGGTCGACATACAACAGTTCATCCAAAGACATTCAAAGTGACAACGGCATTGGAAAAAAGTGACTTATGACTATTTTTCACACTGGTGACCATTGCAGCAACGCCATGGTCACGTGATTTACATTCGAATGCTTGATAACTAACTCACATTTAAGACAATTGCAGTGTCATGGGGTCACGTGATCACCTTTTGCAACCTTCTGACAAGCAAAATCAATGGGGAAACCCGATTCACTTAACATCCGTATTACTAATTTAACAACTGCAGTGATTTCAGTTAACAAATGTGGCAAGAAAACTAATAAAAATGGGGCAAAACCAGTGGTGGGATTCAAATATGAACAACTGGTTCTCTGTGTGGATGCCACTTCCAGAAGTCCATTCTGGGCCTGGGCAACAAAATATTAGCTACTGGTTCTGCCAAAGTGGTGTGAACTGGCTGAATCCCACCACTGGGCAAAACTCAATACATTTCTCACTTAGCGAGATAAATTCTGGGCTCCATTGTGGTTGTAAATCGAGGACCGCCTGTATAACTAGACAAATTTTATTTGTGCAGCATGTCTATCTGTATTAAAAAAAGCAATAGGACAAATGGTAGTATGTAAGGAATCAAATGTAAAACTAAGGGCAAGGGAGGAACTACAGTGGTTAAACAATTTGCTGCAATATTTCCAGACACCTCCTTCTATCTTTGGCAAGTAGCAGGGAAAGTATCCAACCAATATTTCTGGAAAACAACCACCAGAAGCTACGTTAAGTTAAATCATAATGTTATTTGTTGCCTACAGGAAGTGAAGAAAAGTGTCTCAGAAAGTAGATCATAAATGTTGACTGAATTTTTGTAATCTGGCAAAACAGCTTCTGTATGAGGGAACGGGATATTATCAGCATCAGCATCCTGTAATTCTCTCTGGAATCTATCTATACTTTTTCAAATGTGGGGAGGCATGATCTTTAGGGAAGCCATCCAAAACTTTGGAAGTGGTCCCAGATTCCCCCAAGAGGTTGCTGCCCATTTGAAATAATATGACAGAAACGTTGTTATTCACAGAAAGTGTGGTCACATGCGTTTGATAATTGTGTTTAATTTACTTTCAATTTAGTTTTATTTAGTTTTTGATCTGGTGTTGTTGTTTTTTACTTTTTTTGCCTAGCACCATTTACTTTTAGGTCTCAGTCTTTACAGATCACTCAGAGGATAAGCAATGACCCTGTACTATATATTTTATACACAATTTCCCCTATTATATGCATTGTTTGTCAGGTTTTTTGACCAGAAATTGGAGAAACGCAAAAAATAGTTGTGGTTCTCAATAAATTCAAACTAGACAAATGCATATTTAAATGAATTTTGCCTTACAGGATCACTAGTGGCCATGTAGAATAGAATAGAATAGAATAGAATAGAATAGAATAGAATAGAATAGAATAGAATAGAATAGAATAGAATAGAATAGAATAGAATAGAATAGAATAGAATAGAATAGAATAGAATCTGGAAGGGACCTTGGAGGTCTTCTAGTCCAGCCCCCTGCTCAAACAGGAGAACCTATACCATCTCAGACAAGTAACTGTCTAGCCTCTTTTTAAAAACCTGCAGTGATGGAGCGCCCACGATTTCTGGGGGCAAGCTGTTCCACTGGTTATTATTATTATTATTATTATTATTATTATTATTATTATTATTATTATTATTATTATTATTATTATTATTATTATTATTTATTTGACTTATATACCGCCCTATTCCTGTAGGACTCAGGGCGGTTTACAGCACAATTAAAATCATAACAGCATAACATACAAAAATTAAAAAAGTTAAAACAATTAATTAAATTGAAAGCCCAGAATTTAAAAGTTAAAAAAACATTAAAAACCAGTTAAAAACCAGTTAAAAACCCCTCAGTCTAGGCCCGACAGTTCAAAGAGCCAAGTTTTCAGGTCCCGGCGGAATGAGCGGAGGCAGTCCTAAGTTCCATTGGAAGCTGGTTCCAAAGGGCAGGTGCACCCACAGAGAAGGCCCTCTCTCTGGGAGTCACCCACCGGCAATCCTTCACTGGTGGTACCCTATGAAGGCCCTCCCTGTGGGAGCGCACAGGATGATGGGAAATTGATGCCGGCAGCAGGTGTTCCCTCAGATAATCCAGACTCAAGCCATTTAGGGCTTTATAGGTCATCACCAGCACCTTGAATCTCACTCGGAGGGCAACCGGAAGCCAATGCAGCTCGCGGAGAAGAGGTGTTACACGGGAGTATCGGGAAACTCCCATCACAACTCGCACGGCTGCATTCTGCACCAGTTGAAGTCTCCGAGTGGTCCTCAAGGGCAGCCCCATGTAGAGAGCATTGCAGTAGTCTAGCTGGGAGGTCACGAGCGCATGGGTGACTGTGCGTAGGGCATCTTGGTCCAGATAGGGCCGCAACTGGCGCACCAGGCGAACCTGGCCAAAAGCCCCCCTGGTCACGGCTCCTATATGGTCTTCAAAACTGAGCCGGGAATCCAGGAGGATGCCTAAGTTGCGAGCCCTATCAATGGGGGGTAACACCTCACCCCCCATCATTAATGATGGAACAAACTGGTTAGCCTGAGATGCCGGTACACACAGCCACTCAGTCTTGGCAGGATTGAGACGAAGCCTGTTTCTCCCCATCCAAACCCGGACTGCCTCCAGGCAACGGGACATCACATCGAGGACATCACTGGGTTGGTTCGGGGTGGAAAGAAAAAGTTGGGTATCATCAGCATACTGATGATACCCCATCCCGAAACCATGAATGAGCTCACCCAGTGGCTTCATATAGATGTTGAACAGGAGGAGAGAGAGAACCGACCCCTGAGGAACTCCACAAATGAGAGGCCTCGGGGCAGACCTCTGCCCTCCCATCAACACCGACTGTGAGCGGCCCAGGAGATAGGAGGAGAACCACTGTAAAACAGTGCCTCCCACTCCCAATCCCCTGAGACGCCACAGTAGGATATCATGGTCGATGGTATCAAAAGCCGCTGAGAGGTCTAATAGGACTAGGACAGAGGAACATCCCCTGTCCCGAGCCCGCCAGAGATCATTCACCAGCGTGACCAATGCCGTCTCCATGCTGTACCTGGGCCTGAAGCCCGATTGGTACGGGTCAAGATAATCGGTTTCCTCCAGGAACAGAGGAAGCTGATGCGCCACCATACTCTCAACAACCGTCGCCAGAAAGCGAAGGTTGGAGACCGGACGATAGTTATTTAAAACAGCCAGGTCCAGGGCAGGCTTCTTGAGGAGGGGTGGCGGGGGAAGACACCCTCCTTCAAGGAAGCAGTTATTACTGCCTGGAACCAGCCTCGTGTCTCCTCCCGAGCCGCATAAACCAGCCAGGAGGGGCAGAGGTCCAATAAACAAGTGGCGGAGCTCAGTCTCCTCATGATCCTGTCCACGTCATCGGGGGGCACAGGATCAAACTCAGTCCAGATAACATGCTCACTGGTTAATTGTCTTCAATGTCAGGAAGTTTCTCTTAATTCCAGGTTGCTTCTCTCTTTAATTAGTTTCCAACTATTGTTTCTCATCCTTACCTCTGCTGCTCTGGTGAATAACATGACCCCCTCTTCCTTGTGGCAGCCCCTCATATACTGGAATACTGCTATCATGTCTCCCCTATTTCTTCTTTACTTTTGACTACTCAAACACATGTGCTGCAGCTGTTCTTCATATGTTTTAGTCTCCAGGCCTTTGATCATCTTAGTTACTCTTCTCTGAATTTTTTCCAAACTCCCAGCATCTTTTTTGGGATATGGTGACCAAAATTGGCTGCAGTATTTCAGGTATGGTCTTACTAGGGTTTTATAAAGTGGTATTAGTACTTCGCGTGATCTTGATTTTATGCCTCTGTTTATACAACCCAGGATTGTATTAGCTTTTTTGGTTGCTGCTGCACACTGCTGGCTCATAGTCAAGTGATCATCCACTAGGACTCCTAAGTCCCTATCACAGTTACTGTTTTTAAGCCAGGTCTCACCCAATCTGTATTTGTACTTTTGGTTTTTCCTGCCTAAATGTAAGACTTTGCTTTTCTCTACATTAAAGGTCATTTTGTTGGATAGTGCCCATTGTTCAAGTTTGTCAAGATCTTTTTGGATCCTGAGTTTGTCTTCTGGGGTGTTAGCTACTGCTGTAAGTTTGCAAATTTGATGAGTTCCCCTTCAATTCCCTCATCTGTCATTTATGAAGATATTGAAGAGTACTGGGCCTAATATGGAACCTTGTGGCACCACACTGCTTATTTCTCTCCATGTGGATGTAGTGCCATTGAGGACTACTAGTTGAGTACAGTTTGCCAGCCAGCTACAGATCCATCTGGTGGTGATGTTGTCTATTCCACCTTTTTCTAGCTTACTAAGGAGTAGGTTGTGGTCTACTTTATCAAATGTGTTATTGAAATCTAAGTATACTACATCCACAGCATTTCGCTGGTCTATTACTTTAGTCACTTTATCAAAGAATGAGATAAGATTGGTTTGGCATGATCTGTTTTTAACAAACCCGAGTTGGCTACTAGTTATAACTTTGTTTGCTTCTAGTTCTCCGCAGATCTGTTTTATTATTATTTTTTCTAGGATCTTCCCAGGTATTGATGTTAAACTGATTGGTCTATAGTATCCTGGGTCCTTTTTTTCCCTTTTTCTTGAAGATGGGAATCACATCAGCCCTTTTCCAATTCTCAGGTACTTCCCTGGTGCTCCAGGATTTATGAAAGGTGTGCTGCAATGGTGCAAATGTGAGGGCGATCTGGCTGCGACATCTGTCACCCCATTGATCGCCAGGGTTGGTTCGGCTGATCTGGCTGGCTAGGCGGGTGTCCCCTTCCTCCCTCACCGCTCCATGTGCGTCCCTCCTGAAGCTGCGCGCTCGGTGGAAGAGGACGACCATCCCAGATAGAAGGAGCGTACCGATCTTCGGTCAAGGGTATACGATAGCTGCGCTCCCCTGCTAGAACCTCCAAACAAGCTCAAGGTCAATGGTTCTGAGATAACATTTGCCAGCTCTTTCAGGACTCTGGGATGTAACATGTTGGGTCCCGGTGATTTATACTCATCAAGGTTGGATAGGTGTTCTCTTACCATTTTCTTGCTTATTTTAATTTTTGTTTCTAGTATGTCTTTTGCAGTGGGTTTTTTGTTTGTTTTCTGGTATGTTGGGCTATAGTTTCTTTTTGTGTGAAGACTGATGCATTGTATGAGTTCAGCATCTCTGCTTTCTCCCTGTTGTTGTACTATAGCCTTTAAACATCCACCTGTAAACTGGCTTATTGTGTACTCATTCTACTTTAAAAGAAAATTATATTGGGCTGCCACTACCTGGCATGCTCTATTTCAAGAGGTTTTCAGCCATTCTACAAAGGATTTATAGCCCAAGCCTCAAATATTTTTTAAAAAATATATAGAAAGCAAGAGTATTTGGGTTCTTTCTGTCTCTTTCTGTTAAATGAATTTAACAAAGACTGTGCCAAACCTGAAGTTCAGGGAGCAATTGTATGTTTATATAATCTTGCATATGGAGAAAGTTTTTAAAAACTAAATCAAATGTCCATATATGAAAAGGAGATTATTGGTAAGAAAAGAACAATAAGGGAAGGCACAGACACAGAATTCCTAATGAAAAGCTTATCAGCTGCCTCATTGCTTGCATAATATCTGAGATAACAGTGTATCTCACACCTTACAGACAGAGTTTGTGGATTATTAGAGAGAGATTTTTTAATAACAAATTTTATTATTTAAAATATTTGAAAACTTTGGACATGGTGTTATCGGTCTAACATACCTTCTTGTCTTACATCTTTTTTTTGTGTTATATACATTTTATATACATATCATTTATATACAATTGTGCACATTAAACATATTTATACATTTATGCCAATAATTTTCTTCAATCTTATCATCCACCTTATTCTAATATTACTTAAGTTCATAATCTTGTATACCTCTATTAAGACCTTCCTTTCTGTTCCCACCATAGGTAAAATTTATTCCAAATTTTATAATATTCTGACTGTTCTTTATTTTTTAATTCCAAAGTTAACTTATCCATTTCTGCACATGCCCATATTTTGTTTATCACCTCACTCTCATCAGGTACTTCGCTAACCTTCCATTTCTGGGCGCATGTCATTCTCGCTGCTGTAATAATATGTATCATTAAGTATATCTCTTCTTTACTATATTTCTCTTTTGTTATACCAAGCAGGAAAAATTCTGGCCTATATTCTATTCTCCGTCCTAATATTTCCTCTAGCCATGTCTGTATCATTTGCCAAAACCCTTGTGTCTTTTTACAGGTCCACCATGTATGAAAATAGGTGCCTAATTCTTGGGAACATTTCCAGCAGTTAGGGGATATTGTTTTATACATTTTAGCTAACTGGGTTGGAGGGAGATGCCACTGGTAAAACATCTTGTATAGATTTTCTTTGTAAGCTGTGGCCAGTGTTATCTTTTCATTTCTGTCCAATAGTGTTTGCCATACTTCAAGATCAATACCATGTCCAACATTCTTATTTATTTATTTATTTATTTATTTTAATTCCATTTATATCCCGCCCTTCTCCGAAGACTCAGGGCGGCTTACAAGCTTAGCAGTAGCCTTCATTCTATGTATATGCCTGCTTATTAGGGCTTTCCCCCCCCAGCGGCAGTTTTACAAAGTCAGCTTACTGCCCCCCAACAATCTGGGTCCTCATTTTACCTACCTCGGAAGGATGGAAGGCTGAGTCAACCTTAGCCCATATCTTTGACTTGTTCTTCAATCATTTTATACCCCAATAACAATTTATACAGTTTCCTTATTTGCTTCTCATCTGCTCCCAATAAGATTTTATCCAATGCTGTTTGTTGAGTATTTATCCCCCACTCTTTCTTATCTTTCCCATACTGTATTTGTATCTGTAGGTAAGCCCACCATTCCAATTTTATCCCTTGTTGCTCTAGTTCCTGTCTCAATTTCAATTCTCTCATATCATTCATAATGTCTTTATACGTAGTGCTATTCTCCAGATTAAACAAATTTGGGTAAACTATCGCCTCCAGGGTGGATAACCAGACTGGTAGTTCAATATAATTTTGTTTTCTAATTTTATTCCAAATTTTGAGTAATGCTTGTCTAATTCGATGGCTTTGGAAATGTTGATATGGCCCTTGTTTATCATTCCATAGGAATGCGTGCCAGCCTAATTGCAAATCATGACCTTCTAATATTAATAGTCTTTTATTCCTTAAAATTATCCGCTCTCTAATGCAGGTTAGCTCCACTGCATGGTAATATGTTTCCTAGTCTGATAGTCCAAACCCCCCATTTTCTTTAGCATCCTGTAAGAGTTTCATTTTAATCCTCGGTTTTTTCCCTTGCCATATAAAATTTAGTGTCAATTTGTTCAGGTTCCCCCCCCAAAATTTGATTATTAGACAGAGATTTTATGGGTCTGATATTTGGCTGTTGTTAGGTAGGTCTTCCTTTCTACTTCTTTGTCCTTTTGAACATCATCCTCAGATATGGAGGATAAATGAAAGTCAGCTCTTTTAGGAAAGGTGATTATTGCTTCACCCAGTGAAAATGTTCCATTTCTCAAGTCATGCAGCTACCTAGATTAGTGCTTCTCAACCTTGACAACTTTACGATGTGTCCCAGAGTTGAAATCCACACATCTCAAAGTAAACACTGCCCTAGACAATTTTCTAGTGACCAGAAACACTTCCCCCCCAATGACTTCATGACTGAATGGCAAAAGTATTTTCTACTTTTCCTTAATTATTTTATTATATTTAACATATTTATACAGGACAGTCTTTCTTTGAGAAATTAAAGATGAAATCCATCCAGCTAGCCTCTCTCAGCACCTTAACCAAATGCTTTAGAGGGCACTATTGTTCCATGCTAGGGAATTGGGTTTTGCCACAATAATGTAGGAATTAAGAATGCGGAGGGGGAACAAAAGAAAAATTGAAGCATATGAAGAGCGTTTGTAACTCTCATATTTACTCTTTTGTTTCATTCGACGTGGATCACGTTTCCAGCAATAGTTGCTCTTAGACACTGACAGACCCTGATATCTGGAAGGCTACAAAAGTCATGGTTGACTTCTACTGAGCTATTATATATGATCAAGGACCAATTGTACCTTCTGGTCCTGCAGGGTTCTGGGTGTGGTGCATTCCAACATCAGAGGTTGCTGATTCATTGTCGGGTCATCTCTGGGGAGGAAGTGTTCCCTGTTTACAGGAAATGCAGGACAAGGGCCAAGGATAAATGGCTGCAAATCTAGTTCAGTCTTTTGCTTGGACTGTAGCTTTGGGCAGGACTCAAGAGCAGAACGTTTTGAGATGCTTACTTTCCAAGCTTTTTTATTATTTTATCTGATTTTACATAAACCAAATTCACATCCTACATTATTTTATCACTGTGTTTGTTTTTAGCTGCAAAGGGAATCACTTCTCAGTTCACTTTGGAAACACTAATGCAGTAACACAGATTTTAGGGTGTGCTGGATTTAGAAAAGATGCAATACTGTATTGTAAATACTTTCTTCATCTTCCTTTTCTATTTCAGTTGTGTCCTATAAATTGAGTCAGTTCTGTCTCAGTTTTTGAATGGTAGTGTTCAACAACAAGTTAAACATGAAATATTGTACAAAAACTCTGAATAGGATGTTGGAAATTCCATGCAACAAAGAGGACAGAGCTAAGCTCAGGCCAGACAAAAATATGATTGTTTTATTTGCATAATTTATTTTGCATTTAATAAAAAAATAATTCTTTATCTTTCTTTATCTTTATTAGACTTATATACTGCCCTTCTCCCGTAGGACTCAGGGCGGTTCACAAGGTTTTTAAAATAACAATACAACAATTACAAAAATTAAGAACAGTTAAAATGATTACATTTAGACCTTGAATAAATATAAAACCCCAATTAAAATCCAATTAAAACCCCAATTAATACTCTCAGTCCAGGCCAGAAAGCTGAAAGAGCCAAGTCTTCAGGTCCCGGCGGAATGAGCGAAGGTCAGGGGCAGTCCTAAGCTCTACGGGCAGCTGGTTCCAAAGGGCAGGCGCACCCACAGAGAAGGCCCTCCCCCTGGGTATTGTCCGCCAGCAATCTTTTACTGGTGGTACCCTGAGAAGACCCTCCCTGTGGAAGTGCACAGGATGAAGGGAGCTTGATGCCGGCAGCAGGTGTTCCCTCAGATATCCCGGACCCAAGCCATTTAGGCTACTGCTAAGCTTGTAAGCCGCCCTGAGTCTTCGGAGAAGGGCGGGATATAAATGGAATTAAAATAAAAAATAAAAAAATAAGGCTTTATAGGTCATCACCAGCACCTTGAATCTCACCCGGAGGGCAACTGGAAGCCAGTGCAGCTCGCAGAGCAGAGGTGTTACATGGGAGTATCTGGAAACCCCCATCACAACCCGCGCGGCTGCATTCTGCACCAGCTGAAGCCTCCGAGTGGTCCTCAAGGGCAAAAGTGAGGTCTTCAAAACTGAGCCGCGAATCCAGGAGGATGCCCAAGTTGCGATCCCTATCGACGGGGGGGTAACACCTCACCCCCCATCATTAATTGGATGACTACTCTTCATGTACTCTTACATTGCACTGCATTTATAATTCAGAGGCAACTTTTGAAGGTCTTTAAGGACTACATCTAGTCTAAAAGCTTCAGTGGCCTTTGGATTCATGTTCTACACATTTTATTCATCTGCGGAGATAATTACCAATCTCAAATTCCTGGGTGTGGCTTGGCTGCTCAACAACAAGACACTGGTGAAGTGGCACAGCAGTGCCTACATTGTCTATGTCGCATGAGAAAAGCACATCTTCCTTCCCTTGTCCTTACCACTTTCTATAGAGGGACAATTGAGAGCATCCTGTCATATGGAATTACAGTCTGGTTTGGAAGCATCACTACTTCAGATAGGCAATGCAGAGAGTGGTGAGGATGGCAGAAAAGATTATTGGCAGTTCCCTCCCTTCCATACAGGACATAGCATATAAGCGTTGCTTGAGCAGGGTCTGCAAGATTGTCTGGGACACTACACATCCTCTTCATGACCTGTTTTCCTTGTTACCTTCTGGGAGAAGACTTCATGGTATCTGAAGCAGAACATCCAGATTCAGTCATAGTTTCATTCCATACAGTGTTAACCTTGTGAACTCTTAAGCTTCTTCTTTCCGTATTCAAGATGGTCAGTGATTAATATTTATATGTTATTATATGTAAGGCTGAAGGTTTATACATTTGTTGTATATAGCATGTTTAAATGTGTGTTATGTATGAGTACACTTTTGAGAACAAGCAACTAAATTTCATTTTGAATGTGTGCCAATGTCCCCACAGTAAAAAAAGAGAATGAATCTTGTCTTCTCTTGTCTTGTCTTGTCTTGTCTCATCTTGTCTCGTCTCGTCTCACCTCACCTCACCTCACCTCACCTTACCTTACCTTACCTTACCTTACCTTATCTTATCTTATCTTATCTTATGTCACCTCACCTCATCTCACCTTATCTGTCTTGTCTTGTCTTACCTTAGCTTACTTTATCTTATCTTATGCTACCCTACCTTACCTTACCTTACTTTACCTTCTCTCATTTTATCTTATCTTATTCATACTTCTATATGTCTCCCTTTTTGAAGATCAGAGCCAAATTAATATGGATATTCCATGAAATTATCCCGGTTTAACTTACTCTGTTTGGGGTTTGCACTTCAGCACCAGTTTTTCTTAACATTTCAGTTAACCAAGAGATGACGTTGTGTGGAACAGTATTTATGCATGTCTGAAGTATGGCAGTGTAGCAAGATATTAAGGGAAATGATTGTTGTGCTGACTATTGATTCAATTCTTCATTCTAAAAGAGCTTTACTTGTCTGGTTAACCTTATAATAATTTATTGAGCATAAAGATTGGGGTCAAAGTTTATCAAGCTTGCATTTTAATTTATATCAACCTCATTCATTGTTCCCAAGCCAACAAACATGTGGCTTAAACTGCAATTGAACTTTGGGAGGAAGCATTCTTCTTTTAACTTTGTACAGTATGTTATGTTGTGGGCTCTTGGTGCAGGAAGGGAGACACGAGGCTGAGTACAAGATGACACATGCTTTATTCTTGCTAGAATTGTACTGGAACTTGGGCCGCAACCGGCCGCAATATATAGTCTAGCCCCTAGGCGGCAGCCAATAAGTTTGAACCCACTCTTGCCGCCTGGGGCTAACCAATTGCAGGACCGGAGACGGCTAGTCTGGGTTGCTGGAGAGCCGTTAGCTGCTCCAGCAATGCACATGGTATAACACCACAAGCCCAATACGTAACACAGTATTACAGTTCTCAAGTCAAAATGTGATACACACAGAAACATACCTTGAGGAACCTACATAGCAAAGGAATGCATACAGAAATAATGCAGACAATAAGTATATAGCAGGTGAGAAAAATAGATATAAAAATGTATATGGATTTTCATTTATGTGGCAAGAGACATGAATTTTCACATGGAGTTTTTAAAATCCAAGCAATACCGGTATGTAAAGAAACTTGAAAAACATGCATTTTTATTGAAAGCAAGACAGACAAATGTATCCATTCCTTTTACCAATAACTATAATAATAATGATGATGATAAATGATGATGATGATGATGATGATGATGATGATGATGATGATGATGATGATGATAATGATGATGATGATGGAAGGGACCTTGGAGGTCATCTAATCAAACCCCTTCTCAGGCAGGAAACCCTACACCATTTCAGACAAATGGCTATCCAGTCTCTTCTTAAAAACTTCCAGTGTTGGAGCATTCAGGCACTGGAAGATCAAACCCTGTAGCAGAAAAGCTAATGGCTTTCCTATATTTTAGGAAATCAGATCAAAACCTGCTTCTATTAAGTCCAATGTCTTTTGGATTGTGTCCTGGCTTGAATACTTAGTTCTCATTAAAGTTACATTATGTCTGCCTGTTTATCCACAAAACTAAAAATACTGAAGCGCAACTATCTTGACAATGGCTGCTGCCTTTTCCAGCCATCATTTCTTATAACAAATATTTGGAAATATGTCAATACAATGCCAGAGTCTGCCTCTGCCTTGAATTTTTGGAATAGCTGACACTAGATACACAGCTATCAATGGATCTCTTCCATCTCAACCGCCAGTTCCCTAGAATTTGTTTGCTTGTTTCTGATGGAGAGGCTGTGTGATTTCAGTGCATCATAAAATGCACTGAAAGAGATCATAAGGGGTACATTTCAGAAAACTTATCTGTGGGTGGTATTAGCCACAAGTGTAGGTAGCAAAATCCATAAACCAAGGGACAAGCATGATTCTTTGCTAGCTGATAAGAAGTGCCACTGTAACTGGCTAAGCAAATAACGTGCATTATTTTGAGCAAATATAACCATTCGGGAATGTCCCTGAGTATTTCGTCTTTCTTAAAGTCCTCAACTTACAACAGTTCATTTAGTGACAATGGCACTGAAAAAAGTGACTTGTGACCATTTTTCACAGTTACAACCTTTGTAGTATCCCCATGACCATGTGATCAAAATTCAGATGCTTGGCAACAGGTTCATACTTATGACCATTGCTGTGTTCCAAGGTCATGCGATCCCCCTTTTGCAAGCAAAGTCAATGGGGAAGACAGATTCACTTAACAACCGGGTTACTAACTTAACAACTGTGGCAAGAAAGGTCATAAGATGGGGCAAAACTCACTTAACAAATGTCCCTCTTAACACCAGAAATTTTAGGCTCAATTGTGGCCATAGGTCGAGGACTACCTATAATTTAAATGAATCCAAGGCAAGCCTTTTGATGAGAAGGTAGACCAGCGTCTACTGCATCACCCTCTCCCACAAAGGGGTGTTCACAATAGTTTCCTTGCATTTTAACCAACCAAGAGGTGTAAGGTGACAGAGAATTCTGCCTACTTTACCCCAGGTAATACTGCACAACTCCACCTCTCACGTTCATTGGAATCTTACCATCCAGCTTCCAGCTCATGGTGGATTTGATCCATTTATCCATGACATGACCTACTAGACAATCACAGTTTGCATAAACTGGCTCTTCTGCGTATTTATTGTTGCTGTTGTTGTTAGTTGCAAAGTCAGGTCCAACCCATTGTGACCCCTTGGACAACGTTCCTCCAGGCCTTCCTGTCCTCTACCATCTTCTGGAGTCCATTTAAGCTCATGCCTACTGCTTCAGTGACTCCATCCAGCCACCTCATTCTCTGTCGTCCCCTTCTTCTATTGCCCTCAACCTTTCCCAGCATTAGGCTCTTTTCCAGTGAGTCCTTCCTTCTCTTTAGGTGGCCAAAGTATTTGAGTTTCCACTTCAGGATCTGGCCTTCTAAAGAGCAGTCAGGGTTGATCTCCTCTAGGACTGACCGGTTTGAATGTCTTGCAGTCCAAGGGACTGGCAGGAGTCTTCTCCAACACCATAGTTCAAAGGCCTCGATTCTTTGGCGCTCAGCCTTTCTTGTGGTGCAACTTTCACAGCCATACATTGCAACTGGGAAAACCATGCACTTTTGTTGGCAGGGTAATGTCTCTGCTTTTTAGTCTGCTGTCTAGATTTGCCATAGCTTTTCTCCCCAGGAGCAAGCGTCTTTTAATTTCTTGGCTGCAGTCCCCATCTGCGGTGATATTGGAGCCCAGGAAAATAAAATCTGTCACTACCTCCATTACTTCCCCATCTATTTGCCAGGAATTGAGAGGGCCGGATCTCATGATCTTGGTTTTCTTAATGTTGAGTTGAAGTATTACTTCAAAGGAAAACATGCACTTCTGAAAAGCACCAGGAAAGGAAAGACTGCTCTAGGATATGTGGCTAGGAAGTGCACTATTCAGAAGTGCACTGTACTTCCTTGGAATAATATTCAACACAGTTAATATAATTCTATTACAATTCTATCCTAGACCAAGTCAAGTCCAAAAATGCTAGGAAATTTCTAAAAGCCTTGCATTCTGACAAATCAGCTATCAATAGACCCATGGTCATAAATAATATCTATATACTATGCAAGAGACAATCAACATACCAAAAAAGGAACTAAAAGATCAAAACACCTCAGCACTCCGCAATCAGCACCCAGATGAGCATAGATGAACTCCAAGATAATAATAATAATAAATAAATAAATAAATAAATAATAATAATAATAAATAATAATAATAATAATAATAATAATAATAATAATAATAATAATAATAATAATAATAATAATAAAAGTTGGAAGGGACCTTGGAGGTCGTCTAGTCCAACCCCCTGCTCAGGCACGAAACCTGATACCATTTCAGGCAAATGGCTGTCCAGTCTCTTCTTAAAAACCTCCAGTGTTGGAGCATTCACCACCTCTGGAGGCAGGTTGTTCGACTGGTTAATTGTTCTAACTGTCAGGAAGTTTCTCCTTAGTTCTAGGTTGCTTCTCTCCTTGACTAGTTTCCATCCGTTGCTTCTTGTCCTGCTTCAAGGTGCAAGATCAATATCAGACTATCAATCTATGCTCATACAATGGACCTATAGAAAAAGGCAGAACAACCAGTCAGTTAGTATTTCACAGTGTACTAAGATAGTCTTCTTCAAATTGGTTTACTTGGGCTGTACTGCATAATTTAACCAGCATAGTTCATCCTAGTTGAGGAAATTTATGCTTTGTTCTATATATGTTAAATGTAGTTCAGTCGATAATCCCTGTAGATTTCAAGGAATAATGGTTTATCTAGATAAGAACTAGCAAGGAATTAGAGGTGGTGGGCAGGAACGTGCACATCTGAAAACATATAAACTATAGGTTGAAATTACAAGTGAGACAACATTTTACTTACAGGGAAACCGTACTTACTCTTTTTCTTGAATAAAAAATTATGGAGAAAACATTTCTAAACAATTATTTTTGTTGCCTCTTCTTTTACTGAGACAGTTAATTTAAGGTTCTCCAGTCTCAAAGGAGCTATTGCTCTTCAAATGTGCTGGGTAGCTTTTGGAATGGAAGAACAGAAAATAACACTTCTGCATCTGCTCTCATTCAGCCATATCATTGCTACAAAAAGGGAATTAGTTAAGGATTAAAACGTCTGTTCTGATATTATGAGCTATATGTCATATTTTCTTGCCATTCCTTCTCATTTTCTTAAACAGTCTTATTGGCATACTACTTTGATTTTCTTCTTTTTTCTGCCACATTAAGGTTTATTGCCTTCAATAAGTTTTATTTAGCAATGAGTTTAATGATCGGAATAAGAATATTTCTGCTGAATTAAGAAATGAAGTCCCCCTTCACATATTGACTTTTAAGATTTGTGACCTGTTAATAAGTTAATTGTATAAACAAATGTTAACTTTTTGATAGTAGTTTAAGAGAATCACTTTAAGTTGGTTACATTTTATATACATTTTTAAAGAACATATTGCAAAGATGGTTTGGAACGTTTGAGAGATAGGCATGTCCACATACTGTAAATATTATACATGCATGGAGTTCTATTTATTTTACAGTATTTGCATTTTTTTCAGATGACACTCTTTGAGTATTTTGGTTATGTTCTCATCATAATCGTTTCTAGTGTGGAAAATACTTCTTTTTAAATATATTGGCTAAGTGCTTTCTGTCCTATTGAGTTAATTCTTAGTTCTGAAGTGGCTTCTAAAATGAAAAACTCTTGTTTCTGCTTGTTTCAAGCCATGCTGGCATAGATTAGAATGCCACATTGCAGGCTGTCTCTGGCCACAAACTGGAATTTGATCCTGACTGGCTCAAGATTGACTCAGCCTTTCATCCTTCTGAGGTTGGTAAAATGAGTACCCAGATTGTTGACCCTGTAAATCACTTAGAGAGGGCTCTAAAGCACTATGGAGCAATATATAAGTCTTATTGCAATCAAAAATGTAGAACAGGCCAATGTAATCCATGCCACCCAGCTTTGTGTCCTGAGGAATATTCCTCATGGTTAAGAAAGAATGAAGTTCTTGGCTTAGGTGGAAGATACATGGAATTCTCAGCAACGTTCTACTAATCAGCCCAGAGAATAATGCTGTACATTAAAAGTTTTCCTATTTCTGGGTACATATTTCGGAATGCTCTTAAATTAATTCTCCATTCATAAGTGAAATGAGTAAATCTGCTTTTGTCAGATGCTCTTGTAAAATACAAAAGATGTCCCAGAGATGACCAGTAAGGGAGTTTTCTTGATGTCAGTGTGGGTAGAGAAGAAGAGACCTTCCCATTGTATAATATATATTAGAACCAAGAAGGAACAGTGGTGGTGGAAGTGGCTCTGCAGCCAACACCATCCATACCCAGGTATAGTTGTTGAGCTATTCTGAGTCAAGTACAGCCTGCAGGATCAACAAAACTCATTTTTCATTCTGCAATCTTGCAGGGTACAGCATTGGTTATACATTCCCCAATCTTACCTCCTAATGGAGCTTTTCTTATCTTCCCCAGCTTTTTTCCATTTTTTTTTTGTTCATTTGTATGCTGCCAATATCTCATGGCTCAAAGCTAATTATATTCCTCAGACACTCAAATAAAGCAGTCAAAAGCATAACAGTTTTAACAAAAGTCAAAATAAACAGCAACCATCATTATGGCAGGAATCCAGCATCAGTCAACATCAAAACCACTCATTTAATAGCTTTTCAAAAAAGAGCCCAGAGTTAGTACTGCTCTGTCCTTCAGGAAGATACCACAAAACAATAATGCTTATGGATCTCACTTCAACATTCTTAACAGAGACATGCTGAACAAATCAGTTCTACCTGGAGGAGGTGGTCCTTCAAAAACCTAGGACCCAAGGTATGCAGGGCTTTCTGTTCTAGTCAGAAACCTATTAAGAGCTGTACCTACATAAGTAGGGCTGTAATGGCTGTCAACCAGCAGCACTCAGACAGCTGCATTCTATACAGAGGTCCCCAACCTTTTGGGCACCAGTGGAGAGAGGTTTTTCCATGGACCGGACGCTGTGTGGTTTTGTGTGCTGACTGCATCTCACAGATGGGGCTTTGCTTGTTTGTGCAGCCCAGTACTGGTCCATGGACCAGGGGTTGGGGACCCCTATTCTATACCAACACCATTTGCTGCCACTGGTGGTTTTATCCAATCACTGGTCAATTCTTATAATTTTCTGAAAGGCACCACTTTTTTATTAAGGATATGTCCTTTGAAGCATTAAAACAGCCACCCCTTTTTAAGGCTCAAGAGAAGGCATCATAAGCTGTACATATTTCAAGATTCAAAGAGATTTTCCCTAAATACTTAATGGATCAGAAGTTCGGACCAAAGGTCTGGTGTACTGAATCCAGAATTTTGTGTCACCCAACATGAAATTGGTTGCATCAGTAATAAAGGAAGCAATCGCTTGTTCCCTACAAGTGAAATTATAAGGCAAGGTGCTTTTAGAACCACCAAAATATATAGTTATTGATAGCCCCAGCCCACTTTTTTTTTCTTTTAAAACCATGTAGTTGTTTTGCTTTTTAAACTACATGGTAGTGTAGTCATTTCCTCCATAGTAAATTACACAGAGGAAATGACAAACATGTGTTGATAACTCCAGAAAGTGAGCAAAATTGTATACTACAGATCATGTCACACAATTATTGTATGTAGTGAAGGGTTTAAACCTATTGTAGGTCTTTTTAAAAGAAAAAGCACAATTTCTTGGTAGTACTGATTCCCTCCCCCCCCCCCCTTTGGAGTATGTATTTGTACCAGGTGTAAAAAAAAGGTAAAGGTTCCCCCGCACATGTGTGCTAGTCGTTTCCGACTCTAGGGGCTGGTGCTCATCTCCGTTTCAAAGCCGAAGAGCCAGCGCTTGTCCAAGGACGTCTCCGTGGTCATGTGGCCGGCATGACTAGACGCCAAAGGCGCACGGAACGCTGTTACCTTCCCACCATAGTGGTCCCTATTTTTCTACTTGCATTTTACGTGCTTTCGAATTGCTAGGTTGGCAGAAGCTGGGACGAGTAACAGGAGCTCACTCTGTTACACGGCACTCAGGATTCGACCCACCAAACTGCCGACCTTCCGATCGACAAGCTCAGCGTCCTAACCCACTGAGCTACCGCGTCCCCTGTACCAGGTGTAGATGCATGCTATTATAGGCGTAACTATTGAAAAAGCTGGAAAGGCCAGTTTTTAGGAGTAGCAATCATTATATAATCAAGATAATCCAGACTGTAGTAGCAAGTTAGTGTAAAGAAAAAAACACTACAGTTGCTGCACATATCCAATGTTACTCACAGAAGTGAGAATGAATATCTGCCTTGTATGGATTTAGCTTTCAGAGAAAGGCAGAGCAATGCTTCGGGTTTATAAAGGAAGAAACAAGTTGCCTAGTGTTAGGCTGGGAAATAAATGGAGGTGATGTTCTCATTTATGTCTCTGTGCATTGTAATCAGGGCTAAACATTTGAAAAAAAATTCCCATGATGCTACAGTCATTTCCATATGAATCTTCATTTTTAATGTTCTGATTTCTTGATGAAATTGCTTCATACTCTGTTATAAAAGCCAGGAATGATAAAGTTTTATAGAATTTGAAGTTTTAGGGACATCTTTTGAATGTTGAAGTTTAATTTAGGCTTTATGTCATAAATACGAACCTTTTCAGAAAAGTTGGGTTAACAAAAATAGTAGTTGGGCTAACAAAACATCTCTGAAAAGTTTTCATGCAGCAGGTATATTTTTTTCTTTCTATATTTCACTGTAGTGAATTGCATCTATATAAGTATCTCTATTTAAAGTAGCTTTGTTTCATGATAATCTTGAAATGTCAAAGGAATATATTTGGGAAAGAGTTACACTTACACAATGGACTTACTAGCAGTTATGGAATATGCTTTGTGTGCATCATGACTTTAGGCCAAAGCCTACTGATCAAATTTTCAGGCTTCACACAAATGAAGCATTCTAGATTAGCTAGACTTGACTAAAGGCTTCCAGATATAACTCAGCAAGATTAGAGAAACAATACTGCAAATACAACTACTCTTTGTTCTCTACACCTCTTCCAAATTTTGTCTTTATATCACATGTCAAAATATCTCAGTTCACTCCTGTTCTGTGAAATTTTAAATCAATTAACAGAGGACAAAATTGAAATGAAGTAAAGACTTGCAATATTAGTGAAGCCACTAATATCCTACATTATCTTGGCCATAAAATCCCGAAATATAAATGTCTGGAAGACAACATCTTGAATATAGGCAAACAATTTTGATTACACAATAATTATTGTTAACTTTCTAAGTGTAATCAAAGTGTTTAGTGTTTTAGATAGCTCTAGATTTAGTCATGGAAAACAATGGGATTTCTTAAAGTGTAACATTAAAGTTTTACATTTAGCAATATCTAAGATCCATACTGACATCTTAATTATTGCTAGAATCTCTCTTTCAGTCTTTGCTTCCAAAACGATGCCTGAACATAGCACCAAATTTGAGAAATGCAAGTGAATGATTTCTGATACTTTTTCTATGTCATTTTGAAAGAAAATGGAAAAGAAACATGTAATGTGGGAAATGAAGTTCCATCAAAATAATCCCAAAGCAAGATTGGAAGACTGTGTGAATGGGCAAGTGTTTAAAGGAATGCAAAAAATATCATTCTTTCCATTAATGATCTGATTTTATATTTTGCATGATTTAATGGTTTATCTCTATGGTTTTTTTTTAAAGAAGAAGAAAAGCTGGAAAGAAATTAGAAGCCACAAAAAATAGTGTAGGCTACACCATCATCTCTCTGAAGACAATCCACATCAGTGGGTGATATTGCTCTCCATGTTGGAGATGAAATTGTGTCCTGCAGAAAGCCGTTTCTGCAAACCTCGCTTACTGTGCCACTCATACCATTCATAACAACTAATGCCATAATGTAGTGGAGCATTCTTATCAAATTAGAATGCCTTTCTCCATGAGTGTAACCTGTCCATTTGCCTCAGAAGGAGAGTGGGTTAAAGCAAAATCCACTTCTGCATCTGTGAGGACAAACTGTTACAAATTGCAAAAAGGCAATTTCCTAGAGAGACCAGCAAAGCTGTTACAATGGCTTTCAATCTGCTGTGAGGTCTGTTAATGCTTTTGTTTGTGCTGAACCAGCAGCTTCTACCATACTGTACCATTTTGTAGCCTCTTGGGCACTTTTTTTTTAACATATCTTCCTTTGATTAATTTGTAATAGGAAAAGATAGCAGAGCAATGGGTACTTTCTTTTATTATCATTACTCATTGTTATTATAGATTAAGAAAGCATAGTGTGCAGCTGGATGGTTTTTCTTCAGATTCAGCTAGAAATAACTAGTAAAATAGCTCACTGCCTCTGAAATATGTATCTAGATCTCTGTATGCTAAATACAAAGAAAGATGAGGATCCTGCGAAGTAAAATAAACAAACCAGAAGGTATCAAGGCAGATAATTGACTTCAAAACATGACAGATGGTGCTCCACTGTGCCCCTGGATGATGTCTTGCATAAGAGAATGCTAAATTAAGGAGAATAATGAAATCCATGCTCTGACAACTGTCACCTAGTGCTCAAACACTACTGTGTGAAGTGAGAAAATGACAGAATGAGAAGCGGAATCAGGAATTTAGGCTGCTTTAATAAGCGACAGAGAGATAAGCTTAGCATTCTTTTTTGCATAAGTAAGCAGTATGTGTGTAAATATTCATTTATGTATCTATGAGATTGATAACACCATCTGACTTCACAGCAACTCTGGGCAACATGGAAGACTAAAATTGTACAAACATGATATAATAAAGATAGAAGAAAATGAAGCTTGGACAGATGCATAAAAAGTACAACCATACAAAAGGTAAAGGTAAAGGTTCCCCCGCACATGCGTGCTAGTCGTTTCCAACTCTGGGGGCCGGTGCTCATCTCCGTTTCAAAGCTGAAGAGCCAGCGCTTGTCCGAGGATGTCTCCGTGGTCATGTGGCCAGCATGACTAGACGCCAAAGGCGCACGGAGCGCTGTTACCTTCCCACCATAGTGGTCCCTATTTTTCTACTTGCATTTTTACTTGCTTTTGAACTGCTAGGTTGGCAGAAGCTGGGACGAGTAACAGGCGCTCACTCTGTTACGCGGCACTCAAGATTCGACCCGCCAAACTGCTGACCTTCTGATCGACAAGCTCAGTGTCCTAACCCACTGAGCCACCGCGTCCCATACAAACCATACAAAGTCTAGGGTAAATGTCATGTTTTTGAAGCTTCCTTCAACAAGGGCAGAATAAGATCATTCAAATCTCTGGTTGATGGTCCAGAAGACAGGTGCTGAGTTCAAGAAAGTCCACTTTATGAGTTCTATCAGACAACGCTGCTTGATCAAATGGGATCAGGAGCATGTCAACTCTATTCACATCATACAGGATGAGCAGGCACTACTGGAGAAAGACTCTTCCCTTCCAAGAGATACACACATACATTTCTACCATAATCTTTGCAATATAAACTCTAGATCAGAGGTCCCCAACCTTTTGGGTACCAGGGACCAGTGCCATGGAGAAAGAGGACCAGAAGGGGTGTGGACCAGAGGGGGTGTGGTTTTGAATACTGCCTGCATCCCGAGGATGGAGCTTTGGTTGTTTGTGTGGCCCACTTGCTGGCATGCTGAGGACAGGTGTTGGTCCACAGACCAGGGGTTGGGGACCCCTGCTCTAGATGAACAGTGTTTATCGTTGTTAGTTCTAAAAGCAAGATCATGTGGTTATGGAATGGTTAGTTTGGGAGAAAAACAGAACTCAGAGTGAAACTGTTATGAATGAAGGTGAATATATGTGTCCCAGGATAATGTTGCAGGATCCGATCTGGGTCTGTCACCAGGAACAGAGGTGTTTGTCTTCTGAGCTTTCCTACTCATGCTGGAGCCCATCCTCAGGGAACTTCTCTCTAGCGCAGTGTGTGCTTTGGACTATTCTGTGTGTGAAATTTATATGGTGCCTGTTGTGTGTGACTTTTCAGTTGTTGATTGGATGTTGATGACTGCCTCTTAAGTCGTTGGCTGTTGCTTCCTTGTGCATTCCTTCCTTATGCCTTTCTTATGCATAAGGAAACAACAGCCAATGACTTAAGAGCCAGCCATCAACATCCCAATCAACAACTGAAAAGTCACACACAACAGGCACCATATAAATACCACATGCAGAATAGCTGGATAGACAAATAGTGTTCATAAACGGCTCATAGAGACACCTCCCTAATTCACAAAAGCATAAATAGCAGGAGCTGCACTGTAATCAGACTTGTAAGCTTCTATTGTTATTACTCAAAAAAGTAGTTTTACTTTCCTATGGAATTTATTTCTTACACTAGTGGGGTTAACGAATTATGATAAACAGCTGTTTCCATTTTAATACACTGGTTTGAGATCAGTTAAGCAAATTCCTACCTTAACTGAAATCTAACCCATACATTGGCATTTCTGATTGCCCAAAATTGCTTTGTGAGGCAGCACTGTTTAACTTGGCAAAATTCCCTTAATTCTCTTAGCAGCTGTATTGAGTGTTTAGTGAATAGTCCATGCAAAGTTATCTGTGACTGGAAAAGCAGGCACTGGACAAAAAAGAAATGTTTTTTATAGTCCCCAGTAGGATGGTAAGAGATAGCCAGTCATTTAGTTGCACCAAGAGATATTTATGCCCTCCTTTCATTCAAACTTTGCTTGACTTTCCCAATGGCTATTGTCTTATTCCCCATCACTGAATTCTGCTGACTTTTACCAACTTTTTCTCTGGGTGGCCAATCTCATTATACTACCATATTGATTCTGCATGCTCTCCCTTGACAAAGTGATGCTGATGTTAAAGAAAGAAGTAGTGAAAGTAAACAAAGCCAACAAAACAATAAAGGAAATTGGCTTAGATACATAGTGCTGCTCATATTATTAGTCATTCTAGAATTAATCTCTGGATAAAGTGCTTCCATTTTCAGCCTTTGAGCAAGGTTAAAAATCAGGAATCTGGCACCATCTTTTCTGCCTAACAAATTTTATTAAAAGGTATAAACTTTTATGAATTAATGCCTTTTAATAACATTTGTCAGTCAGAAAAGGTACTATGGTGGCTTTTTGCCGCTGTAGACTAACATAATTTTCCTGTATAAGGAAACCTAGAATCACTACCAGCCTGCTTCATTCAATGTACAAGTTGATCTACATGTTCTATAAAGAATGCACAAAGCAATCCTTTCTACCCTCTCCATATTCTCTCAAAAAAGCATTCTTCCTCAAGCTGTCAACGCCTTTGCAAACAAACAGGAAATCAGAGTTGCTATTTGCTGCAAATGACAAATGCAGTAATACAGAGGACACATGAAAGAGAAATATAATCTTTTGATTCATAGCTGGTTAACAATAGCAATAGCTCTTAGATATATATACCACTCCATAGTGCTTTACAGCAGTCTCTGGGCAATTTACAAATGTCAGCATATTGCCCCAACAATCTAAGTTCTACTGAACTTGGAAGGATGGAAATCTGAGTCAACATTGCGCCGATCAAGATTGAACTCCTGACCGTAGGCAGAGTTAGCCTGTAATACTGCTTTCTAATCACTGCACCACCATGGCTCTTAGTTTAGACCATTATTGGAAAATGGGTGGCTATATAAATGTGTTAAATAAAATAATAAAATAAAATACAGAGCATTTGTTCTGGAAACTCCAAATGACTACTTTGTTACTATAGGGCAAGGATGTCAAACTGCTGGCCTGCGGGCCGGACGTGTCATGTGGAAGCCTCGCCCACCCCATTTCCGGCAATGGCAAAACCATCACAATATGTTGTGTGACGTCACATGACATCGCAAGTTTGACATGTCTGATGTAGGGCAACCCACTCCAACCTGGAAGCCTTTCACAAGGCATGGCACACTGAGAGAGGCATGGCAACACTAAACACATTTCTGAAATAATAAGGACAATGACTGAAGCAAAGCTCAAAGAATTGACAAGTAGACTGGTTCTCCAGATAAGGAGAAGATGGGGAGATTGCACACATGTGCTTGGACAACTGTTCCTTATAAGGAGACTACAAGACAGCAATCACTTGTGAATTTTAGTGCTAGGAGGGGATAAGCCATCATGCTTGTAGTAATGGCAGACTCTTTTAAGGGATGCTGAGTTTGTTAGCCTCACTGTCTAATCACATTTGGAAACTGCTTGCTTAATTACTCTAAGGCTACCAGAGATGTTCAAAATGACATAGGAGAAGACATCTGGTGAGTTCATTTTCCTTTCTGGACAAAAGAAAAATAATCATAAGTTTAAGAACTTAAAGAATATGAAATAAACAGCAAAAGGCCAATTAAGATTTTCACCTAAGAAAATTATAAACTACTTAAGGGTTCAGGCATGTTTGAAGTATTGAGATTTTTACCTTAAGATTTTGGAAATAATTAAATAACTTAAATAGCTTTTCACGGGAACCAAATTGTTTTGTCTTAAGTCATAAAAAAGACTGTATGATTTCAGAAACTGGACACTAAAGAGGACTAATTCCATGCAGAAAAGAGAGGGGGTGGAGTGTAAACTTGTCTTTCTTTTTCAATTAGTATAGGGATTTACAGAATGGAATAAAATGCTATAACATTTGAAACAGTTAAGCAGATTCTCAGAGTGGAGCCAGAAATTAGATGTTTGCTTCCATGGATAGACTATGTGCAAAAGATGCTGATGAAGAAGTAATAGATGTGAAACAAATTTTATCTGTTTCAGAAATAGTAGAACCAGAAATAAGGTAAAGGTAAAGTTTCCCCCACACATGCGTGCTAGTTGTTTCCAACTCTAGGGGCCAGTGCTCATCTCCGTTTCAAAGCCGAAGAGGCAGCGCTTGTCCGAGGATGTCTCCGTGCTCATGTGGCCGGCATGACTAGACATCAAAGGCGCACGGAACGCTGTTACCTTTCTACCGTAGTGGTCCCTATTTTTCTACTTGCATTTTTACGTGCTTTCGAACTGCTAGGTTGGCAGAAGCTGGGACGAATAACAGGCGCTCACTCTGTTACACGGCGCTAGGGATTCGACCCGCCAAACTGCCAACCTTCTGATCGACAAGCTCAGCATCCTAACCCACTGAGCCACCGCGTCCCTTAGAACCAGAAATACTAGATAACAAAAAAAGTGTGGATTACCAGACAGAAAAGGCAACTAAAGTGAAAATGCAAATGACAAGCCAAGAGGATGAACTTGATAAGCACTTTCTAATAAATATATAAAAGAAGATAGTTGAAGCTTTTAAAATCAAAGTGGAATTGCAAATGATTAAAAAAAATGAGCATGATAATGATTTTTTACTGGCTTTACAAAGGAGATGTGCTAAAGCCTCAAAGAACCACTTAGATTGGGAAAAAGGAAAATTGAAGAGAGACGAAATCCTACAACAACATCTGAATGAATTAAAGATCAAGACTGTCAGAAGTAAAAGGAAGAAATATAAAAAATTAGTTTGTTTGACCAAGGTTAAAATAAGACATGTTTCTATAAATCTCTGGTAAACTTTTGTGGACTTCTTTCTGACACCAAGATTGAAAAGCTGATGATTTATGGATTTACATATAGATAAAAGATGGGTTATGACAAAAAGAGATATTTGTAACTTTAGAAGGGGTGAAGAATTATCAAATTTGTTTAAGCATAAACACATTTGATAAGTCTTCACCCCTTCTAAAGATACAGATATGTTGAAAAGAAAGCCCTGACAGCATACTTAACATTCCTGATGGGGAAGAAATTCTTTTTAATTTGTATTTCATTTTATCAGTGATCAGAAGTCACTTCTTTATATATATTTTTAATTATTTTTTTTTTTACTTTTTACCTTCTTTTTCCTTCTTTGCACTTTTACTCTTTCTCTTAGTTTGGTTTGTATTTGCTTTGACTATGTTAATAAAAAGTTTTTTTAAAAAATTATGCAACAACATAATCACAACATGTATGTGAACTTCAATTCCCAGGATGAATGAGAAAGGGGCAATAAAATAACATTTTTCTAGATTTGACCATACACAGCCATGATGCTTCTTCCAGACAGACATTCTGGAACCAAAATATAATTAATCATCATTAAAGCTATATGGTGATGCTGGTAGTTTCTGTCCCTCTAGAACTCATTAAGATATCAGCAGGGATTTTGAGACTACAGCCACTGAATGTATTTTTCTTTGTCTGCAAGGCTATACTTTAGCATAATTTTTCTTTGTTTCTGCTATGAACACCACTTGCCTTGCATCACCAGAAGACACTTCTAGCACTTGTGCTATGGGTTTTGGTTTTTTGTTTTTGTTTTTTTGAGGGAGGGGGAGAGAATAAATAACAGCAGCTGTGTTAAGCAAAAATATCCTTCCCAAGAGAATAAAATCAGTCTTAGTGAAGAGTAGAATAGATGAAATAGAAGTTTACATTTAGGATTGTGCTACTTAAAATCTATAGGTAGAAAACTGTAGAGTTTAAAGAGAAGACTAGCATTTTTACATCATGTGTATATGAAATTAGAACATGCATAAATTTGTCAATATGCAAAAAAACCCAACACTGTTTTTATCCACTTGTAAACTAAGTAGCTTTGTAAAGTTATTTGGCAGAAAATATAGTTTCCTCTTATAATCAGCACCATAGCTGACAATGTTTTCTTAATTCTATCGATTTCTTCCCATTATATTCTCCTTTGTGGTTTGAAAAGAATGCCCAGACAGCATACTTAACATTACTGGTGAGGAAGAAATACTTTCAATTTGCATTTTATTTATTTCTTTATAAACTTACTCAAATTATACTTTTTAAGATTATAAATGAACCAGAAATAGATGCATATGTAATATATGCAGTGCTTTTTTTTGTCTTAGAATGCACCAGAACGGAGTTCCGGCACCTTTTTTCAACAGATTTTCCAAGTTTTAAAAGTAATTTTTGAAAATTTGATGTTTGGTCCATATGGACTTGAATTCCCCTGTCAAGTGTAGCAATCGGCGGCAAAATCATTAAACTGGTGCATGCAAGCTGCTTGTGTGTCGAGTCCAATGCATGCATACTTTGTCCACGCTGGTTGTAATAGCGCTACTCGGCTTGTGGCACTGCTCAGCATTTGATTGGTCGTGTGGTCACACACTGAGTGCTTACTGCGGGTGGCGACCATTATGTTTCATTACACAACTGGCATGTGTGGGTGGGTGTACAGTGACTGACTACATGCAAAAGTAAATAATTTTTTTATTTTAAAAAAATCATTGGTGAATTGAAAATCTTTCCTTAATTTTTACCGTAAAATATACTATCAACATTTGCCTTAAATACAATAAATAAACTTATGTTGAGAACTGAATATATAATTTTTTTAATAAAAGATTAACAAGATTCGAGTTCCAGCAGCTTTTTCTTACAAAAAAAAGCACTGAATATATGAGTTCATAAACATTTGTATATTGGGGAAAGGAGAGGAAGGAACTTTAAATGTGACATAGGTGGCAAAAAAAAGACTGTCATAGACAGAAAATTATGTCAGAAGTAAAATAGGTGGAGGAAAACATATACGTGGCTTACTCTTGCTTAGGAGTGGAGGTGGAAGTAGTAAACCCCCTCTGAGATCTGTACTCTGCCATAGCAACACTTAAACTAAAAGTAAACTATTGGACATCAGACAGATTTCTTAACAGTTCAAGAGTTCTTGTATTATAGTTGTTGTATCCAGTGATCTCCCAGCATTATAACATTTACATTGTGTGATTCTACTAGCTTGGTCTGATCCTGCTTCCTTTTTAGGATCACCATCTGCTCCGCCTGTCAAAGAAAATCTTAGACTGTTGACACATTCTGATTAATTTCCCCCCCCCCCCTCTTTGCTGAAGAAGGCTGTATTGCAAAGAAGAAAGGCTGCCCATTATAAGAGAAGACAAAAACTTACAAAGAAGATACATTTCTAATCATATATCAGTCAAGAGCCCTGGTGGCGCAGTGGTTAGAATGCAGTATTACAAGCAAAACTCTGCCTACCACCTGGAGTTTGATCCTGACAGGCTCAAGGATGACTCAGCCTTCCATCCTTCCGAAGTTATTGTAAAATGATTATTGAGGGCAATATGCTGACATTGTAAACTGCCCAGAAAATGTTATGAAGCACTATGGAGCAGTATATAAGCCTAAGTGCTATTGTTATATACATTGTATGCACTGAATAGCTATGCATGAAACATCATATTTCATGCCATAAAGATTCAGAAATAATGTTCTTGTTAAATCACTTATTTTAAAACACATGGACAGAATCAGTGTGATATGTGTATATTTCATTATAATCCTTAAGAAACTATTGAATTTTTTTAATTTCATTTTTTAGCCAGAATTCTTCTCTTAAATTATCAGTTTTTATATGCGTATTTAATTGATTGATATGAAAAACTATTTTTTTCCAGCAACTGTTTTTCTTCCTTTACTCATTCTGCTTATTTCCATTACACGGGGCAGTATTCAAAAGTATACTAAACAGCATGTTCCAGTTGTTGCTTGCCTATAGTTTCTGTCAAAGAAGAAATAACAGAAGTCTAAAAAGCTTTTGATTTAAGAAAATTATATGGTCATTTGGCTTATCGTTATTTATGGTGACTGGAAGAATTTCTTCCATCCTCACACAGAGGTGCCAGAAACTTAATTGGGGATTTTTTTGCATGGAAAATATATTTATCTACCATTGTGCTTATAGATTCAGAGATATTTTATGGAACTTTTAATGGTGCATATTTTTAAGTCCTAGGAAAACATCCTTAGTTTTATCCTTGGATTTAATGCTTAATTTGGCCTCAAAATGTTCCTTTCCCAAACTTTTTTAAAAAATGAAATCACAAAATGCCTTCGTTCACTGAATCCATCCATCCATTCATTCATCCATCTCAGCTCATTATAACATCCATAAACAGCCTCAAACATATATTTGCATTTTTGGGCTATCCTATTAGGGATTGATGGAATTTGGAAAGGTCTGCCATCATCTAGTCCAGAGGTGGGTAACTATGGTCCCTTTACGTCCTATGGACTTCAACTCCCAGAATTCCTGAGCTAGCAGGAATTCTGGGAGTTGAAGTCTACAGGACGTAAAAGGATCATAGTTGCCCATCCCTGATTTAATTCAATTCCTGCTCAGTGCAAACAGTCCAGAATTAGAACATCTCCAATAATTGGCTGATTGTATGTTCTGTCCTGTTCTGTCCTGCCCTGCCCTGTTACAATAATTTCTATGCCACTTAATTCACTGGACCTAAAGACACTCCTCAAGAAACTTAACAGAGTTCTCAGCATTTATAATCATATGTAGAGCCTACCTATGGACTACATTGATAAAATAGCTATTCTGTTCTTACTTGCCTTTTCCCAAAAGGCTTTAATGAGAATTCTAAACAAGGTTACCGTGGGTCAATTCAGCCTTTGGATTTCCTCTCTTGTGTGATATTCAACTGCCATGTCAAAATAGAATAAACAGAACAACATTTCGTCTTTCAAATTCAGAAATCTGATTGTATATAAAATGTAGAAACTGCACTGCAGTGTAATATAAAAATCTCCTTAGATGTTTTTAATGTAAACATTAAAAAATATGTATACTATTTCAGTTTCAAGGTAAAGTGCAATTGTTTTCGAGATGACATGACAAATAGATTGCACTGTAACTTTTGGAGTATAGTTTATCCAACTTTCATATTGAAATCCAGATCTGTGGACTTGATCGCCCAGAATAATCAGCAATTAACTTGCTGGATAGTGTATGCTGGGAGTTGAACTCTACATATGTACTCTTCTGGATGGTACCCAGGCTGGGGAAGATTGGTTCAAAATTTCTCACTCTTCTAATACTATTGGAAGCATCTTTTTATCACTACAAACTATTTAATGATTGAAGTCAGTAATACTCATATTTTCTGGATCAGAGTTCAAGAAGATCTACATGTGATATTTTATTTGGAATTGACCTGGATGCAGGTCAATTTCTTTCTTGTAAAAGAAAAAGGTGCCGGAACTCACACATGTCATAGAACCCGCCTTGCCTACCCTACAAGGTTCCATCCAAAAAAGGTGCCGGAACTCCGTTCTGAGCGTTCTATGAGAAAAAAAGCCCTGCCTGGATGTAATCTAATATTTTTAGGGGGGAGGAAGTACTATGACTAAATTAGGAAGGAGGAAACTAAAGTCTACAAAGAAAATGAATAGTGTCTAGTAGTACATATAGAAAGAAGAGCAAGTGGCTTCAGAAATGCTGGGTGTGCATGGATAGAAACAGACAAAAATCTCACAAATAAATATTTTATTTATTTATTTATTTTATTTATTTTTATTTGATTTATATACCGCCCTTCTCCTTGGTAGGGACTCAGGGCGGTTCACAGGGCATATATAAAAAAGACAATACAAAAATTAAAAAAGATTAAACCCATGCCCAATTAAAACAATAATACAAATTTAAAAAACAATTAAAAACCCATAATCCCCCATCAGGCCAGACCAGCTATTTCAAACAGGTGGGTCTTCAGGCCCCGACGGAAAGTTCGGAGGTCTGATGCCATCCGGAGTTCCACCGGCAGTTGGTTCCATAATGCCGGAGCGCCCACAGAGAAGGCCCTCCCCCTGGGGGCCACCAATCGGCATTCCCTGACTGGCGGCACCCTGAGGAGGCCCTCTCTGTGGGAACGCACAGGGCGGAGGGGAGTCGATGCCGGCAGCAGGTGGTCCCTGAGGTATCCCGGACCCATGCCATGTAGGGACTTAAAGATCGTAACCAACACCTTGAACCTCACCCGAAAGACAACTGGTAACCAATGCAGCTCGCGGAGCAAAGGTGTAACATGGGAGTACCGGGAAACTCCCAAGACAACTCTCGCGGCCGCATTCTGTACCAGTTGGAGCCTCCGAGTGGTCTTCAAGGGAAGCCCCATGTAGAGAGCATTACAGTAGTCAAGGCGAGAGGTCACGAGCGCATGAGTGACCGTACACAGGGCATCCCGGTTCAGATAGGGCCGCAACTGGCGCACCAGGCGAACCTGGGCGAAAGCCCCCCTAGTCACGGCCACTATATGATCTTCCAGGGTAAGCCGTGAATCTAGGAGGACTCCCAAGTTGCGAGCCCTATCCACGGGGGGTAAGAGCTCACCCCCCATAGAAAGAGATGGAACATTTTGAATGTCCCGGGATGCCGGAATGCACAGCCACTCAGTCTTGTCAGGGTTGAGTTGAAGTCTGTTCCTCCCCATCCAGACCCGAACCGCCTCCAGGCAACGGGACATCACGGCGAGGGCATCACTGGGGTGGTTTGGGGTCGAAAAGAAAAGTTGGGTATCATCGGCATACTGATGATACCCAACTCCAAAACCACGAATGATCTCACCCAGCGGTTTCATATAGATGTTGAACAGGAGAGGCGAGAGAACCGACCCCTGAGGAACTCCACAAACGAGAGACCTAGGGGCCGATCTCTGCCCCCCTGCCAACACCGACTGCGAGCGTCCCAGGAGATAGGAGGAGAACCACTGAAAAACTGTGCCTCCCACTCCCAATCCCCTGAGACGCCGCAGCAAGATACCATGGTCGATGGTATCGAAAGCCGCTGAGAGGTCTAATAGGACTAGGACAGAGGAATATCCCCTATCCCGCGCCCTCCAGAGATCATTCACCAGAGCGACCAATGCCGTCTCCGTGCTGTACCCAGGCCTGAAACCCGATTGGTAGGGGTCCAGATAATCCGCTTCATCCAGGACTAGAGGGAGCTGATGCGCCACCACACTCTCAACAACCTTCGCAAGAAAGCGAAGGTTGGAGACTGGACGAAAGTTGTTCAAAACAGCTGGGTCCAGGGCAGGCTTCTTGAGGAGAGGTCTCACCACCGCCTCCTTCAAGACGGTGGGGAAATAACCCTCACTCAAAGAAGCAGATATAACCGCCTGGAGCCAGCCTCGTGTCCTCTCCCTAGCTGCATAAACCAGCCAGGAAGGGCACGGGTCCAACAAACATGTGGAGGAGCTCAGCCTCCCCATAATCCTGTCCACTTCATCAGGGGTCACAGAATCAAACTCTTCCCAGATAACATTGACAAGACCGCCCGTGTCCTGATCGCCTGACTCTGCCCAGCTGGAGTCCAAACCGGTCCGAATCCGAGCGATTTTATCCGACAGATGTTGACTAAATTCCTCGGCACGACCCTGCAAGGGATCCTCCCTCACCTCCTGATTAAGAAGTGAGCGAGTCACCCTAAACAAGGCGGCCGGGCGATTATCTGCGGACGCGATGAGGGTGGAGAAGTAATTACACCTCGCCACCCTCATCGCTGCGAGATAAGACCTAATATAGGTTCTTAACCGCAAACGGTCGGGTTCGGATCGGCTAGACCTCCAGCAGCTCTCTAGGCCCCGTTTCCGACGCTTCATCTCCCGGAGCTCCGCGGAAAACCATGGAGCTCGCTGGGATCTGCGCCGGGTCAGGGGCCGCAAGGGTACAACCCGGTCAAGTGCCTCAGTGGCTGCCCTTTCCCAGGCTTCCACTAAGGCATCAGCCGAGCTGTGAGCAGTGGAGGCAGGTGGGGACCCCAGCGCCGCTTGGAATCTATCAGGATCCATTAAGCGTCTGGGGCGGTACCATCTAATTGGCTCCGTACCCCCATGGCGGGGGGTGGCAAAACGGAAGACCAGCCGCAGGAGATGATGATCGGTCCATGACAGGGGCATAATAAATGGAGAGCCCCCACCAAGATCATCCAACCACCGTCTAGATAAAAAAATCAGGTCAAGGGTGTGGCCTCCCTCATGAGTTGGCTCTGAAATTACTTGCGTCAGGTCCATGGCCGCCATGGAAGCCATGAACTCCCGAGCTAGCTCAGATGAACCTCCCAGGGATGGTAGATTGAAGTCTCCCAAAACTATAAGTTTGGGAAACTCAACCACCAAACCCGAGAGGATATCGAGCAGCTCGGGCAGGGCTGCCGCTATGCGACTAGGCGAAATGTACACCAGCAGCAAGCCCAACTGCGCCCCAGGACCAAATCTCATAAAGAGAGACTCACACCCGACTATCTGAGGAACGGTGGTCTCCCGCGGACATAAGGTCTCCCTAATGGTAACCGCCACTCCCCCACCCCTACCTTGAGCTCGTGGCCGGTGTAGCACCCGGAAGCCTGGTGGGCAGAGGTCAACCAAAGGGACCCCACCCTCTGGGCCCAACCAAGTCTCCGTGATGCAAGCCAGGTCCGCATGCTCACCCTCAACTAAATCCCTAACGAGGGGAGCTTTATTAACCACGGACCTGGCATTCAGGTACACCAGCCGGAGCTCAGGAGGCTGCACATCCTCGCTCCCGGCACCTCTGGGAAGAACCAGAGGGTCGGAGCGCCTCACCGCTTGTAGACAGCGGAGACGGCCCTCCCGGTAACGATATGGCCCCCTGTCTATCCGCCTGCTGCCTTTCCCCGTCGTGGGAATTGGTAATCCCACGACCCGCTCATGAGCCCCAGATGTAACCACAACCCGCTCCCCCCGAACGCCGTCAGACCCAGGCCTGGCCTGCAACACAGTTGTTTGGCTACCCCCCACAGCCAGACAACCACTACGCCGCACCCCCCTCCCCAACCCCCTAAAAAATTTGACTAAAAAATTAACCAGGGGCCTCTTATTAAATTTATATCGAGAACCCCTGGCCTTACCCGGCCATCTCTCAGGGTCCCAACAATTGGGCCCCTCATCGAGACTAGGGATAGAAAAGAAGGCGGGACGTACCCAGGAGAGGGGGGCACCCCTGAGGGCGAGTAAGTCCGTATCGGAATATCGATGCATACAGTCAGCATGTCCAGAGAGGGCAGTCCAATGATTAAAACCAACAGGAGGATCGAAGGAAAGGAGTGGGACATTTGGGCCATCCACCAACCAACTGCCACTTGGTTGGATGCTCCCAGGGGCACACCACAACCCGTCCTCTCACAACGGGGCGCGAGTCTGCCCCCGGGGATGGTCCAAAATGCCCACCCTGGGTGGGGCAGCACCCACAGAGCTCCCACCTCTATGGGGCTGCCGATGTAAAACAGGCCACTCTCCCACTGTGGCCTGTGCCCAGGTCCGTCCCAGTCCAAAGGGGAAAGAAGGAGGCAGATGGAAAGTTAATAAATAAGTTAATAAATAAGTTAATGAATAAGTTGGCAGTCCGCTATATCGCCACCGTTGCCGAAGATATCGTTGCTGCCGGTAAAACAGGCCAATGGGCCTCGAAGACGCCACCATCGCCATCACCGTCGCCGCCATCACCTCAAGCAGCCGGAACCCAATGAATCGCCGTCGCCATGGTCGTCCTCTCCACCGCCCAGAGCAGCCCGAGGACGCCGTCGCCATAACCACCTCCATCGCCGGCAGTAGCTCAGAACCAGCACAAAGGGCAGCCTTATCGATAAAGTAACAAGCGGCCGTCTTCTCCGCCGCCAAACGGCCCGAAGACGCCGCAGCCGCCAACGAAACAGCACAGGCAGGTCCAACAACAAAGTGTCTCCGCCGCCGCTGCCGCCATTGCCGCTGCTGCCGCTGCCGCCGCCGCCAGAATAGTCTGCAGGCATCTCGCACAGGCTCTCCTCCCCTCTCACGGAAGCGCCGATCAGCTGGGGCTCTGAGGATGCCGAAAGCTCCAGGGACGCCGAGAACACCGCCGAAAACGGCCGAAAATCGTCCAAAACAGCAGCGCCGACCCGACAGCCCATGGCAGCCCAAAACAGATGGGAACACCCCCGCTGCCGACCGCAGCCTCCTAGGAGAGGTCCGGAGACACCAGGGCAGCAGAAACCGGCAGGCCGAAGAAGCCGAACCCAGCAACACCGCGGGAGACAAACAGGCGAGGGAAAGGCGACACGCAGATGGAACAGGCAAACAGCAAAACTGCCTCCTTATTTGCCTCATAATTCAGCTTCGTGGATTAACAATCCACATCCCCTACCCAGCGGGCCCAAAAAGACCCCTGAGGGACTCCAAAGGGACGCCCAACAGCCGGAGCTCACGGAGCTCAGCCCGACACGTCCGCCATCTTCAAAAGCCGGAAATATTCATGGAGCTTCTCTGATACTGCCTAACCTTTGCAGCATTTGAGGTTAACTAGTGATGAGATAGTTGAGTCTTTGAGAAACAATGGAACATTTCCTTTTTGTTGAAGGATAACATAAATAGTTAAACCAAGTCAATGAGACAAGAATTTGACTATTTTTCATCCTAAAGCTATTTGACTGGAAGCATCTAATAAGGGAGTGGGGTGGGGGAAGACCCATAAAAGTGATGAGTTGCGTTCTGCAGTGCTTCAGGGAATTATAATAGCTTGCATTTACATAGTTGTCTTTTATGCTTGCTATGAAAATGTGCCACAAGTTTCTTCCCTGAGCAGTTGCTGTTCATTTTAAAGCCATTACAGCCTCATCATGTACACCAGATATTATTAACAATTGTTATGAGCTACTATCTGAGGCATTGTATGATTACAGTAGACTAAGGCCTGCTTTGAATGAAATTTTAAAAATTAGCTGCGTGTTCTACTAAGCCAGCTTTCTTACATGCAAAAAGAATAAGAAAGTTAAGGTCTCATTTAGTCAATCATTTTGGGTGATAAATATGCTATGGTTTTGGATTTTGGGTCCATGTTGACATGATCATAACTTAGTCTCCAGAATGTTTCTGAACATATTAAAATATGAAAGACCATACCAGGCATTCCCTAATTTTTAAAGATACCATACATAACACTGAAAATTTGCGGGATACCAAAAAGCCTGGACAAATCCATTTATTGTGCAGTAAGGGATTGGCATCTGCTTGGATTGGCCGGAATTGGACTAACCAAGGGATCAGTCTTTACTGATTCTGTAATTGCAGGAGGAGTTAGGGTTAGCATACATAATCAAAACAAAGTTCTAAGAGCCAACATGGAAGCCTAAATATTAGGATAGAAAAGTCCACTTGGTTTATAGAGTTATTGTTATTATTGTTATATTCACAAAAATGTGAAATCACAGTGGCCAGTTCTTTAGCTGGTGTTGGTTTTCATATACATCAAGGTCTTCCTAAAAACCTATAATATGTCAGCATAGTGTATGTGCAGATCCAAATAGTGTTGCCCTTTGTAAATGGCAAATGGTAATTTTGTCAATGTGCAGGTTTATAAGTGCTGTCCAAGATTTTTTTATATTACAACCCAATGTGCCGATATCCACTGGAATCACCCTGCCAGCTTATGACATCACCTTTCAACTTCAGTTTGTTTTTTGTGATCTTCCCAGTCCTTTGGTATCCTTTGATATTGCCTCATGCATTATCCACACTTTCTTTTTTTAGGCTACAGTTAAATCTAGTGTGTTGTGAGCCAAAGCTATATCAGTTTGTATTCAAATCCAACAAGTTAATGGGCATGTCTGACTGTTTTTTCAACTATATGTTCTCATCAATTTTTCATTACTGACATATTGGTCACCCAGTCACCCAGATGTTTAGAGTGTATTTGGCATTTTATTCACCTATTGAGTCCTTCCCAAGGACTTGGGATAGGCAGATGGCTGATGTTTGAAGATGTTAAATGTATAGCAAAATATAAGTGTTACAAGTAAAACTAGCTTTTGCAATTGACTGATGGTTATTTTGTCAATGCCTATGTTGTTCAAGTGGTGCTCCAGTTGTTTTGAGATTACACCCAAGGCATCTATTTCTATTGGTACTATCTTTGCTTTCTTTTGATACATTATTATTGTGGTTGGTTGCACAGTCAGCCAGATGTTTGTATTATTATTCCAGAAGAGTGTTTGTAAAGTCAATGAAACCATTCCAATATTATTTTAGATACAAGAATAAATTCACATCCAAGCTCTTAGAATACATTGAAAATTCAGTTAAGTTTAGCTCAATGCAGTGAAATGAATAACTTGCAATATCTATATTTAATCTCCAATAAACCAGCCAAATTACTGAGTGAGCCTAACTATCTTTAGAACATTTTAGGCCATTAGGAATTGGATTGAAAATAACACTACCAAAATTTTAATTCAAGCCTTTATACAAATCTGTGGTTCATAGGCAACTGAAATATTGTAAATGGGTAATGATATCATATTTGAATGCGGGTATAACAGATATAAAAGAAAGTTCAGAAAAGTGTAACCAGAATGATCAGTGGACTCAGAAACCTGCCTTACAAATAAGAAGCTTTGGGACTATAATTTAAGAAAAAGTAACAGGAGGGCTAATTGATGTATATAAAATCAAGCTTGGAATGGAGAAAATGGATAGGGATTTATATCCCCCTTCTTTCTAGAACATGGTTCATATAAAGAAAATTACTGGAAGATTACAGGAAAAGGATATTTAAAAGAGACAGCATACAGTTAACACATCATTCAATTAATTAATTATATTTATATGCTTTCCAGCTTCCAGCAACTCCTAGTATAATGATAGTGATGATGACTTCTATGATTGAATCAATTAATGAGACACAGATCTATAAAAAGTTATTAATCTTGAAACTGTTAGGGGCAGTTAACCTCCGATTACTAGTTGTAGGGGAAGAATGGCTGGAGAGTCTATAACTTGCTTGAAGGCATCCTTAGGGTTATCTGTTTACAGTATCTAATCTGAGAAACAATTGTGAACTATGGGCCTTGATCTATCCCACAAGTCTGTTATTATGTACTTTGTTATAACTTAGTGGTAACAAAAATTATTTGTAGGTAGGAGTGTCTATGAAGAGAAGTGTCAATAGCATCAAGAAATCAGATGGGAGCGACCAATTGAAGCCCCACTCCTTTTTAATGTGCGTCATGTACAAGTAAAAAGTATCACACAATATAATTTTGATACTGTTGAAATACCTGTATATCCTTCTGTTTGCCTGCATAAGAAATACATACTGTATAAGGGTAGCTGTTCATCAAGATAAACCATCACTGGTTCTATTTGATTTCCTTTATGATTGGCCCTACCACTCTAGACATTCATTGCCCAATGTCCAATGACCTTTTCTGAACAAGATTTTAGAAGGGACCGTGCAATCTTTTCTCATGTCTTTTCTGTTATAGTCCCTACCCTATGGAGTCCCTCCTCCCTCTCCTATTTGACTTCTTAACAAGTACAAAAGGAGCTTCACAAGAATTAACAGATTATAAGGCATCAGAAAATCTTCATCTAATAATAGGGTAAAGTTTCACTCCTGTTCATATTGTCCAGTGGGTGTTCATAACAGGGTTTTGTTTTTTGTTTTTCTTTTCACAGTGCTTATACAGAGCCTTACAAGGTGTGCCCCATCTCCGTAATTCCTATTGAAGATGTCACATCTGACGAGGAACAGAAAAGTTCAGAAGATGAAGACAGCAATCAAGGAGATTCCAATCTCATCCAGAAGGTAAAAAAAATACATTTTTTTCTTTTGGAACACATTTTGTGACAATAAAGTACTATAAACCCTAGGAAATTGTTAGGATATTTACTAGATTTTTCTGGTGGGGTGACTCAACCAGTTCTCTAGTATGCCGTGCTTCTCAGTTACTGATGGGTTCAGGAGTGGTTTTAGTGGAAGAGTGCAGTCAGAAACATGACATTTTAGAACAGAGAAGAGAGAATCATAGTGCTGGAAGGGGCCTCAGCATCTTCTAGTCCAACTCAAGGCAGGAGACCTTCCATATAAGACAGCACACCCTATTGAGGTCTCAATTCAGTTAAAGTAATTCAGTCTGTGAAAGTGCTGATAGAAACTGGCAAAATGGGTTGCTATTCTCCCTATAAAATGGAACAGATATTAATGAAAGGTCTTGTTCCACTTTCTAGTAGTATATGACATAATAGGAAAAGGAGAGGAAGGGAGGGGGAATACCTGAAAAAGGGCAACTTAGCAACTTAGTGCTCTTGTTTAAGTTGCCTGTTTTCCTTTCCTTTCCTTTCAGCTGCTTGTCCTCATGTGCACATCTATTTTTTATTTTATTTTTTCTATTCTGTACTTGAAAGACTTATTTTTAAAATGGAGATTAGAAAACTTTCAACAACGAGTCTTTTCCTTGCCAGTTATAATGTTCTTTGTGTAAAATGTCTGTAGTAATAATAAAAGAATAATTTATTAAACTTGTATGCCACCTCACTTTCGATTAGGGCAACTTAAAATAATAATCAAACAAAATTGTTAAATCTTGTTAAGATACCCTCATAATGTGACCTCAGTGATTTGTTTGTTTGCCCCATCTTTCACCAGATTGTTTTGCAATTTGCATACGTACAAAACTGTCATACGAAACATCACTTTTTGCAGTAACACCTTAATTTTTGTTGTTGTTAAAATAGTTTATAAAACTGTCCATCTTATGACAGTGACTCTCTATGCAAAGATTAAAAACAACAAGAACAGCTAATAATCCATGATGCTCAAGGCAAACCGATACATTCCAATCGTGAAACCACATCAGAAGCAGTTTGCTTAGCCTCCTGGCTCATTTCTTCAACAATCATTTGAAAAATGGCTCTGAAAAAAATAACCTTATGACCAGTGGTGGGATTCAAATGTGTGTACAAATATCCACATTCTCTATGTGGATGCCACTTCCGGAAGTCCATTCTGGACCTGGGCAACAAAAATTAGCTATCGGTTCTGCTGAAGTGGTGCAAACCAGCTGAATCCCACCACTGCTTATGACCATTAAACTATTATGAACTTTGCAGTGTTCCTCAGTCACATAATCACCATTACAGTCAATATATGTTGTTCTATGCCTGACCTTTACCCCAGGAATTTCATGAGAGTAAGATGTTTGATTCTCTTTACATTAAAAGCAAAGCTATCCTACCACCAGCCCAGGTCTGAGAGCTATACGCGTGCTGCACAAACAGCTTACAGTACTCTCTTGAAACCTTTCTCTCCAATCTCTCTTCTCTGTAAGGGAGAAAACAAGCAATTTCTGTAGGCAGTCTCAGGTTTGGCTGACCCTTCCCCATAAGAGTCTACTGTACTTAGGAGAATACTGTAAACATTACTTAAGAGACTACTGTAAACTGTTTGTGTGGTTTGTCTGTAGCTCCCAGGCTCCCGTCTGCAGCACAATTGCATTGCTTTCAATGTGTACAAGACAGAAAACAACACTCAAGATTTCAAAGGGTGGGGAGTTGTTAGGAGGCAAACAAAATCAGAGTGAGACTGAGTAATCTTGTCTCTTTCCAGGTGAAAAGCATAGTAACAATCATATGGTTTTCCACTTAATGACAGCTTTGCTTAGTGGTGGAGTTGCCGGTCCCAGTTAGGGTTGTTAGACATGGACTGCATCTAGTTCCAGCCTAAAGACTGTAGTTGTTGAGAAATTCCTACTGTTGTACCATGTTTCTTATAGTGTAGTACATAGTACAGACTCATTGGAGAAGAGCCTAATGCTAGGAAAGATTGAGGGCAAGAGAAGAATGGGACAACAGAGGATGAGGTGGCTGGATGGAGTCACTGAAGCAGTAGATGTGAGCTTAAATGGACTCCAGAAGATGGTAGAGGACAGGAAAGCCTGGAGGAACATTGTCCATGGGGTCGCTATGGGTCGGACACGACTTCGCAGCTAACAACAACACATAGTACAACTTTGTTTCAGCAGAGGAAGAAATATATATTATTGACATATAATCCAATTTGTATTCTCCTGATCTAAGTTGAATTTTAGTTTGCTACAGACTGGAAAATTTAATCTAAACTCTCAACATTACTCAATATTTGCAATATTGACAATAATTATTCAGTATTTCCAATATTGTCAACATTAAGTTTAGACAATTTTTGCAATCTTTTATAATCCCTAATATTAAGGTCAAAAAGGGAAATTTAAGTTAGATGCTCATGATTCAGTAATGTTAAGAAAAGTCTGGTTCTTTTTATACATGTATGTTGTACAGTGATGATACATATCAAAAAGAGATTCATAAGGTAGGCAAATTTTGAAGCCAAGAGGTCTTTGACAAATTATTTAGATTACAATGTTCTCAAAAGTAAAAGAAATATCTCCAAATATTATTAAGATTATAATATATGCATGGAAATATTTTTTAAAATGCTGGACATTTTCCAGCTTGGCATAAACAGTATTGTCCAATAAGTGATAGAAATTAAGTTGATGTTTATTTTTTTATTATTTCTTGTTGTCTCTTGACCACAGTAGTAAAATTTGACAGTTTTCCACTGACATTTTTCCATTGATCACTTACATTTCTTCTGAGTTTCTGTAATGAACTGGAATTAAATGTCAGTCCAGCGTGTGGTCCTCAATGGAACCGCATCTACATGGAAGGAAGTGTGTAGTGGGGTGCCCCAGGGCTCTGTTCTGGGCCCAGTGCTCTTCAATATCTTCATTAATGATTTGGATGAGGGGATAGATGGGGAACTCATCAAATTTGCAGACGACACCAAGCTGGCAGGAATAGCCAATACTCCAGAAGATAGGCTTAAGATACAGAAGGATCTGGACAGACTCGAACACTGGGCACTATCTAACAAAATGAAATTCAATGGTGAAAAAAGTAAGGTTCTACATTTAGGCAGGAAAAATCAAATGCATAGGTATAGTATAGGTGGTACCTTGCTCAATAGTAGTAACTGTGAGAGGGATCTCGGAGTCTTAGTAGACAATCACTTCAATATGAGCCAGCAGTGTGCTGCAGCTGCCAAAAAAGCCAACACAGTGCTAGGCTGCATTAACAGAGGGATAGAATCAAGATCAAGTGAAGTACTAATACCACTTTACAATGCTTTGGTAAGGCCACACCTGGAATACTGCATCCAGTTTTGGTCACCACGATGTAAAAAAGATGTCGAGACTCTAGAAAGGGTACAGAGAAGAGCAACCAAGATGATTAGGGGGCTGGAGGCTAAAACATATAGGGAACGGTTGCTGGAATTGGGTATGTGTAGTCTAATGAAGAGAAGGGTGAGGGGTGACATGATAGCAGTGTTCCAATATCTCAGGGGCTACCACAAAGAAGAGGGAGTCAAGCTATTCTCCAAAGCACCTGAAAGCAGGACAAGAAGCAATGGATGGAAACTAGTCAAGGAGAGAAGCAACCTAGAACTAAGGAGAAACTTCCTGACAGTTAGAACAATTAACCAGTGGAACAACCTGCCTCCAGAGGTGGTGAATGCTCCAACCCTGGAGGTTTTTAAGAAGAGACTGGACAGCCATTTGCCTGAAATGGTATAAGGTTTCCTGCCTGAGCAGGGGGTTGGACTAGATGACCTCCAAGGTCCCTTCCAACTTTTTTTATTATTATTATTATTATTATTATTATTATTATTATTATTATTATTATTATTATTATTATTATTATTATTATTATTATTATTATTTTACTGAAATCATTTAATGACTCTGTAGCACTTGCCCAAACTGGTCTATATTAGGATGATTTATTTTAAAACGTTCATAAAAAAGAAGTTCTAGTTTTTGTGAGAACTGTACTGTCTTTATTTAAAAAAAACATGTTTGACTGATGAAACACAAGTCAACTCTATCATTTTCTTGTAGAAAAATCCTTACAATTAGATATAGTTAGTCATTGTAAGCATATTTTGGTGTCCTATTATTAAGAATTGGAAGACATAGTAGATTTAACTGCTGAAAATAGTACCAAGAATTGGAAATGAGCTAATCTGAAAATAGTCTTGGGCTGGTCTAGAAACAAGTGTAACATTGATTTTCTGGTTTAATTGTTGGGCTTGTTCAAATACATCTTTTGTCTATTAGATAAAAGTCAGCCTGAATACAGGAATGAGAGCAGCAACTAGTGGAAATATTTTCAATTTAATCAGAAAATGTGGTTTTTAAAAAGCAGCACTGAGTTCTGATAAACGCATGCACCAGTCCTTGCAGTTTTCTTGGCAAGATTTTGTAAATGGTTTGCCATTGGCTTCTTCCTAGGGCTGAGATAGGGTGACTGGCCCCAAGTAATCCACCTGAATGGGAACTAGGTGGGACTAGAATTTGCAATCTTCCAGTTTTTAATCTGATGCTTAAATCACTTCACCATACTGGCTAATTTACACTGTGAACAAGAAGCAACTCTTTGCTGAAAAATGTTTGGTTTTCAGTTATGCTGAATATTATGCTAGGTTTTCATTATGAAGAAATTCTGTCCTAACAGAATATATAATCTTATAAATCTTGAATAAGTATCAGGTTGCTGGATTGTTCCTCAAATATTTAAAGAGACCTTATGTGTTCCTTAGACAGTGACGTGGCTTCTTTTTCTCCTATCAATCCTTCTCTTAAACCTAATCATCCTTAGCCAAATAATTACATTTCATATCTATCTTTTGAGTTTTTGTTTCATGAAAATCTTAGCAGGACTATGGAACCCGTGCAAGTACATTTATTGCTCTGGGACATATATTAATAAGCGCAGCATAGCATCTGTGGTATTTACAACCCAATCAAATGTCAGACACCAGTAGATACTGTTATTCTGAAAAGTCATATTAGCATTAAATGAACCATTTCTTACTAAGAATGCTGCTGTTAAGTTCATTTTAAAAAATGGGTCACTCCATCCCAAGCTATTAAGGAACACAAATTGATTTCTGTAAATAAAACAGTTTGCAGCAGAATCCAATTAATACAGTTCCTCTGCTAATTGAATGTACTATTACCAATTTTAGTTCTTCCTACTTCTGCTACTGTTCAGGTTCCTTAAAACCAAAATCTGACTATTATATGCACTGAGCCCTGGCGGTGCAGTGATTAGAATGCAGCACTGTAGGTTAATTCTGCGGACTGCCGGCTGCCAGCAGTTCGGCTGTTCAATCCTCACCGGTTCAAGGTTGACTCAGCCTTCCACCCATTTGAGGTGGGTAAAATGAGGACTCAGATTGTTGGGGGCAATAGGCTGACTCTGTAAACCACTTAGAGAGGGCTGTGAAACACTGTGAAGCGGTATATAAGTCTAAGTGCTATTGCTATTTCTGCATCTGGAAAGGAGCACACATTTAAAAGTGGAGGTTATCTTTCACAGCAGGAATTGTTGTATAAGTATACAATGAAAAATAGTTATTTTTAAAAAGAACTTCTTGCCTGCAAATCCCTTCCCTCTGTCTTAGATCAAAGGACAGCCCAGGGGTCACTATGGCCAAAGAGCTTTAACTACACTTACCCAAAAGAGTTATAACACTGCTGCTTGGAAACACACACCCTTTGGAAGCACAGAGAAACTGCATTTAATACAAAAGTCATATAAAAGTAGTCGGAGGGAGAATATGTCAGAATATAAATGGAGGGCAAACTCTCAAAACTCATTGGCCTAATGTGAGTTACTTTAAAGTTTAACTTATTGCAACATTCTCCAGTCAAAGAAAGAAGTACTCCCACACTATTATGTACTGTTATTTAACTGGCAGCTTCCTGGAGATGATGATGATGATGATGATGATGATGATGATGATGATGATGATGATGATGATAATGATGATGATACAACAATATTAGAAAAATCATTTATCTTCAGGGTGTTTCCCTCACCAGAAGTCACATTGATTTCTCCTTTTTCATTTTATTTTATTTATAATTCAGAAGTTAACTATGCATTAAAAATAGTGGCATATGGCATTGGGTTAGAGAACTCCCAGCTAAGTATTTTTAAATTTCTATGATGCTCCTCAGAGAGTGAGGTGCCCTTCACTTAGCTAAAATTTCACCTCTAGTTTACCTTGCTTGAACTACCTAAGGCATACTGGGACCATCCTTCACATGTGTGTCTCGTGTATATATTGTTTGACTGCTTACCGTGGAGGTAACCTTGACTTTCATGACAACAGAACTGCATACTGGAAGAAAATGGCAGATGGCAGATGGCGAAAGAGGACATACCTCTTCCCTTCCTTTCCCCTTAAATCTGCATTAAATTACAATTGTAGGTAAGGGGGATATTTTACATACATTATTTTGCTTTGTATTCATACATATTTTCAAGGAAGAAAACAGTTACATAGATGGAATATCACAAATCAGCCATCTCCTATGGGTACATCTTCAAGGGCATTAAAAAATCAGTCTAGTAGGCAAAATCACTATATTATCCTCTATTTATCAGTCTGTCTTATTGTATGGTGCTATGTATCAGATCTCTGTTGCGGCTTGATAGCTTGCTGTTAATTGTTTATTTCCTTCCCTGCTAAAACATTTGGATATACTTGTTATGTGGAACATTTGTAAGCAATCATAGTCACAACATATAGAATAGCTAACACTCTGCATTTCTTTCTTGAAGTGGTAACAATACAGATGGCTTTCTGTAGTCATATACTTATTATCTATGTTTTAATATATCCACAGTGGCTGAACAAATAGTTGCTGTAGTGAGCTTTCAATTGTGGAGAAGGAAACTATTAATTGAGAAGTTTATTCTTCCTCCCTTAACCATCAACTGTCCAATGTATTTGTTCCTCTTTTTCTTTGCTTGGATGTGGCACATCATGTAAGGTCATTCACAAGACTCAGTATGGTTTCCTTAAGGCCACCAACCTTCAGAGTGGCTCACTCAGCTGATAATGAAAGAAGTTCCCTCTTGGTGCCCTATGGTTCATATTAGTTATCTGCACAGCTTGTTCAGAAGTTGGAAGGTCTTGCTACCTATAGCTTCTTTCAATGACTGCATGATACTTATGGTAGGGATTGATTCTCACTCCGTTAAAGCCTCGAATCACAGCTTTGGTGACAGTGATTGGTGCTACTTCTGAAAGCAGTAGGAGTACCACATGAGTATTTTCCCTGAAATTGTGTGTTTCCCCTTAAGGTTTTCTGTGCCATAATTCGGAGGGGGGGGTGTTTTACCCTCAAAACAAAAACATCCTCTTTTTTCCTTTGGCCAGGCCTGTTCCTTCTTGGTTGCAAGAAAATTTCACATCTATGCTAACAATTGGTTTAGATGCAAATCTAGAATTGGTCTTTGATTCTCTATAGAAACACCCCCCTTTTTTTTTTACTGGAAGCTCCATGTTGAAGCAGACATGTTTGATGTTCAGATTTCCCAATATTGAAACAAGATATATGAAGACTAGTTTTTATGATGAATTTTGTGGACGGTTGAAAGAAATTAACAGTATTATGGAGTATTCTCTGAAAGCAAGAGTTCATACATTTGCTTATACCTTTGCACCCAATTCTGTCCATCCTCTTTTGTATGAAAAGAGGCAGAACATGTGACTAAATGAGCATCACATGTGAACATGCAGCAAGATTTTTGCAGTAAACATTAAACTGGATTAATGTGTTACAAGAAACAGTGCTAATGTTTCTAAATTCAGGTTACGGATACTTAAATATTATAATATAAATACTGAAATTATAATTTTATACATTAGGGAGAATCCTGTTTGCCACTTACTCTAGATACAGAAATAAGAGAGTATCGTTCATTATTTTTAATTACTACCTAGAGTTTTAGTGCAAAAATTAATGTGACCTGTGGAATAAGAAGCAGAAATTTCTTTTGTATATCTACTTAGCTTAATTATTCTTTAAAGGGTGATCCATTGATGCTAAAATAAAAAATAAGGAAAGAAAAAATTACAGTTTATATTTCTTAATGTTCTACCATACTACAACTATCATCTATAACTGGAAGAAATTTCTTTCCAAATTGAAGGATTCAGTGAAAGCAATTTATATATTGGAAGTTGCACTGAACTTTACATTCTATTTAGACTCTTTTGAGTCTTTCTGACAAGCAACATCAATGGGGAAGCCAGATTCACTTAACCACCGTGTTACTAATTTAACAAATGCAGTAATTCACTTAACAAACTGTGGCAAGAACATTTGTAAAATGGGGCAAAATTCACTTAACACCTGTCTCAATTAGCAATAGAAATTTTGGACCCAACTGTGGTCGTAAGTCAAGGACTAGCTATATAATGCATATTAATATTCAGCCGATTGATTCACAATTTGCACTGAAGAAGTATGTTTTAAATTCAAACAAAAAACAACCCAATCTAAGGAGGATGCCCTAAAAGCTATTCCAGTATTCTGAAGACCATTTCCCCTCTCTGTGTAAATGGAACATATGTGTTATAGAGCTTCATCGTAAGATCTTGAAATCATCAAATAACCAGGATTGTTAAAGTCTCTACAATGGGGCACTGCTGACAGCTTATTTGCTTGGCTGGCTTTAAACCTGGAAAAGCTTTACAGTGAAATGACTATGCACCAAATATTTAAAAATAAAACCTAGGACAAGTATTCTATATTCCAGAATGCCTCCAATGTAGCTTTTTTATTTCTAGGAGGGAAAACACCACCCTACATTTCAGGAAATGAGAAGACCTTGGTATAGAAGTGGTTTAACATGCATAGATACTGTACTTGGTATCTGGGTTATCACTGGGAGTGAGACATAGCTCCACTCCACCCCAGTGAGGTGCCAGAAAGCTATGGCAATGGGGGACGGGGTGGTGAATAATCACAGAATGCAGAACAAGCCTGTCTGCAAATAAAGGAAATAGCAGGCTAGGCCACAAAGAACCGAGCAACAACAGCCTCACTTTTGCAGTTTGTCAAATTGTCTTTACTGTTCCTTATCTTTCAATTGGGTGGGATTGGTTTCCAGGCTCCATTAATCATTCTGTTTTGCAAACCTTTGACCTTCATATAATGAAGCAAGTACACAGTCTTTTTAAAAAAAAAAAGACTTTAAACATATGCTATATTTTTGTGGGAGTGAATGTCCTTCTAAGGAAGAGACAAAATTAGAAACTTTTTTTCCCACCAGAGGTTTAGTGTAATTAATTAGATCCTCCCACCCCAGCAAATGATGTGGTCTCTCCCTCCAAGATGGGGGAAAGTGTCAGAATTTCCAGAATGCAATTTTAACTTGGAAAAAATATTGCTCATACATTTTAGGAATTTCTTTGCTTCAGATTGGTGGGCAGTTTATTATATGTTTTAAATAGGAACAATACAATGGTGAAACAAACAATACAGAATACAGTAATTTTGAGAAGCAGACTAATTCTCTTACTTTCCTTTATGATTACAGTACATTGTTTAGCTCTTGATTTGTACAGACTTGTTTGAGATTGGCAACCATATCAATTGGATAGATCAGGGGTGTCAAACTCAATTTCATTGAGGGCCGTATCAGCATTGCGGTTGCCCCCAGGAGGCTGGGTGGGTGTGTCGTGGGTGGGCGTGGCCTACTGGGTGGGCGTGGCTAAAGTGCGTATGGCCTACTGGGTGGGCATGGCCAGCTCTACATCGTTCGCATCAAGGGTGCCTATGTGGGCCTGGGCAGGAGTGGGACAGATCTGAGGGTCTCTGGGCCAGGGCCAAGGCAGTGGGGGCCGTTCCCTCACTGGTTCCAGGATGGCTTCGCGGGCCACATGAAACCACTTCGCGGGCCGGATCTGGCCCCCGGGCCTTGTGTTTGACATGTCTGGGATAGATAGATAGATAGATAGATAGATAGATAGATAGATAGATAGATAGATAGATAGATAGATAGATATTGAAGTCAGTGCAAATGAAAGTAAATCCAATCAATATTGCCGCTTTCTTTGCAGGATAGATTTGTGTTAATAAAATATATTATATTTTAGAGACAGAAGGGGATTAGACTTAGTTTTGAAACTGAAAAATGTTCCAAAGCCAACAATGGGTTCAGTTAATGACAATGGGATTTGCTTAATGACCACAGCATTTACTTAGCAACCACTGTGTTCACTGCAAAAAAAAAAGTTTGTAAAATGAAGTCAGTTATTTGATGACCCATTTTATGACACTCATATGCTTAGCACCATAATTGATTTGCTCCATTATGGTCATAAGTCAAGGATACTTATAGTACAAGTATTTATAGTACTTATTGTATTTATAGTACTCAACCCTCATCTCTTTGCCCACCATGGGTTCTCCAGAGCCAGTGTTATATCTGTATTAGGCCACTTCCAGTCAGAGAATAAATGTAAGTTTACTTGTAAAAATGCTTTTGCTGCTTGGGTTAGAAAAGCAAAAGCTCTGTTCCAACTCAGGATCCTAGTACCTAGGGCACCTGAGTCAGAAAATTGTTTCCTGGCAGTAAAACTACAACAATAAAATTTTAAATCACCAACAGCTTGCTGTCTTTTCATGACATTAATTCAGCTACCCAAAGCAACCACTTCACTCTTCTCTGAGCAAAAAGTTTATGGTTGGTGTTATTCATTTACTATATCAGAGCCAGAAGATTTTAAAGATATTAATTCTTTTCCATACGATTCAGCAACAATACAGTATTTTATTCCTGGAATAATGTTACTTAACTTCAATGTGCAATTCAGATTCTTAGTAAGATTCTTATGCTAATGTTGCAAGCTTTCATTAGCATGACCTAGTAAGTCCCTAGTGCACGTTACAACCGAATCCTTGCCCCAAGCAGTTTTCAGGAGTGTCTGTATCCATGTATGTGTCAAGAAATCAATATGGCATCTTCACTGTGTAGCCTCATCCTTTTTGTTCACATACCGATGTCATGTGCTTATACAAAGACTTTGTATGGTTTTGGCCACCATTTTGGCTTTCTTGAACCTTCCAGTGGGAAATCCCTGGCTTTAGCAAGCAGGAGTGGATCCTTAGGGTAGTAAGTTGGAGATCTCAAATCACTTCTCCTGGAACTATTTAAATCTTCACAGCCTAGTTCCAATTCCTGCCCTAGGATAATATGATTATTTGTCTTCCAAGGGGGCACCTCACTTAGTTACACCTCCCAACCTCCATGTGTGTGAGAGAGAGAACTCCCTGTTGCCTTTCTGAGGGGAAAAAATTTGAGTAAAAATATTGAAATAATTGTTATAGCACCATCACCTGGCACAGAGAACATCAAGACATGTAACCTTAGATAACAGACTTTCTCTTTCCCCTACCTACACTCTGTGGCTTGGGAGATAGAACGATCTCCTTAGAGATAAAGAAAAGTCAAATCAAATTTTACGTCTGTGACTCTATCTCTATTGTCTGTTATACAAACAATATTGATTTTAAGCAGACAGACCAAAGAAGTTACATTTATTATTATTATTATTATTATTATTATTATTATTATTATTATTATTATTATTATTAATTTTATTTATATACTGCCCTTCTCCCAGAGGACTCAGGGCGGTGTATTTAACATAGCTTTATGCTGCCCAGAGTCCATTGGAGCTGGGAGACTTATAAATTCAAATAAATAATTGCATAACAATAAATAATAGCTTTATTATTTATTTATTTTTAAAAAACCAATCTGAATGTTATTCTTGGAGCTCCCCCAGCCTCAGAAGGTAATTCCATCTAATTGGCAGTGGCAAGGGACGTCAAAAAAAGCCCATATGACAATTATAACTATGTGTTCGAAGTTCCACTCATTATTTTTTTGCAGGCACAGCAATTCTTTCTTATCTTTTAAAAGAACAAACCTTTTTTTCTAGAAAGAGAGGAACTGAGGGATCCTCTCAGTACAGGTGCTAAAGCCTATGATCAGAGAAAAAGCATGTCTGGCATCTAAACGGGCAGTTGGGCTGCAATATTGTGAATGCTGCCTTTCTATTCACCGTATGAATTTTTGGGCATGAGTTTAGTGAGGTTATTTTATAGCTAAAATACTAAACTGATAAGAAGATATACAAACACTTTTATCTCGGTTCTTGAATAATTTGGTAACCATTGTCGTTATGGCATTTCCTGTGGTTTGTAGTTGTGATATGCATGTGGATGAAATTGGTTTTTTTTTAATAGTCTTTGTTTCCTCCAATAAATCTTTTCTCTGATAAATCCAGTATTTTGACAGGGTATCTTTTCTAATACTGAGAACTGATGTTTAATGAATTACAGGCCTCTAGACTGTTGAGTTTTTTATTATATGTTTACATTTTTTTAATATAATTGTTGCAATTTACCACATTTTGAATTATTTTACAGATAGTTTTTGATCACCATAGAGCCAGTTGTTAAGTGAATTTAGTCCCATTTTACAATCTTTCTTCCCACAGTTGTTAAGTGAATCACTGAAGTTGTTAAATTAGTAACACAGTTGTTAGGTGAATCTGGCTTCCCTATTGACTTTGCTTGTCAGAAGGCCGCAAAAGGTGATTACATGCCCTGGGACACCTCAACTGTCATAAATGTGAGTCGGTTGCCAAGCATCTGAATCTTGATCACATGACCATGGGGATGTTACAACAGTTGTAATTGTGAAAAACAGTCATGAGTCACTTTTTTCAGTGCTGTTGAAACTTTGAGCGGTCACTAAATGAACTGTTGTAAGTCGAGGACTATCTGTATTTGCTTGTTTCGTGTATTAGAGAGTGTTTGTGATTTAGACATGGGGAAAAAATATCCTTCATCCTGATTGTGTCAACTCTCTCTTGCTACCACAAAGTGAATCTGAGAAGGAAGAATGCAAAACATTTGCTCCTGGGCTAAAGAGTATCTGGCAGCAGCTATTATTAAAATAAGTGGCAGGTTCAGCATTAGGACCTTGATAGTTGAAGAGTCTGTGCCACCTACATCTCTCTTTTCCCAGAAAACTGTCTCTGGACACTGTCGTCATTCCCAGAGTTCATTTCCTGGTTAAACAAACAGCCATTAAACAACATAAGACGGGCAACGCCTAGAGACACTGTCTCAGAACTCCCTAGACAGGCCACGTGGTTCAGGGGTCCCAGTGTTTTGACTTTTGCCTGAAGACAAATTAATCACCAATAGAATTACTAACTGTGACAAACTGTATACAAGAAAAGAGAGTGAACCTCAGGCAGCATGAAATATGCTTCATTTCTTGGCAGCTGTAGGCCAAGCCCATCAGTAGAGGACGTGCAGAGTGGCCAGTGTTGCTACCTCTTGCATCTCATGGTTCGGCTAATGAACTTCCTCTGTGCCCATGTATAAGTATGTGTTATCTCTGTATATATACATATACATTCTGATTTGGAAAGATTTAAACCATAATAATAGGTTAGTCCTATTGAAATGTTTCAGAAGCTCTGTTTATTTTTTTATTTGATACATGATTCCTGACACCATATGGTAGGCACTGACAACTTTTTCTTATTCAGGATCATGGGAAAATTAAATTACATTTCATAAGAGATCACAAAAAGCAAAATTATTATGAGTAATTGAAGCCCCATTTTCTTCATGCAAATTCTACTAATATATATTGTCAAACACTCAGTGAATGCTAACATTTAATTGTGATTCCTCAGATTTTAAGAAGTCAAAAGAAATATATTTTTTCTGTCATTTATCTCTGGTAAAATTCTTTTTTCACTTCCACTGCTTAATAATTAAATGCCATAGTAAAAAATAATATAAACAATGGTTTGTTTAAAATCTTTTAGACATTTATCAGAATATGTATTTTATGGCTTATCAGGGACCATAGGATTGTATATAAAAATGTACAATTGTTCAGACAGATTTACTTTTCTTTTCTCCTTCTTACAGAAAAGTAACTGGTTTACTTACAGTAACTGGCACATTTAAATTAACTGTATTGTTTTATTCCCCTTCATGGATTACTGCCTTCTCGTGGTGAAGGGGCTTGTGTAATTCAATGAAGCTATGAGCTATGCCGTGCAGGGCCACCCAAGACGGACAGGTCATAGCAGAGAGTTCTGACAAAACGTGATCCACTGGAGAAGGAAATGGCAACCCACTCCAGTGTCTTTGCCATGAAAACCCCATGGACAGTACCAAAAGGCAAAAAGATATGACACTGGAAGATGAGCCCCTCAGGTTGGAAGGTGTCCAATATGGATGGCAAAGAACAGGCTCCAACTGAATCTGGCCAGGACCGAGTGGCTTTACGTACCAGCATCTCGTGTAGTCCAGGATGTTCCATCTTTGATTATGGGGGGAGAGGTGTTACCTCCCGTTGATAGGGCGCGCAACTTAGGCGTCCTCCTGGATGCACGACTCAGTTTAGAAGATCATATAGGAGTCGTGGCCAGGGGGGCATTTGCCCAGGTTCGCCTGGTGCACCAGTTGCGCCCCTATCTAGACCGAGATGCTTTACGTACAGTCACTCATGTGCTTGTTACCTCCCGTGTTGATTACTGCAATGCTCTCTACATGGGGCTGCCCTTGAAGACCACCCAGAGACTTCAGCTGGTGCAGAATGCAGCTGCGTGGGTTGTGATGGGAGCATCCCGATACTCCCATATTACACCCCTCCTGCGTGAGCTGCATTGGTAACTGGTTGCTCTCCGGGTGAGATTCAAGGTGCTGGTTCTTACCTTTAAAGCCCTACATGGCTTAGGCCCAGGATACTTGCAGGACCGTCTGCTCCCAGGAATGACTTCCCATCGCCCTTTGCGCTCACACAGAGAGGGCCTCCTCAGGGCGCCGTTGGCCAGACAATGTTGGCTGGCGACCCCCAGAGGGAGGGCCTTCTCTGTGGGGGCACCTGCCCTGTGGAATCAGCTTCCCCTGGAGCTCCGGATGACCCCAGACCTCTGGTCCTTTCGTCGTGACCTTAAGACATTTCTTTTCCAACAGGCCGACCTGGACTGATGATAATGGGATTTTTAATCTGGTTTTAAGGTTTTATTAATTGGGGCTATAGATATAGTTTAATTTTAATTTTAATATTTGTATTCTCTTATATGTTATTGTTGTTAGCTGCCCTCAGTCCTTTGGGAGATAGGGCGGCATATAAATCCCAATAACTAAATAAATAAATAAATTCCAAGTCAGTGCCAAAGAATATTCAAACTATGGCACTATTGCACTCATTTCACATGCTAGTAAAGTTATGCTTAAAATCCTACAAGCTAGACTCCAGCAGTATGTGGATCGAGAACTACCAGAAGTACAGGCAGGATTTCAAAGAGCCGGAGGAACTAGAGATCAAATTGCCAACATACGCTGGATCATGGAGAAAGTTAGAGAGTTCCAGAAAAACATCTACTTCTGCTTCATTGACTATGCTAAAGCCTTTGATTGTGTGGATCATAACAAACTGTGGCAAGTCCTTAAAGAGATGGGTGTACCAGACCATCTTATTTGTCTCTTGAGAAACCTATATGCGGGCCAAGAAGCAACAGTGAGAACTGGACACGGAACCACTGATTGGTTCAAAATTGGGAAAGGAGTCCGGCAAGGCTGTATACTGTCGCCCTGCCTATTTAACTTATATGCAGAGCACATCATGAGAAAGGCAGGGCTAGATGAATCAAAGGTTGGAATTAAGATTGCCGGGAGAAATATCAACAACCTAAGATATAAAGATGATACCACTCTAATGGCAAAAAGTGAAGAGGAACTAAAGAGCCTCTTGTTGCAGGTGAAGAAGGAGAGTGCAAAAGTTGGGTTGAAACTTAACATTAAGAAAACCAAGATCATGGCATCTGGCCCTCTCAATTCCTGGCAAATAGATGGGGAAGAAACGAAGGTAGTGACAGATTTTATTTTCCTGGGCTCCAGGATCACCGCAGACAGGGACTGCAGCCAAGAAATTAAAAGACGCTTGCTCCTGGGGGGGAAAGCAATGGCAAATCTAGACAGCACAATAAAAAGCAGAGACATCACCCTGCCAACAAAAGTACGTATAGTCAAGACAATGGTCTTCCCAGTTGCAATGTATGGCTGTGAAAGTTGGACCATAAGAAACACTGAGCGCCAGAGAATTGAGGCTTTTGAACTATGGTGCCGGAGAAGACTCCTGTGAGTCCCTTGGACTGCAAGGTGACCAAACCAGTCAGTCCTAGAGGAGATCAACCATGACTGCTCTTTAGAAGGCCAGATCCTGAAGTTGAAACTCAAATACTTTGGCCACCTAATGAGAAGAAAGGACTCATTGGAGAAGAGCCTAATGCTGGGAAAGGTTGAGGGCAAGAGAAGAAGGGGATGACAGAGAATGAGGTGGCTGGATGGAGTCACTGAAGCAGTAGGCGTGAGCTTGAATGGACTCCAGGGGATGGTAGAGGACAGGAAGGCCTGGAGGAACATTGTCCATGGGGTTGCGATGGGTCAGATATAACTTCACAACAACAACAAAAATTGTTTTACTAGATTATTTGTAAGTTTTTCAATGTGGAGATTTTCAGTGCTATGACTGCAATTTGATCTTTAGGAATTAATTCTTAACATTCTTGGAAAGATAAAAACCAAAAGTGGTATGATAGTTTATTGGTCCTTTATTATTTATACTTAGTCATAAGTATAGGAAAACAGATGATCATCTAATTTTCATATGACTACAGCAAAAAAATAACTGACAAATCTTTTACATTCTGTAAGCTGACAGATTCCAAAAGTAATACACAACAATAACTTTACAATTATTTGCAAGGAAATATCTAAGTTTAAGGTTAGGCTTAATAATTTAAATAGGAGGAACTGTGTTTGATAGTGGCCTGATTCTTCAGTTAATGAATAATATTGAGATGGTAATTCAATTCGAAAGAAGTTCTATTAATATACTAGACTACTTGCCTTCACTGCCGTCTGATTTGCTTCTGTAATGGATTAAGTCTGATCAGTAAAGCACTTAATGGCTTGAAATTCCAAAACCTAAAAAAAATTGTCATCATCATTTTAGCCATTGTCTATCCACTGTCTACCCATTGTCTATCCCCTTCATGGATTACTGCCTTGTCGTGGCGAAGGGGCTTGCGTAATTCAATGAAGCTATGAGCTATGCCGTGCAGGACCACCCAAGACGGACAGGTCATAGCAGAGAGTTCTGACAAAACGTGATCCACTGGAGAAGGAAATGGCAACCCACTCCAGTATCTTTGCCATGAAAACCCTATGGACAGTACCAAAAGGCAAAACGATATGACGCTGGAAGATGAGCCCCTCAGGTCGGAAGGCGTCCAATATGCTACTGGGGAAGAGCAGAGGGCTAGTACTAGTAGCGCCAGAAAGAATGAAGTGACTGGGCCAAAGCCGAAAGGACGCTCAGCTGTGGATGTGTCTGGTGGTGAAAGGAAAGTCCAATGCTGTAAAGATTTTTTCTCCATAGGAACCTGGAATGTAAGATCCATGAATCAAGGAAAACTGGACGTGGTCAAACAAGAGATGACAAGACTGAACATTGACATCTTAGGTATCAGTGAACTAAAATGGACAGGAATGGGTGAATTTAATTCAGATGACCATCAGGTATACTATTGTGGGCAAGAATCCTTCAGAAGAAATGGAGTAGCCTTCATAGTCAATAAAAGAGTAGGAAAAGCAATACTGGGATACAATCCTCAAAATGACAGAATGATCTCAGTTCGAATCCAAGGCAAACCATTCAATATCACAGTAGTCCAGGTCTATGCCCCAACCACCAGTGCTGAAGAGGATGAAATTGACCAGTTCTATGAAGCACTACAGCACCTTATAGAACTAACACCAAAAAATGATGTTCTTATCATCATGGGGGATTGGAATGCTAAAGTAGGAAGCCAAAAGATAACTGGAATAACAGGCAAGTTTGGCCTTGGAGTGCAAAATGAAGCAGGGCACAGGTTGATAGAATTCTGTCAAGAGAATACGATGGTCATAGCAAACACTCTTTTTCAACAACCCAAGAGACGGCTCTACACATGGACATCACCAGATGGTCAACACAGAAATCAGATTGACTATATGCTCTGCAGCCAAAGATGGAGAAGCTCTATACAGTCAGTAAAAACAAGACCAGGAGCTGACTGTGGCTCAGACCATGAGCTTCTCCTTGCAAAGTTTAGGCTTAAACTGAAGAAAGTAGGGAAAAGCACTAGGCCACTCAGGTATGAATTAAATCATATCCCTGTTGAATATACAGTAGAGGTGACAAATAGATTTAAGGAATTAGATCTGATAGACAGAGTGCCTGAAGAACTATGGACAGAGGTTCACGACATTGTACAACAGGTAGCAACCAAAACCATCCCAAAGAAAAAGAAATGCAAGAAAGCAAAATGGCTGTCTGAGGAAGCTTTGCAAATAGCTGAGGAAAGGAGGGAAGCGAAAGGCAAGGGAGAAAAAGAAAGATACACCCAATTGAATGCAGAATTCCAGAGAATAGCTAGAAGAGATAAGAATGCCTTCTTAAATGAACAGTGCAAAGAAATAGAAGAAAACAATAGAATAGGGAGGACCAGAGATCTTTTCAAGAAAATTGGAGAAATGAAGGGAACGTTTAATGCAAAAATGGGCATGATAAAGGACCAAAATGGCAGGGACCTAACAGAGGCAGAAGAGATTAAGAAGAGGTGGCAAAATTACACAGAAGAACTATACAAGAATGAGCTTAACGTCCCTGATAATCACAATGAGGTAGTCACTGACCTCGAGCCAGACATCCTAGAATGTGAAGTGAAATGGGCCTTAGAAAAGCTGAGCAACAACAAAGCTAGTGGAAGTGACAGTATTCCAGCTGAGCTATTCAAAATCTTAAAAGACAATGCAGTAAAAGTGCTACACTCAATTTGCCAGCAAATTTGGAAAACTCAACAATGGCCACAGGATTGGAAAAGATCAGTTTACATTCCAATTCCAAAGAAAGGCAGTGCCAAAGAATGTTCAAACTATCGCACCATTGCACTCATTTCTCATGCTAGTAAAGTCATGCTTAAAATCCTACAAGCTAGACTTCAGCAGTATGTGGATCGAGAACTACCAGAAGTACAGGCAGGATTTCGAAGAGGCAGAGGAACTTGAGATCAAATAGCCAACATACGCTGGATCATGGAGAAAGCTAGGGAGTTCCAGAAAAACATCTACTTCTGCTTCATTGACTATGCTAAAGCCTTTGATTGTGTGGATCATAACAAACTGTGGCAAGTTCTTAAAGAGATGGGAGTACCAGACCATCTTATTTGTCTCTTGAGAAACCTATATGCGGGTCAAGAAGCAACAGTGAGAACTGGACACGGAACCACTGATTGGTTCAAAATTGGGAAAGGAGTCCGGCAAGGATGTATACTGTCGCCCTGCCTATTTAACTTATATGCAGAGCACATCATGAGAAAGGCAGGGCTAGATGAATCAAAAGTTGGAATTAAGATTGCCGGAAGAAATATCAACAACCTGAGATACGCAGATGATACCACTCTAATGGCAGAAAGTGAAGAAGAACTAAAGAGCCTCTTGTTGCGGGTGAAGAAGGAGAGTGCAAAACTTGGGTTGAAACTTAACATTAAGAAAACCAAGATCATGGCATCTGGCCCTCTCAATTCCTGGCAAATAGACGGGGAAGAAATGGAAGTAGTGACAGATTTTATTTTTCTGGGCTCCAAGATCACTGCAGATGGGGACTGTAGCCAAGAAATCAAAAGACGCTTGCTCCTGGGGAGGAAAGCCATGGCAAATCTAGACAGTACACTAAAAAGCAGAGACATCACCCTGTCAACAAAAGTGCGTATAGTCAAGGCTATGGTCTTCCCAGTTGCAATGTATGGCAGTGAAAGTTGGACCATAAGAAAGGCTGAGCGCCAAAGAATTGAGGCCTTTGAACTGTGGTGCTGGAGAAGACTCCTGCGAGTCCCTTGGACCGCAAGGTGATCAAACCGGTCAGTCCTAGAGGAGATCAATCCTGACTGCTCTTTAGAAGGCCAGATCCTGAAGCTAAAACTCAAGTACTTTGGCCACCTAATGAGAAGGAAGGACTCATTGGAGAAGAGCCTAATGCTGGGAAAGATCGAGGGCAATAGAAGAAGGGGACGACAGAGAATGAGGTGGCTGGATGGAGTCACTGAAGCAGTAGGCGTGAGCTTAAATGGACTCCAGAAGATGGTAGAGGACAGGAAGGCCTGGAGGAATGTTGTCCATAGGGTCGCGATGGGTCGGACACGACTTCGCAGCTAACAACAACATCCACTGTAGGATGAAGGGCTCTTCCGCATGTTTCCAACCTATACTGTATGGTCCTGAGCTTTCTTTTGCTAATTGGGCCCTCAATACTTGCTAATGTCATAGATTCATCTTGTCTTTGGTCTCTTTCGTAGATGCTTTTTATCAAGTGGGATCCATTTTATGACTGCCTTGGTCCACCTGCCATCAGTTCTTCTTGCTAGGTGACCATCCCATTTCCATTTCGATTCTTTTGCTCTCTTGATGATATTGTATACTTGTGTTTGTTCTCTAATCCATGTGTGGGTCTTTCTATCTTGTCTTGTAATACTGAGCATGTGTCTTTCCAACCTTCATACCACTGAAGGTTGGTATTTTATAATCCTCGCGCCAACTTTATTTGGGATCTTGCTGAAACACGCTTTTGGAACTGCAACAGAGGGTATTTATCTCTGGACCACATCAGACAGAAAACTCTTTAATCTCTCTAGATTGAGAGCAAAGTCTAAAGTCCAGCTGAAATGCCTACGGGATTTCCTCTTCACTGATGATGCTGCCGTTACTGCTCACTCTGCCAAAGACCTTCAATAACTTATGGACTGCTTTAGCAAGGCCTGCCAAGACTTTGGACTAACAATCAGCCTGAAAAAAAAACATAAGTCATGGATCATGACAAGGATTCACCTCCCTGCATTACAGTCTCTGGAAAAGAACTGGAGGTCGTCCATAACTATGTGTACCTCGTCTCAACTATCTCCGACACTCTCTCTTTAAATACTGTGCTGATTAAACGTATTGGCAAAGCGGCCACCACATTTTCCAGACTTACAAACAGAGTATGGCTTAATAAGAAGCTGACAGAACATACAAAGATCCAGGTCTATAGAGCCTATGTCTTGAGCACACTCTTGTACTGTACTGAGTCTTGGACCCTCTACGCACGGCAGGAAAGAAAGTTGAATACCTTCCATATGCGCCATCTTCGATGTATTCTCGGCATCACCTGGCATGACAAAGTTCCAAATAGCGCAGTCCTGGAACGTGCTGGAATTTCTAGCATGTATACACTATTGAAACAGCAATGTCTACGCTGGCTTGGTCATGTTGTGACAATGGCTGATGGTCAGATTCCAAAAGATCTTCTGTATGGAGAACTAGTGCAGGTAAAGCACCCCAGAGGGAGACCAGAGCTGCGATATAAGGATATCTGCAAGACAGATCTAAAGGCCTTGGGAATGGACATTAACAGCTGGGAAAACTTGACCTCTGATCATTCAGCTTGTAGGCTAAAGATGCAGCATGGCCTTCTCCAATTCGAAGAGACACTTGTGTGGCAAGCTGAGGCAAAGAGGCAGTCCTGGTCCCAGCGAAACTTGGGGGCTGGACAGGGGACAGATTGTATCTGCCCTCAGGGTGGAAGGGACTGCCATTCTTGAAATGGCCTTTTTAGCCACACCAGATGCTGCTTTAGGACCTTTTTCCAGAGCACGATACCATAATCTCTCATTGATGAATGAATCCAATTTATGCAGGCACCCATCTCATCAAAGGCAACTTTATACTTTTAGTTTCCCCTGAAATTGACATATAATTGGTGACTATGAAAAAGAAGAGCAATTTTCCTCAGGTTTTCAATGCCCTCCTCTCATTCAAGAGAGGATTGTTTAGTGCTCACATCATCATTGTTTTTACATCAAGTAAAAATTTATTTCTTTTTCTCTTCCAATCTTTTAATATCAGCAGTATTTCCTTTTCTCATTATAAGATGACTCGCTCTTCTTCTGTGTTTAATATTCTTTCTATTGCATAGAATTTTAATTTTCCTGGGAAATCTTATAAAGAAACTAAAGAAGCAATTAAAAACATTTTATCTGACACAATAAGGAGATACAATCAACATGAGTAAAAAAAGGCAACAGATAGAGCACAAAATCATAATACTAAAACTGGCAATAAAAGAAAGTGAAATTCTGAAATCCTTTTTTTTCTCCCCAATACCAAGGAGAACAAAAAGGTCTACATTTTTTTCTTTATTTGTTTTTTTTACCCACTAAAACTGAGATAGCCTTGATTTGGAAGCAATGATCTTACTTGTACAAACTCTTAAGGCTTTATACCAGGGCAGTATAAGAAAATAACATAATATATGATCGCAATCAAAGAATACTCAGGAATACAGTAACACCAAAGAAGATCTTACATCCTGTTGTGATTCAGGGTCAGCCTGTGGGTTCGGCAGTTGGGTCGGATGACTCAGAGGTGTTGAAGACCTTGCTGAGGGGGTTGAAGATCTTGCTGATGAGAGCCCTCAGCCAGGCCCCTCCCACTTGGTCACACGGAGACCCAGCTGTGTGAGCCTGACAGTGTGGATGAAGATGACCCACAGCTGGCCCTGTTCAAGGACGCCCGACGCAGGAGGCAGTCAATTAGGAGTAAACAGAGGAAGGCAATGGGGCTTCTCGGAAGGAGGCAGAGAGAAGCCACGCCCTGAACTCTATATAAGGGGAATGTGTGGGGAGGGCTGGTTTGCTGAAGGCAACCGCTCGGATAGTGTTTCAAAGCTCCTGTTTCTTGGTTCGTGTCTTGTTTGTTTTTGTAGTAATAAATTTGGCAGGCGTAATTCCAACCTCTTGCTGTTTGTAAAGGGGTTGCCTTTCCTGCAGGGCTGGTAGCAGGCTGGTACAGAACACATCCCTCAAAGGGAACCCCCAAAGAGATGAGGGCAAACAGATCCTTTCAAAGCAAGCAAATATGCAGCACCCTCTTGATTAAGCCTGCACTGAAGTTTCATCCCATGGGGTTTTCTGATTAGCTTATATAAGCTTTGAAACATAACTAAGTACATGTGCTTTTCACTGGCTTCCTCTCACTAGGGTTCATCAAGGGCAAAGAGGGTGAAATCATCAAGGTAAAGAACTATTAGCGCAGAAAGGTTTTTTTTTACTGTTGATGGGAAAGAGCATCTTATTCCACAAAAGTAGAGGACAGGGCAAAACAAAGGAAAACCCAAATATAAACCTTTAGTGACTTAAATAAATGGTTGCTTAGTTTTATACCATATACTCAAGCATTACATGGGAATACAGGTAGTCCTCGACTTTATGATCACAATGGAACCCAAAGTTTCTGTTGCTGAATTATACAGTTGTTAAAGTGAATTTTGCCCCATTTTACAACCTTTCTTGCCACAGCTGTTAAGTGAATCACTACAGTTGCTAAGTTAATAACATGGTTATTAAGTGAATCTGGCTTCCTTATTGACTTTGTTTGTCAGAAGGTCACAAAAGAAGATTATATGACCCTGGGACACTGCAACCATCATAAATATGAGTCATAAATGTGGGGGAGTGGGAGGGTCCAGAAAAGGGAAGAACCCCACCCCCAAGATATTAGGTATGGCTACAAATCTAAGCCCACCCCCCTTTTAACACCTTGCTGCACCCACCACCTTAACTTTTTTATTCCCATTCCACGGATACCTCCAGCTTAGCAGATTATAGTCATGCTATTAAAACCTCCATGATTTTTTTTAAAAAAAATAACTAAGCAATTAGAAAAAATATAAGGTTTTTTTTTTAAAAAAAATCAATTAAAAATCCTAGCAGCAACTAAGCAAAAAGTAAAAAAGAAAAAGAAAAAAGAATTGGGATCAATTAATAATCAAAGTCTCTCTTAAATAATTTTGTTTTGAATAATTTTCTAAAACGTAATAAGGTAAGGGCTTATAATGCTGGTGCTGCAATAAAAAAAGACCTCTGTTTTCCTTACTTTCATGGCCATGGGGAAGAGTTAGCAGATTCTTTCAGGAGCTCTGTCTCTATCAGGTTAAAAAAAAGGAGACCAAAGGTGGTAGGAGACGCTCTCTGGAGAAGTCATTGCATGGATGTGACACAACAAAACATGTTAGAATTCAGGGCGGTAAATTTATATTGTGTTGTATTTTGGTTTTATACCTTTATACCACCTAAAATCTATATTATATGAAATAACTAATATTAATAATAATATAAGAATCCAAACTATTTGCAGACCTTTACCCTCCTTTGTTTTGCTTTTAACAGAAAGAAGGACAATCCAGAGCTCAACTTGTTGCCCAGGAGCTTGTGTCATCAGAAAAAGTGTGAGTCTATCAGCTTTTAAAAATTCTTAGGAACTATGTAGTGCATTCCACTTTGATTCATTCAGCTCTAGCTGGTTGGCCATTTAGTAAAATTGCATCTCTTTTTCACAGGTATGTGGAAATGCTCCAGCTGTTACATACGGTAAGTAAATCATTTTAATTGTTGAAAGCTAATTGCCATCTTACTTAGGAATAATTTAGGAGACAGAAGAAGCAGTGAGGAGGCTGAGGTGAATTCGGTGAGGGACAGCTTGTCATGAAAAAGAGCTTACTGAGGCATTGCAATGAAGTCTGTCTCAGGATGGGGGGGGGAAGGATGATCCTCCACGTATGCCAAAAATCTGGAATTCTGCATCTGTAAGAATGGTTGGAGAGACAACTTGCCAGGAATTTGTCTAAGAGAATACTTTGCTTGAAATACTTTATGGAGGGAGGAGGAAAAACTGAGGTGGTGATTACCATTTAATAATAATAATAATAATAATAATAATAATAATAATAATAATAATAATAATAATAATAATAATAATAATAAGAAGAAGAAGAAGAAGAAGAAGAAGAAGAAGAAGAAGAAGAAGAAGAAGAAGAAGAAGAAGAAGAAGAAGAAGAAGAAGAAGAAGAAGAAGAAGTTGGAAGGGACCTTGGAGGTCATCTAGTCCAACCCCCTGCTCAGGCAGGAAACCTTATACCATTTCAGACAAATGGCTGTCCAGTCTCTTCTTAAAAACTTCCAGTGTTGGAGCATTCACCACCTCTGGAGGCAGGTTGTTCCACTGGTTAATTGTTCTAACTGTCAGGAAGTTTCTCCTTAGTTCTAGGTTCCTTCTCTCCTTGACTAATGTTGAAAAGAGCCATGTAATAGGCAAGCAGTTGTAAAAGTTATGATGCTTACTCTACGTTTTGGATGAGAAGAGAGAATATTTTATTAAGAGTTGTTTGCTTAGGCATTGGATGGTCTCTATTAATTGCCTCTATAGCTCAAATATATGTTATATACTTGAGAAAAACATTCAGCTGACATTTTAGACTATCAACTCCCACTTAGATGCAGGAGTTTTGCTATTCCTCCAGGAACCAATATTCACTAGGAAATATGCTTCATTGATTTCAGTAAGATTTACTTCTGGAAAAAATATACTTAGGATTGCACTGAAAACCCATAGAACAGATTTCTTACAGCATGTTTCCCTGATAATAATCGCTATAGCAGTTCAGTTTTGTTAAATAAATATAAGAAAACTGAATATTGGTAGAAGAGAATATTTGTAACTCAAGTAGTCCCTAAAGATTAAAAACTATCAAAAAGTAATACTAAAAAAGATGTAAAAAAGATGTTGAGACTCTAGAAAGAATACAGAGAAGAGCAACAAAAATGATTGGGGGACTAGAGGCTAAAACATATAAGGAACGGTTGCTGGAATTGGGTATGTCTAGTTTAATGAAGAGAAGGGCGAGGGGCGACATGATAGCAGTGTTCCAATATCTCAGGGGTTGCCATACAAAGACGAGGGAGTCAAGCTATTCTCCAAAGCACCTGAAGGCAGGGCAAAAAGCAACAGATGGAAACTAATCAAAGACAGAAGCAACCTAGAACTAAGGAGAAATTTCCTGACAGTTAGAACAATTAATCAGCGGAACAACCTGCCTCCAGAAGTTGTGAATGCTCCAACACTGGAAGTTTTTAGAAGAGATTGGACAACCATTTGTCTGAAATGGTATAAGGTTTCCTGCCTGAGCAGGGGGTTGGACTAGAAGACCTCTTCCAACTGCAGTAGTAGTAGTAGTAGTAGTAGTAGTAGTAGTAGTAGTAGTAGTGGTAAAGAAAAAGAAAGGAAAAGAGAAAAGAAAAGACAAAAATGAAAAAATAAAAAGAAATAGAACAAAAGCTTTCTGTATTGTTTGCAGGAAATACAATTGCTGTATGGTTACAAAAGAAAAGCTCTTTTTTCATAATCTAAATTTTTCTTCTAATCATCAGATCTACAAATTATGAATTCATTTTTTATTTCATGCAAAAAAAATCTATAAGAGGTCTCCATTCAACAATAAATTGAGATATTGTCTTTTGTTTAGTCACAAAGTCATTTTAGCCATCTCTGCAAATTCCATCTTCTTCACTAACCATTCCTCCAATGCCAAACATTTTCAGTTTTGAGAATCTAATAAACCTGCACTAGTTTTCATATATAAAAGCTAAGTCCATGACATTTTTTGAGCTGTCTATTAGTCCCAAAAGAAAAGCTTCTGGTTTCAATTACACTCTAGTCTTTAAAATCTTCTGAATTAGTGATTGTAAGTATATCCAAAATGTTCTGACTTTTTTACACATCTGTCAAACATGATAAATGTCCCTTCATGTTGTTCACCACGATGTAAAAAAGATGTCGAGACTCTAGAAAGAGTACAGAGAAGAGCAACAAAGATGATTGGGGGACTGGAGGCTAAAACATATAGGGAACGGTTGCTGGAATTGGGTATGTGTAGTTTAATGAAGAGAAGGGTGAGGGGTGACATGATAGCAGTGTTCCAATATCTCAGGGGCTGCCACAAAGCAGAGGGAGTCAAGCTACTCTCCAAAGCACCTGAAAGCAGGACAAGAAGCAACGGATGGAAACTAGTCAAGGAGAGAAGCAACCTAGAACTAAGGAGAAACTTCCTGACAGTTAGAACAACTAACCAGTGGAACAACCTGCCTCCAGAAGTGGTGAATGCTCCAACACTGGAAGTTTTTAAGAAGAGACTGGACAGCCATTTGTCTGAAATGGTATAGGGTTTCCTGCCTTAGCAGGGGGTTGGACTAGATGACCTCCAAGGTCCCTTCCAACTTATTATTATTATTTCCAGTATAAATGCAAAGTATCTTTATACATTCTAGACAATTTCTCCATGGACATATATCAACAGTACATCATTTTATGAAAATTATATTTATTTGTAATGTAAATTTCAGTCCTATCAACCAAATATTTTTGCATTGTTCTATTTGTAAAATATATTGTAACCAAATATTTAACCCATATTACGCAATCTTTCACTTGTTCTTCTGTTTCAAATTTCAAGAAAAAATTATGCATTTTGGCAATAATACGTCCATCATTTGTACATAATCCTGTTTCAAGCTCAGTTTTACATTGTTCAATACCATTAAAGCTTTTAGCTACTTTAAACCTTTGTACATAAGAAAAGTATTAACAAGTATATCCTTCCATTATCATATAATTTCTTAATTTTATATTGCCCTTAAAAAAAATCTTAAAATCTTTGAAAATGGGGGGTATCTCAGTGGTTAAGATGCTGGACTTTTCAGCAAGAAAGCCAACAGCCCAGGTTAGAGATGCAAGCTCCATGCAACAGGGTGAGCTCCCATCCTCACCCCAGCTCCTGTGAACTTAGCAGTTCAAAAGGATACAAATGCAAGTAGCTAAATAGGTGCCACTTCAGTGGGAAGGTAACAGCAGTCTGTGACATGCTCGCCACATGACTGCGAAGATGTCTTCGGACAGAGCTGGTTCAATGACCTTGTAATGGAGATGAGCACTGCCCCCTATAGTCTGCAACGACTAGCAGACTAAAATCCACAGGAACTCCTTTACCTTTTTTTTTACTTTAAAAAAATTCTAGTTTATCATGATAAGTTAACCATTTATGTTAACTTACCATTTCATGTCTTAACGTAATTATTTTGAAATGACATATTTTATATTTGTTACGATAAAACCGAATAGTTTACTTTTTTCAATCTGAAAAGCCATTTTATTCATCAGTTTTGTTTCATATTTTTGTTAACAGCTTTGTCTTCTATTTATCAATCTTAAAACCTGCTAGTGAACCAAGTCATTTTAATTTACCCATTAATATTTCATTTCCCTTTAAATAATCTTCCAGAACCAACACCAAATCAACTGTAAAAGCTCTTAACTTACAAGTCCCCTTTTGAATAGAATAGAATAGAATAGAATAGAATAGAATAGAATAGAATAGAATAGAATAGAATAGAATAGAATAGAATAGAATAGAATAGAATAGAATAGAATAGAATAGAATAGAATAGAATAGAATAATGGGATGGGATGGGATATGCAATAGAATAGAATAGAATAGAATAGAATAGAATAGAATAGAATAGAATAGAATAGAATAGAATAGAATAGAATAGAATAGAATAGAATAGAATAGAATAGAATAAGAACGAACCTTGGAGGTCTTCTAGTCCAGCCCCCTGCTCAAGCAGGAGAACCTTCACCATCTCACACAAGTGATTGTCTAGTCTCTTCTTAACAAACCTCCAATGATGGAGTGCCTGTTTCACTGGTTAATTGTCCTCACTGTTAGGAAGTTTCTCCTTAATTCCAGGTTGCTTCTCTCCTTGATCAGTTTCCAAACATTGTTTCTTGTCCTGCCTTCTGGTGCTTTGGAGAATAGTTTGATGCCCTCAGAGAATAGTTTGATGCCCTCAATATTTATTCATTACACCCACAATCATCTCATCTTGTCTTATGTCTCTATTCAATATTTCAAGATATTGACCTCTTTTTTGTATTTCGCATAGTTTGGTTAGATTATTTGAAGGCAAATAGCACAAACGGTAAATTTTCATTCTTTTTCAGATGATGTTTTTCTTTTTTTTTTATTTTTTATTTATTTTTTTTTATTTTATTATCTTTTTTTTTATTGAAAAGTTTTAAAATACAATTTTCCTTTGAAAAACCCCCCTTCCCCCTCCCTCCTCCCCTCCCTACCTCCCCCCTATCTCCCCCCCTCCCCCTCTCCCTCCTCCCTCCCCTGCCTCCCCTCCCTCTACTTCCCCTCCTCCCCCCCTCCCCCCCCCGACTTCCCAGAGCAAAATACAAGGTATATATCTAAAAAGCAATCATAAACAATCATATACTAACAATTATAAACTCTAAAATCCATCACTCTCTAGCTTATATAGAGTAAACCAATCCTTAACAATACTAAATATGTATAAAGAACTAAAATAAAAGAAAACTAGCATCATTCCCATCTATGTTCTTCCACAATTCACTATTACCTAGACATATTCTCACTTACACATCACAAGCACCTATCCCTATTAACCTCTCTAGCCAAAATAGGCTATAATAGATAGTTCTTACACAAATTAACCCGCATTAACCCACAAAACTTTCTTCCTCTTCCTCTGTAGTAAATTGTCCATTAATTCCAAATTAAAAATTCTGTTACCATACATATCATACCAAAACTCTTAAAAACACAACTACCACTTGACTATAAGTATATTGTGGAAGTTCCATAGATTTCTACTGGTCTTATTTTTTTATCTTTTTTGAGCGTTTTAAGGCAGCACGCGTCACCCTCTGTTCTCTAGGATCATCCAAAAGAGTTGCAGCTTGATCTCCTCCTGTACCCTTCTCGTCTATCTGTCCATCTTCATCCTCTTGATGTTCTCCTTCTCCAGATCCCTCTGCAGCTTCCAGAAGTGTTGATGGGGTTGCTTTTAAAACATTGTTGTAAAAATCATGCGCTTGCTTCACAGTACCCAAACAGTACCTTTTGCCATCATACATGAAGCTCAACCCAGCTGGGATCTCCCATCTGAACCTTATATCTCTTTGCTTGAGCTCTTGCACAAGAAATATAAAGTCCTTCCTTCTCTTTAAAATCTTTGGAGGAATTTCTTTTAGAACCAAAACTTCTTGACCAGCAATCACAACTTTAGTATCATAGGCAGCTTGTATAACTTCATCTCTAATTTCCCTTTTTACAAAATAAACCACCACATCTCTAGGCAACTTTCTCTGCTTAGCAATCCACGAATTCACACGAAACACTTTGTCCATGCCTTGTTTTATTTCAGATGCTGGATGGTTCAATACCCCCTCAAAAGCCTCAGAAACCAGCTGCTTTAAATCTTCTTTAATATTCTCTTTTAGGCCTCTAATTCTAACAGCAAACTGCATCTGGTAAAATTGAGCCAGACTCTGTTCGCTATCCATTTTGTCTTTTAAATCTTCAATTTCCAATACTTTTGCTTCTAATATAGCATTCTTTTGAGTCAAGTCTTCCACTTGGTCATCCAGCACCTCCACACATTTAGCTACTTTATGCACTGAGGACAAAATGTCTACCTTCATCTCTCTAAGTTTCTGCTCCATCCTTTCTTCCATTCTCTGCTCCAATTTCTCCAATTTCTCCTCCATCTGTACAAATTTAACACCCATTGACTCCAAAATTAACTGGGTATGTTTTTCAAGATCCTTCGATGTCAATACATCAGGAGAATGCAACGCCTGCAGTAATGATTGTTGTTGCACCGGAGAATTTCCAGCACTCCGAAAAGTTCTAGGGGGAGGTTTAGCCGCCATCTTTTACTTACAATTGTGACGCACTTTCACTTTAAGTTTTAAGCAAAGTCCATCAAGCTTGAGAGTAAAATAAAATAATCCTCTTCATCTCTTCATCTTTCCCTCTTGTACTGCTCTGCCTGCTCTTTTCCTTTCATAGTCTCTCCTTCAAGCAGGGATGGTCGCAGACGCCTGGCTCTGCTCCATAAAGTCCGGAGCAGAGACGCTAGCCAGCTGGGAGCAGCCCAGGCTACGGGGGAGTTCAATCCTTCAGCCGCCCGAGCTCCAAGCTCAGGCGGCCCCGGAGAACTCGACCCCTACCTGGGGGCTCACCCCCTCCTCTTCTCCCGAGGAGGGGGCTTCAAATTCGCCCGAACAGCTGATCGGCGCTGTTTCGGGCGAAAAATCACACAGCTAGCCGCGGGCAGCCCGGGAAGGCTGTCTCCGGCGCCGCGGAGCCACCGGAAGCCCAGATGATGTTTTTCTTATCAGTTTTCTTTGTACAGGTCTGCAAATTTACAGATATTAAAGAAAAACTTTATAATAATGTTTCTAACATCCCTCTCTCTTATGCCAATACGTTGTTGAGTGTTTTGTGTCAAGTCACCATTTTAAAAATGTAGAGTATGACTAGGATCCTCAAGGCATTTTTCATCCTTTCTTGTCAGCTACTTTTAGAATGGGTAGCTTGTGTCACAATTAGGCACAATAGTCTGTTTTTGTGACCTTGCAACTGCAAAATAAATCTGTGTCTTGGGGGAGGGAAGGGGACAAACTTATTTCCCTTTCATTGTCATTTTTTCCCTGCCAACATCACATTCTGGAAAGAAAAATACAGTTTTAAAAAGTCTTGCGTCTTCGGTTACATTGCAATAAAGAGAACAAAAGCACACCACACCCAGATTTGAAAGAAGAAAATTATTATTTTCTTAAACTCTAAGGAACACCTTTCTTTGCCCATCACCCCTGTCCCCTACCACCCACCCCCCACATACTCTCTCTCACACACACACACTAGAATAGATCACCACCCCATTCAGCATAACAGAAAAAGTTTGGCCTTTTAAGCAGAATAGTTTGATTGATTGCCAAAATGATGACATTTACATACACCCATTCTGCAATTCAACTGAAAGACTGGAAACATTGTATAAGCTTACATTTTATATCAACTGGTGTGGCTCAAAAATAAAGAGTTTGGTGTTAATCTAGAAATTTAGCTGCTATTTACTTGTTTCCAATTACTAGCTCTTAATAAGAACACCATCAAACAGTTGTGGTTTTGGCAATAGGCAAACCTAGTTTCAAAAAGAGCATACTTAGAACAACATCTAGGCATCATGCTCATTAGGGAATGACTGCAACATGAGGGATAAATTTCTCGTATGTACAATCACTGAAAGTACTGCGGAGAGAATTTGCACCATCACCGGAAATCAACTAATACAAGACTCCATTGTGAAATCAGTTGACATGTTAAACTGCCAGGTTGCATCAGTGATTAAATAGGCCAAATGAAAATCTGAGGCTATCTTAACAATCCTACACATCATATACCTTATCGACATTATAAGAAGGTTCACAGTCCAGTGAGCTTTTTCTTTAATGTATTGAGATTGACATGTATCGAGGCACAAAATCCACGTATCTGATACAATTCCTACCAAAGGACATTCTCATTTCATTATAGAATAACTTAAGCATCATTTTTGCAGATGTCCATGGTAGTTCATTTTCCCTGGAATGGGGGTCAGGGTGGGAGGAATAGAGGAGAGAGTAACAAAGTGGTTCTTGTAACACACTTCCTGTTTCTAAAATGGATGGCTGAGAAACATGTCTAGTGGAGATCTTAGAATTTCTTTGTCAGATGAAGAAAACTGCCCTATTGTTCTGCTGTCCTCAGGAATGTATCCATAGTACTAGCTTGATTTGATGTCCCAGAAAATAAATTGTTCCTGATTGCTTCACACCAACTGTATATTTATTTACAGCTGTTCAGTTTTGCATGCTCACAGCTCTTAACGGGAGGTAATTAATAACACTTCTAGTAATCATTTCCTTTATAAAGAGGGCACTATAATTACTTGTAGCTTTCTTGATTTTATGCAGGTGGAATATAGTTATAGGTGGTTGCTGCAGGCAACCCAAATAACTTCCCCTGAGGACATACTTCTGTTGCAGAGTGCCTGCATTTTCCAAGTGCTTAAATCACAGTAGTATATTCCATCTGGTTTCTTGTGCTTGAGAGTGAGCAATGTGTTCCATAAGAGTGGGCTGTTAATCTCAGATGTTGCATATCCTGCTTTGTTGAATCAGATTTTCTTGCCTTACAGTTTGGAAACACTTAGTCTAATTCTTCCATTTATGTATACTGTAATTACATATACCACTGCATTTCATTAATCTGTAGATCAGAGTTAACCACAAGATCCACATTTTCACCTTTGGGCTTGCCTATTGTGTATTTTAAATAAACTTTTCCAATCATTCAGGGAGACTTGGCGGGGCGGGGAGGAGGTTTATTTGACAATAGCATTGTCTGATAGGACCATCAATCTTCTGACATAAATAATAAGATTAAGACTTGGGCCCATCCAATTCGGCCCAAGCACACATTCAGGAGAGCAATTGCCAACCAATGTTCCTATTGGTGGAGCAATGATGGATGGAGAAAGGACAGCAGAAAATCCACTTATCACTGTTCTGAAACTATTCCACATTAAATTGTGGGATAATGAAAGGAGACTATGGGGGCATCATCAGTATAGTTTCCTCCTGGATCAAAAACAGGAGGAAAATATTTCTGTGTGGTCATGAGGAAGAGCTCTGGGTCCCAACCCAGGCTCTTCAATATATAAGTTGTTGAATCACTGCATCAATTATATATATATATATATATATATATATATATATATATATATATATATATATATATATATATATATATATATATATATATATATATATATATCTCAACAAACAGACAATATTTTTGGAAGCTATCCATATTCTCTACAACAACTCATCAAACTTTTGCCAAATAGTGTTCCTGAAACTCTGTTAATCTGCTTCTCAGTTTATACATAGACTTATATAAAGTTATTGCTAATTTGTTCTATTGATTTAAATGACTGCAGTATAAATATGTTATTTGAGGGACTTCCTGGTTACATCTACCCATCCCATCAGGTCCAGCAGAAAAGGTATGCTCCAGGTCTCATCTGCAAAGGACTTTCATCTGGCAGGATGAAAGGACCCAGGAAATGTATCCTTTCTGCTGTAGTCTTGGAGCATCCTTCCCCCTGAAGTGAGGTCAATTCCATCTGTTAGCCTTCCAGAAAGCCTTGAAAACATTATTCTTCCATCCACCCTGAGGATCCCATGGGGATCCTATGGTGAGCCTGCAAAGTGGTTGATGAGGTTAAATGGTTGTCCTTTCACCATCATGGGTTCTTTTTTTTATTCCGGGATGTCTGTCTGTCTGTCTGTCTGTCTGTCTGTCTGTCTGTGGATATTTATTTAAAAATTTATGTCTGATATTGCTAACTTATGGTTAACCAAAGACAATTCTTTTTATCTAATTAAGGCCATCCCAAAGATGTTGAAGAAAAGGTGTTCATAATATAATGATAAATTCATAATATAATGGTAAACCATTATTTTTATTGGCTATGTAGCATAGTAGGACAGAATTGTTCAGAGCCCTAACACAATGCAATATTCCTATTGGGTATATTGTGCTAAGCATGTTAGAGAATCTCCTTTAGCCATTTTTTTTAAAAAAATGACCCAACCAGGAACTGGAAATCAAGAATAAACCCAGACCTTCTGACTCAGGATTGTCAGTTATCCATAAAGTCAGAGTTCACATATTACAGCAAGAAAACCCTGGAAATTTCTTCACTGATTGGTTTAGTTGCTTTTGCTCACAGAATGGTGCCCATTAAAAAAAATTAGATTTTTATCCTATCTTTCATTCAGGAACAAAAGGTTGTGTAAACCGTGTTTCAGCCTTCCATTCTTCTCCAAAATGATAGGCCAAAAATCACCTAGTGAGGTTCTATGACAAAGCTCAGATTAAAATCAGGGTCTCTTCATTTCTAGTCCAACACCTTATCAATATAGCACACTGGCGCACTCATTAACAAAAGTAGTTGAGCAGATATAATCAATATCACTTCCAAAATTCCAGTTATTGGGTCTCTGCATTCATGTAGACTTTTTTAGATTTAGTTTTTAAGGTGCGCACACACACACACACACACAATTTTCCATGGTAAGAATTGTAAATAAAAATACACTAACTGTTATTGAAAACAAATACAAACTTCTCATGACTGGTGAGGGTGTGAATAAGGAAGGAATCAACCATGAAAACTCTCTATGTGGTTGTCACCCACCTTCTTACTTTTTTCTCCAAAGAATCTTCCCCCAATTTCATTTTAACTGGGTCTTACACTAAATGTGAGAGCAAAGAAAAGTGTCATAAATAGAGATTCTGTTTATCTATAGTATACCTTGTAAATGGCTGGATTCTGGAAATATGAAACAATAGTTGCATGTTTTAAGGCAGAAATATTGACGTACATTAGGATGAATGGCATGAAATATTCAGAATATAACATAATTACTTGCATTCTTTCCTCTTCTTTTGTAACTAACAGGAAATTATATGGGTCAGAAAAATGTTTTGTTTTGCTATGTTTTTCATGTGATGGATTTGGAAACCTTTCTTGTACTATGATTGATCAATTACTGAGGCTACAGAAGTACTTTACCTTTGATTAATAGTTCCCTAGGACAAGAGGCAACAAGAGAGTTTTTTTCTTCTTTTCAACGAATGTTCCTAGTAATTATTATGAGGCTTCAAATGTAGGAAATTAATCATGGCAAAGTTGGCTATTCTGGCTGTCAAAATTAAATCACTAATTTGAAAATTTATAATGATGTAGCAATTAAGACAATTAATGATTAAACAAATTTGCTGAAGTTTTATGAGAAAGCAAAGCTGGGCTTTCTCGTTACTAGCGATTATATTTTGTTCTCCAAAGTGATTTTGCATGGGGTACTGGTTTGTCGATTGCCAGTAATGTTACAAGCAGCAAAACTTTAGGACAGGGGAGGGAAAAAGTTTTCAAATGGAGAGAGATTAAAAACTTTAAAAATGGATGGATTTGAAACTGAAGTGACAGTGAGACCTATTTCACACTTACATTATGAGATAAATACACACTTGCCCTATAAAGTTCAAGAAAGTCTACTCTAAAACATAGAGTTTAATCACATAAGGGATGCATATGACACCAAGGCTTATGGACTCAGCTTACACTTTATTTATTTATCAATTTATCATATTTATTTATCATGTTTTACTTATCACATTTAAGAACTGCCCACCTCCTTCATAGAGGGACTTTTTATGGGGTACAATAAAATATTAAAAGCATAAAAAGAATGTATAAAATTTAAAAGATCAAGGGATGTTCAAAATAAATTAAAAGATGGGGAGAGGGCTTTCAGTCACTAAGCAGACCCACAGCTTTGTGTTCTTTTGTGTGCCCCGAGCAAGGTAGTGTTGCCATAGTTTTGTCTTTTTGGAAGGCCAGGAGAGGGGCTTCTCTCACCTCTGCAAAGGTAGAGAAGGCCCTCTTCCTGGACCCCACCAGTCAGAATTCTTTGACTGATGCAGTCTGCAACATACATTCCCTGCCTGACCAGGAGAGATGGGCTGATGGAATGGGACATAGACAATTCCGTAAGTAACCTGGTTCATGCCATGTAAGGCTTTAAAGATCATAAGCGATACCTTGGATTGGATCCAGAAGCAGAACAGGACCCAATGTAATTTGCACAGCAGAAGTGTTATATGCATCATTCTTTGGTCACCCAAGATTGCCCTTGCAGCTGGGTGTATCAGTTGAAGTTATTATTCCAGGGTAGCCCCATGTAGAATACAAAGTAGAACTTTTGCTCCAGTTCATGGCTGTGCTCCAATACTGAGGATGACTTGACTGCTTTGATGCACAACGTAGCTGTAAAAGTGGGGAGGGGAGTGTATTAAGCATTTAAAAGAAGGTTAACAAAAGAATGTAGACACAAAGAAGTAAAAAGCGGCAAGAATACTAAAAGGGTAAAATAAAAATAGTGGAATATAAACAAAAGTTTCAAATTTATCATGATAATTCTCCAATAAAGCTCAGCGTTATCTAATCAATATTTCACCCTAATTATATCGGCCATAATAATTCTACTGATTTGCTTCATGGTATGATAAAAATCTCTCTCAAGTCAAACTCAGCTCCTAGATTAAACAGACATCTCCAAGTACTTTATTTGGCAATAGTATATTTGGCCTGGCTTTCTTTAGGGATTTTGCCAATAATCTTTATATTTCCTGAACTGGAGAATTAGGTGGGATACAAAAGCATTAAAATCAATTGGTCAGTAAGCAAGTAAGCAAGCAAACAAACAAGCAATAACCAGATCCAATACTTGGTGCTCTCTGAGCTTTGGTTATTTTTTTTGCAGATGTTTCATTACCCAAAGTAGGTAACATCATCATTGCTAGTCCGTTAGCACTGATGATGTTACCTAGTTTGGGTAATGAAACGTCTGCAAGAAAACAACCAGTCTCAGACAGTACCAAGGACCCCTCATTTCAACCCTGAGCTACAAATATTCTTCTTTATAGATCTAAAGTTGCTTAGGTTTTTCTTGAGATAAATAGTGACTTGTGTTATATGATTCATTATATGATAGATACTAATAAACAAAATCACAGTTCAGCTAAAAAAGGGCAAAATAGAACTGTTGATGAATGAGACTAAGGTCAGTGACCAGAGGAGAAAATGGGTTGAAAATAGCATTAAAATCATGTGAATTACCTTCATCCAGGATTTTTTTTTCAGATTAATGTGCTTTTAATGTGACAGCTGAAATTAAATCACGTTCAGCGTTGTCTGCAAAAATACATACATAAAGTCAAGTATTCCAACTGAAATTTCAACTATCTAAATCAACTCCAAAGTGGAAAACAGAACATTTCTGGGAAAGCGACAACAACAGTTTAGTTAAAATGCAGCTGTGCAGTTTCTGAATATGTATTATCTCCTCTCATAATCTGTCACTAGGGATCCTCCTGGATTCTCACAAGGCTTTTTATTTCCTGTCTTGTTCCATTGCTCATTAAATATTCCAACCGTTTGTGCCGGGAAAAACAGAATAAAACCAAAATTGTCAAAATATTGAATTAAAAATGCACTCATAAATACTATTGTTAAAAAACATAATGAGCAATCAAATAGTTTTCCATCTGCATCCAAAAGAATTTAAGGCAGCTTTAGTAATTTAAAGGGGGTCTATTCCTAGGATTATCCTCCTACCTTCTAAAGTTGAAAAGTGCTCAATAAGGAGGAAAGGTAACAGTATCCTCTGATAGTTTTCAGAGACCCGTTTCTTAAACTATTTAGATGAAAAGGCATGCTTCAACATTGGCTGGGTTATGTCAGGGCGTGCTTTCTCATGCTGTCTACATGTGTCCCAATAACTCGCATCCAGTATGGCCATTGTAATTAGGAATATTAAAAGGAAAAACTACTTTGCATCCTTAGGAAAATTCTTGTGTTACTAGGAAAATTGTGATGTGAAAGCAACCAGAACCACTCGTGAAGAGTCTCAATAGTTTTATTGCTACTCAGCTGTGTTATAAGAATCTCACCAGACTGACTGAATTGAACTGAATATTTTATTTGGCCAAGTGTGATTAGACACACAAGGGATTTGTCTCCAGTACAGAGCACTCAGTGTACATGCAAAGCAACAGAAGATAACAAGAAGCATAAATAGTAATACTACAGCTACATCACATGGGTTGTTATACGTAGATATTAGATGGCGCTGAGAGAATTAGGTGTTTGGTAGAGTGATGGGAAAATACTCCGTGTCTAGTGCATTCCCTTGGGAACAGCAAGGTAAAGCTTCAAGGATTCTGGGAGAGGTCCAACCTGTGCTCCTTACTGGAGTGCAAAGACTCTAAACTCAGGCCCATCTTAACCTTTCCCTTCAGACTAGCTGGAGATTCCACCATAAAGATATCCCACACCCCAAAATGGTTTGTTGCTGCTCTTTGAATTTGTATTTACAATTATTACATATCACGTCTGAAAGTACTATGAAAGAATATCAGAGTTGGAAGGGATCTTGGAGGTCTTCTAGTCCAACCCCCTGCTCAGGCAGGAAACTCTACACCATTTCTGACAAATCGTTGTTCAATCTCTTCTTTAAAGCCTCCAGTATTGGAGCATTCACAACTTTTGGAGGCAGGTTGTTCCACTGGTTAATTGTTCTAACTGTCAGAAAATTTCTCCTTAGTTCTAGGTCAAGGGTAGGCAACCTTGGCTCTTTTATGACTCGTGGACTTCAACTCCCAGAATTCCTGAGCCAGCATGGCTCAGCATGGCTGGCTCAGTAATTCTGGGAGTTGAAGTCCACGAGTCATAAAAGAGCCAAGGTTGCCTACCCCTGTTCTAGGTTGTTTCCATCCATTGCTTCTTGCCCTATCTCCAGGTGCTTTGGATAATACATTGACCCCCCCCTCTTCTTTGTGGCAGCCTCTTAGCTATTGGAACTCTGCTATCATATCACCCCTAATCCTTCTCATCATTACTGTAAACTAGACATACCCAATTCCTGTAACCATTCTTTATTTGTTTTAGCCTCCAATTTCCTAATTTTTATTGCTATTCTCTGTACTCTTTCTAAGCATCAGTACCATGCCGACCAAAACTGGATGCAGTATTTCAAGTGTGGTCTTACCAAGGTATTATAAATTGGTATTAACACTAGCACATAAAGCATTATCAATTAACACAGAAAGGACAAGATAGGAAATAGGGAAATTAAATGACTTTCAGTTGTAGGTTTGCAGTTGCAGTTGTAGATTTCATATACTGTACAACGTGAATAAAAAGGGAGTGGCAACTTCAAACCAGATATTTTTCACGTAAATGTGCATTTATGCAAGCAAATAGGTCAACATCATGAATTGCTTGTACATAGTGAAAAGTGAGGATGAGAGCAAACTAGATATCATATCAAAACAAAACAAGACTTGGAGGAATTCCTCTAGACAAATGAAATTTCCCTCTTCTGCTTATGTCAGTTCTCCATTCTGTTCCTATTAATAACTAATATGTGACATGATATTGTAAGAGTTAATGTTGTGTCTCCCTACAGCACAGACTGGAAAGGAAGGTCAAATCAGGGTCAATAGCTTTTTGCTTTTTTTAATGAAACCAAGAACTTTTGTAATCTCCACATCTGCTGCAGCTGCCATAATTGAGAAACCACTGAGGGTTTTCAAGTTCCATCTATTCACAAGGCATTCCTTTTGAGCCAGCTTTTCAATTAGCAGGTCCCCACTCTTCCTTGGAATAAGAGCGGGCTTTTCTTTTTCCTCTCTTGTGCAATAAAACTCCAGACATTTCCATAGTTTACTAGAATGCAAAGGAAGAGTTTGGAAAATGCTAAATGTTTTTAAGCGATTCCATATGGTACTCCAGAGTATGCAGGAGCTTAAAAACATGTTTCCAGTTCTCCCCCAAGTGTATAGTTATTCGCATAGACAAAGTAACTTCTAGCTATCTTCCCACAAAGATTAAACTGGCAGCAAACAAGAAATTTTCCCGCCAAGAGCCATAATATGGGCCAGAACAAAGAACACCCAGCTGCCTGGTTCAATTCTACTCCAAGCATTTGTGCTCCAGGGAAATAAGAGGAATTTCATGAACCCATGGATTCTTCTGCAGGCTACTTATCTAGCACAATAGAAAAACAGAGCTACTTTCTACCCTGCACATACTCCATGTTAAGGGGTTGTAGAAATCTTGTGGGATAATGCAAATTAGAGAACTATGCAAAACCTGCTGAATTGACTCAAATTTTATCATTAAAAGCACTTAGCTTGCATTGTCCTTACTCCTCTTTTTGCTTTCGGTATGGGCCTAAAAGACCTAATGTTTTTTGGATTATGCAGTCACATTATAATATTATTATTATTATTATTATTATTATTATTATTATTATTATTATTAATAATAATAATAATAATAATAATAACAACAACAACAACAATAAGGAGGAGGAAGAAGAAGAAGAAGAAGAAGAAGAAGAAGAAGAAGAAGAAGAAGAAGACTATACCATTTCAGACAAATGGCTATCCAGTCTCTTCTTAAATACTTCCAGTTTTGGAGCATTCACAGCTTCTGGAGGCAGGTTGTTCCATGATTAATTAAGTTCTAACTATCAGGAAATTTCTCCTTAATTCTAGGTTGCTTCTGTCTTTGGTTAGTTTCCATCCGTTGCTTCTTGTCCTGCCTTCAGGCACTTTGGAGAATAGCTTGACTCCTTCTTCTTTGTGGAAGCCCCTGAGATATTGGAACACTGCTATCATGTCAGCCCTAGTCCTTCTCATCATTAAACTAGACATACCCAATTCCAGCCATAAATGTTTTAGCCTCAAGTCCCCTAATCATCTTCATTGCTCTTCTCTGTACTCGTTCTAGAGTCTCAACATCTTTTTACATCATGTTGACCAAAACTGGATGCAGTATTCCAAGTGTGGCCTTACCAAGGCATAGTAAAGTGGTATTAACACTTCACGTGATCTTGATTCTATCCCTCTGTGAAAGCAGCCTAGCACTGTGTTGGCTTTTTTGGCAGCTGCAGCATACTGCTGGCTCATATTTAAGTGATTGTCAACTAGGACTCTGAGATCCCTCTCACAGTTACTACTATTGAGCAAGGTACCACCTACACTATACCCGTGCCTTTGGTTTTTCTTGCCTAAATGTAGAACCTTACTTTTTTCACCATTGAATTTCATTTTGTTAGATAGTATGCCCAATGTTCCAGTATGTCAAGATTCCCTATCTATCCCCTCATCCAAATCATTGATGAAGATGTTGAAGAGCACTGGGCCCAGAACAAAGCCCTGGGGCACCCCATTACACACTTCCCCCCATGTAGATACAGTTTCATTGAGGACTACACGCTGAGTACGGCCGGTTAGCCAGCTACGAATCCATCTGGTGGTGATGCTGTCTAACCCACTTTTTTCTATCTTATCAAGTTGTAGGTTGTGGTCTACTTTGTCAAATGCCTTACTGAAGTCCAAGTAAATTATGTTCCTCTGGTCCACTAATTTTGTCCCTGATCTGGCATGATCTGTTTTTGACAAACCCATGTTGGCTTTTCGTAATGACTTTGTTTGCCTCTAGGTGTTCACTGATTTTTTGCTTGATTATCTTTTCCAGAATCTTCCCAGATATTGAGGTCAGGCTGATAGGTCTGTAGTTTCCTGGATCCATTTGTTTCCCCTTTTTTGAAGATGTGAACTACATCAGCTCTTTTCCAGTCTTCTGATAGTTCCCCAGTGCTCTAGGATCTTTGAAAAATATAGTTCAGTGGTTCTGAGATCACGTCTGCCAGTTCCTTGAGAACTTTGGGGTATAATCCATCTGGTCCTGGTGATTTGAACTCTTCTAGGATGGACAGGTGCTCACTTATCATTTTCTTGCCTATCTTAACTTGTGTTTCTAATCTGTTTTTTACGGTACTGTTTCTGATAGGTTGGTCTGTTTTTTCTCTTTGTGTAAAGACGGATGCAAAAAACAAGTTAAGTAGTTAACTACTTAAGTAGTTAAGTAGTTCTGCCTTCTCCCTGTTGCTTGTCACCTTCTTTCCACTTTCTCCCACTAATGGGCCAATCATTTAACTTTCTTCTTGTTTTTTATATGTTGAAAGAAGCTTTTTTGTTATTTTTTTACTTTTGTAGCAAGCCTTAGTTCATTTTGAGCCTTAGCTTCACTTCATCTTTGCAGGCTTGGGCTATTTGCTGATATTCTGCCTTAATTATGTGCCCCTCTTTTCACTTTTTATACTTGTCCTTTTTATCTTTCAATTTATCAGAGAGTTCTTTACTGTATGTAGCCATGCTGGTTTCTTTTGAGAGCTGTTATTTTTCTTCTTCATTGTTATTGTACTAGACTTGACTTTTATAATCTTACTTTTTAAAATTTCCCAAGCTTCTTGATTTGTTTTCCCCTTGAGAATTCTTATCTATGGAATCCTTCCCAAGCTCTCTCTAAGTTTATTGAAATTAGCTCATTAAAGTCATTTTACTGTGTTCTATTGCTTGTGCTTGCATAATGTTGAAGTCCAATATTGCATGATCATTCCCTCCCCCCAAGGTTCTTGTGGCTTCAACACCTTCTATCATTTCATCTCTGTTAGTGAGAATTAGGTCCAATGTGGCTGATCCCCTAGTTCCCTTCTCTACCTTTTGGGAGACAAAGTTATCTGCTAGGTTTGTCAGGAATCTGTTTGATCTTCCACTTAGTACAGAGTTTGTCTCCCAGTTGATGTCAGGGTAATTAAGGTCCCCCTATTACTATTGTGATGTGTTTCCTACATACCTTAGTTAGTTGACTAGCAAAAAGTTCATCTATTTCCTCTGTTTGGTTGTGTGGCCTATAGTCTACACCTATGGCAATGTCATTTCCCCCCCCCCGCCGCCTTTTATATTGACCCAAATGCATTCAAGACAGTTTTCATCATTGTTGTGCTCTATTTCTGTAGAGGTGTAGTTATTTCTTATATGGAGAACAACTCCACCTCCTCTTTTGTTTGGTCTGTTTCATTTAAATAATTTAAATCCCTCTAGCTGTGTGTTCCAATTGTGGGTTTCATCTCACCAAATTTCCGTAATGGCAACAGTATCATATCTGCCCTCATTTACCTGAATATAAGATGAGAGCAAACCCCACTCCTCACTAGCACTGATGATGTTACCTAATGGTAGTTTGGGTAATGAAATGTCTGCAAGAAAACAACCAAGCTCAGAGAGCACCAAGGACCCCTCAAAATAAGTATTGTTGGAAGTTGTTTCCTTGTGGCAGTTTCCTCTCTCTCTTTCTCTTTATTTCTTTTTTTTTCTTTTACACTTTTTTTTCTTTTCTGTTTTAGTGTGTATTATTTTTTGACTATTGTAATTAAAAGTTTTAATAAAAGTATGTATCTGTATATGTATATGTATATAAAACTTTCTTCACGTTGCCAAAAAGTTTTCATCTCTTTGATCTACAAGAAAGGAAATGTTGTGATCATCTTGGGCTTGGGAGAGCCTGAGTAGAAGACACTGTTCCTAACTTTTCTGCCAGGAAGATCTGGAGAGAATCGCTCTGGAGGCTCTAGATGTACATCAGTCTAGCAGGAGCTTAGCAATCGAGCACCTAAGGCTGACCAAGCCAGCGAACATAAGGGGGTGAGAGGAGGTCCTGGATCTGTCAGAGTGTCACGTTGAGCACTGAGCACCACAAATATGTTGTGTGAAGCTTCTTGCCTGTCAAGAGCATTCCCGCTCTTGATGGCCTACACTCCGGGCAAGCTCTTTTTATGAACCATCGCTGTGCAACAGCTCTGAGGAATAAATACCAGGTGCTAGAGGATTAAAAAGAACAAGGCAGTCCAGCAGTCCTAGAATTTAAATATTATTAAGCTAGCTGTCTGGCTTGGATTATAAAATGGACTACAATCGCCATGTGGTTGGATTTCTTCAAGTAGGGGAACAGGACTTGCATTAAAGGAGATTATGCAACAATAAATGTTTGGGATAAATGTTTGTCCCAAATGTTTGGAATAAGTGCAGTAAAAGACTTTGTCCAGGCTTATCACCATTTGCCTTTTTATTATTTATTTTTTATGGAAAGCAGAAAGAAATTTATTCAATGGTGAAACAAGATTTCTCAATTAATAAGAGAAAGGTTGAGGTTGAAACTGTGGAGCATGTCTTTTTATACTGCCCTATGTATAACGCAGGCAGAGCTAAACTACTGTCTCTCCTTAAAATAGACCCTTCTGGTCCCAATGCTAGTAATTTGGTCCTATATTGTTTAGGGGATGGCTCCTCATACATCACTTCTCAGGTCTTTACATTTTTTTAAGAGCTGTAACTATTAGAGGAGAACATTGTAATTCCCCTCAGCCAAGGCATCTGGTGTCCAATTGTCTATGATTTTACTTTTTCTATGTTTTTCTTTTGTTGTACTTGTATTTTGGTCTGTGACCGCAAACAAATAAATTGAATTGAATTGGAAAAAAAAAGAGAAAGGTAAAATCTTCTGAGACTTTGAGTATAGTTTTAAAAGAACTGCCAGAACAAAGAGATGTGACTGTATTTGATGGGACAATTTGAAAAGCTCATTGCACAAAATTTGGAGCATTTACTGGCCTTATTTGTGAACTGCTGGTGAAACCCTAAATAAATTATCAAAAGGATGGTCAAAAAGATGCAGAATTTAGATACAATAATAGGAATGCAAGGGAAAAGGAATATTAAATTCACACCAAATATTGTACTTAGAGAAAACTGGTAAAATATGTTTTACTATTGGCATATTACTCTAAAATGGAAACAGCATTTTCTAAAAAATGTTGGAAATGCAGTGATCAAGTTTGATTATTCTTCCATATTGGGTGGCAAAACTCAACAGTTTCAAAAAATTATTCATAATAGAAGGAAGAAAATGTTGAATTTCCTTTTCAACTTGCTATTTTTTTGTTATTTTTAAATATTTTTCTGTTAATCATTTCCAAAAAAATATATTAAACTAGCTCTGTGTTGGCTAATTGCTGCAAGGACACTTTAGACTTCCCATGGAAAAGTACTCTTAATTCTTAATCCTGAAAAAAAACTAATTAAGATGTGGGGGTATTTATATCTAAAATAGTCTGATGTTTTAAAAGAAAATGTGACTCAGATTTTAACTCAACTTGGTAACCAGTTTTGAACTGCAACTCTAACTTCTCATGAGAAGGGAAGCTATATAAATTTGATTAATAAATGGGTTTGTACTACATCCGATTTTATGTTATCTGTTAGCATAAAATCTATACTGCTTGAACAGAAATGATTGTAATTCATAAACTCACTTTATGATTTATAATGGGTTGACTATTGATTTGTTAATGATACATTACTTGGATTTTAACAAGATTGGTAGTTTTTAAAATGATGTAGTACATTTGGTTACTGAAACTAATTAATAAAATATTGAAAATTTAACCTAATTTTATGATACTTGTAAATCTCCTGTTTATGTAGTTCATGCTTCAGCAACTGATAATGTTAGTGCAATTATAGAAAAAAAGATTTTAGAAAAATGCTTTTCTTTAGTGATGATATAGTGAGAAATGATTGAAACCAAGAAATGATCATTTTCTGACCTGCTCCATTTATCTAAATCGCCAAGTTTCATGTAAGAAACACTTTCACGAATGTACTTCTGCTATGAAGAATGCATTTTGCTCTCTCAAATTCAAAAGGTATTAATTTGAGGTTGTGAGAGAAAATTCACACATCAAAAGTTTATTATTAATCAAATCACCCTTGACTTGCTAAGTAAAAGTGAGCTAGTAAGACAGATGGTAATAGCATTAAACTAAAACGCATCATGACCAAGATATGGACAAAAGTTGTTAACACTTAAAGCAGATATTGTAAATTGTATGTTTACAGAATTTCTATGAAGCTGTCTTAAAAGTGCTGGGAGATGAATATGACAGTGATAATGAAGAAACAAAGCTCAAGGAAGGACTGAAAGAAATCCCAGAAATCTATAATCTACACCAAGAAATACTAGGAGAACTGGAAGAAAAAGTTCTTAACTGGTAAATATAATTAGATGGGACTTTGAATGACACTTAAGGCAGTATTCCTACTCAAGGGGTTAGAAAGCTTCAGAAAACACCTTCTCTTCAGAGAATCAAATATAAGTGTGATACAGTTTACTTTATCCTAAAATATAAAACCTTTACATAATGCTTGTTATCAGTAATAAGTAGTTTCTCTGAATGTGGGCAAATTCTGTTATGCTGTATGCAAAATTAGGCAGACTTTAACTGTCCACTGATAATCCATCACCAATCCTAATATTATTTTCTCTTTTATTTTTCTCTTTTATTATTATTGTTGTTTTTAATGTTTTTACTTGTAATGTTGGTCTGTGACTGTAATAAAAATTGATTGATATATAAGGCCTGATAGAAAAAACGTGCATTACACAGAACCAATCCTGATCAAGAATTATGCATTTAGCTATTAAAACAAAGTAGTTTCATCTTCAGTAAATCCTAGGTAATTTTTCTCTGTCATTCAACTACTGTTTCATTTTGTTAGAAAGTTAGGATTCCAACTTAAGGAAGTATATAGATCCCTTCTATGCCTATGAGCAAGAATCACACTAAATCAGAAAAAAATTAAGGTGAATATACAAGCTTTTTAACTACTTTGCTTGTTAACTTTGTTGCATTTATAAAGAAACACAAATTACCAGTCATATCTTATGGCTTACCAACTATTTGACCATTCCTTACTGCACTGCCTAGCAGGAATGAGAACCAACTGGGACTTTATCAAACTGGAGCATTACAAGATATGTGGATTTACTATTGAAACAAAAGCCAATCTTTATGAGTTCAATTTCTGGTTAATGTCATTTAAAAGTCCTGATGAAAAAGATTATCTAGCTAAATTAAGTATGGAGAATTTTGTATTCCTTTTTCCCCTTTATTCTCAATGGTTTTAGGGAAGAACATCAGAAAGTGGCTGATATTTTCCTCTCCAGAGAATCAGGATTTAATCACCACACAACTTACATCATGCAGTTTGATAGAAATTTGGCTTTGCTGGATGATGTTCGCCTTAAATCCTCCCAGCTGGATACTATCATTAAAGAGTTTGAGGTAAAGTCTCTTCGTGTTTGTATGTCATGTTGATTTATTATTGTAGTTCTACTATTATCTCTCTTTTCTTGTTCTTAATTTAATTTAATTTAATAACATTTATATACCGCCCTTCTCCCTGAGGACTCAGGGCGGTTCACAGGGCAGAATAAAATAGCAAATACAAACATTAAAAAAAGATTAAACAATTGCCCTAGTTAAAAACAATATAAATACAACGCTAAAAACCCCCAGAAAAATTAAAAAACGAAAGATAAAACAACCCCAACACTCCCCCTCAGGCTAGGCCGGCTTGTACAAACAGAAATGTCTTGAGATCGCGACGAAAGGAGCGAAGATCGGGCGCCGTCCGGAGCTCTACCGGTAGCTGATTCCACAGCTCCGGAGCGCCCACAGAGAAGGATCTCCCCCTGGGGGCCACCAATCGACATTCTCTGATCGGTGGCACCCTGAGGAGGCCCTCTCTGTGGGAACGCACAGGGCGCAGGGAGCTTGATGCCGGCAGCAGATGTTCCCTGAGGTACTCCGGCCCCATGCCATGGAGTGCTTTGAATACCGTTACCAGTACCTTGAATCTCACCCGGAAGACAACTGGCAACCAATGCAGCTCACGGAGCAGAGGTGTAACGTGGGAGTATCGGGAGACTCCCAACACCACTCTCGCGGCTGCATTCTGTACCAGTTGGAGCTTCCGAGTGGTCCTCAAGGGCAGCCCCATGTAGAGAGCGTTGCAGTAGTCCAGACGAGAGGCCACGAGCGCATGAGTGACCGTGCATAGATCATCCCGGCTAAGATAGGGCCGCAACTGACGCACCAGGCGAACCTGTGCGAAGGCCCCCCTAGTCACGGCTCCTATATGATCTTCCAAGGTGAGCCGTGAATCTAGGAGGACCCCCAAGTTGCGAGCCCTATCTACGGGGGGTAATAATTCACCCCCCATAGCTAGAGGTGGAATGTCCGAATAAACCCGGGATGAAGGTATGCAAAGCCACTCAGTCTTGTCGGGGTTGAGTTGGAGTCTGTTCCTCCCCATCCAGACCCGAACCGCCTCCAGGCAACGGGACATCACGTTGAGGGCATCACTGGGGTGGTTTGGGGTCGAAAAGAAAAGTTGGGTATCATCAGCGCACTGATGATACCCAACTCCAAAGCCACGAATGATCTCACCCAGCGGCTTCATGTAGATGTTGAACAGGAGAGGCGAGAGGACCGACCCCTGAGGAACTCCACAAATGAGAGACCTCGCGGTCGACCTCTGCCCCCCTGCCAACACCGACTGCGAACGTCCCAAGAGATAGGAGGAGAACCACTGTAAAACTGTGCCTCCCACTCCCAATCCCCTGAGACGCCGCAGCAAGATACCATGGTCGATGGTATCGAAAGCCGCCGAGAGGTCTAATAGGACTAGGACAGAGGAATGCCCCCTGTCCCGAGCCCTCCAGAGATCATTCACCAGCGCGACCAATGCCGTCTCCGTGCTGTGCCCGGGCCTGAAACCCGATTGGTACGGGTCTAGATAATCCGCTTCATCCAGGACCAGAGGGAGCTGATGCGCCACCACACTCTCAACAACCTTCGCAAGAAAGCGAAGGTTGGAGACAGGACGAAAGTTGTTCAATACAGCCGGGTCCAGGGCAGGCTTCTTGAGGAGAGGCCTCACCACCGCCTCCTTCAAGACGGCGGGGAAGATACCCTCACTCAAAGAAGCCGATATAACTGCCTGGAACCAGCTGCGTGTCCTCTCCCGGGCTGCATAAACCAGCCAGGAAGGGCACGGGTCCAGTAAACATGTGGTGGTGCTCAGCCTTCCCATGATCCTGTCCACTTCCTCCGGAGTCACAGAATCAAACTCCTCCCAGATGATATCGACAAGACCACCCGTGTCCTGATCGTCAGACTCTGCCCAGTCAGAGTCCAAACCGGTCCGAATCCGAGCGATTTTGTCCGACAGATGTTGGTTAAACTCCTCGGCACGTCCCTGCAAGGGATCCTCCCTCACCTCCTGATTTAGGAGGCAGCCGGGCGATTATCTGCGGACGCAATAAGGGTGGCGAAGTGGTTAGACCTCGCCTCCCTAATTGCAGCGAGATAAGACCTAATATAGGCTCTTAGTCGCAATCGGTCGGGTTCGGATCGGCTGGACCTCCAACCGCTCTCTAGGCCCCGTCTCCGACGCTTCATCTCCCGGAGCTCCGCAGAAAACCATGGAGCCCGGCGGGATCTGCACCGGGTCAGGGGCCGCGAGGGTACAACTCGGTCAAGGGCCTCAGTGGCCGTCCTTTCCCAGGCTTCCACTAAGGCCTCGGCCGAGCTGTGAGCGAGGGAGGCAGGTGGGGACCCCAGCGCCGCCTGGAACCTCTGGGGATCCATTAAGCGTCTGGGGCGGTACCATTTGAGTGGTTCCAAACACCCACGGCGGGGGGTGGCAAAACGGAAGACCAGCCGCAGGAGATGATGATCGGTCCATGACAGGGGCATAATAATTGGAGAGCCCCCACCAAGATCATCTAACCACCGTCCAGACAAGAAAACAAGGTCAAGGGTGTGGCCTCCTTCATGAGTCGGTCCCGTAATTACTTGCGTCAGGTCCATGGCCGTCATGGAAGCCATGAACTCCCGAGCCAACTCAGATGATCCTCCCAGCGATGGTAGGTTGAAGTCCCCCACAACTATAAGTTTCGGGAACTCAACCACCAGCCCAGAGAGGACATCAAGCAGCTCAGGCAGGGCTGCTGCTGCGTGACTAGGCGAAAGGTACACCAGCAGCAAGCCCAACTGCGCACCAGGGCCGCATCTCAAAAAGAGAGACTCACACCCGACTGTCTGGGGAACGGTGGCCTCCCGCGGACACAAGGTCTCCCTCACAACAACAGCCACTCCCCCACCCCTACCCTGAGCCCGAGGCCGGTGCAGCACCCGGAAACCTGGTGGGCAAAGATCAACCAGAGGAACACCGCCCTCTGGGCCCAACCAGGTCTCCGTGATGCAAGCCAGGTCAGCCTGCTCACCCTCGACCAAGTCTCGAACGAGAGGAGCCTTATTAACGACCGACCTGGCATTCAAATACACCAGCCGGAGCTTGCCCTTCTTCCCTCTAAAATAACAGAGTTTGGAGCATGGAAGTTGATATTAGCGATAATTCAATTCAAGAATGGCTTTAAGAAGAAAGTAAACTAGGAAGAGTACAAATACATATTGAGGCTATGGGAGGAGAGGGGGAGAGAGGGGGGGAGAGGGATAAGAAGGAGGAGGACAAGGAGGAGGAGGAGGAGTGATTTTTCATTCTCACATGCAGGGGCAAATATGGAGAAGGAAATGGCAAGAATTGTAATTCAATAGTTATTTACTCCCTGGTTTCTCCATCTGTTGTAAATGATATATATACAGTAGATCTCAGTGTGTTTCTTGTCCTTTGATTTCCTTATGCCCTCTAAAATATTTATTTTTATTCCTGTAACTTTGACTGGTCAGGGGTATTTGTTCTCATTTTATGTCTTCATCATCTCCCAACTTTTTGCTACGTGCATCATATGTTTCTGCTTCTCTTTTTCCTCCAATGGAAAAGTATTAATGCAAAAATATTAATATATAAAACCATGCAAAAAGATTTACATCTTATTTATTTCCATGAGTAACAGAATGCTAAATTGTGGATGCTCAGTTTACATCAGAGTACTGATCTGAACACTTGTCTCTCATGTCTAGGTCCAATTCAAAATGTTTTGCTGTCATATTCATGTACCCCATACCTTCTACTTCAGATCGACATTTTACAATTTTCTCATGCAATTTATTTCATAATTCTTGCCTTCTCTTTTTCCTCGTGTTTTCTGAAGCAGAAACTATAGGCAAGGTTTAGGACCTATCAGGTAAGGTAAAGGTAAAGGTTCCCCTGCACATGCGTGCTAGTCATTTCCGACTCTAGGGGCCGGTGCTCATCTCCGTTTCAAAGCCAAAGAGCCAGCGCTCGTCCGAGGACATCTCCGTGGTCATGTGGCCGGCATGACTAGATGCCAAAGGCGCGTGGAACACTGTTACCTTCTCACCATAGTGGTCCCTATTTTTCTACTTGCATTTTTACATACTTTCGAACTGCTAGGTTGGCAGAAGCTGGGACGAGTAACAGGCACTCATTCTGTTATACGGCACTCGGGATTCAACCCGCCAAACTGCTGACCTTCTGATCGACAAGCTCAGCGTCCTAACCCACTGAGCCACCACGTTCCTAGGACCTATCAGGACCATCCTGAAATAAATTCAAAATACCCATGAATGACCACCTCCCTGCATAAGCTTCATCTCACTTGTTGAATAGTTTCACTTGTGAATTAACTCCAATCCTATTTTAGAAAAAAAAATGGTGCATCCTTCAGTTGCCCTTTCTGCTTCTTGCTGGATGGCTGGTGTGACTTTTAACTGTGCAAATGTATGTTTAATTTTAGTTTGAATATATATCAGTTTTTATTTGTAAAGAAGAGAGAAGTGGCAACATTTACTTAGTGGACAAAAAAGGTTATGAGAATAAATTGGCTACTGTATTTTCAGTGTTGTGTTGGCTATCAGCTGCTTGAAATATGGAATATGTCTCCCTCTACAGCATATAAGAAATATTGGTAATAATAATTCATTAAAATAACCACTTATCAACACTTGTTGAATATATTTAGCTGTCTGAAAATTCTATGGAATCCCTGGTGCAAATGCAGATATCTAATTTGCAATAATTTGAATTGACTAGAATTATATTACCTTGTGGACTACATCTTTTTGTTGCCATAGAGTTAAGGCAAAATTTTATCCATTTTTTTTCCTGGCCCAAGAAAAAGAAAAGTTATAAGCAAATGCTCACGAAAACATATGTGTCTCTGATGTTTTGGCATCTATATGTAAGTCGTTTCCTTAATTAATTCCTTAATTAGGGCTGTGATGGCTCAGGAGTTAAAGATAGAAAGCTGACAGCCCGGGCTCAAGACCCACGGGCCGCACAATGGGGTGAGCTCCTGTTCCTGCCCACCTAACAGTTTGAAGGTATGCAAAATGCAAGTAGATTAATAGGTACCACTTCAGTGGGAAGCATTCCATGCACCTTTGGCATATAGTCGTGGTGGCTACATGACCACAGAAAATGTCTTCGGACAATACTGGCTCCCTCGGCGAAGAAACAGAGATGAGCGCCACACCCTAGAATCGGACACAATTGGACAGAGAAACCTTTATCTTTACTCTGCTTCCTTAATGTCAGAGAAAATTGTAACTGTTCCTTAATGCCCCTTGACAAGAAAATATTTTCTGCACATACGTCAGAACTGGAACCCTGCTCTCAGTCAGGATGTATGACTGATGGATTTAGCAGGCGCTGGGTCTAGGTTTATGCATTCTGTATTATTTATGTGAAAAGGCTCTCTTGAATTCCTTAAACATACCTCTTAAGGCACTTCCAATGCTCATCATAGTAATAGGCAGAGCAATGTTGTGTCCCCGTGGCTCCACAATGCCATAGGTTTTTGCAGTTCATGAGTTTCTTGCTGTCCCAGAAATACTGTTTCAGTAGCATTTCCTCAAATTCCTTTGAAACTGTAGAACGGGTGCATTCTTATTGGTAAGAAACTCCTGCTTTGTCCTAGCAACCAATTTAAATTTTATATTTTCTCATAGCTAAGGTGTCACAATAGTTTGCCATCATCCCTCTCCCCTCCCCAGCTGTCCCAGCACTCCAAAGCACTGTGGTGAGATGTTCTCAAATCTGCCTCCATCACTATTTAATTTATGTATCCAGAGCATTTCCCTCATGTTCAATCTTGTTCTGCACACACAATTTGTACCACTCTGGGATTGTACACATCCTTAGGTTGCCATAGTTTTGAGAAGCACTCATTAAGTTCTTGCTTATCGAGTGCTTTTTTTTACAAAAAAAATTGTTTTATCATAGAAAATAAAATACAAAACAGTAATAAAAAAACACAATGAAACAAAAGCATACAGTCCACCCTAACAACAACAACAAAAAAGAAAAAAAGTAGTGTACAAAAAAAAGAGGGATTTGAAGATTGGTGTAACGTTTAGCTCAACCTGCTGAGCTAAATATATGAAGAAAGAAGAAAAAGCGGTCAACAGGTTGAGCCGAACATTACACTAATCTTCAAATGCATCTGTTAACCATCTGTTATTATATTTAGTATGTAGAAAGTACACAAATGATTTCCAGTCTCTTATAAAGCTGTCTAGACCATTATCTGTAATCAAAGTAGTTAATTTTGCCATCTGCCAATTCAATCAATTTCAAAATCCATTCTTCAACAGTTGGCATCTCTTTTTCTTTCCAGTTTTTGGCAAGTACAGTCCTCGCAGGTGAAAGAATAGCACCCCAAACTGTTTTTCAATTGGCTTGTCCTTCATACCTAAAAGAACAGCTTCAGGTTTCATTAATATCTTAAATATTTTTTGCATTGTAATTGTTAGGTTTATCCAGTATGCTTTCGTATATTTGCAAGTCCACCACGTATAATAAAATGAACCTGGATTTTGACTATGTTTCCAGCACTTGCTTATCCAGTTCTAACCATTTGCATACCTGAAAAGTATCTCAGAAGTTAGTACCTGATCCATTCTCCAAAAGAGTTTTGGTCTTTTTTAAGCTTAGCTTCTTTAGGAGGAATGCACAGCCTTGACTGACTTTGCTGATATTGTGCAGCACTTCTGAAGATGCTTTTGTGTGTAAATATCAGTGGTTTTTATTATGTGCTCTTTGTCATCTCCCCTGAAAGAACCCAGGAAGCAGGCTAAAAATATATTTCATGGGAACATTGTGGTCTCTATTAAATAAGAGACAAGGGTTGTGACACTAATGTTTTTGTCTTAGCCTTATATGCTGCCCTTCGCTTGGAGTTAATGGAATTTTTATTTTAGCCATAACTTTGAGCTTGGAAGGTTCAAGTAATGTATGTGTGAGAGAAGCATAGAGATCGAGAAAAAGAGATTTCTCTGGTGGTGGGATTCAGCTAGTTCACACCACTTGGGCAGAATGGGTAGCTAATTTTTTGTTGCCCAGGCCCAGAATGGACTTCCACACGGAAGCGGCATCCATACAGAGAACCGGTTGTTCACATATTTGAATCACACCACTGGATTTCTCATGATCTTCTCAGGCAGAATGGTATCCCAATATGAGTAAATTAAAAAGGATTATAGCAATTGAGGAAGAGAGAAGGAAGAAAAGCAGTTCTAAAATTGATTCTGATCTAAGTTGAAAACGAGTCATTGTGAGGGAGCAATGTATTTTCTGATCAAGCTTTATGAATTGCTTTCCTGTGCATTATGATTAAAAAAAATACATTTGTTCCCCTTGTGATATAGTTAAAAATCAAGAATATAATTGTTTAAGATGGTACTGACAGCAGTTTTCATCCTAGAAACCAGGTTAGTTATACCTGTAGAGACCCATCCCTTTGGCTTACATCATTGTATTGATGACAAGACTTCCTACCCCTTGGAGAAGTTATGGTGTAAATTTAGACATAGGAGGAAGCAAGAGAAGAAGGGGGAAGAAGAGGAAACCGTTGGCTGAGCTTACTTTGTGGGGTTATTGGAGCTTGTTTTCTTGCAGACTTTTCATTACCCAACTAGGTAACATCATCAAGTGTTAGGACTTTTAATACATTTTTCCTATTCATTAACCATCTAATTTCTCTCCCACAACAGCTTCCCACACTTTCTGCCCCAGCATTATAAATACTGAAAAATACAAGGAGGGCAAAAGACAGAGATTTATTTATTTATTTATTTATAATGAGACTTGTATGCCGCCCTATCTCCCGAAGGACTCAGGGCAGCTAACAACAATAAAATACAATAAATACAAATATTAAAAAAGAATTAAATTATGTCAAAGTCCCACTAAAACCATTAAAAACATTTAAAACCCCATTATCATCAATCCAGGTCGGCCTGTTGGAAAAGATATGTCTTAAGGTCACGGCGAAAGGACCGAAGGTCTGCGGCCATCTGGAGCTCCCGGGGAGCTGATTCCACAAAGTAGGTGCCCCAACAGAGAAGGCCCTCCCCCTGGGGGTCGCCAGCCGACATTGTCTGGCCGACGGCACCCTGAGGAGGCCCTCTCTGTGCGAGCGCACAGGGTGATGGGAAATCATTCCTGGCAGCAGACGGTCCTGCAAATATCCCGGGCCTAAGCCATGTAGGGCTTTATAGGTAAGGACCAGCACCTTGAATCTCACCCGGAGGGCAACCGGTAACCAATACTAGTAATTTCTTTTTGCTAAATGGAACTGTAGTTCCTTCTAGATACAGGCATGGTGAAAACAGAGGACATACACAGGGGTATTTGGTGACTGAGTCAACAAACCACTGACTGGCCAGAAAGGGCAAGCACTGACTGGCTGACAATTCCCTAGACTTGCAAATGTCTTAATGTGGTATTGTTTTAAAATGGGCTTCATTTCCTGATGTCTGAATGCAAATAGTTGCTATTTCCAAGGGTGAATTTTGAGCTGAATTGAGAAGGGCAAGAAAATGGAAAGTCTGTTTGTCTTGAAGGGACAGAAAGAAACTAGCTAGAAATATAACAATCCAAAACTGGTGCTTGACGTCACTACAGTGTCCCTGATAGGGATAACTTATGCCACACCCTTCACCCCTGACTCTGTTTTGTGATAAACTGTTCTGAATTGTGTGAATCAAATGATGGTGACCCTCGTTTTTTCAGCTAAGTCTGTGTGTATTTTTCCATGTTGCTATTTAAATTCAGAGCTTCTGTTTTGGAAGATGAAGTGGTTTTCTTTTGCTAATGGGTCCTAAATTGCTGCCAAAAATGATATATTCAAAGGAAAAGAGCAGTCTGCTTCCTGTTTAGCCTTTACCTCTATGATCCTTGCTACATTTACAAAAGAGTAGAAACATCTAGGTTTTCAAAATACTATTTGTGATCTGGTCAAAATAGATGACAGTAGAGTTGAGATCAATGGGTCATGCCTTCCCAAATAGCAATGAGGTCACATCCATTTCTTCAGTAGCTCTCTGACATTGAGCATGCGTCAAAGCTTCCACAGTGCACTCAAAGCTCATGTGTTTAAGTTGAGGAAACCTTGCCTAGTAGACTGCATATAACAGTAACGTCTAGTTCTAGTTGAAATTTCTTTCTATTTATTTATATTGGGCTTAAGATGTCAATGCCAACCCTGCTTAGGTCAGGATCTGTCCAGCTAGCATCAGTGAATAAGCAGTAATATAAAAACACTATGTAGTTTAGACAAGGTTCAGAATTCCACTTGGAACATAATCTCTGGCTTCAAGCACAACATAAATAAGACTTTTGACATTTAATTTCAGGATTATTAACACACTTCTATTGTAAAATATGTCACTGCCTAATTGTTAAGGAATACTTGGATATGCCATTACAAGCGGGTGTGAAACTTTGCGAAGGTGATTACTATCTTCATGTAAAACAAGACCAGTTTCATATTATTTTCTGATTGTTGGAACTCTAACCTTTACACTTTTTCTTCCCTTCTTTTGAGGACAGCAGGTTCATGATGGCAGTCCCTTGAATGTGAAACACCAGCTCTTGAAAGTGGTGCAGCGCATATTCCAGTACCATATGCTACTTACAGGTAAAAAAAAACCAAACATGTCATCTTTATAATTAAGGAGACTTCATTTTCCTGTTTAGGCTGTGTCACCTACAAATTTAGCCATTGCAATTTGTCCTCAATTTGCATTTTTGAAATGATTCTCATTTTTCCTCTTTAAAAATCAAGGAAGAGAAAGAGAGCCGAAAGGAAAGAGAAAAATAACCCAAAGTAAAATGCATTCTCTTTTATTGTTTAAGATTGCAGCATTAAAGCTGATCTAAATTAGTGAAGAATGTTAGCCAATGTCCCACTTGAAGCATTAGATAAGGCAGGATAAGATTCTTATCAATCAATTGGGATTGCTATGTATTTTTCCTGTATTTCATTCTATTTTGAATTTAATAAAAACAAAATAAAGAGATGAGGCACATTGCTGTACAATAATCTGTGAGCTTACTATCTTCTGAGCTGAGTCATATATTAAATATGGTAAATATTATGTGCTGAAACCATGTACAGATTGTTCAGTCATTTGTTATTCTTGATGGAACTGTAAGTCATATATTCTAGTTGAAATTCACCATTAATGCCTATGTGCCAATATGTCATTTTTGTTCCTGATGAGGTATCTATGAGGTATCCCAAATTGTTGAAAAGCTTCACTGGCTAAAATTGGCTGACTGAATTTAATGCCAAGTTATTGCTTCTTATGAGTCCATTGATTGCATCAATATGCATTACAAACATTATCAGGAATAGCCCGTCCCAGGAGTCGAGAAGTATATTTTAGGTTTATAAAACAATCACTATAACAACACTCACAAATCTGAAGAGACTAAAATTAAATGAACTGCAGCAAGAACCTCCTACTGTGAGAGTTTGGTAATTCATAGAATACTTGGCAGGTGGGATAAACATTTGAGCTTTTCGTTTACAATTTCCTGAAATATCTTGGAGTTTTCTGAGAACAGGTCTTCTGTTCAGAAGACCTGAGCTAACCATAGCTCAGTAGCACAGCACTTTGTCTGAATGCAGAAGACCCCAAGTTCCATTTTAACTGTTTTCTGCACTAAAAAAATGTGCCAATGGTGCTAGAAAATACTTCTGTCTGGGAAATTGAACAGCTTTCTAAAGCAAATGGTTCTTTGCTGAGCCTTACAATTTGCAGAAGGCATTGGGGTGTAACTCAAGAGGAAAAAGGTGAGGGGAAAGGGAAAGGGAAAATCAGAAAACCTAAGTGCCAGTGTTTAAACTTCTGTAGCGGATTTAGTGACACATTGCTGGGACAGTGGGAAGCCCCCTTCAGTTGAATGGTTACCAGATTATAGCTGAGGAGGGAGAAATCCTGAAAATCCCATGGAAGCCCTGCTTGTCTGGCCTTGCAGACCCTGAAGAATAACAGAATAACAGAGTTGGAAGCGACTTTGGAGGTCTTCTACTCAAGCAGGAGACTCTATACCAGGGGTCTTCAAACTTGGCCCTTTTATGACTTGTGGACTTCAACTCCCAGAATTCCTCAGCCAGTGTGCCTGGCTGAGGAATTCTGGGAGTTGAAGTCCACAAGTCATAAAAGGGCCAGGTTTGAAGACCCCTGCCCTATACCATTCCGACTGGTTGTCTAATCTCGTCTTAAAAACCTACAAAATCTGGAGGCAAGCCATTCCATTGATTAATTATAACATTTCCCCCTCTCCCAATAATATTTGGCTATGGGATGATCTTTAAGGGATGATCTTCTCTACCTTCCATCTTAGGAAATAGATGGTTTCTATTGTTCATCTCTCCTCTTCACATAAAAGAAGATGTATTCAGTTTGAAGCGAACTGTTTTAAGTTCCTAGGCCTAGTCATAATGTAAAGAAAGCAAATGAAAAGAACCGGGTTCACTTAATGAAATTTTTCATTAAAGAAATTTTTCAGAGATGAAAATGTTACCTCTTCATATCTATGGAAATTGCAACCATAATTTGTCTTTCATATCTTATGTAATCATGACGTAGGACTAGAAAATGCATAATTTTTGATAAAGGGATGCTGGGGAACATTAGCGGAAGTAACTGTTACTCTTAGGTGTAGTTTGTGGACTTCCTAGGAACCAAAATTATTAGCAAAAGATGATTCCCCCTGCTTTGGGGGAAAATATCCATTGCTTTCAATTCTGTCTGTGTTGATTCTGAATCGCTGATCCCCCTGCATTTTTATTTGTCTCTGATGACTCAAGTAGTAAGAAACAGAAGTGCTTATAGTCTTTAGTGTTCAATAACTATCCCACTATTGTTGCAGAATATAGTGTCTGAATATTTGTCTGAAATGGTATAGGATTTCCTACCTGAGCAGGGGGCTGGACTAGAAGACCTCCAAGGTCCCTTCCCACTTTGTTATTCTGTTATAGTGGCCCCTGTAAATATACAGAGTGGCATCTTTAAGTTTGAAGTTATTTGGTCTTGCTCATTTCAGACAAGCTTCTTAAATTACATCTGGATTTGTACCTTATTTTCTTGGTTTAACTCTTTTCCCCCTCTAATACAGAGACAACAGACATTCCCTTTTTCTCATTAAAAGGCTGCCTCATCGCATGCCAGCATTGTATCATTCCCCATGCTGCTGCTTTCATTTGTATTACTAAATTAGAATAATAAAATCTACTGCAGCATAGCCAAAGCACTACAGCTGCAGGATTTCTAACTTCCTATGCACATTTGGGAGAAATTATTGTAAACCACAATGATTCATCAGCTGGGGTAAGCAATGCCTCAAATCACAAGAGATGTCTTTGTGTATAACTTACACAGATAATGCAAATTGGTTATTGCAGCGGTTCTTCCCTGAGTGACTTAGTAACTAGTCCAAAGAGCTCCACAAGGAACAGCATCCCTCATCAGTTTTATATTGACTATGTAAGTTTCAGCTCATACCAGTTACTTCACAGTATCTATATGTGGTTTCAAGTATACCAGTATTAAGTATGATCTTCCTGATTAAACAGAATGCTGCTGAGAATTAGTTTATGTTTACCTATATATGATTAATCACAATTGTAAGAGCTGACCCTGGCAAGGAGAAAACTTGATGTAAACTTAATGCAATCACCACTACTACCAGTTCCAGGCCATTCAGAGACTGACTATGTATCCACTAGCTCTGAAGGGAAAGATGAGGATCTTCTGTATGTGGGGATTTACTATCCTTGGTCTTGGATGGGGTTGCGCTACCTCAGATGGATCCAGTGCATAATCTGAGGTCCTCTTGGACTCACTCATTAAGGAGCAGATGGCAATTGTGGCTAGGAGGGCTTTTGCTCAACTTTGTGTACCAGTTATGCTCTTCCTAAATTGAGATGCCTTTATTTCAGTCTTGGTCATCTCCATGGGTTAATACAAAATGCTGTACATGGAACTACCCTTGAAGAATAAATAGCTGGATGCTACAGCTGGTGCAGAAAGCAGTGGCACGGGCAGTTTTGGGCACCCCAAGAGTTGTATATGTAATACCTCTCCTATGTGAGTTATATTGGGTGCCAATTTGCTTCTGGGTCCAATTCAAGGTGTTAGACCTTTAAAGCCCTTTATGAGACCAGCTACTTGAGGAACCATCTTGTAGCAATTACATCAACCTGTCCCACCAGTCAGGCAGGGAGTATATGTTGTGGGCCCCATCAGTCAAAGAATTTTATTTGGCAGGATCTAGAAAGAGAGCCTGCTCTGCCATTGCCTCTGTCCTATGGAGCATCTTGCCCCCAGAGGCGAAGCAAGCCCCCAACTCTGCTGGACTTCTGAAAGAGGGTCAAGACCTGGCTCTGCCAAGTGCCTTAGGGGGTCCAAGAGAGAGATGTGGCTCTGAGAGTATTTTGTGACTTGAGGGCACTCTGTCTGCCTTTTTAATTTTTTAATGTGTTTTTACTCCTATTTTTAACTTTGTATTTATCTATGTCCCTTTTATATGGCTGTATGGCTTTTGTTTTACTTGGGTGCAATGGGCGGTACATAAATTAGATGTGTGTGTGCTCGTGTGTGAGAGAAAGAGAGAGAGGGGGAGGGAGGGAGGGAGAGAGGGAGAGATAGGCAGTCAGGCAGACGGACAGAATTTATCAGAGATACAGTATATATTAGGGGTGTCAAACTCCAACATCACGTGACGTGTCGCGATGTATCGTGACTTTTTTCCCATTGACGGCAATGGGGTAGGCGTGGTTTTGGCATGACGCATCCAGCCCATGGGCCAGCAGTTTGACACCCTTGGTATATAGCATCTGTGATTTCTTTGCATCTGTGATTTCTTTGCATTCAGGCAACCATTGTGTTCAAGGCTTCATTCTTGTTTGGCATAACATGGCTATCTGGCATGTTCAAGAGTCTCCTGCCAACAAAATCCAAGTGCTGAAGGACTTAAATGTCTGGGCAGCTCTGATTTATTGCCAAGTCCTGATGTGAAGCCTAACAATAATAATTTCAGCTTTGAGTTTGGCTGAGCAGCAATATAATTAAAGCTGAAAACAGTGTGAAAAAGCATTCCAGTGTCTCAGGCTCTGTGGAAAAGTCCAATTAAACTTTGTTACACTTTTTAAAATCAAACAATGAACATGATGCAGGATAACTATGTGGAACCATATTATTGTTGCTGTTATAAAGTTGTCCATCCTTTCATGTCAGCTGTGTATGCCTTTGGCTGGTTTCTGAGACAAAGTTGGCAAATGTATTATGGGGCAGTTAGTGAGGAATCTGTGAGCCATGCCAAGCAGAACAATGATAGTAAAGGAGTTAATGGAAGAAAAAAAAAAGATCCAGAAGATATACAGCATATTCCCTCTTTTATTGGGGGACAGTTTAGGAAATGGAAAGGAAGAAGAAGGATATAGGCTGAGTTTGACTTTTCTGGAGGTGGGTCCCATTTCATTGAGAAGAAGGTCCGTAGCATCCTATGACCCTGGGCCACGAACCCTGAGATGCTGATCTTAACTGTGCTATTTAGATAGTTGATTAATTACCAGATCAAAAACAATTTGAGATTTCCGACACATTTTTAATCCTATTTTTCCCACAGATTACTTGAATAATCTCTGCCCTGATTCTGCTGAATATGAAGATACACAAGGTAATTTTACACAACCTGAGTTTACCCAGGGCTGGAAATAACAAAATTCATGTTGCTTTGAGTTGACGCCATCCACTCGTTTTGGATTTTTAATGAAATCAGAATTCATTAGATTAGATACACTTCATTCTAGAATGGCTATCTAGAATGAAGAGTATGTCTAATAGTTATTTAATAAAAAAATCTGCTAAGTCCTACTTTTCTGATAACTGAGGATATGACTTGGAATTCTAAATGTCCTTATTGAATTCTTTAGGTTTTATCTTCATGATTAAGAACCTAGGAGACTAAATTTGTGAGATGTGTGATAAGAACTTTGTTTGAAGATTCCACACACTCTTAAAGGGCTCTTAACATGTATTCTGATTCAAACTTAACTTTGTCAACTATATTGACAAAAAAGAGAAGTTTAGCCTGAATTAGGTTTTTAAGCATATGTAGCAGAAAACTTAATCTCTGAGTTAAAAGAGAAACTTTTGTTTTATGATTCATGAGATTGTAGAATTAGAATGGAACTTCTATTTTATCTTTTTATATGATTTCTACCATATTGAAAGGGTGTGGATACATTAAAGGTAAAGGTAAAGGTTCCCCCGCACATGCGTGCTAGTCGTTTCCGACTCTAGGGGCCGGTGCTCATCTCCGTTTCAAAGCCGAAGAGCCAGCGCTTGTCCGAGGACGTCTCCGTGGTCATGTGGCCAGCATGACTAGAGACCAAAGGCGCACGGAACGCTGTTACCTTCCCACCGTAGTGGTCCCTATTTTTCTACTTGCATTTTTTACATGCTTTCGAACTGCTAGGTTGGCAGAAGCTGGGACGAGTAACAGGCACTCACTCTGTTACGCGGCACTCGGGATTCGACCCGCCAAACTGCCGACCTTCTGATCGACAAGCTCAACGTCCTAACCCACTGAGCCACCGCGTCCCTCGTGGATACATTAATACCTTAATTGCAGGCAATTTATATTTCTAGTAATATATGTGGAATGAATGTGGAAAGATCATCCTGTTATTTCTAATATCAGCCCTTTCTAATAATTATTCTTTTTTTTTTGTAACAGCCAAGGCAAAATTAATTCTTTAGGTTGTAGAATGAGTTAATAGATTATAAAATATCAACTATGATGGTTTCTGCACAGTAGAAACGATATTTTTATACTAAAAAAAGCTTTTGTTCTCCTGGTGAAAGGTATTGTTTTGAAAGAATGCTGAAACCTCTTTACATAGAAGGCTGCAGTAAAAAAAAATGAATAATAATAATACATAATTTTACTTTATAAGTTTCATAAATTCACATGTTATTCCATTGCATTGCAGCGGCCTTGCTTATCATATCAGAACTTACAGATAGAGCCAATGATAGCATACAACAAGGGGTGAGTGCTGAGTCCTGATTTCAGAAATTATAATTCAACAATATCTTGATTATTTATTGTTAAAAATGAAATAATTCATAAGAGGCTTAAAATAATGGTGTATTCAAGTATGACAATATATGTGCATTTTGATGTTTTAACTTTGTGTGTGTGTGTGTGTGTGTGTGTGTGTGTGTGTGTGATATGTTTTACTCACATGATAAAGTATTTATGTCCAGCAAGTTCTGTCCATAGAAATGAAAATGATTGGTTATTGACTATTTTAGAACAATGGGAGGGCACAACAGCAGGGAAATTGTCCAATGGGAGGATGCGGTAGCTCACAGTACTGAAACAGCTTAAAGTTGCAGTGTAGATTTGCCATGTGAATTATTTGAGAACCTCAATGGGCAAATAATAACTGTCTTGGTAGGTTTCAATTTTAGCATGTTTTTCCTCATCAAAGCTTACAGACCTCAGGATAGGTCTATAGTTTCATCAACATTACTCATGGTAGAACCGTAAAGCTGAGTATTATTGGCATACTGGTGTTATTGAACCCAGAACCAATGCATGATCTCTCCCAGTGGTTTCATGTAGATGTTAAACAGGAAGAACAAGGACAAACCCCCACAGCATCCCAGCATCTCATCTCATATCACCATTGAGTTGAACTATCCACTGATGGACAAGTGGAACCACTGCAAAATAATGCCTCTAATCCCCAAAGGCAATCCAGATAAGTACCATGGAAAATATCAAAAGCTATTGAGAGGCTTATTGAAACCAGGACAAGTACAGATCCTGACAAAAGTCATCTACTAATGTGACCAAATGTCTATGGAGATTCTCAGTCATCCAGGTCATAGTTATCTCAAAGGTGCTTTTTCCCAAAACAACTGGACTTTCTCGTGTTTTTTTTTTGGAAGACATTTTGCTTCTCATCCAAGAAGGTTATTCAACTCTGTCTGAAAGTTGTCTCCATCCCATGTCCAGGTCTGAATACTGACTAAAAAGGGCTCCAAATAATCTGCTTCATCTAGGATTCTCTACAGCCAATTCTTCACCTTGTTTACCCTCCCCCATTGATTTCTGATACCAATTTTGAGATGGAGTATACAAAAATTGCCCATGAAATAGGCATATCATCTTAAATACCACCACCACCACAACAGAGAAAACTCAATTACAGTAGTGATAAAAGCTGAAGGACAGATTATCATGGAGAAAATCTATTTGGTTGCTAGGAGTTGACAACAATTTGATGACATATAATCAGCATGATACCACTCTAATGGCAGAAAGTGAAGAGAAACTGAAGAGTCTCTTGTTGCGAGTGAAGAAGGAGAGTGCAAAAGTTGGGTTGAAACTAAACATTAAGAAAACCAAGATCATGGCATCCGGCCCTCTCAATTCCTGGCAAATAGATGGGGAAGAAATGGAGGTAGTGACAGATTTTATTTTCCTGGGCTCCAAGATCACTGCAGATGGGAACTGTAGCCAAGAAATTAAAAGACGCTTGCTCCTCGGGAGGAAAGCCATGGCAAATCTAGACAGCACACTAAAAAGCAGAGACATCACCCTGTCAACAAAAGTGCGTATAGTCAAGGCGTATAGTCAGTTGCAATGTATGGCAGTGAAAGTTGGACCATAAAAAAGGCTGAGCGCCAAAGAATTGAGGCCTTTGAACTCTGGTGCTGGAGAAGACTCCTGCGAGTTCCTTGGACTGCAAGGCGATCAAACCGGTCAGTCCTAGAGGAGATCAACCATGACTGCTCTTTAGAAGGCCAGATCCTGAAGCTAAAACTCAAATACTTTGGCCACCTAATGAGAAGGAAGGACTCACTGGAGAAGAGCCTAATGCTGGGAAAGATCGAGGGCAAGAGAAGAAGGGGACGACAGAGAATGAGGTGGCTGGATGGAGTCACTGAAGCAGTAGGCGTGAGCTTAAATGGACTCCAGAAGATGGTAGAGGACAGGAAAGCCTGGAGGAACATTGTCCATAGGGTCGCGATGGGTCGGACACGACTTCGCAAGTAACAACAACAACAACAACAACAATCAGCACCATCAATCAACCCCATCTTTATTGTATCCCTCAGATCCTCCCCCCTTATTGAGTGAGCCCGTCCCTATCAAAAGATGTCTAACAATGACTGCTCTAGAGCAACTGCTACATCTACAGCAATCCATATAAAGATTATTGGACAATAGCAGTCGCAATAGCACTTAGACTTGTATACTGTTTCATAGTGCTTTACAGCACTATCTAAGCAGTTTACAGAGCCAGCATATTGCCTCCAACAATCTGGGTCCTCATTTTACTGACCTCAGAGGGATGGAAGGCTGAGTCAATCTTGACAATTACCCTCCTTGGGTCTGGAATATACCAGCTTTTGTTCGTATGAGCATAGGAAGTGGAAGAATTCTTACATGCAGTTTAAGAATAAATGCAGCTCTTCTCTCTCCCTCTCTCTTTCTCTCTCTCTCTTTCTCTCTCCCTCCCCCCTCTCTCTTTTCTTTCCACAAATGGCCCATTAGAGAAGCACGGAGGGAATCACTGCATAGTGCCTTTTGATTCGCAATGCTAGTAGGAGCCTTCTGAACGTGCACATAGACTCACAGCCCCTACAAACCATCTGGGTGATTAAAAGGTTCCAAAGGAATCACAAACAACAGAGACCTGAGGGTTGAGACAACACGAGAGCGAACTGAAGCTGTGAATATAATGACTGTAATTCATTAAAATCTCATCCTTTTTGTATCTATGTGCCATCCAATCCTATCTCTTTAGTAGCAACAGAGGCCTCATTAGTTTCATTTTAGATAGTGAAATTTTTACAGCTTGTTTGTGCTCATTGATTGTGTCCAACCTTTTCAACATTGGTACATAGTCAATAGGGTGAGAGTCTGGTAAATTCTGATCTCTGAAAAGGAGGCCAAATTTTAAGGTGTATTTAATGTGTTACTATTACCTGTTAGGACCACAGCTGTAAAACTGTTACTAATGGACAAAAAATAAAGCTGATCCTATTAATGATACAGGTAACAGTTTACCCATCCTGGCTTGACTTGAAAGTTTAAGAGCAGACCAGCACAGGATCCTAAAGTGAAATGTAGACTGGAAAGATAAATGAAAACTTCACAAAAATATTCTAAAAAATTAAAACTTAAGTTCAATTCAAGATAAGGTGAATCTGCCTCAGCAGATTGTAGAGCCTGAATAGCTTTGGAAACTAAGCAAACTCAAACTCTGGTTAATGCCAGGTAACTCCCAAGACTATAGGCAAAACAGGAATTTTTAAAAAATGCAGAGGGAAGCAATTGCATACTGTTGCCATGAACACTACAGGAATGTGAATCACCAAAAATCCAACACAGCTGGAAGTTATTTCTGTTCCAAGCAGCCCAAAACATCTGACTTTATGAAAAATGAAGTGAATGTAGACATTACATATAAAATTTCTCACTTAAAATTCAATTTATAACAGTATAATCTATTGAATATCTTGACTGTGTGCATAGCCCTTCCCCACCCCGCCCCCAATGATAGGGCCAAAGCAAGCAAAACACATTCATGGAGTTCCCACTTGCATGAGTGACATTATTAAAGAAAATAAGGGTAATCCAATCTGGATCAGAATCCCATACTTACTGTATTCTTACACTAATGTATTTCTTTAGAATTATCTGTGTTTATTAATCACGTTATATGGAGACTGATGATGCTATATTTCATTTGCTTTCCTTCATTCAAACAGAAGCATATCATGTGCATTAAATGTAGTACATTTCTATTAAACCCCATTATTTGCTTCTTTTTGGTCCACAGGAAAATTTGCAGAAATTGGTACATATAGAGCACAGTGTCAAGGGACAGAGCAACCTTCTACAACCAGGAAGAGTAAGTTCTCTTCTTGATTAACAGTATTATATAAAGATTTGAGGTTCAGTCCAGTAATTGTTGAGTTCAATAGGTCTAATATCCTTGATAATTTGTCAATATTCACTACAGTATGACACTGCAAACTTTAGGGTTTCATTAAGCCATTACTCGTTAATTTAAAAGGCAATTAATGAGTGCCTAGAGTTGTGTCACATGTTGAACTACTGAATATAAACAAGAAAAGATGCATTAGTGCCTCTATTTTCTTCCTCAGATATTTCTTAAAGAAGGGACATTAATGAAAGTGTCTGGGAAAAATAGGCATCCTCGACATTTATTCTTGGTAAGATTTTATTTTTTATTCTCAATTAATATGCAGTCAGATGTACATGAATGGACCTTGCAAATAAGGCTGGCAATCAGCAACATATTTCCTAGGGAATAAATGGCATTGGACACAGTAGGACTTGCTTCTAAATAAACAGAATTCCAATTTAATGTTGCCACAATATAAATGCTCGTTTGGATGTTATTCCCTAAAACTTTAATAAATATTTATGTAATAGGTTAATAGGCTGCATATCTCAGAGGTGGCTCAGTGGTTAAGATGTGGGGTGAGCTCCTGTTCCTCGCCCCAGGTCCTCCCAACCTAGCAGTTTAAAAGTAGATAAATAGGTGCCACTTCAATGGGAAGGTAACAACACTCCATGACACCGTGCTGGCCACATGACCACAAAAATGTTTTCGTACAGTGCTGGCTCAATAGCTTGAAACAGAAATGAGCATTGCCCCCTATAGTTGGCAAAAACTAGTGAAATAAAATCTTCAGGAACTCCTCTACTTTCTATCTTTTACCTATCTCATATATATGATTAGATGGGTAACAATTAAAAGAGATAAAACACAATAAAACTATTGAGATTTCTTTTAAAAAACAGCAAAAACAAAAATAACAGCCAAGAGCACTCATAAACACTCAAATTAACCATGAAATATGTTCTCCCATGCTATTGGATCCTCAATAGCTCAATAGCAAAGCCATTTTTTTCATGTCTTGTGAAAGGCTAGCAGAGTCAATCTGGGAGGGGGGAAGGGAAATATATTCCAGAGAGATGATATTTCTGCATATATATGACCAGAGCAGATTTAAACTGTACTTCAGTTTTGCAGCCTAAAATTGTATTTATCTTGCAGACTCATGTCACATTGCTGACATATTCAGCTGGTAATTGATCAATTTACAATTTCATATGTGTTGTTATAAGTCATGTATTCCCTTTCCTATATCCAAGATTTTGATTTCCTTGTCCAAAATGGGAAAATGTATTTGTATACATTTGTGACCAAAATTTCCATCATTAAGTAATACAGTTGTAAAGCAGGATGTTACGTGATTGCACTGCTTCACAAAAGTAGTTCCAGCAGTTTCCAATTAGTGTCATTAAGCAAGGATCACATGGGTCATGTGGCTTCATGTGACCATGACTTCCATTTTCCTGCTGGCTCCCCCATTAACTGTGCTTGTGGGAAGGTGGCAGCAAAGGATGGAAATCATTATCACATAACCATGGCACACTGCAACAGTTGGAACTTCAAGGACTGTTCTTAAGTACAGTTAACAGTGTTGCAAGTTTGAACATTTACTGAACATGTGGTCATTAACTGAGGATTGCCTAAATCAGAGGTCCCCAACCTCCGGTCTGTGGACCAGTACCAGGCCTTGGCATGCCAGCAACCAGTCCACACAAACAAGCAAAGTCCCATTCACAGGAGGCAGGCAGCACCCAAAACCACACACCCTCTGGTCCACAGAAAAACAGCTCTCCGTGGAACCGATCCCTGGTGCCCAAAATGTTGGGGACCTCTGGCCTAAATTACATTTATATTCTTATTTGAAGCCCAGTTTTATTCTATCAAGATTGTTTTGAATGTTATGTTTTAGTTCTTAAGTAGCTTGTTAGCTACCTACTTAATTTTATGTTTTCTGAAAATTTGATAAGCATTCTCTTTATATCTTCATCCAATTCATTAAAAGATTAAAGAAGATTAAGAGCAAGTCCTATGGCTCCCCACTTGATACCTCCCTCAATTTGATGAGGAGAAATAGATGAGTATCTTTTTGAGCATGGTTTTCAAATTAGCTGCATATCTACTCAATAGATATGTCATTCAGCTCATACTTAATTGTCAGTTAGAATGTCAAGATATACTATGTCTACATTATTCCCATATTCTACTAAGTAAGTTATTCAATGGAAAATTGAGATAAAATTATTCTTAACAAATTCATGCTGAATTCTAAAAATCATTACATTGTTTTCAATGCATTTATAGTTGAGATACTTTAATATCTGCTCTAGAATCTTCCAAGGAATTCAACGAACTTTGAATTCATCTAAATTGTTAGTCCAAATTTACTTTTTTCTATATAGTTAGTTCCAGAGCATGTCAAATTATATTAATGATAGGAGCAGTGGTGGGATTCAAATATGTGAACAACCGGTCCTCTGTGTGGATGCCTGGCCTTCCGGAAGTCCATTCTGGACCTGGGCAACAAAAAATTAACTACCGGTTCTGCCGAAGTGGTGCGAACTGGCTGAACCGGCTGAATCCACTGGATAGGAGGTCTCAAAGCATTCCTTTTTTCAGTTAGCAAATGGCTTCAGATACCAACTGCTGTGGGATTAAATGGCAAATTTACCAGCAGCAGGGGTATTTTCGTCTTCTTGGTTGCTCTCTTTCCCTTCCTGAAGCATTAAAACAGTAGCTAGAGATATAACGTAGTTTCAGTTTCAATTATGTTTTTGTAGTTTTTTGTCATTCAAATTGCAAAGACAAAGTCATTGCTATAAGCTGTGTGCATTAAAAGAAAAAGAAAACCATTTCTGAATGAAACATCAATTTAGATTGTGCTGCAAGTTCTGTGACTCAAAATTAGACTGGCTGTTCACTGCAGGAGGGAAAATAATTATCTCTTGACAGTTGGAAATATTGCAAAAGTGAGTTCTTGCAGGATTTAATGGCACATGAATATACACCAGTGACATCCTTTCCTGTTTTTCATCTCTTCTGCCAAAAATGAATAATACAGTCAGGCATCTGTATTGCTATGAAGTAAAATTTGAAGTAACAATGAAAGCTAATGATTTGGATCATCAAAAATAAAACAGCCTGTGCAGTCTCATGCTTAGGACTGTGTTTATAAGTTTCAGGTAACAAAACTCCTGACAAACTTTGGAATATTATTCGGCATAGTTGGTTGACCCAGAAGATAAGTGTAAAAATTCCATGATAGAACTATTAATGTGACTATTGGTTCCTACTCTATCCAACAAGTAAAATAATTTGCATAAAATATAAATGCCCATGTTGCACAGCTACAGAATAAATAGCAGTACATTTGGTATGGCACTAAAATAGGATGCATAAATTTGCTCCCTGGAAAGAACAGCTGTTGTTGAGTTTGTAGGACTCTTGATAAAAATCAGTGCATATGATGGAAAGTTAGACCTTTATATATAGCATATATTACAGAATGTATTCTGGAAAGTTTTTAATAGGGATGTTTCTATAAAAATAAGCACATATTTCCTATAATAGTTTAAAAATAAACAAAAATAGTTTAAAAAGTGAAATCTTTAGCAATAGATTGCACTTGAGGACTACCTGTATTCAAATATGATAACAGCTAGAAAGAGTCTAATTTAATTTTTTAATGACATAGATCATAGGAATTTGTCCTGAGTAGCATTTAAATCAGACATGTCATACTCACAACATCATGTGACATCGCGCAACGTATCGGGACGGTTTCGCCATTGCTGGCAATGGGGTGGGTGCGGCTTCCGTATGACATTTCTGGCCCACTGGCCGGCAGTTTGACACCCCTGATTTAAATAATTGAAAAGGAGTATATTCCTCTTCTGGTCTCATGTATGATTAATCTGAAGTAAGCCCTATTGAACTTTGCAGACTTCAGTGCAAACCTCTAAAAACAAATATAATTGTCTATTATCCGTTTAGCAACTGTAGATTTTCTACACATTGCTTTTTAAAGAATTATTTATTGAGAAAGCTGAGGAAACAAAATAGAATCTGTATTCAAATAGCCTGTTAATGTTGACCATATTTTTAAAAAAAAAAAACAGCAGGTAACTTTAGACAAAACCCCCCAAGATAATTACTAACCTATTTATTTAGATAGGATATCAGGTTAATATAAAAAAAAGATGTTGGGGAGAGAGAGACTGGCTGAGCCAGGAGGAGGTATCAAGCAAGGAATTAGTGTAGAACAGGGATGTCAAACTGCCGGCCTGCAGGCCGGATGCATCACGACGAAACCACGCCCTCCCCATTGCTGGCAATGGGGAAAAAGTCACAATACGTCACACGACATCACGTGACGTTGCAGGTTTGACATGCCTGGTATAGAATCTTTACAGAGACACAAGAGAGCAATTCCCCTTGAATGCAGCTGAATCTTATCTAGCCTGACCCAGGTATAGACTGCCCATCTGGGAAGATTTCTGTGAAATAGCTAACGGTACTCTTCTTGTGTAGATCTAGTGCTTCATGCACAACAGGTGTATGCCTGATATTCTATACATAGGGCACTGCTGGTCAGCAGTTACAGCACGGATCTAGATAAATACACAGTCTAACTAGGTATGAAGCAATTTAACTGGACTTTAAGCATTGTACAAAATAAGCTATTTATTTTGAAGAAACTTCAATATTGACTTTCAGCATCATCAATTAAAAAGAGACCCAAGGACTGAGCTGAGCTTTCCCAGTTGCAAAAAAATCCACAAAAATAAAGCAACACAAACAGAATAAAACCAAATTACTAGCAAAGACATCTTGGTCAATTTGTTAGTAATGTACATAAATATGTGTAATGCTCTTGAAATAACATGGAAATTGTCCACAAAGAAAACCACAATCTCAGCCACACAAATGTTTTATGTAGATACTCAAAGCTGACATGAACATTTAGCAACATCATTCCTCTCGTGGCTAGCTCAACAGCATTAATTTGAATTTCCTGGTAGCTAGTCATGAATAGTGGTAGGACTTGAGACATTAGGTACATTTCCCTGAATGTGAAGACAAAACAGATGGGAAATCACTCTAACAGGCAATTAGCAAACACAACCATCATTAATGTTTAATAAAACCAAAGGATAATAATCATGGCTGCCATAGCAACAGTGCAATAGGTTAGCTCCCATAGTCATCACTACCTAAAATATCTTGTGTTTTGTAGAACTTTTTAATATATTTTTTTCTTTGAAAACAACAAGCAGAATATATAGTCAGGGCATAATGTTGTGCATGCTGTGGAAAGCCTGACAATCCTTCATGCAAACTAATTTTATGGGATGGCAGGGTGCCTTTCATTAGCTACCTCTTCTGTGACCTGAACTGACCTCATACTAGGTGGCTGCATTAATAGGCAAAGATAGGGCCATAGCCTTCCCAGTAATTAAGTAAACAATGCATATTCAAAGAAAGCTGCAACCTAGTTTTTATTTCTGTTTTCTGCAGTGAAATCATCTTATTTTAAAGGCTAAATTAATAACTGCATAAATCAAGGCATGTGTGTGGCTTCGTAACAAAATTATCTTCTCTTGATATTCTTCCTGTGCTATTTCCTCCTGGAAAGCCACATTTAATCTTTTTTTTATAACAACCAAGGGAAATTCATTTTCATGATCTATTTTTTAATAGCTAAGAGTCAGGTTTTTCCTCCCTTGACCTTGCCAATTCCCAATTTACAAGAAACTAACCTAGATTTATCTTTGTAAAGGTGTTCAGTAGTGGAATTTATATAAGAGCATAGGGCAGGGTCAGTTACTATGATTAATAAATTAATATTAGTAGGATGGGTAATTTACAAAGCAATAAATAAAGGTGACACAAACTTTCTTGAGAAACCGTTGGTTATTTTTTGATGTAGAAAAATCTGTATTTGCTGACCTAGAAAAAATAATCTTCTGGGACAGTAATAAATGAAGAATAGTAAGAAGGAGACAAGGGAGATAAATAATGTAAATACAGACAAAAATTTAGACTACTTTTAGTAATAGTACTTTTAGAGACAATGTTCATATATATACCTGTCAAGTATATGATGAAGCTCCATGTAGTTTTATGATAGGAAGAGCTCTCAGCCAGTCCAGCAGTCTATTAATAATTGCAATAGACTGTAATCTTTATCAAGCATCTGTTTCTTTTAACTGTTCCATCTCCATATTCTCCAAATCTGTAGCAGAAGTTCCTTCAATCTTCTAGAAAATACACAGTAGATGCATTTGCTATAACTTTTGCCTTTCAGCAGAACAGGATAGCATTGCAAACTAGACTTATAAAATAATTAATTGGCACGATATTTTGCAGACATTAATGGAAGGGCTCCCCATGTGCTTGAGGAATTCTGGGAGTTGAAATCAACACATCTTAAAGGCTCTGAGACTGAGAAGAATTGATCTATATGAAATAGCTGAGGGAATCACTGGGGATTTTGGAGCAAGAAGTTACCAATATTTAGTTGACATTCTGCTCTATTTCTCCACAATACCCAAATCAAAAGAGGCCGTGTTGCATCCTAACTGCATAACATCTTTGGATGCAGTGATGGGTAGAAGTGAGCCAGTAAATGGAGATGAATCCCAACATCTTCTGATTTTGTGGGAGGAGTTTTCCCAAACTTGGAAATTGGGTAATTAATCGCTTCTGCATGGGTTGTACTTCTTCAGAAAGAATAGGTATATAGGTTTGGGGGGTGTCATAATTGTAATTGGAGGCTAGGGATGCCTCTTATTAATTCTGTTCAATATGCACCCAATGCCTGTTCATGCATAAGGATAGCCAAGCTATAATTGTTCGTGCATTGGCAACCTCACATTTAGATCATCTACATGGAGCTACATTTGCACTTGGTCCAAATGTTGTATTTGGTGCTGATTACAGCAGCCAGATTGTTGGCCTGGCTACACACATGTTTACACATTTCTTAAAACAAATTCATCTATCTATCTATCTATCTATCTATCTATCTATCTATCTATCTATCTATCATCTATCTATCTATCTATCTATCTATCTATCATCTATCTATCTATCTATCTATCTATCTATCTATCTATCTATCTATCTATCTATCTATCTAATTTGTTAGTCACTGCATTCAATACAACTCTTTGCCTCAGTCCATTTTATTAAATAAACATGTATTGGTTTGAGCTTTGCCATTGTTGCCATCTCTGAAGAAACAGTCTGAAACTAGAATTTCACTGAAGCCAGGATCAGCGTGGACTTGTTCCAAGATTACATATAATTGATTTTATCTTTTCTTCATACAGATGAATGATGTCCTGCTATATACATATCCCCAGAAGGATGGCAAATATCGCCTTAAAAACACATTGGCTGTATCTGGCATGAAGGTAATACTCGCCCTTTTTAAAATGTACTATTATATTTTGTTCATCTAAGACTTGGTTGTTTTGAATAAAACTAAAATAAAATGGAACACATATACTCTCCAATTGGAATTCCTGTTTTCCTTTCTCCGTAACTACTAGGATTTGTTAATGCTATAGAAGTAAGAAATTCCAAAGTTCGTCACTGTGTAGAGAAGAAGAGTTCTGTTGAATTTGCAGAACCCAAAAATAATATTTAAATGAGAATGGTGCTTAGAACATTTTCAATCAATTTAATTTTCTAGAACATTATGATGATTCAACGTCTACTTTACTTTTTATCTCCATGTTCAGTTCAGTATGGCTCAATGTGCAGAGTGTTTTTCACCTCTTACTTAGTGGGTTGCCAGAATGCTATGGCCATAATTTCTTTTGGTTTCAGCAAAGCCTTAACTGAAGTGTTGGCTGGGTGTTGATAACAGATGCAGTCACACATCTTTGAAAAAGGGACTTGATGCTCATCAAAATGAAGTGTAATTTCAATTGAAGCCACATAGAAATCCATCCCGATAATTTTCAACAATGTTTGTGTCATGAAATTTGAATCCTGAAAACAGTTACTAATACTTCAGAAAATAGGAATGGAATTCAGAAATACTTTTATGCTATATAAAATTAAATTGAGATGAAGCAGCAGAAGCAACAAGACTGAACAAAATAAAAATAAAAAATGTAGGCAAAAATATCAGATACACCAGTATAGGATGAGGGATTGCTAACTTGGCAAATATCCCATGAAATGGATCTCTAGATTATAATTAGTCACACAAGTTAAACATTATTCAATAATGAGATATGATTGTAAAAGGATGGTTTTAGTGTATATTAAACACTTGAAGTTGACAAAAAACAATAATCAGTAGTAGTATACAAGTAGAAACATTAAATGAAAAATACAATATGAAAAATAAGTAGTGTCAGAAAATGTTGAAGATATGTATTATATTTAATCAGAAGAAGGAAAGACTTAATGGGAACAGAGTCTCCAAAAAGCAAAATAATTGCCACAATAATGAAATGTTTTAATTCTGATTGATGTAATAGATCTGATGGATTAAACTTTCAAAAGGTGAGTTTCATTGAATATTGGGATAAACTTCTTAATAGCATAAGTATTTCAGCTATGGAATCATTTATCTAAACAATGATTGTTTTTTCTTAAGCTGACAGAACTCTTCAAATAGATGTTTCAAACAGAAGTTTGCTTATACTCTGTTCTATTTGGCCTGCCTGAATCGAGCTAGGGTTTAGACTAGATGCACAAGTTTTCTGAGTCTATGAAAAAAAGAAGTGAGATCAAGGTTCATAAAAGTTTATTCCAATAAATGAGAGATGTGATTCAAGCATAAATATTCATTTGAGCAGGACAAACGAACAAGTTTCCTTTGAAGAATGTGCCTTCGTAGTCTCTTTTATGTGGTGAGTCAATTTTTCTTCCACATCTTTTTATGGTCATACAGTATATTCTTGGCCCACTTGTTTAGGTCAGTTCGGCGTCGGGAAGATGAACGAAAATGGCCAACGTCTGCTGGAGTTTTGCTGCTACTACAGTTTTTGTGTTAGCAATACATTCTTTAAAACAAAGCCTCAACACAGTCTCTTGGAGACATCCAAGATCGAAGCATTGGCACCAGCTCGATTTGATTTTTACAGGCGCTCCAACCTTCCCAGTATTACAATCACACACAGCTACCAGGATGCTGATTGCGATACAAACCACTCCTTGGTGTGCAACAAAATAAAACTGAAAACAAAGAGATTGCATCACTCAAAGAAGGAAGGAAGACCACGAATTGACATCAGCAAGACCCACAATCATGGCAAAGTGGAGGAATTTGCACAAGCACTCAGGCCCGGCTGAAGCAAACACATCTGAATGATGGGAATATTTCAAGAATGCTGTTTATAACACCGCCTTGTCAGTATTTGGTAAAGAGATCAGAAAGACAGCAGATTGGTTTGAAGCCCATTTGGAGGAGCTGATGCCAGCCATTGAGGAAAAAAGGAGAGTTCTAATTGCATATAAAGCCTGTTCCAGTGAGCACAACCTACAGGTTCTGCGAGCAGCTCGTAGCAAAGTCAAACAGACCTCCAGGAGATGTGCTAACGACCATTGGCTGCAGCTTTGCTCTCAGATCCAGATAGCAGCTGACACAGGCAACATACATCAAGGGGATGTATGATGGCATCAAGCAGGCCTTAGGTCCAACACAGAAGAAATCTGCCCCTCTGAAGTCTGCTACAGGAGAGGTTATCCAGGGCCAAGCACAGCAGATGGCACGCTGGATGCAGCATTACTCTGAGTTATATTCCAGAGAAAATGGGGTAACTGAAGAAGCATTAAATAATATTGAGTGCCTGCCTGTCTTGGAGGAGCTTGACAGTGAACCAACTTTAGAAGAACTAAACGCAGCCCTGGATTCCCTTGCCTCCAACAAGGCACCTAGGAAAGATAACATCCCTGCCAAAATTCTGAAGTGCTGCAAAGAGAAGATTCCCACCAAACTGCATGAAATCTTCTGTCTTTGTTGGAGAGAAGGTGGAGTACGACAGGACATGAAGGATGCAAATATTGTCACACTGTATAAGAACAAAGTCGACAGGGGTGACTGTAACAACTACCGTGGCATCTCTCTTCTCACTGTTGTAGGGAAGCTGCTTGCCCATGTCGTACTGAAGAGGCTCCAGGTGCTTGCAGAGAGAGTCTATCCAGAATCACAGTGTGGATTCCAAGCCAATAGGTCCACTAGTGACATGGTATTTTCCCTTAGATAGTTGCAGGAGAAATGCAGGGAACAAAGATAGCCACTTTTCATAGCTTTCATAGATCTTATGAAGGCTTTTGACTTGGTTAGTAGGGACGGCCTTTATAAAATTCTCCCCAAGTTTGGATGTCCACTTCAGCTCCTCAACATCATCAGGTCCTTTCACGAGGAAATGAAGGGTACTGTAGTTTTTATTTATTTATTATATATTTTATTTATTATATTTTTATACCGCCCTTTTCCCGAAGGACTCAGGACGGTGTACAGGGCAATAAATACAAAACAGGATACAAAAGTTAAAAGCGATTAAATAAATGCCCAAGGTTAAAACAATAATTAAGACGTATTTAAAACCCCAACCCTAACCCATCAGACCAGGTCAGACTGCTCAAATAGATACATTTTTAGATCGCGCCGGAAGGAGCGAAGGTCGGGGGCCGTCCGGAGCTCAACCGGCAAGCGGTTCCATAGGTCTGGCGCACCCACAGAGAACGCTCTCCCCCTGGGGGCCACCAATCGACATTCTTTGATCAGAGGCACCCTGAGGAGGCCCTCTCTGTGGGAGCGCACTGGACGGAGGGAAGTTGACGCCAGCCGCAGGTGTTGCCGTAGGTAATCCGGACCCATGCCATGTAGGGCTTTATAAGTCATTACTAACACCTTGAATCTCACCCGGAGGACAACCAGCAGCCAATGCAGCTCGCAGAGCAAAGGTGTAGCATGGGAGTATCGGGAAACCCCCAGCACAACTCGCGCGGCTGCATTCTGCACCAGTTGGAGCCTCCAAGTGGACTTCAAGGGCAGCCCCATGTAGAGAGCATTACAGTAGTCTAGATGAGAAGTCACGAATCTGATGGCTTAACATCAGATTCCTTTGACATTCGAAGTGGAATGAAGCAGGGCTGTGTCCTCGCGCCAACTTTATTCGGGATCTTTTTTGCTGTCATGCTGAAACACGCTTTTGGAACTGCAACAGAGGGCATTTATCTCTGGACCAGATCAGATGGAAAACTCTTTAATCTCTCTAGATTGAGAGCAAAATCTAAAGTCCAGCTGAGATACCTACGGGATTTCCTCTTCACTGATGATGATGCTGTTACTGCTCACTCTGCTGAAGACCTTCAACAACTTATGGACTGCTTTAGCAAGGCCTGCCAAGACTTTGGACTAGGGTTAGGACTAGGCATGTCGTGACAATGGCTGATGGTTGGATTCTGAAAGATCTCCTGTATTGAGAACTAGTGCAAGGAAAGCGCCCCAGAGGGAGACCAGAGTTGCAATATAAGGATATCTGCAAGAGGGATCTAAAGGCCTTGGGAATGGATATTAACAGCTGGGAAACCTTGACCTCTGATTGCTCAGCTTGGAGGCTAAAGATGCAGCATGGCCTTCTCCAATTCGAAGAGACACTTGTGTGGCAAGCTGAGGCAGAGGCAGTCCTGGTCCCAGCGAAACCTGGGGGCTGGACAGGGGACAGATTGTATCTGCCCTCAGTGTGGAAGGGACTGCCATTCTCGAATTGGCCTTTTTAGCCACACCAGATGCTGCTGTAGGACCTCTTTCCAGAGCATGATACCATAGTCTCTCGAGACTGAAGGATGCCAATGATGAGTATATTAAAACCTCTATCAGGTTGTTGTCTTTGAATTCATAGGGCATGAAAGACGCTTTCACTTCCTTAAGATATCCATCACTTTTATATCATAAAGAGAAGCTCAACTCAATATCTGGATGTTCTTAGAAGCATCTGCAAAGAACAGTATGTTGCCTTTGATACATGCAAAAAAATGTAAATACTCTTGCATATTTGGGAAATAAATTAAGGCACTTCCTTCTTTCAAACAAATGCCATTTCTTTTTAGGTTAGCCGTCCAGCAACAAAAAAGGCTCAGAATGTTCTGAAGATTGAATATGCTGAAAATTCCCTAACCCTATCTGCAAGGTAGGCTATGTTATACCATTAGTCAGTCATTTGTTTTTATTGAATTTTTGGGGCAACACATCTCTTCCCCAATATCTTATTAACGTCTTGCTATATTTAAACTCCAGCAATGTCCATGGTATTCCACTGGATAACAATCAAGTGTTTGACCGTAAAATGAGCATCTATTTTAGATGAAGAGTCCAAAGATACAGCAATCTCTATGCTGCTCAAGTGCCAAAAGCACTTCAGAAATAATAAGACATAAAAGGAAGAGTAGAAAATCTATTTCTAATAGACATATGACCTGCTTATCTTTTGTAGCTTTTTTTTTCCTGTCATGCTTTGCCTGCTTCTCTGCTTATAAATTCACTTGTCAAATTGTGTCCCTGAGGTGATTGGAGGGCTAATGAAACGAAATAATTAGCAAATTCTACTCAGTGGGCTTAAATGCATTTTTATACCACTTATATGACAGAAGGAAGATTAAAAACTTTACTAACAACATAATGGGGTCCCTGTTTAAAATAAACCATCTTAATGAATTAACCATTATCAAAATCAGGAAGGGAATGTGGTGGATGACAAAGAAAATCTTGCTGTGTTACTGAATCTGTTCTCTGCCTCTTCCATCTGAAGAAAGGTTTGATGCCTATGCTTTTATCTTCTAACCACTTGTTTTATTTTACTTAATCTGGAAAGTAATATTAGTAGAAGCAGGAAATAAAATAGCCCCAGTTGTATCTTAGCAGGTAGTCCTCAACATATGACTACAATTAAACCCAAAATTTGTCTTGCTAAGTGAGACATTTGGTCCTTGCAGATACATTTAAGGCATCCATTTTACATTTCCATAACTCTCTAAATTCCAAAGAAGTGAAGAACTCTGAAAATAGAAGCAGATCTTGTGGGATTCTAGCTTAGGTTATATAACCTTATGTTGGACTCTTGATTTGGGGCTGTACTGTGGAAATTGAAACTCTGTGTGTGTGTGTGTGTATCATGTGTTGTATTATTACAGTTTCAAGCACACTGATCACATTCACACAGTGATCAGGTTTCTCTCTCTCTCTCTCTCTCTCTCTCTTTCTCTCTCTCACACACACATATACCCCCCACACACAAAAACACACTGTCAACTGTTCAACTAGCAAACCCAAAAGAAGGAATCTTCAGGGCAAATGAGTGCCATAAAAGATAAACTTTATTGGATACACCATCTTGGAACTGAAGAAGCAAAACCAGCTCTGGTTTTCCCACGCAAAAACTTGCTTAGTTAAACAATAGATTCTCTTGCCCCCACCCACCAGGTTTTCACATTGTCCAATAGTAATACTTCTTTTTGTTATGGGAACAGTCCACTTCTCCATCGAGCACCTGTCTTAGTGACCTTGGCATTCTTGCATTCTCACGGTCCATGAACGGCTTCTTGGAATTCCGTTTCCTCCCTGCACTTTCTACCCCTCCTCCCTTTTCTATGGCAATTTGATTAGCATTAGAAGCTACCAGGCATTATAGCAGTTCAATCTTCCCACACATGAGTGCATGCATACACACACACACACACACACACACGTGAGTTTTGCCCCATTTAAAAAATGGTCATAAGTCACTTTTTTCACTGCTGTTGTAACTTCAAATGGTCACTAATGAATTGTTGTAAGTCGAGGATCACCTGTACTGAAATTAAATTCACTTTCCTAAACTGTGGTCTATCTGCATTCCTGATAGCTTGCTCTAATCTTGCACCCTTCAGCAGTATGTTGAGGTGATACGATATTAGAGAAAGAATGAATGAAGCTGAAAGAAGAGAGATTGAAAGGAAGAGGAAGAATAAATCATGGTTGATTGCAATTGATGAGAACTTCAAAAGAGAGAAGTGAGAACTGAAAGAACAAAAGGCAATGTATAAACTGGTGTATGGATGAGATGGAAGGAAAAATTGTTTGCAAGGATGGAGATATATAAGGCGATATAAGGAAAAGTGTATATATAAACTATATTTAATTATTCTTTCTTTTTTTTCCTTGCATTTAATGTCTTAGCCTGCTGTTTCTAACTCTGTGTTTTGTGTCACATTACTTATTCCCAAAAGAGGAAAAGCATGGTGTGGATATGTACATAAATACAAAGTTAGTTATCTTAGGGGGAGGTATATATAAGTATATTACGATCTGGAAAATAATTTGTAAAAGCAGTAATATATTAGGGGAAGTTGCATATAAAAACATGTTCCAGCAGAAAATTTGCCCCCAAATGTATTATGGAAAACATTTGCATGCTGGTGTGTGTGTGTGTGTGTGTGTGTGTGTGTGTGTGTGTAATGCATAATTCCTAGAAAATACTTGAAAAACAAAAATTTGAAAGATGTAAATGTTATAATTAAGTTTTTTGAAAGACATAGACTAAAGAGTAGAGGAATGCTACCTAAAAGATCTTAACTATGCACAGTCAAACTACTCCAAGTTCCCTGCAGTTACCTTGCAGATCAAAAAATTTCCGAAGAGAGACATGGTGGTATGTCAATCACCGAGATTACTCCCCATCTTATCAGTGTTAGCTAACACTGAATAACAGTGTTATATAGCCCTGTAATTACTATTTTTAATATCAGTTAGCTATATAGTTAACTGATATTGGAGGTAGTAATTACAGGGTATCTGTGAGACCCTTTGGCTTAGTTCGTGCATAGTACTCTTAGTCACAATCAATTAGCATTGCTGTGATAAGAGAACTTTAATCACTTAGCTAAGTTCAGGGTGCTAAGGAAGCCTACTACTATGACACTGGAATGTATAACAGATTCCTTTCTGTTCTGATTTCTGCTCTGTCCTGCTCTAGAGCAGAAATTTGGTTTTGTTTTTCCAGTTATTACACAGTTATCAGTCATACAATGATCACATACCGTAATCAGTTTTCTCTCTCTCTCTCTCTCTCTCTCTCTCTCTCTCACACACACACACACACACACACACACACTCAGAGAGAGAGAGAGAGAGAGAGAGAGAGAGAGAGAGAGAGAGAGATTCAGTTGTAATTTCCACAGTAAAGCCCAAATCAAGAGCCCAAAATAAGGTTAAACACCCTATGCTAGAATCTCACAAGTTCTGCTTCTATTTTCTGAGTTTGCCAGTTATGGAAATGTAAAATGGATGCCTTAAATGTGTCTGCAAGGACCAAAAATGTTGGCTTCCAGGGGATTCTGAAATATTCAAAAGGAGTGTGGATGGCTACATGTGTCTTGAGGGCCATCACTTGTGCATCCTTGGTTTAATAGCCCAAGAAGACATGTCCCATATCTTCTAAACTCCATAGACCTATATTCTAAGCATTCCCACAAACTTCAGAAGTAAGTTACAGGAGATGAGAGTCAGTAGCTTTTGCACAGAGACACTGAGCTGATAGTACCAGTACCGGTAACTTGTTTGCAGAATGACCTATATTTCCATTTTTCAATCATCCCCTTTATCCTTTGCTTATTTCACTATAATGGCAACAGACATATAAAGTATAAATTTGAAAATGTATTTGTAGCTAAGTTATTCTAAAATATTTCCTTAGTTTCTGCATATAAAGTTCTAGCATAGGTATCTGCAAGAGACCAAGATTAGGTTAAAATGATGCCATGCACATTATGATGCAAATCCCACCCTTATATAGCTCTGCTCTAACAGCTGATGCAAGTATTATGAAAGTCATGTATTTTGCATCTTGACACACATTAGATACCTATAGGTTAAAGCTAATTTTGAATTATAGGCTCCCAATTATTTTTTGCTAAGGAAACTTTGCTAACCTTACTACATTGCAGAAGGCAAGGTGCACTCTAAAAGCTAGAGCAGGGGACCAGTACCGGGCTGTGGCATGCCAGCAACCGGGCTGCACAAACAAGCAAAGCCCCATCCACAGGATGCAGGCAGTACACAAAACCATGCCCCTTCCGGTCCGCGGAATAACCTCTCTCCGGGGAACCGGTCCCTGGTGCCCAAAATGTTGGGGACCTCTGAGCTACAGTATTAGATGAGCCAAAAAACTTTTCCATATCATTTTTGTTTTTTGAACTATCAATAAAAGCACCAGATTCCTGCCAAATAAAGCTAGCCCCACAGATATCTGGGATATTACATGTAGAAGTCACCATGCAAACAGAGATTGTGGAGCAAAGAAAGAATGTTTGTGGAAAACAAATAAGAGACAAGAAGTGATGTTCAATATCTTTTCAGGCCTTTATTTTTGGCCTTTTTGCCAGTAAGATTATTGAGTTTTATAGCAGCTGATGTTTTCACAGATAAGTGCTTATTCAGGGGTGAAAAGATTTACTCTCAGCCAAGTGTCATTGATCAGACTGTGTCATTGATCTCCCCACATGAACTTCATGCACTTTGACAGAGCTACTATCATTATTGTAATGTATTGGGGTTGTTACCACCACGTGGTAACAGCTGGTAGGTTGCTAGAGCAGGGAGGTAGCTAAGGCTCCCAGCATCTCAGACAACCTCCTTCCAGCACTGCTATGGGTTGCCCCTAGGTGGCAATAGGTTGCTTCAAACCTATTGGCTGCCGCCTAGGGGCCAAAGTATAAATTGCTGCTGCTGCAGCCCTGTTCTCTAGTTCAGATCCTGCAAGCAATAAACCATGTTCTTTGCTGAACTCACTCGCCTCATCTTCATTCCTGCACAACGAACCCAGTACACAACAATTATGGTCCAAACATTCTTCAGCCCCCTCAGAAACATCCTCACCATGCCTGTGATAATTCTCACAGCAGCTGCTGTTGAATTCCAGGCATGCCAACCATTGGTCTCTCTAGATAAACCACGAGGAAGTGCAAAAATGGGCATTCGGGCAGGACCATTCCTCCTGTCTCCATCTTTTTCTTCCCATTTTCTTTTCATGGCAAGGAAAAAAAACTCATCAAAAGCAAATGAAAAGCTTAGCATTAGCAGCTAATCTGCTTTCCAGCTCTACAAGGATGCAATGGCACTCCAATGGAAGAGGGCCATATCAGGGAAGGAACAAGCAGGGGTTGGCTTCAATTTCCACAATGGGAAAGTGCCTTGCCCTTGCCCCTCAAGTGTACAGTTTGCAAAATGGAGGATGTATTGACTTTGGGTCATAAAAATCAGGGACATAAAACTGCACACTCCCTGAGAAGCAATGCCCAAAATGGGTCTCAGTTCCTTAAGGGAGAAAATTTGGATTGAGATATGACACAAGGCCTTCTGCATGCTTTAAGGAATCTTCAGAATTTCCTGAATTTTCAGATTCTTCAGGAATCTGAACTTATTCCCACCCTACTTTTTAAATGAATTAAACTTAACACAACCTACCCCTGAGTCTCTTGACAATTGACAAGGGTGCCAAGGGTGATAACAAGTATTCATATGGTGCCCAGTAAACAACAGAGTTAGACTGAGTTGTAATTTCAACAAAGAAAGATAAAAATCAGAACACAACACTAGCTGAGGCCTCTGCTTGTTCTCATAGTAAACAGTGACCTCTAATGACCAGCTTGCAAAACTGTGTGTCTATATTTTTCCACTTTTCTAATCCTTTTGTATTATTGAAAAGCATATTAACAAATTGTGATGAACGTAAGGGAACTCCTCGTTCTCTGTGCTTTGGGGAAGTAAACATTTCAGAGTTCTCTGTTGCTTTAAATGGCTGGCATGCCTATAAAGAAAATGCAGTCATTAAATAATGGCAGGTTGTAGCTGATCCCTTCTTTTCTCTCCGCAGCTCATGCTCCGAAAGGGATGAGTGGTACAGCTGCATCAGCAGAAGCATCCCAGAAGACTATGGGGCTCACAGCGGAGGTGGCTTTCACAACAGTGTTGAAGTAAGAGAGTATCCCCCACCCTGGCTGCCCCCAGTTCTGTGACCTACAGTATATTTCCTATAGGTTTAGGAAGAGAAGTCTTATTTAGATTATTTTCAAGTTTGCTTATTTTTCTTTTTAAAGCAAGGCTGAAGGCCAAAAGCTATTGCATTACAATGTAAATTTTCTTTATTCAGCTGACAGAGGATGCTGCTGGAATGTTACTATTTTAATTAATTTGTTGTATATTTTACTTTTGTTATTATTTGTTATTATCTTCTGACTAACTTCTGTGAGGAAGGCTATCTTTAATTGGGATTCTGCTATATAAAAGGCTTCATTTAAAAAAAAATCATCAAGTTAAGTTTTTGAGGGGGTGGAAGATACTGGTTTTTCTGTTCTGAACTGAAAGGGAATTTATTTAGAAAATTATAGAATATTTTGCAGAACAAGCTGGAAATATAAATATGCTGGAAGAAAGAAGATTCATCCATATCACTATATTCTAAAAACATGTTCATATATTGGGTTGCTTCTCACTTCATGTTTTTAGAGGGAGGAACCATTGGACAAAATGTGTTTGTTTCATCTAACATAGCTCCTCTTTTAATAGCACTGGCAGAAATTGTTGAGAGTGTGGTGGCACACCAGCTCCCTCTGGTCCTAGATGAAGCGGATTATCTAGACCCGTACCAATCGGGTTTTTCTTTTACAAAAAAGCACTGGAAATAGGAGTGTACATATTTGGCCCCAAGGCTGTAGGAATTGCATCTTAATTTATCCCAAAATCTCTATAAAAGGGAGGTGGAAAATTATCAGCAAAATAGTTATTCCAGATGGCAAGTATTCATTTAAAGAAAAGGGTTCCATTTTTAATGTTTGTCTCCCAGGGCCACAAAAGATGTGGCTAGAGACATTACAGTGATATAGGAGTGTATGAAACCAAAAAATATTGATTTGTTTTTGGGAAGATGGGGGAAGCAGCTTCAGGTAAGTATTTCACACTTTGATTTTTCCCCCAAAAGTTTTTATAAATAAGCACATTTATCCTTGCCACTCCAAAGGCATTCAATGGATGCTGGGAATGCTCAGCAGAGTGTAAAGGTATATATGTATGGCTGTAGGCCACAAACTTGAACTTGCCCATCTTAAAGAAACATCTTATTGTATTTTGCAGAAAGTATCTTCCTGATTGTGACATTTCAGTTGAACATGGAGGCCAGCACTAAAATCCTTACAAATATCTATTGAAATGATTTAGATGAGGTGTCACTTCTACATCATTATAAGGCTAAAAATAAGCCATTGTATTTTATTTTCAGCTTAGGGAAAGGCTGGGAATGTCTTTGGGTGAGAGGCCACCAACTTTGGTACCTGTGTCTCACGTCATGATGTGTATGAGCTGCGGTTGTGACTTTAAACTCACGCTGAGGCGTCATCATTGCCATGCATGCGGGAAGGTAAATATCTCACTAGAACTGGATCCTTGGCAGCAAAGAAACTTCCGGTCAATATCTCTTTATTATAGTACATACAGTTCCCATCAATTTATTACCAGGAAGGAAAACTCGTTTTTAAAATAGTCTGTAGTAAAAGGTTTGTCTTCTGTAAGCAGCTGCTCCACACAGTTTGGCCGGTTGGTAAATAGTTATGGGTTTAAATTGCCAGAGTTTTAAAAAGCTGTAGATAAAATTCATTGAGTGAACTTCTCTGGAAAGTCTACCCTTATTACATATTAAGAATGCTAGAACTGAACTCAGTTAATGAATTTGGAATATAAATCTCCAGAGAAATTTAAGCAAGTTATTATACTCTAACATATACTATAGTCTGTTAAAAGAATTCACTCTAACCTCCTATGGTATTTACCATCCATTACGATTCTGAAATTTCACAAGGTCTTCAGGCTGGATGCATTGCCTTCATCAGTCCTTTTGGTACTCCTGTCTTTCCAGTGTGTGATGATGACTCACTAGAAACGCTAAGCCATATGCTACTGTGCTATATTTTAAACACACCTTCACTTATCAAATGTTGACGAAATTTCCAGTAGGGAGTGGAATTTCTACTTACTGTAACTTATATTGGACAAAGTCTCAAAAGTATCTTCCCAAGCCACCCAGATTTGGGCTACCATTTGTACAACCGTTAAGTTTGGAACTTCTTATAACATTGTTATTTTGTTTTATTTTACATCTTCTTAATTATTTTTAGATCCTGTTATGCTTACTGTTTTTCTGTTTTATAGAGAAGTATTTGGCAATTTTACTATTAAGTATCTTATTGTATCTGGCTTCGGAGCTGTAATAAACTGATTTAATTTGACTAGAGATTTGATTTAATTTAATTCAATCTAATCACTGAAGGTTTTTAAGAAGAGACTGGACAGTCACTTGTCTGAAATGGTGTAGGGTCTCCTGCTTGAGCAAGAGGTTGGACTAGAAGGCCTCCAAGGTCCCTTCCAGCTCTATTCTGATTGATTGACTGATAAGATGCCAGTTTGGCATTCAGTATCTCCTTAAATTATGGTATATTGTTCCCCATTATAGTTACTTTTTGTTTTGTTGTTAGGTACTGTGTGTTTTTAATTGGATCACCCAGAGTCAGTGTTGAGTTGGGCAGCCTTACAGTATGAATTTAAATTATAAATTATATATAAATAGCGTGATTACTTTAAGAATGTCATACAGAATTGATCCTGTCTTAGTCACTTCATAAAATAAAATTATCATAATTTTGTCCATCTGTCTATTCTGTGACAGATGTGACTGTTATTTTTTGTTTGGAATTACAGCTCCTCACTTCATTTTTATGTGCAATGTGTGACGTGTTCGGATATCAATCATTCTTCAACACTTGACAGAGGCCTGTAATGGCTGATCCTTGCTCTAACACGGGTGGTGTTATACAATCATCCATTTTAGATTAATACAAAGCAGTTTCATTATAACGAGCAATAAATTAACAATTGCATTTTACTGTAATGTTAAAGATATATTAAAATGAATTAAATACTAAGGTGAATAGGGTCCTATCCTCTTATTCAGGGAGCTGATCTTAATTGAAGGGCAAATTTCACAAAATAATTAACGTTTATGTACAAGTATTTGTGCATGTGTGTGTGTGTGTTGCATGACATTAGAACTGAATGATCTTCAAGTCACTTCCAACTTTCATTCATACTTTTCTGACTTAAGACAGTGTGTATTGCATCTTGTGTTCATGTAGATTATATGCCGAAATTGTTCAAGAAACAAGTATCCTCTGAAATACCTCAAAGACCGACTAGCAAAAGTTTGTGATGGCTGCTATACAGAACTGAAAAGCAGAGGTGAATCCTTTTTGCCCATTGGAAACATTGGGGTCTCTGTTGGCACAAAGAGGAAAAGATAACTTTTGTGATTTGTGGGTGCTGCAACCCTGGAGGTTTTTGGACAACCATTTGTCTCAAATGACACAGGGTCCCCTGCTTGAGCAAGGGGTTGGACTAGAAAACCCCCAAGGTCCCTTCCAATTCTGTTATTCTGTTTGTGTCAGGAGCATCTCCTCCCTTCGAACAGAAACTAATATTCTTGTTAGTATCCAACATTTTCAACAGGAACCTTGTGGAGCTCATTCATATTTGGGATCTGGTTAGAAGGGTAGTTCCTTTTATTCTATGATGGTGGGAAACAATTGGATATAGCCCAACTTGCTGAGGGTTATGTCTATATAACCCATTTCTATTGTTAAATGTGAAGTTAATGAAGCCCACACTATTCAGAATTTATCTCAGAAGCAAACTGTATGAAAATAGCTTTGATTAGAGGGAGATTTCTTTCCTTGCAGCTTGGTTTTAACTGGATCAGGACCAATGGATAAAATTTCATGGATAAAATTTAAGGATCCAAATGTGTCGACATGACACGTTGCTCGCCATAAGGTGCTTACAGTTTGAAGTCACATATATCAAGTAAAACTATCCCATTCCTACTATTGCAGAGCGGCCGATAAGCATAAGCTTCCCTACAAGTTCATCCAGGTTTTCAGGCAGTGCCTTCTCTTCTGTGTTCCACAATATCCACTACTCTTCCTTCAAAAGACAAAAGAAAATTCCTTCAGCTCTTTTGGAGGTAAGATTAACAATGAATGCAAAAAAAAAACCCCACAATGAAATGAAATTGCAGACATTATTTGCTATGCGATCATTCGTACTAATTATAATGCACATTTGGACAGCTTGGTGCACCATTATCTCTTTTTTTGGGGGGGAGATGTGGGGGTAACCCTTCTTCAGTGACTAGCACTGATCATGTTACCTAGTTTGGGTAATGAAATGTCTGCAAGAAAACAAGCAAGCTCAGAGAGCACCAAGGACCCCTCATGTCATCTCTGAGCTACAAATATTCTCCTTTATTAGGGAATTCTTCTGCAGAGAAAGAATTTTAGATCTGAAATTTTGGAATTGGGTATGTGTAGTCTAGTGAAAAGAAGGAGAGACATGATACTAGTGTTCCAATATGTGAAGGGCTGCCACAAAAAAGGGGAGATAAACCTATTCTCCAAAGCACCCAGAGGCAAGACAAAAAACAATGGATGGAAACTAATCAAGGAGAGAAACAATCAAGAAATAAGGAGAAATTTTCTGACAGTGAGAACAATTAACCAGTGGAACTGCTTGCTTCAGAAGTTGTGGGTGTTTCATCACTGGAGGCTTTTGAGAAGAGACTGGACAGCCTCTTGCCTGGAATGGTATAGGGTCTCCTGCTTGAGCTGTGCATTTTCCCCTTGGAAAATATCACTTAAAATAATAATAAAAGCTTTCTTTGCATAATGTTAAAAGTCAAATTAAAACAAATTCTTATTACGTCCAATAATAATTCCTTTAGTCATTTCCTTAATGACTTACTTTCCCATCAGTGTTGTGATCTGTATCAATCCTTCTCTGACACCACAAGAGGGCACTATGTAGTTATCCAAATAAATTTCTCAAAGGTTTCAAATGCAATGGATTATGCAAAATGACCAAAATTATAGCACAGGCTGAGACTAATTATATATATATTTTCATTCAGAAGTCCCTAGTGTCAAAATACCTGTAAGATATAGGTCTCCCTTTTCACAATTATATACCAATGTTCTCCATAGAAATATCTATCTATTGGTACAGACACGGTCAAATAATTCTCTATACTGCTGGACATGGGGAACTCCCAAGATTTAGTCCTGCTTTAGGTGCAGAAACCAACTGGATGACTTGGACCAGTTTTCTTGGCAATACATTTCAGAAGTGATTTGCTATTTCCTTCTTCCTAGGGTTGAGAGTAATTGGTCTCAAATTACCCAGTTGACTTTGTGCCTAAAACAGAACTAGAATTCATGGTATCCCAGTTTGTAACCTGATGCCTTTACCCACTACACCAAATATGGCTTACATATTCCATTAGGATATATATCCATTCGTGTGCATTCATTCTATGTGTTGTTCTGATACAATGATATGCTTCCAAAATCATCGTCCTGGTTTGTTTTGTGGAAATAAAAGTCCCAATTTGAAGTAAACACAAAAGCATAGTAGCAGAATAAATACTAAGACTGTTGTTTTGTCATTTTAATAAAATGCCTTATAACCTACACATCTACATGCTCCAAGAAATTAAAAAAGTGTTTTGTTTGTTCTATGTCATTGCAACCAGTATAATGCTTGTTTAGGAAGCGTATAAATCTTCCAATATACAGTGTAGGATCGGGAGGAGGATTCCTGATAATTTAGATCTCTTCAATTCCCAAAAGTATATATTGTTACGAAGAGTTTTGATTCTCCTTCATTCATTCACGTAGGTGGCAGCTTCAGGAGAAGGCTCTTCTATCAATGGGTATCTCAGCAGATGCAAGAGAGGGAAAAGGCACTGGAAAAAGTTGTGGTTTGTTATCAAAGGAAAAGTGCTCTACACATACACAGCAAATGAAGTAAGTTTTGGTTTGGGGAGGGGAGCGTTTCCAAACTACTCAGAACTTACAACATACACAGGATTGACATGTATACTTTTAATACCAATGAGGTTGCTTAGTGACTGAAAATCTTAGAATGTAGGCAAGGCAGGAAAGTCACCAAAAACATACTGGAATAAATTGTTTCGGTATAATTGCCACGAAAACTACATGAATGGGTCCATCAAAGGAGTCTTTACTTGTTGCAGCAGATCATAGCAGTTACCAGCCTTGGTTGGTGTTAAGGAATTTGTTGTGCAGGGTCTCCTTGTGCTACCAAAGAAAGAGAAGCAACGTTCCTAGCTTCCTCTTATGGCCATGAGAACACTTACACACCCATTGGCCAATTAACATCTTAAAGCCATAGCATTATGGTTAATATATTTTCAACCCAACATTGTAGGCTAACACCATATGCCTAACAGTTGGTCTTGTAAAAAGTAAGTAGAATTGGATCAGTTTAGTTCTAGGGTGCAAGTCCACCAAAAAAATCCCATGTCTGTGACATTAAGACTGAGAATTCAGAACAAAATTCTGAGCAAAAGCAATGGCAAATCATTTGTGTAACATTCCCAAGAAACCCAAATGTATGTGCTGATGTAGTTGCTAGAAGCTCAGCTGTTATATTTTTCAAATCTGGAAAATACTAAAGCCTGCCATTTATTTCTCAAGCATTATCCGACAGAAAATCCCCATGGTATTATTTGAAACATAACTTTATTTAAATTTTACTAGCAATCATTCAAATCCAGATAAAAGAAAGGAGTTTCTCTATTTTCCGAGAGCATTCCTCTCTCTGTGTAAGTCCTCTCTTCCTCTAAAGCCCATTTCCCCTTCTGCACTGATTTCAGGACAAAGTCGCCACTGAGAGTTTGCCTTTGCTGGGTTTCACAATTGTCCCAGAAAAGGAAGATCGAAATATGGATGCAGTTTTCCATCTTTACCACAAGCAAACTCTGTTTTATAGCTTCCGAGCAGAGGATAATAATTCAGCACAGAGGTACTAGGTGTTGATCTGCCTGTGATAATATACTAACCAGTGAAAAATGGCTGCAGTGCTTCTCATTTCTCCTACAAGCTTTTTCAATGCTACTAAACAGAAATTACTGCTTTTGTGTAAACTTTTGGCAATGCCAGCTTTAACACAAAGAGTCAATAAGCATTAACAACTTGGCTGTGGCAGAATGCTGGGGATGGTTTCAGTGTATCAAATGTAGACATGGTAGCTTTGTGTATATAAATACATTTCTTTTATTTGTGGTCAATGCTCATTACATTTTTGCAACTTTAGAAATATTCTCAGTAATGCTCTGCCTGAAAAGATGTATGAAAACCACACAATAATCTGGTAGACATTAACTCATGCACTCTTAGAATTCAATACCTTCAGTGCATACAACTCAATCCAATGGATCTTAATTAGGAAATGAATTCAATAGGTCTTTCCCACATATGGAATTGGAGAGAGCCGGGCAGGAAAGCTACAGACAGGAATATTTGCTTGTGTTCATATAGGAATGGGTACAGAAATTGTGTAAATAACTGTTTTTTTTCTTGGAAAATAGTCAATACTCTCATTTTTCACATTTATAGTATAATTTATAATAACTAACTGAATACATTGGACATGCAAACAAGAATCGTCAATGTATGTACAAATGGGGGAGAGGTCAATGCAATTTCTTACACGATAAACATATTTTAAAAAGAGTAGCATTAAACGTATATATGTATCTCCCAGCATATAGATCATTTTTTTTATTATTTTCTATCATTCTAGTTAACCAACAAGATAGATAGCTGGCTTTCCCACTATAATGAACTAAATGAAAAATAGAGTTCAACAATTCTCAAAATCAACATTTATTAAAACAAAGATATTTTCTACTGGCCTCCTTAAAAATAAAATTTTATTCTTTTTTTTCAGATGGATTGAAGCCATGGAGGAAGCATCTATATTATAGCATCATCCAAGTGGATTCTGAATTAATGCATTTCTATTTGCAAGATAACCCATATATTGGAAAGAACAATACATATAATCCAAATCTGGCTAGACATATGAAAAAGAATATGTAGAAGCCTATAATTTTCCATCCTTAAACCTATCTCCTTGCTGATGGAAACAAAATAAAGGGAATATTTATGGACCCTTTTTATCTTTGCAGGTTCATCACTAAACTGTGCTCTCATCTAACAGTTGCATCATATTTTCAAGAAGTTAAACAACATGTGCATTTCTTCTAAGAGTTGTTTACTCATAACTCTGTTTTATTTTCCTTTAAGATAACAACGATTTGATTTGTGCCAGTCATAAAACTGAAGGTTTTTTTACATTAAAATTTTGTTTCCTTTCTTCTTTCTTAAAAAAGGTGTATACTGGCATGCAGTTAAAAATGCTAGAAGGGATGTATATATTTTCTACCATAGAAGGTATGTGAAAATCCATTCCAAGATGGCATTTTAGTGGTTATAGACCACCTATGGTAATTGTATAGTATTTCTCATAAACAGTGCTAACAGCTTAGCTTTGTTTATTAGGGCTCTTAATCCGTTCCAAATTCCAATCCTGTTCTTATGAAAACTGTACCAATTTCTACTCCAAAGGATATTAAAACATTAATTTATTATAACCCTTTACAGTTTGTTTAAAATTGATTGATCTAAATTATATTATTTTAATAGCTGAGAGGAGCAGATCTTATTTATAAATCTTATTCCTAAAATATAATTCTAAACTCAAAACAGGCATCAGCATTTAACTTCAGAAAGGAAGAGCATTTAATTATATTTATTCAGTAAACTAGAAAAGCTCTGGAAAGCCTTGTCTAAATCTTATTTTCAACAATTATAGGATGTCATTCAGTTGGACCAACCAATATTGTTAATGCTGTTATGCTATTATCAGCTCAAAAATGATAAGTTCAGTTTCCATTATATTTAGCCAACTGATCAAATGCAAGGATACTATAGTTGTTGCTATAACTACTTCTTCTAATAAAGCACATGGATGGTGTTTGGCAATAGCCATAGCACCTCATGACTGCTTTTATACAACATGTTTAACCAGGTCAGTTAAAGTCTTAACAGCTGCATTTGTACAAAATGCTGAATTAGTGTTAGCCTTGATTTGCTTTTGCATGGCTAAACTAACTCAGATAGTTAAGTTTCCAGTCCAGCGTATCTCACAAACCAGAACATGAGTTACGGTAGTTAATTCATTAACAAGTTTATGATATTCCATGACACAAGACATATTATGTTCCAGGGAGTACAAGTAATCAAGGTCTTTAAAGTTTTGCTGTCATTAAATCTTATATTCATAGCCTAAAGGCCAGGTTTTAAATATACTGCTCAAAAAAATAAAGGGAACACAAGATAAGACATCCTACTATTAAATACAGTACATTGTGTTGTTTAAGTGTTCCCTTTATTTTTTTTGAGCAGTATATAATGGAGTTGTGCAAAACATTTGAAAATTTGCCTTGCAAAGTATGATAAACATAAACAAAACACCCCTCCTTGAAACATTACTGTAAAGCAAAGCAGACATGTCTTCTTGAAAATTTGCAGTGTTATTTCCAAGGCTGTCCTCAGCTGGCAGTGCATCCACAAACAACTGTTTCACTGAGACTGCAAACAAAACCAATGGGTGATATGTGCACCACACATGCACAGATAGTCTGAAACACTCGTGTGAGCCTTCCAAAGAACGCAACAGCTTGAACCCATGGCAGAAGATTAGTTCACTTATATCAACACACCTCCCAAACCGTCCTCAAACCACCAAATGCTTAAAGACTAATAGAGCAATACTACTGTGATGTATGATCTGTTGCAGAAACATTCTGCTACTAAAAAAGTGTTTAGGATAGAGATTTCAGTATTGTGCAGATCAAACAGCATAACCAATATTACTGCAACACTGATACAATTATGCTTGCCATGATGAAGCTTGTGACATTTTTGTTTCTGATTATGATGATGGGGAGCTTAGAAACACCTCTCAAAATACAAGATTTAATACCTTTCAATGAAACAGATTTCCATTTATTTTTTTAGTCTTCGAAACTTTCAGATGTACAGTAAAATACACTTGTTAAGTATCTCTAGTATTTATATTCAGGACCATGACCTGAACTGCTAATTAAACTTTGAACTGGAATAGTTTGTTTCCTCTTTGTATAAAGGCTTACATTTTGTTTTTCAAATGAATTGTTCAATTATTTGTTTCAATTCAAGACTGTAAATGGTCCTGGGAGGGTGGGGAATATAAAATTCTACCATTTCATTATTTCAACATCAGGTTTTTTTTTCAGTTCATGATGGCAGTATAGAAATATGAAAATAAAATTTTAAGATTCACTTGGGTGAGAGGTTATGAATTTGACCTTGTTACCTTACAGTACTTATAATATGTAAAAGGAATGGAAGACTGCAATAATAAATAAATAAAAATGCACTGACAAAAGCAATTTTTAAATACCAAATGTAACCCACTCAGTAACGAAAGCTGCAATCTATTGTACTCAAGCGTTTTCAGACAGCACTGCAAGCAAGACTGAAAACCAAATATACAGTACAGAACAATTCTTATGACTTTTTGGTGCTGGCATTAACTGTTGTATTAAGTCCACAGGGGAAAAAAACTACTACTCACAACTGTTGTAAAAATGTATTAATTTTTGTTTTAAGAAACATGAAAAATAAAATAACAGACCAAGTCCACAGAGGTTTGTTAGTATTTTTCTATTCTGTATCAATGGCTCACAGATTACGTTCACAGTATGCAGAAGTGACTGATGAGTTATTGTCCAGAAAAACACTTCGATGTGGTTTTTCAAAATGGATGGAGAATCGTGTTTAGACAACCAACAGCCTTTCCTGCTTCTGAGGTTATTCCCACAGCCTGTTAACAGGAAGAGGCTAAGCTTAATCAGGCAGGAAACCTACAGCTGTTCTCAAACTGGCTTAATTTTAACTCCCAAGCCTGGGACACAAACAATCTCTCTGTTCTTACACACACACACCCAACACACAACTCAGCCTAGTGATCTCCCAGAATTCAACAGTCTTTTGATACAAGATTCGAAGCTAGTCAGAGACACAGATTGCTGGCCAAGATGCAGACGCAAGACTCAAGTCAGGAGTCAGCAACTGTTTCAGATATTAGACCTTTACAGCATTTTGTGTAAATGTGGGCATCCCCTTCCATCCGCTCAACAAATAACCGACCTCCATTTGAAGATCTCCAGCAAAGAACCCATTGCTTTAAATAGCACCATGTTGTACTGGCCGGCTGCTCATCCAGTCAACCATTTTCTCAACACCTTTGCTGAAAGGAGAGGTTAGATATTGGATGAAAATTGTCTAGTATAGTGAGGTCCAGTGAGGACTTCTTGATCAGGGAGCAAATCAAAGCCTCCTTAAGATGCAAAGGATTCTCACTCGCTCAAAAGAAAAATTGACCACGACCAGAACCTACTCACACAACAGCCTCCCCTCCAAACTGGGCTGCTGGATCTAAAGAGCAGGTAAACATTACAAATTGCTTTTCTAGTTGTGTAACTACGTTATGGAGCACATTCTCACAAGTTCCTCGATAATTTTAAACTTTGTATTGATTCCTCTTATCAAAATAAATAAATGTGCTGTGTCAGTGTTTTCATCAACAGCTAATGAGAAATTTCTTTTAATTTCTCAGTTAACTGATCATTAAGTCTGGAAAAAAATGTCAAGCTTTTTTTTTAACAGTCATTTGGGATTAACTATTATCAACTATTTCTTTCTTTTCTGGGCATAACCTAAACACAGCAATCTGCATACATGTCTTTAAAAGTTGCCTTCTATAAAACATTTTCTGACAATTTTCCTTGCAACTTTAAAGGTCACTTAAGTAAAATAGCAATTTTATTGTCCCACACACACACACACTAGTCTTTTTGCCTCTAAATATAATCAGACGTTAATACTGTGGGAGGGATACTTACTGGCTCATGACACACAAGACATACAATTTTCTTCTGTTAAGAAATATTGATTTGTCCATTCTGCACTAAAACGTTTATGTTCCTATTCAATTTTCCTCATCTTCCTCATGAAACCTATGATGGGTATGTGATTTTAAAAACTCAAAATCGTTAATTTATTTCAGAAAAAGAATATCTACCTTTATTAAACCCATGGATGTAGAACCAGTAACATAAAAAATGTAATGTAAAAGTTAACATGCAGAAAAATAACCACACATTAAGGTTAAATATATATATAATTGACAATGACTTGATCATATCTCAAGTGTCAGTGAGTTTTATGGAGCCTATTTGTTAGAATAAAGGCACGTGTCCATGAGACCCTTATGAGAAGCAAGAATCCCCTTGGTCACATAACCTACTGTAAATGAGCAATATAAGTTTGTGGTCACTTTTATAATATTTAAAAAAATGATTTGGTATTATTTTGTATAGACTACATAACCAGCTTATACATTTAGCTACTGCATTTTAAGAATATCCTATATTTAAACTTGCTTTGTGACAAAAACAATCTTATTTAATCAAATATTTACTGGTAGTCCTTGACTTACAAACATAACGGAGTCCAGAATTATAGTTACCGTAAGTCATTGCGATCCTAAGTCAAGGTTTCACCTGACTGGACTTGGATTTTTTTTGAGCTGGTCATAAAGTGAACACAGAGGTTGTTAAACTAATATGCTGGTCATTAAATAAATCCAATTTCCCCAGATTGCAGTCATGTGACTATGGGACACTGGAAAGAGTTATTAAAGAGAACCAGTTGCCAAGTACCCCAAATGCGATCTTGTGACTATGGGGAAATGTGTGTTCAGCGATTATTATTTAGAAACTTGGGGAAGTTCATCATAACATTGAACAGTTAAGTGACCAGTTGAGGACTACCAGTATCTTTCTGGATGTTATAGAATTACATACAAGGATATGACTGCTGCTACTTTGGATACTTGTTTATTAAATCAATTTGCAAGTAATTCTTGGGTTACAATGGCAATTTGGAGTGAAATTTCTGTCACTACACAATACAGTTATAAAGCATAACATATTTCCACTGTCTCCCTCACCCTCCAATTTTCTGCTAAGAAAAAACATGCATTAATTAGTTAAATAATGTCTTGGACCATAATCAGAACAGCACATTTCTATTTCATTTACTTTGAGCATGCTCTATTCAAAATCAAATTGTGCCTAAATGCCTTGGGGCATTTAATTCATTAAATAATTCAACAGTAAGATTAGTTGATCAATTCAGGACTGGCATTCTACACTAGCAGCCTCTGACAGCAGAGACAACCCCAGTACCTCCTATGACTCCAATAATTCCAATTGCAGAAAGATCCCACAGTGAACTGAAATTCCACTGCGAGTTAAAATTCTATCTGTTCTTGTAATTCATTTTCTATCACATGAACTCAAGGTTCTCAGCACAACCAAGCGAGGAAGTAAGAGGTCACTACTCTGGAAAGAGTAAGCTATTTAAGCTCTTTTGAGAGTTTAATGCAACAGCTCAGAGTGAAATAGTTGCTTGTGAACAGTAATAGAACAGAATGTAGTCATAATTTCATCTAAATCTATGTTCTTCACTGAGAGTAGAATAGTGGCATAATTCTTTCTCAACAGGAGAGGATGCAGATCCTGCCCTGCCCATTTCTTCAGAGGAAGGATTTCAGCATAGCGAGGAGGGAAATGGCAAATTGGCCAGTAAGTAGGAGGCCTGCTCTTGGCTGTGCATCTTACCTCAATCAATCTTTATTATAGTCACAGACCAGCAAATAAAAGCATTAAATACTAATACTAATACTAAAAACAAAAATAAAAGACAGAATAATATATTGCAATTGTGGATTAACAGTGGGCAGCAAATAAAAGCATTAAAACAATAATAGTAAAAAATAAATAAAGTCAGAATAATACATTGTGATTGGTGGTGGATTAACAGAGGGCAGTTAAAATTTGCCTAATTTTACATACAGCATAGCAGAATTTGGCCACATCGATCTGATAACAGCAGCTGAACATAACAAAGATCAGTATTTTTTGATATTTTATTAGGCAAGGTGTTATAAACCGAGTCCGTGAGTCCTTATAGATTCAGAGTTTCCCAACCTTGGCAATGTTAAGACAACTGGACTTCAACTCCCAGAATTCCCCATCTGGGAGATGAAGTCCAGCCGTCTAAACATTGCCACGGTTGAAAACCCTGGATTAGATGCAATACAGAAAGGACGTGAGCTAATTTCAGAGGCACGATGTCAGCTCATATGATATTTTTTTTGTATTGCCCCCCCTTCCCCAAAAAAGTGCGTCGCAGCAGGCTGCAAGTGAGGTGCAAATCGTCGCCCTTTGTGGAAATAACAATACACCACCCATGTAGAAGTTCAAAGAGAGAGAGAGAGAGAGCGAGCTCCTGTACCCGGATAGCACCGCTTGCTTTTTCTCATGGTGCAAAGGGGCTGCCCTTGAAGACCACCCGGAGGCTTCAACTGCTGCAGAGTGCAGCTGCACGGGTAGTGATGGGAGCACCCCGATACTCCCATATTACACCCCTCCTGCGTGAGCTGCATTGGCTACCGGTTGCCCTCCGGGTAAGATTTAAGGTGCTGGTTCTTACCTTTAAAGCCCTACATGGCTTAGGCCCGGGATACTTGCAGGACCATCTGCTGCCGGGAACGAATTCCCATCGCCCAGTACGCTCACACAGAGAAGGCCTCCTCAGGGTACCGTCGGCTAGACAATGTCGGCTTGCGACCCCCAGGGGGAGGGCCTTCTCTGTGGGAGCGCCAGCCCTGTGGAACCAGCTCCCCCCTGAGCTTCGGATGGCCCAAGATCTCCAGTCCTTTCGCCGCAGCCTCAAAACACTCCTTTTCCACCTGGCTGACCTAGACCAGGGGTAGGCAACCTCGGCTCTTTTATGACTCATGGACTTCAACTCCCAGAATTCCTGAGTCAGCTATGCCTGCAAGATGATCCTGCAAGAATTCTGGGAGTTGAAGTCCATGAGTCATAAAAGAGCCGAGGTTGCCTACCCCTGACCTAGACTGACAGAGATTTTAATTCTATTTACAATTCTAACTCTATTCTTTAATTTATTTTAATTTATTTCAAATTTTTATTTTTAATTTACTGTACAGAGACCTTTAAGTTTTGTTGTTGTTAGCCGCCCTGAGTCCCTCGGGAGATAGGGCGGGATATAAATCCCATAAATAAATAAATAAATAAATAAATAAATAAATAAATAAATAAATAAATAAATAATAGATAGATAGATAGATAAATAAATAAATAAAATCGAGAGGCAAAGGGATCAAAGGCGTGACGCCGCTGATTTGCCCCCCCCCCCTCCGCCTCTCAATTTTAGACCCTCTCGCTTCAATTAAAGCGAACGTGACTCCTTCGCGCAGAACTGACTCTTTCTTTAAGGCAGTTTCCCTCTCTCCCCCCCCCCGCACAGACGCGCGCGCTTCCCCCGATACGCGTAGATCTTCTCTCTAGCCCTGCTAACTTTCCTATCTCGAACTATCGGGCGCGCTGGCCGCTCCCCGGACGGACCGCTCCACCTTCCTCGGGGACAGTGGAAGCTGACAGAACTACCGCCGCACGGGAGCTCGAAACCCGCCTCAGGTAGCCCCTCCTTTGCCTTTGGTTCAGCCCCGCCTTATTAAGCGGAGGGGGGGGGGGAAGATAAGAGATGGAGGGGGCCGCGACAGGAGTAACGCTGGGAAGAGGAAGCAGGCAAGCGCTCCCAGGCGGCAAGAGCGGAGAGAATTAGTGCCTGGAGGGGTCACGAACTCTGACCTTTCGCCAAAAGGCACCCGCTTTCCCCCTCCCCCCCACCTGCTTCCCCCCCCCGCTGCTACGCGCTAAGGCTCGCTAACCCCTTCGGTGCCGCTATCTCCGCCTTCCGCTCCCCCTCCTAGGCGGAAGGCGGTGGCGGCGGAGGGGGGGGGCCTTCATGAACCAGGCCCGGCGAACCGTTACGAGGAAGCCACAGCCAAGCTAGCTTCGCCCAAAATCCTGAGGTAAAAACCACCGCCTTCACCCTCCCTTGTTATGCTTGCAGGCGTTGAGGTTTTCTTTCCGGCCCGGAAAGCTGAGGCGGGCGGGTAGCTGTGCCGCCATGGCGGAGCGTCTGACGGGCTGCGCGTGTTCTCGGGGGTTAAAAAAAAAAAAAAGAAGAGCACCTGGCCGGGCATCTTGGGCGCAGCTCTTTCTTTGCCGTGGGCGGCTTAGGCTGTCCGCTGCCGCACAACCGGTCTAACCGCGAGCGAAGAGGAAGGAAGATGGAGTCTGAGCGGGCGGAGGCAGTGGCTTGAACCCGACCCTTTTACCTTTGCCACCGGGAGGGCGGAGGGGAGGGGGCGGCGGGTATTTTGCATACGGGGCAGCCCGTCGCCATCTTTGCGGACGCTTCCCACCCCACCCCCCACCCCCTCCGGTCGCTTAGAGCGGCCGTCTGCATGTTTGAGGCGCCCGCTGCCGAGTGTGAGGAAAGAAGGCGTCGGCGTGAAGAAACATCAAGGCGGGGGGGGGAGACAAATGGCGGATCTTCTGGAATTGGCCTTCTGCCAGCACCGCCATTTTGTGGCTCGCTTAACATATGGGAAGCCCTTTCATCTCCCAATTTGCCTTCCCCCGCTTTGGGGGAGGGGCGGGGCCGAACTCTGAGCGACGGCGGTGTTCGCCAATAGGGCTCTCTGCGTTGGGAGGTTGGGGCCGAACTTTGAGCGGTGGAATCACCAATAAGCACCGAGGCAGCTGGTTTCCGTCTTCCTAATGGAAATGAATTGGTTGAAAGGAAAAAGTGGGAAAGGGGAGGAGCTTTGTGTTTCGAAGGCGATCAAATATGAATTCATCGTTTTTTAATCCATTTTTAGTATCGATACTAATGTTTCCCATACCGTTAGTCAAGGAGACAGTTAACTTTGTTATTTATGATAGTGCTGCTATCTATTTTTAAAAAATGCAAATATGTTTCACCAGAAAATGGATATGGTGAACAAGATACAAAAAACTCTGCACTCAGTTGAAAACCAGTGTAGCATAGGAATTAAGGTATTGGGCAACCACCAGAGGCCCAGATTCAAATTTACTCTCAGCCATGGAAGTTGCTGCTTTGCACCAGCAAGTCTCTTTCATGTTAACATGAAGGTGATGAGGGGAAAAAACCCTGAAAAGATGGAAGTGCTGTGTGTGTTTCCTTAAGCTCCGATCTCAAAGTATAATAAATAAATGGCACTTTTTACCGTTATATATCTTAAAAACTAAGCCTAGTGAATAATGGGATGAGAAAAATCACCAGAAATTCCCCAGGCTGCAAACTTAACTAGGAGATTGGAAAAACATTGCTGAGAAAGGCAGTGGCAAACTACTTTCATGCGTTGCCAAAAAAAAAGAAGTGGGTGTATTTTTGAAGTCACCAGAACTTGAGCTGAGCAAGGAGATCTTGTTTTATTGCAGTATTAGGCACAATGTTCTTACCAAAATAACATGTATATGAAAATAAATGCTAATTTATATTGTTTTTCATTTATTAATGTATTACTGGTCATTTTGTGCTTTTGTAATTATATTTTAAGCATGTAATTGAATAAAATATCAAATGCCATGTACTCAAGTGCTCACTTGAAATCATTCCTTCATTTTCTTCCCATTAATCTAATTTTTTATATGTGAAAATAATACTGAGGTTTATTTTTCTTAGAATAAGAAGCCATGAGTAAGGAACTTGAAATGTAAAATGCAGGCTATTAACATTATTACATTTATCTCATGGTTACTGTGAAATTGTGTGAATGCATCAATGCAGTGCATGTTATCTCAGCTTGCAAAGCTTGGATTCATTGAATGAGTTTACCAAAAATGTAAATATTGCAGGATATACAGCTTCATGCTACATAACTAAGCTCCATTAGTTATTAATGTATCTTAAATAATAGAAACACAAGTTAAGATAGGCAAGAAAATGGTAAGTGAGCACCTGTCCAGCCTAGATGAGTTCAAATCACCAGGACCAGATGGATTAGACCCCGAGGTTCTGAAGAAACTGGCAGATGTGATCTCAGAACCACTGAACTATATTTTTCAAAGATCCTGGAGCACTGGGGAGCTACCAGAGGACTGGAAAAGAGCTGATGTAGTTCCCATCTTCAAAAAAGGGGGGAAAATGGATCCAGGAAATTACAGACCTATCAGCCTGACCTCAATACCTGGAAAGATTCTAGAAAAGATAATCAAAGAACAAATCAGTGAGCACCTAGAGGCAAACAAAATCATTACTAAAAGCCAAAATGGGTTTGTCAAAAACAGATCATGCCAGACAAATCTTATTGCATTCTTTGACCAAGTGACAAAATTAGTGGATCAGAGGAATGCTGTAGATATAATTTACTTGGACTTCAGTAAGGCATTTGATAAATTAGATCACAAACTACTACTTGATAAGATAGAAAAATGTGGGTTAGACAGCATCACCACCAGATGGATTCGTAGCTGGCTGACCGGCCATACTCAGTGAGTCCTCAATGGAACTGTATCTACATGGGGGGAAGTGTGTAATGGGGTGCCCCAGTGCTCTGTTCTGGGCCCAGTGCTCTTCAACATCTTCATCAACGATTTGGATGAGGGGATAGATGGGGAACTCATCAAATTTGCAGACGACACCAAGCTGGCAGGAATAGCCAACACTCCGGAAGACAGGTTTAAGATACAGGAGGATCTGGACAGACTTGAACACTGGGTGCTATCTAACACAATGAAATTCAATGGTGAAAAAAGTAAGGTTCTACATTTAGGCAAGAAAAACCAAATGTAAAAGTATAGTATAGGTAGTACCTTGCTCGATAGTAGCAACTGTGAGAGGGATCTCAGAGTCCTAGTGGACCATCACTTAAATATGAGTCCGCAGTGTGCTGCAGCTGCCAAAAAAGCCAACACAGTGCTAGGCTGCATTAACAGAGGGATAGAATCAAGATCACGTGAAGTATTAATACCACTTTACAATGCCTTGGTTAGGCCACGCTTGGAGTACTGCATCCAGTTTTGACCACCATGATGTAAAAAAGATGTTGAGACTCTGGAAAGAGTACCGAGAAGAGCAACAAAGATAATCAGGGGACTGGAGGCTAAAACATATAAGGAACGGTGGGTGGAATTGGGTATGTAATTTAACGAAGAGAAAGACTAGGGGTGACATGATAGGAGTGCTCCAATATCTCAGGGGCTGCCACAAACAAGAGGGAGTCAAGCTATTCTCCAAAGTGCCTGAAGACAGGACAAGAAGCAATGGATGGAAACTAATCAAGGAGAGAAGCAACCTAGAATGAAGGAGAAATTTTCTGACAGAAAAATTAACCAGTGGAGCAACCTGCCTCCAGAAGCTGTGAATGTTCCAACACTGGAAGTTTTTAAGAAGAGACTGGTCAGCCATTTGTCTGAAATGGTATAGGGTTTCCTGCCTGAGCAGGGGGTTGGACTAGATGACCTCCAAGGTCCCTTCTAATTTTACAATTATGATTAAATAGAAAACTATATTTAGATAGATTTTTTACTCCAAAAGCATTTTATTAAAATAAGTTTGATAAAAATAAAAAAAATCTGATTTAAATAAAAAAAATCGATGTTTTTGATTTTTTTTAAAGAAATCATTGATTATTTCCCACCCTGGTTTGACATGTGTTGTACTGGTAGATGAAAAAATAAGACATCACCTGAAAATAAGCCTTAATGCATCTTTTGGAGCAAAAATTACCGTAATATAAGACCCAGTCTTATTTTCAGCGAAACATGGTATCAATAAGCTTATGCCCAATTACATCTTTCAATCCTGAGCCAACCAACTGATACTTTGGAGGTCTTGGATGGATGGGGAGAAACTGACTTCATTTCATCTTACCAAGATCATGTATGTTGCTATGAATATTGAGGATCCCAGAGCCAGGGATTTTCCATCTTTAGTCCTAGATGGGGTTGCACTTCCCCATTTTGAAGTGATGTGTATTCAGAGATGTTCTTTGACTCATCGCTCCTGCTCAAAGAGGCCCTTCAAACAGCCACTTATATGTGGTCATCTATGAGTTTACATATTGCAATTCATTTGTGCTTAATATGAAGCTTTCCTTGAAATGGGCATGCCTTAGTCTGACTATGAGATACCCCTGCATTAGTTGCCAGCCTGCTCACAGATACAATTCAAGGTACTAGTTGTCAGTTATAAAGCACTACATGGCATAGGGCCAGGTTACTTCATAAGTTACTGCCTATTTTCTATTGTTTCTACCTGGTCAGTACAAGTTAACAGAATTGGCATGCTCCCTTCAATTAAATAATGCTGTTTATCTGGACCTGAGAGGTGCATTTGCTCTACTGTGGCACCTTTCCAGAACAGGAACCCTCTGGTTTCTGCCCAATGGCATTCTGGAAGGCCGTGAAGACCTGGATGTTTTCCCAGGCCTTGGCTTAGAGTGAAAGTGCCTCCTTTGTTGTATAAGTCATTGTATATGTCATTCTTTTGAGTGGCTGGGTGCCATTTTGTTTATCTGTTGTGTTTTTCTTTTGATCTGATATTTTGAACTGCCCAGAGTTGTTTGGAGTCAGTCAACATCTGACACTATTAAATAATTAAATGACAAAAAATACCATTATTCACAAGATAATGCTATTAGAATTAATGATAATTAATACTGACTATCCAAAACCACAATAATTTTTAATAGATAGTTGAAGAATATTGTTATTAGTTAATTGAAAGACTTTGGAATAGACTGGGAATGCTTATATTAACAAATCAAGTTAAATATATCACATATAGTTCTTTGATTTTTAAGGTACAATTATTTTTAAATGGAATCTCAGATAATCTTTTAAAAAGATTGGCTATTTACATTTTGAAGCTAGATGTACTATATACAATAATGACAAGAGTCACTATGTGAGATAAGCAACCATATAAATTTAACAAATAAGCCTTCTCCCACTATTGTCTCATTTTGCTTTAATATCCATAAAGCAGCTATCATGATTTTGGAAAAAGTGCAACTTAAACATATGAACAGATTTTTGAGTTAATACTAAAAATTTGGGATTTGTTAAAATACAGTTATACTGAGCATGGGGTGTAGCAAAAAAAGAAAAAAAAACTATTATTTTGGAGTAGAAAGATGGATCTGGATATAGAGTTTTGGAGTGTTTGCTTTCTATTTGTAAACTTGCTCTATTGATGTAATGGAGAGACTGATTAGTATAATATATGGTCAATATTTAATGTATTTTTAATAATAAATGTGCTATTACTGCAAGTGAACTGCATAGTTTTTAATGGCTAGAGTTCTCCAATTCTACTTAGATTTTGATATTGAGGTCAGCTATGATTTAACTAGCGCATAGATTTCTTCAAAGTAAGTTGAAAGGTAACGGGCTGTCGCTTCTTTATTTGCTAGTTCTGTCCATGGTTAAAGATGACTAGTGTCTCCCTGAAGAGAGTTTTCTTTCTTTCTCTACTTCCACTCTACCTGTTTTATACTATACAGTTTAAAAATATAAAGTGAAAAATTGTTAATTAATCTTCTTGAAATTTAATAAATATTCTAGTCAATGTAAGTTTATATATATCATCACGTCAGAGCGTCTGAGAAATAATAAATTCATGTACCCTTTCAGGTTCATATTGTCACATAATTATTGGTCCTATCAGAGGCTAACTGATGCAATTTTCTGTCGGTGTCTTGCCAAAAAAATAAGGTCCAGACATAGCATTTCAAAATTAAACAGAGGTTTTTAGCCTGGCGAAACAGGCAAAAGAAATTTGCAAAAGCAGATGTTGGCCATGTTTTGCTGAATGCTAACTAGCATCATTTTATGTTCCTGGTAAACTGAAACCAAAGCACAAACTGGATAATGGGATTATATGATTAAGTAAGTCTGTTAGGCATATGGTGTTAGCCTACAATGTTGGGTTGAAAATATATTAACCATAATGCTATGTGTTTAAGTAGTTAATTGGTCAATGGGTATGTACGTGTTCTCATGGCCATAAGAGGAAGCTAGGAATGTAGCTTCTCTCTCTCTCTCTGAATTCACTGATCTCTACTATTACTGTTTTTGCTCTGCTGTTGGTTTACTACTGTTGTAACCTGAACTGTGTATTGATCTCTGGACCGGTAAGAAGACTTTGTAGCTTGGACTGTTGCTGTTGTTTATGACCTGGACTGTTTATTTTTGACTGTGCATTTTTGTGTTTACACCACCTCAAAGTAAAATACTTTTTGCTTTTAGAACTCAGTGTACTCCTGTGTGTGACTTTTACTACTCTCAGTACCCTTCCTTGTCTGTGCAACTCTTTGGTAGCACAAGGAGACCTCTGCACATCAAATTCCTTAACACTGGTTATGGGCCCAGGCCTGTACTGAGAGTAAGTACACACAGTATTCCTAGCTGAGTTTGTGTTAGCTTTTTGGTGTAAAATGGCACAGGAACTGTTGTCAGGCATGTCCTGGATAACCCGGTTGGATGGGACAAACTATGTTTCCTGGTCAACAAAATGCTGCTTGCTTTTGCGCAAGGAAGGACTATGGACTGTTGTAAATAACCCACCAGATACTACTGCTTGGGATCCAGATGATGAAGAGGATGCAAAGAAGTTAGATGACTTTAAAAGAAGCAATGAGAAAGCTCTTTGCATTATTGGGCTAACACTGAATGACCAGCAGCTTGTCCATATTCGTGGTGAGGAGTCTGCTGCTAGGTGTTGGGGCATTTTGCGAAGGCTTTATGTTCGAGACAGTGTGGGTGCACATATACACCTTACACGTAAGCTGTTTAGGGCTCGTCTGCAGAAGAATGGAGATATGCTGACCCATTTAAATTACATGAAGGCAACTTTTCAAGAGCTTCATAAAAAGGAGCTGATTTTTTTCAGAGTTGCATCAGGTCTACATTATTCTGTCATCTTTGGATGAGAGTTATGATGGGTATGTTTCTTCTTTGGAAGTCCTGACCAGAGAGGAACTGACATTGACTAACATTACTGGGAGACTGCTGGAAGAGTCCAGAAGAAGGTGTGACAGAGACCAGCTGAGAGAGACACAGCCATTTACCACTGCTTACAATGTCAAGAAATGTTATTCTTGTGGGGCTAGAGGGCATATAGCCAAATTCTGTAGAAAGGGTAGAAAACAGAATGTGAATAGCAGTGGGAAGGCTAAGAAGAGCATTGGTTTGGCTATTTCTGGTGAACCAACATCCAGAAATAATGAATTGTGGGTTGTTGATAGTGGGGCTTCACAATGCATTACTAAAGTGAAAAAGAGGTTTGTTAATATGAAAAACAGCAACCAATATGTTTCACTGGCAAACGGTTGGAGGATGAAGGCCTCTGGTAAAGGTAATTCCTATTGTCCATGCATTAATGAACAGTTACCTATGTTATATATACCTAAATTAAGATTAAATCTGTTATCTGTAAGGGAATTGGTTAAAGTTGGGTTTGTGGTAACTTTCAGAGGGGAGCAATGCACTATTGAAAGGAATGGAACCTGTGTAACTGCTAATTTGAAAAATGGTTTATTCGTTCTCACAAGTAACCAGGTTAGTACAGTTAAAGCTAACTCAATATGCGAGAACAAGAAGCCACATGATGAATGTATACATTTATTGCACAGGCGGTTAGGGCATGTAAACTTTAACTCACTACGTAAAACAGTTGAGTTAGTAGAAGGAATTAAACTGAAGCCATGTAGTAAGTATTTGAATTGCAATGCCTGTAATCAGGAAAAGAGTAAGGCAACTCCTGCAAACAGGTTAAACGGTTTCAAAACAACTGTACCTTTGGAAGTTGTGTTTGCTGATTTAATTGGACCCATGAAACCAAGTTTAGGAAGGTCATGTTATGTTTTAAGTATATTGGACCACTACTCTCGTTATGGATTTTGTTATCTGCTTAAGTCAAAGGCAGACACTTTCCAACAATTTGCAAACTGGCTGAAGTTTGTGGAGAGAAAAACAAAGAGAAAGGTTCAGTGCATAATTACTGATAATGGTACTGAATTTACAAATAAGTGTTTTGTTGATATGCTAGAATCTGCTGGCATTGAGCATAAACGTTCAGCCCCCTATAGGCCTCAACATAATGCATTTGTTGAGAGACGTGGGCAAACGTTACAAGCCATGATGAGAACCATGATAAAAGATTCTGGCTTAACAGATAGACTGTGGGGGGAGGCAGCAAAATGTGCAAACCATGTTCTGAATATAGTTGTTAATACTTCTACTGGTAAAATACCATATACTATATGGCATGGTAGAAGACCAAACCTTGATTATCTGCACACGTTTGGCACCCCAGCTTGGGTCCACATTCCTGCACAACTCAGGAGTAAAGGCCAACATAGGGCTAGGCAATTATACTTTGTAGGTTACGAAGCTAATCATAGATCCTATCGTTTCTGGGAACAGGGCACAACTAATGTATATAACAGTACTAGTGCAAAATTCCTTGAGCACGTTGGTTGGGATAGGTTAGAGCAAGGAACTGTTAATACTGATCCTCTAGTGTTTGAGGACTCCCATGATAATGTAACTAGTAATGATAATACATCTCCTGTAAATATAAAAGATGAAGAGGAGATAGGGGAGATAAAAGAGGAATCAGAGGAAGGAAAAGAGACAGAAATTCAAAACCCTGTAATTCCTTGGCGTTCAACGCGCATCAGACGTCCACCTGATCGCTATGAAGCTAGTATAATATGTCAAGTTAGTTCAATACCTTCTAACTATGATGAGATCAGGATGTATCCTGAAAAGGAACAGGCATCATGGAAAGCTGCAATGAACAGGGAGTTGAAGTCTTTGCAGGATCTTAAGGTTTATGAGAAAGCAAAACTGCCACCTGGTGAGCAAGCTATAGGTTGTAAATGGATATATAAGATAAAGAAGGGTGTAGATGGGACTGTAACCCATAAGGCACGTTTGGTTGCACAAGGTTTTGCCCAAACTACTGAGGATTATGACGAGGTGTTTGCACCCAGTCTGAGGGCAACTACTTTAAGAGCAGCTTTAGTATGGGCGGCTAAAAACCAATATATGGTTAACCATGTAGATGTTGAAACTGCATATTTACATGCTCCATTGCAACATACTATTTATTTAAGAATACCACCAGGATTGACCAATGATAGAAACCATGATTGTTGGGAGTTAAAGAAAAGCCTCTATGGATTGAAACAATCAGGCTATGAGTGGAATAAATGTATAGTCAATGAGTTAAGTGCATTAGGTTTTGTAGCCAGTAATGCTGATCCTTGTTTGTTTAGAAGAGAACACAATGGAGTGTTATCTTTTCTTTTATTATTCACAGATGATATTGCAATAATAACAAAAACTGAGTTAGAAGCACGAACTATCATTTCAAGATTGCAAAATAAATTCACAATTAGAAATCTTGGGAAAATAAGCCACTATTTAGGGTTAGATATTGTGAAAGCGAATAGGGGTTTTAAGATTTCACAAGCCAGTAAAATATCTCAGTTATTAAAGAGATACAATATGGAAATGTGTAAACCAGCAAAAACTCCGATGGCTATGGATTTTAAGGACACTAATGTTGAGAGTCCTGTATTTGATAAGGCTATGTACCAATCTTTGATAGGAAGTCTTATGTATCTTAGTAATTGGACTAGACCTGATATTTCTTACTGTGTAAACCAATTAGCCAGGTACAACAATAATCCAACTGTTAGACACTGGCAATCAGCTAAACGAGTATTAAGGTATTTGAAGCAAACTATTCACTACTCGTTATATTTAGAGCCAAATCGTGAGTTAATCCTTACTGCATATGCAGATGCGAGTTTTGCCTCTGATACAAACACTCGTAAATCTACTTCAGGGTTGGCTATAATGTTGGGTGATTCTTTGATTGGATGGAAATCTATTAGACAAAAACACATAAGCTTGTCTACAATGGAGGCTGAATTTTCATGTCTATCAGTGTTATGTACAGAACTGCTAGTGTACAAACAATTATTGTTAGATACGGGTTTAAATGTAAATGATCCATTTATTGTGTATGAGGACAATCAAGCTGCGATAAAGATGGCTAATAATGCTGCAGTAACAACAAGATCTAAACATACTGATCTTCGTTATTTAAATGTCAGACAATGTGTCAAAGATAAATTAATACAGCTAGAGTATTGTTCATCTGATGTAAATATTGCAGACCATTTTACGAAGGTACAAAGTGCTGTGAAACACAATACTAATTGTGAAAGAATGTGCATAAGATTGTAAGAGTTATATATTATTCTACCCAAAGGGGAGAATGTTAGGCATATGGTGTTAGCCTACAATGTTGGGTTGAAAATATATTAACCATAATGCTATGTCTTTAAGTAGTTAATTGGTCAATGGGTATGTAAGTGTTCTCATGGCCATAAGAGGAAGCTAGGAATGTAGCTTCTCTCTCTCTCTGAATTCACTGATCTCTACTATTACTGTTTTTGCTCTGCTGTTGGTTTACTACTGTTGTAACCTGAACTGTGTATTGATCTCTGGACCGGTAAGAAGACTTTGTAGCTTGGACTGTTGCTGTTGTTTATGACCTGGACTGTTTATTTTTGACTGTGCATTTTTGTGTTTACACCACCTCAAAGTAAAATACTTTTTGCTTTTAGAACTCAGTGTACTCCTGTGTGTGACTTTTACTACTCTCAGTACCCTTCCTTGTCTGTGCAACTCTTTGGTAGCACAAGGAGACCTCTGCACATCAAATTCCTTAACAAAGTCTTCCTTGACTATTTTCTCAGCTGATATGTGTGTATTTGTGATGTTTGTACTTGATTTTATTTTATTTATATCCCACCTTTATTATTTATACAAATAACACAAGGCAGCAAACATATCAAACATAACTTCTTCCTTCTATTTTCGCCACAACAGCCCTGTGAAGTGAGTTGGATTGAAAGAGTGTGACCTGGCCCAAGGTTACAGAGCTGACTTTCGTGGTTGAGGCGGGACTAGAACTTACGATCTCCCCGTTTCTAGCCTGGTGCCTTAATACCCAAAGTCATTTGTTTGAGATGGATGGCTATAGAAATTTATTCATTTATTTTATTTTATTGGATTGATTGAATGAATGAATGAATAAAATAATAATAATTAAAAAAATTCAATCTATAACTATGATCTATTGCAAAGTACATTTTCTTGGAAACTGTTCAGACAACTCCCTGCAGTTTTCTTGGTGAGGTTTTACAGAGGTGGTTTGTCATTCCTTCCTTCCTAGGGCTGAGAGTGACTGGTTCAAAGTCATCCAGCTGGCTTCATGCCCAAGGCAGGACTAGTACTCATAGCTTGATATTTTAACCACTACACTAAACTGGCTCTCACAGTAGCCTAATCCTACATAAATCCAACCTTGTTTTACTGTGTAAATTGATAGCTACATCTATATCTGACAGTATTAAATTCTGCAGTTTAAAAGTAAAGAAAAATTACTTTTACTGGTCCTAAGTCTCTCTTCATATTGTTTTGCTTAGTGACTCCATATCCTAGTATAGTGAAAATGGAAGGCATGCTATTCTGTTTATAGTCTCTAGAGTTTCATCTCACAATCACTGTGGACATTTTGGGGAAGTAAAGAAGCTAAAGCAGGGGTGGACAATTATGGCCCATTTACCTCTGGACTTCAACATGCAGAATTCCTGAGCCAGCCACACTCAGAGTTGAAGTCCACAAGTCATAAAGATGCATAACGGGACCATCTTTTTTGTTGTAATTTGCAAAATACAGGTAGTCCTTGACTTAAAACCAGACATTTTACACTGTTTCAAAGTTGCAACAACAGCCATGTAAAGCACCCCATATGTCATAAATGATTGTGCTCCTCCATAGTCATGTGATCACATGTCAGGCAGATCAACTTTATGACCAGTCACAGCATTCTATAATCATGATTCATGAAACTGGCGTTTTGCCAGTTTCCCCGCAAAAAATACCCAGTTGAATGGGTTCGCTTAACGATCACTACAAAAAAGTCTGGAAAATTAATTACAGTCACATGGGTGCCCCAACTTATGACCACAGACTTACAAATGGATTTCTAGTCCCAATTATGGCCGTAAGTTAATAACATTTATTTGAGGAATGCCAGCAGAGTAGAAGTTTCTAGAATAGAGTGCATTGGCAGAAAGGCTACTATAGGGGTAATTAAATAGTTCATCATTGGGATGAGCAGAAGTTTGAACCCCAATGAGTATTAATGCTACACAAACCTTAGTGTACTGTTTAACTATATTATAATGCTACACAAACATTAAGTGTACTGTGCAACTAATAAATGAGTCCTAAGCTTGATTTTTTTCTGATGGCAACATGATGACTATAATTATAAAGCCCCATTTCCTGTTAATTTAATAAAGTATACTTTTTTATAAAAAGTCACAAGTGTAGCATATTATACATGTTCCAATAAAAATGTTTGAACAATCATTTTAAAATATGTGCAGACATAAACCATTACATAATATTTAAAATATCTGTTTAGTTAGAATTATGCATAAATGTAATTATTCTCAATAATAAAAATGATAAAATTTCTTAATTTTACTGTGCCTGATAGAAGTTACTGGCATCCCTCCAAACAGGTTCTCTAATGATCTTTCACCATGGCAACCAATATGGAGGTGCTGGCTCAGCAAATAGTGGAGACACAGCAGGTGGCTGAGGTGAGTGATGGATAATATTACAGTATTCTCAGTTCATTTTTAAAAAGAAAATACTGTTTCCAATTAATTACTTCTAAAGTAGCAATTATTCATATTGCAATGATTATTACTTCATAAAATATAAAGGCTTCACTTTTGTATTAACAGACATTATTTATATGAACAAAATGTCCATCAAGAAATTTGGAAAAAGTGCCTTTCCCAATCAATGCAGTTTGACAGAAAGGCTACTGGGTAAAAGACAGAAGTCATATTTGAGTTTTCAGCCATATTCCACGCCTTTCATTTTCCTTGAAGAAACCTTAGCTAAAAACTTACATGAAATCTTTTAGACATGAGCAATAAGCCTTCAAAAACTTTCTAAATGAAATATTATTGTCCTTGAGTCAGAATAATACAAGTTGTTCTCTGCTATCAGTTGCAAATTACAAGATTATAGTTGACTCATTCCCAGATCTTAAAAACTTAAGCTCATGAATCATATTAATAAAAATGTCTACTTCATATAGTCTGTTTCCTCATACTTCTGGCAGAAGAGTTGCCCATGTTTTCTCCTAACAAAAACTGAATAAAATTGGCAAATAATAATTGTATCTCTTAATTTTGTTTGTACTTTACAATAATTCTTAACCTGGCTTAAAAAAACACTAGATGAAACTAAGATAATGATTGCAGATAGTCTTTGTGTTATCTGTGGTTTTGAATATTATTTGTGGTGCTATAATAAATACGTTTTACAGGAAGATTATAGAGATCATAAAGGAAACATGTAAGCATGTTGGTATGCTAATCATAAAGAATTTGAATAAAGCTTGCCACTTTAATTTTACTTTTTTATTAAGTAATTTTATTATTAGATTGTGGAATATTAGCTATATCCTAATTTTAATGACACATTGACAACATGCTTTTAAAGATACCCTTATTTTTAAATATATTCTAATTTAAACAAACCATTGACAAAAAGAGTCATTTTGGTTTAGTGATTAAGGTGCTGGTCTAGAAACCAGGAGCATGTGAGTTCTAGTTCTGTGTTAGGCATAAAAGCCAGCTGGGTGACCTTAGGCCACTCATTTTCTCTCAGCCCAACCCACCTCACAGAGTTGTTATGAGGAAAATAGGAGGAGGAAGGAGTGTTAGGTATGTTTGCCACCTTGAGTTATTTATAAAAAAAAATAAAGGTGAGATAAAATATTTTAAAAAGTGACCCATTAACTTCCAAATGGTATCCAGTTATGTAAGGTCTAGATAGCAAGACAATTAAATGAATACATCACTGAATTGAAAGTACTACACAGTGCTTATTAGTGATTTCCTAACAAACTGAAGTAATGGATGGGGTACTGCACTGTTCTTGGTCCTATTTGTTGTTGTTAATGAGTTGGGTGAAGAAATAAGGAGAATGCTCATTAACACTGCAGATGATGCAAAACTGAAGACAGCAATAATGCTATACAAGATGAATATAATTTTAAATGGTCTTTATGTATCAGAAAAATGGGCTGAGAAAGAACCAGTTAAATTGAATAGAAATCCAAAATTCATTGTATAAGCAAAAGAAATCAATTGTATGATTTGTTATAAAAATAATCTAGGGATAATAGTTGGTTGCAACATGGATATGAGCAAAAGGATATGACTGCAGCAATGGCAGATACAATTTTAGTCTGCATCAATAGAAACGTAGCTTCCAAATTATGAGAAGTAGTAGTTCTGCTGTATTATATATTGTTCAGATCTCAAGTATTGTTGCCCTGTTCCATGGAAGCAGGATTCAGACATTGGAAGAGGTACAACTGTAGAAAGGCAGCCCAGAGTATTACAAGAGATATACTAAGAACTGAAAATGTTCAAAAGAGAAGACTGAGGGGGGATGTGGCACAATTCAAGAACATGAAAGGATGCCTTATAGTGTTGAAGTTATGTTATCTCAAGCTATCACTAACATAGAAATCAGACTTTGCTATTTATTTATTTATCAAACACATTTCTTAACTGCCCATCTCCCTCAGAGAGGGGGTCTGGGTGATGTACAATTTAATCAATAAAATTAAGCTTTAAAAACCGAATCTAAGGTTAATTTTTTTAAACATAAAACGACATTGAAAAATTATAAAAGACGGAGAATTCCAAGATGGGGAGGTTAACACAGGCGGGGTTGTTGTCTCATGGGGCCAATTAACCCCATGGCTACATAACCCACAAGGCTATACAACCAAGTTTTCACCCTTTTATAGAAGGCCAAAAGATTGGGGGCTTTCCTCACATGAGGGCAAGATGCTCCACAATGCAGGGACAGTGTCAGAAAAACGCTCTCTTCCTAGACCCTGCCAGTTGAAATTCTTTGAGTAATAGGTCTGTAGCATGCCTTCTGTGCCTGAGCGAGTGGGACTGGCTGATGTGATGGGGCAAAGCATTTCGATAGGTAACCAGGTGCTATGTCATATAGGGCTTTATAGGTAATAACCAACCCACTTGTCTGAAACGATATGGTCTCCTGCTTGAGCAGGGGGTTGGACTAGAAGACCTCCAAGGTCCCAACTTACCTTGAATTGAACCTGAACACAAACTGGCACACAATGCAGTTCATGGAGCCTCTAGAGGTATTATGCAATCTCTTCTTTGGACACCCAGTATGACTCACACGGCTGCATTCCACATACCTCTTGAAGCTTCCAGAAACTTTTTAGGGGTAGTCACATGTAAAGCATGTTGCAGTAGTCCAATTGGGAGATGACCACGGCATGAGTGACTGAGCAGAGGGCCTCCCTGTCCTGGAAGGGACAAAACTGGTGTACAACACGAAGTTAGAAAAAACCTTGTCACCTGCTCTTTGAGCAGGAGCCATAAAGCCAAGAGGACATCCAAGTTACCCAGCAAGTCTTTCTGGGGCAGTGCAGCCCCATCCAAGACAATAAATTCCTGGAGTGGGAGGGGCATCCACAGCCACTCCATCTAACTAGGATTCAGTTGAAATCTATATCCCCATCCAGACCCCCACAGCCTCCAAGCACCACAAAAGGGTGTCCTCTTTCTCTACATTTGTACTTGGAGTTAAGGGACTTTGCAAGTATGGGATGTTCCAACTATGTAAGGTAAAAGTGTTAAAATATTGATGTCTTGAGTACTATCGTCACTGATCACTCATTGTGTCCCAAGTCCTAGCAAAAAGTAAGATAAAGTTGAAACCTCCAGGCCAGAGATTGTGCTGAAAGTACAGTGCCAAAGGAAACAAATAGATCTGTTTGCGAAGCAGAGAGTCACTGAACAGTCACCATTTTCATTCATGTTTAGGTTTCTGAATGATGAATCATTTTTTATGTGCTCTCTCATTTTGTTCCCATTCCTCTATTCAACTGAATACTCGATAACATTTCTAAATGTTATCACACACACGTATAAACACATACACACAAAAGTGTGAATACCGGTAGTTTGAGAGAAGATTGAGGTGTCATGGATGAAGTTGAAGAGATCCTTAAAAATAGAATGGTGAGAAGTTGAAGAAAAGGAAATGTTTGAAGCAATGTGTATATAGGGAGGTTGGTTGGCAAAGTTGGAAAAGCACAGAGAGATTATTGAATGGTGTTATTAAACTAGATTTAACTATATTCCATTTTTTCCTTATTTATTTAATTTCTTTTTTTGCACCTAAAAGTATACCTAGTAGATATGTACATTTAATGTATGTGGTTTTCAAGCAAAAGTTTGGAAAAATCTAATACCAAGATGTATCCCATATCAATGTAGATTTAAGAAAAATGTTTTTGGTTATTTGCAGTAGAAGAAAAGTTTTTAAAATTCTGGATTTTTCTTGCAAAAAAATGAAGTAACAGCTTCAGTTTTGAATTTTTTTTCTGAACTTTTTGAATATTTGAGAAGCTGTCACAGAGAAGAGGGGGTTAACCTATTCTCCAAAGCACCTAAGGACAGAACAAGAAGCAACAAAGAGAAAGATATTAAGGAGAGATCCAACCTAGAACTAAGAAGAAATTTCCTGACCATGAAATTAATCAGTGGAATAGCTTGCCTGTAGAAGTTGTGGGTAATGCATCACTGGACTTTTTTAAAGAACAGATTAGGCAGCCATTTGTCTGGGATGGATTAGAAGACCTCCAAGGTCCCTTCCAACTCAGTAATTATGTATTCTTTTCTTTTCCTCACCTGCATCTGATAGAGGTAGTCATCAATTTAGGACCACAATTGAGCCCAACGTTTATGTTGCCAAGTAAGAAATTTGTTAAGTGAGTTTTGCCCCATTTCCTTGGCACATTTGTTAAGTGGATCACTGCAGTTTTTAAATTAATCACTCGGTTGTTAAGTGAATCTGTTTTCCCATTGATTTCACTTGTCGGAAGATTGCAAAAGATGATTACATGACCCCACAATACTGCAACCGTTCTAAACATGAGCCAGTTGCCAAGTGTCCAAATTTTAATCACATGACCGTGGGAATGCTGCAATGGTCATAAGTGTGAAAAATGTCATAAGTCACTTTTAGTGCTGTTGTAACTTTGAACAGTCACTAAATGAACTGTTGCAAGTCAAGGACTACGTGTACTACATATCTCAGTCTTTGTTTTCTCTCTTTCATAAGCTACTTATTGTGTCTAATAATTTACTGACTAATGCAATTTTTTGAAACAAAGATTATGTTTGAAAACTTACCATTTTGGTACGTTATTTTAAATTAGGTAGGTTTTCTTTTTATTGATATGTATTGCTGTATTTTTAATGATGACAGTTCTTTTGAATTGTGGGCACATTTTGAATGTTCATAATATGTAAATATTACTGTCAGATAATGGCCACCACAAAAAAGCCTGTCTTTTTCACAAAATGGCTACTAAATTAGACTTTTACCAGAAGCTTTTTGCTGCCTTACATATAGCTTTTTGTTAGTTGAGAGGGTTTTTTGTTTTGTTTTTTGCTGAGCAGATAGAGATCCCTCCAGAGAGAACATTAGGTAGCAGCTATGCATCATTTTTAGAAGGGACACGGTGGCTCAGTGGGTTAGGACGCTGAGCTTGTCGATCAGAAGGTCGGCAGTTTGGTGGGTCTGTGCGCCTTTAGCGTCTAGTCATGCCGGCCACATGACCACGGAGACGTCTTCGGACAAGCGCCAAACGTTACAAATCAGATGAAGCAATAGGCTTACTGAACAAAAAGGTTTATAGAAGCCTTAGTGACCACATGCGCTATTTTGCATATACCTAAGTTCAGCTTCAAAATGACCACTGTTGACTTAATTTGCCATTATTTCATGCAGATTAATAATTGGAAGATGTTCCAAGTAAAATATTGTAGATTCTCTAAATGCATCTTTTGATCTGATTCTATGACTACAAAGTCAACCTTTTGGTTCATAGTAGCAAGCTATTATTTAAAGGTATCTAGTAGCTTTTCCTTTTTTAAAGTGTTTCCTATACAGATAATTCAGAGGATGTTAATTTTGAAAATACAAAAGAAACAGTACTAAAGTAGAAAGTTGATAATCAACATTTGCGCACATTCCGAAGTTCATGACTGATGAATATCATGAAAAAGGATAGTTGCTTTTTCATTTGACATATGCAGGTAACTTGGAGAAGGAAAATATTTACTGGACATATATAAGAATAATAGCCACTAAATGGGAAGGAGCTAGCTATCGTTTGACTTTTACAAGCCATGATCTTATTTCTGCCAGTTTTAGATGGTATCTTTCTCAATTTTACAGTGAGGGAAAAAAATTATTTGATCCCCTGCTGATTTTGTACATTTGCCCACTGACAAAGAAATTATCAGTCTATAATTTTAATGGTAGGTTTATTTTAACAGTGAGAGACAGAATAACAATAAAAAAATCCAGAAAAATACATTTCCCAGGTGTCTTTTATACCGGTAACGAGCTGACATTAGGAGCACTCTCTTAAAGGGAGTGCTCCTAATCTCAGTTTGTTACCTGTATAAAAGACACCTGTCTACAGAAGCAATCAGATTCCAAACTCTCCACCATGGCCAAGACCAAAGAGCTGTCCAAGGATGTCAGGGACAAGATTGTAGATCTGTCCAAGGCTTGAATCGCTACAAGATTATCACCAAGCAGCTTGATGAGAAGATGACAACAGTTGGTGCAATTATTTGCAAATGGAAGAAATACAAAATAACTAAATTTCCCTTGGTCTGGGGCTTCAAGCAAGATCTCACCTTGTGGAGTTTCAGTGATCATGAGAACAGTGAGGAATCAGCCCAGAACTACACGGGAGGATCTTGTCAATGATCTCAAGGCAGCTGGGACTATAATCACCAAGAAAACAATTGGTAACACATTACATTGTGAAGGACTGAAATTCTGCAGCGCCCGCAAGGTTGCCTTGCTCAAGAAGCACATGTATAGGCCAGTCTAAAATTTGTCAGTGAACTTCTAAATGATTCAGAGGAGAACTGGGTGAAAGTGTTGTGGTCAGATGAGACTGGAGGAGGAGGAGGAATGCTACCTATGACCCCAAGAACACCATCAAACACTGTCAAACATGAAGGTGGAAACATTATTCTTTGGGGCTGTTTTTCTGCTAAGGGGATAGGACAACTTTACTGCATCAGAGGGCCGATAGACGGAGACATGTACCATCAAATCGTGGGTAAGAACCTCCTTCCCTCAGCCAGGGCATTGAAAATGGATCATGGATGGGTATTTCAGCATGGCAATGACCCAAAACACATGGCCAAGGGAACAAAGGAGTGGTTCAAGAAGAAGCACATTAAGGTCCTGGAATGGCCTAGCGGCTAGCCAGTCTCCAGACCTTAATCCCACAGAAAGTCTGGACAGAGCTGAAGGTTTGAGCTGCCAAACCTCAGCCTCAAAATGACTTAAAGAGGATCTACAAAGAGGAGTGGGACAAAATCCCTCCTGAGATGTGTGCAAACCTGATGGCCAACTAGAAGAAATAATAAGGGCTTTTGTCGCCAAGTACTGTCATGTTTTGCAAAGGGGTCAAATACCTATTTCACTCACTAAAATGCAAATCAATTTATAACTATTTTGAAATGTTTTTTTCTGGATTTTTTTGTTGTTATTTTGTCTCACTGTTATAATAAACCTACAATTAAAATTATAGACTGATCATTTCTTTGTCAGTGGGCAAACATATAAAATCAGCAGGGGATCAAATAATTTTTCCCTTCACTGTATCTGAATGGTAATCCAAAAAGGCGAGAACATGGGCAAACTTCCTGACAGAAATATTGCTCAACTAGCGGGTCAGAATCACATGTTTGTAAAGAAAAGATTATTTGGCAATCTCATGAATGATTTAAGGAATTTGTGCAATAAAAGGTTACCTGCATTCTGAAGAATATTGTCATTCAGTACTTTGTGGAATCATATGTATAATTTGTATTATTCACTTTTATGGATATTTCCATTTATTTCCAAATGAAAATAATTCTTAAATTATTGGCAATATATCAATTATTTGACTTTTGAATCAATATAGTTTTCTTAACTGTTTGTGATTCTTGTATTATATGTTAAATTACAGTAGTTCTTTTACAAGAATTAAAATGGGGATTTATAGTTTTCCAATAAATACTTTATAAATACATTTATAAATAAATTCTAATATACTTTTGATGGGCACACAATTTAATAAAGACTATTTTTAAAAGATATTAATTTAATAAACTGCAAAAATGGTAGATGACTCATAAACAAAATACTATAAAAAGTTTTTATTGTTTTCTTTCGTATTGGCATGCAATGTATCAGACAATAACGAAATTATTTTCTGATGAAATTTACTATTTTATTGATTGAATAATCATCGTAAGATCCAGGATAGACTAAGGAGAAAGCTCTGTAACCTAGGTACATCTTTCCCAGTGAAATTAATTGTATTATTAGACAAACTGCTTCAGCAGCTGGCAAAACAGCAGGAACACGTCGATTCTGCTTCCTTGGTTACAGGGAGTGATAGTGTACTTGACCTTCACAGGAACAGGGTCATGGGGAGGGCATTTTTAAATAATTCTGTCATTTTATCCCTGGAATCTTTATAAATGGAGTTTAGATACAACACTTGGGAGTAGAATAGAACTAATGTCTTCAGTTTTCTTCAATTGTTTTGCCCAAAGATCTTTGCTGAGGAAAAATGTAAATAAAACTGCAGAATGATTTGACACTGTAAGTATTGGAGTCTGTATAGTTTCAAGCTTGAAGCAAATAATTCTAAGATTACTACAGATAAGATTGTTCTTTAAATGAATATATGGAATATATAGGTAGTATTTATGCATTATTTTAGTAATCTTTTATTAAATGACATTTTAAATGACATTTTACAGTAATTTAAACTGATAATAATTATTAATATTTTTATCAAATAAATGGATGTACAAATTAGGAATATTTTAAGTGTTTGGAAAAGGCCATTATTCTTTTCATACTGATTTTAACTAATAGTTTTAATCATAATTATCAGTTATTGATGTATTTTATTGCTTCACATCCTTTATATGGTGACCAATATTACTTAACACATAGTTAATTCATACTTTGTAACTATTTTTATATCACAATAATTATTAACATTGTCTGATAAAATACATTACTGTATTTGATTTTGCATTATCGAAGTCAGATTGTTACTGCATTCCTTAAGAATAAGTCTGGTAGTAAGCAAAACTATGTGCTTGCCTATTTCAAAATTGTCTAATGCAATCTTTCCCAAATTAGTACTTTCTAATACTAATATTAGCCATGGTGGCTTGGAATTATGAGAGATTTTCTTAAAACCATCTGGATAGAAGCAGGTTTCCAAAAGCTGCTTTAGACTAAGATATGTAAAGATGAACTAGTAAGAAAAAAAATGTTTGTTATATTCATTATGTTAATGCATGCATATGCACAGATAATACAAAACTGTTTGAAATTAAATTTTAAAACTGTAAATTGATATATTTGCATATTTTATTTCAAATGTCAGTTGTTTAACAACAGAGCTATATATATATTATTGCGTGTGGCAAATAATTCTGCAGTGGCAGATCTGACATTTCCTGTACCTCATATCCATTTCCAAAATGCTATGCAATTTTCTGAATGAAAAGTACTTATATTGTGCTTTTTAACCATCTTCTCTTCTGGGGGGGAAATAGTATTCTGCTATAAGTGGCATCTTATACTATATATTTATATCATTGATCTGTTTCTTTTAATTCAAAATGTCGGCAATATAACATCAAGGACCAAGCTGAAGTGCTGCAAATAACTTTTCTATCCTAAATATCTTAATCTTGTAAGCCACCAAGAGTCACTTCAAAGCAAGATGGCCAGCAAATAAATAAATAAATAATAAAATAAATAACGTTATTTTGTATAAAAACTTAGACTGTGGTAGACATTTTTGACTCATTCTGTGATACTGCCCATTTATTTATAACTGTAGACTTAGGGTTTTTTAAACAGCATTTCATAAGGCATTTTTTGAGATCATTGTTAATTGTATTTCTAGTTAAAATAAGTCAGAAAAAGGCACATATTGTCTGTGTTTAAAATAAAAGGCCTTTTTTTGGAACTGGATTTTTCTCAATATGTAGTATAAATATGACTATAATGGAGCCTACCTATCAGCCATAAGTCATAATGGCCATAAAACGGTTCACCCACATGACTTGATTTTATGACCTTTTTTATGCTGACCATTAAAAAGAGTGCAGTTGTTGTAAAGTAACTGCCATGGTCATTAAGTCAACACTGTGGTTGTTAAGCACACTGATAATTTGTTACAGAAGTAAATGCCAGTATGCAGCAAAACTGCTGTAAAACTAGGTCATATGAACATGAGACACTGCAAATAGCTGTAAATGCGGGCTGCCGGCCAAACATCTGACATGTGATCATGTGACCATGGGACGAGATTCTTGGAACTTCAGAAGTGGGTCATAAATATCTTGGGGGACTCCGTCATAACTTCAAACTTCTTTTAATGGTTTGATTTGTTTTTTGGCCATAGTTACTTGATTTACAACTGTTGTAATAAGTTATAAAATCAAATCTGGTCATGTGCTTCCTCGATTTATGCCTGCAACATCTTACAGCCAAAATTCCGGGCTCCATTCTGGTCATACATAAATGACTAATGTGTGTTACTCATTTAGCCTTCAACTCTTTTTATATCTATGTATAATTGATTTCTTTTTGCCATTTATATGAAAGGATACTAACATGATTTATTCGAATATTTAGGTGCCATGTATTTTTTTTGAAGCACATGATACTGTTTACTTTAAAAAGTAATGTAGAAACAGCACCATGTGACCCAGAAAGTTTATTTATTTGTATTGTCATATAAATAAAACTTTTGAATAAGATTTTTTTAGGCCTTCAGATGAACATGAAAATAAATTTTGGTGGAATGTCAAGATTGACAGATAATATCAAACAGTGGGCTCATCTTACTGCATGAACTTTAGGCTTGTTCATTCTGTCTTCTTGCATGTATTTATACTGTTATAGCAAATTGTTGCTTACTGTTATATCTTAAGTAGATGTAGTTGCCATACCAATGAAACATTGAAAGAAGTCTGTTAATCCATAACTATTTATATCTGAGTTGAACTATTAAATTGACCACATTTGTCTATGTAAAATAATGTTCAAAATAATATTCTCTTGAAGGTGTTGTTTGGAATTCCCCTTCCTACAATTCTGTTCTAAGAGACAACTAAGAACACACCTCCCTTCAGTTAGGAAGCAGATTGATGACTAATGTCTCTTAACTTGCCATCTTCTTGGAAATGACAAATATAGTCAGTACTATAAAACAAAAGGATATTTAAATTAAATAAATCTTATTTTCAAAATAAGAAAGAAAGAGCTTATCATCTTCTGTAAGGCCTTAAAGGCCTGGGTGGGTCACAATGTGGAGTTGAGTCAGTGCATTGGATAGATCTGATGGATCTGTTTTTACAATGTCTGCTATTTTATGTGTTGTTTTAATTTTTTTAAAAAATATTTTTATATTTTTCTAATGTTAGTTGTCCCAAGTCATTAATTTGAGATGGACAGCTATATCTATCTATCCATCCATCCATCCATCCATCCATCCATCCATCTATCTATCTATCTATTTATTTATTTTGTATCCCACCTTTATTATTTTTTCAAATAATTTAGGGTGGCAAACATCCAACATACCTTCCTCCTATTTCCCCACAACAACAACAAAAGTAGGTTGGGCTGAGAGAGTGACTGGCCCAAAGTCAACCAGTTGGTGTTCATAGCTAAGATGGGACTTGAACTTGTGGTCTCCCACTTGCCAACCTGATGCCTTCAGCACTAGATCAAACTGTCTTTCTATATAAATAAATAAGAAATATTTATCAGGATTTGTCCACAAGATCTATTTTACATTTTATAGTATATTTGAAAAACTGTTCTCTCATTCAAAATATTTATTAAACATCCTTAGTCCATCTCATAGGAGATCCTTTATGTAATATCCTGGTGGTGCAATGGTTATAATGCAGTATTGCAGACATACTCTGCCCACAACCTGGAGTTTGATCCTAATGGGATTCAAAGTTGACTTAGCCTTTCATCTTTCCGAGGTCGGTAAAATGAGGACACAAGTTGTTGGGGGCAAGATGCAAATATTGACATTGTAAACTACCCAGCAAGTACGGTAAAGCACTATGGGGCTTTGCCATCCTCTTTGAAGAAAGACTTCAAAATGTTCCAACACAAGAATGATTTTTACCTACATCCCCTACAGGAAATAGAAACAATTTCACAGGTATTCTTGAAATGTCTTTTTTTTATAGACATGGCATATAGTCACCCAAGATCAGATAGAGAGATCTCTTGCTTTCTTTTAGCTGACATCTCAGTAAATATTTGTAGAAGGGTTACCAGATTTCTTGTAATTGCTGTTGCTGCAAGACAAGTTAATTATATAGCAATCTTGTTAATTTGTTTCCTCCAAGGTGATTTGTATTCCTTTTGGCTTGCTTGTTTTAATGTTCTTTATTTATTCTGACTACTTTAATACATGCAGTATTTTAGTTTTACCTTCTGTATTTTGTCCTCTGACTATAAACTTAATTTAAAAACAATTCTAATTTTAATAATTATTTAATTATCCATTTTTCTTAGCTTTTGCATTGGGCTGTAATACATTATAATGTGCCTGATATTTTGGTCTCCAAGGGCATATACCCTCCAAATAGTTTACATTATTACCTTTAAAGAAGATTTATTTTTAATCAGTGCAACATATATACTTTTTAACTATCCTTACCTCCACATCCAAAGACACAGGTAATTGAATTCCATTTCCTATTAAGAAAATGGTAATGCATGGAAAATAGTTTTATTAGTGCACCATGTCTGAAGCTTTTCTTTCCTGATGGAAGGTTGTAGTCCAGGATGCAAAAAAATAAATGACATATATACCATATTCAGCATACCAGCTTCCCTTCTGAAACCCTTAGAGCCTGTGGAGCTGATTTGGAAGGCATTCTTTGGAGTTTGGAGGCAAAATATGCGCCTTATAACTTGGAGAATATTGAGCATGTACTCTGCTGTGCAATCCCCTAACCAAAAGATTTCAATTATTTAATAAAATATTCATTAAGTTATATAATAATGAATAAAATAATAATCACTGTACTGTTTTGCCATATGTAAAGTCTTTTTTTTCATAAATCATCCTAGGTCCAAACTGTCCAGTCAACCTTATCTGAAACTCCAGTGATGACCAGCCCTTCCCAGCGCATCCAGATAATCTCCACAGATTCCACCGTATCATCACCACAGCGTATTCAGGTATAGTTTTTTCTTCTAAATATAGTCTGTTTCATTTTTCTGCTTAATGTGTAGCATCCAATTTGTTCAATAGAGCATATTAATTTTATTTTTTTCTTTTATGTAATAATTTCAGACCTAATATGTAATTTTATAGTTATTTGGAGATGGTGTACAAGGAACAGATTTACTATGAGAAAGCGATCTACTACTTGAAAGGTTTTATTTTATTATTGGAACTATGTTTTTGTAAGCATCTTGGGAGAGAGCCTTCTTTCCTATTTGTATGCACTGGTGAACAATACATGTTTGAAGACAATTTCTTGTTTCATTTTGAGTAATTATTCAAAACACCTGTTGATAGAATCTTTCCATTTTTATTATAGCATTGTTTTTCTTTTTTGCCTAACCTGCATCCATAATTTGGTAACAAGAAACACAGCATCCTTGATACCTTAAATAATTCTTAAAGGTGAACTTAAAACTTGTTAAATTGATTTGTTTGTTTCTTTACTTATTTATTGTATTAAATTTATTCTCACACAGTCATGTTTTTATTTTTATTATAGATTGTCACAGATCAACAAACAGGGCAGAAAATTCAAATAGTGACATCAGTGGATTCATCAGTATCCCCAAAGCAACAATTTATACTTGCTAGTCCAGATGGTACTGGAACAGGGAAAGTAATATTAGCCGCACCTGAGACTTCTAATACCAAGCAACTTATTTTTACCACCACAGATAATATTGTGCCAGGCAGAATACAGGTAAACACCACAGTTAAAGAATGATATGTATATTGGATATTCAGTCTTAAGAGCATGCAGAAAGAGGGCTCATAGTTTAACTAATTAGCATAGTTCTGTAGAATTTATATTCTAGTTTCCACATCATATTGCTGAAATGCTATCAGCTCAACAAAAATCAGATGATATCAAAATATAGAGGCAAAACTAAAGATGTGATTAAGATTGTATAGATCAACATTGTCATATTATGCAAACAAGGCAAGGGGCAGTGGTTTACATCATCTTGAGGCAATTAGTAGATGGCTCCCATGTGTACGAATCCCTATAACTTTTCTTCACTTTATCATGTACACTTTTAAACTTTTTCCTTGCTGTCTTGCTATATACTGTTTTTTTTTAAATTTTTCATATTTCTTCACTTTCTGCATGTTTATTTTGCAGTTGCACATTTTATGTTTAAAAGTTTGCAGCATCTTTTAAATGCAATATCAAATAGAAATTATAGTGAAATTTTTAAATGTTTCATTTTAGATTGTCACTGACTCTGCCTCTGTGGAACGTTTGTTGGCTAAAACTGATGTCCAGCGGCCACAAGTAGTAGAGTACTGTGTTGTCTGTGGAGACAAAGCATCAGGTAAGATGCCAAGCTACTTGGTTGAAAAGACACATTTGCCTAAACACTCACACGGTACCAATCTTTCATTCAAAGGCAGGTTTGGTGAGGCTAAAAACAGAAGAAACTATTTTGGTAGTAGTGGGGATTCTTCAAGAAAGTAAAAAAAAACAACCTGACTTGATGTCTTTTTTGTAATAGTGATATTGTTAATTTTCCATAGACTTCCTGGCCCCCAAATGCACATTATTCCTTTTAGTCACATATGCAGTGAGAATATCTCCCAGAGCACCTAGGAAATTTGCTGTGGTTCCCATTTAGAGAGGAGCAGCATTGTGGAAATCGTGTTGCCTAACAATGGAATTGTATGGGGTATTGAAGAAAGCAAAGTGGTACAACTAAAGACACCAAATCTAATTTTTGAAATACTGGCTTGGCCTCAGAGCAAGAGAATAGAAGATAATGTCTGGGAAAATTTTAGACTGACTCAATCAAATGTTTGAATGCTTTTGATTCTATGGAAAGTCCCATTTGATTTTTAAAAAATGGACTTAAGTTCAGTGGAAGTAAGGTGAAGAGCACAAGGCTCACAGTGATTTTGGCTTGCTCAAAATAGGACAGAAGAAAGAATTACTAGACAATATAATAAATGTTCTAAAGAACAAATAGAAGCTTTCCTTTCATTTTTGTCTTCTTGACTGACTTTTCAGTTGACTGATTCATTTTAACAAAAACGTGGTAGGGGATTTTCAAATCAAGATGAGGCCAGGAGTGTAATGCTTCAGTGCAGTAATCTATTGGGTGCAGATTGCCTCAGAAGGAGAATGCTGACTAGATTTTGAATTAGTCAGTTTGTACATTTCAGTAATTTGCTCAATTGAAAGTTTTTGCAATTATTTTTATGCAATGCACAGGAATGTTTCTCCTGATTGAGTTAATGCAAAAGATACATAAATAGTGACTTTTTATTAAAACCAACTAGCCATCATATTGTCAGAATAATTTTCTTCCTTTTCTTGAGTCATAGCTCTTCAGTTATTTTCCAGAACAAAAGATACTTGAGAATACTAGGGTAATACTAGTGGAATAAGTATTTTTTAAAAATACTGAACATCTTGATAAAGCCGCATGACCATAGTGAGCATTTTTTGAAGGAATAGGCAAAGAGCACTATTAAAGCCTCATAGTCAAGAATGAGAAATATTCAGGAATTTTTTCTCCCCATTCCCTATAAACTGCCTAAGTAAGGTTTCTCAAACTTTGCTTCATCATAAACCCTAAAATTATAAATCAATTTGTATGCTTTGCTGTTAAATCTGGGCAAGAAATAAACAATACTTTGAATAATTACATTGTAATCTATATGTCAATTGGTACAATTATACAACATTGGAACTTTATAAAATACAATCTTCTTTAGAACAATAAAGCAATTATATTTAAAATTATGTAATGGTTAGGATAAACTTGTTTACTTGTACGTAATTATTGAAATATGGACAAAACTATTTTTGAGATAGCCACTATCGTTGCATATTTATTTTTGGTGCATACTGCTATTTATAGCAGTAATTATAGGTAGTCCTTGACTTATGTCCAAAATTGAGCCCAAAATTTCCATTTCTAAGTAAGACAGTTGTTAAGTACATTTTGCTACATTTTACAACCTTTCTTGCCACTGCTGTTAAGTGAATCACTGCAGTTGTTAGGTTAGTAACACAATTGTTAAATGAATCTGGCTTCCTCATTGACTTTGCTTGTCAGAAGGCTGCAATAGATGATCACATGACCCCAGCTGTCATAAATACAGCTGTCATAAATACTTGCCAGTCCAGATTTTGATACTCTGAGACCAGAGTAATAATTGTAAGCTTGAAAAACTCTGTCACTTTTTTCAGTGCCATTGCAACTTCAAACAGTCACTAAATGAATTGTTGTATATCGAGGACTACCTGTATGCATAATCCTTACTTTGCTTCAGCTTTTCAAGGCAGAGTGGGAACAAATTTTGCAAGAATTAGCTCTGCATGTACAAGCCATCACACATGCGCATCCAAATCCGGAGCCTTATCAGAATATGCTCCAAACAAGAATAAGCAGGAAATAGCATCAGATAAGCAATCAAGAAAGAAAGAATACTCTAATTAAGGAACCATCAAGGGGGAAAAAAAACACCTCAGTCTAGACTGGCAGGGAGAGCATCTGTGTGTTTTGCTTTAAGTGACAGCATTAACATAAATTTGGCTGCTGTCTCTGTTAAATCTTTATAGTTTTTATAGCTTGGTTTTACAGTTCTTCACCATTCTGAGAGCTTTCATAGTGATAAGTTGTATAAATGAGTGACTATCGTATAGAGAGTCCTCAAGTTATGACAATTCATTCAGCCATTGTTAAAAGTTACCCTGTCATTGAGTGAAAGGACTTACAACCAGTCCTCAAAGTTCCACTGCTTGCAGTGTCCCCACAATCATGTTAGCAAAATTTGGCTGTTTGGTAACCAGATCACACTTAAAACAGGTTGCAGTATCTCCCAGTCACTTGATCACCATTGCCGGCCTTCCCTGCTAGCTTCCTACAAGCAAAGGTAAAAAAGAAGTTGGTGGGGAAAGTCACGAGTTGCTTGGGCAAGTCTGTCCCCTCCCCAACTTTTCTTGACTAACATGCACCATGGTCTCCCTCCCCCTCACTTGCTCACACCCACCAGCACCCTCCTTCTTCCCTGGCCTCCCCGAGATCACACCAAGGTGTACAGTCACCAGCATCTGGCTTCCCTGCACTTCCACTGCATTATAGCACAAACCCAACTTATGCGCAGCTTATGCTCAGCCTCCCTCTCCCTCTGCTACCTGTTTATTAACTCACAGGAGGTGGAATTATGTTACCTTATGTTTGAGTTATGATGACATCTGGGACTGCCTGAATTGCTGTTGCTAAGTGATAGGGTATTGTCACGTCACTCTTTACAGCTGTATCACTTAGTGACTGCAATCCCAGTCCCAGTTGCCATCATAACTCAAGGCCTATCCATAAGTGGTCTCCAGCTGGCTTGCACGCAAAATATATCTGAGTTTCATTACTGCAATATCATAAAACAATTCTACTATGATGTAGAACCTCAAAGAAATCCAGGAAAGCCCTTTGATTTACAAGACTTAGATTTTATAAAAATTGTGAAGTTAAAAGCAAATTGACAGAACCATTGACTAGTGAATATTGCATAAGTAAAAATTGTTTTAAAATGTACTTTTCTATTGTAATTGTATTTTCTTAGTTTCTTAGATTTTCTCCCCCTTTTTAAAGGTCGTCATTATGGTGCTGTCAGTTGTGAAGGATGCAAAGGCTTTTTTAAAAGAAGTGTGAGGAAAAATCTGACATATAGTTGCCGTAGCAACCAAGATTGTATCATCAATAAACACCATCGGAATCGTTGCCAATTTTGTCGACTCAAAAAATGCCTTGAGATGGGAATGAAAATGGAATGTGAGTCCTACTGTCCATAAAATGTTTCTTTTGTATCAAAAAACTAAAAGTGAAAGTTTGGTGATTTTACTGATTAAAACTTGTTTCTACTATTTGGTACACTGATTGCATACTCCCAGTCAAACTGTTTTTGATGCTAATCTTTGGCTGAGCAGAAGTAAACATTTACATCTTCAAAGTTCAGAGGTTGTATTGTAAATGAAACAGCAAAATGTTTCAATTGGTATATTGATTGATGGAAATGTGATGATATTCAAAACAGAAATGATTATTCTGATTTTGGGAGAGCTTATATCTTGAATATGGTAGTGTATTAAAAAAATTAATCGACAACTGAAGGAAACAATTCTGGCAGCAGAACTGGGGAATGTATCTGTAAAATAGAGAGTCTCTAGTGTTAAATAAATCACTAACATCTTGGTTGTTCAGATCAAGAGCAAAGACAGGATGTGTAATGCCTGACTTGTACCAAAAATATTCCAGTTGCTTTTGGAAACCATTTTCCTGGATAGCTGAGAATCTCCATAGACATAAACCCAAATTTGAAGTTTCAGGAGTTCTCTGCGGCATATGGTGATGTAACTGTATTTCAGGCATTCAGTAACTGGATCACACTTACAGTCGTTTGCAGTGCCCCATGGTCATGTGAATGTGTTTTATTTATTTATTTAGATTTATATACCACCCTTTCCCGAAGGACTCAGGGCGGTTTACAGGGCATTTAAAAGAGAGTCAATACAAACGTTAAAACAAATTTTAAAAGATTAAGTAAAACCCTGAGAACAGTAATAAACCCAATTAAAATTAAAATTTTAAAAATTCTCAGCCTGGGCCAGAGAGCTCAAAGAGCCAGGTCTTCAGGTCCCGGCGGAATGAACGGAGGTTGGGGGCAGTCCTAAGCTCCGCAGGCAGCTGGTTCCACAGGGCAGGCGCACCCACTGAGAAGGCCCTACCCCTGGGTGTTACCCGCCGGCAATCTCTTACCGGCGGCACCCTGAGAAGACCCTCCCTGTGGGAGTGCACTGGACGAAGGGAGCTTGATGCTGGCAGCAGGTGTTCCCTCAAATATCCCGGACCCTCGCCATTTTCCAATAGTTTTACCCTCGTTTTACAATAGTTTTGCTGAAAACCAGCATTTATTTCTGGTTTTTGGCAAAACCATGCCCGTAGCAAACCATTGGGTTTGTTTGACAACTGCAGATTTATTTCATAACCACAGTGATTCACTTAACAACTGCCACAAAAAACTATCATAAAATTGGGTGGGCCATGTAACTGATCATTTTCTGACCATCACAAGTTACAACATGACTACTTGTAGTTGTGTCAGTTTCATTTTACTACAAATTTGGATTCTTTGGGAAAATGCTAAGTCACCAATACTTTTGGCTGTGTCTGTAGGTCCTTTGAATTTAGCTATATTTCATAAACGTACATCTAGTATGATCCATTGTTCAAGCTGGTTCACAATACTTCACTTGTTAACTATATTGATATTAAAATGGATGCACAATTACAATTAATATTGTTACTAATTGTTTCAGGGCTTTTCCCCCCCCTGCATTTAAAATGTTGTATTTGTGCTTTATTTTTCTGAGACCACAAATAACATGGAAAAAGTAATACAATTATTTTTGTATGTAGGCTGGTGCATATTTGAAACTTGTTGCTTAATTTGGCACAGCCTGTAAATTTCTACTTCTTTTTTGTTGCTGTTTTTTTATTTCTATGTTCCTTTTTTCTTGGTTATATTTTTAAATATCTGTTAAAATAAAATAAAAAAGTGCTAAAAAGCTTAGTGCCATTAGTATATTATAGAAAATATCTCCCGACAACTTTGTAATAATATTGTATAAAATGGCTGATAATTATTCACTTTATCCTATGTATCAGAACCACAGGATGCAATAATCAGTATAGACTACACCTTTGGTTAAAATGAATAGTATATGTGGGTTAATGCTTTTAAGAATCTATGTGTTGCATAGAGTTTTAAATCTGTGCATTTGATGTGTTGTGATGTAGCTGTACAGAGTGAAAGGAAGCCTTTTGATGTACAGCGTGAGAAACCAACCAATTGTGCTGCTTCGACAGAAAAAATATATATTAGAAAGGACTTAAGAAGTCCTCTGATTGCAACCCCAACATTTGTTGCAGATAAAGATGGGGCTAGGTAAGTAATGACTGTGTCTTTAAAGCCCCTTTAGAGTTATATATTTAAGTTGTGAAAACATTTCAATATTATTTAGAAATTTACTTAGACAGAAACTAGCTTTATTTCCTTATAATTGAAACACTATTTTTATTTTATTCATTAACATTGTCCAACTTTAAATTGTAGAATGACAAATATTAATAAGCAAAAAGAACAAAAAGCAAAATGGTATGAGATTTTGTTTCCATTCACTCTTTTCATTCTTTTTCAAATTATATTCTTGTGTGTACAGATATAGTACTGTATATCCTTGAGCGTAAGACCATCCATAGATAAGCAAACTCTCAAAATTTTCATACCTTATTCTCAAATAGATTTATCCACAATGGTATATGAGCAATATGTGTGCTTCAAGAGAAAAACTTACTGTATATACTGGTGGATAAGTCCATCCAAACCAAATATTTTGGATGTATTTTGGCTCCTAAAATTCTGGATTTATCTGCAAGCATATACAATGCAGTATCTAAAGTACAAATCTCTAGAGAAAGAGAGCAGTGGGGTATTTTGTTTGTTTATTTTTGTTTTACTGTGAGAACCAAGTTAAGAATTGAATCTGGAATAATTACCTGGTGTAAAGACAGATTAGCCTGTGATTTATACTGATAGCCAAAACTGATCCAAAATGTTTAAATCAACAATTAATAACGATGTAGGATTGGATGAATCTTTCCATTGATTATTTGTTTGTGTTTAAGGAGTGACAATATAAAGGTTCCCTGTAATTTAAAAAATATCATTATGTCTTTGACATTCTTGATTCAGAGATGGAGACAAAAATTATGTATTTAAACAGTGTATGTATCTGTACATCTCATTGCTACAACTTTGGGTAGCTGACAAGTTAAAACCAAAGCCAGCAGAACGATTCAAAATAATGGGGGGGAAAGGTAGCAAAAAATTTATATCATGTGCCAGAAATCCAAAGAGATTATTTAATCTTGTATTTAATAGTGAACAACTAAGCAACATATTGACCTATCAGCTGGGCTCATCTAATACTCCAGTCCAAATTCATGGGAAAACAACTAGGTCTTAAGCATCTCATCAAAGGCCAAAAGGATTGGGGCTGCTTTAACAAGCCAAGAAGGGAGATGGATCTAAAGAGCAGATGGCTGAATTCACATCCTAAAGACCTATCCCTGTTTTGCTAGATTTGTTTACCCAGCCCTTCTGCCAGTTCAATGTAATTTCTGCAAAAGCAAAACCAGAAAGTATTTTGATCAATAATTTCAGAAATCACAAAATTAAAAATCATCATGTTACTGTTCGTGATGTAACAAAGGAATATTGTAGTCTTTAATAACATAATGTTATGTTGTTTTTGTTATTTTTATCCTCTTCCTGAACAGATCAGCCAGTCTTCTTGATTCAGGGATGCTTGTAAATATCCAGCAGCCTTTAATACGGGATGATGGTACAGTGCTACTTGCTACAGATCCCAAGGTAGCCTTCCTTAGATTTAATTGCACAATTCATGTTTTCCTGTTTTTCCTAGTTGCTTTTATTATATATGAAGAATGTACATATTAATAGATAATTTCCGTGGAGTATATTTGATATTTAACTAATGGCAATTGGAACCAGAATTTCCACTGCCAAGCAGTGTGGGCATAAAGCATGACCACATTGCCTAGCAAAGGCAATCTCTGCTGTCCTGGATGTTGGTAACTAAATCTCACGGCCATTAGATGAGGCAACTTCCTGTCACCTTCACGCAACCAACTCAGTAGGGAAGCTGGCAGGACATTGCGAGTCTCAGATAGCTATTTAGTAGCCCAGTGGCAGACAGCAAGTAGCGTAGCGAGATTGGAGGGTGTATGAGGGTGCGAGGAAGGTGTGGCAAGGCTTGGGAAGAGTACACGGGTGTGCAAGGCTACAATGGGAGATTGCAAACGGGTGCAATGCAGGCTTTGGGAGGATGTACATGTGGCTGACAGAATACAAGTGCAGAGGAACTGGAAGATTTACACCAGTTAATTGCAGCCTTTCCTGTCGGCTTCCCCCCTGACTCTGGGTAATTCTGCAGGGAAAATTGCCAACAATGATGATATGATAGTGGAATGTTGCAACTGGTCATTAGTGTGACCTGATTGCCAAACACCAAGTTTGCAATCATGTGAGTGCAGGGGTGCTGGGATGGTTGGAACTTTGAGGACTGGTCATAACCATTATTTGTTCACCACCATCATAAGTTCAAACTGTTCGCTGAACAAATGATCATAAGTTGAGCACTACTCATTCAGACTATAGTAATGAAAAATAGACCTGGCTTTATCAACCTCCTGATGTGTATTATATTTGATTGATATTATGTATGTTACCTAAAGTTTTCATTGTAATTTCAACTTCATTTTAATTGCTTTTCTATCTGTATTAGGAAACAGGCACAGATTATATTTAAAGTAACTCTTTTAATGCAAAATGTTACTTTTTGTTTTGTTTTGTTTTGTTAGGCTGAGACAAGCCAAGGTGCTTTGGGAACACTAGCAAATGTTGTAACATCAATTGCCAGCCTTAACGAATCTCTTAATAATGGAGATACTTCAGAAATTCCACAAGAAGACCAATCTGCAAGTGAGATTACTCGGTGTGTGCTTCATATTAGAAATTTTTCTAATTGGTCTCCCTGACTATTAAAAGTAATTTTTCATTGATGAAACTACAATACTATTAATAATAGGTATTGCTTTGTTTTTGAAATTCATTGTATCATTCATTCTGATAGACACAAGTGTACTTATAGTACTGCAGTGCCAAAGAATCCATTCCATTTCATTTATTCCCATCAGACATTAGTAAAGTACTTTTGTATGCCTGGAAACCCTGGCAATTTTCCTAGAGCTACAAATAACTTCCTGTTTGGGTGTTGATGATGTTATTGATTTGATGGACAAGATTTCAGTGGTTTTATTTCTCATTGATAAATGTAATATGAAAAGCTTATATGATATACGTACTCTTATTTGCAGGGCATTTGATACTTTGGCTAAAGCACTTAATACTGCAGATGGTACCACAGCAGAGAATTTAGCCGATGGGATGGATCCCACAGGTGGTGGAAATATTCATGTCATCAGTAGGGATCAGTCCACTCCAATCATTGAAGTTGAAGGACCTCTCCTTACAGATACTCATGTGACGTTTAAGGTCTGTCTTTCCTTGATTTATTTTGGCAGAGCTATCGTTACCTACTTCCTTCTAAAAATGAGTTCTCATAATTTATAAAATCAAATCACATTACATCTTAGTGTGCTGTTTGAAACAGATCAAGATTTGGTTATTAAAAGGAAAAAATATAATTACCAAATGCTACCATTCTGTAATTATTATTTTTTTGAAAAAATGTTCTCTCTATAGTATTGCATTTTAAACTTTTCTGATATTGAACCGTTATATTTAATTACAGGTAGTCCTCGACTTAAGACCACAATTGAGCGCAAGTTCTGTTGCTAAGCAAGACATTTGTTAAGTGAATTTTGCCCCATTTTACAATCTTTCTTGCCACAGCCTTTAAGTGAATCCCTGCAGTTGTTAAGTTAGTAACACAGTTGTAAATGTATCTGGCTTCCCCATTGACTTTGCTTGTCAGAAGGTCGCAAAAGGGGATCACGTCATCCTGGGACACTGCAACCGTTATAAATACGAGTCAGATACCAAGTGTGTGAATTTTGATCACGTGACCCTGGGGTGGCTGCAATAGTCATAAGTGTGAAAAATGGTCATAACTCACATTTTTCAGTACCGTTGTAACTTCGGCCACTAAATGAACTGTTATAAGTGAAGGACTACCTTTATTCCACCTTATCGTTGTAAATTGAGATCCCTAACTACACAGAAGTACTGTAGCTGTTATTTAAAATGCAAATAATTCTTTTTAATAATACATGGCAAGGCTTTTTTCAACCACTATTAGAGTGAAAAACATTTTTTTAAAAAAATATCAAAAATACTGATAAAACTATGTGAATGTTTAAAGAGATGTTCACTCAGTATAAAAGGATGTGGTTTCTTTCTGGTTCTATGTTACATTGAGTAATATAGCAATGATTTTAAAAAATATATATTTAGAATAAACTTCATGTTTGTTCTCCTGCAGTTAACTATGCCTAGCCCAATGCCAGAGTACCTGAATGTGCATTACATTTGTGAGTCTGCGTCACGATTACTTTTTCTTTCCATGCATTGGGCCAGATCCATTCCTGCTTTTCAAGCACTGGGGTAAGAGTGTACTTTCTTTTACTATTGATAAATATGGATTGAATGGAATCCACAATATATAATGGTTCTCAAAAATAAAAGTATTTCATTTGCTGTATTAAAGCAAATGCTGTACAGGTAGTCGTCAACCCATGACCACAACTGAGCCCAAAGTTTCCACTGCTAAGCAATGCAGTTGTTAAGTGAATTGTTCCCATTTTACACCTTTTTTTGCCAAAGTTGTTAGGCGAATCATGTGGTTGATAAGTGAATCTGGCTTCTCCCATTGACTTTGCTTGTCAGAAGCACCCTAGGAAGGTTGCAAATGACAATCCCAAGACCCCAGGACACTGCAAACACCATAAATACATGCCGGTTGCCAAGCACCTGAATTTTCATCACATAACTGTGGGGATGGATGCAAGTGTCATAAGCGTGAGAATCGGTCATAAGTCACTTTTTTCAGTGCCATTATAACTTCAAACAGTCGCTAAACAAATACCGTATATACTTGAGTATAAGCCGACTCGAATATAAGCCGAGACCCCTAATTTTACCCCCCAAAAATGGGAAAAGTTGGTGACTCGAGTATAAGCCGAGTCTGGGAAATGCAGCAGCTCACCTTATGCTCCTCTCCAGAGATCTTCCCTCAGCAGCGGCCGGCAAAGTAGCTCGCACGCGAAACAAGCCTGGCAGAGGAGCCGGAGCGGCGAGCAGAGGCGCCCGGCCCAGATCCTGCAAGGCCCGGCCGAGACACGCCCCCAGCAGCAGAGCTGCTCCGGCTCCTCTGCCGGGCTTGTTTTGCATGTGAGCTACTTTGCCTGACGCTGAGAAGACCTGCTTGGGCACTCGGGTTGGTGTCAGTCTCCGCAGGCCCTTCTCGTTTCCAGGAACGTCAAGCGCGCTTGGCTCCCCACCCCCACGGCAGGGCAGGGCAGGGCAGAGACTTGCTCGCCCTTCTGACGGCCCTGAAGAGAAACGAAGGGCTTGCAAACTCCCCGCGAGAAGCTGGGCGAAGCGCGCGGCTGGGCGAGTGTGTGCCTGCGCACGTATTTACGAAAGAAACGCTCCGAGAGTTCTTCTTTCTCCGCCCCCTTGGGGGGAACTCTAGCGACTGCTGTAGCCGCGCTTCTCTTCTCGGCTCCAAAAATAGGGATTTCTACTCTCTCTCTCTCTCTCTCTCCCCTCCCCACCCCGCATTCTCCTGCCTCTTCGATTGCGACAATAAAAGGGCGAAGGGTGCGCTGGTTTCTTCCTCCTTCCTCCCCCCTCCCCTCCCCTCCCCGATTGTCAGGTGAGGCAGCTGGAGGTCTGGCCGGGAGATTGTAGCCGTTTTGAAACGCCGCGTCTTGAAACGCCCGATCAGCTGATTTTCGGGTGGAAGAGCCGCGGCTTGAATCTGTTTGCATCTGCCTGAATTAGACCAAAACGGCCTGAATTTGACCAGAGTTGCTTTGTAATGGCTGGAGGAACTGCAGAGGAGGTCTTGCTGGGAGATTGTGGCCGTTTTGAAACGCCGCGGCTTGAAATGCCCGATCAGCTGATTTTCGGGGCGGAAAGAGCCACGGCTTGAATCTGCTTGTATTTGTTTGAACTTAACCAGAAACGGCTCGTAATGGCTGGAGGAACTGCGGAGGGAGTGAATGCTCCAGCCTGGAATATTTGGAAAGGCTGGGGGAACCGGATGAACTGCAGCTTAAGTGACTGTTGCCGGAGGAGCCATGGCTTGAAACGCCCCAGTTTTGGGGCAGCGTTTGCTTGTTCCGGGTAGAAAAAACGCTGTCGACCCGGCATCTTTTGCGGGGAGGGGTGAGGTGGGGTGGGGTGGGGTGGAGGAAGCAGTTTGCGAAGCAGCCGAAATGGGGGTGTCAAGCCCTACGGGGACCAGGGGAGCACTTCCAACAATGCCCGCACAGCACCGAAGGCCCATTGGCGCCCGCACCCCCCAACTGTTCGGCGGGCGAACGCCAGACCCGCTGCCGCACTTACAGCTGATCGGCGGCCGGAGGAGATTGCGATCGGCTGCGGAGGTTCCGCGGCCGCATCAACAGCTGATCGGCGGCCGGAGGAGATTGTGGACGGGCGCAGAGGGTCCGCGTCAGCACAGACAGCTGATCGGCGGCTAAAGGAGACTGCGAGCAGCTGCGGAGGTTCAGCGCCGGCACAAACAGCTAAGGGGCAGCCGGGGACGTCTACCGGTGGTCACGCAGCGCGATCAACTGAGCGGCAGCTAGAAACAGCCGCCGACGGTCGCACGGGCCTCACGGGACTTTTCGGGTCCGATGGCGGCTTGGAGAGTGTGGGTGGCTGCTTCGCAGACCTTGCATAACCGCCAGGTCTGCGAAGCAGCCACCCACACTCTCCAAGCCGCCATCGGACCCGAAAAGTCCCGTGAGGCCCGTGCGACCGTCGGCGGCTGTTTCTAGCTGCCGCTCAGTTGATCGCGCTGCGTGACCACCGGTAGATGTCCCCGGCTGCCCCTTAGCTGTTTGTGCCGGCGCGGAACCTCCGCAGCCGCTCGCAGTCTCCTTCAGCCGCCGATCAGCTGTCTGCTGAAGCGGACCCTCTGCGCCCGTCCACAATCTCCTCCGGCCGCCGATCAGCTGTTGATGCGGCCGCGGAACCTCCGCAGCCGCTCGCAATCTCCTCCGGCCGCCGATCAGCTGTAAGTGCGGCAGCGGGTCTGGCGTTCGCCCGCCGAACAGTTGGGGGGTGCGGGTGCCAATGGGCCTTCGGTGCTGCGCGGGCATTGTTGGAAGTGCTCCCCTGGTCCCCGTAGGGCTTGACACCCCCATTTCGGCTGCTTCGCAAACTGTTTCCTCCACCCCACCCCACCCCACCTCACCCCTCCCCGCAAAAGATGCCGGGGTCGACAGCGTTTTTTCTACCCGGAACAAGCAAACACGCAGGCAACCCTGCACTATTCAGCTCAGTGAAGTCACGCTTGAAACGGCTTGAAATGCCCGATCAGCTGATTTTCGGGGCGGAAAGCATGCGGTGTTGTTGTGTTTTTTTTTCCTCCACCCGAAAGTGAACGGCAGCTTTCCGTACTAGTGTATTTGTACTGCCGCGAGTGACAACTGACAAAGCTTGCCGGTGTGATCTTGATTTTGGAACTGATGAAGTCTGTTAACTAATTGATTGGCACTCCGGTCGCTCATCGCCGTGAAACTAGACCTTGTCTTTGGGGTTTGTTTTTTTTTTACTTTGGGCTGATCAAATGGAATAAATGGAATAAATAAAAACACTGGCATGTCAAGACACCAGCACAAAGACCAAGGTACAAGCAGTCATTATTGAAACATTTGATCAGCCCAACTTCTTCTTCTTATTATTATTATTATTAAATCTGTTTTTTAACCAAGCGTGACTTCACTGAGCTGAATAGTGCAGGGTTGTCTGCGTGTTTGCTTGTTCCGGGTAGAAAAAACGCTGTCGACCCTGGCATCTTTTGCGGGGAGGGGTGAGGTGGGGTGGGGTGGGGTGGAGGAAGTAGTTTGCGAAGCAGCCGAAATGGGGGTATATAGAGGATGGGAGGTTCCCACCGAGAGAGCCAGCAGAGTTGTTGTCGAAGCACGTCACACGCCTTTCCAACCACCAGAGAAGGGAGGAATAAGAAAGAAACACACACACACACACACACACACACACACACCAGGAAATCGAGGGAGCTTGCGTAAGATCTGAAGGAGACACGATCGTGGGAAAGGCACCGAACGTGCCATGGAAAAAAAAGAAAGGGTGGACTTGGGCTCGGCTGGTTTCGCAACGGGAAATGGGAAATCCCCGCAAAAGATGCCGGGTGGACAGCGTTTTTTCTACCCGGAACAAGCAAACGCTGCCCCAAAACTGGGGCGTTTCAAGCCATGGCTCCTCCGGCAACAGTCGCTTAAGCTGCAGTTCATCCGGTTCCCCCAGCCTTTCCAAATATTCCAGGCTGGAGCATTCACTCCCTCCGCAGTTCCTCCAGCCATTACAAGCCGTTTCTGGTTAAGTTCAAACAAATACAAGCAGATTCAAGCCGTGGCTCTTTCCGCCCCGAAAATCAGCTGATCGGGCGTTTCAAGACGCGGCGTTTCAAAACGGCTACAATCTCCCGGCCAGACCTCCAGCTGCCTCACCTGACAATCGGGGAGGGGAGGGGAGGAAGGAGGAAGAAACCAGCGCACCCTTCGCCCTTTTATTGTCGCAATCGAAGAGGCAGGAGAATGCGGGGTGGGGAGGGGAGAGAGAGAGAGAGAGAGAGTAGAAATCCCTATTTTCAGAGCCGAGAAGAGAAGCGTGGCTACAGCAGTCGCTAGAGTTCCCCCCAAGGGGGTGGAGAAAGAAGAGCATTCACTCCCTCCGCAGTTCCTCCAGCCATTACGAGTCGTTTCTGGTTAAGTTCAAACAAATACAAGCAGATTCAAGCCGTGGCTCTTTCCGCCCCGAAAATCAGCTGATCGGGCGTTTCAAGCCGCGGCGTTTCAAAACGGCCACAATCTCCCAGCAAGACCTCCTCTGCAGTTCCTCCAGCCATTACAAAGCAACTCTGGTCAAATTCAGGCCGTTTTGGTCTAATTCAGGCAGATGCAAACAGATTCAAGCCGCGGCTCTTCCACCCAAAAATCAGCTGATCGGGCGTTTCAAGACGCGGCGTTTCAAAATGGCTACAATCTCCCGGCCAGACCTCCAGCTGCCTCACCTGACAATCGGGGAGGGGAGGGGAGGGGGGGAGGAAGGAGGAAGAAACCAGCGCACCCTTCGTCCTTTTATTGTCGCAATCGAAGAGGCAGGAGAATGCGGGGTGGGGAGGGGAGAGAGAGAGAGAGAGTAGAAATCCCTATTTTTGGAGCCGAGAAGAGAAGCGCGGCTACAGCAGTCGCTAGAGTTCCCCCCAAGGGGGCGGAGAAAGAAGAACTCTCGGAGCGTTTCTTTCATAAATACGTGCGCAGGCACACACTCGCCCAGCCGCGCGCTTCGCCCAGCTTCTCGCGGGGAGTTTGCAAGCCCTTCGTTTCTCTTCAGGGCCGTCAGAAGGACGAGCAAGTCTCTGCCCTGCCCTGACCTGCCGTGGGGGTGGGGAGCCAAGCGCGCTTGACGTTCCTGGAAACGAGAAGGGCCTGCGGAGACTGACACCAACCCAAGTGCCCAAGCGGGTCTTCTCAGCGTCAGGCAAAGTAGCTCACATGCAAAACAAGCCCGGCAGAGGAGCCGGAGCAGCTCCGCTGCTGGGGGCGTGTCTCGGCCGGGCCTTGCAGGATCTGGGCCGGGCGCCTCTGCTCGCCGCTCCGGCTCCCCTGCCGGGCTTGTTTCCCATGTGATTCTGGGCCAGGTGCTGCTGAGGGCGAGCAGAGGCGCCCGGGCGACCCCAGCAGCGTCAGGCAAAGTAGCTCGGCCGCGCGCAAGTCCTCGGTAAGTTCTTTTTTTTTTGTTGACTGGAGTATAAGCCGAAGTGGATTTTTTCAGCCCAAAAAGTGGGCTGAAAAATTCGGCTTATACTCAAGTATATACGGTAGTTGTAAGTTGAGGACTACCTGTATTGAAGCTGCATTGCCAAACTTCACATTTTTAGTTGCACAACATATGAAAAACTAGATACATTTTTTGCAAATTTTCATTTGGCTTTCAATAAAATACAAAAGAAAAATATTAAGCTCAAGTCAAAAAAGAACAAGAATACACAAAAATTAAGCATAAATTACCCATTAAATAGTTTTTCAAAGCAGAAATAAAATTATATGGAAGTCTATTGGCATTATAAAATATGACATAAATCAAGGTGTGCAAATTGAATAATTAAGAAGGATAATTGCAGAAACTAGATCCAAAAGCAAAGTGCAGGGTGCCAAATTGCCAAATTGTTTATGTGTCTTGATGATATAAAAACTATAAAATAATAATTCAGTCTGAAAAACATTTAGCATCATTCATAACATTCCCATTAGAGATCTTTTCTGATAGTATTTCTTTTTTTAAACTTTTCAGAAGAAATAGCATGTTTATCCTACTTGTTCTTGTGCAATCATGTTGGCGATTATCCTACTTAAGGTGTGTGTGTGTGTGTGTGTGTGTGTGTGTGTGTGTGTGTGTGTGTATCCACATTCCAGTTTTAAATTATTGATAAAGACCATGTCTCTCTCTCTATAGCTGCATATACTTGTAGTTACTGAAATGTAGATGGCATGTATTTTGGGTTGTAGATAGTGATTCCAGATTGTAAAATATATCTTTTGAGTTTGTTAGGACTAAAACTAGGTTTTGATGTTACTTCTGGTGCTGGCCAAACTGTGCCAAAAATGTTTTGTCTGTGATCACAGAATGTTGTAAAGACATAAGAAAATAAGAATTCATATTTTGGTGTTAGTGGCCTACTACACTTCACTGAATGATGATAATGGAAGAACTAGGGATTAGTTCGGGGAGAATAATCTGTGATGTGAACTAATGTGAAATGGGGGAAAATTATTCTGATAAGTGATATGAACGGATGGATAGGATTCAGACGAAAAAAGTATAGAAAAAGTGAGTGGGTCATTTAGAAACCCTGTAATGAATGGGAATAATGATTGATAAATATCAATTTAGAAAAAAAAGTTTGTTTTGAGTACAGGTTTAAGCATATGACTATTAAATTATGATTTATTTGATTGTTTATGATGAATGACTGGGAGAATTACAGAAAGACCCATGGGTAATGAGAGGCTGATGTGACACAGAACAATTTTTGATACTGTCAAAGAGTGGAGTTTGGAAAAGTAGACAGAAGAAAAGGAAAAAAGTGAAATATATTAATCACTATAAGACAGCTATAGGGGAAAATGTCCTGTATGAAAGAAAAAATATTAAAAGATTTATTTTTTTGTATATTTATTTATTTATTTTGTATATATATATTATTAGAATTTTTTAACATAACATAAATCATTCAGTAATTTGTAAACAGTATGTTGTCTGGGTAACATTTATAAGACAATCCTTAACAATTAATTTCTATGATCTATATTCCATATGTTAATTTCATTTGATTTCCCCTATCCCCAAAGTATCTTTCTTTGCAAAACATTAGATTAAGACAATTCTCATTATTTTAATTAACAACAATTAAGTATATAGTTTCAATAATCCTATTTGTCATTTTAGTTGCCTTATCGTAAATCTTGTTACCGTGTTTATTTCAGCTTATTTCTCCCCCCAAATTCTAAATATTCTTACTAGTGACAATTTTTTCAACAGTTAATTATATTTACATTGGTGGATTTAATTCTATTTTTTCCATATAAGCCCTCTCATGCTTTTATATTTCTTAATCAATAAGTAAAAAAGTAGAAAGAGAAAAGAAAAGAGGAGAAAGATAGAAAAGAAGAAAAAGAAGAAAGAAAAGGGAAACTAGAAAAAGAGACAAGAGCACTGAGATACAAAAAATAACATACAACTTAAAATATGTATCCCTCCTAATTTAATATATATTTATTCCCTCAATTTCTTATTCTTTTTGACCATAGCTAAGAATGTATTTAATCTATTTAAACTTTAAGCATTCCATTCAATAGTTCTAATCATTTAATCCTTTAACTCTCATTCAAAACACATTTTTTATGCTTTTCTTATCATCACATTTAAATAACTAAAACATTTGACTTTGTTTAAATCATTTCAACTTTTTTTTCTAACAGAAAGGAAAAAAAACATATTAAAGAAAAAAGAAAAAAATTCATCCCTCTAAGAGTAATATATTTCAAAGTTTTTCCATTTCTTTAGCCATATTCAAACAAATGTTTCTTTTTTAAGTATTCTCTCTGATAAGTTCCATCATCTATTTTCTGGATTTCCATTTTAGTCTTTTTTCCTCTGGCCATTGCCTTTCTTAATCAGTATGTTTTGCTACATCATTTGTTTCCCTGTAAAGAATTTTTTCTCATTCATTTCCTTGTCTTCAAAGTTGCTTAGACGTATTAAAATATTTCCCATATGGATTAAATCATGATTTTTTATTTTATATGGTTCCATCTTCAAGTCTCTATCCTCAGAATTATGTTCAGTCAACTCTACTGTATTTTCCTGGGAAATTTCTTGGAGTGAAATTAAGTTGAAAATAAGTTTATTTATTTATTTATTTATTGAATTTATATACCGCCCTATTCCCGAAGGACTCAGGGCGGTTCACAGGGCAAGTTAAAAACAATACAAAAAGAGAGAATAAAATACAATTAAATTAATACAAGCCCACAAAATTATTTATTTATTTATTATTTATTATTGGGACTTATATGCCACCCTATCTCCCGAAGGACTCAGGGTGGCTAACAACAATAACATACAATAATATAGAAGTTAAATTAAGATAGCATTAAAATTGAAATTTAAAATTAATTTAATTTAGTTTAATTTAATTTAATTTAATTTGAAATCCCTCAGTCCAGGCCAGACGGTTTAAACAACCAGGTTTTTAAGTCTCGGCGAAACGAGCGAAGGTCGGGGGCAGTCCGAAGTTCCATCGGCAGTTCGTTCCAAAGGGCGGGCGCACCCACAGAGAACGCCCTCCCCCTGGGAATCACCCGCCGGCAATCTCTAACCGGCGGAACCCTAAGGAGGCCCTCCCTGTGGGCGCGCACAGGACGATGGGAAGCTGATGCTGGCAGCAGGTGCTCCCTAAGGTAATCTGGACCCATGCCATTTAGGGCTTTATAGGTCATCAGCAGCACCTTGAATCTCACCCGGAGGGCAACTGGAAGCCAATGCAGCTCGCGGAGAAGAGGTGTTACATGAGAGTATCGGGAAACTCCCATTACTACTCACACAGCTGCATTCTGCACCAGCTGAAGCCTCCGAGTGGTCCTCAAGGGCAGCCCCATGTAGAGAACATTGCAGTAGTCTAACCGGGAGGTCACGAGCGCATGAGTGACTGTGCATAGGGCATCTCGGTCCAGATAGGGCCGCAACTGGCACACCAGGCGAACCTGGGCGAAAGACCCCCTGGTCACGGCTCCTATATGATCCATATGATTCATGCTCTCAGGGCTATTCTGCATTTCCGTGTAGTTTAAAGTCATTGTCCTTTGAAATTGTTGCCGCTTATCATATGTTTCCTTTTGTGAAGTGTTCATTTTATACGGTTCCATCTTTAAGTCTCTATCCTCAGAATTTTGTTCAGTCACCTCTACTGTATTTTCCTGGGAAGTTTCTTGGAGTGAAACTAAGTTGGAAATAAGTTGATTCATGCTCTCAAGATTATTCTGGATTTCTTTGTAGTTTAAAGTCATTGTCCTTTGAAATTGTTGCTGCTTATCATATGTTTCCTTTTGTGAAGTATTCATTGCTTCAGCTTTGTTACTCTCACTTTGTTTTCACAGCTGCATTTTCTAAAAACTTTGAGGGTCAGAGAAAAAAAATCCTCGCCCACCAGCAGGTGTCAGGGTTTGCTCATTTTTCAGGTCTTTCTAGTCTTTTTTTCTCTCTCTAAAGGGTAAGTTTTGCCGCTTCCGATAACCAAAAGGGAAGGAGCAGAATCCCCCTCCCCCTTTCCTTCTTCGGAGATCTCTTATTTTGGGGACTTTCTTATTCAGGAAAATAAGTACGATAGAGAAAATCAATATTCTTACCCAGATTCAAGCATGCTGTTTTAAATCCACTTAATTTAAAAGCTTATGACTTCTGTTGTTTCCAACTATGGCTGAACATGCAGTTAGTCAGCCCTTTCTTCTGTTGGTTTCTGGGAGGCTTCTCCTGGACCATTCGGAGAGACCGCCGTCTCTCCTAAGTCCCTGGGATTTCCTTCCTTCATTCCACCCCTTCAGGGTGGGTTCTGGCCCCTTAGGGTCCCCAACAAAAAAAAATTCCACCCGAAGAGTTCGGCATTCCGAATCTTCAAACTGCTCAGTGGAAAACAGGAACAGGAAGTCCAAAAGATAGTTTAACCTCCCATTAGAAACAATGGAAGATGGGCATAAGATATTGAAAAGGATTGCATTACTGAGTTCCATAGAAATGAGTAAAGTTATGCTAACAGCAAGTATAGAAAAGGATTAATATGTTAAAAGGTAAGAGAGGTGGTGGGTGGCTAGAACATGCTGTAAGAGACTGATTGTTTAAACAAGAGGAGAAGGGAAGGGGATACCAGAAGGATATTGTACAATGTGTATAAACAGAAAAAGACTGTTGTCAAGATGCTAGTCAATAGAGAGCAAGAAACTATTAAGATGAAAAACAGAAAATGCAGAATAATTTTGAGGAAATTAAATTGGTTTATAAGTAAGTGAACAGCATTACACAAGGAGCCTTCAGTAGAATGAATGTAATTAAAAATAATTACATTAGGCTAGAAGACTTCCAAGCTCCCCTCCAACTGTTATTCTGTTATACACATACACACACATACATACACACACGAATTATAATAATTTGTTAAAAAATGGAATTGAAACTAATATAAATTCAGCAAAATATAATGCGTTTGTGAAAAATGCATCTGTGCCCAATATTGGGAAGATGCTATGCAAAGGGGAAGCTAGCAAGAGGGGAAGCAAAAAGAATAGGGAGGATTAGCGTAATAGATGTTCTTAGAAAGGTGCTTGACAGTCAGCAAAATTTGAGAACTGTAACTAGGTGAGCAGTACATAGACAAACATTTGCTCTTCAACATTCAGGAATGTGTGAATGTGAGAAAGAATGTGCTATGTTTATTACTTCAGAAAAAAGGTATGATAGTCTGTACTTTTGTATGCAGACAATATGTTTTTTCTATTTTTCTATTCTTCCTGGAAGGAGAGGTATAATATGTATTTGTGTACTTGAATGTTTTTATGTATGAGAATCAGGGCTTTTTTTCTTATAGAACGCTCAGAATGGTGTTCCAGCACCTTTTTTTTGCAGGAAAAAAAAACCCAGTTCCCTTATTGGCTTTCCTAAGCCTATTGCAGGGCTAGCAATCTTGGCTCTTTTTTATGATTCATGGACTTCAACTCCCAGAAATCCTGAGCCAGCCATGCTGAGGGGAAAGGGAGAGGTTTCCAAGCTGAGCCATGCTGGCTCAGGAATTCTGGGAGTTGAAGTCCTTGAGTCATAAAAGATCCTGCACTAGAGGAGGACATTAAAATTATTTACAGGATTACTTCTTTAGGAACTAAACTTTTAGAATCTAAAACAGCTAATTCAAAAAGCCAACAGGAAAGAACCTCACATTTTTCATCTGCTTCTGTCTTTTGGAAGGTAAAATTAGATAACAAAATAATCTGTTTCTTATGTTAACATCTCTGCAATGAAATCAAAGGTAACAGGAAAGAAATGAGAAACATTTTTCTCAATGTAATATGTTTAATTTAGCTGATTCTAAAAAAATAGTATCTTTTGTACACTCTTGAAAACTATTTTGAATCTAAAGTCTTAAGAATGAAATATTCTTAATTTGGACTTTACTTTTACTGTTTGGACTGTTGTGTGTTTTGAAAAATAGATTATTTAAAATCTAGTTATGTTGCACTTCAGTCTTTAAATAATTAACCTAGTATATACATAACAATATATGATGTTTTCCCTGGTGAGCTAAACAACAATAACAACATTTATTAAAAAGGCTAAAATAATTTCTGGTGATATTATCTGTATATTAAAATTTTGGACAAGCAGTGATCATGTATCCTAGCAAAAGATGTTACATATATGCATAAGTGTAGTCAGTAGCATATGCCTTTTTAAAAAATATCAAACATGCAAAGAAACAAAAATAAGTCCAAAATATCTGTATTACATCCAGAAATGCCAACTTTGCAACCAGTATTTCTCATCCATAACTATGGCACCCTAAGGATACCTGCATACATGCAAATGCTTCTCTGGGATCAGTAATGCAGCAGAGATTGCTTTTTCCTTCCAGTAACATATACCTAAAACCAGTTTATTGCATTTGGCAATTGTACTAAAAAAATCTCATTGTCAACCAATATAATTCATTTAATTTGAAATCAAGTGAAAAATTGATTTAAATTATTTTATTAAAACAAATTAACGGCAATTCTTTTAAACAAAATGAGTTTGACATGCCTGCTCTTGATATTTGAATGCTCCAAAATAAATTCTAGACCAGGCCTGTACATGCAGCCTACCAAGCACCCTTGGACAGAGCACAGACTTTTAAAAAAAGTAATAAAATCACCACCACTGCCCTGAAAGTCTTTGTTGCCTAGTGCCTCCATGGCTTACCATGACTACAAGCTCCAACACTGTAGATGCTCCTCTAGTCACCAAATCATTGATTAGCCCACCAGCATTCCTTTGCAGACCACAAAGATTTTTAATTTATCAGTGTGGGCCTTTCCCTTCTACAAGTTGCACAGATCTCTTCTAGATTTTCCTCTTGCCTTTGCAAGTTAACTCCTTGGCCTGTCATTTTGCAAGAATTGACTTTGTAGGGAAGCATATTATCATTTGATGTATATTTAACATATGTTCTACCTTTATTTACCAATTACAGTATATAATATTTGTATGCAATCCACATTTTTATTTTATTTTTTTATTTTAATTCCATTTATATCCCGCCCTTCTCTGAAGACTCAGGGCGGCTTACAAGCTTAGCAGTAGCCTTCATTCTATGTATATGCCTGCTTATTAGGGCTTTCACACACACCCCAAGCGGCATTATTACAAAGTCAGCTTAATTGCCCCCAACAATCTGGGTCCTCACATGGCTAGGTTTAATAATAATAAGTTGGAAGGGACCTTGGAGATCATCTAGTCCAACCCCCTGCTCAGGCAGGAAACCCTATACCATTTCAGACAAATGGCTGACCAGTCTCTTCTTAAAAACTTCCAGTGTTGGAGCATTCACCACTTCTGGAGGCAGGTTGCTCCACTGGTTAATTGTTCTAACTGTCAGAAAGTTTCTCCTTAGTTCTAGGTTGCTTCTCTCCTTGACTAGTTTCCATCCGTTGCTTCTTGTCCTGCCTTCAGGTGCTTTGGAGAATAGCTTGACTCCCTCTTCTTTGTGGCAGCCCCTGAGATATTGGAACACTGCTATCATGTCACCCCTCACCCTTCTCTTCATTAAACTACACATACCCAATTCCAGCAACCGTTCCCTATATGTTTTAGCCTCCAGTCCCCCAATCATCTTTCTTGCTCTTCTCTGTACTCTTTCTAGAGTCTCGACATCTTTTTTACATCGTGGTGACCAAAACTGGATGCAGTATTCCAGGTGTGGCCTTAGCAAGGCATTGTAAAGTGGTATTCGTACTTCACATGATCTTGATTCTATCCCTCTGTTAATGCAGCCTAGCACTGTGTTGGCTTTTTTGGCAGCTGCAGCACACTGCTGGCTCATATTTAAGTGATTGTCCACTAGGGCTCTGAGATCTCTCACAGTTACTACAGGTGAAACTGGAAAAATTAGAATATCGTGCAAAAGTTCATTTATTTCAGTAATACAACTTAAAAAGGGAAACTAATATATGAGATAGACTCATTAAATGCAAAGCAAGATAGTTCAAGCCGTGATTTGTCATAATTGTGATAATTATGGCTTACAACTCATGAAAATCCCAAATCCACAATCTCAGAAAATTAGAATATTGTGAAAAGGTGCAATATTCTAGGCTCAAAGTGCCCCACTCTAATCAGCTAATTAAGCCATAACCCCTGCAAAGGGTTCCTGAGCCTTTAAATGGTCTCTCAGTCTGGTTCAGTAGGAATCACAATCATGGGGAAGACTGCTGACCTGACAGTTGTGCAGAAAACCATCGTTGACCATAAGGAGGGAAAGCCTCAAAAGGTAATTGCAAAAGAAGTTGGATGTTCCCAAAGTGCTGTATCAAAGCACATTAATAGAAAGTTATGTGGAAGGGAAAAGTGTGGAAGAAAAAGATGCACAAGCAGCAGGGATGACCGCAGCCTGGAGAGGATTGTCAGGGAAAGGCCATTCAAAAGTGTTGGGGACTTTCACAAGGAGTGGACTGAGGCTGGAGTCAGTGCATCAAGAGCCACCACACACAGACGGATCCTGGACATGGGCTTCAAATGTCGTATTCCTCTTGTCAAGCTGCTCCTGAACAACAAACAACGTCAGAAGCGTCTTACCTGGGCTAAAGAAAAACAGACCTGGTCTGTTGCTCAGTGGTCCAAAGTCCTCTTTTCTGATGAGACCAACTTTTGCATCTCATTTTGAAACCAAGGACCCAGAGACTGGAAGAAGAATGGAGAGGCACACACTGCAAGATGCTTGAAGTCCAGTGTGAAGTTTCCACAGTCTGTGTTAATTTGTGGAGCCCTGTCATCTGCTGGTGTTGGTCCACTGTGCTTCATTAAGTCCAGGGTCAACGCAGCCGTCTACCAGGAGATTTTGGAGCACTTCATGCTTCCTTCCGCAGATGAGCTTTATGGGGATGCTGACTTCATTTTCCAGCAGGACTTGGCACCTGCCCACACTGCCAAAAGCACCAAAACCTGGTTCGATGACCGTGGGATTACTGTGCTTGATTGGCCAGCAAACTCGCCTGACCTTAACCCCATAGAGAATCTATGGGGCATTGCCAAGGGAAAGATGAGAGACATGAGACCGAACAATGCAGAAGAGCTGAAGGCCACTATTGAAGCATCCTGGTCTTCCATAACACCTCAGCAGTGCCACAGGCTGATAGCTTCCATGCCACACCGCATTGAGGCAGTAATTGCTGCAAAAGGGGCCCAAACCAAGTACTGAGTACGTATGCATGCTTATACTTTTCAGAGGTCCGATATTGTTCTATGTACACTCCTTGTTTTATTGATTGCATGTAATATTCTAATTTTCTGAGACTGTGGATTTGGGGTTTTCATGAGCTGTACGCCATAATCATCACAATTATGACAAATCACAGCTTGAACTATCTTGCTTTGCATGTAATGAGTCTATCTCATATATTAGTTTCCCCTTTTAAGTTGCATTACTGAAATAAATGAACTTTTGCATGATATTCTAATTTTTCGAGTTTCACCTGTACTATTGAGCAAGGTACCACCTATACTATAGCTGTGCATTTGATTTTTCCTGCCTAAATGTAGAACCTTACTTTTTTCACAACTGAATTTCATTTTGTTAGATAGCGCCCAGTGTTCAAGTCTGTCCAGATCCTCCTGTATCTTAAGCCTATCTTCTGGAGTATTGGCTATTCCTGCCAGCTTGGTGTCGTCTGCAAATTTGATGAGTTCCCCATCTATCCCCTCATCCAAATCGTTAATGAAGATGTTGAAGAGCACTGGGCCCAGAACAGAGCCCTGGGGCACCCCACTACACACTTCCTTCCATGTAGATGCAGTTACATTGAGGACCACATACTGAGTACGGCCTGTCAGCCAGCTACGAATCCATCTGGTGGTGATGCTATCTAACCCACATTTTTCTATCTTATCAAGTAGTAGGTTGTGATCTACTTTATCAAATGCCTTACTGAAGTCCAAGTAAATTATATCTACAGCATTCCTCTGGTCCACTAGTTTTGTCACTTGGTCAAAAAATGCAATAAGATTTGTCTGGCATGATCTGTTTTTGACAAACCCATGTTGGCTTTTAGTGATAACTTTGTTTGCATCAAGGTATTCGCTGATTTGTTGTTTGATTATCTTTTCCAGAATCTTCCCAGGTATTGAGGTCAGGCTGATAGGTCTGTAGTTTCCTGGATCTATTTTTTTCCCTTTTTTGAATATGGGAACTACATATTGGGGCAATTTACAATAGAAAAATATATATATTTAAAATCATAAGATTAAAACATAAAAGCAGGGCTTTTTTTCTCATAGAACGCTCAGAATGGCGTTCCGGCACCTTTTTTTCCACAAAAAAAAGCTTTTGCACAAGTTATGCTACTCGCTCTATTGGCTTTCGAAAGCCAATAGGAATTGCTGCTGTGCGCACCAAAAGACCAGCCTAGCAAATGTTGCACCGGCTAGTTGTCTGCAGCGAAAGCAAGTAGGCAGGAACTTTGCATTCCTCCCTGCTGCCCAACTACACCATCTCAACTATGTAAGTAAGAGAGGACAAGGAGTGGGAGGTGGGTTCTGCGGAATCCATGTGCACTTCATCCTTGTGCTCACCCATGTCAGCCAGGCTGGTGGCCTACCTGGTGCTGGACCTGCGCCACCATTGCCTTGCCCTGTGTGCATAAGTGGCTGCCCTGCATCGCCTGGTCTGCACCCCCTCCACTGCCCGCCCCGCGCAGCCCCGCCATATAGAGCGGGCCCTGCTGCTCCCACAGCACCAGCTGTGCTGGCTCTGGCCCCGGGGGGAGTCTGCCGCCAACACCCCTTGCACCCGTGACCGCAGCAGCACCACCCCACCCTACCCACTCCTGCGCCTGCCAAGATGAGAGTTCCGGCACCTTTTTTTTTTTTTTTTTAGAAAAAAAGCACTGATGAGAATGATTTATATATGACAATATAGTGACATATTGGTTACTATATGCAGATTAGGACCATTTTATAAAGAGTAGTATACCTTAATTTGCAGGCAGGCAGTTAATTCAAATCAGAAGTTATTAGTTTAATATTTGGGGAGGCTGATCCCTTAGAATGTGGGTACTGCTTCACATACTCATAAATGCACACAGTTATAAAAATATTTTTAATAGGAAGGGAAAATATCCAGGATATACCCCCATGCATACCCCCATGTTGAAATGCCAATCTGGTTGCTTAGTCAGAACAAATTATCAAATTTTATTCTAAATAACCAGCAGATAAACCTCATGTTTTGCATTTTAATATTGGAGACGTTTTGTTTGTAACTGTCTTAATCTGAACAAAATAACAAATTTTGTTCTGGATTAGAATTAAGAAAACTTCACAGAGAAAATGTTATTATACATCACTGAACAAAATCTCTGGCCCAAAATTAGATTGAAAGAAGTTAGTTAGTTAGTTAGTTAGTTAATTTTATACGCCTACATCTTGCTCTGAAAACATCTCTGAGTAGCAATTTAGTTATAAATTGGCTGGTACAAATTCAGATAGTTTTACAATTATCAGTTATTTATTGTTTAAAAAATAACAGTTCTGTTGGGTTTTATCTTTACAATTCTCCCCATAGCAGCTTTATTTTTATTTTTTTAATTTTATTTTATTCATTTATAACAAAATGTGAAAATACAAAAGCAAATATTTCGGGACAACAGCAGAAAAAGGGAAAGCAAAAGGTATGAAGAAAGGGAGGGGAAGAAACAAAAGGCATTGACTTCAGAGACTCTGTTGCAGTAAAATCAGACATTAAAATCAAATCAACTTTTTACATTTCTATAGTAGTATGCAGTAGCCATTTCTGTATCGGCAAATCAGTTTAATCGGTAAAACCCCAAATCATGGTATCATTTTTTTCCACCTCAAGCCCAAGTCCAGAAGCTGCTTCCAAGTAGAAACAAAGGTACTCATGTTCTTTTCTTTTATCAGCACAGTCAATTTGGCCATTTCTGCTAATTCCTTCAGTTTTTGTAACCATTCGTCCATGGTGGAAATCGAGGCATCCTTCCACTTTTGTGCATAGAGCAGTCTTACATAGAGCAGTCTCATCACCATATATAAAATCAGAGTTCTGTTTTTTTCCCTCAGTTCTCTTTTCATTAGGCCCAGAAGGAAAGTTTCTGGTTTAATCTTTATGTTCACTTTAAGAATTTTCTCCATTAACATATGAATCCTACTCCCAATATTTCTTTGCCTTATCACATGTCCACCATAAATGATAAAAAGTCCCTTCTTTACATTTACATTTCCAACATTCATTTGAAATACCTTTATACATTTTAGATATTTTATTTATTTATTTTATTTTATTAAATTTATAAACCGCCCTATTCCCGTAGGACTCAGGGCAGTTTACAGGGAAAATTATTTATTTATTTATTTATTTATTTATTTATTTATTTATTTATTTATTTATTTATTTATTAAATTTGTATACCGCCCTTCTCCCGAAGGACTCAGGGTGGTGAACAGGGCAATACATATCAAAAACAAGATACAAAAATTAAAAACGATTAAACAACATGCCCACGAATAAGTTAAAACACATTAAAAGTAGGTTAAAACACATTAATAAAACCCAACCCCATCCCATCAGGCCAGGCCAGCTTGTTCGAAAAGGTAGGTTTTAAAAGGCATAACATACAAAAATTAAAATCAGTTAAAACAATTAATTAATTCAAGTCCCCGAAATTTAAAACTAGAACCCAATTAACCTATCTGGTGTTAAATACCAGTGATACATCATTTTGTAAAAAAATTCTTTTAGGTTATAATTTAATGGGAATTTTAAGCCTTTTATCCAAATATTCTCCCATTGTTCAAACATCACATTATACCCATAATTCCGTGCCCACTGGATCATACAGTGTTTTACATGTTCATTTTCCAAATTCAATTTTAATAATGTTTGATAGACCTTGGCAATTATATGATCATCTCTACCACATAGTAGGATTTCCAATTCATTTTTAGCAAACTCAAAACCATGGCCTTTTGTGTCTAGTTTAAATCTTTCCTTCATTTATTGGTATGTAAACCAGTGACAAGCGTGACCTTCTAATTCTAATTCTTCCCTAGACTTGAGGATGGGGTGTCCAGAATTGAAAAGTACTATTTTACCATATGTCCACCGGTCCCCATAGCAACTTTAGAAGGCTAATTCAGGAAAATCTCCTGTGTTGAACAGAGGTGCAATAAAAATCACCAGCTGTGTATACTACCAATTATTCAGAGATACTTGTCTGCAGTTGATCTGCCTCTTCCTCTCTAAATTCCCAGGGCCTTCTTACTTCACTTATATTGTTTATTAGACAATAAGAACAATTCTGGGACTAGAGACATTGCTAAATTTTGTTATATGTAAACTCTTTCTTGTTATGAGTGCTGACTGTACAGGAAGTCCTTGACTTGCAATAACATTTGGGACTTGGATTTTGGTCACTGATATGGTTGTTAAGCAAATCACCATATAACTGGATTTTTGACCATTTTTGCTGTAAAGCAATAAGTGAATTCTGTGGTCATTAAGTGAAACATGCAGATCGTTAAACAAATCCAGCTTCCCCTGTTGACTTTGCTTGTTGGAATCCAGCTCCCCAAACCTGGGAAGGTAGCAAAATGCAATCACCTGACCCTGGGGATGGTGCAACAATTATAACTTTTAAGGAGAAGTCGAAAGGTTTTTTCCTGTACCATCATAACTTCAAATCACCATTAAATAAATGGTTGTACATTAAGAAATTCATATAATTGCTACGACGTAGGTAATGTGTTCTTTTTTCTTTTCTTGATTCTTCTTTGGTCCATGATTGTAATAAAGCCTGTCTATTAAGAAGTTACACAATAGTTTTGGTACTGTGCATTGTATTTTGAATAGATCAAAGGTAGGCAGTCCATGATCTAATAGAAGAGATTAGATGTAGCTCAGATATGATTGCTGAGTCCTTGGTGCTCTCTGAGCTTGCTACCTGACTAAATAATATGTTCGGTGCTAAAAGGGAATGGGATTTGCACTCTGTTTATATATGCCATTGTCAATGGTAGTAGGGATATTGTTTTCTTCTTGGTAGTTCCTTGGTTAGACTGTTGTTTACTGCTTGATAGTTTGGTGTTATTTGCACTGTTAATTCCTTATCTGAATCTTGATTGCTAGAGAGGAGGTGTTCTGGTTTTCCTGTTTCCTGTTTAGCTTTTTTTTATTGTTTCCTAGGAAGATTGGTATTCAGACAAGTCTGCTATCAACAGGCCCATAGAGATAAACAGCATTTACACATCATTCAAAAGAGACTATAGGAACTTCCAACTCAGACAAACAACCAAGCAGTAAACAACAACCTAATCAAGAAACTACCAAGGAGAAAACAACATCCCCACCTACACTGACAGGGCAAGCTACAGTATATAAGCTGAGAGCAAACCCCACTCCCTTCTAGCAGTAAAGATGTTACATCTGCAACCAAACAACCAAGGTCAGAGAGCAGAAACGACTCCACAGTCTAGGATCTAATTTGAGACAACTGTTGAAACTGGTTCATATCTGTGGACTTGTTTTTTATTTTCCCCTAGTGTGTTATCTCATTTATTGAGAAAATATCAGAAATAGGCCAGAAATAAAATAGCGAAACTAGATATTTCTGCTCAATTTTGCCTTTGGCCTCATCTGTTTTTTTCGGTCCTGCCCATCATGCAACTCACAATAGATTGCCCTCAGGGATTGCAGCTCTTCAGGAAGAAGAAAAAAGAGATTGTCTGTCCCTGGCAAATATTATGGATTGATCCAACTAATGCTGATAAGAAACATCACATGATTGGTTTAGCAATCTTTGGGACCTACAATGCATTCAGACTGACAACAGACTAGGAAATAGGAAGAAAGAAATCAGCTGTTAGCTTTATTGAGCAAGCAGATTAGGATCTTACTCTTTGTCCTTTTGTATCTATGGGGACATTTTGCTGCCACTTAAAACTGAAGCCCTGAACATTGAATATTCTATTGTTAGAGTAATGCAGTAGTATTTTAGGTAATATCCTTCTTCATTTGATAATATAGTTTTATGAGGTGTATTTTGTAAACCAGTGACATTTATATGTTTAACAAATATTTCATATGTTTCGTATTACAGTGTATTTACTCTTTAAAAGTTGGGGGTTTAGTTTGTTGTTATTTATTAATTGTTTTCAATATTGTGTAGTCATCTCTTAATTATCTTTTGAATTTTGATACTTTGCTTTTTTGGTGATGTTTTTATAAAAAAAGTTCATCATTATAAATAACATTTGAATCTGATTTGTACCTTTGTTTGTTGGCAACTGTGTCACACGTTGGTGATCTTTTCAGTGCTAAACATCAGAAAACATGTTCCAATTCTCATAATATTCCAATATTCTTTGTATACAAAAAATTATCCTGAGTCTTACCATTTGTTTTTACAATTTGTAGGCAAGACTGCAATACAAGCCTTGTGCGTGCCTGTTGGAATGAGCTCTTTACTTTAGGCCTAGCCCAGTGTGCACAGGTGATGAGCTTGTCAACTATCTTAGCAGCCATTGTCAACCATTTGCAGAACAGCATACAGGAAGGTATGTATTAGGCTCTAATTGTTATAAATTCAAGGATTTATAACTGTATGTAGATGTTATGTATCACTCATATATACTTCTTTTCTGTATTAATGGAGTGATAGTGGTGTCCAATTTTAATTCCATTCTTAATGTTGCATTTCTTCCTTTGAGTATTGAGATCAGTTGCCTTCAAAGGACTAGTCCCATTCTTAGCAGAGGGCAATCATATTCCATTAGAATATAATAAAATAATACTTTATTAAACTTGTATGCCTCCCAGTGACCCTGGGCATCTAACAACACACAAGGAAATTACAATAAAAGCAGTAAAAAAAATAAAGCATGGCAAGTGTGACAGACCAGATGGCGTGAAGTGAAGGGTATTTCTCCCTCACACAGACACCAAAAACCAGGATGAAGAGCCAAGTTCTCATCCATCTTCTCCATCTGGCTCTTGGGAGATTCCTCTTGCCTCAGAATGTATTCACTGGAAATAGAAGGTCTGGGGTAAAATAGTTGCACAGCAATAGAAACAAAGAATCTGCCCATTATTCCCTATTATTTTATTCTAATCTCATATTTGGGATTAAGATATTACATGTTTGTCATGACTAATAAAAACCCTGCATGCTAAAACTGTCATGCTATATTATTATTTAATTGCCGTGTACCGTTATTTTTTTTTCTTTTGTACAAAATTATGGTGGGGTCTATTTCTGGCTAATGTACTTTGTTGTAGTAGGTTTAGAAGAATAAAAACAGCAGTTAATTTGATTTAATTTGTTAAATCCTTTCAAACTTAATTATAATAGACAGGTTCCCTTCCCCCCAGTCAGGCCCTCAAAAACAGCACTACTGATGTAGTTCCTCTGGTCAAGGAAAGAGGCAGGATATTCAGATGCCATGGAGAGGTAGGTGCCCTACATTTGATTAAGATTTTCCATCATCCAAAGCTGGAGGGTATTCCAAACAGATTTGCATACGGAAACAAAAAATAGTAGAACTATTATCCTTATTGAAAATAGAAGCTGTTTGATCTAATTGTGGTGTAGTTAATTTCATTTTAATGATAGCTTTTTATTGGCAAAAGTAGGATTTAACAATTAAAATAGTTCTTGCCTTTAGTGGAAATTAAAGTCTGATAAACTAGTGTTATTATTACTACTTCTTAATTAAGAGTAATTAATGTTTTACATCCTGCTATTTACAGAATACTTAATCTGTAAACAATAAGGGTTTCTAAAATACAATGGCAGAAAAGACATGCTGAATAATTATCAATTAAGGCAGAGGTAAAATATTTTAAGCATAAATTTAGAAAGTAGCTTTTTCAATCCCAGAAGCTACATACATGTCAGATAGGCCCACTGCCACAAGTGTTATGTTCAACTTCTGTCTCTTTCTTCCTTATTGATGTGCACCGTCATGTACCACAGAATCAAAGAATTCCTCCCAACAATATATTACTAATATCTTTTTAGAGAACATTTAGAGAAAGGTGCCTTGGCAAGTGTTTGAACTTTATTCCTTACTAAAATATTGATGAGCTTGCCCTTCAAGGCCTACTTTGAATTAATATAGCAGATTTATTGAATGTTGTTTTTAGACATCAATTTCTTGCCTTCTCCAGTCCCTTTTTCACTGAAATTGAAAAGTTGGTTTGACCAGTAAATATACAGGATCAGTTGTGCCCATCTTAATCAAATCCAGATATTTGAAAGTGTAGCACATGTCCTCTGTCTCTAAGGGCAATGAAATTATTTCAGCAGCTCTGTTTTCCATGAAAGGAGTCAATTCTTTCCTGCCTGCTCAATTCTTCTCTGATTAAAAGATATCTCATGATAATTCCAACTTCTCCTATTTGATCATTCTTTGGTTTACTTTCAGTTTTATTTCTTTACCAGCTCCTTTTTTACCATTGTTTACTGCTTGATTTTTCTTCATTGTCTGCATTCTTAACAAAAGGGTAAGTCTCCGCTTCTGCTTTGTTCACTTCAGTTGAGAATTATAAGAATATGTAATTCAAACTATGGAGCAGAAAAAGGTTGTTAAGCTGCTAATTCCATTTGAAAAAGCAACAATTTTTTTTCAAATTCCCTGGAGGAAATGTAATGTGTGAAACTACTATCTCAATGATTATATCCTGAAGAAGGCTTTATTTTTGGTTGATTTCCCAAACCTTCTTTTAAGAGAACATATAATGTTTACTTCTAGATAAACTTTCTGGAGATCGAATAAAACAAGTGATGGAACACATTTGGAAACTCCAGGAGTTTTGTAATAGTATGGCTAAACTTGATATTGATGGATATGAATATGCTTATCTTAAAGCTATAGTCCTCTTTAGCCCTGGTAAGCATTTAATAATGATTTTATTTCAGTGTGTGTTTTTAATCCTGTTTAGATGCTCTAATACTCTGACGCCAGCTAAAACAGTGTAAAGAAATTGTCAACACATTTTCTAATACATTTAATTTGAGATTAAAATGTTGACCTTTTAAATCTTTATTTCAGTGAGGCTTGCTGCTTAAATACTTAAATTTGATATATTAGCAAAATATTTTCTTAAGAGTCATATCTTGAGTGTTTCCTTTTATTTCTCTTTAAATGATTTGGCAAGCAGTTTCTGTGGTTAGAGCAAAATATGGAAGACCTTTGAATAATCTTTTCCAACTGAGTCACAAACAGAATGTCATAATAAAGTGGATTGTAGTAGCTGACCAGGCTGAGCCCAATGGTAGGATCGAATGCATCATCAGTCTCAAGTACCTTTGCACCCACAAGAGACTTAAATCCAGCCCACCTTGAATTCCATTGATCCTTATCTACTGCCAATTTCCTATGACCGTTAGTAGTTCAGATTCTTGTAGAAAGCTTAAGCTTGCAGTAAACCCTTATATACAATTGAACTGCCTGAGTTTCCTGATTTCTGCACTTGACATGGATATAATTTTCAGATTCTTACATTTCCCTTTTTCTGTGCTAAAGAACACCTGGAAGTTATATTAGTTGGCCCCATTATTGATTTCAGCCTATCTGAGTTTTAAGGGGAGACACTGCTTTCAAGGCTATTTATATTTTGCCTGTTAAAGAATAGTTAACATAACTATAACTGCTCCTAAGTGGCTTAAAAGATTCCTTGTTTTAATCTTTTTTTTAATACAACAGTCACACCCAAATGGTGGGGAAAGTAAACATCTACTACTCAAGATCTAATTTCCAATAAGCATTGAGAAATCCAAAGATAAATAGGATTCCCTAGCCCCTAATTAACTGGTCAACATGACAATTAATTATTAAAACAGATAGTTCTCAAAAAAACACAACATAATGTTCTTTGTAAATATGGCTGAAAATATAGATTCTCTTGATATGTTATACATGATTTGTATTGTAGAACCACAAAGTAGCATTTAAATGTTTCTGTACATTATTAAATAGATTCAAATATTTTCTTAATAAGTTGTAATTGAGCTACTATATACTGTAATAGATAATTACACTAAAATTGTTTTCTTTGAGGAATGATAATATATGGACAGCAAGATTGAAGGATTGAAATGATGTCCTGCTAGTTACCAAATGTTGTAATTTCTGATTTGTATATTTTTTGCATAGCTGTGCAAAAAAATAGGAGCTAACTAGAAAACAAAACTGAATTGTTGGTAGATGATGGTATACGTTATCTTTGGAAATTTTGGAATAGAGTTTTTTTTTTAAAAAAAATAGTACTATATTTTAGTAGTAAATAAACAATGAAATAATGTATATAATTTTTAATAGATTACCCTGGTCTTACAAGTTCCAGCCAAATTGAGAAATTCCAGGAGAAAGCTCAAATGGAATTGCAAGACTATATTCAAAAAACTTATCCAGAAGATACTTACAGGTATTGTAATATTATATGGTTGTGTCTTTAATTCTAAAATTTTTTGTTTACTTTCTTTAGTTTTAAAGGTTTTGTTTACTTGCTTTCATGTGATCCTTGTTTTCAGTTCCTAGATAATTTTTGAAATAGATTTCCATAGGATTGAACTACAACTATAAGTAATATATTTTTTTCAGTCAAAAAACAATGAAAGGTCAAATGAGTTATTGAATAAACTATTTACTGCTCAGAAATGAGTTCTGATAAATTCATTGGAAATAATTTCAAAGTATGTATATATAGTATATATTTGAGATGGGACCTGTCCCTCAGTTTAACTTTAGGATGTTACATTTACAGATGCTACCACTTGAGCCTTGCTTTCCTCCATAGTAAAAAAGGTAAAAATAGTTCTCAGTTTATGACCATCCATTTAATGACAGTTCAGTTTTAATAGCCTTAGAAAAAGTATCTTACATTCTGTATTCACACTTACAACTGTTGCACCAGCCCTGCAATCCTATGATCACTATTCAGGCATTTGGCAACTGGCTTATATTTATAACCGTTTGTAGCTGTGGTCCTATGATCATAATTTACCACCTTTTTTGTCAATTTCTAGGAAATACACCCATTGGGGAAGCTGGATTTATTTAACCACAGTAATTTACTTAACAACTATCATAAAAATTGTCATGAAATCAGATCCAATTCAACTTACCACCACAACAACCTATGATGGAAATTCTGGTCCCAACTGTGGTTGTACGTTGAGGACTTTCTGTTCATAATTAATCAACTTAATATATTTTTCCTTTTAGTGTTAACTAGGGGTCCCTAGGAAGGGACGCGGTGGCTCACTGGGTTAGGACGCTGAGCTTGTCGATCAGAAGGTTGGCAGTTTGGCAGGTCGAATCCCGAGTGCCGCATAACAGAGTGAGCGCCTGTTACTTGTCCCAGCTTCTGCCAACCTAGCAGTTCGAAAGCACGTAAAAATGCAAGTAGAAAAATAGGGACCACTACGGTGGGAAGCTAACAGCGTTCCGTGCGCCTTTGGCGTCTAGCCATGCCGGCCACATGACCACGGAGACATCCTCGGACAAATGCTGGCTCTTCAGCTTTGAAACGGAGATGAGCACCGGCCCCTAGAGTCGGAAACAACTAGCATGCATGTGCGGGAGAACCTTTACCTTTAGGGGGCCCTATGACGCATTAGGTCAGACGTGCGGTGCAGTCTGATGTGACCAGAGTGTACATTCAATTTCAGGGTGACCTTTTTTTTTTAACCCTAATGCTGGACAATCCTGGTGTAGTGGTTAGGCATCAGGCTAAAATCTTGGAGCCAGCTTGGTGACTTTGGGCCACTTTCTCCTAGCTCCAGGAAGAAGGCAATGGGAAACTGTTTTGGAAAAACCTTGCCAACGAAACTGCAGGGACTTCTCCAGGCAGTCTCCAAGAATCAGCCACAATTGAATAATATATAAACATTGAATAATATATATAAAAAACCACTCAAGACATATCTCTTCCCCTGGTCTCTTGCCTCCCTGATATAGCTGACAAAGTGAGAAAGAGCCTATGGCCTTTATGAGTTAACACAGCTGCCTAATGTGCAAGCAGCCCAGGTTCGGATCTCAGAAGGGTGTGGCTGACTGATGAGAGCAAAAGCAGCTTGAAATAGCTGTACCAGTCTCCCTTTAATTCTTTGTGAACAATCCAAGGTGTGTGTATGTGTAACACTAATTGCATTGGCAAATGAATTTCAACAATGGTGGCCTGGAGGTGGAGCTCTCACCTCACAATCAGGAGGCTGTGAGTTCGATCCTAGGTAGCAGCAGATATTTCTCTCTCAACACAAAGGGAAAATATCTGGTGCGAATTCCACGTAGGCGTCAGGAAGGGCATCCGGCCAGTAAACACTCAGCTCCATTCAGTCGCCTCGACTCCACCCTTATGCCAGGTATTACAGGGTCATTAAAAGAAAAAAAAGTTACTTAGAATGACCATGGGCAGGCAAAAAAATAATGGGAACAGGAGTGACCTCTCAGTTCCTGTCATCTTCCCCAACTGTACTACTTGTGGTAAGCTGGCAGGGAACATTGGAAATCACAACCTCATGACTACAGGGATGTTGCAATGGCCACATGTGTCTGAACTCTGTAGAAATTTCAGTTCCACAGGAATAATGAGTCCTGGGTTTTTTATGCATCATTTAAGTTAGTAGATTTTAGATACCTTGATTCAGAAATTGTGATAGTGTGGACTAACTCAGAGTTATAAACAGATGAACACAATGACAGTTTTATTCAGTTTATAGGTAGATATAATATTGGCACCTACTCTGGCAACTTTCTGGAATGCGCACGAAACAGTACTTTGAATTATAATATGTTGCCATATAGATTAGGGTTGGCATAATAATTATTACTATTATTTTATAATACTATTAATATTTATTACTATTACTAGCAAGTATTAATATTACTTGTTTTATTGATTTTTATGTTTGAATTGGATTTTACTGTAGTTTTATTTTATTTGTATTATAAAGGGCCATGAATCAGTTGTTTGGTAGCACATAAAAATATTTAATAAATAAACATTCAGGCGTGGTAGTTGCAAGCCTCCTCCTGTAAGGATCGTGTAAAATAAAGTTTGGAGGAGCCCTGTATTATGCAACCAATCAAAATCGATCCTGAGACCCATGTGCCTTGCAGTTCAGGGTGTTTATCAGATTTGGTTCCAGTGGGTGTACTTCTGAGAAACACATTGAATCTGAACCCTCCTGAGGCTTTCTGCAGGATTCAGAATTTTGAGGCACATTGAGATATACGAGTCGTGTAATGAGTATATTCTTTCCCAAACTCTTCTTGAAGGCGTACTCCAGGTTAAAAGGGTGAGAGAGTTTGTAGTTTTGTAACTTTAACTTTTAGCCATAGTGAATGATAATTTATCGTGAACTGAGTAGCTGAAGTATACAAACCAAATGAAATGCTTAAGTATCACAGTGGTACTGGTAAATTGAGCTACGTTTTTACATGTTCTGCTGACTTTCTTATTTCAGGCTAGCTCGAGTTCTAGTTCGCCTGCCAGCTCTTAGACTGATGAGCTCCAGCATTACAGAAGAACTCTTTTTTACTGGCCTGATTGGAAATGTTCCAATTGACAGCATCATCCCCTACATCCTGAAAATGGAAACGGCAGAGTACAATGGTCAAATAACAGGATCTTCCTCATAGAAGGAATCAGCTCATCTTGGTGGACCTGAATGCTAATTTACTGGTTCCTTTGGATAAGGTGTACAAATATTTTCAACGCTTTTCATTTTCTTGTTAAAAATTCTTTTATTTAAAAACTAGGTTACGAAAACCTACAGTACTTTTTTCTAGAACAGAACAAATATGTGAATTTCTTTTCCTGAAAGGCCACAGGGAATTGATAAACATGTCTTTAATATGTCTTTTTATTTAAGCATTACCAATGAGTACACTGTAGCTTCTCTTCTCTTGTGACAGAGTACTCATTAAAAAGAAGTATATTCAGAACTTTAGCTTGGATCCAAAAGGCTCCAAGATGTCTTCTGCAAAGGGACTGCCCTCCCCCTCCCATTGCAGCCCTTATTCTCTTCCCCCTCCCCCCCCAAAAAAAATGCCACTCCAGGGCAACATGAAGCATGGCATGCTAGTTTGTTGGAGAAAAAAAAACTGTTTACAAGATTCCTTTGAACAAACAGAGAGGGCTTTGCTGGAAATGTACTTTGAATTCAGTCCATATTGGGTGCATACATGCTCACTCACACACGTGCAGATAATTTTAAATTAGCAAGATGTAGGAATGGTCAGCACTTCCAAATGATATTTTATGAAAGTAAGATGTTACCTTCATAATCCTGCTTCTTTGAATAAAGTCAGTGAATAGCATTTTAATTACAAATGTATACTAATGATTTCTATGAAAACTTACAGCCATGACAGACAATCATTTATGCTACAAAAATTTTAATTGCATATGTTTATTAATAACATGATTCTTTTAAGGAAGTTTGAATTAAATTCTGCTAAATGAATAGAAAAGTTTATGGGATAGGAAAAGCATAATGTTTATGGCTCAACTGTAAACTTGATAGATTCTATAGAAGCTAATTTACACCGAAAAATAGCACACTACTTATAGTGGGGCACCTCTGAGAATTTTAAGATGTTTTGTGTTTGCCAATAGTTTTTTTTTAAAAAAAACAAACAAACTGGGACACATCCATCACTTTTAAGTAAGAACCACATGCCTTTTATGGATAGATCAACTTAAGAAACAAATTTCATACTCATTCTTTCTGAGAATGACTCATTCCTTCTGGGAAGAGTGACTTTGGCACAGTTCTAAGATCACTAAATTAGTGAGGAATCTATTGATTACTGAGATGTTGCTTTTCTCTGGCAAAGAAATCCTACAATCAGTTTGGAGCACTCCAGTAACAAAGTGGTTCATTATTCCTAATGATCTGCCAAAACAATCTTAGAAAGGCAGGATGAAAGCAAGAAGGAGCTGTAGTAGTAGCAGTGAAAGGGAATACACATAGACTAACTTCTGGGCTTTCGGTAAGTGTTTGGTAGTGTGGCAGAGGGTTCGGCTACAACAGATCCTGGGTTCTGCCTAATCTGGTCACAGGAGTACGGTAGCTTCTTATAGCCCCTGCAACAGTATTCCATGGAACCGTACAGTTGTATTCTAAGAATTCAGATTCTGATTCATTCATTTTCTCAGCCTGCAATCCAACTTATGTTCTGAAATATATGCCATAATTTCTATAGAAATGGTGTCCATAGTATAGGAAAAAGGTGTATTTATATTATACTCCCATCTGTTTTCCCAATATTGCATATGTCCTGGAATCATTCAGAATCTGATAAGAAACCATCTGGAGTCATGGTACTAAAAATGCCATGTACGATGTCAAAATATTAAGGCTGTCCAATTCTACTTGTATGCAGTACTGCTTTTAGATTTCATATTATATTGTACAATACTTCTGTATTTCAAATCATAGTTGTAATTTTTATTTCATACACGTATCACTTTTTTCAAATTGGCTTTTATATGAAAACATATTTCAACAAGTGTGTCATTTATACTCACTGTTAAGTATATGGGTGGTTTCAGTGAGCATTTTAGTAGAGGCATTTTATAATGATTATTTTATAGACTTTAATAGAGGCAGGTACCAATGGAGAATAAGAAAGGTTAGTAAAATTTAATAGATGAACAGAGCATTGCATAAGTAATGTAGTCTTACAGGTCTCTTTCCTCAGAAAACGTCACTGAGCTCAGTGGTGCTTACTTCCAGTATATGCTTATACTGCATAATTATAATTCATTCAGCAAATTCCTAGGTATGCTCAAATCATTTATATTTACCATTCTTTCATTAACTTCAAATTAATTCATAAAACACTGTGACACAGAAGCTGAGTTAGCATATTCCCTGATTTTGTTTAAATAGGAACCTAACATATTTTGCACTGGAAATACATTCAGTAGGACTATGACTATAGATGCATTGTAAAGTACTAGAAAGCTAGCTGTGTGTGTTATATAATATATATAATACTATATTTTTAAAGTAGCAAGATCAGTTGGAAATAGAATTGTGTCTGTCCTGGATCATAGCTTTAAACTAATTACAGGCCAAATTTATAAAGTTAAAAAATTTGATGAGGAAATAGTAAACAACTGAAATTATGGTTTAGCTCAATTTTTACGAAATCTGCAAAACAAATTATGTACACTATTTTTATTGTGAGAATTTATAATGCTAATATATATTAATAGATATTGTTTTACATACTATCCTGGTTGGTATGGTGACACATATATTTTTAAAACTGTTATGTATAATATTTAATTATGCATATCTAATAAAAATATGTGCAATTTGAATAATATAAAAATAGTACAGTTTTAAAAATAATTCAATTCAAAAAAAATTGTTTGCTGAATTCTGTACCAGGTTAAATCCTCCACAAACCAGTAATAAGATATTAATTTCATTCTCTTGTATTAAGTTGAATAAAACTAGTTTATATCACTTGTTTTACTGATCTAGGGTTTGGATCAAGCCAAAATACATTTTAAATAGCACTATTTTAATCACATTGAGATGCAATATTTCAATTATTTTGCATTCATTATTTATTTACTTCCCATCTCACTTAGCTAGCATATTATTATAAAAATGTTTCTCCAGTTTTTCATTGTTATAGCAGAGATATGTGGTAGACCTCACAACTACGGTAGGAATGATTTTTAGATTTATGCTTTGCACTGCGCCCAAAACACCAAGCATTTTTTTTTTACTTTTAAGTTTTGGAGAAGATATTGTATAATGAACTCTTTCAACCTTTTTAAACTTTTGGCTTTTATAAGAGCCCTGGAAAGTTTTCAAAGCAGCTAGAATTTATACTTCCGATTTTCAAGGAAGGAAATGTTGCACAGAAGTGCATCAAAAAAAAGGACATGCAATATAGGCCATCCTTCATCTTGCTCAACCTGTTGGAATATGTTTTCTGAACATAATCTTCTTTTTAAAAGTGTAATCATTACTCTTCCTGATGTGCACACTAAAAACGTCTCAGTGCGTTTGGAAGAGTTTCAGGTGGGAGCAGCTACCAGTATACTTCAAGAAACTATATTGATTTGGGTGCATGTAGAAAGAAACATGACTCTGCACTGAGAAACTTATCATTCAGACAGAAAATAAAAATTAGTCTTTTGTTTCTCTACGTTGGAATCCATTAGGTTCTGTCCAATGTCACATAATAGAAGTTACTCTGCTTCTCCTCTATTTGCATTTTCCAGATCTGCTTTGGAGTTCTGCTGATGGTCTACAGCAGATTTGCAGAGCTGCTTTGAGTAGAATGAATGCCGTGTATTCCCTGGGCCGACAAATATACTTTGCTCAGTGGATAATTATTCTTGGCTCATGTTATCAGTGAAAGCAGTGAAGGTTTGCCTACTTGGTGTCATATAATCCTGACCCTTTGTAATTTGAATTTGAAATAATTCTTGAAGGATGTTTTATCATGAAATCATAGCACTTTCAAAACTTGCCAGTAAGAGGAAATTTTAATGTAATATCTATTTCTCCGAAGGTGGATATTTGGGGTGATTACTGTTACCAAGCACACTTATTTGAAAGCAAGTTCTCTCAGATTACTGAGATTTAAATATGCATGTAAAGGATCTGCATTTAAAAGATGTCCTCAAGGGATGGTCTGTTGATAAATTGGACTTAGGAATTTTAATTTATTTCAGTGGACTTGGACATGCATGACAATAAAACTAAAGTCTCCTTGCTATGGGAGAACCTATATGGCAACTGACAAACCATTAAATAATACAATTTCCTTGAAGATTAGCTTGTACTGAATTAGATAAAAGTAAAAATCATAATTTTAAGTATGCATCCATAGGTGGGGTTTTATTTTCAAAAATAATTAGGTATGTCATTTAGAGTTCAGTTCGATTATGCCATATAACAGGAAAAAAGATTTTTAAAAATCTTTTAAGACTTGACTAAGCTCTTAAGCACAATCAAAATAGTGCTTTGGATGCTGGCGATATTTATTTGTTTGTATGATGTTTATGTGTTAGTTTCTAACATTGTTCAGTACGTGTACAGTGTAATATAAAATGTGTATGTATGTAAAATTATGTACAGTCCTACTCACATATACATATATATATATATATACCAGATTTCTATGTTAAAAAAAGATTTATAAATGCATTGCAAAGCTTGAGCTTCCTACATTTTATATTTTGTTCAAAGCTTGATATAAACATATGCCTCCCTCTCCTTTTTCTCAGTAGGGTGGGCTGTTGTTTTTAAACCTAGGATGTAATTGCACTTTGTCTTATATACTGAAAGAAACTATCTAATAGTTCCAATTTTATTTGTTAATATTCAGAAGCCCAGCTGAAAATTATGGAGATTGTGCAGTGACGGTGGTGAACTGTGGACCATAAACCTTTCTGTATATTCTCAATGCCTGCAAAAGAGGCTTTTTGTATTTTTTCTGAGCTTTTCTTGTGTATAGTTGTCCTTTTCAGCATATACATTTTGATCATTGTATGTTTTAATGTTGTCAATGCATCCCTTCCAAGTTGATGATTAAAATGAACAAGGCTGTCACACAACAGATGAGTCTAATTTTATATTGTTAGCTGTCTTGTTAAATGAGCATAAGGCAAAATGCTGTGTCATGAATGCACTAACTGATTCAGATATGATATCTTCTAAGTAATACTTTTTGCAGGAAACTGGCAAAATGACCATCTTAAATTTGAAGTTTTTGAATGGACAAGTGGTATGAAATGCTACCACTTGTAATAGCATCTCCTATCACTTCATGCTACCAGTGAAGTCTTGGAGGATGTTTCAAGTAAGCTTTGAAGGGGGTGGAGATGATGTCAGATAATTTGGCCAGAAGTTGCATGTAAAACATTCAGTGATGCTATACAATGGGCTCCATAAATAATAATTTTAATAAGGGAGAAGTATTTCTGTATATAAGGACACATATAGAAGCTCTATACTGGAAAAACTTCATTTTTTCTGTCTTTCTTGAAAATTCAGGTAGTTTGCAGTGCATGGAGAGGTAGGGCTTGATGGGAAACTTGCATTTTTTCCCCCTTTTAAAACAGCTTTTTTCTTCCATGCCTTGACAACTATTTCCAAGTGTGGTTAAAGAAGAGGGTTGAAATCCTGCTCTCAAGCATTGTGAAGATCACTTTTCATGGAACCATCTACAGAAAAATTGTGAAAATGAAATGATAAAGTTATACAGTCATGGCCGAAATTGTTGGCACCCCAGAAATTTTTCCAGAAAATCAAGTATTTCTCACAGAAAAGTATTGCAGGAACACATGTTTTGCTATACACATGTTTATTCCCTTTGTGTGTATTGGAACACAACAAAAAAAGGGAGGGAAAAAAGCAAATTGGACATAATGTCAAACAAAACTCCAAAAATGGGCCGGACAAAATTATTGGCACCCTTAACTTAATATTTGGTTGCACACCCTTTGGAAAAAATAACTGAAATCAGTCACTTCCTATAACCATCAATAAGCTTCTTACACCTCTCACCCAGAATTTTGGACCACTCTTCCTTTGCAAACTGCTCCAGGTCTCTCTTATTGGAAGGGCGCCTTTTCCCAACAGCAATTTTAAGATCTCTCCACAGGTGTTCAATGGGATTCAGATCTGGACTCATTGCTGGCCACTTCAGAACTCTCCAGCGCTTTCTTGCCATTCATTTCTGGGTGCTTTTTGATGTATCTTTGGGGTCATTGTCCTGCTGGAAGACCCAAGATCTCACACGCAAACCCAGCTTTCTGACACTGGGCTCTACAGTGTGACCCAAAATCCTTTGGTAATTCTCAGATTTCATGATGCCTTGCACACATTCAAGGCACCCAGTGCCAGAGGCAGCAAAACAACCCCAAAACATCATTGAACCTCCACCACATTTCACTGTAGGTACTGTGTTCTTTTCTTTGTAGGCCTCATTTTGTTTTCGGCAAACAGTAGAATGATGTGCTTTCCCAAAAAGCTCTATCTTGGTCTCATCTGTCCACAAGACGTTTTCCCAGAAGGATTTTGGCTTACTCAAGTACATTTTGGCAAACTAATCTTGCTTTTTTATGTCTCTGTGTCAGCAGTGGGGTCCTCCTGGGTCTCCTGCCATAGCGTTTCATTTCATTTAAATGTCAACGGATAGTTTGCACTGACACTGATGCTCCCTGAGCCTGCAGGACAGCTTGCATTCCTTTGGAACTTGTTTGGGGCTGCTTATCCACCATCCGGACTATCCTGTGTTGCAACCTGTCATCAATTTTTCTCTTCTGTCCACGACCAGGGAGATTCGCTACAGTGCCATGGGTTGCAAACTTCTTGATAATGTTGCGCACTGTGGACAAAGGCAAATCTAGATCTCTGGAGATGGACTTGTAACCTTGAGATTGTTGATATTTGTCCACAATTTTGGTTCTCAAGTCCTCAGACAGTTCTCTTCTCCTCTTTCTGTTGTCCATGCTTAGTGTGGCACACACAGACACACAATGCAAAGACTAAGTGAACTTCTCTCCTTTTTATCTGCTTTCAGGTGTGATTTTTATATTGCCCACACCTGTTACTTGCCCCAGGAGCATCACATGCTTGAAACAATCTTGTTTACCCACAATTTTGAAAGGGTGCCAATAATTTTGTTCGGCCCATTTTTGGAGTTTTGTTTGACATTATGTCCAATTTGCTTTTTTTCCTCCCTTTTTTTTGTTGTGTTCCAATACACACAAAGGGAATAAACCTATGTATAGCAAAACATGTGTTCCTGCAATACTTTTCTGTGAGAAATACTTGATTTTCTGGAAAAATTTCTGGGGTACCAACAATTTCGGCCATGACTGTATATAGTGTAACACTTGCCTGATCGGGCACTTAAAAGACTTGAGTTGTAACTGAAAGTCTATTAAAAAAATTATCAATGAAGTAGAATGAAATTCTGAGGAATTCCTAAATATTTTTGAATTTATATTTCTGTTTTCTAATCTGTTTTAATCATTTTTCTTCGTTTTCAAACCATTTTTGGCTAAAAACATTAATTTTAAATGTACTGAAACTGAAATTCTTTGTTTCATAGTTACAAGAATTGGATTCATTTAAATTCCATTTAAAATCAAATAGAATTTCTCATTTCTAGTTGTTCTCTGAAAAGTTAAGAAAAATGGAGTTTTTGCTTATTTGAAAAGCTTGCTTGGAATGTGTGTAAGAGACGGCATTTCTCATTCACTGGAAGAGGAAAGAAACCAAGAATTGTAGGGGATCATGATGATATTGCAGCTCAGCCATGATGGCATTACTTATTGCCAATCCTATTTACACAATGCAGTAGCAAAAGCAAATACATTGTTAGAAGAGTAAAAGTAACTTCGTACTAGAAATACAATACTGATTTCATATTCTATTCAGTTTTAAAAAAAAAAACACTAAACCAACAATTGGATAAGTTTTACTTGTGTATTGTCCAAAAGGTAACAGCATACAGTGCCTTATTTTCTTTTGATATCCACAGAACTTATATTCTGAAAAGGCTTCCATAATTATGTATTAAGTATCATGTAAAGCCATTGGTCTCAACAGTTTTATAGTTCAAAAGTAATACTTATGTTTACAAATTGTAAGCATTTGAAAACTCCCTCAAGCATTAAGCTTGTATTAAAACTAAAATATTTGCCATAAAAAGAATTGTGATAATATCCAGGGTTATGTTTTATAGTCCTGTGCTTTGAATTTTTTATTAAAAAATCTACTTTTTTTAGTTCAGGTTTAAAACCTGTTGCTTCCTCTCAGTTTCTTTTGTGACATCAGCTTTGGAAATTTTGTGACATTTTTATTTTTTATTTTAACTTTAACTTTTGAATCCAATCAATGTCTTCAGTCTGGAAGAGAAATTTGCATTGTTGTGTGTGTATATAGAGAATTGCAGTGCATGCTTATGCATTTTATTAAATGCTGTCTAAATGTGTCCTTACATTGTTGTGGCTTAATGTTGCAGTCTACAAGAAATTTATACTATTACAATAAATAAAGACACTTATGCAGCTTTTGACTTCCTCCTTTTATTATTTTTGTTAATATTCATGGCAGTTAATTATGACAATGTGGCATTTTGTTAAGAGTATAAATTCTCCAAAGTAGTATTCTGCATTCCTCAGCTGGTTTTATCCCAGAGTTCCTCATACAGAACTGCCCATCTTCCTTGCCAAGCAGTAAAGAAGTTTTGAGAAAGGGTGTGAGTTGGAAATGTACAGCTCCTCCTGCTTTGAAAAATCAACTGGTATAAGTATTTAGATTTGGGGCAAATATCAGGACATTGATTCAAGTGTAGAGCAATGAAAATGCATATTTTAAATGTATTCTCTGTCACACGTGCACATGGCAGATACTGGAATAGTATCAATTGGCATGCTCAATTATATTTTTTAACCAATAACTGTTTCTGCTATTAAAATACTGATTCATTTTTAAACATACTATAGTCAATACCTTGCTGACTGGGGAATTCTGGCAGTTGAAGTATACTTAGATTTCAGTAAGGCATTTGATAAAGTAGACCACAACCTACTCCTTGGTAAGCTAGAAAAAGGTGGAATAGACAACATCACCACCAGATGGATCTGTAGCTGGCTGGCAAACCACACTCAATGAGTAGTCCTCAACGGCACTACATCTACATGGAGAGAAGTAAGCAGTGGGCTACGGGGTACCACAAAGTTCTGTCTTAGGCCCAGTACTCTTCAATATCTTCATCAAGACTTACATGAGGGAATTGAAGGGGAACTCATCAAATTTGCAGATGACACCAAACTGGCAAGAGTAGCTAACACCCCAGAAGACAACAAAATGAGTTTCAATGTGGAGAAAAAGTTTTACATTTAGGCAAGAAAAAACAAAGGTACAAGTACAGATTGGGCAAGACCTGGCTTAAAAACAGTAACTGTAAGAGGGACCTTGGAGTCCTAGTGGACAATCACTTATCCATGAGGCAGCAGTGGGCAACAGCAGCCAAAAAATCTAATACAATCCTGGGTTCTATAGATCACGTGAGGTATTAGTACCACTTTATAAAACCCTAGTAAGACCACACCTGGAATACTGCAGCCAATTTTGGTCACCATATCACAAAAAAGATGTTGCGGGTTTGGAAAAAAATTCAGAGAAGAGCAACTAAGATATCAAAGGTCTGGAGACTAAAACATATGAAGAACGGCTGCAGGACTTGGGTTTGGCTAGTCTAAAGAAAAGAATATGGGAGACATGATAACAGTATTCCAGTATTTGAGGGGCTGCCACAAAGAAGAGGGGGTCACATTATTCATCAAAGCACCAGAGGGCAGGATAAGAAACAGTGGTTGCAAAGTGATCAAAGAGAGAAGCAACCTGGAATTAAGGAGAAACTTCTTGACACCGAGGACAATTAACCAGTGGACTAGCTTGCCTCCAGAAATTGTGGGCACTCCATCACTGGAGATTTTTAAAAAGAGGCTAGATAGTTTTTTGTCTGAGATGGTATATGTTCTCCTGCTTGAGCAGGGGGCTGGACTAGAAGACCTCCAAGGTCCCTTCTATTCTATTCTATTCTATTCTATTCTATTCTATTCTATTCTATTCTATTCTATTCTATTCTATTCTATTCTATTCTATTTTCTATTCAAATTCTATTCTACTCTATTCTATGGCATTTGGCTTTAACTGAACTTAGAAACTCAGTAAAGCCAGATCTGATTAGCGTGGGCCGACTCCTATAAAGATATTAGGAATCCTATTCTGCATTGGAAATTAAGATACATCTTGGGAGAAAACCAGGATAAATTTCTTCCATATTTTTAATTAAGAAAGTCATCCCTATTTACCCCATAACTGAGGTCAGCTCCAGAGGATCTTTTCTGTAGCTATAGATTCTTGTCAGATAAATATCCCAAATGCAGGAAATAGCAGCACACTAGAGCTCTTTCACCAATTTATCCCCATAATTAACTATGGCTAGCTACCACAGAGGATGGCTGGCCTCGAGCCATCCAATTAACTTCTGTGGCTGAAATGCAGACATAGTTTCCTCATCCCCAGTTCCACGTTGGACTTACTACATGAAGCAGAGTCTGAGCTGCAACTTAATGAATTGGGGATAATCATATTTTGGAGAAAAAAATCTGTCTCTACTGTTACCGTCCCCTTCATGGATTACTGCATTGTCATGGTGAAGGGGCTTGCATAATTCAATGAAGCCATGAGCTATGCCAGACATGTCAAACACAAGGCCCGGGGGCCAGATCCGGCCCGCAAAGTGGTTTCATGTGGCCCGCAAAGCCATCCTGGAAACAGTGAGGGAACGGCCCCCACTGCCTTGGCCCTGGCCCAGAGACCCTCCTTCCGCCAGAGACCCTCAGATCTGTCCCACTCCTGCCCAGGCCCCCATAGGCACCCTTGATGCGAACGATGTAGAGCTGGCCATGCCCACCCAGTAGGCCATACGCACTTTAGCCACACCCACCCAGTAGGCCACACCCACCCAGGCCACACCCACCCGGCCCCCTGAGGGCAACCGCAATGCTGATGCGGCCCTCAATGAAATTGAGTTTGACACCCCTGAGCTATGCCATGCAGGGCCACCCAAGATGGACAGGTCATAGCAGAGAGTTCTGACAAAATGTGATCCACTGGAGAAGGTAATGGCAATCCACTCCAGTATCTTTGCCATGAAAACCCTATGGACAATACCAAAAGGCAAAACGATATGACACTGGAAGATGATCCCCTCAGGTCGGAAGGCATCCAATATGCTACTGGGGAAGAGCAGAGGGCTAGTACTAGTAGCGCCAGAAAGAATGAAGCGACTGGGCCAAAGCCGAAAGGACGCTCAGCTATGGATGTATCTGGTGGTGAAAGGAAAGTCCAATGCTGTAAAGATTTTTCTCCATAGGAACCTGGAATGTAAGATCCATAAATCAAGGCAAGCTGGACGTGGTCAAACAAGAGATGACAAGACTGAACATTGACATCTTAGGAATCAGCGAACTAAAATGGACAGGAATGGGTGAATTTAATTCAGATGACCATCAGGTATACTACTGCGGGCAAGAATCCCTCAGAAGAAATGGAGTAGCATTCATAGTCAATAAAAGAGTAGGAAAAGCAATATTGGGATACAATCCCCAAAATGACAGAATGATCTCAGTTCGAATCCAAGGCAAACCATTCAATATCACAGTAGTCCAAGTCTATGCCCCAACCACCAGTGTTGAAGAGGATGAAATTGACCGGTTCTATGAAGCCCTACAGCACCTTATACAACTAACACCAAAAAATGATGTCCTTATCATCATGGGGGATTGGAATGCTAAAGTAGGAAGCCAAAAGATAACTGGAATAACAGGCAAGTTTGGCCTTGGGAGTACAAAATGAAGCAGGGCACAGGCTGATAGAATTTTGTCAAGAGAATACGATGGTCATAGCAAACACTCTTTTCCAACAACCCAAGAGACGGCTCTACACATGGACATCACCAGACGGTCAACACAGAAATCAGATTAACTATGTGCTCTGCAGCCAAAGATGGAGAAGCTCTATACAGTCAGTAAAAACAAGACCAGGAGCTGACTGTGGCTCAGACCATGAGCTTCTCATTGCACAGTTTAGGCTTAAACTGAAAAAAGTAGGGAAAAGCACTAGGCCACTCAGGTATGAATTAAATCATATCCCTGTTGAATATACAGTAGAGGTGACAAATAGATTTAAGGAATTAGATCTGATAGACAGAGTGCCTGAAGAACTATGGACAGAGGTTCGCAACATTGTACAAGAGGTAGCAACTAAAACCATCCCAAAGAAAAAGAAATGCAAGAAAGCAAAATGGCTGTCTGAGGACTCACTGGAGAAGAGCCTAATGCTGGGAAAGATTGAGGGCAAGAGAAGAAGGGGATGACAGAGAATGAGGTGGCTGGATGGAGTCACTGAAGCAGTAGGCGTGAGCTTAAATGGACTCCAGAAGATGCTAGAGGCCAGGAGGAACGTCGTCCACGGGGTCGCGATGGGTCGGACGCGACTTCACAACTAACAACACCACAACCTATAAAGCGGCCGTCGGGATGCGATAACCGACTGTTCATGGGGGCTATCACATTTAGACTGCCAAGCACTTTAGTGATTTTTGCAATCCAGCCTTGGTAGCGCTGGCCCGTCTGACTTCTTCTGCTCGCGCGCCATAGAACCAGATAACTTGTTTCTTCCTGGATTCCTCCCTAAAAAAAAACACAAAAAAAAACTACACTTCCCACGGCCCTCTGCGCCCATCGCCTCTTCCTCTTTCTACGGCTCTTTCCGTGCGAAGCTAGAGACTGAGCCGGAAGTCGCTTTCTCCGGGGTTGGCGTGGGGTTGCCGCTGCCGTTGCAGTCGCAGTCATGCCTATGAAGGGCAGGTTCCCTATTCGAAGGACGCTGCAGTATCTGAGCCAGGGCGACATCGTCTTCAAGAACTGCGTGAAGGTGATGACGGTGAACTACAACATGCACGGAGAGCTCAGCGAGGGCGCCAGGTGAGAGTCGTTCTCCGCTCGGGCGAGGAAGGAGGGAGCCGCAGCCCGAGCCTTTTAATGGCTTTAGCCTGCGGAAGACCGTGCTTTCCTTCGGAGGGGGCTGCAAAACAGCGATGGCCGTGGGAGGTATTGGCTGCTTATTTTTGCAGCCCAGATACGGTAGGCTTAGTTTAGGTGAAAAATTGCCTAGAATTGCCCGCGGATACGGGCACATTGGATTCACGATTTGATCTAGAACAGGGACCTTCAAACTTGGTAACGTTGTGGCGTGTGGACTTCAGCTCCCAGAATTCCCCAGCCAGCGTGGGAATTCTGGGAGTTGAAGTCCACAGGTAGCAATGGGTCAGAGTCGTAGGCCTAGGACTGAAAAGTGTGCATGTGTGTATGTTTATAGTTTTGCTGCAACTGATAACATGGCCAGCTTTCCGAAATGAGATATATTCCTGTGAAATATAAATCACACTCCAGATGGACAGAATCACTCAAAAACTAGACTGTTGCACCTATTCAACTGCTTGTCTTTCAGAGAGGTTTAAAACTGAATACGTTGCACTCATGCTTGCTTTTGTTTTTTTACCATAGAAAATTTGTGTTTTTCAACATACCTCAGATTCAGTACAAAAATCCTTGGCTGCAGATTGTGATGTTTAAAGACATGACTCCTTCCCCATTCTTAAGATTCTATTTGGGTAAGTAAAGCATTTGTCTGATTTCCCTTCAGCTCTTGATGAGGTGGACTAGAATAATCTTGCTTATGTGCTCCTAATTGTAGCTACCACATGGGAAAAATCCCTAATATTGTCTACTGAAAGAGGGAAATGGGTCATGTCTTCAAAACTTTTGGGTTGAGTACCTAATTGTTAACAGAACTGTGTAAAATTGCCGGTCTGAGCTGTAATAGTTTGTGTTCAATGCTAGTAAACAAAGTCTTTGTATTCTAACTTCAGGGAGTTTTGTTTCCCTTAGAAAGAACTACAATCAATAGTTTACCTTTGATATTTATTCCAGATTTTTTTTAATTGATCCTTTATGTAGAGATTTGAGGGAAGAGGTAATAAAGAACTGCAATGGTGATTTGGAGAGGAAATATACAGATGTAGATGGAATAAGCTCTTTAATCTTTCAACTTTGTACTCTTTTAAGGACTGGGCAGGGAAAGTAGATAGTTTGACAGTATACTAATCTTTCCTTCTCACTGTCATGTTTTTAAAGCTTTTCATTCATATTGAGTTGTTTTTTTTTAATTCCATTTATATCCCGTCCTTCTCCAAAGACTCAGGGCGGCTTACAAGCTTAGCAGTAGCCTTCATTCTATGTATATGCCTGCTTATTAGGGCTTTCACACACAACCCAAGCGGCATTATTACAAAGTCAGCTTAATTGCCCCCAACAATCCGGGTCCTCATGATGTGGAATTGAACTAGCACAGGCATGGAGAACTTAGAAGAGCTTTCAGCTGTTTTGACAGTTACAGATGGAAGTTATTCTTGCAGATGTTGGATAGATATGAGTCCAAGTCATGTAGATATAATAAGCATAAAGCCCATTTGTAAGGATTATAGGCTGGTAAAAATATCATAGCTATTCCCCCACACTTCAAGACATACAGAATCCAAAGAATTCCATAATATTTTTTTGGGGGGGGGTCTTTTTATTTATTTATAGGTTTTATTAATTTTTAAAAATTACAATCTTTAAAGCTTAGTAAACAACATGTCTGGGTTCACATATTTAACATTAACTTCAATATAAACCTATTCAGTACTGCACAATCCAGTATTTTTCCCTTGATCTTCCTTTCTTCCCCATATTTTTCCCTTTTCCCCTCATTAAACAATTACAATTCTTAATACTGTTGATATATACAAAATTAGGTGTAAACATCTTCATCATATTTTACTAATATTATAGAAGTAACAATATCATTTCATAAGTTAATATCCTGTTTTTTGTGCTTTTATTAAAGTTTGATTTCCCATCAATATTTAAAGTATCTTTGTCAGTTATGATTTTCTCAATATTAATTACATTTATATAGCTAAAAAATTTTATTCATACCAATTCTCTTATTTTCAAATTTCCCATATCAAAAGAAAAAATTGCTATTTTAATTCTAAATCATATCTTCCATTATAACAATCTAGTTATATCTAAGGGTCATCCGTTCTTTTAATTATATTCAAACAAGTATATTAAACAGATAGTGTCCCCTCTGATAGATCAAATCCTGTTTTTTAAGTCTAACTCTTGCTTTCTTTCTTTGCCAAGCAGCTTTCCAGGCCAGGGCAATTAAATCACTTAAGAATTTTCTTTCTATTTTTGTGCAAGTTGCTTGGCATGAGAAAGACAATTTAGGTAGAGTATTTTTTGGTGGGAACTCTGCCCATCCACATTCGCTAGACCAGACATGTCAAACTCATGACGTAGCACAATGTATCAGGACAGTTTTGCCATTGCTGGCAATGGGGTGGGCATGGCTTCTGGATGATGCGTCCAGCCTGTGGGCCGGGAGTTTGACCTTTGCCCTATACATTTCCCCTGCCCGCTCTGATGTTCCATTTTCTAGAATTTTCTTCCTTGTCATCAGGTGTATTTTGGAGTATTTTTCTTTCTCCCCCACTAGTTCTTGAGATTAAAAGTCCAAGCTCAGTAGGTATTTATAGTCCAAGAAAGTCAGGATGATAAACACGCCAAAATATTTTCCTTTATTGCCAGCTGTTCTCCCTTAAACTGAAATTCACCAAGGAGCTAGTTATAGTGCTGTACTCAAATCCACCACTAAATGTCATTCAAAGTCCATTTTCTACTCTTAAAACAAAGGGTTGATTTCTTATATTTTACCTCAATATTTTTTTTCCCAAAGAGAAAATCTTAACAATTTATCTCAGTTCTCAGATTTATTAAAATTGTAGCTTTGTATTACTTTCACTTCAGTATTGTGTATTTCTGTCCCCCATAAATTTAAAATGCCACTTCCGTTCACATCCAGAGGTTTTAAGCTTCTTGGGAGCCTTTCCTATGAAATTCAGTTGTAAAATAGTAAAGAAAGGATCAATATTCTCACCCAGTCGAAACATGCTGTTTACGGTGTGCTAATTAAAGTTTTTGTTCTTCAGTTGTCAGTAGCTAATGGCTGGCCACAGAGATGTGGCCAGTCTTTCCCCTGCCGGTTTAGAGGGCTTTCCTTGGATCGAACGGAGAGACCACCATCTCTCCGTGATCAACAAGGCACCCCTCCTTCTTCATCGCCTCTTTGGGGCGACTTCAGCCCTTTTCAGGACCCCCAGCAGGGTGAAATCAGGCACGGAAGGCAGAGCTCTGCTTTCCTGCATCCCATCTAGCCGCGACACAAAACCCGAAGTCTATGTCTTGTGGGGGTTTCTTATGACATGTAATCTTAATAATAAATGGCTGCCTGTTGTATCTAAAAATCTGCAGGATATGCTCATCTAATTGTCAATGGATAACTCAATGGAGTTTATTCTGCTCTGACACTATAATTGTGGAAAATTCTCCTAATAAAATTTACATCTGGCATCAGCATTATAATCTCTTGGTACTAGATGAAGTTGTTGTGGCATTTTATGTTATTTAATCCTGTCCCACTGAATTTACTTCCCCTTGATTGGGGAATGTTTTATTATTGTTGATGCATTGTGTATTTATGTGGTTCGTATTTATTATACATTGTGCTGGAAGCTCTGATTATGATGATTTAAGAATCCATTTAAACCATGGATTTCCAACTTTTGGATTGCCTGGGCCATATTGAGTGAAAAGGAATTGTTTTGGGTCACATATAAAAATCAATATTGAGTTTCACTATTGTTCAGTGCAGCGGTAGTACATTAAAAGTGATGCCCCCTGTTTTCCCAGACACAGGGCCAAAAAAGGAGATGCAGCAGCCTTTGGGCAGAAAAAATCTAACCATCCTGCTTCAAAATAATTGAATTTTTTGGAGAACAAGTGGCCACTTACAATGTGTTAGTCAACTAGAGTGGGAATCCAAGAGTGGCATTCAACTCTGGGGTCGTTGGTGGCTTAAGTGTGCTCCTTCTGTCTTTTTAAATTCTTAACTATGTTTTCTCTATTTTTGTATAGATTTTTATAATATTTATTTGTAAAACATGCAAGTCACTTAGATAAGTGAGATAGATGGCGTGTACATTTGATAAATAAAGTCACCAGGGCTGAATACGTTCAAGTATGAATGGTTTGCCAAGTTACCTCTTGTCAAAATGATCACGTGTGTATTTTTGTATGAGAGATATGCCATATCATGGAAGTAATTTTGGGAAAACCCAATATTCTGTATGTAACACTATTTTTTCTGCAGATACTGGAGAGCAAGTCCTGGTCGATATAGAAGAGAAGACTAACAGAGAGATAGCAGACCATATTAAGAAAATTCTTGGTAAAAGCGAGTAAGTCACAATAAGCAGGGTCATCACGGAATCAAGACTTCAGTTCTGACTTGTATGGGGAAACACTAGATCTAATTTATAAGACATATAAGTGCAAACGTTTCTATTTACTCATTTATGGATTAAAAAAGTAAAGCAGGGAAGGGCAGCAAAGCTTCCAATCCAGTATTTTTGATGAAAAACTGCATTACCTTAAAACAGTAGGCCTGCAGAAGTTTTATTTAATCAGTATCAAATGAGTTGTTAATGGAACGTCTATAAATGCTGCCATATATAAAAATAATTTTCCAAGGTGCTCAAATTTGGAAAATATCCAGAGCAAGTAACTGTAAAATAAAAAGCACATCACATTATTGTCAGTTCTAGGAAAATACATCTCTCCATTGGTGGTGAATCATTTAGGGTAGGTGCAGGAGGCCACTAATTCTGTCCTCTCTACCTGTAGGGATTCTGGTCTCTGGGTAGATCAGGGGTAGGCAACCTTGGCTCATGGACAGCTATGCTGGGTCAGGAATTCTGGGAGTTGAAATCCACGAGTCATAAAAGAGCCAAGGTTCCCTACCCCTGGGGTAGATGGTATCAAATGGGACATACAGTGCAGGAAACTTGCTTTCCATTATTATGAAAAAAAAACTGGACTTCCTTCACTCTAATTATATAATTTCCTCTAAATTTACTTGGGGAATAGATAAATATTATTTAAAGTATTGTTGTCATTCCCTAATAAATGATACCGTTGGAGTTCTTATGTTTAAGGATGAACTTACATTGATATTATTGCCTCTTATTGGTTCTTTATATGATAACGTAGTAAGAATAGGAGAGACTGCTTATTCAGTAAACATTCCATGAATAACATTTGTTTAAAAGAATGCTGTATGAACAGACAGCATAAATGATTTATTTGCGTTCTAACAGAGCACACTTCATCTTTCATTAGAACTTAACTTGTTAAAAGTATTCACAAATGTGACATGCTGCACACTGAGTTGTCCTTGCTGTCTTCCTTACCATGAAATCATCTTTTTAACAGAGAAACAATCCGGAAAGAAGAAGAGGAAAAGAGGAAATGGCATCCTGCAACATTTGGCAACAAAAAATACCACTTACGGGAATGTATGTGTGAAATTGACGGCCAGGTTCCCTGTCCTGGTAAAGTGCCACTACCAAAAGAGATGACCGGCAAATATAAAAATGCCATGAAAGACGCTTCCTAAGCTGCTTTTATACCAAACCTCTCCAGAAGGAATTAAAGATGGCAGAGAAATAAGACACTGATTAGCAATATGATGAGAATGCGGTATTGTGTGAGACTTAAGGCAGGAAAGTAGATGGGCTTAATGCTTTCACTCCTGTACACTGGTCAATGTTTTATAAGTGCTTTTTGTAAAAATAATTAAAAGAGCAAGTGTTGGGTAATATTGATCATAACATCAGCTATCATTTTCTATCCGTTGAAGAAGGGCAATTGTCTTGGGAAAACAGCTTGGATCATGTCCACATTGTGTATAATGCAGTTCTGCAGGAACAGAGAAAATGGTTGTAATAGGCAATGCTGGTTGCTTTTCCAAAAGTTGCATTACATTCCATTCTGTTCCATTTTATAAGCCTACAAATGCTGATCGTGAATTAAGGGCTGAAATAGCTATAGTTGTACGTCTGTGATTTATGGCATTTTATTTAATTTATTTTTTGCTTTAGTGGTTACAAATAGCATTTCAATGTGTTTAATCTTTCTATAATGTTGCAAGTTCAAGCCATCCGCCTGCAAGATTTAAAACCATTTCACATGATAGAGAAGCAGTTGGCTGAAAAGTACTGAAGTGAGAGGTGCCCCAAAGGGTTGTGACAGAGCCTTGGGAGAAGTCATTGGCCTGTTCTACAACCCGGTCAGGGTCAACACCTCAACCGGTCAGGATCAGTCACACTAACTAGAACAAACCCGTGTTTGGATATTATGTTCTCGGCTTTCATGTTGTGCAATACATCCTGCAATGGAGAGCCATTCTTTTGCCCATGTGTAGTCATGTACACCCTCTTTTGAGTTCCATGGTTTTACTTATCAGGACATAGTAAAAATCATCTGTTCCTTAGCAGTTCTTAAAAGTAGGTAAATACAACATGATATATTAAACGTATAATTTATTTTACAAAAAGAAAGCCAACTGGCAGAAGCCATGTGAAAACTAAGTACATCCTTACCGCTGCCATAGCTTGTAGACCCACTCCTTGCAATATTGCTTCAGTTCATTGAGGTTTTGGGGCATTTGTTTATGCACAGCCGTTTGGAGGTCCTGTCACAGCATTTCAATTGGATTGAGGTTTTGACTTTGACTGGGCCATTGCAACACCTTGGTTCTTTTCTTTTTTCAGCCATTCTTTGGAGATTAGCTGGTATGCTTGGGATCAGTGTCTTGTTGCATGATCCAGTGTTAGCCAGCTGATAATGCTGTATTTGTTTTTTGCCATTTTCTCTGTCCAAAGGACAGTGTTCCAGAAGTCTAGTGATTTGTTCAGATGCAACTTTGCAAATCAAAGCCATGTTGCCATGTTTTTTTTAGAAAAAAAGGGTCTTTTTCTAATTGTACTGTCACGAACCTCAACATTTAACATGCTGAGGCCTATAGAGTCTTAGATACGTAACTCCAATTTTTTGCAGTTTCTCTGAGCATTGCACGGTCTGTTTGAGAGGTGAATTTGCAGGGACATCCATTCCTGGGAAGATTGGCAACTGTCTTGAATGTTTTCCACTTGTGAATAATATTTTGTAGAAAGATACTTAAAATTATTTGGAAATGGCCTTATAACCCTTCCCAAATTGGTGGGCAGCGACTGTTACTTCTGATCGTTGCTGATGCGTTTCCTCTTTGGCATTGTGTTAACATATATCTCAGGCTGGAAACCAGCAAACTTGTAAAACTTTTAGTTTTTGTAGAGGTATTTACACTTGCTGATGATCAATTGATCCAAAGGACTTGATTAGCAGCACCTGGCTGTTACTCAGCCTCTCCATATTTATGGAAGCAGTAAGGGTGTACTTAGTTTTCACATAACTTTTCCATTTTGGCTTTATTTTTGTAAAATAAATGATGACGTGTAATGTCATGTGTTGTTGTTCATCTGAGGTTGTATTTACCTACTTTTAAGAAGTGCTAAAGACCCAGATGATTTTTATCATGTCCCGATATCTCTGACTGAGATATGTAGAACTCATAGTAGCAAGTATACTTTCTTTTTCACATGACTGTTAACTAGATAAGCATAACAGATCCCTGATGGCCTTAGGCTAATTTAGTATGTGACTTGATCAAATGATGTAGGAATTAAATACCACCTTTCCCCCCTACTTCCTATAACCTAGGAAAACGTGTTGTGGGAATATGGCTATGGTGAAATTTATTTTTGATCAATTTTTTTTCTTTGGTTGAGAAAAGAAATTGACAATTCACTGTTTGCCCTATCACCAAATCTATTTTTAATTCTGAATTGTCTTATTTTTCATTACAAAAATATAACTTGCTCAAGCGATTAAATTGGACATTTGAAAACTCTTATCTGCACGTATCAGCTATTTAGGTAGGAAAAGCTATTTATTACTCTACGTATATGTGTGTATTGAGGCTTTTCATGTTCATGGACATTGAAACTGTACCACCTGCACAAAAGGAAGCTACATCCAATGCCCTGAACAACCCAGGATTTTTTTTAATGCTGAAGCCAAGAGTTGAGAATAAAGTAAAATTGTGACTTTTAAAAAGCCTCAATAATTTTAAAGTTGAGTTCTGTCTTGGTTCAAATGGTATAGACATCTGTCTATACTATGTAGTTCTCTACATTTCACCATGGTACTGTACATAGTTTTTCCTACACAAGACTTGGATTGAAAGATTGTTCACCTTATTTGAAATATCCTGCTCCAGAAAAGTGGGTTTTTCTTCCTATCTGCATTTCTCATTTTATTTGAACTAAAGAAAGTATCTTGGTAAAATACACAAGAGAAGATTAAATCATTAAATCTTTTCAGTAGACCAGCCTGGAAAAGACCCTTGTCTAAACAATGAGGATAATGTTTCCTTGCACAAATTTCCTGGCTCAGTATAAAAATGCTTCCTATTTGCTGCTCATAGGATACCAAGAAATTTGCAGTTCACCTGAAAGACTAGAATGCTGCTGCTGTTGACCTAATCAGTTTTTCCACATTCACAGAAACAAAAATCTTAACTTTTATTTCATGAGAAACTTTACAAATTAGTGCATGCAAATGTACAAACAAATGGCATTAGTGTTAAATCTCATAGTGGCATGGTCTTATTCATTTTCTTTGTGTCAATTCAGTAGTACAAACAAGGCTGACAAAATATGGGACAACCATTAGGTTATCGAGAAGGATAATTCCACATTGATTTGCAGTTATAGTGCTACAACCAATGTATTTATTAATAAAATACATCAATACTGTCATAAACTATGGCATACATAGAAACAAGGCAGAATGCATATAACAAGGAAATAGTGTTTTTTTAAAAAAAAAAAAAGCCACTGAAACATTCATATTGGTTGGACTACATAAAAGAGTGACAGGTGAAGTTTGTGGCCTTGTCTTTAATAAATATAGTTTTACCTTAAACAATCACCACGCTTTTGCTTTGCTCAATTTGTAGGTATCCATTTTTAAAAATATCACTAATTTTTATGTTCCAACTCTGTCCTGTTTAGTGCACTGTAAATTTCCAGAATGCTTCCATTTAAAAAAAACAAACAAACAAGAATCCTTAGACTATTATGGGCAATGTTCAGCTCAGTTTCTACAGGAACTCAGGATTCATTAAAACAGGCTGTCACTGAGTTTAGCTGAGTTAATGATGCGTGACATCAAAGCTAAAAAAAATATGAATATCATGAATCAACAAATGAATAACATGTAACACTTAATGCTGAAAGTATAAAGTGCTGCCTTAGTTCTTGACCATACGACCTCTAACATTTGAGGAATGTAACATTTTTAGTGTCCGCATATATGTGTACAATATCATCTCTACCAGCATTTCTAAACGGAAACATTTGTCAAAATCAGATTAATGATTAATGCTTGGGCCTTCTTCCCATTCCCCTAAGTCAAGGGTCTTCAAACTTGGCCCTTTTATGACTTGTGGACTTCAACTCCCAGAATTCCTCAGCCAGCTTAGCTGGCTGAGGAATTCTGGGAGTTGAAGTCCACAAGTCATAAAAGGGCCAAGTTTGAAGACCCCTGCCCTAAGTACATAATACTCTCCAAGTAAGTTCTTTCAGTGTAAACAATTAAAACTGATTTAAGTCCCAAAATAGTAAAATGCAACCAAATAAAATTCATTCCGTACAACTGAAACCAGACGTTTATCTGACACTCCCTAAACATTTCTCTTCGTAGCTGGCAGATCAATAAAAGAAAAAAGAAAAAAATTTACATTTACAAATGAATAGCTCAACCCTAAGAATTTCATCGCCTCCATATAGCAGTTTCCACAAATCCTCCAAACAACAAATTGAGGTGTTGTATCCACACTCCCTTTTCCTTTTTCTGAAATGTGTTCCATGTTGGTCTCTGGGTTTATTAAAAGCACTTTTTTTTTCAATTCTAGACTGAACATTTTCTTAAATCCTAGACAGAAATCAAATTAGAAAGCAAAAATGGGTTTCTAGTTTTTAATTTATACTTTAAGTGGACACCTAGGATAGTTCCCCTTAAAGCACAGTTCTCCTGGATGCAAAACTTCTAAATTTTGCAAGCAGAAAGCAGTTTCCCTATTATGACATTTCTACAAGCCTGGAAATTATGTAGTTTTGGGAGACTGACAAAATTTCAACATTCTTACAAAAGGTACAGTCTAGAATTGACTAGAAAAAGCTATTAAAATAGTTTAATCAGCTGAAGAGCAGGGAAAGGAAAAAACATGTGTTAGGATTTATGCATTTGTTTTCTAAAACATATGTACATATGTTTTTAGAAATATATATGTTGCTTTACCAATGAATGATTTTATTCTATTGAACAGTAAGTTATTTTCTCTCTTCTGCTTCCCCAAAATATAAAGTTGGTAGGAAAACTGAGAATTTCTAAGACGATATTAATTCCTTATTAGCTGGGCTGTGCAAGAATCAAACACAATTGTGAAGAAATGGACTCATGTGAGCACCATGTTTCTTTGAAGCAGTAAAAGCTTTTCCAGGTTGCTACACCAGTTGCTTCTGCCTTAGGAAGCAAAAAGGTGGTTTGAAGCACTTTTTTTTAAGCACATACAACCCTACTTGGTGACAGAAAATAAATTCAGAAGTCATACGGACTGCAAATAATTTCCTGCATTTTAAAATGCCCAATTTCCCCCTTTGAATTTTATATCGGAGATAAAGCAGGTGCTGAGAAATACAATTGTGCTCCTAAATTTGAGTTGGGATACAAATACAGGCTTTCAGTATTTGAAAAAATAGTTTCGGGTAATTATAACTTTTTAAATAGTACTGACTTTTACAGATATGAATAGTGGAAATTCCTATACCAAAGTGCGTAAGTTTGATTCAGCACTCAAGTGCCTTTTGCAATGTATTTCTCATTTTACCTTGAACTTCCCTCCCTTTGGAATCTGCAAAAGTATCCGGATATACTTCAGCAGCTCAATTTCTTCTTCTGCTTTGCAAGTGTGCTCTTAAGTTCTTTCAAATTCTCAGTCAATACTTCTATCTCATCCATTCGCCCACTTTGTTTGGCATCAAAAATATAGGCTTTGATATTATCAATCTGTTGGAGAAGTAATTCCTCTTCTATGACATCTTCTCTTGAAACTTTATTATCACTTTCAACTTCAAAAGGATTCAAAGAGGAAGACAATGATTCTTCAAATGGATTCCCAGATTCCTGATTACCTACAGGTGTATAAAATGGATTCCCAACAGAATCTTCAAATGGGTTTGGAGCACTGAGCTCTATCCCGTTTGCCTGTTGACAATCCTGTTCTTCCTCCTCTTCAAATGGATTATACTCTCTTTTATAACTCTGCAGAGTATTGGCAGGCAAGGGAACTACTGCAGAATTTTCAGCAACAGGACTTGCAGGGTCACTCTTTGGAGGGCTAATTAGTAAAGGATCTTCAAACGGATTTATGGAGGGTTTTTCACGCTCTGAGGCTTTTACAGGTTGGCAAACCAGAACCAGATTCTTGCTACCTGGCAATCCAACGCCATCACTTGGGAAAGCAGCCTTAGAGCCAGCGTAATCTTTGTCCTGAAGCATATCTAGATCCAAGGCCTGTGCTATTTGGTTTAGACTTTCCCTCTCAATCTCAAGTTTATCATGCTTCACTTCTCTGAAATCCAGAGAACGGGTCCGTGAATGTTGAGACATCTTTTTTTTATGATCCCTTTTCCGTTCTTTTTCACAAAGGATCTGCAATTGTTCTCTCTGCATTTCTTCCATCTCTGCTTGCTTTTTAGAAAGCTCAATGGCTTTGACTGTTTGCTGTTGGTCGTACTCATCCTGAAGCTGCCGCAGGTTCTCCTGCAGCATTTGGACTTCATCCAGACGATTGGCTTCCTTCGCCTGCTTAATAAAGGATGTGATATTATTGATCTGTTGAAGAAGTGGGTCTGCGAGTTCCTGGTTCCGAGATATGCTCGCAGTGGGTAGCCATCCTTCAGTTTTCTTCACTGCTACCCTTTTTGTTCGGTGGACCTCACCGTTGGATACTACTAAGGATCTGGAAGCGTAGTCTGCTGGCTTCTCTTCTTGTCGTCTCTGGGGTTCATATTTCACCTAGCCAAAAGGAAAGGAAAACTTTAAAAGTAGTCCACATTTAGATGAGGACTCCACACTTCAGCCACCTCGTTAAGTTTTTAGCATGGATCTGTGAGCCTAGAAAGGCAACCATATTGGCGGGAACAGGTTTTTTTTCTGAGTTTTTCCCTCCAGCTCAAAAAAAAGGTATATTTAAACTGATGGATTATGTAGGGTTATTGTTACTTTTAACTGTTCACCTGTTCATCAACTGTTCATGTCCGCAGTCATCTAAATTGTATTTAACAGATATAATATCCTGTTAAATATGTTTAGAATAATGTTTCAGAGCGGGAGCTAAGCAGAATAAGCTAAGCAAGTAGAAGTTACTCTTCTGCACATGGCGTGAACAGCCGTGCTCCAGCAAGTTTTATTTTATTTTTTATTCTCTCCTGTAATGACTGCAACTCTTTCTAGCCTCCTGCCACTTTGACCATCTCAGAGAACTGGATTCTGCCATAGAATGATCAGCAGTCCATTAACTCAAGAGATCAGATTAGAAGTCACTTTCCAATCTTCTTTTAATATGTATTGCATTTTTAAATTTAATGTATCACGTGTGATTGCTATTTCAATAAGATAAATATATTTAGGCTTCTAAACCAGTGCTTCCCAACCTTTTCTATACCCTCACCCCTAGAACACTTCTGATATATTCTCACATCCCTTCCAAAAGTTCAAAATAACGGCAACGAATTATGCATATACACTTATGATTTTGAAAACCCAAGTTTTCTCACCACCTGGAATATCGTCTTGCACCCCTACGGGTGTGTGAGCACCCCTGTTTGGGAACCCCTGTTCTAAACTAACAGTAAAATAAAGCAAAGTAAAGTTAGTGAAAAGGGTACAACAAAACAAACATTTGAGGGAAAAGCAGATTTTCTCCTGGCTAAAATATTTTGGAAAACTTATGGAAATTTCTAAAAGAGACATTCCCCCCCCCCCAATAGCACAAGAAAGAAGTAATCTCAAAAAAAACCCTGGTTCATACAAGAAATAGATTTCTTTAAATTAAGCTGATTTTAAATATATTCTAGACTTATGTCACACTAATTGCAATTGTTTTAGCAAACAAATTCCAAAGTAAAGTGTTTCAGAAAGGAAATTCTTTAATCAATGAACAAACAAGCAGAAAATCATTGTCAGAAATATTTATGGATTAAAATACTTGCCAGTCTCTCCATTTGCAGTTTTCTCTCTAAGTCTTGTTTCTTTTTCTCTTTCAGTTCTTCGTACTGGTCTTTGGTCGGTAAAGACATTAGGCCAAGCAATTTTTCCTGAGGATTTTTTTTTCAAAATATAACTTTAAAGGGTATAGGATACTAAGATTTAGATCTTATTGAAAACTAGAAAATGTGAGTGTGTATGCATATATGCACACATATAATTATACTTTTAAGTGGCTAAATATAAACAATGCCCATTCATCTAAATTACATGTCAAAGAATAAAGTTAAAATGTGATCAATTATATTTGATGTCAAATAACAGTTGCTTTGTTCCGGGGTCATGTGATCCCCATTTGGAACCTTCCCAGCTGCCTCCTGATAAGCAAAGTCAATGGGGGAAGCCATATTCGCTTAACAGCCACATAATTCACTTAACAACTGATTCCTATAACAACTGTGACAAAAAGGTCGTAAAATGGCGCAAAACTCACTTAGCAATTGAAATGTTGGGATCAACTGTGGTTGTAAGTCAAGGACTACCTATATTGTATCAAAGACATGGGACGTCTTCCAGAAACTACTCATGGAGCCTGCAGGACACTTCATCTCTGGAGGTTTTTAAGACTGCACAGACACATTTTGAGAAGAGTTTAATTGGCATTCCTGCATACTGCAGAAGATTGGACTTGTAGTCCTTTCCAACATCACAATTATCTAATTCTATGAAAAGTCAGCACCTCAGAATTTTTAAAATGCAATTTCAAACAAAGGGGGAAGGAGATGAAAGGAAAAGTCAAAACCTGAGAATAAACAAACGTTGTTTTCTTAGTCTTAGCTTATTTGACTAATAGCAAGGAATTTTCCCATGATATTGTGTAGTAGCTTGCTAAATCGGAATCCAATTACAGTGCTGAGAAACCGTTCCCATCACTATGGCAGTGCAAAAACATTCATCAGCCTTCTAAATACCAAAAGAGCCATTGACATAGCTTACATCTAATTAGGTAGGAAGCATTTAAAAACTGAAACACTAATTCATTTTCATTATGCAAATTGTTAAAAAAAATGACAAGTTTTATAATGTCCTGAAAAATATTTAAAGTGTCGGTATGTAATCTGGTTTTGTCTTAGGGGAACTAATATGTCTAAACGCAGCTCATCCTTTCTAGATAATCTACCTGAACAAAAAGTGTGGCTGAATATCTAATCATCCTCTGTAGCTGTAAAGTTCTGGGATGAGGTTGTGGATCTTCATTCAGCCCTAAAGTCAGAATCTTCTTGCTGAAACACACACAAAAAAAGAGTGAATTAGAAATACATAACAATCAGCTAAGAGAAATAAACACTAGCAGACAGAAATTTAAGTATTAATAAAGTATTAATAAACCATGTAATTGGCAACATGGATTATTTTTTTTTGTTAATAATATTATTTATTTAAAACATAAAATATAAAAATACATATTGAATTCCAACCCCCTCTGTTGCAGTAAAATAAGACATTAAGATCGAATCTCAACTTTTTACATTTCTATAGTAATATAAACTAGCCACTTCTGTATCAACAAATCAGTCTAATCAGTAAAACCCAAAATCATAGGATCATTTTTTTCCACCTCAAGCACAAAGTCCAGAAGAGATTTCCAAGTAGAAACAAAAGTACGTATGTTCTTTTCTTTTATCAAAACAGTCAATTTAGGCATCTGCTAATTCTATGAGCTTTTGTAACCATTCGTCCATGGTAGGAACTGAAGCTTCCTTCCATTTATTTTGACAGTAAAATATATCCCATTATGTTTATGCCTCCTTTAAAAACAATGTTCATCTTCACTGAAAATTTAAAAAATATATAAAGGCAAGCAAAAAATAATCCAATAACAATTTTCATCTTCATATTTTGTACTTACCTTAAAGCATCTATTAATTCATACATTCTCTGTACTTCCATTCTAAGATTGCTAGCACGTTCAAGACTGTATGTTGTCTCTCCAGCACTGGAAGAAAACATGCACATTTAAATTTTCCCAAATTGTTACCCTTATAGATTCAGCAGTTATTTTGTAGTAGAGAACTATATAGACACATCTAAAACACTATTCTTGTTCATTTGTGAACTGGGAATGAGTTATGAAAGGAAAGTTTTGAATATCAAATATATATCTTGGTGCGTTTTTGTTATCAATTTTTCTCAAAATTATTTAGTTCATAAAAAATGAGTTCTACATGGTTAAACATCATTTTAGAGGGAATCAGCTTGATTAAAATTAGCATCACTAAGCTCAACATGAATAAAAATGCATTTATAAGGACACAAATCCAAACATATACAAAATCAGCCTTGGTAGCCAAGTATTTATATCAGGTGACCATTGTGGTTCTCACTTTGTTTTTGTCCTAGAGCTTTTGGTATATTTCCCTTTCAACTTTTGAAATTTTATTTCTCACCATATCCATATGAACGCCTATAAACACTTTATTAATATTTTATAATCTTTATTAATATTTTATAATCTACTGCAAATCTAGTTGGATTTGAAAAGCTGAATTTGGAATAACCAAGTATCTATTTTAAATGTCTGTTAAAGAAATTTAATTCCAAAAAAGAAAGAAGAATGATTAGGCTTTCAAGTTCTTTATTATTTCAAAAGTTAAAGCATTTATTATGTATGAAAATGATCCTACGCAAACTTATCTGAAAGCAAGTTCCAACTCAAAGTCTATTACTTAATGTGGATTCAACTTACAAATTAAAATCTTTATTTAAAAGCACCAGCAAACTTACAAAGTCTGTCCAAATTCCATAACCTATGGCTCACAAGGGCAGCCATATAAGCCTTTTGAATCAAATTCATAAAATATAATTATGTAAATATCATCCAGTACTGCTAACAATGAAAAAAATATATATAAGGAGATTTTTGGACATAGTGTGAAAATTGGTTCTAAGTCTCAGTTAATAATAAGACAAATATAACAGACCACTGTCCCAAAGAAAACAGTAAATAATAACTTAGTATTATATTGTACTTTTTACAAAACTGAAGTTTCCAATTAGATATATTCCAATAACTAATTAGATATTAGTTTTCTGATTTCTTTTAAATAACACAATCATCTAATCACTGTTATAAAAAAACTAAAAAGGCTTACTTTAATGATTCTGCCATCTTTATGTATTCTGGGGCCTTCTGGTCAACTTTTTCCATGTAAAATCGGAGTTTCTTATTTAATAAGAAATCAACAGATTAAAATTAAGTTACTCACAAGAATAATTCAAATATAAATGTGTTATATGCATCCTATTTTTCCTTTTCTTTACGTGAGTTTGTTAAGTTGACCTAATTCTATAGATGATCAAGATGTATTAACTAAGATGATCAGAGTCTATTTTACTTTCTTGGTAAACTGTCTCAAAGGTCATTATGAAATGGGGCAAAACTTTACCTGGAAAAAATATATCATTTTTGAACTGAATATTTTCTGTCCCACAATATTGTCAATGCTGATAGTACAAGCAACTTTTTCATACACAAATTATGTACAAAATATTTAGAAAAATCATCCAGAAAATTTTCCACTTCAAAAATCTCTGGAAAACCAACATTACAGCTGAACCAACTATGAAACAGATTGACACAATTTAATTCAATTTGAAGTGCTCTTTAAACACTGTTTAAAAACAAAGGAAAAAGAGAAATTCTAATGGTTAATAAAGAGAGGATGAAATGTGTGAAAGAACAAACACACACACACACACACACACACAGCTCAGTCATTGTTATTTTAACATATCTATAAATTCTAGTCATTCCCATTTAGGCTTGTAGAAAATCTGTGAATTTGAAATTTACTTTTGCACGGCTTTACTGTCAGACGTAAAACTTACTAAGTGAGAAAAATACTCAATGTTTGCATTCCATTTCAGTTGTTCAAATCCTACCAATTTTGACACACTGTGCTGGTGCTGGACTATTAAAATAACTTCTAAAATGTGGAGAATATTTACTCAACAAAAGGGGAAAAACACTTTTTACAAGAAAATACTGACACTTAACTGGATTATGAAACTAGCAGAGACCACTATACTACAAAAGTCTATAAGAGTACCAGTTTGATTAAATCCCTGATTGTAGAGTCTGCAATTTCCTTCAAAAAAGATTCAAGAAGTGGATGAAAAAACCTAAGTGGAGGAAACGGGACCTCCGTTACAAAGATTGGTGGTAGGAAAAGGAATGAATCCATTTCACATAATATTGTATGCTTGTATTACCTGTATAGATCCAGGTTTTGCAATGTGGATCTATTCTTTTTGTCAGCAATGCACAGTATTCAACTGATATTTTACTAGTCTACTAAAAATGGTAAACTTTGCCTATAGAAAATCAGCTGGCCATGTCTGCATTGCTCCCAGATCTGTAATATGCTTTTTGAACTGTAATGACCAAGATTACATGCGGTATTCTAACAATAGCAGCATATTGCTAAATAGTTTATACAGGAACCAAACTAAAGCTCTATACCTATCCTACAATGCTTATAAAAAAAATTCAAATAAATTGTCACTCAAACAAATCCAAGCTGGGAAAGCAACTCCTGTTTGAAAAGCTTCTAAATTTGTGAGAACAGTTGGATCAATCTTTTTGAAATTTGGCAGGGAAAATATCCCCTGAAGTGGAACAGGAGCTGCAAATCTCATCCATTTTTGTCAAATGCAAAAGACTACAATTTGTGGATTTCTTATAATAGTTAAGAGTAACACAATTTCAGTAATAATTGAAATTATCATAACTTCAGATTCTCCAAAGTGTGATTCTGATAGAATGAATTGGGAAGTTTCCAAGGTTATTTCAGCCAAACTCTTTATTTTCTAATCACCAAAGCTAAACCTAATTTTATCACCAATGAACAAACTTATTGTTTTCTTTTTTTAGCATAAACAGGTCCTAGTCTCTTAAAGTTACTCTCACAAAAATTATTATATATGCTATTGATAATAAGTCTAATATGAGTCTTCATCTCAGTCATTTTACCTCATACAGTTTCACGATATCTGGTATATATTCTCTTTCATCAATCTGTTGTTCCCTTTTGAGCAGCGTATCTTTACAGTGTCTACAGCAACGGATTCGATCATCATCCTTTTCATCCAAAACAGAACTGACACTGCTTATACTACTGATGCTACCTCGTCGAGAGCCCTGGATGCTATTGGGTGAGCAGCTGGGGCTAGTATGAGAGGCCAGGACTTCCTTGCTAGCAGTAGTAATTTTGCCTGAAAGGAGAGATCGACAAAATATAACTGACAAGATGTAATTGTCCTGATGACAGAACATTTATCTTGAACACAGGTTCAAATAATTCTGCTCAACTCCATCTACACATAAAAACAAGAACTGAAATGAAACTGTACTCTAAAAATTGGCTGCTGCAAATGTTTTTCCCTGTACAACTGTAAAATATTACATTCAAAGTAAATGTGAATATTTATACGTCACCTCTCACGAAATCTAGCTACTAAACAGGCAACTGATATTACTCACTGTAGTAATGGGATATTTCTATTTTGACGTGAAGAAACTTTCTAGTTATTATATGAGACTTCTAAAAGGTGTAGAAAAGAGAGGAGTGATTTTTTTTCCATCTTTTTCTAAATACATTCTGGAAATTAGTTTTTAAAATGTAAAACAGCTTTGAATAGCTATTGACAACATAGAAAAAATCCTGGACCTAAAACTAGCATTTTCATATCAAAAATTTAATAACACAATCATGAGAGACTCTGGGAGAATAAGATGCAATTTATGAGTTGCCAACTGCTCTTTGGGGGGGGGAACTCTCAACCCTCTCCTCACTCAAAAATAAATCCTCTGAAAATCCAGTGTACACATGCACATACACAAGGGCAACCCTTGGCTGTTATCTATGCTGCTACAAGAACAAAAAGACTTATAAATATGCCTGCCAATCCTTCCAAAATTTCCTCTACTGCTATAAGTCGGTATCTCATCAGAGCAGAGACAATTATTCATTTTTGTGAGAAACATAAAAGCACGGCAATATTTTTTCCTTAATTCATACCATAATAATGTTTCAGTGATACTAAGCCAAAATATGATAAACTACTAAAATGGAATTAAGGCACTCCTCCTATCTCTGGCCACTGTACTCACTTGCAAAGGGAAGACTGACCAGTTCCATGCACTTCTTGCACATGATAGACCCACAGAGGCGGCAGTGATGGCGCCTGTTCCGTATGCTGAATTTGTTACCACAGTCTGGACAAAATGGTACATCTTGATCACTAACCCAAGGCACAACAGATTTCTCTATTGCTGCAATAAGACGTGATAACCTGTCAGACATCATTAATGAAATCCTAGTTGAAAACATTAGGAAACATAATTCTTTTCTGCACTTACCTCTTATCTTTGCAGAATCTGTAATTGTTCTGTCAAAGGAAGTAAGCTGACCAAAAGAAAATGACCAAGAATTAGATATACATACCAATTTTACTGTATAGTTTGTCACATTATTTCAAGTAAATCAAGTAAATCTGTTTTTAACCACCTTTTCCCGAATGTCTTTTCTTAAAAATCAAATGTCATCCCTGAGTATCTCTTTTATATCACCTTAGTAATAGACCTGCAAAAATAGTCCAAATATCCGGGAGGGGGGGGGATAAAAAAATATTTAAAAATTTGGAGAAATATTTGTTTTAAAGATCAAAGTTTGAATAGGGGAAAATAGTGAAAACAAATTATAAAATGAAAATTGAGATGATTTTTTTATTTTTTCTAATTAAAAAGTAAATACTGCTAAAGAAAAAATATGTTCCTTAATTCCAATTTCTATTCAGTCCCTTTCTATATACTAGTTAGACTAAAAAGGGAATACTACATTTCTCACATCCAATCAATAGCAGTACTGCTATTAATAGGACACTTCAGAAATGTTAAAGTAGGGTTAGACAAAAAAAAATTTCTGCTAATTAATTTTCTGACTTTGCTTTTTAGACTGCTGTATATCAATATTGGGTGAGACTTAAGCAAACAGACAAGGATCAAAAGTATATTGTGCCTAAGAGGATCCCTAGTTAAAGTAAAATATAGACCACAGCTTTCTTTCCAGAATCTTTATATTTAACATCCCCTCAGCCACTGTTACTTCTTTTTGTTAATAACATGTCACCAAGGAATGCATTTTTGAATTACACTTTAACAAATAACATAATAAACATAACATAAACATAAACATCCGAGTGAAATTCAAGGTGCTAGTGATGACATACAAAGCCCAACATGGCATGGGTCCGGATTACCTGCGGGAGCACCTACTGCCAGCGTCAACACCCCTCCGTCCTGTGCGCTCCCACAGAGAGGGCCTCCTCAGGGTGCCACCGGTCAGAGAATGCCGACTGGTGGCCCCCAGGGGGAGGGCATTCTCAGTGGGTGCACCAACCCTCTGGAACTGCTTGCCTACCGAAATCAGGATGGCCCCCGACCTTCGCACCTTCCGGCTCGACTTAAAAACCTACCTGTTCCAGCAGTCCGGCCTGGCCTGATAGCGCTTGGGGTTTCATTTATTTTTACTACTGTTTAACTGTATACCTACCTTGCTCTGTACACCGCCCCGAGTCCCTCGGGAGAAGGGCGGTATATAAAAACAAACAAATAAATAAATTAAATAAATAAAAATAAAAAATGTTACAGTAGCTAATGACTGGAAAAAAGATATATACAATTAAAACATTTTAAAATAAGTTTAATTAAAAAGTAAATAAAATTAAAATGTTAAAACTACAAATTATTTACCTTTTCTAACCTGATTATTAATTTATTGACTTCCACAACATAGTGATCAATTCTGGCTGCTCTGTGTTTCTTGAAATCAGAAAGATGACTCCTTATAACACCTAATATAAAATATCCAGTTAGGAAACTTGACAGAATAATTCAACCGTAAATATTCAGCTAACAGGCAGTTTATCATGTTCTTATTTCTATAAATTTGCTGTTCAGTCTAAATTTCAGGATTAAAGAATGGTAGCTCATGGATCATTTGCAATACCAAAAAGCCGAATAGTGGCTACAGTAACCAACCAATCATAACAATCAGTCAACCCAGACTGTGGCTTAGAATATTAAGCATAAACTCATTATTTCTTTAATTAAACAGCCATAATCCTTCAGGAAAACGATACAGAGAAGTAGATACTCAGGGGAGCAAAGAAACCTGGGAAAGGATTGATCTTCCCCACTGTGTAGGCAGGGTAATTATAACTGTGGGTATTGGAGTAAAAACCCACAGCCAAATGTGGTTTGCCATATCATTTGGTATGCAGAGTTAATATTCAACATAGTTTAATGTGCTATATAAACCTACCCTATATTTTAGTCTTTATTGATAAAATACTATTCTTATTGATAAGATAATGGCATTTCAGAAGACATATTTCTATTATGGAATTTTCTTCTGGTGTTAATTACCGCTAGTGCTGAGTCCATTTTGCTTTTAACATCATACATTTGTACAAATTCATTGTTTATTACCAACTATTTTCATAATACAATATGATACACATCTTCCCAGAATTTACTGGTGCTCTCTCACAGATTAAGTTAGTACAGGTACATCGATATAGATTTATACACAATATAAAAATAAATGTAGAAAGATAAAAACATCCAGCTAACTGTAACTATGAAAACTTTCACAGCTTTATTATTTCTAGATTACATAGTTCAGTATCTAGGGAGAGTAACATGCTATCTATCCTTGTTACAAATGAATATTTCTTCATTGGTTACCTAATTCTTCCAGTTCCCACATATATGGATCCATTCCACCATAACTGTAGCCTTCATATCGTTCCTGAGACCCACCATCACTTCGTTCATCATCTCGTCTCAACAGTTTATTTTTTGCTTTTTTTGCTTTTTGAACAAGATCTAAACAAGATAAAATGGTGGATGTCACAAATTATGTTTCTACATTTAAACATAATGGTTAAGGCTTGCTTACTTACAGTTGCCACTGTGATAGTGTGGCAAGCCCATGGTTAGCATGGAGTATGCCCCTGTACCCGATTTGCAATTTTCAGAACGTCTCAGAATGGACTGGCCATGATTTTTAAACTCAATTTGTCCTTTTTGTTGGATGAGAAAATTTAAGAGCAAAATAGCATGTGTTAAAAACAGGCCTCCCTCAAAAAACAACCCAGGGCTGCATTTCCTAGATGGACAAGCTAAAGTGGCAAAATGGAGGCCTTAAGTCTTTGTTTAAATTTGGTTTTCATTGGCAGATATCATAGCATTTTTTTTCTATTCTCCCATAGGAATAGGATATAAATTATTCTAAAATTTGTAAAAAGAATAATCTGAAGATGAAAAGAATTACAAAAATTCCCATAAAACACAACCCTGAAAAAAATCTACTTCGTCCAACCTGTTGGGAATACAAATGTGTCAATTAGCCAAGCAGTCCAATTATCGACAGCCCACAGGAATATTTTGTACCCTGTATAAACTTAATTCAGGAAGCAATTTGTGCAATAGAACACTGGACAAAGCAGAAGGCAAGAGCACTTGAAAGGTAAAAGAGTGACGCATTTAACAGCCTTCAGAGGACTGGGAAACTACTTGTAACAAGTGAAGGAAATTAACAGTTCAACACAACCACATGCTGTTTGTATTTTATTGTGAATGGGTTTCTAATGTATAGTTATTTAAAAGGGTGGGAAATGCCCAATAATTAGCATGTAAACATATTACAATTATTTTTTACCTTTATGGCTACTACTATTCTTAAGCTCTTGTTACTAAGTTGTGCAGCCAGTGATTGAAATTGTGTGATGACTAAGGGCTGTTTACATGCCACATTTGATCCCATCAGAGTATTCCCAAGAATGACTCTGACTGTCTGAAAATATAATGAAACTCAATGCGTCAAAATCACCATGACAATCAGCAAGACCTTCAGCTAGAGATGGCTTGACTTAGTCTGGGTCCTCAGAGACAGAAGTACACATTGAACTTAGCAACATCAGTATGTATGGTGAAACAATGTATCAAGTGGCTAAAATGTAATGTAGTAAACAGCACTAAACCGATATTAACAATTATTAATGAATTTGTACTGGTTTCCCAAAATCATGGTATCAGATCGCTAGATACAGTGTTTTTCCTGTATTCTTCAGCACCCTGGTTAAAGTATTTCTTTTGTTCTGATTAGAGCAACAAGACACTTGAAGACCACCAGGAATGTCCAACTTATTTAGGTGGTAACTCAGAGGCCAACTATGCACATTCTTCATTAAACTAAAGGGAATTGCCTCATGTACTTAAGATATATCCAAGCACCCATCCAATCACAAATCATTACTTCAGCCAGAGAACTTACAGCCAATTATAAGTAACCTTCACTCTCACAATCAGCTAAAGCAGGGGTAGGCAACCTCGGCTCTTTTATGACTCATGGACTTCAACTCCCAGAATTCCTGAGCCAGCCATGCTGGCTCAGGAATTCTGGGAGTTGAAGTCCATGAGTCATAAAAGAGCCGAGGTTGCCTACCCATGAGCTAAAGTAACAAACTTCCAAAGGTTTCAAGTCAATCTTTATTACTTTCAAGTTTTTAATGCGTTGGATTATTTCCCTGCTCTGTTGTGATGAGTGATCTTTTCTTCAAATGCTCCACTCTTATGTCTTTGTGGCCAACAGTTCACATTTTGTTTCCTTGGTCCAAAGCACTAACTAAAGGCTTTATTTTGCCAACTTGAAATAATGACTTTTGTGATTAGAGGAAATGTTTCGTTTTGCCAACCTTCCTCTTCAGATCACTGTTGAATAAGTAACGTTATACAGCAGAATTGTGGACAATTACTCCACAGTCCAAACTTCTACACTTGTCACATTCATTGTATTTTTTTTCAGCCATTAAACAACATAAATTTTTAAGTATGCATGCAGATTTGCATAAAATTAGCGTTATTTTACTTGTATCGTGGACAGCTTCTATTCTACACAGGGATACATTGAAACATAATTTCACCAATTATTCCTTAACTTTTGCACGCGTGGAACATACCTATTACTTTATTAACAGCTAATATTAAAGATTCACAAGGGGCTTATAGTCAATATATCTATTTGTCTGAATGAAAGAGTTGCCTGACGAGAGGAGCTGTATTCCTTTGCTGGGATGGAGAGATAGGGCCCAGATCCCAAAGATCTGTTTCTGTAGCCCATCAGAGCAGTTCCTCTCTGGGCATGTTGGGGATCTGAACTCCCTTCAGCAGGGTGTGGCACGGTCACAAATGTGGTCATAAATCGAGGATTATCCAAATACAACAGAGTAAAACACTGCTTTCACTGCTAAGTTCCTTCCATTCAAAGTTCATGTGTGGCATCATCAGTACGCCTCCCCATGAATTATGAGTGTTAACTGTATTGCCATAAGAAGAAAGGTAACATTTATTTTTAATAAGAAAATTATTATCACCTATGTTAATGCACAGGGGTTTTTTTAACACGGAGGGGATGATTTAGGCACGTTTAAGTGTGAAATGAATCCTTTAAAATATCACCCATTGTTTTTTAGGACCCTCCACCCCCTCCCATATCAGTTGCATATTCCTGCTATACAACTAACAACTGGCTTTCTATTCATCTTAATAAAGGCTTACTTACTTCCATAAAGTGACTGCCAATATTTGTATGTAGTAAGCAAAAATATGTGTGTTACATACATAAAAATCGGAATTAGAACACTTACTCTTTAGTTGTCCTTTAACATCTCTGTCTTCGCTTGAGTGTTCTTCATAGTGAGATTGGAGCTGTTGAAATGACTGCAGATCCTTCAGACACAGCGGGCATAGAAAGCCCTCTCTCACCTCTCCAGGATCATCAAAGGGAGGTGTGTAGCTAGTTGCCATAGTGGTCCAAGATCCCTGAGGTTACTGCTTCTCTCCAAATCTCAGGTGCTATGGAACACTGTATGCCACGAGTAAAGAAGTGGACATACAGTGAAGAAATAGTTATTGTTCTTTTTTTTCTGCAAAGCATTCCCCTGAAAAAGATGCAAAGAGTAGATTTAAATGGAAGAAACGATTTGATTTGGTAAGTGTATTTTCTCTAATATGTTAATAGTGTTTTAATGGTTTATTTCAGAAGACCAAAGGATAGGCAACGTGGTTCTCAAAGTTGCTGAGATGTCCAGGGACTTCCGGTGGCGACGCGATGCCGAAGACAGCCATTTTTGGGCTGCCCGCTCCGCAGCTGTGTTTTTCCATCGTAAACAGCGCTGATCAGCTGTTTAGATGGATTTGAAGCCCCCTCCTCGGGAGAAGAGGAGGGGGTGAGGCCCCAGGTAGGGGTTGAGCTCTCCGGGGCCGCCTGAGCTGAGAGCTTGGGCGGCTGAAGGATGAGCCCCCCCAAAGCCTGGGTTGCTCCGAGCTGCATAGCGCCTTTGCTCTGGGATTTTTGGAGCAGAGCCAGGCGTTAGCAACCACCCCTGCCAAAAGGAAATACTTTTGATTATCAAGATGCAGGCAGAGCGGTACAGGAGGTCAAGGTGAAGTGGACTCTTTATTTTTACTCTCTAGCTCAATGGATTTTATAGCTTTAAAGTGAAAGTGCGCAATAAGTGAAAGTGGGGGAAGATGGCGGCTAAAACCTCTAAAGCTCTTCGGAATGTGGGGTCTTCCCTGGTGCAAGAGACCTCATTGCAAGCTTTGCTTCCTCCTGCATCTCCCCCGGTATTGACGCTTAAGGATTTACAGGATGCTCTTGGAAAGCATGCACAATTGATGTCTGATATGATGGATGAAAAGTTGAAAAAGCTGGAGGAGAAAATGGAGGAGAAAATGGAGAAATTGGAGAAGAAGATGGAAGAGAAGTTGAGAGCAATGAGGGTGGACATCTTGTCTATGGTTGAATCCGTAGCTGAATGTATGCAACAGCTGGATGTAAAAGTGGAGGATCTCAGTCAAAAGAACTCTATATTAGAAGCAAGGGTATTAGAAAATGAAAATATAAGGGATAAAATGGACGGAGAATTGAGCCTTGTTCAGTATCATCAGATGCAGTATGCTATTACAATCAGGGGTTTAAAGGAGAATGGTAAAGAAGATTTAAAGCAGCTGATTTCTGAGGCTCTGGAAGGGGTACTGGGCCAGCCAGCATCTGAAATTGAGGGAAATATGGACAAAGTTTTTCGTGTAAATTCATGGATTGCAAGACAGAGGAAGTTACCCAGAGATGTGGTGGTCTACTTTACAAAGAGAGTAATTAGAGATGAAGTCATTCAAGCTGCTTATGATACTAAATTGATAGTGGCTGAGCAAGAAGTTTTGGTTTTAAAAGAGATCCCTCCGAAGATCCTAAGGAGAAGGAAAGATTTTGCATTTCTAGTACAGGAACTTAAGAAACGTGATATTAAGTTTAGATGGGAGATTCCAGATGGATTGGTGGTGACGCACGAAGGTAAAAGACATCGTTTGGTTACTGTGGCTCAGGCACGTGATTTTTATAGTAATGTGTTAAAAGCAATCCCCCTATCATTTTTGGAAGCTGCAAAAGGATACGGTGTGGGAAAGCTTCAAGATGTTGCAAATAGACAGAGGACAATGGTGTTGGAGGGGATCAAGTCACAGTCTCATCAGTTGCTGCAGGAGGCCAGAAGATGACGCGTGCCGCCCTAAGAAGAGCGAGACGAGAGCAAGAGCAAGACCAGCAGAAAGTTATGGAATCTCCAAAGTGTGCTTACAGTGAAGATGGGGGAGGGGAGCAGTCTAAAGAAGTTTTGGGGGTCATGACAGATGTGCTCCAAAAGTTTTGGGGCGTTAAGATTGCTGATTAAATTTTTAAATTAGAATGTCAATGGAGTAAAATTATTATAGAGGAGAAAGAAAGTTTTTTTTTAATATTTTACACAATTTAAGATTGATGTTATTTGCTTGTTAGAAAAGTATATTAGGGTTATGGACTTAAAGTATGTGTTGAACTAAGAATGGGTACACAAGCTCCTAATTAACAACAAGTTGTCTTAGAGACTGCCTAAACCTTCTTTTTATACTCTTTTTATTTGAACTCAAGGATGATTTGGAACTGCGAGACATTTGGCGTGATACATGCAAGAACTATTTTTGATCATAGTTTAGTTTGGCCGGAGATTATTAAGGTTAACAGAGATAGGTGCTTTTGGCGCGTAACTGAGAATTTGTTTGGAAATTAGAGAAAGGTGGGAGAATGCAAATAGCAGGTGAAAGTTTTTTTTTCTTTTCTTTTTTTTTTGAAATTAATATGAATAAGGACTGGGATTAAGAAAATTTATTCTGAGTAAAGTTCTTTTTCTGTTTTCCTCTTTTTCTTTTGTACTTTACTTGTAATATTAATATTGTTTGTATTCATTTTATGTGAGCTAGAGGGAGATAGAATTTATAGTTTATTGTTGATAACATAGGGGTGTTTACGTTTGTTTTTCGATTTTATACCCTGTATTTAGCTCTGGGAAGTCGGGGGGGAGGAGGGAATGGGGGAGAGGGATAGGGAGGGTTGGATAGGGGTGGGGGAGGGGGGGATCAAAGTCAAAATGTATTGTAAAACTTTTTAAATAAAAAAAAAGTTGCTGAGATGTCCCAGGTACCCACTAGAATTCCTAAATTTTAGTCCATATTAAGTAAATATGAAGCTGGAATGCTGCAAGATCACCTCTATCATTGTATATGTTGACAATGATGCCTTTTGCTTCTACACCAGGGGTGTCAAACTGCCGGCCCGTGGGCCGGATGCATCACTCACACCCACCCCAGCTCTGGAAAGGGGGGAAAAGTCACAATATATCGTGACATGTCACATGACGTGGCGAGTTTGACACTCCTATTCTACACAGGTCTCACTAAGATTATAGAAAGTATAACATGGGGATAGTTTATATTCTAGTAAACAAGACTTTTTGTGAACTGTTGTAATAATAGAACAGCCTTAACAATGCTTTAACAAGCAAACCTTAACAATCGTGATGCATCCACCCACCACATGCTTTCAAAATTCCAACGTGTCCCAAACCAAGAAGATTCCTTATCTCTGAAATATACTATATTTCTGTTCTGGAATATGTCCACTAAATCTTTCATCGTAAAGAAAAATACTCTTTTTATATACCTTTGGAAGCCATCCTAAATTTTGCAGCACAGGACAGTCTTCCCCAAACTGGCATCATCCACATAGTTTAAAGAATACATTTCATGCTCTCAAATCTTTATTACGATATCTGATTTGAAGAGTAGAAAACTAAGATAGCTGGTATAGAGCAAGCCTAAATTCAAAGAAACAGAAAACACTGTTCCGTGTGTGTGTGTGTGTGTGTGTGTGTGTGTGTGTGTGTATCCCTTTATTCTTTGTTAGCAAGCCAAAACATTTACACAAATATGAGCTGCAACTGCTGTGGCTACTGCCTGTGGATGGCCTTGGGCTAGGCTGAAACAGGAAATAAGATTTGTCCCTATATATATATTTGTTTTCTGAGGTTTTCGCGGGTGTTTGTATGTAGATCTTTGGTCATTCGGGTTTTTTCCCACGTAGAATTGGAGGTATCAGGGCAATGTTCTGAGATTTCGTCGAAACACTGCCCTGATACCTCCAATTCTATGTGGGGGAAAACCCGAATGACCAAAGATCTACACACACACACACATATATATATATAAAGATTGGAATTAAAAAGAAGGCAATTTTTAAAGCAAACTGTATAAATCAATCAAACCATGGGGCGGGGGGGGAGAGAGAAGCTGCACAGCCACTCTCACTGCCCTGCGCTCTGAGGCCCCTGCTGTTTTGCACTTCACTAACCTAGCTGACCTTTGCTGCTGCTTGGCTACTGACCCAACACGACTGACCTGGCCTTTCCCAAGGCAGCTGCTGAAAGCAAGTGGCCTTTTTTACTGAGGTTGCACCTTGCGGTTTCCTCATGAGGCTTTGGGAAGAAGAGTTGCCTCCCGAAGGGGCAGAATGTCTTGCCAGCAGCAGGGAAGACAGCAAAAGTGCAGCTTTATGGATGGGGTACTGCACTGTTCTTGGTCCTATTTGTTGTTGTTAATGAGTTGGGTGAAGAAATAAGGAGAATGCTCATTAACACTGCAGATGATGCAAAACTGAAGAGAACAATAATGCTATACAAGATGAATATAATTTTAAATGGTCTTTATGTGTCAGAAAAATGGGCTGAGAAAGAACCAATTAAATTGAATAGACATCCAAAATTTGCTGTATAAGGAAAAGAAATCAATTGTATGATTTGTTATAAAAATAATCTAGGGATAATAGTTGGTTGCAACATGGATATGAGCAAAAGGATATGACTGCAGCAATGGCAGATACAATTTTAGTCTGCATCAATAGAAATGTAGCTTCCAAATTATGAGAAGTAGTAGTTCTGCTGTATTATATATTGTTCAGATCTCAAGTATTGTTGCCCTGTTCCATGGAAGCACGATTCAGGCATTGGAAGAGGTACAACTGTAGAAAGGCAGCCCAGAGTATTACAAGAGATATACTAAGAACTGAAAATGTTCAAAAGAGAAGACTGAGGGGGGATGTGGCACAATTCAAGAACATGAAAGGATGCCTTATAGTGTTGAAGTTACGTCATCTCAAGCTATCACTAACATAGAAATCAGACTTTGCTATTTATTTATTTATCAAACACATTTCTTAACTGCCCATCTCCCTCAGAGAGGGGGTCTGGGTGATGTACAATTTAATCAATAAAATTAAGCATTAAAAACCGAATCTAAGGTTACTTTTTTTAAAAAACATAAAACGACATTGAAACAGAGCCTTGGTGGAGCAGTGGGCTAATGCCTCCTTAAGTAACACCAGCTGCCTGCAATTAGTGCAGGTTCGAGTCCCACCAGGCTCAAGGTTGACTCAGCCTTCCATCCTTCCAAGGCAGGTAAAATGAGGACCCAGATTGTTGGGGGCAATAAGCTGACTTTGTAATAATGCTGCTTGGGGGGGGGCGAAAGCCCTAATAAGCAGGCATGTACATAGAATGAAGGCTACTGCTAAGCACACTGATTTGTGCTTTAGATTGTAAGCCGCCCTGAGTCTTTGGAGAAGGGCGGGATATAAATGGGATTAAAAAAAAAAAGTGGAGCAGGACAGCGGGGGCCTCAGAGTGCAGGGCGGCGTGAGCAGCTACAGTTTTGTGCCCCGCTGTAGGCTGAGCTGGGCTAGCGGAACATAGGACACCACGGTCTTCAAAGTGCAGGGCAGTGAGAGGAGCCATGGCTTCTCACTAACTGCTTAGCTGGGCTGGAGCAGCTGCAGCTTCATACTTATATTGCTGGCTCTGGCAGCTGCACTGCCGGTCAGGGGCTCCTTTCAGCTCTAGAGCTATGGCGAGCTGTGAAACCCCTGAGCCACAGTGCAGCAAGCAGTCCCCAAGCAAGCAGTTCTAGTGCTCTTACTGCCCCTTAAGGCAGGCTGCAATGTGGCCAAAAGGGCAGAGATGGGAGTAGAATATTGGTTGGAGGGAGTTTTAAGGGGAGGCAGTCCTTACCTTGAAATGACAAGAGACTCAGGACTGGAAGCGTCCAAGCGGGAAGGGCTTGGATCAGGATGGGCCCTTGGCTTACAACTGGTGAGATTTGGTTAACAGCAGCAAAGGGGAGTGCTGTTGCCAAGTGATGAGGTCACATGACCTGGCCATGGGATGGCTGGCTCAGGAATTCTGGGAGTTGAAGTCCATGAGTCATAAAAGAGCCGAGGTTGCCTACCCCTGGTCTAGCGGCTAGCCTAATAAAAAAAAAGGAAGGACTGGGGGTGACATAACAGTGTTCCAGTATTTGAGGGGCTGCCACAAAGAGGGGCTCAACTATTTTCCAAAGCACCAGAAGGCAAGATAAGAAACATTGGATAGAAACTAATCAAGGAAAGAAGCAATTAGAACTATGGAGAAATTTCCTAATAGTGAGAACAATTAACCAGTGGAACCAGCCTGCCTTCAGAAGTTCTGTGTGCTCCATTACTGGAGGCTTTAAAGAAGAGACTTGGACAGCCTCTTGTTTGGAATAGTATAAAGTCTCCTGCTTGAGCAGGGGTTGGACTACAAGACCTCCAAGGTTCCTTCCAACTCTGTTATTTTGTTATTCAGCAGAGACTTTATACCATTGCAGACAAACGGCTGTCCAATCTCTTCTTAAAAACTCCTATGATGGAGTACCCACAATTTGGAGGCAAGCTGTTCCATGGTAAATTGTTCTGTCAGAAAATTTCTCCTTAGTTCTAGATTAGTTCTCTGCTTGATTATTTTCCATCCACTACTTCTTATCTTGCCTTCAGGTGCTTTGGAGAATAGGTTGACCCCCGTCTTCCCTGTGGCAGCCCTCTAATATGGGAGCACTGCTATCATGTCACCCCTAATACTTCTTTTCACTAGACTATTTTTGATAAGTTTTTGCCTCCAGCTCCTTAATCATCTTTGTCATTATATAAGGAATATAAAGCTAACATTAAAGGGGAAAAAAGTTATATTATTTCTGGACAAGCAAGACCTGTAAGGACAAAAGACCTAAGTACCTAAGCTATAATAAAAAGGAGCCTTGCTATTCAGTAATGTTTGCATCATTAGCTGTCTCAGCTTCCTCTGAATATTACACATTTCACAGTAACTGATGTACATTTAATGCACAGTATATCACTACACTCATCTCCTATTACCAAGCCTCTTTTTTAAAAAAAATCACACAAGGTGTGAACAGCTTTTGGATTCAAATAATGATGATGATGATGATGATGATGATGATGATGATGATGATGAAGTTGGAAGGGACCTTGGAGGTCATCTAGTCCAACCCCCTGCTCAGCAGGAAACCCTATACCATTTCAGACAAATGGCTGTCCAGTCTCTTCTTCAAAACTTCCAGTGTGGGAGCATTCACCACTTCTGAAGGCAGGTTGTTCCACTGATTAACTATCAGGAAGTTTCTCCTTAGTTCTAGGTTGCTTCTCTCTTTGGTTAGTTTCCATCTATTGCTTCTTGTCCTGCCTTCAGGCGCTTTGGAGAATAGCTTGACTCCCTCTTCTTTGTGGCAGCCCCTGAGATATTGGAACACTGCTATCATGTCCCCCCCTAGTCCTTCTCTTCATTAAACTGGACATACCCAGATGTCCTTTTGTGAGGTATCCAGATTTCCCTCCAAATGTGCTTTGAATTCCAACAGTACAGCGCAGACCACTGGCAGATGATGGGGGGGGGGAAATAAAAACTGTAGACTAAAACAAAATTAGCATTCTTAAAAAAAATTTTTTTTTTAAAAAGTTGCTAATAATCTAAAATAGAATACAAAAAAAGACATACAGCTAAAGACATTAAAGCAATCTAATTCTAGGCTTCTGTGTCAGCATCTTATATCCAGGCCAGGAAGAGGTTTTCTACTCATTCACTGTCCAAAAATCTTGCCTCTTCCGAGTTCATAATTTGATTTTATGAACCCAGAGCCAAAGGGATCCAGTTCTTGAGACCAAAGCAAAAGCGGGTCGATTCCCTTGTCTCCAAAACAGGAGATGTCTACAGTCAACCACTGCAAGAGAGATTATTTGACAGCAGCCATTTCGCTCCCACACAAGGATGGGAGGCTGCTCGTTACTCATCGCTTGTTTTCTGCCACCAGCTCCTAACCCAGGGCTAGGCAACCTCGGCTCTTTTATGACTCGTGGACTTCAACTCCCAGAATTCCTGAGCCAGCGCAGCTGGCTCAGGAATTCTGGGAGTTGAAGTCCACGAGTCATAAAAGAGCCGAGGTTGCCTAGCCCTGTCCTAACCCAACCTAGAGATAGGAAGAACCGATACTCCTTTTTTATTTTTAACATTAAAAAAAGGGCGGAGACTGGCAGGACGAGCAGAAATGGCTCCTGGCATGGAAGAGGGCAGCCCGAGCCTCATAGAGAACCTGAAAAGCAGCAGTCTCGGGCGGCTGCCGAGCCCTGCCTCCTTCACCTCGGCAATCCCGAAACCCGCAGGGCGGCCCGTGAACGCCGCCCATAGGCATCGAATGGGGGAGTGAGAGAGAGAGAGAGACGGGGAGCACCAAGAACGTGTGAACGGGACCAAGCCCCAAGCAATGCCAGGCTCAGGGCAGGGCGAGGAGGACTTGCAGGGAAGGGCGGCCGAAGGGTCTCCCTCTCCGACTTCACCGCGGTAGATCCGTGCGCCCTCGCGGAGGGGAGAGCAGGGGGCAAACTCTCACCTCAGCCTCACCGAGGAGGAGCAGACGGCGGCCCCGCCGCCCGAGGGGATCCGATCCCGCCCCGGTTGCCCAGGAAGCGACAGGGCCCCTTTACAGGCAGCGGTCTGTCGATCGCAGAAACGCCGATGCGGAAAAAAAAGGGGCAGGTCGGCCTGCCCTACGCGGAGAAAGGGCCGGTGAAGAAGAGCGCCGAACCATCGATGAGGAGGCGGAGAGCGCGGCTCCGGCGGGCGGATCTCGCTCGTCCGACTACTAGTTGGTGGGAGAGGCGCGTCGGGAGGGCCGCGTTTGCCTCCTGCTTAGATTTCCGGGTGGAAATCCGGATCACGGCTGGAGGGCGGGATTGCAATTTTCCGCAGCCCAGATGGGGACTCCGGACCGATTTCACTTGGTGATAAAACTACATTAGGCGAGTCGAGGATTTTCTAGGACAGATTGGGAAGCTCAATAACGTATTACGGAAAGGAGGCAGTGCGAAATGGATCATTCGGTAGCAGGAGTCGAGCTCGCTTTGCTCTTCTAGCCCAGCACCTTGGTGGATATCGGAAAATTAGATAGGCTCGCAGACCTAGCTAGTTTTTCAGAGCTAGACCGCCAGAAAATCCAGAAGCTATAAAGTTGACTGGAAAGGAAGGGGGGGAAAAATTCTTGGAAAAGTAATTCCCAAAAATCCGGTTTTACTTCAAAAATCAAATAAAGGTAAATGTTCCCCGGCACATGCATGCTAGGGAGACCGGTGTGTGGTGTAGTTGGTTCACATGGTGTGGTAGGATAGAGGGTTTGTTGTCACTGTGTGTTGGGGGGAGAGAGAGCAGGGGGGGTGTAGATGCTCAGTTAATCTCAATGTACACATGTTGTACTTTGACAATAAAGGTAAATATATACAATAAAGGTATATATATATACACACACACACTCCAGGGGCTGGTGCTCATCTCCGTTTCAAAGCTGAAGAGCCAGCACTTGTCCAAGGACATCACTGTGGTCATGTGGCTGGCATGACTAGACACCAAAGGCGCACAGAACGCTGTTACCTTTCCACTGTAGTGGTCCCTATTTTTCTACTTGCATTTTTACGTGCTTTTGAACTGCTAGGTTGGCAGAAGCTGGGGTGAGTAACTGTTACGCGGCGCTCGGGATTCGACCGCCAAACTGCCAACCTTCTGATCGATAAGCTCAGCGTCCTAACCCACTGAGCCACTGTGTCCCAAAAATCAAATAGATTGTGGCAAATGGGAGTTGAGCTTGACTAGGGAAAAGTTGATTTAGAAAAACCTGACCTCAAACGTGATAGGACCCGGTAACGCTTTGATGTCCTGGTCTAAGGTTCTCGTCATCTGAAACAAACACAGCCAATGCAGGCCAAGGATTAGGCAAGCTGCAGATCGTTCAGAAGGCTGTGATTCATAAAGCTACAGGTGGAGAAACCTGAAGATTTTTAACCATAGCTACACACTTATTACACAGAGAAGTAGTGATGGCCATAGAACAGCCAATTAAAGGAACCCACAAACCCAGCTCACACAATATTTGTAGTGATGTCTCTTGGGTATTGAATTTACATACTGAATGAACCCAGCCATTGTACTTTGCAAACTATGCTTTGTATTAGGAATCAAAATAAGTTGTCATTTATTGTTTTTATTATATGCACAAAAATGTGAAATCCTAGCTGCCAGGTCTTTAGCTGATGTTGGCCTTCATATGGATTGAGTTTTTCCCAAAAGTCTAGGTGGATGTTGTAATGTATTGGCGTAGTATATGTATGGATCCCGTAGTGTGGCCTATTGTAATTGACAGATGGAAATTTTGTCAATACATATGCTTTGTAAAAACAATGCATCCAAGTTTTTTTGGTAGGGCAAATACATATCTGGGTGAAAATGCCTGCCTTTGCTATTAATTAGTGGGGAGCTAATAATTGTGATATTTTAGGGGCTGGAAAGGCTTTAGTTTATTGTAGCTCTGGTAAAAAAATGAGTTGTCACATTATTTTGCATGTTTTTAACTGGCACAGTTGCAAATAAAAAAAAATTCTGAATTCATCCTCAGACATGATACAGGGATAAACAGCACATTAGCTTGGTTAACTTTTCAACGACTTACACTATCGAGAATTTACACTTCTAAGGAGTACTTGAATGGGTATTTGTAAACATCCCAGTGCAATGGATATTTGACTGACATTTTCCCAAAGGGCCTGACTGAAATTATTCAAATATAGCTAACTCAAAACTGCCATTGACATTATGAGTCAATGTATAATATGAAGTTCAGGAATTTTTTTAAAAAATCAGGAGCCCACTGTTTCAACAAAACATTCATTTTTGCATTTTAATGCTTCTTTATTGTATAAACATAGTGTTTTCTACTATATCTGTAGAAGAACTAGACGTATTAGACCACTACATATACCTAGGCCAACAGATTTCAATGGAAGATGATACAATAAAGGAAATTGAACGGTGTGTTAAATGTTGGCAGGCATTTGGCAAGCTAAGCATAATTTTCAAGAACAATCTTCCCCTATGCCTGAAGAGAAAAGTTTTCGATCAGTGTGTGCTGCCTGCTCTAACAAATGCCAGTGAAACATGGACACTAACTTCACAATCGATACAAAAGCTATGAGTGACACAAAGAGCCGTGGAAAGATACATGCTTGGCGTTACAAGACAAGATAGAAAGATCTGCACATGGATTAGGGAACAAACAAAAGTACACGATATCATCAAGAGAGTAAAAAAATGGAAATGGGCTGGTCACATAACAAGAAAAACTGAGGGCAGGTGGACCAAGGCAGTCATAGAATGGATCCCACTTGATAAAAAAAATGTCTATGAAAAAAGACCTCAGAAGATTGACGACATCAGCAAGTATTGAGGGCCCAATTGACAAAAGAAAGCTCAGGACCATATTGGTTGGAAACACGCAGAAGAGGCCTTCATCCTGCAGTGGACAGACAATGGCTAAAATGATGGTGATTTTTTCCCAAATGTATCTAGCCATTCTGGGAGCTGACAATAGAAAATTGTTCCATAAAGTGTGCAACTTCCTTTAATCTGTAGGAGGTGATACAAGTTCTGTAATTTTCTATGGAGATTCTCAGTCATCCAGGTCATGGTTATCCCAAGGGTGCTTTTTCAGGAGGCAACTGGACTTTCTTGTCATAAACAAGAAAGTCCAGTTGCCTCCTGAAAAAGCACCTTTGGGAGAAGTTCTGTAATTGATTGTGACTCTTTGAAAAGAAAGAAAAAGAAAAGCATGGATATATAGCATATCCACCCCCAGAATAGGAGGCGCGGTGGCCTATTGATGCTGGAGGAGGTCTCTGCTTCAGTGGTTCAGGCTCTTAGCACTGCATGGTGGGGTGAACTCCCATCACTCACCTCAGCTTCTGCCCACCTAGAAGTTCAAAAGCACGTTCTGTGCAAGTAGATAAATGGATGCTGCTATGGTGGGGAGACGAACTGATGCTTCGTGCAGGAGGTCAGATTCCTGCTGGCTTTGAACCTTCCCAGCTGTGACACCCATTTTCTAGGTGGCTCTGGTGGAGGGAGGGGACCCTTGAATGACACTGCAGGAAGAACCGTTCATCTTTCTGGTATGAAGCTAGATCACCCTCCTTGGCCTACCTTGGGAAGCATGTGAGCACGTACCACAACAGAGCTAGTAAATTGGCCACCAAACTACTACTCTGCATTAGCATTGTACCCTCCTGGCTATTATAACAATGCCATACACTCATCATCACCCCCAGAAGAAAGAAAATATTAACTGACAGTATTTGCACGACAGTAGAGAAGGAAATACTAGAAGACTACCAAAATACTCATCATCAAAGATACCCATCCACAAACCATGAACTCTGAAATAATCTTCCCAAAGCACCTTTTAATCCTGTCACTACCTAATGTTCTTTTGGAGAAGAGCATAGATTTGAAGATATCTTGAATGCAAACAAAGTTTTAAAATCAGTGTTTCACAAGGCTAATTATTATTTTACAAGCTGTCCATGGGAAAGTAATTTGGTAATGCCACTAGGTGGTGCAGTTAGCACATACGAACAAAGGCATATTTCTTTTCTTGTTCTGTCAGACCAATTAATCTGTGATAGGCAGTACTTTTTATAATTAGTATACTAATCTGTTATATTACAGTTTACAACCAACCCAGTTTTATTACTACCAAATCATATTTTTCTTTTTCTATCAGAATGTCTTTCTTTTGTTTGTATACATAGAATGAAGGCTACTGCTAAGCTTGTAAGCCGCCCTGAGTCTTTGGAGAAGGGCAGGGTATAAATGGAATAAAAATAAATAAAATAAATAAATTCTGGTGTATGAAAACTACTACATGCATGCACACATACTAAAAACAAATATTAATAAATACATAATCTGAGTTATTTTTACAACTATATGGAATGCTTCATAGAAAATAGGATAAAATATTTCACTCCAGTGTATTTGGAAAAGAAAATTAAGGAGTTTTGAATAGTTAGTCAAAAAATCCTTCTTTGGGAAGATATAATGCCTTTAGATCTGCTAAATTGTAACTTATTCATCTATATTCACTAGATATTGAATATTCATTAAATTATATAAAACAGAACAATTGGGAACAGGGGAAACTTGATAAATTATTGGCTTCTAGAGTGAAACAAGAAGAATAATCTGATAATGTTTCTACCATTTAGGTCTCAGGTTGCTAAGCTTGTAAGCCGCCCTGAGTCTTCAGAGAAGGGCGGGATATAAATGGAATTAAAATAAATAAATAATAAATAAAATAAAATATTTAATTATTGTAATTCAATAAATTAACATTTTTTACTCAACTTCAGATTGGATCCTGCATTGGAACCTTGTGAATGGATTAAAGGTTTCCCCCCCCCCCACAAGATTAGATTGTTGATTTAACTGTCCCATTATAATTAAAAACAATATTAGAAACTATTAAATCCATGAAAACGGTAGTCTCCTGATCCAGACAGATGTTTATAGAAGAGTGTAAGCATATATGAAGGGGATTTTTGGCTCCTGTGTTTTTGGGAGCATAAAATACAGCTTTTGTGAATTGAGTTTTTCTTTGTCCTTTTCCTATTTGATAACACACCACAGGTAATACTTGACTTACAAGGGCAATTGATTTGGATATTGACTAGGATTTCAGTGCTAAAAAATATGGTCATAAAGCACAACGGGTTGGTGACAGCAATTCCTAGAGTTCCATTTGCAGTTGTTAACCAAATCCCATGATAATTAGTAGGTGAGGCAATTTCCTGCCAACTCCCCTCAAGCAAAGTCAGTGGGAAAACCAACAGGAAGTTTTAAGTCTCAGGTTGGCAAGTAGGTAAGTACCTGCTGCCAGATGGCAGAAGTAGGTAAGGCAGTGCAGGGAAAGATGTGAGGGTCAGGGAGGGGTCAGGAGAGTAAGAGTTGCAGCATGGATTGGAAGGTTATAAGCCACATTGGAGTGGTGATATGTGACAGGCACAAGTTGGCAAAGGTGTGAGTGTTGCACAAGAAACATAGATAGTGGTAGTGGGTAAAAGGGTGCAGGTCAGCAAAGGTACAAGGTGCATACCAGAGGTGCAGGTCAGGGAAAGTGCTCAAAGCTGCAGTGCAGGTGTGAGGAAAGTGTGGAGTGCAGCATGGATCAGGGAGAGTGCGAGGGGTGTGCAAGAGGTGAAGGTCAGGGAGGATGTGCAAGAAGTGAAGGTCGGAGAGTATGTCCAAGAGACATGGGTCAGAGAGCGTGCATGGGAGTGCATCAGTAGGCAGCACCAGCACAGAGGTCTGGATCAGGGTGCACAGATGTGAGATTTGTGACTTTCCCTGCCAGCTTCTCCACTGACTTTCTGGAGAATCCAGAAGAGAACATTACAAATGGTGATTCGAGGCTCTGCAATTGGTTGCAAATGCAAACTGGTTGCCAAGCATCCAGATTGCAGTCACATGACAGCGGGTGTGCTGGGATGGCCGGAACGCCAAGTGATGCTTTACGACCATCACAACATACAGTATCACTGTAATGGGCAGGCTCCATTACAGATTTCACTCAAGGATTCTCTCTATTCAATAAGCATAAAATATCTTTTGAAAGATTAGTCTCAAGACCATAAGAAACTTTTTTAAAACAAACACCACTGGTTTGTTAAAACAAAATATCACAACTCTTTCCAAACTTCTTGCAAATGACCATTATTGCTGCCACACCATTTTTAATTTCTGGGGAAAGGGGTATATTAAAATTAAAGTGGCTAATTTCTCAAGAAAAATCAAATCTCACAAGATATCTTTGTTGCATGTGAGATATGGTGATTTGAAACAATAACATCTGGGTTTTTTAAAATAAAACACATGGCTTTCCATTTTATCTATCTTATCTATCTATCTATCTATCTATCTATCTATCTATCTATCTATCTATCTATCTATCTGAAATATAGATGTGAAATCATTTAGTGACATCCACTGCTTGAAAAGATAGTTTACTCTTATCAGAATATTTGTTTCAAATGTAGATTAAACAAAATCATAAAGGTATCTCTTTGCCCTGATGCTGATAAGATCAGAAAGTAAACTATTATAATTTCAAGGATCTTGGAGAAACAGTTTCTGACACTAATTGTCCCTAAGTGGTAAGCTATGTCAACTTTTGGATCTTTCAAGAACCTCCAGAACTCCTAGCAGCTGAAGCAAAGACCTTTTAATACATATATGAAGAGGATCCTTTTTACAAGTCCTGTTGCATCAACCTACAATAATAATTTTATTACATTGTTTCCCACCTTTCTACTAATGTAGACATTCATAGTTTAGTGCAGTGTCTTAACTCAGAATCTCAGTTCTTCCTGGTAAGATCGTTCATAATATTATGGGAAAAACCCACCAAAGAATTATCACTGTCTGAATTCACACAAAACAGATGAGTCAAAAGTCTAGAAGCTGCATTAAGTACAACATACTAGGCTTGGTTAATTCTAAGTTTGATTTGGATTTGTTGGAGGTGGTGGGGGTAGACAGTCTATAGCAAAGTCTTGCCCCATTCAGTCTATAATGTGAAATTGAAAATGAAATAATTTAGTAACAAAGTAAGATTATTATGCCACTCAGACCTACTGTAGGAAATCCCAGAGGATAGGGAAGACAAGGAAAAGATGGATAGATTATTTCAATTACATACAGTATGTAAGCATGGCAATAGCTTCTACAGTTTTGAAGAACAATAACTATGTAACAGTGAATATATACAAAGATATCGTGCAAATTTGTATTTTTATAAAATATACATATCTGACCTTCACTTCCAAACATACACATTAGAAAATGGAGCATTTAATCAAGCATCCTGTTTCTAATTGCTATTAAATTAATTTATATATTTAGAATCCTTTTCTTTCATGAACTCTTCTGGTGCTATAGTTTGCATAGATACTGACACGTATATCCTAAACAGAAATATAAATTCTTTTTTCCTCTGTTTTGTGGAACAATCAGTATTCACTTGTGATCATTTTGTTCAGGAATAGTGTCATTAAGCGTAATAGTGGCTGAAATTGCAAGGATTTGCAGCAACGTCTGGACGATGATGCATTAACTGAATTTTTCTCTAACCTGGGACATACCCTCAATTCCTCATAAAAATGTAATTCATTTTTTATAACTGTCAGATAAAGGTGTGATCAAATGACAATGCAAATCCAAAAAAGACTCATCCCTATCTGACTAGCAATTTAAAGTGTGTCACACCGCATTAATGGAAAGATGGACCCAATTGCAGAACAATCTGACATCCTATCAATGCTGTTTTGAAGCCAAAATTTTCCTTCTATTTGAAATAGTAAGAGCATTATATTTCATTAACACTATCATTGCAATTCTCTTTTTGGAAATACACATTTAGAAGAGTGTAAGAAACCTTATTTTAAATTACATTGAAAATGGAAGTGGAGACTAGGTTATCAGCCTTAGTCCTCCCCCTGCCTCATGCAGCATTCCTAAATAACAGTATGAACTGTTACTCCTCTATTTATAACCATTCATTTAGTGATAGTTCAAAATTATGACAGCATGGGGAAAAAGAGACTTTCTTATGCCAGTCACAGCATTCCCATGGTCTCAAGATTATGATTTGATGCTTGGCAACTGACATGTATTTACAATGGTTGCAGTAGCCATGGTTATGTGATCAGCATTTGTGACCTTCCCAGCTGGCTTTCGACAAGCAAAGTCAATGGGGGATGCTCAATTTGCTTAACGACCATAGTGATTCTCTGAGCAACCACAGAGGTTCACTTAATGACTGCAACAAAAAAGGGTGCAGTCATGTGATGACCCGCTTAACAACCACATTGCTTAGCAATGGCAGTTCTGATCCCAATTGTGGTTGTAAGTCAAGAACTATCGTTCTTGGTGAGCGGTGGCACATTTTGGCTAGTATACTATACAATCTGTGCAAGCAAAGCTAGTTTTACCCCAACATGCTTAAGCTAGACTTGCCAATATAGAGATTTGCTTGTAAGTCAACATGCTATGGCTTGCATCCCACCAACTAGGAGGTATATGTAGCATACTAACATAGACTCCGTTCACTAAGAAAAAAAATGTATGAAGGAGAGAAAGAAAGTTTGCTATACATTCACTGATTTAGAGAAGGCATATCACACACTGAATATTTGAATTAATGTCTATGGAGAGTCTCAGTCATCCAGGCCATGGAACCTTCTTGGTTGAGACGTGAAAGAAAAACAAGAAAGTCCAGTTGCCTCCTGAAAAAGCACCTTTAGGGTTTGAATTAATGGAAAGTTTTGTAGAAACATGGGTTCAAGGATGATTGCTGAATGCTATGAAAGCAATATATCAGGGGTGTCAAACTGCACCATGTGGAAGCCATGCCCACCCCAGCTCCAGCAATACATAACGTGACACGTTATGTGATGCAGCAAGTTTGACACCCGTGCAGTATATAATGAAACTGAAGCATGTATGCAAATAAATGAAATGTTTAATGAATGCTGAAACAGAGCATGACAAGATGCATCTTAAAATCATGTATTTAAATCCTTTATTGTTTGGGTATATTTTGGGTATATTTATAAGAAACAATCCTTTATTGTTTGGGTATATTGGGTATAAAGGTAAAGGTAAAGGTTCCCCCGCACATGCGTGCTAGTCGTTTCCGACTCTAGGGGCCAGTGCTCATCTCCGTTTCATAGCCGAAGAGCCAGCGCTTGTCCGAGGATGTCTCCGTGGTCATGTGGCCGGCATGACTAGCACAGAACGCTGTTACCTTCCCACCGTAGTGGTCCCTATTTTTCTACTTGCATTTTTACGTGCTTTCGAACTGCTAGGTGGGCAGAAGCTGGGACGAGTAACAGGTGCTCACTCTGCTACGCGGCACTCGGGATTCGACCCGCCAAACTGCCGACCTTCCGATCGACAAGTTCAGCGTCCTAACCCACTGAGCCACCGCGTCCCTTATATTGGGTATATTTATAAGAAATCTTTAGGCATGAAGGTTAGACTTGTACTGACCACTTACTTTTATACATAGATGATAGTAGGTAGTTGGCTAAGAATTCTAACAATTTTCAGGAAATATTGATAGATTATGTTATGTGATCATACATCATGAAAATTAATTTATTAGAAACCAGAGTGATAGTGTTTGACATAGAAAATGGATTGTATGATTCACCCAAAAAAATGTATACCTTTGTAGAACATTTACTAAAGATGGGTGGGAGAGAAGTGAAGAAATTTTTAATATTCTCAAATACTGATACAAAGATAGGGCATAGGGTGTGTTGCTAGGAATGACTGTCCAAAGGCAGTAACTGTAGATAAATGCTTGCTTCTTCCCTTTTTGCTATTTGGAAATTAGAGTCAGCTGCATCAGGTAAAACATAAAAGTAATTTGAATACAGTGGGGATGGGGTACTTAAATGTAAACTAAAAAAGATAGAACAATCAACTCTGTTAAATGAATAAGGATTGAATGCAAAAACCAGTTATTATGAAAATACAGTATGTTGATGAGGCTCATTTGTATAAAGAAAATGAAGACTGAAATTGCCAAACAAATACAAGAAAAAGGAGTGAATAAGTCAAGATGAAATTGATGAATTTTGGTAGGATGGAGTTGATGAGATCTTGGAAAGAGAGGCGAGAAGTTTAAAGAATAAAACATAATGTTCCAATCAACATATAGATGTGGTGGAGATAGTTTGCAAGACTAGAAATGTCTGTATGTATTATAGAAGAAGAGCCCTATTAGTCTATCTTAACAAAAAAACAAAAATAGGAGGAATCTGGTAACAATTTTTCTGACATATTTTATTAAGAAGCATAAGCTTTTGTGTAAGTTGCAGATCTCTAGCTAGACTGATATAGGATTTAAATTGGGATGGTGTTGATATAAACTAGTTTCAGCTGTGTTGTCCTTTTTTTCTTTCTACATACCTTTAATTTCTTTGGCTTACTATATCTTATTCCTCTTCTGTGTGTTGCATAATGTTTATTCAAAAAAAGTATTTTTAACATGATGCGTAATTATGCATGTAAATTTTTTAAATTACCCATTATAGAAGATTCTTCTAAGTTGGTTATCTGTCCCTTAATTCTTTGATTGTACACATCATTTATTTATTATTTATTTATTTATTTAATTTATATACCGCCCTTCTCTCAAGAGACTCAGGGCGGTTAACAGGGCAATACGTAAAAGACAGATACAAAAGTTAAAATTATTAAAACATGATTAAACAATGCCCATAGTACAAATTTAAAATTAAAGTCATAATAACAAACCCGCCCCATCCCATCAGGCCAGGCCCGCTTCCTTAAAGAGATGGGTTTTAAGGTCGCGCCGGAAGGAGCGGAGGTCGGGCGCCATCCGGAGCTCTACCGGAAGATGGTTCCATAAGTCCGGTGCACCCACAGAGAACGCTCTCCCCCTGGGGGCCACCAGTCGGCATTCTTTGACCGGCGGCACCCTGAGGAGGCCCTCTCTGTGGGAGCGTACTGGGCGGAGGGAAGTTGACGCCGGCTGCAGGTGCTCCCCAAGGTATTCTGGACCCATGCCATGGAGGGCTTTGTAGGTCATTACCAACACCTTGAACCTCACCCGGAAGACAACTGGCAACCAATGCAGCTCGCGGAGCAAAGGTGTAACACGGGAGTATCGGGAGACCCCCGACACAACTCTCGCGGCTGCATTCTGTGCCAGCTGGAGCCTCCGAGTGGTCTTCAAGGGTAGCCCCATGTAGAGAGCGTTGCAGTAATCAAGACGAGAGGTCACGAGCGCATGAGTGACCGTGCGCAAGGCATCCCGGTCTAGATAGGGCCGCAACTGGCGCACCAGGCGAACCTGGGCGAACGCCCCCCTAGTTACAGCTACAATATGATCTTCTAAAGAGAGCTGTGAATCTAGGAGGCCTCCCAAGTTGCGAGCCCTATCTACAGGAGGTAATGACTCACCCCCCATAATGAGGGGTGGGATATCCTGAATATCCCGGGATGCCGGTACGCACAGCCACTCCGTCTTGTCAGGGTTGAGACGAAGCCTGTTCCTCCCCATCCAGACCCGGACCGCCTCCAGGCACCGGGACATCACGTCGAGGGCATCACTGGGGTGGTTTGGGGTCGAAATGAAAAGTTGGGTATCATCAGCATACTGATGATACCCAACTCCAAAACCACGAATGATCTCACCCAGCGGTTTCATGTAGATGTTGAACAGAAGGGGCGAGAGGACCGACCCCTGAGGGACTCCACAAGCGAGAGGCCTCGCGGTCGACCTCTGCCCCCCCGTCAACACCGACTGCGAACGTCCCAGGAGATAGGAGGAGAACCACTGAAGAACCGTGCCTCCCACTCCCAATCCCACTCCCATCATGCTATAAAGTGGACTTCATTATATTTAAAACATGATTAAAATAAATAACAGACCTACTGGTTGACACTAAAACCAATGAACTGCATATATTGCTAGCTTGTCCATAATGAAAAGAAAATATTTATGTTCACATGAGTCATAGCGTTTTATCTCTACCCCCTTTTTGGAGGCAAGGATAAAATGGAGTGAGGGGTGTTGAGGCCATAGTATGAATTGGTAAGAAATAGTTTGCTTCTGTTAATAAAAATGGACATGTTTCCTACTAGTACAAAACAATTATAGTATTCATTTTATTAGTCAAATAGTATTATTACCTTAGCATGTCCCATATTCTTGGTTGCATATGAGACAGAAATTCATATGGAATCTCAGCCTGACTAGAGATTAACAGCTGGAATACAAATATTACTTTAGAATGAGAACTATGTAGTTACATTCTAGTTTTAAACAAAAAATGCATACTCGTGAAGTGCCCATAACAAGTATGTTAAAGCTTTTTGCTGTTTCAGAGAGAGTAAAAAACCTCCTAGTGATTTACTCATGCTGTTTGAAGACACATCTGTCACATTGGCAGGACATTGTGATTTATAGGTACTGTAAATGAGAACTTGTCAAGTGCTTTTCAAATGATTAATCCATTAACTTCTTCAACCATTTCTATCATTTCAGAGCTTTCGACATATACCTAAAGAATAATAGCTTTCTTCTACAGCAGCATTTGCCAAACTTTGAGATCTAGACTGTTTTTAGAAAAATACACTGAAGATTGAGTCCTGCGTACCTATGGCCCAAATATTGCCTGCCACTGAAGCAAATATTAGCAATTTACTTTTTGTCCACTTTGAGGAAAATGTCCCTCAGCCCAGTGTTGCTTTCACCCAAGTTCCTTAGTATGCTCAGAAGACATATAATATGAGGCCTGAATGGATTCACCTCAGGTAAGATTCTGGTGCTTCACTGTGAAAGTGCTGTCCTTGGATTCATAGTTAGATGTGATGCTTTACTACAACAGTGTGAATAAAGCTGACAAGGTCTAGGATGCTAATAAACCTAGCTCTCCTAGCTCTATGAGTTTGTTGGAAGTATTTTATTTATATCATATATTTATTTTAAAGCATACATTGACATAGACACAGGGCTGCCACAACATATAGAAATACCAATTTCTAGTTTAAAACAAGGGGAAAGAGACATCAATAACAAGGTTTGCTGACTTCATTCATTTTGTCACTCTGAGACGGTGACAAAAACTATACCTGCAATCCACATAAGTTATATTATTATATGTAATTTTAAAAAAAAAATATTGCGGGTGTGTGTGTGCTGAATAGAATTCTTCACAAGACCACCTTTTAAGTCAGCAGCTGCCCTACGTAGGCCTAAGGACTAGAGGTAAGGATTAATTTGGATTCAGATTCAAACCTTATTTATTCAACACTATTCATTTGTGATACTTCAGAAGGGGTGATAATTGTTTTTGGATGGTATTTTTGAAGATTCAACACCAGGCTAAAGTTATCACTAAGATTCTCTTGCATAAGGGATTTTGCTTAGTGGAAGCATTGGATTACTAACCAAGTTGTTACCTACAATGAGTCCATTTTTGTTAGTATAAGGAAATTTACCCAGTCCGAGAACACCACAGATGTATGGACAGTAAACATGGTAAATTTACTACTGAAGGCCACATATCATATTGTTCTAAGATGTCGGTGCCTGGAATGGCTGTGGCTGCATTGGCTCTTGAAGGTGAATAGTTTTGGGAGGGATAGTAAGGGCTATAGGCCACATGATCAGGAAGATTTTAACGTGTTTGAGCAACATGGTGGAACTAAGGTAACATATGACATACGACCGACAATCTTTGCTGGCCTGGCAAGTTTCTAGTTGTTTTGGAACTGTTGGTGAGACCGTTAAAAGTCGTTGGGGCTGTTTGAATTTGTTCTGCCAGCAGCAAGATCTGACTGCTGGCCCAGTGATGGATTCTACTGCAAATCAGGGCTGTTTCCAGAGGAGGCAGAGGAGGAGAGGACCTGGAGAGGAGCTGGATGAGGCTGTCGGCAGGCCCAGAGGAAGAGAGAGAGGCTTTTGGAGGAGTTGGTGGCGGCGGTAGCAGCGTGCTCCAGGGGTGAAAAGAAGCAAGGCCTCTTTAAGAAAAGGGTGGAAGAGTCAGGATCAGAAAAAGGAAAGAAGGCGAGGTTGTCAGAATACAAGCGAATTTGAGGGCTAATCCACATGGAGCCGCATTTCCATCTGTCCTGTTTGCCATCGTTCACTCCCTAGAGACTAAAATGGACAATGTGAAATTTGAGCGGGCCCCAAACAAGGAGTATATATCGGAGGTGGTGACCCTTTGAGAGCTGTATGCAATGAAATTTCATTTTGATGTATGCCAATTGGTGTACATTCAAAGTGACAATAAAGTTATCATCATCATCAAAGGAACTCTTGCTGGGAAAAACTGGAATTAGGGTTCTCAGATGGCATTTTCATTTTCTTTCATAGAAATGAATGTGAAATATCAAACTCGCCATCAATCCTACTTGTTCACTGGTAATTGGGTTTGAAAGCCCCAATCTCCAATTTTCTTCCATGTCAGGAACTACATATGCATATTCTATTTTCACTGCATATTTGCTAATTTCTGATAGTCAGAATGTGGAGTTCACACAGAGCTCTATATATGATCAATGAGGCCCTATGGAAACTCCAAGGGAGTTTGTTATTTACTTTAAAAAGTCTCCCAGACAGCTGAAATTGAGAAGCCATTAGATGAAAAGACATAACAATGTGACAGCAGCAAGCACCAAGATCTAAAAATCAAAGCTATTTATAATCTGTTATTGTCTACAGCTTTGGCAATGCAAATAGCATTTTCTCTAGGGGATACTTGTTTAATGAGTATTGACAGCTTTTGATGGCTGTTGACTAGCTAGTGGCACATGCCTCCTACTTTGCCATTGGAGGCAAGCCATGGGAGTTTAAATATAACTTGAAAAACAAGCCTGAGTTTTTGCAGAGAAATAGAAGCTGGGGAAGGGGACCCTTCAAAGTTCAGTACTACTGCTTCTGGGTGTTACATGGTCATCAGAAAGCCAATGATAAAAGCTCAGTTCTTGTTGCTGTTTTGTGTTGCACAGGGAGGACACCTAAAGCCAAGAGAGGAATTTGCTAATAATTTGCACCTGAAACTAAGAAGGAATAAATGTACTGCCAGAAAAGTGTCTGCCTTAGTAAATGAGCAGCAAAGTGCAGGCATATCAAAAAGGGACTTGAATCAATAATGTGGGATCAGGAGTGTGGAACTGTGTTGTTGGCCCTGGAAATGTTTATCCCTACTGTTGATTCAATTGTCTTTTTGATATGCCTGCATTTTGCTGCTTACTCACTAAGGCAGACACTTTTCTGGCAGTACATGTATTCCTTCACACACACACACACACACACACACACACACACACACACACACACACACACGTATTCCTTCTTAAATATACACATACATACATACATACATACACACACACACCGAACATTTCTGTGTGCAGTTAGACATTCATGTATATAATGGCATTGTTAATCACTGAAATGGAAACATTAGGATTTTTCCATAATCCAGCTAACCTCCTTCAGATGATGAATCATTAAAGTAATAATAAAAGGTTACTCAATGCCACATATCCCTTAAGAAGATGCAACTAATTATAATGATTTTATATGGAGGATGAGCCTTTCCAAAGGCATCTTGGGTTGTGGGGAACATAATTTCTCTGATGAGCTTCTCTAAACCGAATTGCTAATTACATAGCTTGTCCCTGTCTCTTTAACTAAATTTAAGAGGGGGGAAGATGTTTGAAGAAATTTCTAAAGGTCACTGTGAGACAATCTAGTTATTTTATGCTTCATTTGCTTGTATTTCTTAAAACTTCAGTGGAAACTTCATGATTACCTAAAGTTGCCTTCATCCTAGATATTTCTTCCAGCTGAATAGACTCCTTATTTCTTAAATGCAGTAGAATATTTATCCCTTCCTTATTTACCAGACTTATGCTTCTCTAATCAGCAAGTGACTCCAGGCACAAATTCATAAAAATAACAACCACACACGAATAATTAATCCAAAAAAGGAAGAACAAAAATGCCAAACCACTGAAAAATCACTTTCCCCTATAAGAGGAACCTTATCATCTTTCAGAGCCCAAACAGACAATAATTTTATTAAGCATCAAATGTATTAGAGATAGTCTGATATCAAGGGAAATATTATTCCTAGGAATTAGGGGGAAGCAAAAGACCACTCCCAAGGTCTCTGTAAATCACATTCCATGGATGGAACAGAAAGAGAAAGATTACTGTTTTAGCTATTTATTAGGCAAGCAAAAGCCAGAAATTAAATTCCATTTTTTATTACAGTCTCTACTTCACATATTATTCCAGGCTCTACAGCTGAATAAAACTATGATATTTTCAATAAGGAGTCATTATCATTCTAGCAATGGAGATATTTCCTGGGGAACAGCCCACCCAGTACAATTACACATAGACCACAAAAATCTAGCCATTCTGGAGAAAGCACATGCTTTCTCATGCTTTAGCAAATATGAATGGAGTTTTTCCTCCCATTTTAATTTCCATATGACATGCCGAAATTCACACACATATGAGCAACTTTAGCTCTTCCCAGTTAAAGAGACCCTGTTAAAAGATTGGGACAGATTGAGAGAAACAGACTGTTACTCTGCTAGATGAGATTAAAGTACAACAATAACAGTGCTTATGCCAAGGCTTGGATGGATAATCTCCAGGGAGCCCCCCAGAGAATATTATTTTGCCTTGCACATCTGATGTGGGTCATCTGTTTCACAATGACCATTCATATACACCCCTTCCTTTAAACAAGACACTTTATAGCCCTGCCATGACATTAGAACTGCTGCACATTGGGAAGCATTGAAACTCAGCTACTCAGTTCTTGTAGACAAGTATCAGAGCAGTTGTCAAGGACCATCTCTTAGCATATTTATCACCAAGCAAAGTCTATTTCTTGAAAATTAACTGACTTGCTCCAGCCTCTGAGTTTCTCTCTGAAAACCTGGGAGTCCCCTTCCATGGATTTTGTTGCTGATTCTCACATGCAAGCATTCGTGTGGCTGTCTCATCATCCTACCTCACATGGTCAAACTGAGAAAATGAATTAGGTATCACAACAATGGTTAAGGTATATGTCTCTTATCAAGAAAACAGTCAAAATAAGTGCCAGTTTGGTCTAGTGGCTAAGGCACTAACTGGGCCAGGAAGCAGGAGACCGTGAATTCGAGTCCCATGTTAGCCATGAAAGCCAGCTGGGTGACTCTGGGCCAGTCACACTCTCTCAGCACAACCCACCTCAGTGGATTGTTGTTGTGGGAAAACAGGAGAAGGAAGGTGTGTTGGATATGTTCGCCACTTTAAGTTACTTGTAAAAATAATAAAGGTGGGATATAAATAGATGGGATATAAAGAGCCATGGTGGTACAGTGGCCATAATGCAGTACTGCAGGCTAAATCTGCCCACAGCCAGGAGTTCAATCCTGACTGGCTCATTGACTCAGCCTTCCATCCTTCCGACATTGATAAAATGAGGACCCAGATTGTTGGGGGCAATATGCTGACACTGTAAGCTGTTCAGAGAGTGCTGTAAAGCACTGTGGAACAGTATATAACTCTGAGTGTTAGTATTATTTAAACAAACAAACTGTTGCCTCTTGCAGCCCTTGTCTCCAACATCTCACTACATTTCTCCATTGGAATCTCTCTCCCTCTAAAATTTCTACTCTAGTGTTTTGCTTTCCACAGCCCCTGCATCTACAAGTCCTCATGCCTTGAACTTTCTGTAGGAGAGACGGACTGCTCAACTCTTCTAAAAGAAACATGTAGGTTTAGTAAAAACTATATACAAGCGGACTGCAGAAACACACAGGCAACTCTGAGCCAAAATTATGAAGAAATTTTCAACTTTATCTTCTGAATGACCTTTCAAAAAAAACTGTACTCAAATTTTATTGAGTTGTGCCAACACATTAACCTGTCAGTCTTTCATCTGGAATTATCTGCATCCATGAAGATCCATCCTTTGTTCCATAGATTGCTGTGGTGCATGAAGAATCTCCCTGCAACATATGCTTGAAAGTGGAATGGGGAGGAAAAATATATAATGGAAGCTACACTGGCCTCTAGATGCAATGGGAAGCATTTGGAATATCTGATTGATTGGGACTGCATCCAGACTCACTGAGAAACCTAAATGGTGTCCACACTGCCCAGCTTGTATAGCATTTCATCTAAAATTCCCAGGACGATGCCACCCCTGTGATCTGCCTATGCTACAAAGTGTGAGACCCTCCAAAAAGTCATGGAGTTCCCAGCATGGTGGGTCCATCACAGCAGCCGGCAAGCTGCCAGAAAAAGAGTAAGATTCCCAGATTTCTCTATATCTTTCAGACCCAGTGTAACATGTCATCATCAAAACTCCCACCAACTGATACACAAAAAATTCCCTTCATCGAACAGGTTTGTCCATGTGGATCAGAAGAGATTTAAACCATTGCCTATGTACTGCTTATTGTAATTTCCTTAGAGATATACAGAATTTTCTTATTTTGCCTCTTCTGCATCAATAATCAGGATGAACATATATTTATTATATATAGTATTTTTTATTTTAATGTTAGCATTAGCATTAGAATGTGACTAAATTCTGTGTGACTGTGGTTAAAACATACTATGGAATATCATATCCTGATTCTGGTGATTTTATATGCTTTTATGCCTTCATCTGGATCATTGAGTGTAATAATCAAGTAAGTTAAACACATGTTCAGCAGTTACCTAATTATATAATAGAATGGATTCAGTATATTTATTGGGGTAGCAATAATCTGTCCTTTGGAGCTTTATGGTCTTCATCAGAGGTCCCTAATCCCCAGACTGTGGCCCATTACTGGATTGTGAGCCGTTTGGAACTGGGCCGCAGAACACACATCTCCACGTGCGCAAGCAGCAGGTGAGCACATGAACACACGCTCCATTTGGGCAAGCAGCAGGCACGTGTGCCACCTGTTTGTGCAAATGGAGCTGTGCATATGGGCTTGCTGGCCACTTGCATTGACCCATGCTCTCTCTGCCCTTCCACCGGTCCACAAAGCTGGAAAGGTTGGGGACCTCTGGTGTACAGTACATTTATATCAGTCTAAGTGAGTGTCCTTCTGTGGTGATGATTACACAATAGCAGGGATTCCCTACCTATTTCTCCCCAGATTGTATAGAATCGCTCTAGGTTACCAGTATGCATGCCTTACAGCATGCAGATTTTAGAACATTGCTAAAATGAACTGTAAATTAGCAGAATCTATAAATCTTATGGCAACTAATTCAGTTAAATGCTTGCAGGACAGACAGTAGGAATACCACCATAGAAATACTCTTAATTATCTGGTGCCCATTAAATGCTTCATCCCAAGTATGGCAAAGATGCTACATTTTGTTGCATTTTTAAACATATATCAACAAATATTACTCAGATAAATCTATTTCCACACAAATTAGTTTCCATATGAACATCTGATTAGTATTGTATACAAATATATAATCAAGTCATTCACGTTTTGATTTAAAATATCAAGGTTGTCCCCTTGTTATACTGAGTTTATTTCCCCCCCTTTTCAATCTAGAAGTCAATTCTAATTTGGCACATTGTTTATTTACTTTCTTTCTGTACAGTCAAAATGAAAACTGAATTGGAACACTATAATTTTATATGGCAAGTAAACACTTTTAATTCACAGAAAGTGAATACATTTCTTCTGAGCATGGTAAGCAGAGTTTCCCACATTTTTAAATTAAAATCCACACAATAAAATGAAGATGTCTATGAGTTCCTCTTTTAAATTTTCATTGTTGCTGTTATCAATCATTATATTTTTGCCAATCATTATTTTGAATTGGAAGATTTACTTCCACTTTATTCGAATCTAGCTGGAACCAGGAATTCTTGGCTAAAGATTTTTCATACTAATTCTTGCAATAATAGAAAAACCTGAATTGCTAAACAGGCATCTTTCTCAGTGTACATTTACTGATTGGATTTCCATTTGCTCCATCTTAGCAATGAGCATAGAGAAACTTCTTATATTATCATAACTTAATACTTGGTAGATTTATAGCCTCCCCCAACAGAAGATATCAGAGTGGAAAATACTATCACTGGAAAATATAATTTTAAAACCACATTACTACATGGAAAGGTATATTCTAGCAATATGGAAACAAATAATATACATTATGATAGCTGGAGAATGTGAAATATTATAGGTCCCCTATCCTTCCACAGTTGGGTTACTGATATATATGTGGAATAGATTTCTTTTTTTTTAGACACAAGTTTATTTCTCATTCTAGGACTAAATGGATAATATAAGCAACTGTTATTGTATTGTCTATTAATAATTCTCTTTATTCTTATCTTCAAATCCTTTTGTGTTTCTGCTTAACTAATAATAACTTGATTTATAAAGTGATTAAATCTAAGAGACTTAGTACAAGGCTTAACATGGCCATAGTAAGTTTCCAACTCCAGCTACTACAAAAACCCATACTGTTCATCCTCCTGAGATTATGACATTCACACTTCAGTGGTCCTGAATCATACTGATATGTAGATTGTAGATATGTAGATTGCAAACAATGAGAATCATAATTTTTATTTTATTTATTTTAATTCCATTTACATCCCGCCCTTCTCCGAAGACTCAGGGCGGCTTACAAGCTTAGCAGTAATTCAGCTCATTTTAACAACACTAGACTGGGAAGATCTGATTTGAGCAATACAACCAAACAGGTTTGATAATATGATTTTGATCGTCATGGTGAATAGGTAATATCTAAAAAGCCAGTGTGTTGGTTCCTTCCCTAATCCATCCATCTGCAATATGGATGGATACTAACCACAATATTCCATCAGTTGATCTACAGTACATAGTCTTCATGACAAGAATCTGATTGTGAACTCTTCCTTTCTTTTATCCACTTCTGATTTATTAAGTACATGAAAAGGTCCTACTTCAGGATAACTTTGTTGTAATCACAAAGCAGCGAACAGCAAGATTAACTTTAATTAGTCTCCTATTATGAAAATTCCCACCCATATATTTATCATTGGCCCATGCACAGTTGGAAAAAAAATGGTACATTGGTATGGCTTTTTATGAGCAACTTCGTTTTAAGCAAGGATCAAGCCCATCTATCTGTCACTCAAGGAAACACTTCAGTCTTTTCTTTAAAATGAAATCCACATGTCCATAGACTGCTAAATCTGGACTACAGTACTCCACCATTCTATGTGATATTCCTTATGAAGAATTACCTGCAGAGAAGTCAGCAAGCAGGAGGAGGTGGGGAAGTCGTTCAGAAATCATCCAGAAGAATGAAACAATGAATACACAGACACAGAGACACAGACACACAAACAATGTTTCTCACTCCTCTGCTTCTATTTCACCATCCAACAAAGAACTTCTTCCAGGGTGTTGCCTCTTCTCTTCACTGCGGACTTTGTTTATCTTATCTAGCAACCCTAGCAGCAGGCTACCTTTGCTGCATTCAGAGGACTCCTGGGTGTCACAGAGAATATTATTGTCTGGGGTCTGTGAACCCAGATACCTCTTGCCTGGATGCTGCCGCTTCTCTAAGATTTCCTCACTCTCAGTCTCATCATCCCAACCTCGCTTGCCAGGGTGCTGTCGCTTGTTGTAAGGCAAGTACCTCTTGCCCGGATGTTGTCTTTTGGATAATTCATTCAGATAAGCTAGCTGGGTGCTTGGAATGCTGAGGATTTGATCCGAGAGGGATCTTCTGCCAGGATGCTGCCTCTTCTCCAAATCCGTTACCATTCTCTTCCCAGGGTGCTGCCTTTTGGTGATCCAATTCAGCTGAGAAGCATCCAGCTCTGTACAAAGAAAGGTTTCGCATTACTGCTCATTTGGGAAATTGCCAAATGGTTGTTCTTGTTGCAAGTTATAATTATTCAATTTGACTCAGGAACAGTGAGGCAAAATAGGTGGCTGTAAATTGGTTAAAAAAAAGTGGTCAAAACAAGGGATTTAAAAAAATCATATTTGGAGAAGGATTATAAATAAGTGAACAGATGTAAAAATAAGGCTCTTTATTTCGTGGAGCTGACAAGATCTTTGAGAACGTATTATGGGTACTTTTGTGAAATGGCTACTGGAATAGGGCTTGTTCATTTCCAAAATGGCTGCTATAACCAGTTATTAGGTACCAGTTTACCAGAATGTTACCTGCACTCCTTAGGCCCCCTTGTCCTGCAGGTTGCTCCTCCCAGTTTACAATTGCCTTTATTTCTTGGGCAGGTGGGCTTTGGGATTTTGAAGTATTGAACTGTAGGTGCCCATCATTGGGCATAGACAAGTGTCCATAGATGTATGAGTGGATTCTACTGGAATACTGATTCTAAATGCAAGAACTCAAGAAGTATCATAAATACTTTTTCCAATATTTGACTGAAACGTGTGACTAAGGAACATTAGTTGAAATGATTGATTAGAAAATATTTGGGAAAGTGGAAGGAGAATTCCTTTGAAGTAGTGGTTTGAGATATCACTATTAATAGAGGGAAAGGTGGGACTCCTTCAGTATCAATAAAATATTGACATTAAGATAGTGTGCAATTAACATCATTAGATTCCATATATGACACTAGTCAAACGTGGTCTTATAATAAGTGTTAAACTTCTTATGCAGAGGTTTTACTATACTAGGCTCAAGAAATACTACTTCATTTATCCTAATGGCAAGAAACAATTTTCTGGCATTCCTCACATGATGTTGTTCTTCAGGAACACCATTTTAAACAAGGATGTTTATAAAAATAATTCCTTCCTTCACCTTTCATTAGACTTCCTCAGTTTAGATAAAGAATCAGAAAGGAGATTGAAACATATATGTAGAATTCTTTGGATATATCATTTGCCATCCTTTGATCTGCCATCAAATCCATTATCAAAGTCAGTATGACAGAATGGAGACAGTAAGCCCTGTCTGCCATTCTGTCATATGACTTCCCAGACAAACGTAGGTGAGAGTGAAAATCCGGGAAAAGTACTGAAAAAAGTTTTTTCACACACAAAAGTAATGTTGACCCGGAATTAGGGGATAGTAGCTCCTAGACTCGCAGCTCTCCCTGGAAGATCACATAGGAGCTGTGACCAAGGGGGCCTTCTCCCGGGTTCGACTAGTTCGCCAACTACGGCCTTATTTGGACCTGGATGCCTTACGTACAGTCACCCATGCCCTTGTGACCTCTCGCCTAGACTACTGTAACGCTCTCTACATGGGGCTGCCCTTGAGATCCACTCGGAAGCTTCAACTGGTGCAAAGTGCAGCGGCACGGACACTCTTGGGAGCCTCCCGATACTCCCATATCACACCTCTCCTCCATGCGCTGCACTGGCTTCCGGTTGCCTTCCGTGTGAAGTTCAAGGTGCTAACAATGACATACAAAGCCCTACATGGCATGGGTCCGGACTACCTACGGGAGCACCTTCTGCCAATGTCAGCACCCCACCGTCCTGTGCGCTCCCACAGAGAGGGCCTCCTCAGGGTGCCACCGCTCAAGGAATGTCGGCTGGTGGCCCCCAGGGGTAGGGCATTCCCAGTGGGTGCGCCAGCCCTCTGGAACAGCTTACCAACCGAAATCCGGATGGCTCCCGACCTCCGCACCTTCAGGCGCGACTTAAAAACCTTCCTGTTCCAGGAGTCTGGCCTGGCATGATAGCTTTAATTGGGGTCCCAGTTTGTTTTTACTATTGTTTTTATTGTTCAATCTGTATACCTTCCTTCCTCTGTACACCGCCCCGAGTCCCTCGGGAGAAGGGCGGTTTATAAAAACAAACAAACAAACAAATAAATAAATAAATAAATAAATAAATAAATAAATAAATAAATAAATAAATAAATAAATAAATATTAATTGTGAATATGCAGATTTCCCTACTGTCTTTGGGCTCTTGCAAAGTCGTGGATGCAGGGTCATGAAAGGCCAGCAAGGAAAATACCCAATGTCCTAACCCACCCAAGAACATACAATATCTTTAGGGAAACACCAAAAGGGAACATGTTTAGTTACTTCCTTCTCTCTTATTTATTTTATTTTTATTTTAATACTATTTCTATACCGCCCTTCTCCCGAAGGACTCAGGGCAGTGAACAGGGCAAGAATAAAAATACAGATTACAAAAGTTAAAACAAGATTAAATAAATGCCCACATACTAAAATACATCTTTAAAACCCAATAAAATAACCATAACAACCCCCCCAATCCCCTCATCAGGCCAGGCCAGCTTGTTCAAAAAAGTATGTTTTTAGCTCGCGGTGAAAGGAGTGAAGGTCGGGCGCCGTCCGGAGCTCAACCGGTAGCTGATTCCATAGCTCCGGGGCGCCCACAGAGAAGGATCTCCCCCTGGGGGCCACCAGTCGACATTCTCTGACCGGTGGCACCCTGAGGAGGCCCTCTCTGTGGCGGAGAGGGCGGAGGGAAGTCGATGCCGGCAGCAGGTGTTCCCTCTTATCTACAGTATGCCAGACTTACTGGGTGAAATCTTTATCGTATGCATGTCAGCTTTGCTGGATGGCTTGCTTATGTAACCAGAAAGAATAAATACAAGGATTTCTTGTCTTTCGAGGCTGCTCTCATTTAGAGGAGCCCGTCTTTTTGTTCAGCTGAATAAAAATGTAAAGTTTGAAGGCAACTTCTGGTTTCCTGTATTTTTTAGCAGCAAAACCTCAGAACCTGCATATCAGTAAATTTTCTTAGTCAATTCAAGCTCCCACCTGACATTGGCTGTAGGGAAACTGGAAAGGAAGATACAGGCTGCAGAGAATTCCAAGGTGATTCAAGATCACCTAAACTGGCATGGGGCCACTATAGGATCTGTCTGAACTGCACAGATAACCTGCAGAAGAAAAGGATCCAAAGACACCAGAGGGGAGGGATGTCCAGCAAGTTTTAATTGGAACCCTTAATTAATTCACTGAGGAATTTAATAGCAACTGCACTTTAGGACAGGATCAATGTCATGTTATCAGAGGCATCAGTATTGCTGGCAGGGATCTAATTAATCCCAGAATGATAGCACAATTAAGCCATTAAACTTGTCTGCATCCTCTTTTCCTTTGAAGGCAGACAATAGATAGAAGCAAAGAGGAAGAATTATAGGTCTGTCATATGTATCAACTGGTTTCTGCTTGCTTAGTTATCTGTCTGGGAAAACAAAGCCTTCAAAAAAAAATCTAATGTTTTTCTACCTTTGTTACATTTAGGGGAAAGGAAATGGTTGATAGGGTTCACATGAAGGCCTTTGTGTTCTGTATTTGTCTGATCAATCCTGAAAATTCATGATAATTGGCCCATCCATAAGATAGAGTGAGCCCCGTATAGAGATGTCAAGAAACATGGGTAAACAGAAATGGTAACTTTCTGGCTATTGTATCAAAGCCATCAGCTGTCAAATTCTATTAGAAAGCAGATATATATACATGTCGCATAGCACAGTCCGATCTGTGCCTACTAAGCTACCCTGCTGGATCCCAGAGAGTGCAGTGCAAAGTGCTTCACCACTATTAATGCTAGACTAAAAATCAACAAGCTGAACGTTGACTACCCTGAATATTAGCTGTTTTTCAGAGCTCTTTTCCAACCTCTCTGGGAAGGGCCAAATACCAAATTTTAAAATTATAATATTGGCATGTTTGTTTGAATGTTGAATATGAGTAGAAAATAAAATATCTTTTTCCAGGAAGACTAGTCCGGTCTTCCCAAAATTGCTGTCCTCCATAGGTGTTGAATTACAACTCTCAAAACCTTCCACCAGGATACAACTGAAAAATTTGCCTTAACTTTTCTCCATCTCAGCAAACCAAGAAAGATGTGCCTTATATTTTAACAATTGTCTCTCCCCGCTCTCTCTCCTCCTTAAAAGGGGAAAAACGTGAAGACTTTTCTGGGCAGAAATTGTGCGTATAAATAAAAGCAGGAACAAGATAGGAACTTCATCAGTTGCGTAACCATAGAAGTTCTCATGTTCATATTTACCTTTATCCAGATCCTCTTCTGCATCTTCTACCTTTCTGAAAATGGAATTTAAAATGAGGCTTTCTGCCTCTGGGGAGAGGTCATCAAGGAGACTCTTTTCATCACTGTCATCTTCTTCTGGAAATCGCTGCCCCAAGTTGACACACACACTAGTAAAAGCCAGGAACAGAAACAGCAGCCAACGCCAAATAGAGATGGACATGGCAAGACAAGTTCCTATGAGCAGAATGTGGAGAAAATGGGTTTTAAAAGTAGTGCAGAAAATGCAACATTCCTAATCACTTGGGGGGACAAGGTGTCTTGAGGAGATAAATGAAAGCTCTTCTGTTATTATTCACTTCTAATGAAACTACCCATAGGAATGATCACTTATCACTTTAATTTTCTGCGAGCTCACTTAGGTTTGCCTAAAGATCTTCATACGAATTTGATGTTCCTCTCTGAGCAAAGATGAGTGCTATAGTATGAGAAAACAGTCTGATTTATTCTTCTTTAAGCATGTGGTTTATCTGAAGCCTATTCACATTAAAGATCTAAGGCTATATAAATGTTGTATCAATACATCAGAACCAGTTGTGTCATATTATATACAGCATTTCTTTTAAATGCTTAAATTTGAAGTAGAATACCTGTACAAAATTATTATAACATGAATACAATGCTAGTATTATACTGTGCTGCCAAATGATGCTTTAAATCCACATGGCTTAATTACAATTTTCACGAAATCACTCAGTGTTTTTTTTACTTCAGTGAAATAGATTCTCATGTTTTCAGAACATTTGAAAATGAAAGAAAAACTGTGCTTTTGTGAACACTTAACTCAGTGACTTAAAATACTCTTTAACTTTGCTGGCAAAGTTAACAGCAGTTGTAATTTTAAGATCTCTTCTATCTATCTGATTCTGTGTTATGAGCAAACCATTAACATTTATCCTTTTAAATGAGAATCAATAGGAGAGAGAGAGAAGAAAAAGAGAGATTGTCATTTTCATACACCTTCAGGTTGAAAGTGTTACAAAACAAGATTAAATTCAGAAGGTATATTTTTTTTCCAATCCAGTAAATAGCCTGCTTTATTAACTACTCAGAACAATTGAATAACAGCTGTACACAACTAGATAAATCTGTGAGATGTTCATAAGAAAGGAAAAGTTTAATAGGTAAGACAGCCTGCAGAGGGAAACTAAATGGAATTTATTACCTTCCTTCCAAGTGCTTTAATCCTTGGCTCAGGGGTTGAAAGAATTGCCTCAGCTCCGTATCTTTCTGTAGCTACTTACAGCTTTCAGCTTCAAAGTTGCCTTCCTCTGTTGAATCACAGATGACATCCACCAGAAGTGCCCCTGAGTTCTTTTGGGTAGATGAAGTCTTCTTCCCTTCTTATAGAGAGCTGCCTCTGGACCAATTATGCAAATAGTTGTGAGGTAATATATGTGATGTACTGTGTTGCTCCTGCCTCCTTTCATTGATGTCAGGGATCTGAAATTTGTGCGCATGTTAAAATTCTGACAGTTATGGAGCTGACCTCACTTCGCTAAGGGTTGCTAGAAAAAAATTGCCTCAGGAAATAAGATAAGATGAGGGATATGCCTCTGTGTATAAATTCACATGAACGTTATGTCAAACAATTGTTATGAGCCAATCCCAAGCAGGTCATTCATGAGATCCGAAGAGCAAAATAGAATCAATAAATGATATTATTTCCTTCTTTTTTTCATGGTGTCCTCCTATCTGTAAATTTGCAGTTTGCTAGACAATACTCCACAGTTCACTCATTTCCATATAAATTCCCTCCAAGTAAAATCTTGAATTTTACAGAAAGGAGAACAAGGTTTCATTTGGGTAACAAAGTGCTGTATGGGTGATGCCCCTCTGTTCTCATCTGGAGAGGCTTCTATGTTCAGTTCAGAGATGCTTTTTCTCCACTCATTTGTATATGGGAAGTTTGCTATTTCAATTTCAAAAAAGTTGCAATCTAGAAAATACACAAATATGAATCTGCTATACAACCATATCAGATTTTGACATCCAGTTTCTTCACTGTACATCTCACGGTATTCTGAACATTTATAAAATCCTTCATTTTCAAGTCTCATTTTTCTACAGTGAAGAATATCTAGGAATGGCTTTACTATTATTTACTATTCTTTTCAAATACATTTATTCAATCTTAAGTATTTTTTTTAAAAAAATGCTGCAGTAAAAGTCTACATTCAGATTTTGCATGACTTTAGCAAAATCCTAAGTAAAAGTTATATTAACTTTTTTTAAATTGTCTTGAACCTAACATTGAGATGTTCAAAATAAACTTGTTTGATTTTTTTTTGGAAATAAATTAAACTTTGAGGTTTTGTGTTATTTATGAATAGATGAAAAACCTAATAGTTATACCAACTCCTATAAGGAATAGATTCAAATTATTTTGAAGTTACTTCTCCACCTGTTCACATGTACATGTTTATCAACATGTTTTCAAGATAAACTAGTGATCAATGAAGGTGAAATTGTCATTACAGTCTGAATATCAGAAATAGCTATTTCATATGGATTTAAAGCCAATATTTTAAAAAGAGGCACTTAGTGTAGATACACGAAAGTTATCAAGAAACAATATACATGCTCTATAGTACTAGCTCTGCTATATAACAGTCCTTTATGCATTCAACTGAACAATTGTCAGATGAAATGATCTCTTTATTTTAAGCAACACCTGACACAGTGAGCAATGTCTGTATTTGAGTGTGTGTTTATGTTTGTGTGTGTGTGTGTGTGTGTGTGGTCTGTGTCTCTTTGTGTGTGCAATACACTAATTCCACAATCCTGTCACTTCTTTTCAGAGATTAAACTATTTGTGTTTATTGTGTGCCTGGATTTATAATGTTATGCACCTGAGGGCAAGACAAGAAGTAATGAATGGAAAGATAGATCCAACCTAGCATTAAGGAGAAATTTCCTGACAATTAGAACAATTAATTAGTGGAACAGCTCAGTTCCAGAAGTTGTGGATGATCCACCACGGGAGACTGGACAGCCATTTGTCTGGAAAGGTATAGGATCTCCTGTTCAGGCAGGGGGTTAGACTAGAAGACCTCCAAAGTGTCTTCCAACTCTGTTATTAGATTGTTATCTTGCCTTTATTACATCATAAGTAACTCAAGGCAATGAACATGCACAATACTCCTTCCTCCTCCTAATTTTACCACCACAAGAATCCTGTGAAGTGGTGTTTGGCTGAGACAGAGTGACTGGCCAAAAGTCACCTGGTTGGTGACTTTTGGGGAAAGGGGCTACATATACAAATAATAACAATAATAAATAATTTCATACTATATAAACAAAATCTATGCATCTTAATAGGACAAGAAGCCACAAATATTTGCTAATGAAATGAAAGAGAGACCAACTGATATATGAGACTTCTGAAGCTTTCACTGAAGTAGCATAATAAATGTGACGATCAAGTTGAAATCTTCTTTGGTAACTTGCTGACATTTCCACCCATCCCTCTACTAGTTGGCTTCTTGGCCTTCTTCTGTCATGATTGTGAAGTTTTGTTCTCTAGAAAATTTACAGCTGTAAGCAGTTGTTCCTGGAATGGCTTTATGTTTTGGGGTGGAAATCAGACTATTAGATGGATATTACAGAAATGTGAGAACAGACAATTAAGCTTTATTTTTTAAAAAAAGAAACAAACCAGAAACATATCATCACTGAAAGCAACAACTTCATTTTCAAACATATGTTAATTTTAGACTGCTTAGACTGAAGAGATGAATTATTTTTAAAACTGTCAAACAAAAGTTGTCCGTCTTTTTGCTAGGTTTCAGATCTATTTTTTTATTAATGTTAGAAAATTTGATAGGTAATAAAAGAGAAATGTAATGTTTCACAGTTCTATAAGATGTCTGTCGCCTTTTATTTAGGTCTCTGTCACTCTTGTTTACAACACTAGACCCTGAGACTTTAGACCCTTAGGATAGTTATTGTTAAAAAATTGGATTTAGGCATCTGGAATTCATTTTTGTAGACCAGGAATAAGAAATGGAGGAACAAAATTGATCAAGGATGGGTTAGCAGTCTTGAGATGTGGTGACAGCTGCTCTTCTGAATGGAAGCCTGAAAATTTCTGTAACTCTAAGAACATGGTGTGAATACTTAATAGAGAATTCATCAGTCAACAATGGGCTATTAAGAATAATAGCAAGAATAAAATTCAGTATTTTCCTTTTCACTATTTGTTCAGAGTTCTAGACAATAATGTCAAAAAAATGACAATTGGTGCTGAAGATGAGAAATTGATCAAGTACCTGAATTTTCCTGCTATAAACGTAATATAACAAATGGTGTTGCCATTTTGCATCCTCTGTACAATGAAGGAAACAATTGGTGGATGGTCAGTTTAAATGGTCATTTATCAGAAGTACACAATAGCACTGAAATACTCAGCCAGACATGATTTAAATGTTTAAAGTCAATAGCCTTTAACAGAAGGCTGAAATAGCTGTTAAGACCAGCCCATTGCATTTGTTACTTGTATAAGAAAGGAGGAAGGGAAGGGGAATGGGGAGAGGGAGAGGAAGAGGCAGGGAGGCAGGGAGGGAGGGCAATGGAAGGTTCCAGCAAAATGCTGTTTATTTTATTTCATTATTTCCATAATCTTATAGTAAAGGTTTCAATTTTCCAAAGTTGTCTGGACCCTTAATTTGTTAATAACTTTCTTAGATCAAAATCCAGTTTAGCTTTTTTTCCTTTTATTTCCAATTCATTAAATTCTTAAACTTACAGTTAATTTTCTTTTTTGTTTAAGAAGAAAGGTAAACTCACAAGGTGGCTTTTCAAACTTGTTATTCTGAAAATTTCTAATAGCCTTAGAATAGTAAAGGCAAATTTCCAAAAGTGATCAGAAAGTGAGGTTTACAAACTCAGTATCTTTTGAAAGCCTTCACCATGGCTGTGAGCATGATGGTTGATTCCTCCATCTATTAGTTCTCAAACTCACAAGAAACCATTGTCCTATAGTCTGCATTCAAGGAATAACTGGTCCTAGCACCTGTGCATGATCTGTTGTCCTCTCCTTATATGGAGAGGTATCAAAGAACTAGTCTACTTGCCAGTTCTCCAACAGTTCTTAAGGAAAGGAATCTTTTAAAAACTTATTTAGTTATGAGGGGGTTTTTTATACTACCTTTTCAAATAGAATTGTCCAATTTCCCATAATAGCAATATGGTAACAATAAAATTGCAAACTAAAAAAGCATAGAATTGTATAATACAAACAACTAAAACTAACTTTTTTTAAAAAAAATCAGTTTAAACAAGATGTCTACGAAACAGCAAATACTGCAATCAGTAACCATGAAATGTTTTTAGACACCAGAAATAAAAAGAATAAAAGAGCCACAGAGAAGAGGTCTTTCCCTAGAGTCTAAAAAGAATACAGAATATAAAATAACAGAGTGGGAAGGAACCTTGGAGGTCATCTAGTCCAAACGCTCTGCTCAGGCAGCAAACTCTATACCATTTCAGCCAAATGGTTATTCAATCACTTCTTTAAAACTTCCAGTGTTGGAGCATCCACAACTTCTGCAGCCAAGTTGTTCCACTGATAAACTGTTCTCACTGTCAGGAAATTTCTCCTTAGTTTCTAGACTGGTTCTCTCCTTGATTAGTTTTAACTTCTTGTCCTGCCTTCATACCTCTTTGTGGGGAGGTATTATGAAACTGAGGGTTAACATCTAGAAAGCTAACTTTCAAATGGCTGCTCAATGTTCCTCCAATTAGATGTCCTCCAAGTCATGACCTTAAAAATCTTCACAGCTGAGTTCAAGAATATGATGCAAAATGCCATGACTGATAAGATTTATCTCATGGTGGCTCTGCAATAGCAAACCAATTTCATCACCTCATCATGTTGTTATGCCCCTAATGGTGAGAGAACATCCAGAACAAAGAGGCATATGGTGCTACCATTCGATACCAATAACCATTCATTATTGGCAAATGTTCTTATGTTGTTGTTAGTTGCAAAGTCATGTCCGACCTATCGCAACCCCATGGACAACCTTCCTCCAGGCCTTCCTGTCCTCTACCATCTTCTGGAGTCCATTTAAGCTCACGCCTACTGCTTCAGTGACTCCATCCAGCCACCTCATTCTCTGTCGTCCCCTTCTTCCCTTGCCCTCAATCTTTCCCAGCATTAGGCTCTTCTCCAGTGAGTCCTTCCTTCTCATTAGGTGGCCAAAGTATTTGAGTTTTAGCTTCAGGATCTGGCCTTCTAAAGAGCAGTCAGGGTTGATCTCCTCTAGGACTGACCGGCTTGATCGCCTTGCAGTCCAAGGGACTCACAGGAGTCTTCTCCAGCACCATAGTTCAAATCTGAGGTCTACTTTTACACATATTAATGCAGTTAGTGAGATTAACATGAATTTTCAGAGCTTGATCGCTGCATCAGGAGGGTATGAGAAAAGTTTGCAGTTTAATTTCTTCCTACAAAACTAATTTCTCCTTTCATGAGACTAATCAGGGAGACAATGCCGAAGCCTGTATTTATGCAGAGTAGGTGGACAGTTCTCTCACTCTGACATCCATGAAAATAGTTCCAGAAACAAATTCACACTAAACAGAAAAATCTGTATCCCCAAAGAAGCTATTTTCCCTTCAATAATGCCCTGACTGATGACTGATGGTGCATTTTGAAAATTCAGCCAAAGAATTTATAAGGTAACCAGAGAGAAATCCATCTTTGTCTTTTTAAGACATGTCTTTTTTCTTCTTTATCCATGAGGGTCCTTATAAAATATTTGGGAAATCGATTTATCTCATTTAGCCATGTGTCCAAAGATTGATCTGATTTAACAGGGGAAGTTCTGAGTTACGTTTTCTTAATCAGAAGTTTTATTTGTTTGTTTGTTTGATTCCTATAGCTGCCCATCTCAGTAAAAAAAAAAAACTCTGGGTGGTTCACAATTCAAAAACCTATATTAGAATTAAAATCTCAAAAGCATTTTAAAACAATAATAACAGTAAAAAGCATTGAAACAATAAAAAGCATTAAAACATCTAATTCAAGTACATACAAAGCAAAACATCTGGCCTGTTAATAACATAGGAGGCGCATGTAGCACCCAGGCGTGGGAGCAAAGCTAGGTTTTTACAGCTTTATGGAAGACTAACAGGGTTGTGGCCATTTTAGTCTCTGAAGGAAGGATGTTCCACAGAGAAGGGCCTGCTGCAGGCTACTAGTTTTTTAGTCCTTGTCAGCCAACATCCTTTGGCTGATGGGATCTTTAACATGCCCATCCTATTTGATCTAATTGGATGGGTAAAAACTCTGGAAAAAAGTGATCCCTCAGGTACTTTGGTCCCAAGTCATGTAGGGCAATATAGATGACTATCAGCACCTTGATTTACTCTCTCCTTCTCCTTTATTCAAACATAAACATTTTTTAAACTTCCTATAACTATTATCAGAAGAGCATCAAGCAATAGGACTTTCTCTAGATCCAGAAAATGTTTAATTTATTTATTAAGAAAAGATATATGGCTGCTCAGTTCTCTCACGGTGACTCTAAATGGTTTACAGAAATAAAACTCCAGTATAAAATCCAATAAACTCCTGGCCTCCTGGCAACAACAATCAAACTAAGCACATGATGGGCTCCATATCACCCTCGGGGCTCCAGGCCTACTGGCAGAACCACGTCTCCAGGGTCTTTCAAAACAGAGCCAACGTGAGGGCCAACTTTATTTCTCCAGGGTTGATATTTCACAGGGAGTTAAATGAACCTAGCAGCAAACTTGCATCTTTCTGTCTCAATTCTGTCTCAAAACTCTGCTTTAATTGCAGATCACAAGACAGCCCTATTCAACATTTCAAACAATTCAGTAGCTTGGCCAGTATAAAAGTGTAAATCCCTTAATATCCTGACTTGCTTGAAACAAACAGCAAGTCCCTTGAGAAAACATAAACTGGGAAGACAGTAGATATTGAATCTCAGATAATGAAGAGGAAGACTGGCACTGAATGAAATGAGGATATTAATTTATAAGCAAAGGAACTCTTAATAGAATTAAGGAACACATTCTTCACAGGACACAAATAAATCAGCTCAACTATTTACATCCATCCGAAATGTGGTTCAGATTGTTATATTCAAAATGTTTATGGTCTGCGGAAAGGGATGAAGAACATTGCAGAATCTGTCAATGGAGCATGTCACTTAAGATAGTCAAACTGATTTACAATTTAATGAGGAAGAATAACTGCAGTGCTATGGCATTAATCCTCCACATCACTTCCTTGAGAGATTTCTTGGTAATAAACAGCCTGTTACATGGTTGACATTTGATATGCTTAACTATACACTTAAACACAGAATTAAAGATCTTTGCAGATCTGCTGATATATTTCTATGTTGAATTATTAATTGCTTAGCATTGTTTATGTTGTGTAGTGAGTTCATTGCGCAGGAATGAAGACAAGGCGAGTGAGTTCAGCAATGAACATGTTTAGTTGCTTGCAGGATCTGAACTAGGGAACTGGGCTGCAGCTTGCAGCAATTTATAGCCTGGCCCCTAGGCGGCAGCCAATAGGTTTAAAGCAGCCTATTGCTGCCTAGGGGCAACCAATAGCAGCCCTGGAGACAGGGTGTCTGAGATGCTGGGAGTCGTTAGCTAGCTCCAGCTTACCACGTGGTGTTACAATTAAGCCCAATACATTGCAGTTTATATACATTTTGTATTTATGTCCATGTCCTTTGTGCTAGAGAAATGCACCAAGAAAACTGAGAATCTTCAGGAACACTGCATGCAGTTGTTCCATGAGCCACCTAGGTGTGGTTGTTAAGGGATTTATGTTTAGTCTCATCTATATGTTTATAAGATCTAGATCTTTTCTGCCAACATTTGAGAAGGAATAGAAAAGGTAAAGCAGTGAATATATAAGACCAATCTGAGATTTAATTTAGCTAAGTTAGTAGTTATAAATTTGATTTGTCATTTATGGGCCTTGTAGGGAGATACCTTCAAATCAGTCCAGACTCCTGGCAATTGCCTGGATCGCTCCCTGAAATTTTCTTGGCAAGATTTTCAGAAGTGGTTTGCTATTGGCTCCTTCTTAGGACTGACAGAGAGTGACTGGCCCAAGGTCACCCAGCTGGCTTTGTGTCCAAGACAGAACTAGAACTCACAGTCTCGTGGTTTCTTGCCTGATTCCTTAATTATTACATCAAACTGGTTCTTTTGATCAGTCTATTCTAAGTTAAAACCTGATTCTTTGATACTATATTATTCCATCTAGAGAATGTTTTGCAAGCAGGGGACTATTCTGAGTTTCTAGATTATTTAATGACCAGGAATGCCGATTTCATCCATTGTACCCTGTTCTTAAAAACAGAGCTAATCATGGTTATACATGACTCAGTACTATGCATAATGGACTATCATAACACATTTTGACTTCAGTAAATAGCAACATCCAGTTGCTACTTGTCAGGGTTAGTGGCTAGTTAGGAGATTCTCCAAGGAATACCAAGGCTGTAGGCTAGGGTAGGAAGTTAAATAAGAGATTCCTAAAGAAAGCAATATTACACCAGTTTTGTATTGTTTCCAACAATGTGAATGTATCCATAAAGTCCCCAGGAGTTGATTCACTGTGAACAAGACGTTATCATAACCATAGTTCTTTCAAAAATTTGATTTGAAACTTGAACTCCCACTTCCAGGCAAGCTAATATTCCTGACTGTCTGCAAGGGCTGAAAATGTATTTACAGAAACAAAAGTGCTAAATCTTTCTTTCCTGCCAGAACAGTAGCTACACAGGAGAAGAATTGTACCAAAATGTTTTTTCTATTGTTCCATCAATCTTATCATCTAAAGTGGTTGTCATGAACTGTTTTTAAAATAATTCCTTGGAATTTTATCCAAAGTACTTGATGTTTGACAAGACTTTCTTTGGTCAAAAGATCTGAATGGAAAAAAGTTGTGTAAAGGAATATATTCATAAAAGAAGTGTGTCTCCTTTAAAGAGTGCTAAGAATTTCAGCCAGTTCAGAAACTGGTTGCCAGAATATTAGTCAGCTTGTCAGACAAAGCATGTCTCTCTAGTCTTTCGGTGCCCATTACAAGGAAATGTTTTTTATCTTAAGAGGCTAACTAATGGTGAGAGACAAGTTATCATAAGTACTTCTTTGTTTGTTTGTCATATTTAAGAACTGCCCATGCCCATTACAGAGTGACTGGGCAATATATGCCTCCTCACATGTACTCTACCTCTGAGCATCATGTTGTTTCTCTTCCACATCTTCAACTGTCTCACATATAGTGGACAAATACCCAAGAATAAGGTCTTCCTGGTCATCAGGTGATGGTTGCAACATGCTTTTCAGATAAGGTTTCCTTTGGTTATTTTGGGGCAGCCAGAGGTAAATTTAGGAAGAATGTGGCGATAATTATGATCTTCAGTATTTGCCTTGCAGCTGTGGCTTTGGTGTTACTCTGAAACTTCACATAACAATTTTATTGGCGCTTCATGATTTGGTTTTTGGAAACTAAATTAGGGTGTCCCAACTGGTATACTTTTAAATTGTTTTGTTATGATTGTTAGTTTAAGGATCAATCCAACAAAAAGGCAGGGCTGAGTTTAGTAAAAGAGTACGTAACACATTAACAATTTTCATGATAGCACAGTGTTGTTTGTTTCCATTTGTTTGTTATTATTGGTTACTGGACTACAGAGAATCTCCAGCAATTGGATAAAGACAGCTCGGTTAGAGGACACAGACCTGACTTTAAAATGAAATCTGAAATATTCCTTAATGAACAATACTCCAGCTCAAAAATGAATCACTTTGCATAAAATTAATTCCAATAACCATTAACTTTCCTGTCAGCATCATTTATGGTAGGCTTACCTTTTCAACTGATCTCATTATCTGAAATAATATTTAGTCTCCACAGGCAGACAAGCATCTTTGGTCTTCCCACTCATTCCAGAGAAAGGTATTTCCATTTCCATGGGACTCACTAGTTCACAAGAGACAAAGATGCTTTAAGGAACCTTTTGTCGAATGCTTAACATTTCAGTTCTTCCTTTCAAGTAGCACATGCTAACATCCCCAGGAGGAAAAGCTGTTCACTCATGAATGGTGTGAGGAAGAGACAACCACAGCCATTGCACTATTCAGACTTCCCCTGCACTCTTTTTTATTAGCTGTAATTATAATAATAATTTTACTTCTAGTACATCTCAAATACCCCCAAGAGTCTTGAACTGAGAGGCTTTGTTTACAATTAATGACTTCATTATCCAATAGATATACTCAAGTGAGTCTATAAAGAATACTAACATCCTAACCTTTTCCTTAAGCATTGTTCAGACTTCTTCCCTTCCATCTTTTCCTTAACAAAAATAGACCTACTAAACAAACACCTGGACAAAAAACCTATAAGGAAGCTTCAAAAAATCCTATAAATAGCTTGAGGAAATTACCATATCTGTATGTAATGTGAACCCAGGAAGCAAAATTCAATAGACAATATCAATATACCTTCTGAAAGAAATTTTCTCTCCAGTTTGTTTGCTTAAGAGCCTGATGCCTCCAATTAGATATTTCAGTATTTAGATTTGGGTCCTGAACTCCCACTATCAAAATGAGCTAATATTACTGGCTGTCTGGAAGTGCTGAATGTGTATTTACAGAAGCAAAAGTTGAAGTAGCCTAAGGACCACTCGGGACGACAGGCTAGTTAACAACAGGGTTTATTTAGTACAAGGCAAACATAGAATAACTTGTCCGGCTTTTATAGCCGGCAGCTGGCAGCGAGGGCCAATCAGGAGTGTTCATTTTGGCGCCGCGTCAAACCGGGACCAATCCGCGTCGTCTTCTGTTGACAGCTCCGGCTTCCGCATGGTTTGGTGTTTTGACAGCCGCGAGCTGTCAGTGGTTGCGCCTGCGCTGTGCGGGGAACTTTGACAGCTCAGGCTTCCGCCTGGTCCGGAGTTTGACAGCCGCGAGCTGTCAGTGGTGGCGCCTGCGCTGTGCGGGGAACTTTGACAGCTGTCAAAGTTCCCGCGTGTTTTTCTGTCAGGCGGCTTCCCTAGTTTTTACAATCTGTTAATGAAGTATTATTACTGTTTACATATACAACACACCCCTTACCCCTCCCCTGGCGCGTTTCCTCCCTCTTGGACGTTGGAACCTGCCCACTGATAGTCTCTTAGGTAGGTGGGGGCTCTTCGATTCCTGTTGGAGCGGCGAAGGGGTGGGGGATTGTCTGGTTCTGGTAGTTCGTTCCCCTGCTGTTCTTCTTCCTGGTTTGGCATAGGAAGTATTTCCGGGGGGGGGGTTGTAGCTCGGAATGCTTTGGGTGCTCAGAGTTGTGTGGTGGTTGTCTAGGTCTGAGTTGGTCAATATGGCGGCGTATGTTGCCGTGTGCTTGTGTGGCAATAAGGTATGAAATGGGTCCGGTTTGTTTTAGTACTGTCCCTTGGACCCACTTGTTTTTATCCGTGTATGACCGTGCCCATATCAATTGTCCTGGGTTGAGTGTGCGGTTTGGGCAGGGGTGCTCTTTTTCTTCTGGGTATGTCTCAGGGTGCAGTCTATCGAGTCGTGTTATTAGCCTCCTCCCCCATCTCAATTCCGCTGGTGATTTGCCCGTTGTTGTGCATGGGGTTGAGTGTTGTGACAAGAGGAACTGGCTGAGACGCCTCTGCCAATTCCCTTTAACGAATTTTTTCAAGGCTTCTTTTGTGGACCGTACCATAATTTCAGCCATCCCGTTCGACGATGGGTGGAACGGCGCCGACGTTACCAGCCTAATACAATTCTTCATAGCGAACATCTGAAATTCACGAGAGGTGAATTGAGGTCCGTTGTCTGAAACTATGGTGTCTGGAAGGCCATGTGTGGCGAATATTTTCCTTAAGGCTTGAATAGTGGATTCGGACGTTGTTTTTCTAAGGGGAGTGACTTCTAGCCATTTAGAATAGCTGTCCACTACAATTAAGAAACTTTGGCCCTGGATAGGTCCTGCAAAATCTAAATGTATACGTGACCAAGGGTTCCTTGTAGTTTCCCATTTGTGGATCGGTGCTTGGGGTGGCTCGTTTCGGGTCGCCTGACAGGTATAGCACCCTCCCACGTATTTTTCTATTTGTTTATCAATGCCTGGCCACCATACATAACTTCTAGCCATCGCTTTCATCTTTACAATGCCTGGGTGTCCTTCATGTAAAATGTGTAATGTTTGGTCTATGTTTTTCTCTGGTATGATGACCCTATTTCCCCACAGCAGGCATCCCCTATGGGTGGAGATCTCATTTTTCCTGTTAAAATATGGTTGGAATTGGGGTTGTGGGTTTTGAGCTGGCCACCCTGTTGTGGCCCATTTGAGGATTCTGGTAAGTATTTTGTCTTTGGCTGAATTGTTGGCTATAATGTTTGCAGTCAGGGGGCAATCTGGAAGTTGGGAGATTGCTAAAATCAGACCAGCTGGGGCTGGGTCAGAGTCCTTGTTTTGCATGGGCAGTCTGCTGAGGCAGTCTGCGTGTCCTAATTCTTTTCCTGGTTTATGTATTAGTTGATAGGAATAGGCTGCTAAGAATGTGGACCACCGTAATATTCTCGGAGAGAGAATTTGTGGTGTAGTTTTATTCCAAGTGAATATGCCCAGCAGGGGTTTGTGATCAGTAAATATAGTAAATGGCCTCCCATAAAGGTAGTCATGAAATTTTTTGACCCCTGCAACTATTGCTAGGGCTTCCCTGTCTATTTGTGCGTAATTTCTTTCTGCTTTGGTCAGAGTGCGTGAATAGAAGGCTATGGGTCTTTGTGTACCGTCCTTGAATAGATGACTTAATACAGCCCCGATTCCATAGGGAGAGGCATCGCAAGCGATGCATATTGGGGTATCTTCTCTGAATAGGGTGATAGTTGAGCTGCGACAGATAATCTGTTTTAATGATTGGAAACTATTCTCATGTATCTTGGTCCAGGACCAAACAGTGCCCTTGTCCAGGAGCCTATGCAGGGGCTCCGCGATAGTGGCTTTATGGGGGATGAAGGCATGGTAGAAGTTTAATAACCCTAAAAAAGCTTGAAGCTCTTGTTTATTCCTTGGGCTGGGTGCAGTTTGAATAGCCCTTAGTTTATCTGTGGTGGGGTGGATGCCCTGGCCGTCTATTTTGTACCCTAGGAATTCAGTGGATGTGACTCCAATAGAGCACTTTTCTCGCTTAAGTTTGAGGCCGGCTTCTCTGAGCCGGCTCAGCACAGCTGACAGCCTGTCAGCTAAGTTTGCTTCGTTTTCTCCGGCGATGAGAACATCGTCGAAATAGGGGCAGACCCCGGGTATTCCCTTCAGGGTCTTCTCCATGATACCCTGAAATATACCTGGGGCCGCCGATATGCCGAATTGGAGTCTCTTTACTTTAAAGGCACCGCGGTGGGTGACAATTGTCTGGGCTTCCGCGGTGTCCTCAGTGACAGGCAGTTGTAAATACGCCTGCGTGAGATCGAGTTTTGCGAAAATGGCGCCAGAACGGATGGAAGCAAATACGTCCCTTACCGCTGGCACCGGGTAAGCGTGGGGGCTGAGGGCTAGGTTGACTGTCGCTTTATAGTCTGCACAGACTCTCACTTCTCCATTAGGTTTAATTGGGGTGACAATAGGGGTCTCCCAGGTCCCCCCCTCCGTTGGTTCAAGCACCCCGAGGCCTATGAGGCGATCAAGTTCGTTTTCTATTTTTTCTTTTAGGGCAAAGGGTACTCTCCTAGCTCTTATCTTAATTGGTTGGATTGCTGGGTTTAACTGTAAGGAGATGGGGGTTCCAGTGTATTTTCCTAAAGTGCCATCGAAGACGTCTGCATATTTGTTGCAAACGGCTTCTAGGCTGGGTGAATGAATTGTGTTTACCCCCGTTATGGCGATCCCTAGCGGCCCGAACCAGTTTAACCCTATCAAGTTGGTGCGGTTCCCTGGCGTAACTAAAACCTCTAAGGGACCCTTGAACCCCTTGTACTGCACTATGACCTTAGCCCTCCCTTCCAGAGGAATGGGGGTTTTCTGGAAGTCAGCTAGGTGTACTTGGGTTTGCCTCAGGGGAATTTGTCCCTTGCCTTGCCGACAGATCTCCTGATACGTTTTTAATGAAATTAAGGAGACTGCTGACCCTGAATCCACCTCCATGTGGCAGGGTACCCCCTGAATTTTTTACCCAGACCTTAACCTTTGCGCTTAGGCTGTTTACCCTGTCAATTGTCTCTACCAGGGGCCCTGGCGGTTTTTCTCTGCTGGCCTGGGTAGCTGGCCTACCTGGGGAGTTTGCCTCCAGATCATGGACGTTGTCACGGCCCTTGCTGCGGCACACCGGCTTGATGTGGCCGGTCTTTCCGCAATTGTGGCATTTAGCGTTTCTGAATCGGCAGCTTCCCCGGGCATGGTTGCCCCCGCAGCTGGCACAGGCGGCCCGTTGCTCGTAACGTGGCGGCGGCGGAGGGGGGTTCCTGGACCTACGGCGGTCTGAAGTGTCGCCTCTCCTTGGTTGCCTGCGTTCCATTCTGCGCTGCAGGGCTTCTCCATCGGTGAAATCCACCGACTCTTCGCTGTCGCTGAAGGTTGCGCTCTCTTGGAAGACGGTCGCTGGGCTCTCTGGGGTCGAGGTTGTCGGCTTCTTCTTGTGGCTGTGCTCGTAGGCCATTATTTCTCTGGTCAGCTCTGCCAGGCTCATGTCGGGTTTGGATGTTAGCTTCTTCTGCAGCTTCTCGTCCTTCAGACCGATCACCACCTGGTCTCTGATGCGGTCCTCCAGGTCGGGGAAACAGCAGTTCCGTGCGGCGTGTCTGACCCCGGCGATGAACTCGTTGGCGGGCTCGTCCGGCCGCTGTTTCTTTTGGGCGAATTGGACCCGCCAGTACAGTTCTGAGCGAGCCGGCATATAGTACTTGTTCAGCTGGTCCACCAGGTCCGCGTAGGAGACTTCTGTGATGGGCACCGGGCTGAACAGGCCTACGGCTGCATCATACACTGGAGGTCCGCTGATGTATAGAAGAGCGGCGGCCTTTGCTCTGTCATCAGTGATTTTACTGACGAGGAGGAATCCCTCGACCTGGCCTAAGTGTGATTGCCATCTCTCGGGATGGCGGGTATCAAATTCCCTCACACGCCCGAAGTTTGCCATGTCGTCCGGTCCTGGGTTGCTCCTTTGGAAGTTAAAACTTCCCGTGACAGCTCTTGCCGGGAACTCTCTTCCTCGGCCGTGACTTCAGCTCCGGAGCGATCCCACCTTCGTCGCCAGTGAAGTAGCCTAAGGACCACTCGGGACGACAGGCTAGTTAACAACAGGGTTCATTTAGTACAAGGCAAACATAGAATAACTTGTCCGGCTTTTATAGCCGGCAGCTGGCAGCGAGGGCCAATCAGGAGTGTTCATTTTGGCGCCGCGTCAAACCGGGACCAGTCCGCGTCGTCTTCTGTTGACAGCTCCGGCTTCCGCATGGTTTGGTGTTTTGACAGCCGCGAGCTGTCAGTGGTTGCGCCTGCGCTGTGCGGGGAACTTTGACAGCTCAGGCTTCCGCCTGGTCCGGAGTTTGACAGCCGCGAGCTGTCAGTGGTGGCGCCTGCGCTGTGCGGGGAACTTTGACAGCTGTCAAAGTTCCCGCGTGTTTTTCTGTCAGGCGGCTTCCCTAGTTTTTACAATCTGTTAATGAAGTATTATTACTGTTTACATATACAACACACAAGTGCTAAATCTTTCTTTCCTGTCAGAACTGTAGCTGCAAAGAAGAAGAAAGGTATCAAAATATTTTTCAATTGCTCAATAAATCTTAACCTCAAAAATGGGTTGTCGTAGTCTGTTTTTAAAAATAACTGCTGGGAATTTCATCCATTACATTTGATATTTCGCAAGACTTTCTTGAGTCAAAAGGTCTGAGTGCAAATTTTCTTGCATGAAAAGGCCAAAGGAATGGCTTGTAAGCATTGGGTGTGATTGCTAACATTATTTGATGTACATACTAGGGTTTTTTAATATTGAAATACCTAATGAACTTTAGTCTACCTCTGGGGAAGGTTCAGTTATTTCTACAAGTTTAGTTGTGCTTTTTGTATCAGGAGCTAGGAGATAATTTGCCTTGGGCATGAAGTTTTAGAATATGGACAGTCATTATTTATGAACTCCAGTGGGAAACACACAAAACATTTGCTTAAACCTGTTTTGTGTGTTTACCACCACAAAAAGAAAAAAAAAAGGTTTTGTTGCTAGGCCATAAATGAGTATAAAGAATTGACTATTTCTGTTGAACAGTTGCATTCTTTGAATTTTTGCTCCATTGTATGGAATCTGATTATTTCTAAACAGAACAGAGTTTGAATGACCCATCTTCCAATTTATTGCGAAAAGCAACCAATTTGTTCTGTCATGCAGAAGTAGCACAGTTATAAGGGAACCATGTACTTAGCTTACGTACTTACTTACCCACATGGTCAGATCATTTTAAATGTCTCATACTCTTCATAGTTAGAAGAAGTATTTAAAGGGTATCCAATGGTTGCAGAATTATCACATGAGCCACAGGATACACAGAATATACATCAGCAATTATAACACAACAACTATATATTAAAAGTAGAAAATTATTATTTTTATTACAAAAGGTGCAAGATACCACACAAAGTAAATCAAACAAAATATCAACATTCTTATTGACCAAAAGGTGCATGCACACACACACACACACAGAGAGAGATCGGTTGTACCTCATTATTTTATATAAATAATATATTCAGAAGTAAATCTCTTTGGGGAGCAACCAGAACCACATCGTGCAAACCAAAGACCAAGATTTAAAAAAAATCTTCCTTTTTGTTTTCCTAGTGAATAACAATGACTGCGAATTTAAGACATGGTTTAAAATTCATTATTCCGCTCCCAATGTTGAAAACAAGCCCCCCCTTGGGATATTATCCACCGCTCTCTTGCATGGATCTATTGTAAAACAGCAAATTACAGAGCATACAGCCATGAATGTGCATGAGGGGGATTGTTTGGGCAAGACTGTGGATTTAAAACTCTGAGAAGAAGAAGTAGCGGAAAGCAGTGGAAAACGGTGGGTGCAGAATTGAAGTCCCTGCTCTGCTTGTCCCTTGTATAAAAGCCAAATTAATTGCGAAAGTAAATTCCCCAGAGAGAGAACAGATTTAGTGGGCCCTGTAGATGTTCTAACTCAATATATCTTTATAAAATGTCTCCAGAAAGAAAAAGAAAAAAAAACAATCAAGAAAATACAAAATGCAGAGTGGTAGCAATAGAGAATGTTACAAAATGGAATACATGAAAACGCAGCACATTCTGTCAGGAGGCCTTGAGCTGGCTTCTCTTTGAACTGAGAAAACTTATGGGAACTGACTTTTCTGATAGGAAAACTCATAGGAATTTTGAATTTACAGCTTTCCAAGTTTTCCTAGATAACAATGGACATGGGAATGTTAACAAATATGGAATCCCTGATAACCATCCTTTTTTTTTCTTTTCAAAAAGGATGTGTGTGGAGATAAATAGAACTGTGTATTGGGGAAATTATCTTGAGTTCTCCCAAACAGAGAAATAGCAATAGCACTTAGGCTTATATACCATTTCATAGTGCTTCACAGCCCTCTCCAAGTGGTTTACAAAGTCAGCATATTGCCCCCAACAATCTGTGTCCTCATTTTACCAGCCTTGACTCAAGGCTGAACCTTGAGCCAGTCAGGATCAAACTCCTGGCAGTGACCAGAGTTAGCCTGCAATACTGCATTCTAACCACTGCACCACCATGTTGTTGTTGTTAGCTGCGAAGTCGTGTCCGACCCATCATGACCCTATGGACAACGTTCCTCCAGGCCTTCCTGTCCTCTACCATCTTCTGGAGTCCATTTAAGCTCACGCCTACTGCTTCAGTGACTCCATCCAGCCACCTCATTCTCTGTTGTCCCCTTCTTCTATTGCCCTCAATCTTTCCCAGCATTAGGCTCTTCTCCAGTGAGTCCTTCCTTCTCATTAGGTGGCCAAAGTATTTGAGTTTTAGCTTTAGGATCTGGCCTTCTAAAGAGCAGTCAGGGTTGATCTCCTCTAGGACTGACTGGTTTGATCGCCTTGCAGTCCAAGGGACTTGCAGGAGTCTTCTCCAGCACCATAGTTCAAAGGCTTCAATTCTTTGGTGCTCAGCCTTTCTTATGGTCAAACTTTCACTGCCTTACATTCCAACTAGGAAGACCATAGCCTTGACTATACTCACTTTTGTTGGCAGGGTGATCTCTCTGCTTTTTAGTGTGCAGTCTAGATTTGTCATGGCTTTCCTCCCGAGGAGCAAGCATCTTTTAATTTCTTGGCTACAGTCCCCATCTGCAGTGATCTTGGAGCCCAGGAAAATAAAATCTGTCACTACCTCCATTTCTTCCCCATCTATTTGCCAGGAATTGAGAGGGCCAGATGGACAGTACCAAAAGGCACCACCATGGAACCTCCTAAAAAAGAATGTCAAAAGATACTCTGGGAATTGAACAGCAGTGGGATACTAGAGGATATATTGGAAAAGTATGTGGAAATGAATGAATATAAAGCACAGTCATGAATACCAAGCTGGGATGCATAATATACATTCATTTTTTTGCTTCCACTCAGGTGGGGGGTGGACTCAATCACGTACATACTGTCATCTGTGCTCAATGTAAAACTACAATCATGCTATTTTTTGAAGGAGAAGGAGAAGGAGAAGGAGAAGGAGAAGGAGAAGAAGAAGAAGAGGAGGAGGAGGAGGAGGAGGAGGAGGAGGAGGAGGAGGAGGAGGAGGAGGAGGAGGAGGAGGTGGAGGAGGAGGAGGAGGAGGAGGAGGAGGAGGAGGAGGAGGAGGAGAAGGAGAAGGAGAAGGAGAAGGAGAAGGAGGAGAAGGAGAAGGAGAAGGAGAAGGAGAAGGAGAAGGAGAAGGAGAAGGAGAACCCAGCAGTGGAAGGAGCTTCTGAGGACTCTGTTTCTCTATTTACAGACCTCTTCCATTTTCAGGTCTTTCAAGAGTGCATTTGTTTCTCTTCAGTTCCATTCATTGGAAGCACTGGATTGTTCTGCATGAAAGTAGAAAAATGGTGTAAATATCTGGAAGGTTGGAGATGTTAGCAGCTTATTTGTTTTTCCTTTTGTACGACATAGAGATGAAGGCATGGCTTTTTCTGCAGGACTTATATCATGTTGTGGCAGCAGTGATTTTTGCTCCTTGTTCTCCTTTTTACAAGAGGGGAAGGTAGACAGATGCAAAATGATGTCTTCAAACTGCTTTCAAGAGGAAGTGATGATGTCTTTAATCACTCTTTGCTATGCTCCATCATGGTTCAACTCTACAAATAAAGTGGACTTATTTAAGACACTGCATTCTTCATCTTGAACTGTCCTTTGTGGTGATAATGGCAAAAGAAAAACTCAGTGAGGCTGATTCATGCCTTAAAAGAAACATTATTGTGTTACATAAAAAATATAAGCTGGCTCCATAAAACTAAGAAACTGGTACAGATGTGAGAACTCTTAAAGAAAATTAACATTGGAAGATATAATATGGCAGGGATAAACTGTCACATTTACATGAACATTAATCCTGCTTTGAAACCACTCATGACCAGTTTTTTGCTGTTCATAAATGCAGTTCATAACTGAACTGACCAAGTCACAGAAATAAAAATAAAAACAGGCTGGAAGCATATCAAATTGCATAAAATGAAAACATAACCATGAATCTGGTTTGCATTTTACACTAAGGTATGTTTCGCATGTTTTCAGAATGATTCCAGACAACAAAATGAAATCTTTAAGGTTTTTTTTCCAGATTAAACCAAATTAAACCAGATTCAGTCTGAATGAGAAGGAATGACTGTTCATTGCTCCTTTGTAGTTTGTAAGGTAGTGCTTTGAATATTTAACCAAAAAAAAAAAAGATTGTGATCGTTATGATAATGAAGAAAGGAGAGGGAAGGGAGAGGTAAGAAAAAAAAGGTTGATCTTCAGCTGTAGTTCCTCAAAAATAAATAAAAAATTCCAAGTAATAGATAAGAATATAAATTGGGGCAAATAAAACACCAAAGCAGGGATACATCACTGGCAGAAGCGAATAGCTACCTTACTACTCATAGTAATTTTGTTAACTTTAGTAGGCATATAAACTATATTTTAATTTTACCCAAATCAGAAGACCCAATCTGGCTTCTTGGATGGGCCTTTATTAAGGCTCTGGGTAGTGTAGAATAAAATGTTTGTTTAATCACTCCCTCCATCACACTTTCTTTGTTCTGCATCCTCTGTCAAGCCTAATTATTTTCTACTTTGTTTTTCATCCTTTAATCCCAACAGGTCTGACATGAGTGTCTGGTGAAGCCTGAAATTTCATTTCATTTATTTGGTTTTTTTCCCTGCCTGAAATTAGAGCTACAGATCCATCTGCTAATTTTAATATGAACTTTTACTTCAGGTTGAGGTCTGTGACAATTGTCCTGCTGCCCTCGTTTAAAAGGGACCTATCCTTAATGATAAAATATGGGAGAAAATTGAAAACAAATGCAATACAATTAGAAGTTTGATTTTAGAGTCAGGTCACCAATTTAAGGTTACCAATTTAAACCTCTAGAATGAGGGTCAGCTAACAATGTTAATTCTTTGATGAAGACAATCTTTGTACTTAAAGATGCTTAATAAGTACAGCGTTGAGATATAACTTCTATTTCCTCTCGTTGTTAAAAGCCTTTACAGAGGCTGTTATAAAATAAGACAGGGAAATCTCAGAAAATGTAGTTCCTCGTGAACTATCAATAGTTCAGCAAATGTACTCCTTTCCATCAGTGTTAAGCCCAATTATTTTTATATCTACTTAAACTTAATTTTTGGATAAATTATATTCCTAATTCAGTATATTAATGTGCCTGCTACTATACTGCTACATAAATGGTAATAGACTTTTTATTCAAGTTTGTACATGGTGCAAACATATACCTCTCATATGAGACTGTTCTATACTCCTCACATCCAGCCATATTAGGTATAGTTTAGTAGATCCCAAACAACCATGGGATCTACTGCACAGGTTTGCAGCATCACTTGATAATAATTTGGCTGGCAAGATATCTCAGGAGCTTCAGTATATCATGCCAGTTATACCCATTACGTACAGAAAATATGGTTGTTTGTTATTAATACACTAGCGCTTGTTAGAACAGCCACAAAGACCTTGGAAAAGAAATTCAAATACTGTGACATGTGTATACCTACGAAGATCAGAATCATGTAAGCCATGACAGTCCCTTTAAAGATGGGTTTTGAAGAAGCAAGATATAAAGAGTATTGTCACCTTTGAACAATGGTTTTGAAAAAAGACTCCTGAGAATACTGTGGATAACCAAGAAAACAAACTGAGGGATCATCAAACAAATCATCCTAGTGTTCTCAGTTGAGGCACAAATGATCAGGCAGATCATGCAAAGACTTAGTTCTTTAGAAAAGGTTCCAATGCTGGAAAAGGTGAAAGGAAAAAGAGGAGGACAACCAGCATCAAGATGGATGGATGGACTCAGTTAAAGTAGTGATGAGTGCGGTGTTATGTATGCAGGCACCTGCATAGCAACAGCAACCAGGGGGCGTTGGCCTGAACAGTTTTGGCAGGAAACCCGCCACCCTGAGACATGGGCCCGTTACCTGGCTCACACCGAAATGTACATGCAGTTCAATCAGATCTCGGAGGACGGCGCGAAGGCGGCCGCCCTGCTCTGCATCAGGGGACCAGCGCTCCTGGAGATCGCTGCAAACCTGTTCGCCCAGGAGGCCATCAACACCGTCGCGTACCGGGACCTCTTGGCCAGACTCAATGCCCATTTCAAGCCCCGGCGCTCCAAACTGGCCGCGCGGTCACAATTCGAGAAAAGGGACCAGCGCCCCGATGAGACCGGTGCCGAGTTCCTCACTGTCCTACGAGAAGCCGCCGTCGCCTGCAGGTTCTCGAACTTGGAGGAGCGGCTACGGGACCGGCTGATTTGCAGCCTGCGAGACAGGCGGCTGCAAGAGCGCCTGTTCGAGAGGGAGGAGGTTTCGCTGCAAAAAACTGAGGACGCCATCCTGGCCCATGAAGCGGCCTGCAGGGCCGTCCAAGCAGTCCAGGAAACCCAGACCAGCAGCCAGGCGTCCAATGTCCACCGGCAATTCGTTGCCGCTGAAGACGACCAGAGCATCGACCTCCTCCAGCAGAAGTCGACCCCAGACCAGCGAGCCAAACGCCCAGACAAGCCCAGGCCTCCCAGCAATGCCGCCAACCCTCAGAAGTGCGCAGGGTGTGGTGGGAACCACGTGCGCAGCCTCTGTAAGTTCTGGTCAGCCACGTGTCGGGCCTGCAAGAAAACAGGCCAAATAGCTGCGGTCTGTCGTAGCCGCCGCCCCCGAGAGAAGATCCATGAGCTGCAGCCGGAGGAATCGCCATTTGAAGGTACTGGGGCCCCAACCAAAACCATTCAGGCCAACGCCCCCTGGTGGCTGTTGCTATGCAGGTGCCTGCATACATAACATGCCCCATTGGAAGACCTGAAGGACCATATTAGGGACAGATCACCTTGGAGAAAATCTACTGTATGGGATTGCTAGGAGGAAATGAAACCAATTTTATGGCATATAATCAATTGGTATTAATATTTTTCTTCTTTGCCTGATTCCACTGGAAGGTCTATGTTGGTTCTTTTTGAAACCAACATAGGTTTGGGAGGAAGGGAGGAAGTCACATCTATCCATATTCAAAAAATTCAATACTGGAAAGAGAGAACACTCGATTCAGGATGGATAAATCTATCCATTTCAATCTGGTTCTTATTTCTGTAAATCTGCAACATTTAGCCCAACTGTACAACTTCACAAAATTCAGAGAACTGAAATTTTTGAATGACAACTAAACTGCAGCTTCAAAACAGGGAGATTAGATAAGGTCATATTCAAAATGCTAAATGGGGCGTGCTGTACTTATGTGTGGGAAGTATTCAGTTTTTTTAAAAAAACTATTGAAGGGATGTTGAACAGTTGTAGAAAGCTCTGGAAACTTGTTGAAAGCAGTAAAATCAATGGAAGGAAATTAATCCAGATACTTTAGACCCACACTTCTGCAGAGTGGAACTCATTATATGAAATTAGCTTTATGTAGAGATAAGAGGATACCATCGAATCAATATAGAATAAGATTGGAGTTGCAGAGATTAGTTCTACCACCTCAGTTACTTTTTTATGGTCAATAACAGGTTCAGTTACCTGAACATCCATGTCTTCATTGTGTTTCATTATTGTTCATGATTATTTTTGTTGTCAACTCATCCCAGTAACAGAAAGCTGAAATCTGTGGGTAGTTTTTAATCTGATCAATTTTAAATGCATATCAGTAGAACAAGTATCTACTGATTATAAATACAGTACTTACACAAACACACATATACTCACATATCACAGCCACCAGAAATTTGGAAATAATGGACTGGGATGTTTCTAATACCTTCTCTTCTGGTTTTGTGTAATCTCACACCATGGAATATTAGTGCTGCATTGTTAGCAAGAACTGTGATATTGCAGGTAAGACTAATTTCCGGGAGAGATAGAAACAACATCTTTAAACTGCAATGATGGCAATTAGCCATAACACCAGTCCTGTTCCCATACTTATGGGAGTGATGACTTCTTTAATTGAATCCATAAAAAGAAGTGCATGAGATGCAAGTCTTGGTTATAATATTTGCACAACTGTGAACAGGGATACTTTATTAGAAGCAATCAGAAAAAGCCAAGGAGACCCATTGTGTTGAGACTTTAGTTCTAGATTTCTTTTTATGATAAGGGCAAGAAAAAAAATAATCAGTTATACTTCCCCTTTCCCTCAAGCCTTACGTTTCGCGTTATCAGATATTTGACCATTGAGCAGAATTCCCCAGGACAGTATCTGAGAGGTCCATACTTATATGTCCTTTAAAGAATGTCAGAAATACACCTCACTTTTCCATAAGACCAACAATCTCAATTTATATTTTACGTTAAAAGCAAGAAGTCTTCAAGTAGACTCTCCAATATCTTCTTAGTGCTTGAAACCAGCACTAACAAGTGCTTGAAACCAGCATGAACAAAATGGTGATCAATATAGTTTGCTCCTCTAGGCAGCCAAACTGGTCTTGGCTTGTCTCAGATTCAGTGAATACGTTGTCATGGTTCCGATGAATAAGACAAATCAAACAAATTGCAGGCATATTATTTATCTAAAAAGTCTTAGTAATGAAACGAAACATCGGCACTCATGGAGGGATGCCAGAATCTGAAATCTCCTCTCCCCCCCCCAAACCCATCGTAACACACAATCCTCGCCCTTATCTACATGTCATAAATCACATTATCCAATTAGTTTCACATATGAAGTCTCTCCTCCCATTCTGTACCCGGGCTTCTTATCTTCTCAAAATAGACATTAGAAAAATTCCCTCCCTTCAAGATTCAAAGTGAAGGAGTTTAAACAAAAGGCTGTCTCTTACATTGTCAGTGCAAAAACATATCAATGTTTGCAGCATTGACATATGTGTTGTGAAATCTGTACTTTCTATTGAGTGAATCATTTTTTAAAAATGAAAAACTACAGTCGTGTAGGGCTGGGAAAGAAGCTACTGTATCATGCTATACCATATCTGGAGATGGCTGCTTAGAATTATTTAGAAAACTAAGTTGAAGTTTTCACTGACAGTGTCAGCAATGGATGAAGAAACTTTTATAAATGATGAGTTGCCCACCACTTTTAACCTACTTCAGCACTCAGCCTACAGACATTACTATGGTTCCCCATGAGATCTGAATTTGAGAAGTCTGGCCCAAAATTATCAGTAACACAGTGAGGCTACGCAGCAAATATCATCGTGTTGTTTGGGATCTCAGAAGTTGCCTATAGTCCCTTCTCCTAATTTTATAGCCACACCACACATCTTCTTTTCTTCATTAAGTTTTGTTTATTAACCCATTTGCTTCTTTTACATGGCCATCACCAGATAAGCTTGTACATATTTATCTTTTTCTGTCATCATATTTTCACTCACTCAAAACTTTTAGATAATGCTCTTTTGTAACATAGCATAAATTTAATCTAGATTATCAGCCCACCACAGGTAGCATTCTCCATCAATTGGGAGAGCTTTCAGCTGGTATGCCACAAGTAGAAGCAGGTTTAAAACAAGCATGGGCAAGATAGTTAATGCAAACTTATATTGTGAAATGCAAAAATGAAGTGCAACTCTGAGGAGGAAGGTCATACACATTTAGTGAAGAAACAATTATTTACAAAAATGAAGAACAAGACATCACAGAAATGTAAGATCTTTTGTAGGAGTTTTGGACTTCAGAGTGGGAAATTCTAGGCTCTGATTTGATGTAAGGATCTTGGAACTATAGGAAGGAAGCTGGGTTGTTTTTAGTCTAAGCAACCATTTTATTGTTGGAGAAAACCAGATTTTCTAAGGGGGCAGCAGTGCTGGAAACAGGCATTATCTCCTATTAATGAGAGGTGGAACATTCATGGGACTGAAGCATCTGCCCATAACTGACTATGGAAGGACTGCAGTTTTGTGCAGTGACACTGTTGTCTTCCCCCCTGATGATTATGTCAGGCAACTGCATGGGCCAAATCCCTACTGCCCTTGACCAGTTTCATCCTTCTTGGGTTGGGATGTGTAACATCCCTTCCTTTTCAGCAAAAAAAACATTAGGAGGGTTGTTTTAAAGGATGGAATGGTTCCTTTGGGTTTGACACGATTCTGTAAAGTGGGAAACTGAACCTGGTCTCTGTCACATTTATAAGGTCAGGAAAAATGTTTTCATTTTGTTAGCCACAATAATAAGATCAGCAATCTCACAAGCCAACATAATGTAGCCTGCATGGGGTAGCACTGCCCAAGACAGAACTAGTGAACAATCTGGAAGTTCTGAACTTGTGGCTCCTGTTCAAAGAAAAAGTAGCAGATCTTTTGTACATTTAAATCTGGTATGTCGATTGCAATCCTTTCTGGATTGGGTGGCACTACTCATAATCACTCTGCCTTGGTCTCTACAATGCAGTTTACATGGAACTGCCCTTGAAGAGCATCCTGAAGCTGTTCCATGATACACTTCTGTCCCATATGCCACACTGGCTTCTAGTATGTTTTCAAGTACGACTCAAGGCACTAGTTGCCACCTATAAAGCCCTTTATGTCACACATCTGAGCTATTCATGGAGTCACCTTTCACTGATAGTCTCTACCTATCCAATAGAGTCCCATCTATTACAGAATGTCACCTGGTAGCACGTAGGTCCTTTTCTTTTGCAGTCCTTGTAAATACTATACAGTATTGCCAAAGATATGGCTAGCCTGGATTCTGCTAACCTTCTGTTTTAGCAAACATGGCTCTGATCCTGAGTTGGAAGTTTAAGGTGACTATGAGATGGAGGTGATTGTAGTGATCACTGTTGCCCCCAATGACCAGTCTGCAAATATTCTATTTGTTGTTTTTATTTCATTTTATATTTTATTTTATTTTATTTTATTTTATTTTATTTTATTTTATTTTATTTTATTTTATTTTATTTTATTTTATTTTATTTTATTTTATTTTATTATTATTTTATTTTATTTTATTTTATTTATTTTATTTTATTTTATTTTATTATTTTATTTTATTTTATTTTATTTTATTATTTTATTTTATTTTATTTTATTATTTTATTTTATTTTATTTTATATTTTATTTTATATTTTATTTTATTTTATTTTATTTTATTTTATTTTATTATTTTATTTTATTTTTGTTGGTTTATTTTTTTTGAGTTTTTAATCTTGTTAACCATCCACAGTCACCATTGTGAGATGGGCAGCCATATGAATTGGTTAAATAAAACACAATTTAGTTATTTTAAATAAATTTAAAAATCACATTCTGTTTCTGGAGATAATTTTATAGGAGAAACTAACTACTTTCATCTCCATGGCAACTAGATCCTAAGGCTGATATTTAGAAAGGGAGAAGGCAACCATTTGCATATATGCAAAACTGTGAAAAGGTTTGGCTTTTTTATGCCTATCGGTGCTAGTTTAAGTATACTTAAGCATGATTGAAAGACTGTCATCTAGGCCTCTTTGGTCTGGGTCTTCTGGAAGATGATGTGTGGTTGGGTTCAGGCAGTGGTAAATTCTTCTTTAAGTGTGGTGGGTGTCTCACCTGCATTTAAGGAAGTGTGCTATGTCCCTCTTTAAGAAGGAACCACTGGATCCAATTGCACTGGACAATTTTCATCTTATCTTCAAACTTCTGTTTTGGAGAAGACAATTGAGGAATTGTCTGGGCTACAGTTTCAGTGGGCCCTGGAAGAAGTGGATTATGGGACCTTTTTCAGTCAAGTTTCAGAGATGGATATAGAACTAAGATAACACTGACTGGACTTGTGGATGGTTTAGACTGAAATGCATCCATCCTGGCCCGTCTTGATCTCTCAGTGGCTCTTTGCCATCATTCATACTTAAGAATTGATTCAAGGTCTTGTGGGTGGAAGGGGACACATATTGTGATAGTTCTTCTTCCTCCAGTTCTAATAGCCATTGACCCTATCACTTCCATGAATTGGTCCAATTCTTTTTTGAAAGTTTGCCAGCATTATATCTCATTGTATCATCACATTTTGTACCGGGGGACTGGGGTTGCTCTGCATAAGTCCATCTTGTGTGCCAACTATGCCTATTCCTGAAACAGAAGGTCCTGCTTAAGATCACTTACACTTCATGATCACTCAGCTCTTGTCTATATTACTGAAATGCCTTGAAGACTCTCAGATGCAGTTCAGAATGTAGGATGGCAAATAATTATGGGTATGACTCAGTGCACCCAGGTAGCATCACTACTTTGCGAGCTTCACTGGCTTCCAGTAGATTTCCAAGTACAATCTGGGGTACTGGTTGCAAGTTATTCATGGTATATAGGGGTTACACCACTACTTATCTCCAATTATTTTGGTCCATACTGTAATATCCAACAGAGGACAGAGGGACACATTCTACAGTAGGTCTTCTGTATTAAACAATGGATGATGGAATAAGTTCTAATGGAAACCTTTTAGTGGGAGGAGGGTTAACTCTGCAGATTTCTAAGGTGGATGATTTTGTTTTTGAGGATTTTTCCTTACTTTTAATTCGATGTTAGTGACCCAAAATTGTATGGCAAATTGCAAAATACTGGGGGACTAAAGCAGGAAGACTAGAAAAATAATGACAATGAATAATACTCTTTATCCACTCAGTGATGTTGACAGACTCTACTTATCAAGAAAATAGGCAGGCATGGAATGTGTTGCAAGTACTCCAGATGGTTGAAGAAGAAAAAAAAGAGCAATGGAAGAATATCTGAAGGACATTGAAGAAGATGCAGTATACTATGAAGGCCTACTGAGTACTGGAAAGGTCAAACTGGCCTACAAGAAAAAAACAAATGAAGAACATAGCATTTCATGGCCAGTACTTAAAAAACTAGCGGGGAAAATAGTATAACAAAAAAACCTGGCAATGGCAAAGAGCAGAAAAGTTGAAAAAGAGACAGAGGAGTTAATTCTGGCTGCACTAGACCAAGCCTTAAGAACATACAAGAACAAGATGCATACAAAGCCAGAATTGAAAAGACAGCAACAAACATCAAATGCCACCCCTGCCAAGAAGCTGAAGAAACAGTGGACCACTTGGTTAGCTGCTGCAAGAAGCTTGTACAGACTGACTACCAGCAACAGCATGACAAAGTAGCAACAATGGGGCATAGGAAGATCTGAAAGAAATACTATTTGTCTGTAAGCAAGAACTGGTGGAACCATAAAATAGAGAAAGTCATAGAAAATGAAGAAGCTAAACTACTCTGGGAATTTAGAATTCAAACTGACAGACACCTGCCACATAGCACCCCAGATTTACAGTAACAATTGTTGATTAAAAAAAGACCAAAAAAGTGTGGATAGTGGACATAGCGATACCTGGAAACAACAGAATAGAACAGAAAGGACTGGAGAAGATAACAAAACACAAATACCTGCAACTAGAAATAAAAACAACACTGGCAAAAGAAAGCAAAGATAGTACCAATAGTAATAGGTCCCTGGGTGCAATCCAGACAACTAGAGCAGAGCTTTTCAACTTTTTCACCCATTGTACCACTTGTAGGATATGGCAACATCTGAGTACCACCAGTCGCCTAGCAAGGTGTCAAAAACTTGACGACCAAAAAAAAAAGGAAAAAAAGTGATGAAGTACAGGTAGTCCTTGACTTACAACAGTCTGCTTAGTGACTATTTGAAGTTACAATGGCACTGAAAAAAGTGCCCCCCCCAAGCCACAGCCGAGCAAGACACCTGCCTGCTCGCCTGGCGGCGCTCTTCCTGCTGTCCGAGGTTTTCATTGTTGTGAGCATTTCTGTTGAGGATTGGCAGTGTGTGTGGGGGGGGTTATCCCCCCCCTCTGCTGGGTGGTTGTAGCAGGTTTTGGTCACTTCACATGACCCTGGGACACTGTAACCGTCATAAATATGAATCGGTTGCCAAGCATCTGAATGTAAATCACAAGACCCTGGAAATGCTGCAACATTCCAGCTGATCAGCGCTTCTCCTGGGCTCGGCAGAAGCACCAGGATCAGCACTGAGCTCCAGCTGAAACCTGGTGCTGATCCTGGCTCTTCCGCTGAGCCCTGACAGCCATGCAGCTCCAGCCGTCTCTTGCTCAGGCTTCTGCAGTGCTGCCACCGGTTCAGCTCATTCCCCTCTCCCACTACCATTTTTCTAGGATGATCGCATACCACCTCCCAGGTGCCAATGTACCAACCAGGTAGTACCCATACCACTGGTTGAAAAGCCCTGAACTAGAGCACCACTTGAGCACCATTAGCATTGACAAATTCACTATCAGTCAATTGCAAAAGACAGCTTTGCTCAGAACAACTTACATCCTGCAATAATACCTCTAACATCAACATCTGCCTATTCCAGGTCCTTGGGAAAGACTCGATAGGTTGGCAAAAATGCCATCATGTACAAACTTGAATAAAAATGCCACATCCAGTCTGAACATCTAGCTGACTGTGCAATGAGCCATAATAATATTGACAACATTGAGGAGGACATGGCTCAAGTGGTTAGGATGCTAGGTTGGAGGGTAGCACCGTGTTCGAGACCCAAGTGCTGCTCCCATTCTTCGCTCCAGCTCCTGCTGGGGACGTGAAAGGAGCCCCCAACTGGGCATCCCATGAGCAATGGTGATGTCACCAGCTAATCCTTTCAAAGCAGAAGTGTTTTGGTACATCTGAACAAGCGCATAAATAAATAAATAAATAAATAAATAAATAAATGAATGAATGAATGAATGAATGAATAAGAAACATCCACCACTACTAAATTCCATATATGCATGCCCAAATATTCAAATCCTTAGTTTCTTTTCTCTTCTCTTTCACAGTGGGTACCGGCCTTTTTTTCTACACTGGCTGTCCACCTAGTGTTTTCTACAATAGCTGTCCACCTGACCTATTTTATTCCCCGGATCCTTCCTTTCCTCCTTGCCCCCTCTATGATCTCACATGTTACAACTTTTCTTTAGCCTCTTCTCCTCGTTTTAAAAATCCTTCTGAATGCACACCTTGAACTACGCTGCTGAACTGAGGTACCTGCTCTGATACTGCCCAGAAGAAGCTTCTTAGTTCATCTGGCTCAACGTTGCTTAGCTATCTAGCCTGCATGGAGCAATTGTTTTAGATAAGGGCCGGGACTCCCACCTTCCACTCATTTTTCAGCTTTTGTGGGTTTCCAAAAAGGCATGGTGGGTGGCAGTGCTTTTTTTGTAAAAGAAAAAGGTGGCAGAACTCACACATATCATACAACCCACGTTGCCTATCCTACAAGTTTGCATCCAAAAAAGGTGCCGGAACTCCGTTCTGAGCATTCTATGATAAAAAAAGTCCTGGTGGGTGGTGTGGGGATAAAATATAAATTTTTAAACTGGAGTGGGAGGATGGCAATTTGGCTATTTTAAAACAATAAATATGTTAAACCTATAAGAAGGTTAGTGTGACTATTTTATTGGAAGTTTCTTTTAAAAAAACAACCCTCAGCTGCTGGGATTCAATGGTTTGATAATTTTAGAAACACAATTTGCAGTGCTCCAGAAACTGTAAACATGTTAATTCCCCTTAAAAGTGTGCCATAATTTATCTTGCTTTTCAAAGTCGTACTTTTCCTATATATTTTGTCAAATAAATGTTTCTTTTCGACCCCAAAGCACCCCAGTGATGCCCTCGCTGTGATGTCCCGTTGCCTGGAGGCGGTTCGGGTCTGGATGGGGAGGAACAGACTTCAACTCAACCCTGACAAGACTGAGTGGCTGTGCATTCCGGCATCCCGGGACGTTCAAAATGTTCCATCTCTTTCTGTGGGGGGTGAGCTCTTACCCCCCGTGGATAGGGCTCGCAACTTGGGAGTCCTCCTAGATTCACGGCTTACCCTGGAAGATCATATAGTGGCCGTGACTAGGGGGGCTTTCGCCCAGGTTCGCCTGGTGCGCCAGTTGCGGCCCTATCTGGACCGGGATGCCCTGTGCACGGTCACTCATGCGCTCGTGACCTCTCGCCTTGACTACTGTAATGCTCTCTACATGGGGCTTCCCTTGAAGACCACTCGGAGGCTCCAGCTGGTACAGAATGCGGCCGCGAGAGTTGTCTTGGGAGTTTCCCGGTACTCCCATGTTACACCTTTGCTCCGCGAGCTGCATTGGTTACCAGTTGTCTTCCGGGTGAGGTTCAAGGTCTTGGTTATGATCTTTAAGTCCCTACATGGCATGGGTCCGGGTTACCTCGGGGACCACCTGCTGCCGGCGTCAACTCCCCTCCGCCCTGTGCGTTCCCACAGAGAGGGCCTCCTCAGGGTGCCTCCGGTCAGGGAATGCCGACTGGCGGCCCCCAGGGGGAGAGCCTTCTCTGTGGGTGCCCCGGCTTTGTGGAACCAACTGCCGGTGGAGCTCCGGATGGCATCAGACCTCCGAACTTTCCGTCGTGGCCTGAAGACCCATTTATTTGAATTAGCTGGTCTGGCCTGACGGGGGAGTTGGGTTTTAAATTGTTGTTTTAGAATAGGATTATTGTTTTTAACTGGGCACTGATTTAATCTTTGTTTTAACTTTTGTATTGTATCGTATTGTTATTTATATGCCCTGTGAACCGCCCTGAGTCCCTAGGGAGAAGGGCGGTATACAAATTAAATAAAACGTAAACGTAAACGTAAACGTTTAATCATCTTTTACGAGGAACAGAAAAATTAATACAAACATTTCTGTCTGGGATCCCTGTTCTCCTTACTTTTGTAAAAGCAGCCCCATTGCGGCATTTATTAAAAATCTGATAGCCTTGCTTCCGGTGGCGACGCAACGCCGAAGACAGCCGTTTTCGGGCTGCCCGCTCCGCAGCTGTGTTTTTCCATCATAAACAGAGCCGATCAGCTGTTTAGATGGATTTGAAGCCCCCTCCTCGGGAGAAGAGGAGGGGGTGAGGCCCCAGGTAGGGGTTGAGCTCTCCGGGGCCGCCTGAGCTGAGAGTTTGGGCGGCTGAAGGATTGAGCCCCCCCGAAGCCTGGGTTGCTCCGAGCTGTGCAGCGCCCCTGCTCCGGGATTTTTGGAGCAGAGCCAGGCGTTAGCAACCACCCCTGCCAAAAGGAAATACTTTTGATTATCAAGATGCAGGCAGAGCGGTACAGGAGGTCAAGGTGATGTGGACTCTTATCTTTACTCTCTAGCTCAATGGATTTTATAGCTTTAAAGTGAAAGTGCGCAATAAGTGAAAGTGGGGGAAGATGGCGGCTAAAACTTCTAAAGCTCTTCGGAGTGCGGGGTCTTCCCTGGTGCAACAGACCTCATTGCAAGCTTTGCTTCCTCCTGCACCTCCTCCGGCATTGACGCTTAAGGATTTACAAGATGCTCTTGGAAAGCATTCACAATTGATGTCTGACATGATGGATGAAAAGTTGAAAAAGCTGGAGGAGAAAATGGAGGAGAAAATGGAGAAATTGGAGAAGAAGATGGAAGAGAAGTTTAGAGCAATGAGGGTGGACATGTTGTCTATGATTGAATCTGTAGCTGAATGTGTGCAACAGCTGGATGTAAAACTGGAGGATCTCAGTCAAAAGAACTCTAAATTAGAAGCAAAAGGTATTAGAAAATGAAAATATAAGGGATAAAATGGACGGAGAATTGAGCCTTGTTCAGTATCATCAAATGCAGTATGCTATTAGAATCAGGGGTTTAAAGGAGAATTGTAAAGAAGATTTAAAGCAGCTGATTTCTGAGGCTCTGGAAGGGGTATTGGGCCAGCCAGCATCTGAAATTGAGGGAAATATGGACAACACTTTTTGTGTAAATTCATGGATTGCAAGACAGAGGAAGTTACCCAGAGATGTGGTGGTCTATTTTACAAAGATAGTAATTAGAGATGAAGTCATTCAAGCTGCTTATGATACTAAATTGGTAGTGGCTGAGCAAGAAGTCTTGGTTTTAAAAGAGATTCCTCCGAAGATTTTAAGGAGAAGGAAAGATTTTGCATTTCTAGTACAGGAACTTAAGAAATGTGATATTAAGTTTAGATGGGAGATTCCAGTTGGACTGGTGGTGACGCACGAAGATAAAATACATCGTCTGGTTACTGTGGCCCAGGCACGTGATTTTTATAGCAATGTGTTAAAAGCAACCCCCCTATCATTTTTGGAAGCTGTAAAGGGATACGGCGAGGGAAAGCTTCAAGATGTTGCAGATAGACAGACAGAGGACAATGGTGTTGGAGGGGATCAAGTTACAGTCTCATCGGTTGCTGCAGGAGGCCAGAGGATGACGCGTGCCGCCCTAAGAAGAGCGAGACGAGAGCAAGAGCAAGACCAGCAGAAAGTTATGGAATCTCCAAAGCGTACTTACAGTGAAGCTGTGGGAGGGGCGCGGTCCAAAGAAGTTATGGGGGTCATGACAGACGTGCTCCAAAAGCTTTGGAGCGTCAAGATTGGTGATTAAATTTTTAAATTAGAATGTCAATGGATTAAATTTATCATAGAGGAGAAAGAAAGTTTTTTTAATATTTAACACAATTTAAGATTGATGTTATTTGCTTGCTAGAAAAGTATATTAGGGTTATGGACTAAAAGTATGTGTTGGACTAAGAATGGGTACGCAAGCTCCTAATTAACAACAAGTTGTCTTAGAGACTGCCTAAACCTTTTTTTACTCTTTTTATTTGAACTCAAGGATGATCTGGAACTGCGAGACATTTGGCGTGATACATGCAAGAACTATTTTTGATCATAGTTTAGTTTGGTTGGAGATTATTAAGGTTAACAGAGATAGGCACTTTTGGCACGTAACTGAGAATTTGTTTAGAAATTAGAGAAAGGTGGGAGAATGTAAATAGAAGGTGAAAGTTTTTTTTTCTTTTTTTTTTGAAATTAATATGAATAAGGACTGGGATTAAGAAAATCTATTCTGAGTAAAGCTCTTTTTCTGTCTTCCTCTTTTTCTTTTTTACTTTATTTGTAATATTAATATTGTTTGTATTCATTTTATATGAGCTAGAGGGAGATAGAATTAATAGTTTATTGTTGATAACATAGGGGTGCTTATGTTTGTTTTTCGATTTTATACCCTGTATTTAGCTCTGGGAAGTCGGGGGGGGGGAGGAGGGAATGGGGGAGAGGGATAGGGAGGGCTAGATAGGGGTGGGGGGGATTAAAGTCAAAATGTATTGTAAAACTTTTTAAATAAAAAAAAATCTGATAGCCTTCTCTCATAACAAATAACCTTTAGAACTGAACTCAGTGGATTTAATTAAAAAACTAAAATAACAAATACAGTACTTCCCATTTCCAGAAGAAACCACATGCGCTCCCTCACTGTGAGTAATTTCTACAGCCTTTGTCAGATTATGTTCTGGTATCTGTTGCGTTCACTGTAAATGTGAAGAAAACACAGCACTGCTAGTTAATTCCTGATTTCAGAAAATGCAAAGCTTTTTATGCTGATACATCATAGCAACCCTTGACTGGAATTTGTTGATTGACTGGTTGATTTGATTTGCATCCCACCTTTCATTTAGGAGCTCAATTTAGGCATCTATGTACCTTTTGGTACTAGAAGGAGATGCTTGCATAAATGAAGTATATTTTAGAAGCTGTTTATACAGTACAAGCCAAGAGCTGTGTTTTCCATCACAGGTTATTTTCAGTATTGTTGGTGCATTTGAACCACTCTCATCAATAAACATGGGTTCATATATTTCACATCCAACTGATCATATTTACATTAGCTTATTTCTGTTGCCTTTAATTGTTCATCTTTCAGGATATCAGCAGAGATAAAACACCTCATCCTGCAAATCTGTAATACAAAATGCATAGCCTGTGCCTGTACAAAAAAGTTGATGATGGCCCCAGAGTTCCTCCAAAATTTGGCCTCATATGATCATTTTAGTTATGAAATAAAAGGAAATAATCACATTAACTGTATTGGTTAATTTAATTTTAAACTAAATTAAACTATATTTCAACAAAGTTCAGTTTTTTTCCTGTTTGCAACAACCAGACCTAGCTTATTCTTGTTAGGAATAGGAATAAAGCAACGAAGATCATCTGGTACCAAAAAGTAGCAAAGATATATCAACGTATTTGCAAATACGGGTGGACACGAGGTGGACCCAGTTCAAGGCATGCAACAGGTTTTTATACCTTTTCACCTGATACTCAGTTTCGCCATTGGCTGGGTACTAGCAAGCTCACAACCTATCCAGAACAGCTGTTAACAAAAACTCCCTACCGACATGGCATGGTGTGATTATACATCACTAACTTTCCACTGCTCTTTTGCATCAATTGGTTATATTTTGAAATATATCAGTTAAGCTATTGCTCAGAGACCACACACCCCTTTCCAATTCTTTCTGGACTTTTCGGAACCACATTGCTAACTGTAAGATCAATACTGCTTTAACTAATTTTTCAAAAAGTCCTTATTTTCTTTATTTTAGAAGCAATGCTTCATATTTCACATTCTTAAAACTGTCTCACTCACAGACTATCCAAAAGGCAAGCATGTCTCACAGCCTATCCTAAATGGGGCACTTTTGCTATAGTTGGTCAAGTTGGAATCTTAGAAGCTGGACATCTACTTATTAACAACCACAATAAAGTCATATGAAGCTGGACACAGTCTATATTGCAATGGAAAAAGAAGTTGGTTAGAAAGCAACTTTTCTGAAAATCACTGCTGAATTTTGCAAAGAGCAGAGTGAGGAGTTTAAATGACAACTTGAGGTTGAGCACACAGCCACACTTATATTTCCAACAATGTTGACTTAAATCTACACATCTCTATGGATCGGTGTAAATGCTTTCCTCTCCATGAATCAGCATGGGTGGGTAAGAATAGTGAAAATGTTTACTTCCTGTCTCTAACCTGATAAAGTTAATAAAAAATAAAGTTTAGTCTCCAAGACCAGGAGACTAAAACATATGAAGAATGGCTGCAGGACTTGGGTTTGGCTAGTCTAAAGAAAAGAAGAAATAGGGGTGACATGATAGCAGTATTCCAGTATTTGAGAGGCTGCCACAAAGAAGTGGGGGGTCAAACTATTCTCCAAAACACCAGAGGGCAGGAGAAGAAACAATGGATGGAAACTGACCAAAGAGAGAAGCAACCTGGAATTAAGGAGAAACTTCCTGATAGTGAGGACACTTAATCAGTGGAACAGCTTGCCTCCAGAAATCGTAGGCACTTCATCACTGGAGATTTTCAAGAAGAGGCTAGACCGTCACTTGTCTGAAGATGGTATAGGTTCTCCTGCTTGAGTAGGGGGCTGGAATAGAAGACCTCCAAGGTTCTGTTCTGTTCTATTCTATTCTATTCTATTCTATTCTATTCTATTCTATTCTATTCTATTCTATTCTATTCTATTCTATTCTATTCTATTCTATTCTATTCTATTCTATTCTATTCTAAAGTGAGGGTGATAGTCTCTCAGCAATTCTGTAGTGGATCCTACAGGAAGCTGGAGGGGGACCAGAGAAACTATGACTCTATGAAACAGTGGTGACTCTACTGTAAAACACACATGAAGCATATAAAATTTATATCTCACATTCACAATGATATTAGATTCTGGTTTGAATTTCACTTAGTTTTTTTCATCTGGATTTATCGTTTTACTTAGATTTTCATTGTTATCAGGTGGATTGTATATTCCATTCTGATAGAAATGACTATTTTGTCCAAATTCTGAAGATAAGTGCTTGGAGTTGAAGATTACCAAGAAATTTCAACACCAGGGAGAAAACCAAACCAAAGCAAAACATAATGGAAAAGGCAGTACTAACCACTTCTGTACCGGTACCAAGAAGGTTAGATAGATACAGTTGCAAGAAAAAGTATGTGAACCCTTTGGGATTATGTGGATTTTTGCATGAATTGGCCATAAAATGCGCTCTAAACGTCATGTAAATCACAACAATAGAAAAACACAGTCTGCTTAAAATAATACTACACAAACATTAGCTGTTGTCATGTTTTAATTGAAGATAAGATGGAAACATTCACAGTGCAGGATGGAAAAAGTATGTGAACCTTTGGACTTAATAACTGGTTGACCCTCCTTTGGCAGCAATAACCTCAACCAAACGTTTCCTGTAGTTGCAGATCAGACCTGCACAACGATCTGGAGTAATTTTGGACCACTCCTCTGCACAAAACTGTTTCAGTGTAGCAATATTCTTGGGATGTCTGGTGTGAATCGCTCTCTTAAGGTCATGCCACAGCATTTCAATCGGGTTGAGGTCAGGACTCTGACTGGGCCACTCCAGAACGTGTATTCTGTTCTGTTGAAGCCATTGTTTTGTTGAATTACTTGTATGCTTTGGGTCATTGTCCTGTTGCATCACCCATCCTCTGCGGAGCTCCAGTGGCGGACAGATGGTCGTACGTTTTCCTGCAAAATGTCCTGATAAACTCTGGAATACATTTTCCCATCAATGACAACAATCTGCCCAGGCCCTGAGGCAGCAAAGCAGCCCCAAACCATGATGCTCCCTCCGCCATGTTTTACTTTGGGGATGAGGTTTTGATGTTGCTGTGCTGTGCCATTTTTTCTCCACACATAGTGTTGTGTGTTTTTCCCAGACAACTCAATTTTGGTTTCATCTGTCCACAGTATATTTTGCCAGTAATGCTGTGGAACATCCAGGTGCTCTTTTGCAAACTTCAAACATGGACAGATGAAACCAAAATTGAGTTGTCTGGGAAAAACACACAACACTATGTGTGGAGAAAAAATGGCACAGCACAGCAACATCAAAACCTCATCCCCAAAGTAAAACATGGCGGAGGGAGCATCATGGTTTGGGGCTGCTTTGCTGCCTCAGGGCCTGGGCAGATTGTTGTCATTGATGGGAAAATGTATTCCAGAGTTTATCAGGACATTTTGCAGGAAAACGTACGACCATCTGTCCGCCACTGGAGCTCCGCAGAGGATGGGTGATGCAACAGGACAATGACCCAAAGCATACAAGTAATTCAACAAAACAATGGCTTCAACAGAACAGAATACACGTTCTGGAGTGGCCCAGTCAGAGTCCTGACCTCAACCCGATTGAAATGCTGTGGCATGACCTTAAGAGAGCGATTCACACCAGACATCCCAAGAATATTGCTACACTGAAACAGTTTTGTGCAGAGGAGTGGTCCAAAATTACTCCAGATCGTTGTGCAGGTCTGATCTGCAACTACAGGAAACGTTTGGTTGAGGTTATTGCTGCCAAAGGAGGGTCAACCAGTTATTAAGTCCAAAGGTTCACATACTTTTTCCATCCTGCACTGTGAATGTTTCCATCTTATCTTCAATTAAAACATGACAACAGCTAATGTTTGTGTAGTATTATTTTAAGCAGACTGTGTTTTTCTATTGTTGTGATTTACATGACGTTTAGAGCGCATTTTATGGCCAATTCATGCAAAAATCCACATAATCCCAAAGGGTTCACATACTTTTTCTTGCAACTGTATAGCCTGGGTAGCCTTAGCTTAAGGACATTTTTTTAATAGGAAGCAAGACAACCCAGAAAGGGTGATTACAATGATTTCTTCTTTTTCTCATGTAGATAAGATGAGCTTTAGCAGGAACCACGACATCACTTTCATTCCAAAGATATTGAATCAAAAGTTTGGTCCTTCTGGTGACCTTGCTCAGGAGGTGGCAATTGAGGGAGCAGGAAATAGGAGTTGTTATTAGAAATCTTGAGCCGTGTATGCCGAATGTTTCCCCAAGCTTATTATCTTTTAGATACAAGAAGTTGATGATAACATCTCTTTCATTTGTGTCAGCTAGAAAAGTCATCCAGCTGCTTTCTGGTTTAAAGCCTATTAACTCTTTCATGTAAAGGGAATGTGTCAAAGATCCCATTTTCAGAGATAGGGGTTTTATTTCTTTTCAGGTCATCTCCAGGTAGAACTGAAAATTTGTGCCAGCTGTCAGTGTAGACCAGGGGTGTCAAACTCAATTTCATTGAGGAGAAGGGCGGTATATAAGTCCAATAAACATAAACATAAACATTGCGGTTGCCCTCATGGGGCCGGGTGGGTATGGACAGGGTGGGCGTGGCCTACTGGGTGGGCGTGGCTAGGGTGCCTATGGCCTACTGGGTGGGCATGGCCAGCTCTACATCGTTCGCATCAAGGGTGCCTATGGGGGCCTGGGCAGGAGTGGGACAGATCTGGGGTTCTCTGGCAGAAGGAGGGTCTCTGGGCCAAGGCCAAGGCAGCAGGGGCTGTTCCCTCACTGTTTCTAGGATGGCTTCGCGGGCCGCATGAAACCACTTTGCGGGCCGGATCCGGCCCCCAGGCCTTGTGTTTGACATGTCTGGTGTAGACCAAGGTGAAATATCTTCTATAGTTATAACTGTCAGATGTGTACTACAAAAATCCTGAAGACCTATAGATAGCATAAATGTCTTAGAATCATCTGTGCTGGATTTTGAATCATCAGTGGAAGCAGAGGAGGTTTCAGTAGCAAGAACAGCCTATGCTCAACTCCAGATGCTGTACTACTGATAGATAAGACTTCCTGGATCAGGGGAAGTTAGCCTTAATTATCCATGCCTTAATAACTTAACAACTAGATCACTGCAATGCAGTCAGTATGAAGCTATTCTTCAAACTGATGCAAAAGTTGCAACCAACGCAGGATGCAACTAATGGATTGTTATGTGGAATGGTTAATTACACTGTTTAACACTCGTCTGAAAAACATCACAGTGGGGGAAAGTCATGGTGAAGATAGTTATATATAAGGTCTTAAATGGCTTAGGATCCAAGTACTTCAAAGACTCCTTCCCAAAATACTACTCAACCCAAGTCATCTGAAGGGGCTCAACTCTAATTTGTGAATCTGGTTTAAAGAATGTGTTTTATTGTCTCAGTGGTGGTGCCTCATCTATAGAGCTCAGTGGAGAAATGTAGTTATCCTCCAAGTTATCTGGTCTTAAATTTTTACTTAAGATGTGCTCGACAACATGAGCATTTGAAAGCTAATAACTGCTGCATGACCAGATTCCTTTTGTATGAATTTTGTTTTAATTGCTCTATAGTTAAATATTACATTATTATTATTTTTGTTTCATTGTAGATTGTTTTGTTTTGTTTGATTCCTTGAGGAAGAGCAGTATACTTAACAAGAAAAAAAATCAAAGAACCTTCTGTCATGGTATATGGCAATAATATTGCTGAGATATATATTTCCTGCCTCCAAACCCAAATACGGAGTCATAATGAACATTTTGAATAAGAGGAGATAACTAACATGTTGAAATTCTTCTTGGACTTTGGTTAAAATTCAAGCAGTAAGTTATCTGTTTTTCCTCTTTCCTGCTGCCCAGTTGAAATATATGGCAATGGGGTAGAAGGAAGTTCCTTCCATATTGTTCCTTCTGATGCTTCTTAAGCAGTTATGGTTATGAAGCAGGATTTGGAAAAATTGGGAAATTGAGATGTCCCAGCGCTATAGGTATATGTCGGAACAATGGGGCAATTCCATTTTATAGCCTACTTCTGGAGACATGACTTGTATCTTCAGCTCATACCTGAATGAGACCAAACAAAAGAAGTCTTCCCTTTGCAAGTCCTGAGAAATAAGATTGGACCCAGAAGTGTAGAAATTGGTAATTCAGTGGGGAGATCACGGAAGTGATCTGATCTGGTAACAGCAGCAAATGTGCAGCAGGAACTGAACTTCCTTGTAATTAGGCTTGAGTAAAATGATCGCCTTGAAAGAGTGCATCTGCTTCCATATTTCTTATAAATATCTGTAGAGTTACAACTAGAGTTCTACTTAAGGCTCTTACCGGTCCATTATTTTGATTGGAGATCCTTCAGAAAGCACATGAAAGCCAGACCAATGTAGCTGCATTCTATATGTTCAAACCCTGTACTGGGAACTGACAGATAAGGAAATTAAATCTGTCAACTGAATGGTCTTACAGCCTGGGTTCTTTGGACCACAATATGTGTTATTTATCTTATCTCTAAATGTGCTAAATTAGCTTCCCACCTTTTCCTCCTCTGCTCCTTGCATTAAGAAGGACTTCTGACTCATAGCAGACAGCTCACTGGTTTCTTGATGGAAAGTCTCAGGGCTTTTTTTCTCATAGAACGCTCAGAATGGAGTTCCGGCACCTTTTCTGGATGGAACCTTGTAGGGTAGGCAAGGCGGGTTGTATGACGTGTAAGTTCTGGCACCTTTTTCTTTTACAAAAAAAGCACTGGAAAGACTGCAGCTTTAGCTACAGCAGTGCTTGTTGTCTAGGATCTCTGAGGATCTTTAATGCTTCAGTCTAAATCTAACCATTTCTCTCTTATCAGTCCTCCTTAATGTTGTATGAAAGTTGGCTATGATTTTTTTTTAAAAAAGCAAAATACACATCCACTTCAAACCTCTTTTTGTTGTTATTTAGATCATTCTATAGGAGTGAATTGAGCAAGGTAACAGACTAACTGATTGTTATTTGGATTACCCAATATTGCACAACTTAGACTTTAATCATGTTTTTGATTAAATGGATTTTGTTCTTAACATTTCATCAAATCATACACCATAAAATGTCTTGGGGATACTTTTAAAGTACAATCCAAACTATTTTTCAGTAGCAATATCTGGCTTTGGTATGAGTATCTCCTACTTTGTCTACTTGTATGTTGGTTCCCAGTAGTTTTTATAGTCAGAGCGAAATCACTGCATACTAGCATAAATAAACATTAGTGGTTCTAATGGAGATTTCAGTTGTGATTTCCAGTCAATAACTGCTTATTGACAATAATTGTCTCTCCTCCAGTTTGATCCATCTATTGGACTCAGTCCTGGATCCTGGATCTTGACTCGCAGGCAGCTAGACTAGCCTTGTTTCCAAGTTGTAGCTATATGATTGTGCCAACAGAAACTCTTGTTCTAGAAGAGGCAGCCAGTGTAGGGACAGACAGCAGCATCCTGGCATTGGGTAGCAGAGTCGCTTGGCCTTTGTATCTCCCATAGAAGAAGAAGAAGGATTATTAGATATATATTTATGAGATGCATTAGTCAATTTCTTCTATTGCTGCCTGGAGATAGCCAATTGCAGCACAGGAGACTTAAAGTCTGAGTTGCTGGAGAGCCGTTGCTGCTCCAGCAACCCATGTGGTGTTTCACAAGAGCCCAGTACATAACACCCCTCCCCTCTTAGATCAGACTATAACAACACCAATTAGTCTCAACAATTGTCAAGACTCATTCTTCAAATACACAAAAGTAAAGTGATAATAATAAAAATTTAAAAAAAAACAATGTAGGTTACAATGAGATTAAACAATGTCTCAATGATCAGGCTTCCATTTGCAGTAATAGACAGTTACAACATAGCACTTGTTTCTGTAGTCTAGTGGCAACAGGTTTTACAACAATATATAGCTCTTTATTTTACAACTTAATCTGCAAGATATGAAGGCGGCTTGTGTGCCCTAGAGGAATGTCTCGGAGTTCCCATCACTTTGTGATCTACCAACTTACCCAGTGGGCTGGGTAGACTTGTGTCCCTTTGTGCTCCTGAGTCAAGGGGATTCATCTGTTTCGGACTTAATAAAGCCCATTGAATTTAGTTTGTCAGAAAGACATAAGTACCACATTAAACCAGACTGTTTCAGACCATAAAGACTTTTGTGTAAAAACCAGGTATCCCCTTCTTGCTGTCGAAAACCTGGAGGACCTTTGACATAAATTTCTTCATCAAGATCAGCGTGTAGATAAGCTGTTTCAACATCAAACTGGAAAACTTCCAGGCCAAGGATAGTTGCAGTGGCTAATGCGATTTTCACACTCTCAGTCCGCACTGTGGGTGAGTATGTATTTGTATAGTCCTCAGGATAACGTTGAGCAAAACCCTGGGCTACAAGTCTGGCCTTGTACAACGACTCACCATTCGGCTTCTTTTTGATCCTGTAGACCCATCGAGTACCAATAACTTTCTTGTTTGCTGGAGGACTTGCAGGCATAAACACTTGAAGTTTCTTTAGACTGTCCATTTCAGCCTGCATTGCCTCAAACCATTTATCTTGCTCTGATTCAGGAAGATGTTTGATCTGTGTGAACTTCTCAGGTGGAAGTGTAACATTACAAATCAAAGGTACAGGTGTTTTTGTTACTTGCCACGAATAACGTTTTGGAGGGATTCCCTTTGTGGACCTCTTGGAACGTCTCGGAACAACCGTCCATTCTTCTTCCTTGTCATCCTCGTCTTCATCATCATCGCCAGCGGCAACATCGGTGGCTTGCGAAGATGGAACAGTAGGTTGAGAAGAACTCATGGAAGGAACATTATCCTGTGAATCTTGATCATCAGGTTGCGTGGCATCAGCAACATCATCTCTAGGAAAATAAACTCCAGGATCGTTAGAATGAATCCTGGACCAGTCAGCATCTTCCTCAAAAGTAGCAGATTGTGAAACCACAATAACATGATTAGAGTCAATGTATTTGCTCCATTTTGAATTATCATCAATGCCCATAAATCTCATCCTTTTTGCTGCAGGACCCCCTTTCTTTCTTTGGGCTAAAGGAATATTCACCATAGCGTATGAACCAAAAATATGGAGATGTGAGAGATCAGGCTTGTGTCCATACAACATGAAATAAGGGGTCTGATTTATCACACTACTCCAAGTACGGTTGATGATATGGTTAGCATATTTGATAGCTTCACCCCAGTATGGAAGACCAAGGTTGGCATCTTCAAGAAGGCAGCGCATCATGGTTTGCAAAACCCCATTTCTGCGTTCTGCCACTCCATTTTCAGCTGGCGTATAAGGAGCAGATGTCTGATGTACTATCCCATTCTCACGCATCCAGTCCTGGAAACGCTGAGACATGAATTCAGCACCGCAATCACTCTGGATTCTGGCAATGTTGACCTCGAATTGGGTATAGACAAGACTAGCAAAGTCTTTAAAGATCTGAAAGGTCTCAGATTTTTCTTTCATAGGATATACATATCCATATCTAGAATAATTATCAACGATTATCAAGAAATTTTTTTTACCACCAAGTGTTGGTGCAAAAGGACCCACTATGTCAGTGTGTACCAAATCAAAAATGCGTGTTGACAGACTTGTAGCGTGTTTTGGAATTGCTGCTGCTTTAGATTTGGTTTTTTTTGCAGACAGCACAGTCCAAGAACACCTTACACCCCTTTAGATCCAAACCTCTTGCGAACTCTGGCATCTTCTTCAGAACACGGAAACTGGCATGACCCAATCTTCTATGCCACTTATGGATACACCTGGAATGCAAAGGTTTACCTGTTAGTGAATTCTCAACATTAGCATTTTTATTAGGAACCTCAGGCTTGTCATGAGCAACCTGTGTCTTATTTGTATTTTTATTATCTTTAGGAACCTTTGGAGTAGCAACAGGATCTCTCTCTGGGACGTCTCTCTCTGGGCCTGTGCTTTTTGGAACGTGTATACTTGCCTGCTCTTGCTGCTTAGACTTTGTTTTAAGTAATAAATACCACCAATCACCATGGTTTCAGCAACAATATCTCCATCTTTGACTATATAACTTGCCTTTTCAAGATGATGGACCTGAAAATGAGAAAACCTAGACAAATGACTCTGACTAAGCAAATTACTACTGGCAGACGGAACGTAGTAAACATCTGGAATGAGAGCACCGAGCTCTTTGGACCACAATATGTGTTATTTATCTTATCTCTAAATGTGCTAAATTAGCTTCCCACCTTTTCCTCCTCTGCTCCTTGCATTAAGAAGGACTTCTGACTCATAGCAGACAGCTCACTGGTTTCTTGATGGAAAGACTGCAGCTTTAGCTACAGCAGTGCTTGTTGTCTAGGATCTCTGAGGATCTTTAATGCTTCAGTCTAAATCTAACCATTTCTCTCTTATCAGTCCTCCTTAATGTTGTATGAAAGTTGGCTATGATTTTTTTTAAAAAAAGCAAAATACACATCCACTTCAAACCTCTTTTTGTTGTTATTTAGATCATTCTATAGGAGTGAATTGAGCAAGGTAACAGACTAACTGATTGTTATTTGGATTACCCAATATTGCACAACTTAGACTTTAATCATGTTTTTAATAATAATAATAATAATATAAAGTTGGAAGGGACCTTGGAGGTCATCTAGTCCAACCCCCTGCTCAGGCAGAAAACCCTATACCATTTCAGTCAAATGGCTGTCCAGTCTCTTCTTAAAAACTTCCAGTGTTGGAGCATTCATCACCTCTAGAGGCAGGTTGTTCCACTGGTTAATTGTTCTGTCAGGAAGTTTCTCCTTAGTTCTAGGTTGCTTCTCTCCTTGACTAGTTTCCATCCGTTGCTTCTTGTCCTGCTTTCAGGTGCTTTGGAGAATAGCTTGACTCCCTCTTCTTTGTGGTAGCCCCTGAGATATTGGAACACTGCTATCATGTCACCCCTCACCCTTCTCTTCATTAAACTACACATACCCAATTCCAGCAACCGTTCCCTATATGTTTTAGCCTCCAGCCCCCTAATCATCTTGGTTGCTCTTCTCTGTACCCTTTCTAGAGTCTCGACATCTTTTTTACATCGTGGTGACCAAAACTGGATGCAGTATTCCAGGTGTGGCCTTACCAAAGCATTGTAAAGTGGTATTAGTACTTCACTTGATCTTGATTCTATCCCTCTGTTAATGCAGCCTAGCACTGTGTTGGCTTTTTTGGCAGCTGCAGCACACTGCTGGCTCATATTGAAGTGATTGTCTACTAAAACTCCAAGATCCCTCTCACAGTTACTACTATTGAGCAAGGTACCACCTATACTATACCTATGCATTTGATTTTTCCTGCCTAAATGTAGAACCTTACTTTTTTCACCATTGAATTTCATTTTGTTAGATAGTGCCCAGTGTTCGAGTCTGTCCAGATCCTTCTGTATCTTAAGCCTATCTTCTGGAGTATTGGCTATTCCTGCCAGCTTGGTGTCGGCTGCAAATTTGATGAGTTCCCCATCTATCCCCTCATCCAAATCATTAATGAAGATATTGAAGAGCACTGGGCCCAGAACAGAGCCCTGGGGCACCCCACTACACACTTCCTTCCATGTGGATGCAGTTCCATTGAGGACCACACGCTGAGTACGGCCTGTCAGCCAGCTACGAATCCATCTGGTGGTGATGCTATCTAACCCACATTTTTCTATCTTATCAAGTAGTAGGTTGTGATCTACTTTATCAAATGCCTTACTGAAGTCCAAGTAAATTATATCTACAGCGTTCCTCTGGTCCACTAATTTTGTCACTTGGTCAAAGAATGTAATAAGATTTGTCTGGCATGATCTGTTTTTGACAAACCCATGTTGACTTTTAGTGATGACTTTGTTTGCATCAAGGTGTTCGCTGATTTGTTGTTTGATTATCTTTTCCAGAATCTTCCCAGGTATTGAGGTCAGGCTGATAGGTCTGTAGTTTCCTGGATCTATTTTTTTCCCTTTTTTGAAGATGGGAACTACATCAGCTCTCTTCCAGTCCTCTGGTAGTTCCCCAGTGCTCCAGGATCTTTGAAAAATATAGTTCAGTGGTTCTGAGATCACGTCTGCCAATTCCTTGAGAACCTTGGGGTGTAATCCATCTGGTCCTGGTGATTTGAACTCGTCTAGGCTGGACAGGTGCTCACTTACCATTTTCTTGCCTATCTTAACTTGCGTTTCTATTCTGTTTTTTATGGCACTGGTTTTGGTAGGTTGGACTGTTTTTTCCCTTTGTGTAAAGACAGATGCAAAAAATGAGTTAAATAGTTCTGCTTTCTCCCTGTTGCTTGTCACCTTCTTGCCACTTTCCCCCACTAATGGACCAATCATTTCCTTAACTTTTTTCTTGTTTTTTATATGTTGAAAGAAGCTTTTTTTTGTTATTTTTGACTTTGGTCGCAAGCCTTAGTTCATTTTGAGCCTTAGCTTTCCTCACTTCATCTTTGCAGGCACGGGCTATTTGCTGATATTCTGACTTAGTTATGTGCCCCTCTTTCCAATTCTTATACTTGTCCTTTTTATCTTTCAATTTATCAGAGAGTTCTTTATGCAGCCATGCTGGTTTCTTTTGAGAGCTGTTATTTTTCTTCTTTGTTGGTATTGTACTAGACTGGGCCTTTATTATCTCACTTTTCAAAATTTCCCAAGCTTCTTGAGTTGTTTTCCCCTTTAGGATTCTCATCCATGGAATTCTTCCCATGAATTCCTCCATTTTGATTAAATGGATTTTGTTCTTAACATTTCATCAAATCATACACCTTAAAATGTCTTGGGGATACTTTTAAAGTACAATCCAAACTATTTTTCAGTAGCAATATCTGGCTTTGGTATGAGTATCTCCTACTTTGTCTACTTGTATGTTCGTTCCCAGTAGTTTTTAAAGTCAGAGCGAAATCACTGCATACTAGCATAAATAAACATTAGTGGTTCTAATGGAGATTTCAGTTGTGATTTCCAGTCAATAACTGCTTATTGACAATAATTGTCTCTCCTGCAGTTTGATCCATCTATTGGACTCAGTCCTGGATCCTGGATCTTGACTCGCAGGCAGCTAGACTAGCCTTGTTTCCAAGTTGTAGCTATACGATTGTGCCAACAGAAACTCTTGTTCTAGAAGAGGCAGCCAGTGTAGGGACAGACAGCAGCATCCTGGCATTGGGTAGCAGAGTCTCTTGGCCTTTGTATCTCCCATAGAAGAAGAAGAAGGATTATTAGATATATATTTATGAGATGTATTAGTCAATTTCTTCTATTGCTGCCTGGAGATAGCCAATTGCAGCACAGGAGACTTAAAGTCTGAGTTGCTGGAGAGTGGGCTGGGTAGACTTGTGTCCCTTTGTGCTCCTGAGTCAAGGGGATTTGATGCACTCTGGCTGGCCTCACCAGGTTGGCCCACCCCAGAGTCAGACTGATTGGCAGAGTAGGCACAGCGGTTGCTGAAGTTCTGTTGGCTTGCTCCTTCAGGGGGTCCATGTTGCACTCCAGATCTTCCCAGTTCTCCCTCTGTTTCCACCTCAGTTAAGAAGGAAAGGTCCTGGTAGTCCATGTGAGGGCTGGCTTGGCCGCAAGTTTGAGGACCGTGGGAGGGACTTATGACACAGTCCTCACTTAGTGGCCATTCTGGAAACAATTTCCTGAGCTGATCAATGTGTCGTCTGACAACTCACCCTCCCTCCACCACCACTTCATAAGATAGGGGTCCTGATGCCTTGGTGATTTGACCAGGAACCCACAGATTTCCATGACCATAGTTCCTGGCCCAAACCCAATCGCCTATGTGCAACCCCCTTGGGGGTTTTGGTCGAGAGGCTTCTGCTGCCACTCTATCTGGATGCAACCTGTCCAGCTGAGTAATCAAACTCCTCCCCCAACGCAGTTTTGCAGGACTTTTGCCCGTAGCAGTGCAGGGCGTAGAATGCTGGCAGAGTAAAAAATCTGCCAACCTGTGATGCCAGTCACCTGTAACAATGCGCTTGAGTGCTTCCTTCATTGTCCTCACCATGCATTCCACTTGACCATTAGAAGATGGATGAAAAGGTGCAGATGTTGCATGTCTGATGAGATTAGCTCTAAGAAAGGCCTGAAATTCAGCAGCAGTGAATTGGGCCCCATTGTCTGAAACTAAGACATCTGGCAACCCATGCATGGCAAAGAGTTTTCTCAGCACCTGGATGGTCCTAGCAGTAGTAATGTTAGGAACTGGAATTACTTCCAGCCATTTTGAGTGGCTATCCACTACTATCAGGAAGAGCAGCCCCTGAAAGAGCCCAGCATAGTCTATGTGAACTCTAGACCAGGGATTGTGCATTTCCTCCCACCTGTGAACTGGAGCCTGTGGCATTTCGGGCCTAGATTGCTGGCATGTATAACAACCATGGACTTGACCCTCAATGGCCTTATCAAGGCTAGGCCACCAGAGGTAGCTTCTAGCTAAAGCTTTCATCCTGACAATGCCTTGATGGCCTTCATGTAATGATTGTAAGACCCTGTCTCTTAGGGAAGTGGGAATTATGACTCTGTTCCCCCATAATATGCACCCTTTATGTGCAGATAGCTCATGCCTCCTGACAAAATAGCTTTGAAATTCTGAGCCTGGACTTTTTTCCAACCAGCCTGTGTATACCCATGACAACACTCTACTAAGTATTTTATCTGTGGCAGTTTCAGCAGCAATGTCCCCTGCATGGAGGGGAAACTCAGGTATGTCTTGTATGGACAATATTCTAGCAGCAGGAGCTGGATCTGGATCCATTAGTGGCAGTGGTAGTCTGCTGAGGCCATCAGCATGGCCCATTTCCTTGCCTTGTTTGTGAATTAATTTAAAATTGTATGCAGATAGGAAAATAGACCAGCTCAACATTCTTGGAGATAGTATGTGGGGGGTTTGTTTGTCTGTTGTGAAAAGTCCCAACGGAGGTTTGTGGTCAGTGTAGACCGTGAAATCCCTGCCATATAAATAGTAATGGAATTATTTTATTCCAGCAACAATGGCTAGGGCCTCTTTGTCAATCTGAGCATAGTTGCACTCAGCAAAAGACAATGTCCTTGAGTAAAACGCTATTGGAACCTGTTTCCCATTTTTTTCTATGTGACTTAAAACTGTACCCATCCCATAGGGAGATGCATCACATGCAAGACATACAGGTTTAGACTCTTTGTAGTGAGTTACAGTGGACTTTTCTGACAATAGTGCTTTTAATTCCTGGAAACTTTTTTCATGTAAGTTAGTCTATTTCCATGGAGGTTTCTTATCCAGCAGCCTGTGGAGGGGTTCTGCTATTGCAGCCTTATGAGGTAGAAATGTATGATAGAAGTTTAGGAGACCCAAGAATGCTTGTAGCTCTCCTTTTGATTTGGGCCTAGGAGCCATTTTAATGGCCTTCACTTTAGGATCAGCGGGATGAATGTTGTTAGCATCAATTCAGAAACCCAGGAATGAAGAAACCCCAATACTACACTTGTTCTTTTTTAATTTGACGCCTGCTTCACGAAGCCTCTGCAAAACAGCCTTGAGCCTACTGGCCAACACTTCTGAGGATTCCCCTGCAATAAGAACATCATCAAAATAAGGGCAGATGCCCTGAATACCCTTGAGTGTATGCTCCATGATTCCCTGAAAAATACCCGGTGCAACACTGAAACCAAACTATAAGCGTTTAACTTTGAAAGCCCCCCTGTGAGTCACAATCGTTTGAGCCACAGCTGAGGCCTAATCAACCAGCAATTGCTGATAGGCCTGTGCTAAATCAAGTTTAGCAAAAATAGTACCCCCTTGCAAGGAGGCTAATATATGGTTGACCACTGGGACCGGGTAAGCGTGTTGCTTGAGGGCTTTATTTAGTGTGCATTTATAGTCAGCACAAATGCGAACTTCCCTGTTGGCTTTAAGTGGGGTGACTATAGGAGTTTCCCACTCCCCACCATCAACAGGCTGTAACATGCCCTGTTCTACCAGCTTATCAATTTCGGAATCAATTTTATGTTTTAAGGCAAAGGGGACCCTAAGAGGCTTAACCCTGATTGGAACTACGTTGGGATCAAGCTTAAATGAGATAGGTGGGCCTGTGTATGTTCCAAGGGTTGAATCAAAAACATCCGTGTATTCCTCGCACACTGACGCGAGGTCTGTAGTTTGTGTCTGGTTTATGCCAGTAATCTGAATACCTAAGGCATCAAACCAATCAAGTCCAATGACACTCATTCTCTGTTCCCCTACTACTATTACATCCAGGTGCCCCAAAAACCCTTTAAACGTAACCAACAAGGTGGCTTCTCCCTTAACTTCAACATGCTCGTTTTGAAAATCCGTTAGGATTATATCTGAGGGTCTTAGTTTGGCCCAATTGTTACTGCACCTATACACAAAGTTAAATGTGTCTTGAGAAATGATTAAGACTGCAGAGCCAGAATCCAATTCCATCTTACATGGAACTCCTTGTAGCTCTACCATTAGCTTAAGTTTGGGGTTGAGGGGTTGTCGAGCCCCGGTGTAGCATACACTTCTACAGCTTCTGAAGAATCCCACACTAACTGGACCCTGGGCCCCAGTATCTCTCCTAGTTGGTTCTTCTGATGGGTGTTTGGGTGGCCAGTCTCTTTGTCAGGCTCACACAGCCCAACGAGGAGTTGGCCATAGAGGAGGGGAGTCCAGAAGTGCAACATGGGTCCCCTGATGGAGAAAGCCAACCAGACTTTCACAGCCGCTGTGCTAACTCTGCATAACAAACTGGCTCTGGGGTGGGCCAACCTGGAAGGGCCAGCCAGAGAACACTGAACCATCCTGAATCAATTGAACTGAGGGACATTGGTCTACCCAGCCTGGCGGGCACGCAAACCTCCTGCTTATCTGCAAGATTATGTGCTGAAATAATAAAGCTATAATGTTATATGTACTTGTGTTAACTGCTGACCTACAAGATTGTACTGAACAATGGAGCTATAATGTTGTAAGGTATTGTATTGTGCTGCTAAGTGGAACCTATTCACACCAGTGTTAAGTCTTTGTAACTTGTATTACTGTAATCACTTCTGTTGTTGCTATACTGTTGTTCATTCTAAAGGGGGAGGGGTGTAATGTATTGGGCTTACTTGTTAACACCACGTGGTAACGGCTGGAAGCCTGTTTGAGCAGGGGGCTAGCTAACAGCTCCCAGTGCCTCAGACAACCCATCTCCAGCGCTGTTATTGGTTGCCCCTAGGGCAGCAATAGGTTGCTTCTAACCTATTGGCCGCTGCCTAGGGGCCAGGGTATAAATTGCTGCATCTGCAGCCCTGTTCCCTAGTTCAGATCCTGCAAGCAATAAACCATGATCTTTGCTGAACTCACTCACCTCGTCTTCATTCCTGCGCAACGAACCCAGTACACAACAACAGCAATCATGTAAAGTATGTTTATGCTGAGACACAATGACTGGCCAAATTATAAAGTGTGTTTCCAAGGCTGAGGGGAGTTTGAACCGGGGTATCCTTGATATCAACATAGCACAGCATCTCACTGATACAATATCTATCTTACTGAGGAGGTCTATATATGAGAAACAGATGAAACACAGCTGCTTCCCACCCCCCCAGGTCAGCAAAGAAACATCTTCTAGACCAAATATTCTAGACCAGGGGTAGGCAACCTCGGCTCTTTTATGACTCATGGACTTCAACTCTCAGAATTCCTGAGCCAGCCAAGCTGGCTCAGGAATTCTGGGAGTTGAAGTCCATGAGTCATAAAAGAGCCGAGGTTGCCTACCTCTGTTCTAGACCTTAAGATATTTTGCCTGACAATTTATCACAAAAGAAAAAGTTTCATGTTGAGAAATGGTGTGCACAAAACACAATTAACTGCTAATAAATAATAAAGGTCAGTTTCATTTTCTTAGCACAAACCTACGTAGAAGTTAAACTCCTTGACAGATGCCTGGAAACAGTGATGAACCAACTTCTATATACTTTTCTCTGCAAGCATTTTGTTTTTCTAACTTCATTAAAAATCATTGAAGGAAGGAATCTTCTGTCTTTGCTAGTCTTTCGTTTCCTCTAAGCCTAATGTTTTGCCTGAGCCAGCTAGGCTGCCTTATGATGCAGTAGCCCAATTTGCTAAGAACCTGTAATACTTTAAAGTTAGCGCTATCAGACTTGAACAAGAAATTACAGACAACTACTAGATGGGAATGAAGTTCTTCTGTACTTCTCTACTGCCATCTAAAGGCTATCTGGATATTTACAGTCCAAATCTGATAGCTTTATTTAAAGCAGGGGTCCCCAACCCCTGGTCCATGGACCAGCACTGGTCCACAGCATGACAGAAACCAGGCTACAAAAACAAGCAAAGCAGGATGCAGGCAGCATGCAAAACCAGGCCCCTTCCATCCGTGGAAAAACTTGTCTCCCTGGAACTGGTCCCTGGTGACCAAAAGGTTGGAAGCCATTGATTTAAAGTATTTGCCTTGGAGCTTTGAAATGGATTTGTCCAGAGTACCTCTGGAAATATTTTTCCCATACAAAACTATGCTCCTGTAAATTGAATATTAAAAAATAAATTAAATTCTTCATGGAAGATCGCATTCCATCTTTCCTTAAAATAAGATTACTGGAAACAAGAACAAGGAACTTCTTCCTAAGCTGTAGTGCATGGAAAGCAATTTGGTGCCCTCCAATACTCTGGACTTCAGTTTCAAATAGAAATAGCACATATAGCACATGTATTAGCAAGGGATGTGAAAGTTGCACTGTCTGGAAGGAATAGTAATTCCTGATGGAATAGTACCTTTATATAAAATCTTCCCCTTCCCTTGTTCTCCATGCTTTTAAGAATAAAACTCTTTTCCACTCTAGCAGACCTCTGCAAACTTCTTTCTGTGGTTTCATTTGCTGCTGTATTCTGCTTCTCTGAAGTTATCTGTAACATTTTAAGGCTGTCACTTTAATTCATCTAATTATGTTTTATCATGCCATTGATGTATGACTATTTTAATATTATTGTTAGCCACCCTGGAGGCACCATTGTCATGCAGCAGAACATTCATTCCCAAATTATTGAATTAATGATGGATCATTGCTTCGCAGGCTGCAAAGCTGAGCCTTGGCATTCAAAATAAAGCTGTAAACATTAAGGAGATATCGGTCCTTTCTCTTTTGAAAGCTTTAATGGGAGAAGACTGTGGGAACATCCTCCCCCAATCTGTTAATGGGAAGAACATGATTGCACCACTTTTGGAATCGTGATCATTAATCCTTTCTGTCTCCCAATGGGAAAAGCAATGATATAATGATGCAAACAAAGAAACCAAATTATAAGATAATCACTTCTTTCATCTCCAACAAAATGCTGAAGCTGTAGTTTTACATTTTAAAATAATAAGACAAGTAAGGAGAAAACAAAGTCAAGCTTTTAAAGATTAAAAGTTAAAAAAAAAACTACACATGTCAAAAGTTATGGTTGCACTATGATACTCTTCAGAATGAAACCATCAAAAACTTAGTACAGTATTTGTGTTATATATGTAAACAAGTCCGTAATAGATATGTATATATGTTAACAGTTCAAACAATACTACTGCAGCAAAGTGTATAAGCTAAAAGCCTCCTGACAGAAAAACACGCGGGAACTTTGACAGCTGTCAAAGTTCCCCGCACAGCGCAGGCGCCACCACTGACAGCTCGCAGCTGTCAAACTCCGGACTACGAGGAAGCCTGAGCTGTCAAAGCATCCACCGCACAGCGCAGGCGCGACCACTGACAGCTCGCGGCTGTCAAAACACCAAGCCACGCGGAAGCCGGAGCTGTCAACGGAAGACGACGCGGATTGGTCCCTGCCTGACACGGCGCCAAAATAAACACCGCTGATTGGTCCTCGCTACCAGCTGCCGGCTATAAAAGCCGGACAAGTTATTCTATGTTTGCCTTGCTCTTAAATAAACCTGTTGTTACTAGCCTGTCGTCCCGAGTGGTCCTTCGGCTACTTCACTGGCGACGAGGATGGGATCGCTTCGGAGCTGAAGTCACGGCCGAGGAAGGAAGTTCCCGGCAAGAGCTGTCACGGAAGTTTTAACTTCCATCGGAGCAACCCAGGACCGGACGACATGGCAAACTTCGGCCGTGTGAGGGAGTTTGATACCCGCCATCCCGAGAGATGGCAATCACACCTCGGCCAAGTCGAGGGATTCCTCCTCGTCAGTAAAATCACTGACGACCGAGCAAAGGCCGCCGCTCTGCTGTACATCAGCGGGCCCCCGGTGTACGATGCAGCCGTCGGGTTGTTCAGCCCAGTGCCCATCACTGAAGTCTCCTACGCGGACTTGGTGGACCAGCTGAGCAAATACTACATGCCGGCTCGATCAGAACTGTACTGGCGGGTGCAATTCGCACAAAAGAAACAACGGCAGGACGAGCCCGCCAACGAGTTCATCGCCGGGGTCAGACACGCCGCAAGGAACTGCTGCTTCCCCGACCTGGAAGACCGCATCAGAGACCAGGTGGTGATCGGTCTGAGGGACGAGAAGCTACAGAAAAAACTGACGTCCAAACCCGACATGAACCTGGCCGAGCTGACCAGGGAGATCATGGCATACGAACACAGCCACAAGAAGAAGCCGACCAACACGACCCCAGAGACCCCCGCGACCGTCTACCAGGAAAGCGCAGCCTTCAGCGACAGTGGAGAGTCGGTAGATTTCACCGACGGAGAAGCCCTACAGCGCCGAATGGAGCACCGACAGCCGAGAAGGGGCAGAACGTCGGACCGCCGGGGGTCCAGGAACCCCCCACCGCCACCACCGTGTTACGAGCAACGAGCCGCCTGCGCCAGCTGCGGGGGCAATCATGCCCGAGGAAGCTGCCGCTTTAGGAACGCGAAATGCCACAATTGCGGGAAGACTGGCCACATCAAGCCGGTGTGCCGCAGCAAGGGCCGGGACAACATCAATGAGGTGGAGGCAAACCCCCCAGGTAGGCCGGCTGCCCAAGCCAGCAGAGAACCCCACCCAGGCCCCCTGGTAGAGACAGTGGACAGGGTAAACAGCATAAGCTCCAAGGTTAAGATTTGGGTCAGAATTCAGGGGGTGCCCTGCCACATGGAAGTAGATTCGGGGTCAGCAGTTTCCTTAATTTCACTGACAACCTATCAGGAGATCTGTCAGAAAGGCCGAGGACAAATTCCCCTGAAACAAACTCAGGTACACCTAGCTGACTTCCAGAAGACCCCCATTCCGTTGGAAGGGAAAGCCAAGGTCGTAGTGCAGTACAAGGGGTTCAAGGGTCCCCTGGAGGTTTTAGTTACACCAGGGAACCGCACCAATTTGATAGGGCTAAACTGGTTCAGTCCACTAGGCATCGCTTTAACAGGGGTTAACACCATTCGAACACCCAGCCTAGAAGCCGTTTGCGATAAGTTCGCCGACGTTTTCGATGGCACTTTAGGGAAATACACGGGTTCCCCCATCTCCTTACAGCTAAACCCTGCAATCCAACCAATTAAGATAAGAGCCAGGAGGGTACCTTTTGCCCTTAAGGAAAAAATCGAAAACGAACTTGATCGCCTCGTAGGACTAGGGGTGCTTGAGCCAACAGAAGGGGGAACCTGGGAGACCCCTATTGTTACCCCAATCAAACCTAATGGTGAAGTGAGACTGTGCGCTGATTATAAGGCGACAGTCAACCTAGCCCTCAGCCCCCATGCCTACCCGGTGCCAGCGGTAAGGGACGTATTTGCTTCCATCCGCTCTGGCGCCCTTTTCGCCAAGCTTGATCTCACACAGGCGTATTTGCAGCTGCCTGTCACTGAGGACACTGCGGAGGCCCAGACAATTGTCACTCACCGCGGTGCCTTTAAGGTAAAGAGGCTCCAATTTGGCATATCGGCGGCCCCGGGTATATTTCAGGGTATCATGGAGAAGACCCTGAAGGGAATACCCGGGGTCTGCCCCTATTTCGACGATGTTCTCATCGCCGGAGAAAACGAAGCGAACTTAGCTGACAGGCTGTCAGCTGTGCTGAGCCGGCTCAGAGAAGCCGGCCTTAAACTTAAGCGGGAAAAGTGCTCTATTGGAGTCACATCCACTGAATTCCTAGGGTACAAAATAGATAGCCAGGGCATTCACCCCACCTCAGAAAAACTTCAGGCTATCCAGACCGCACCCAGCCCTAGGAATAAACAAGAGCTTCAATCCTTTTTAGGATTGTTAAACTTTTACCACGCCTTCATCCCCCATAAAGCCACTATTGCGGAGCCTCTGCATAGACTCCTAGACAAGGGTACAACTTGGTCCTGGACCAAAGAACATGAGAGTAGCTTCCAATCGTTAAAAAAGATTATCTGTCACAGTTCAACTATCACTCTTTTCAGAGAGGACACCCCAATATGCATCGCTTGCGATGCCTCTCCCTATGGAATCGGGGCTGTCTTAAGTCACATATTCAAGGACGGTACACAAAGACCCATAGCCTTCTATTCACGCACTCTAACCAAAGCTGAAAGAAACTATGCACAAATTGACAGGGAAGCCCTAGCAATAGTAGCAGGGGTCAAAAAATTTCATGATTACCTATATGGAAGACCATTTACTATAATTACAGATCACAAACCCCTGCTAGGCATTTTCACGTGGAACAAAACTACTCCACAAATTCTCTCTCCGAGAATGCTAAGATGGTCAACCTTCTTAGCAGCCTATTCCTATCAAATAATACATAAACCTGGTAAAGAACTGGGACATGCTGACTGCCTCAGTAGACTACCCATACAAACCAGGGACTCAGACCCAGCCCCAGCCAGCCAGATTTTAGCAATCTCCCAACTTCCAGAATGCCCCCTGACTGCAAACATTATAGCCAATAATTCAGCTAAAGATAAAATACTTGCCAGAATCCTCAAATGGGCCACAACAGGATGGCCAGCTCAAAATCCACAACCTCAATTCCAACCTTACTATAACAGGAAAAATGAGATCTCAACACATAGAGGATGCCTGCTGTGGGGAAATAGGGTCATCATACCCGAGAAAAACATTGACCAAACATTACAAATTTTACACGAAGGTCACCCTGGAATTGTAAAAATGAAGGCGATGGCTAGAAGTTATGTGTGGTGGCCAGGCATAGATAAACAAATAGAAAAGTATGTGGGGGGGTGTTATACCTGTCAAGAGACCAGGAATGAACCACCCCAGGCACCAATCCATAAATGGGAGACTACAAGGAACCCTTGGTCACGTATACATATAGATTTTGCTGGACCCATCCAGGGCCAAAGTTTCTTAATTGTAGTAGACAGCCACTCTAAATGGCTGGAAGTCACACCCCTTAGAAAAACAACGTCCCAAGCCACTATTCAAGCTTTACGAAAAATATTCGCTACACACGGCCTACCTGATACCATAGTTTCTGACAACGGACCTCAATTCACCTCTCGTGAATTTCAGATCTTCGCTATGAAGAATTGTATTAGGCTGGTCACGTCGGCGCCGTTCCACCCATCGTCGAACGGAATGGCTGAAATTATGGTACGATCCACAAAAGAAGCGTTAAAGAAATTCGTTAAAGGGAACTGGCAGAGGCGCCTCAGCCAGTTCCTATTAGCACAGCACACAACTCCATGCTCTACAACCGGCAAATCACCAGCGGAATTGAGATGGGGGAGAAGGCTAATAACACGTCTGGACAGACTACACCCCGATACATATCCAGAAGAAAAACAGCACCCCCACCCCTCCCGCACACTCAACCCAGGTCAATTGATTTGGGCTCGATCATACACAGATAAAAACAAGTGGGTCCAAGGGACAGTAATAAAACAAACAGGGCCCATCTCATACCTTATAGCTACGCAAACACAGGGCATCATACGCCGCCATATTGATCAGCTCAGACCCAGACAACCACCACACAATTCTGAGCAACCAACCAATGCCGACATACAACCCCCACCGGAAATGCTGCCTATCCCAAACCAGGAAGAAGAACACCAAAACGAGGATCCAGAACCAGACCACCCTCCACCCCTTCGCCGCTCACCCAGGAATCGGAGACCACCCACCTACCTAAAAGACTATCAGTGGGCAGGTTCAAACATCCAAGAGGAAAGAAACGCACCAGGGGAGGGGTAAGGGGTGTGTTATATATGTAAACAAGTCCGTAATAGATATGTATATATGTTAACAGTTCAAACAATACTACTGCAGCAAAGTGTATAAGCTAAAAGCCTCCTGACAGAAAAACACGCGGGAACTTTGACAGCTGTCAAAGTTCCCCGCACAGCGCAGGCGCCACCACTGACAGCTCGCGGCTGTCAAACTCCGGACTACGAGGAAGCCTGAGCTGTCAAAGCATCCACCGCACAGCGCAGGCGCGACCACTGACAGCTCGCGGCTGTCAAAACACCAAGCCACGCGGAAGCCGGAGCTGTCAACGGAAGACGACGCGGATTGGTCCCTGCCTGACACGGCGCCAAAATAAACACCGCTGATTGGTCCTCGCTACCAGCTGCCGGCTATAAAAGCCGGACAAGTTATTCTATGTTTGCCTTGCTCTTAAATAAACCTGTTGTTACTAGCCTGTCGTCCCGAGTGGTCCTTCGGCTACTTCAGTATTATATCTCTTGAGATATAAATTGCATATACAGCACATGTTCTGTATGAAGTTATGTGCCAACATGACACAATGTCCTAAGTATAACCTTTCTTCCAATAATCTCTATTTCTATCTCTATATATCTCTAATATCTCTTTATCATCTATTTCTCTATTATCTATAACTCTATCTCTATCTCTATCATCTCTATCTCTCATTATCATCATAATTTTAGCCATTGTCTATCCACTGCAGGATGAAGGCTTCTATCCCTACCCTTACCCCATCCCCATCCCCATCCCCATCCCCATCCCCATCCCCATTCCTAACCCTATCCCTATCCCTATCCCTATCCCTATCCCTATCCCTATCCCTACCCCTACCCCTACCCCTATCCCTATCTAACTCAGCCTGTCTGTTGATCTATCCATCTCATTGGAGTTTAAGTTCTTTGACACTATTGTGAGCAAAATGCTAAAGGTGATAGGAAGGAGAAGGGGTTTAAGGTACAGATAGTCCTCGACTTAGAACCGTTTGTTTAGCAACCATTCAAGGTTACAATGCCACTGAAAAAACTGACTTATGCCTAATCCTCACACTTATGATCATCACATAAGGTAATCAAAATTCAAGCACTTGGCAACCGGCATGTATTTATGACAGTTGCCACATCCCATTGTCATGCAATCATTGTTTTCAATTTTCCCAGCCAACTTCTGACAACCAAAGTCAGTGGGGGAAGTCAGAGTTGCTTAACAACTGCATGATTCACCTAATGATCATAGTAAAAAAGATCACAAAATTGGGTGCAACTCAGTTAACAACCCCCTTGCTTAGCAATGGAAATTCTGGTCCCACTTGTAACCATAAATTGTGGGTTATTGGTCATCCTTTGCTGTAAAGTTACAGGCAGTGATCAAAGTGAGACTAGAGCCTGGAATATAGTATCCTTATCTTGGGGAAAAAACATCGGTTGTGCTAAGCCAACTGAAAATGAAAGTGGCTCCACAGAAATGTTTCTGAAGGGAGATACCTGGGGTCCCATTGATACATAGTCCTCCAACTGAACATCTCAAAGTAGAAGGAGAGCAATGGTAAATATCCCCGGTCCCAGGACCTAGGTCAATAGAGTGGGCCAGGATCCCCAGAATGGTGTTTGTCCACCATTTTTTCTTTAATCCATTTTTTAAAAAAGTGCTAGCCATTGACCAGATGAACAGACATATATATTTACTGATCACTTACTGTATTATATTTATTTTAAGATAACATTATTTTCACAAATAAAATAGTGCTTAATCTTCTGTGAAACATATGGCTCGCTAAAGAAGCAAAAGCAGAAAGCAATTTAAGTTATGAACTAAAAATCCCACAACCAGAGATTCATACTATTTTAATAATAATAATAATAATTTTATTTATATACCGCCCTTCTCCCGAAGAACTCAGGGCGGTGAACAGGGCAAGTATATAAAAATAGAAAAATACAAAAATTAAAAAAGAATTAAATACAATGCCCAAACTAAAACAGTAAATACATATATTAAAAAACAACAATAAAATCCCAAACCCATCCCCCCATCAGGCCAGGCCGGCTTGTTCGAATAAGTGCGTCTTCAGATCGCGTCGGAAGGAGCGAAGGTCGGGCGCCATCCGAAGCTTGACCGGCAACCGATTCCATAAATCCGGGGCGCCCACAGAGAAGGACCTCCCCCTGGGGGCCACCAGACGACATTCTCTGACCGGTGGCACCCTGAAGAGGCCCTCTCTGTGGGAACGCACAGGGCGGAGGGAAATTGATGCTGGCAGCAGGTGATCCCTGAGGTACTCCGGAAGTACCTCAGGGTATTTTGTTCTTTGCAAAGAAATATTCTAGTACTGAGAGCTTACAGCATAAGAAAGAAGTAAAAGAACCTGGAAAAATCAAATTTAGGCCGCAGAAATTCTGTACCATGCATCACCATGTTGAAGATTTGCCCTCTCATGTATTTCATCTTTGCTACTTATGGTTCTTTTATAGCATCAGTCATATCACAAAGCTGATTGGAACCGAGTGAAGAGAATTGTGTGACAGAGTGCCACTGAAGTGCGTAGAGTTATAGACTAAAGGAACATATAATAAAGAATGCTTGGTAGAATGATGAAGTGGAAGGCTCATGTTGAGTAAAGAAAGAAGATAGAAGAAAACGACTGGTGCAAAAATGAGGCTGGATGAAAGATACATAATATGCCCAGAGAGAGGAAAAGAATAGTCAGAGAAAAAAACGGTTACAATTGAGGTAATGATTAAGATTAAAAGAAGCAGAACAATTTTTATATCAAACTTGCTTTGAATGTAGGCAAAGAAGGTTGTGAGAATGTTGAAAAATGGTAAGATACAGATGTAAAACTGAAGACGTGTTAAAATATGTTTTAGAGATTACCCCTTAGGATTTGAAGCCTTTGTCAAAATACAAAAGCATCATCATACCATCATAACGCAAGTTTCAATGCAAGGTAAGCAGAGCAAATACAAATACCACAGAAAGGTTGGTTTAAATGCATCCAAGAAGGTGTTTAAAAAAGGTAAAGGTTCCCCTGCACATGCGTGCTAGTCGTTTCCGACTCTAGGGGCTGGTGCTCATCTCCGTTTCAAAGCCGAAGAGCCAGCGCTTATCCGAGGACGTCTCCGTGGTTATGTGGCCGGCATGACTAGACGCCAAAGGCGCACAGAATGCTGTTACCTTCCCACCGTAGTGGTCCCTATTTTTCTACTTGCATTTTTACGTGCTTTCAAACTACTAGGTTGGCAGAAGCTGGGACGAGTAACAGGCACTCACTCTGCTACGCGGCACTTGGGATTCAACCCGCCAAACTGCCGACCTCCTGATCGACAAGCTCAGTGTTCTAACCCACTGAGCCACCGCGTCCCTTAAGAAGGTGTTTAGCAGAATTCTAATAAAAAGGGAGCCAACCAAGAGAAGAAATTAGACAGTATGGTGGAGTTTAATGCTAGGAAAGCAGGCAGCAAGGAGAAAGGTTTTTTGCTCTTTAGCAGGTCACTGAGAGAAGTATAAATGTGAGAAATAAAGTTTATTGTATGTCTGTTACTTCAGATAAATTATAAATGTAGACTATGGAAGGTTATGTGTGAAGAGATGAAGGTTGGTTGCTGACTGTAACGAGACTATGTATTTTATTTTATTAAATTTATATACCATCCATCTTACTACTGAAGTATCTCTGGGCAGCTTGCAAAATTGACCAGGACTAAAGAGAAACTAATATGTGACAAAAGTATGTGTGAGAATAAATGGAGTGCTTGGTGAATAACACAACACTCAGTAATGAGGGAAAATTTCTAATGGCCCCTTGGTTGTTTAATATATAAGAGATGCTTATGATGACAGTAAAGATATATTGATTGGAGTCATCAGTGTAGGTGTACTTTGTATGCAATGCTGTTTTTACACAGTTTATGATTCAGTAACTGCATCTGCATTCTGATCCTGGGCATATGAGATTTTTTTTTTAATGTAAAATGAAGCTTTTTAATGGGGTAATATAATTGATCATAGTGAACAGTAATTTTTCTTATTGAAAAATCACTTGATTTCTGGGTAATGTCAGAATAGCAGTTAAGACATGAAACCATGCGTGAGCCATTTCTGTTCTAATTTGCTTTCATATTTTCCCCTCTAAACTTTCCAAAATTTGAAAAATGGAACACTTAAACAAATTTGGTCATTGAAGTGGGAGCCTTCATATAACTTCAGTTTTCTTATTCTTTCAGTACAAAAATATCAAGGATGGAATGTTAAGATAGACATTGTAGTTAAGTTAGAAAGGACATAGTGTTTGTTATGTACTGAGCTTTTGGGGGTTTAATCACGTGTGCTTCTGGAGAACTAACGGTTCTCCAGCAACCCAGACAGGACGTCTCCAGTCCTGGCAGCAGTTAACATGGCGGAATTAATGGGTTCAATCTGATTGGTTGTTCAGAGCATGTGGACTATATATATTGTGCAACGTTACTCAAAAGCCCCAGTACAGCACAGTCTCAGTTACAATAAAGCAATGGTTCTTCTGTACTCATCTGCCTGGTGTCTTTCCTGCTCTTCAGAACCCACAACACAACAGTATTCACATAGGGATCTCATTGCTGTTTTTTCTGATCTGTATTCATTTCAGAGAATTAATGTTTCCATGTACTTAAAAGGATAGCTTAAACAAAGAGAAGAGTCAAGGTGACAGAATATAAAAGGATAAAAAGAAATCCATTATTGACTGCCATCTTTTAATAACTGAACTCAGTAAAGATGTTATTCAACAAAGCAAATATCTTTAAAAGAGCTGCTTGCTAAAAGAGCTTTGTTATGCCTTTATGCAAAAGATGAGCATATTATTACAGAGAGCCTGAGGATGTTACTCTCTGACATACAAGTGTGATGCAGTATCTGTGATGTATATAAACAAACATAAGAAGTAAATAAAAAACAGCCTCTCCTCAAAAGAGTACTGAACACCTAGAAAGATATAAGCAACACAGAGTCATCGAGAAACAAGAGGACAAGATCCAGTGAGATTCACAGGGGCATCAGAAACATCAAGATGGTCACCACAATTATGTGATTAAGCTCTCTCCTTTTATATAATTTGTGAATGCAGTGCATAAATGCATCTGAACTCTTTTAAACCCCTAGCAGTTTCAGCTGGTGTGCTGGACCCCTAAAGTTTTCCAGGAACCAAAAACAGGCCTAATAAAGAACTATTCTAAGAAAGAATCTTCCACCCTCGAACAATTTAATATGAAACAAACTTTTTTAATAAGCACAGCATGAATGTCAGCTGAAGGGAAAAAAGCAAAAGATGAGCGTATATAAGTAAACCAGCCTCTTCTGAGGGAATTGCTGGCCAGAACTTTCAACTAGAGACAACAATGTTTTGCTGAAAAACCCATAGAATTGTTGGGATAACACAAATATTCCTTTTTAATATGTTTTTAAAAATTCCCTTTGTCTACAGAATATTAGGAGCAAACAATAGATTTAGAATATTTTTCCCCTAAATTTCTGTTTGGGAGCAGTGCAACCGTAAAATTTCAAATAAAATACCAGGTTTCAGTATAGAATTCTGCTCTCCTTCCAAAAGCCATTGTCTCTAGAAAATATCACTCATGTGCAATCTCCACCCAAGCCTACTATCATATGGCACCTCTCGAGGGCCCTGCCTCACATGCTGCCTGAATGGCTGCATTTCACAGGTCAGAACAGTTAAGGCAAATGGGGAAGAGGTTTGTTAGCCAGAATTGCTGTTGATTTCTGTTAAGTCTTTGCCCGGCCTGTGTTTAATTGAGAATGTGTATGCAGAAAGGAAAATTGACCATCTGAGCATCCTGGGTGACATGATTTGTGGTATCTGTCTGTCGGTAGTGAATAACCCTAGCAGGGGTTTATGGTCAGTGTAAATGGTAAAGTCCCTACCATACAGGTAATCGTGGAACTTTTTTACGCCTGCCACGATAGCCAATGCTTCCCGGTCAATCTGTGCATAATTCCGTTCTGCCTTTGTTAAGGTCCTGGAATAATATGCTATAGGCCTCTGTTGACCCTGCTCATCCATGTGGCTTATGACTGCTCCCACTCCATAAGGAGAAGCGTCACACGCTAAGAAGATGGGTTTGTTTTCAATAAAATGGGTGACTGTGGAGTTGCTGGACAATATGTCCTTTAGTGTTTGGAAACTAGTCCTGTGTTTTTTCTGCCACTGCCAGGGGGTCTTCCTGTCTAAAAGTCTATGAAGGGGTTCAGCGATAGCTGCTTTGTGAGGCAGGAATGTGTGATAAAAATTAATTAAGCCTAGGAAAGCTTGTAATTCCGCCTTGTTCTTGGGTTCTGGAGCTAATTTAATTGCCCTAATTTTTCCTTCTGTAGGGTGAATGCCTAGTGCATCAATTCTAAATCCTAGAAATTCAGTTGATTTTACCCCTATGCAGCACTTATCTTTTTTTAATTTCAACCCCAATACCTGTTCTAGCCTCTCAGCTAGGATGTCCTCAGTTTTTCCAGTGATTAGGACATCGTCAAAGTAAGGGCATACACCTGGAATGCCCTTCAAGGTCCTCTCCATCACCTCCTGAAAGATGCCTGAAGCTGCAGCTATCCTGAACTGAAGTCTGTGAACGCGGAACGCCCCCTTTTGGGTAACTATTGTTTGAGCCTCGGTGGCTTCCTTAGACACAGTAAGTTGCAAATACGCCTGCGCCAAGTCAAGCTTGGCGAAAATGGCGCCGTCCTGGATCGTCGTGAGGACCTGCTTCACCGTCGGGACCGGGTAAGCGTGTTTTTTCATGGCTAGGTTCAGGGTGGCCTTATAGTCGGCACAGATCCTCACATCCCCGTTTGGTTTCAGGGGTGTGACGATCGGTGTCTCCCACAGGCCCCCTTCTACAGGTTCTAACACGCCCTGGCCTACTAGCTTATCTAGTTCGGCCTCGATTTTCTGTTTAAGGGCGAAAGGCACCCGCCGGGCCTTAAGCCTAATGGGCCTGACCGCGGGGTCTAGATTAAAGTTAATGGGGGGTCCCTTGTACTTCCCTAATGACCCGTCGAACACGTCTGTGAAGTTATCGCAGACAGACTTTAGGGTTTTACTCTGTATAGTGTTAATTCCCCCAACTCAGATGCCCAGGGCCGAGAACCAGTTAAGGCCTACAAGGCTAGTTCTCTGGCCCTCAGTGACTAGAACAGTTAATAATCCGCTAAACCCTTTGTATTTAACCTTAATAGTAGCCTCTCCCACTAATTCTATAGGTGTTTTCTGGAAGTCGGCTAACTGTAGTTTAGTGGGTTTAAGGGGAATTCTATGGCCACTTCTGCTTTCTATGTACCTAAGGGTGTCCCTTGAAATTATAGATACTGAGGCCCCAGAGTCCACTTCCATCTTGCAAGGGATGCCTTGCAGTTGGACTTCTATCCTTAATTTAGGCCTCAAAATGTGATTAATTCTAGGAGTGTGATTTATTCTAGGGGTTCCCACGTGATTGACCCCCACCCCTGCCCCCGGGTTGGAAGTGCGTGCCTTAGGCCTTGGGATCTCTCCACCACTCTGTTCGGGGGTTACCTCACCTGAGGCCCATGCGTCGAGCTCGTGGAGACGGTTGTCGCGCAGTCGGCTTCGGCAGATGGCCTGGATGTGGCCTGTTTTTCCGTACCCTTGGCATTTGGCATTTCTGAACCTGCACGTTGATCTTAAGTGATTTCCGCCGCAGCTTCCGCACCTCGTTTCTGGGTCGCGCGGTCTGGTTGGGTTGTCCCTCTGGGGTCGTTGGAACGCAAGGGGTTGCTGTCTTCTGCTCTGGTCGGGTCCATCGGTGCGTGGTGGTCTCGGCGCCATCTTCCCGAACCTTTGGGCAATATCGGCAATATCGGCTTCCCACTGGTAGTCCACCTCCCCACCGTCTACATGGCTCTCAAGGTTTACTTCGGCTGAGGCAGCCATGCTGTTGTAGGGGGGGTCGTGTCTGCCTGTAGACTCGTACGTGAGTAGCTCGTCTAAGACTTCTTGGAGATTGCCTGTGGGCTTGGAGATAATCCGGTTTTGCAAGTGTTCATCTCGCAGCCCCAAAACCACTCGGTCCCTAATGCGAATCTCGAGATTGTCATATTTACAGCGCAGGGCCGCTTCTCTGACTGCTGCCACAAACTGTTGGATAGATTCGCCCAGCCGTTGGTTCCGCTTCTCAAATATCCTCCGCCAGAACAGTTCCAACCTTTTTGGGGTGAAATGGACCCTTAGCTTGGCCAACAGGTCAGCCAGGGGTTGGCACAGGCCGACGGCCACCCGGTAAACTGGAGTGCCGCTGATGGTTAGGAGAGCCGCCGCCTTCTTCCTGTCCTCCGTGATCCCGTTGACCAGCATGTACCCCTCGACTTGGCCGACGTATTCTTCCCTGTCTTCAGGGTAATTAGGGTCGAACTCCTTCAGGGAACCGACTTGCGCCATCCTGTAGGTTCAGTTCGCTTGCTGCTCGGTTGACTGTGATTTGAATTTCCCGCTTTTCGCTCTGTTGGCTTTCCGCGGCTCCTTCGCTGTTCTGCCATCAAATCCCACCTTCGTCGCCACTGTTAAGTCCGGAATGACGAGCAGAGACAGCGAGGTAGAACAAGGAAACGTTTATTAAACTCACATGGGTCAACTGGCTAGCAGCCGTTGAACCTTACCTTATATACTAGGTTCCTTTCAAACATAACCAATCCCCGGCTTAGAATCTCCCGCCGGGAAGTAACAGCCAATGATTGCACTAGGTTTTCCCGCTGAAGGGAAACCACTCCCATATCTATGGACACAACAATTTCCCTGAGCACTATAGACCAGAGTTCCCCAACCTTTTAGGCACAAGGGACCAGTTCTGTGGAGAGAGATTTTTCCACAGACCGGAGGGTGCATGGTTTTATGTGCTGCCTGCATCTCGTGGATGGGGCTTTGCTTGTTTGTGTGGACTGGCATGCTGAGGCCCGGTACTGGTCCATGGACCAGGGTTTGGGGATCCCTGCTATAGATGACAGCTTCACGTGATCTCATCAAGGTTTTAAATAGCCCAGGAGAGAGAAATAATTCAGTTCTTTGACATCCCTCCTCACAGATAAGATCTGTAGATGTCAATATTTCAATTTTGCCAACATGCCAGATGTCAGATCTGCCAGTTTGCTCTCTCAGGAAAGTAAGACTCGTGACTCCATTTAGTTAAAGCAAAGGAATGTTTACTGAAAGAAACTGGTTGCAGTAAAGTCAGGCAGACTCTGGTGTTCCTGCACAAAATACAAAGCTATTCTTTCCAACTCCCAATCCTTCCCCCCGTGACCAGTCCCCCCAGCCAGCCAATATGAGCCTTGGTGGAGCAGAGGGCTAATGCCTCCTTAAGTAACACCAGCTGCCTGCAATTAATGCAGGTTCGCATCCCACCAGGCTCAAGGTTGACTCAGCCTTCCATCCTTCCGAGGTAGGTAAAATGAGGACCCAGATTGTTGGGGGCAATAAGCTGACTTTGTAATAATGCCGCTTGGGGTGTGTGTGAAAGCCCTAATAAGCAGGCATATACATAGAATGAAGGCTACTGCTAAGCTTGTAAGCCGCCCTGAGTCTTCGGAGAAGGGCGGGATATAAATGGAATTAAAATAAAATAAATAAATAAAAATGATGCCGGTATGATGTTTTGAGAAACTCTGAGGAGTGAAACTGGTAACTTTCCGTTCTGCCTTGAAAATCCTGGTACAAGTTGGTTTGGTGATCTGGTCTTCTTCCATTGTCACTTCCCCCATTTCCCACCATTAGATACACAGGTGTGGATTGCTCCTTCCTCCCTTCCCCTTTGATGGCAGGAACCCAGCAAGACACCAGGCTGACGATGGAGATCCCGACACCAGGACTATTTTGTAATTGCAGAATCATACTATTTTGTAATTGGAGAATGGCATTGGCAATCACAAAACACTTAATTACTACAAGGTGGATTGATGAATTTACTCTATAGAATCTTTTCTGGCTCTGCCATGGGATGTGGTTACTACCCCAACTTTTGTTTGCCTTTTTCTTGGATAAGTGGGCGCGAAAAGGTTCTCTGCTAGGTCAAAAGTTGCTGGGCCACACACACAAAGCAATGTGGTGGCCTTCAGGCCTTCCTCCACAATTTGATTTGCTCTCAGATAGTTCTCTACTAACGAAAGGTTAGATGGCCATTCTTCCAGATGCTTCACGTCAAACTCTCTTAATTTGCCGACCTTCGGCATCTTTCCTCAGATTCCTGCATTCTTCGGATCCTGCTTCTAGGCTCAGGGAATGCGTCCTCTGAGCACGCAGCCGCTAGCGTGGCTTACTAGCCAGCCTAGAGGGGGGGAAATACCTCTTCCCTCCGGCGTGTACTGCCAACCCCTCGTTGACTTCAGCCCTTAATCGGCGAAGCAGGATCCTACCTTTGTCGCCACTGTTAAGTTGTGGGCTCTTGGGAGCAGGAATGATGACACGAGGCTGAGTACAGGATAACTCATACTTTTATTCTTGCTGGAACTGTACTGGAACTTGAGCCACAACCAGCCACAATATATAGTCTAGCTCCTAGGTGGCAGCCAATAGGTTTGAACCCACTCTTGCCACCTGGGGCTAACCAATTGCAGGACCGGAGACGGCTTATCTGGGTTACTGGAGAGCCGTTAGCTGCTCCAGCAATGCACGTGGTGTAACACCACAAGCCCAATACATAACACTGGTCTTCTTCCATTGTCACTTCCCTCTACCCATTTCCCACCATTAGATACACAGGTATGGATTGCTCCTTCCTCCCTTCCCCTTTGATGCCTTTTTCTTGAATAAGTGAATACATGACAGGCTAACCATGGCATTGGAGCTGCCCGTCATTTCTGTTTTCCACAAAACAGGACTGTTATGACATATGTAAAATAGGGGAGGCTTTGATTCCATGATTATGATGCCATCTTGACTTTTGATGCCAGTCCCTGCACCCCGCCCCATAAAATTCTAGGGGATTTCTAGGATGGAGTTTCAGATAGGAGGTATTTTATTTATTATTCAAGTGTAACTCATGAAGAATTCAAATAATTTAATTCTTTAATCAAAAGAATAAAGAAAACCAGGCAGGGCCGAGAACCTGATGGAGGCTAAGAATGGTATGCACAGCAGACATTTTGGTATGTGTAAGCTATTAGGTGGCTTAGTCCAGTACCAACTGATGTTTTTAAAAGTTAAAAAAGTACTTAATTAAGAAAATAAATTAACAGCATTGCAACCTGAGCTCCAATTGACATGTTCTTAAGAAAATCAGACCTGACCTTCTCCTGTTCTGCATTGCCTAATCTTGTAAATAGACTTCCATAATGAAACATTTCTTGTTAATAAATAGCAGGCAGCTCACACAAAATCTAGCAAAGGGAGTGGGGGAAAAAATCAATGCCTATTTAGAAAATCCAGGGGGAATAAGCCATCTTTAAATTAAAAGTCACACTCTTTTTGTCTTACAAATTTTGTGGAGGAGGGGAAAGAGCTTTTTAGTTCTGTAGTTTTTATTAATATATGGTGGAGCATATTTCTGGCCATTTATTTAACTATATGTTGTATATATCTGCTACTTGTAGAAACGTTGGGGTAGGGACAGCATCTTTTTGATTTATAAGTAATGAGAAAGATGTATTTGCATACACTTTGTTGTGCCAAGTAGTGCCAGATAGATGGTGCAAATTTTCACTCATTCACTGGAATGGATTGGATGGCTCTGAACCACACAGCAGTGTTTATCTCATCCTTCCTTCGTAGAGGTCTATGAAGAAAACAGGGATGGTAGTAGTGGTAGTGAGACATTGCACACCAATTTAGAGGAACTAAGATTAAATAAGAAAATAAGTGCTATGAAAAATCAATATTACTGATTCTTGTAGAAAAGACCAGTACCACAGACTCAGTACAAAGTCTTGCTGACATAGTTCTTGTATGGTAAAACAAAGAGAAGAAGCAATATTGGTGGAGCAGTGGGCTAATGCCTCCTTAAGTAACACCAGCTGCCTGCAATTAGTGCAGGTTCGCATCCCACCATGCTCAAGGTTGACTCAGCCTTCCATCCTTCCGAGGTAGGTAAAATGAGGACCCAGATTGTTGGGGGCAATTAAGCTGACTTTGTAATAATGCCGCTTGGGGTGTGTGTGAAAGCCCTAATAAACAGGCATATACATAGAATGAAGGCTACTGCTAAGCTTGTAAGCCGCCCTGAGTCTTCGGAGAAGGGCGGGATATAAATGGGATTAAAATTAAAAAAAATAAAAAAAATAACTGATGCCAGATAGATTAGCAATTTGGAAGCAAGGCTGGAGCTAAAACAAAAAGCTGTGGAATCATTTTCAAGGGCTGCAGATACTGTATAATGTAATATAATTAAATCCTCACTTAAATTTCTGAAGGAATTACACTCAAATCCTAATGGAAAATAATTTTAAAAAGTTAATATCTAGCAGTCCCACCTCTTTCTCTCCAATGCAACTGACTGTTCTCTTGGTCCACTGCTTCAAGGGCATCAAAAGGCCTTAGCAATAGCAATAACACTTAGACTTGTCCACTGCTCCATAGTGCTTTACAGCACTCTCTCTGAGCGGTTTACAAATGTCATCATAGTGCACTCAGCAATCTGGGTCCTCATTCTACCAACCTCGGAAGGAGGTTGAGCCGGTTGAGCCATCAGGATTGAACACCAGACTGTGGGCAGAGTTAACCTGCAATAACTGCATTCTAACCACTGACCAAGCCTTCCTGTAAAAGAGAGAATGAAGCTTGAAAAGTTCAGGAATGGGCAAGTTTCCTTTTGGTAACTTTCTTAACTCGTTTAAGCTGTGATGTATTTATTGCTGACCAAAAGATACCAATGTTATTTAAGGATAACAAATGGTTCTTTCTCCCTTTCTTTCTGTCTCTTTCTCTCTCTCCCCCACACCTCACCCACATGTGCATGTATGTGTATGTGGGGTGGGGAGCGTATATAGTGTTATATAATTGCTGGCCAATAGGAGTTATAATCAGGACAGTTACCAAGCTGTTGAAGATCTATCTTGAGTGTTTGCGCAAGACATGCTGGAGCTTGAAGCAATTTGATAGAAGGGGACAAAAGGAAGCATCAACAGAGAAAGCTTAAAACATCCCAAAGTAGAAGGGAGGAATGCTGTCAGCTGAATCCCTCTTCTTTTCTAGCAATCTAATGTGAGGTAGAGTGTTTTTATACTATATGCAACTCCTTAAACTTGTTTTATCCCGTTAGTTCCCTTATTTCAGTGGTGTCAAACTTGCAACATCACGTGACGTGTCACGATGTATCACAACTTTTTTTGCATTGCCGGCAGTTTGACACCCCTGCTTATAGACAGGATAAAGACCTATGATTCTTTTTGATTTGCAACCCCAAGAAATGAATCTGCTACATTCAAAATCTATGCCTTAACCCTCTCAACATGTGTGATAAATATCCTTCAATTTTGAGTAGAGTACATAGCATTTCAGGTCCAAAATACAGTATGATTTGTATTATGGAAGAGACAATTAGGCTGGGAGAAATCTTTGAAACTATGAATGAATGGACCACAGTGATGCATCTCTTCTAACAGTCTTCATGTAGTCTACAACAACTTAATGCCCTTCAAATGTGTTTAGGGATACAACTCTAAAACCAGCCAGTATAATTTCTGGGGCCATGAACTGCACTGGTTTGAGGAAGTTTTTCTAAAACATACATTACAGTAATTTCAATTTTATCATGATGTGGAAACATGTCTTAATTAATGCAGAACATTATTTGTTAACAAGAAAAAAAGCTTTCAATAGTTTGTTTAATTAGCTAATCTTGGTGCATTTTTCATGGGACATGTTTGGTAAAATTGGCCTATTTCTGTAACATTCTCCATTAGGCTACTCTAGTGATAATTAAACTACATAATTTAATTATATTTAACCAGAGGGGAGTAATGAACTGTATAATAAATATTATTCCTTCATTAACAGCTCTGCATTTAATTTAGATAAGCAAAGCTCCTTGCAAATAGAAAACACATGCCAGCTGCTTTGCCACCTCATTGTTGTATATTGTATTTTATTTTCTCAGATTTCAGATTCCCACTGTTGAAGAAAAAAAAGAAATGAAAAAGAAATTAGGTAGATAGAATTGTTTTTACATTACTATATATTACTTGGAAATTTTACAAACAGTATTAATTTGTAATACACATCAATCAATCATGTTTCATTTTTATTTGAGTCATGCTAAAATGTGATATAAGGATACATTAATATGAACTTAGATTCAAGGATAGCACTATATTTGGATAGCTGAAGACAATGTTTATACCTGTTTTTCTTTCGATCACTCAAAGGGAATTTGCATTGTATATATATTACTTGGTTGGTATAAATAAAGTCTTTAAATAGATTTTAATACAATAATCAATCAAATCCAGTGGACCCTCAATACCCTGTAAACCAGACATATCAAACACAAGGCCCGGGGGCCAGATCCGGCCCGCGAAGTAGTTTCATGTGGCCCGCGAAGCCATCCTGGAAACAGTGAGGGAACGGCCCCCACTGCCTTGGCCCTGGCCCAGAGACCCTCCTTCTGCCAGAGACCCTCAGATCTGTCCCACTCCTGCCCAGGCCCCCATAGGCACCCTTGATACGAATGATGTAGAGCTGGCCATGCTCTAGCCATACACACTCTAGCCACGCCCACCCAGTAGGCCACGCCCACCCAGGCCATACCCACCCGGCCCCTTGAGGGCAACCGCAATGCTGATGCGGCCCTCAATGAAATTGAGTTTGACACCCCTGCTGTAAACCGTGAGCTATTGAGGGCATCTGAGTGAGAAATCTATTTTATGTGCCCAAAGGTTAGAGTGTACATCAGGTGTCAATAACTATATTGTCTTGTTCTCTTCATTTGTAAATTTGGCAGATTATCATAGAAGACTTTATGTAGATCTCTTTAGCTTTTCCCCATATTTTATGATTATTTAAATGGAACACCCTGGCATGGCTGCATAAAGAACTCTCTGATAAATTGAAAGATAAAAAGGACAAGTATAAGAATTGGAAAGAGGGGCACATAACTAAGTCAGAATATCAGCAAATAGCCCGTGCCTGCAAAGATGAAGTAATAATAATAATAATAATAATAATAATAATAATAATAATAATAATAATAATAATAATAATAATAATAATAATAATAATGTTGGAAGGGACCTTGGAGGTCATCTAGATCAACCCCCTGCTCAGGCAGGAAACCTTATACCATTTCAGGCAAATGGCTGTCCAGTCTCTTCTTAAAAACCTCCAGTGTTGGAGCATTTACCACCTCTGGAGGCAGGTTGTTCCACTGGTTAATTGTTCTGTCAGGAAGTTTCTCCTTAGTTCTAGGTTGCTTCTCTCCTTGACTAGTTTCCATCCATTGCTTCTTGTCCTGCTTTCAGGTGCTTTGGAGAATAGCTTGACTCCCTCTTCTTTGTGGCAGCCCCTGAGATATTGGAACACTGCTATCATGTCACCCCTCACCCTTCTCTTCATTAAACTACACATACCCAATTCCAGCAACCGTTCCCTATATGTTTTAGCCTCCAGCCCTCTAATCATCTTTGTTGCTCTTCTCTGAGGAAAGCTAAGGCTCAAAATGAACTAAGGCTTGCAACCAAAGTCAAAAATAACAAAAAATGCTTCTTTCAACATATAAAAAACAAGAAAAAAGTTAAGGAAATGATTGGTCCATTAGTGGGGGAAAGTGGCAAGAAGGTGACAAGCAATAGGGAGAAAGCAGAACAATTTAACTCGTTTTTTGCATCTGTCTTTACACAAAGGGAAAAAACAGTTCAACCTACCAAAACCTACCAGTGCCATAAAAAACAGAATAGAAACGCAAGTTAAGATAGGCAAAAAATGGTAAGTGAACACCTGTCCAGCCTAGATGCGTTCAAATCACCAGGACCAGATGGATTACACCCCAAAGTTCTCAAGGAACTGGCAGACGTGATCTCAGAACCACTGAACTATATTTTTCAAAGATCCTGGAGCACTGGGGAACTACCAGAGGACTGGAAGAGAGCTGATGTAGTTCCCATCTTCAAAAAAGGGAAAAAAAATAGATCCAGGAAACTACAGACCTATCAGCCTGACTTCAATACCTGGGAAGATTCTGGAAAAGATAATCAAACAACAAATCAGCGAACACCTTGATGCAAACAAAGTCATCACTAAAAGTCAACATGGGTTTGTCAAAAACAGGGGTTTGTCACTTGGTCAAAGAATGTAATAAGATTAGTCATGCCAGACAAATCTTATTACATTCTTTGACCAAGTGACAAAATTAGTGGACCAGAGGAATGCTGTAGATATAATTTACTTGGACTTCAGTAAGGCATTTGATAAATTAGATCACAACCTACTACTTGATAAGATAGAAAAATGTGGGTTAGATAGCATCACCACCAGATGGATTCGTAGCTGGCTGACAGGCCGTACTCAGCATGTGGTCCTCAATGGAACCGCATCTACATGGAAGGAAGTGTGTAGTGGGATGCCCCAGGGCTCTGTTCTTGGCCCAGTGCTGTTCAACATTTTCATCAACAATTTTGATGAGGGGATAGATGGGGAACTGATCAAATTTGCAGACGATACCAAGCTGGCAGGAATAGCCAATACTCCAGAAGATAGGCTTAAGATACAGGAGGATCTGGACAGACCCGAACACTGGGGACTATCTAACAAAATGAAATTCAATGCTGAAAAAAGTAAGGTTCTACATTTTGGCAGGAAAAATCAAATGCACAGGTATAGTATAGGTGATACCTTGCTCAATAGTAGTAACTGTGAGAGAGATCTCGGAGTCCTAGTGGACAATCACTTCAATATGAGCCAGCAGTGTGCTGCAGCTGCCAAAAAAGCCAACACAGTGCTAGGCTGCATTAACAGAGGGATAGAATCAAGATCAAGTGAAGTACTAATACCACTTTACAATGCCTTGGTAAGGCCACACCTGGAATACTGCATCCAGTTTTGGTCACCACGATGTAAAAAAGATGTCGAGACTCTAGAAAGGGTACAGAGAAGAGCAACAAAGATGATTGGGGGACTGGAGGCTAAAACATATAGGGAACGGTTGCTGGAATTGGGTATGTGTAGTTTAATGAAGAGAAGGGTGAGGGGTGACATGATAGCAGTGTTCCAATATCTCAGGGGCTGCCACAAAGAAGAGGGAGTCAAGCTATTCTCCAAAGCACCTGAAAGCAGGACAAGAAGCAATGGATGGAAACTAGTCAAGGAGAGAAGCAACCTAGAACTAAGGAGAAACTTCCTGACAGTTAGAACAATTAACCAGTGGAACAACCTGCCTCCAGATGTGGTAAATGCTCCAACACTGGAGGTTTTTAAGAAGAGACTGGACAGCCATTTGCCTGAAATGATATAGGGTTTTCTGCCTGAGCAGGGGGTTGGACTAGATGACCTCCAAGGTCCCTTCCAAATTATTATTATTATTATTATTATTATTATTATTATTATTATTATTATTATTATTATTATTATTATTATATTGTACTTTTTCATTGTATACTTGACTTAGCATTAATATTATTTTCTATTATTAATATAGATAAAGCTCTGTTAACATACTTATTACAGTTGTTTCAATTATCCTAAAATATATCCTTGATTAAAGTTTAGTAAGATTCTTATTAATGGTAACTCCAAATGTTATTTATTTATCAATTGATATATTGATATATTTAGAGTAATTTCTACAAACCAAAAGATCAAATAATGTAATAATGTCTTCAACAATTACATAATTCACAAAATAGATTGATGGTACAATAACAATTTTACTAATTAGACCTTCCAAGAGATATACTTTGAATAATTCACCAAGAGGTTTTTCTGAAACTTTCAAATACCTGTGTTTGATATCTGTCAAAAATTATTTTCCATGCTTTTATTTTCCCTTCTGTTATTCTTACTTTTAATGTTCAGAAATGTGGGATAGTAGTACTAATTCCAATAAAGAAGATTTATTTTGATATAGAATATTTATTTCTCAAGATTCATTTCCCAATTCCCCACTGCATTAATGGGTCCAGTACAGTTACTATTCCTGGGGCAAAAAAAAGGAAGAAAGAAAAGATTTTATATTGATTTCAGAAGTGTTGTTTTTTTACTTTATTTTTTTATTGGAAAGTTTTATAAAAGTTACAATATTATCCCATCTCCAACCCCCCCCAACTCCCCAACCCCCCCTCCCCCACTTCCCAAAGCTGGTTACAGGGTTACAAATATATAATAATCATAATCTAACTAACATTAATCAACTATATAAATAACCAAATACATAATACACTCTAACCCACCTATAACGTAATTACAAACTGTCTAAAATATAAAAATATTATATATATATATATATATATATATATATATATATATATATATATATATATATATATATATATATATATGTATATATATATATATATATGTAAATTACTAACAAAGAATTAAGGGAGACTAAGATGCATTTCTGACTCTTTAGTCTTCATCAGTCAGTCATACCCTTCTGAGATTCGAACCTGGGCTGATTGCATATTAGGCAGTTTTTTTATCTCTTGAGCCACAGGATCTCTCTCGCTCTCTGTTAGCTTTCTGCAAGGGGAGATATGAGTCAAATGTTAACTATTTAGATTACCTTGCTAGGCCCCAAACATGGGGCAAGTCTTTATTTCCTGTTTTCAGCCTTATCTCAAAGGCCATCGAACAGGCTGTAGTCACACCGGACAGTTCATATATTTGTGTAAATTACTCAAGAGATAAAAAAACTGCCTAATATGCAATCAGCCCAGGTTCGAATCTCAGAACGGTATGACTGACTGATGAAGACTAAAGAGTCAGAAATGCATCTTAGTCTCCCTTAATTCTTTGTTAGTAATTTACACAAATATATGAACTGTCCGGTGTGACTACAGCCTGTTCGATGGCCTTTGAGATAAGGCTGAAAACAGGAAATAAAGACTTGCCCCATGTTTGGGGCCTAGCAAGGTAATCTAAATAGTTAACATTTGACATATATATACTGTATATATATATATATAATTTTTAAATTATAACAATCTAAAATTTACTCATAAGCTAAATGGAACTTTTTAGTCCCATATTTTTTCTGAATATAATCTATCCATCTTCTCCAGACCGAAATGTATCTTTCTTGTGAATAATCCTTCAAGTAAGCAGAAATCTTAGCCATTTCTGCTAAATTTGACACTTTAAGCATCCACTCCTCTATATTAGGCAGACAGTCCTTCTTACAATATTGCCCTACCAGTAACCTCGCAGCTGTTATCAAATTCAACATCAAATTAATTTCTTTAGTATCACAATCTGTGATAACACCCAATAAAAATAATTGTGGAGTAAACTTTATCTTTCTCCTAAAAATCTTTTGAATGTTCCACCAAATTTTAATCCAAAAAGCTTTTAGATTTCTACAGGTCCACCAAATATGAAAATAAGTAGCATCCAAACTACCACATCTCCAACATTTGGGCTGTAAATTAGAATACATACAAGACAATTTTTTACTTTCTTGATTATGAGGAATTTTTGTGATTTCCTATCCAAGAATTAACCAGGATTTGCATAAGTTTTTCAAGATCAGGCAAGACTATATAGATGTGACAACCTTGGCTGAGTCATTGACCATTTACCAAAATATCCCAGCAACAGTTCAAGCATGAACAGATTTATCAAGTACTTAGTCAAGTTTACAGTTTCTGTCATTGAATTTCAATCTTCTTCAAGCTATTCTCCACTAGTTCATTATGTTCTTATTATTTCCCTATATCAATACTGTATATCTTCAATACAACTGAACACTCCATCCAAATCTTCAAAGGTCTATTCTTATTTTATTATTTTCTGTTAAACTTCAGAGGAAGAATAAATATGTATTTATTTGTTTGTTCAACTTAAAAGTATATGTATTAAGTGAACAAACATTTTTAAATACTATAATACAATTTTCCCCTCAAAATAGCTTAATTCAGAATCCAGCCAGTTTTTTCATTTGCTTCCTTTCTGATTCCTCAGTGACACTGTAATATTTATCCATCTATATAGGTTTGTTTGGTGTAATGCCAAACTGCACCACTCAAGGTATTCTTTCATAAAATAACAGCCTTTCCTGGGGCACAAACCACTGAAAATAATTGTGGATTTAATATGAAATGAAATGCTGCTTATACGGTCAATGACCAGCAAAATTTGAAAAGATATAACACTAAAGTAAAATCAACACAAAAGTAAAATTGACTTAATATGATTGAACAGTAATTGGATAGTCTTTGAAACTCATTCCTATATTCTACAGCCATGCAATTTCTCTCTATAGCATTTTTCAAACTCATTGTACTTTTTAGTCTCAAATTAACTTTGAGATCTCACTTTGTAGTGCTGTCCTTATATTTGCAAGCCAATTCTCATTTCTGAAAAAAATTCTGTACCTTTTTTCAGAATGAGTTAACCCAATGAATGTCTAGAGTTTCTGCTTTGTAACATGAAGTACAATAGGACAATATGTGTTTGTCTTCCTGTATGGTTTTAAAGTTTACAATCATTTGCCAGTAAATCAAGACACCATTCTTCTTTTCCCTCATCTGAATTTGAATGGTCCAGGAAAATTATTATTATTATTATTATTTATTGAATTTCTATACCGCCCTTCTCCCAAAGGACTCAGAGCGGTGTACAGGGCAATAAAATACAACGTACAAAAGTTAAAAATAAAATAAAATTAATGTAGCCCTAACAATAAATAGTTAAAAATAAACCCAAACCCTTAGTCCAGGCCGGCCTGTTCAAACAACCAGGTCTTCAGATAACGGCGGAAAGAGCGAAGGTCGGGAGCCATCCGGAGCTCAACAGGCAATTGATTCCAGAGGGCAGGTGCGCCCACAGAGAATGCTCTCCCCCTGGGGGCCGCCAGCCGGCAGTCCCTGACCGACGGCACCCTGAGGAGGCCCTCTCTGTGGGAGCGCACAGGACGAAGGGAAGTTGACGCTGGCAGCAGGTGCTTCCGTAAGTAATCTGGACCCATGCCATTTAGGGCTTTATAGGTCATCACCAGCACCTTGAATCTCACCCGGAGGGCAACTGGAAGCCAATGCAGCTCGCGAAGAAGAGGTGATACATGGGAGTATCGGGAAAACCCCATCACAACTCGCGTGGCCGCATTCTGCACCAGTTGAAGTCTCCGAGTGGTCCTCAAGGGCAGCCCCATGTTGAGAGCATTGCAGTAGTCTATCCGAGAGGTCATGAGCGCATGGGTGACTGTACGCAGGGCATCCCGGTCCAGATAGGGCCGCAACTGGCACACCAGGCAAACCTGGGCAAAAGCCCCCCTGGCCACAGCTCCTACGTGGTCTTCCAGACTGAGCTGTGAGTCAAGGAGGATACCCAAGTTGCGAGCCCTATCTACGGGGGGTAACATTTTGCATCTTAACATAGTACAGATATTTCTCTACTTTATAATGCATTATTTGTGTCCTGTATATCCTTGCAAAATAATTAAATCCTTCACTTTTTTTAATTGGGTAGACAATTTTTTTGTTATAGATATATTTTCTATAATATCAAAGGCTACAGAAATTTAACTTTTGCTTGAGATTGCTTTCTTACTCTTTAGAAAATGCATCTATTTTTCTGCATGTTCAAGACCTTTTAGATGATTTTAGAGTAGACATTAATTATATAATCATTTATATTTCCTCATCTTGTTCTTCTCAAACACAAGCATACACTTTGATATGATATCTTTTGTGTGTATGCAATAATTGTCAGGTTTATAGTTTATTAGCTTCTTCACACTATGAAGTGTTAAATCATTGTATTGTGTCTTTCTGTCAATGCCCATAAAGCTGCCTGAAACTTTTCTTCTTATTAGTGTCACTAGCCAAGCAATAAACTTAAATCTTTGTTTCTACATTTTCCAATTTACAGCTACATTTATTTCAAAGTTCAGCTTATCTGGAGACTTCAGCTGATTCATTTTTGTTCAGTTGTTTTCCAGCAAGCCTTAGAATATTTCTGACACCATGATATACCTGCTATTTCACAACAAAAACAATAATTCAGAACAGGAACACAAAATATTTGATTGATCTGAGTTCATAGACAACTGAGCTATGCATATAGCTGATATATCTCCTCAGATAAGTCCATTTACCCACAAGTAAATTTTACTCTGAAACAGTTCAGTGGGCTTAATCTATAGTAATTATTTATTTGCCTGCCTGCCTGCCTTTATTCAGAGGGGAAAAAAATTAAACAGCATTTTAGCCTATTCAAAGGCTAAGGTTGATATCTTGTCATTCCAGATACCCTCTCATCCAGATACTTTTCTCCCAGTAGAATTATGTCAGTCAATGTACCCAGCCACAAATATTCTAAATAGAAAAGCTATACATAAAAAACAGCTGTAGGTAATGCACATATTTCGGCATCTCTTCCTGTATGGCCCTTGGCCCTATTGTTACAGACCCCCTATATAAATAGAAACCCCCTTTTTTATTTATATAGAAATTTTAAGAAGTGCTTCAGCACCCATCAAGTTAATCTTGTCAATTTATTAGATTGATATGAGAATCTAAATTTTAGATCTACATTTTAGATAATCCAGTTAGAAAAAATAAAACAGAACATTACCCAACTGATTAAGTATTTCGAAATATAAGGCAACAGCCTAAAACTTTTTCAGGGTGTTATCGTTACTTATTCTGAATTCTTGCCAGTAGCAATTAACTGCTTCCTCACTTTCTGTTCCAGGACAAAGTCTGCCTCATGTCTATAAGAGCCTTATTACTGTCATTTCCCCATTCGCATCATCACTGGTTTCAAATAAAAGGTCTTTGTCTGCACTGCATTTCCATTGCAAATGGAGCATCATATTATCAAAGCTAAGGCAGGAAATCAAAGAAAGGAATGGAAGCTCTTGTCAGATGAAAGAGAGAATGGCAACTTCCAAAGAGCATACAGACAACAGGGAGAGCAATTTCATTGCAGGGTCTCTAACCTCCAAGTAGCAAGCTAGATACACTCGTTGCCATTACAGCATAGTAAACTCATGAAGCTTTTAGTCAGGGGTAGCCATTGATTGTACTTAAGATGGTGGACATCTATGAAATGGCTTGAAGATTTGAAGGAAATGTTGAATAAATCCAGCTGGAAGTTTGCATTTTATAATAAAAGGTGCTTATGTGGGGAGTCAGCTCCCCAGAGAAGGAAATATTAAAAGGGCAGGAAAAAATGGATTTCCTCAAAGGATCTTGAAGAGGCAGGAAAACATGCCCAGTTTTTCTTGATAGCCACAGGTCTCCCTCCCCCAAGCAGAAACCAGTTCTGTACAAATGCAGATGTAAATCCAGGAAGGTTGCAGGCCCCCAACTGGGAGATTAAGAAGACAAAGACACCTAAAATCTACATACCCCAGCCCCAGGGAAGCAGGACATGACCTTTGGACATAATAGGATTAACCCATCACCATCAGAATACCAGAAAGGCACACTCAGACTCAGGTCAAAAGTTCATGACACAGGAAATAGCCTCAAACAGGAACAGGAAGCAGCTCCAAACAAAAGGCTCCAGAGGATATAAAAACCCACTCCCTACATGTGGTCAGTCCTTCTTTTCTGCCAGCCATCTTCCTGTCTAGTTCTCCTCTTCAATAAACTACAACCTTCTTCCCAAAGCAGTTGCCATGTTTATTCCCAGCTTGGATGAACCATAATGAAGACTTTTCTTCCAACACTTATATAACAGATAAGCATTATCTCTTTTTAAAAGTTGTGCTTATAGATATCCCAAAGAACAGTACTGTAGCAAACTGCTGCAGTAATAGCTATTTTATAAATTGCTGGTTATTACTTTTAAAGTCCAAATAACAAGTTATTTAAAATACCATATCTTCTCACATAAATTTACCAATCTGTATCTACCAGTCAGAAAAGACTTTGCTTTGGAGCCTACTGCTATCAGATTCACAGCTGGGATGAAAAAGTTCAGGGCCTCCTCAGTTCAATGCCTTTAAAAGTGTTCAGCTTGGCTACAAATTGTTATTCTGTTCTTACCCATTCCCAGCCTGGCTAATCAATGGTACAGTTGGTATGTTGCTATTGTAAGTACTAACTATTTTTGTTTGATGATATGCTCTTGGTGCACTGGCTTGTTGGGAGTGAGATATAAATTACATACTGTATAGCTTGAAAATAGATGAATAAATAAAATTGCCCCAGCTGAATCATATGAGTGGATCCAGTTGCAGTAATTTTCTTTGTGTTGCTATGAGAATGTGAAAAATAATTTTAAACAAATTGAACTTCGGCAAAGAAGGAGAAAAATATTAAAATGAAACTACTATGCTTGTGTGAATTAGCAGCTGCGGACAGTGGTGGGATTCAAATATGTGAACAATGAGTTCTTTGTGTGGATGCCACTTCCGGACATCCATTCTAGGCCTGGGCAACAAAAAAATTAGCTACCGGTTCTGTCGAAGTGGTGCAAACCGGCTGAATCCCACCAATGGCTGCAGAGCACATGAAGATGATCTTATCTGCTCAGTTTCTTCCTTTTTTCCATTCACCAGTCTGGAAAATGGTTGGACTGGAAAAACAGATACACATATCCTTGTGTTTTTAGCTCCTCCCCTCCATCATGTGAAGATCAAACATTTTCTGCAGTGAAAAAGGACTTACAGTAGGTTTTAACTGTAGAAATCGATAGATATAGAGTGTAGAGCAAAACCGATGGAGACATTCCATTTGTCCATTCCATCCATTCCCTCCAATCCTTGGTGTCACAAGTCCTGCTCAAAGAGCAAGTTGCAGGTGCCAGACAGCTTTGCATAGATTCAACTGGTGCACCAGTTCTTGGAACAGGAATTCCTTTATGCCTTAGTCACCTCAGCATTGCATTATTGTAATATGCTTTTCCTGGGGCTTCCCTTGAAGACCATGTGGGAGCTACAACTGGTCCACAATGCAGCAGCAGGGGCAGTGATGGGCATAAAAACTTACTTACTTATTTGAAACAAGCCGGCCTGGTCTGATGGGTTTGGGGTATTTTAACATTAATTTTATTAATTTTTATTGTAATTGGGCTACATTATTTAATTCTTTCTTAACTTTTGTACATTGTATTTTTATTGTATTTATTGCCCTGTACACCGCCCTGAGTCCTTCGGGAGAAGGGCAGTATAGAAATTAAATTATTATTATTATTATTATTATTATTATTATTATTATTATTATTATTATTATTATTATTATTATTATTATTATTATTATTATTATTAGAACAGCCTGTTCACAGGTACTCACTACTGGGCTTACAACAGAATAAAAGTGAACTACATGATCATTTATTTATTTATACCCTGCCTTTATTATTTTTACAAATAATTTAAAGTGGCAAACATATTCAGCACACCTTCCTCCTATTTTCCTCACAACAACAATCGTGCGAAGTGTGTTGGGCTGAGAGAGAGTGACTGGCCCTTTCTAGCCTAGTGCCTTAACCACTAGACCAGACTGGCTCCCATATCAAATCATCATGTTTTGATTTATAAAATGGTTAGTAAATCCTGATTTATGCCTAGCATGATGTGTGAAATTGTCCAATTGCTCCTTATTTAATAAACCATATTAAAAAAATTAACTTTTACATCCACATGTCTGCATGCAAGTGAGGAAGAAAGAGAGTTTTTAGTTATATAGAAAAAGTAAATTTATTCAGGGTTTCTTTTCTTTTTTTTCAAATGCTGTGGTTATCTAGGTCATGTTCTTCGTGGTAATTGTTACTTACATGAGAGCACTAATTTGCTTTGCTAATATATCTTGTTTCCCCAGTAGCATCACACTCAGTCTAATACTGTGATTACTAAGTATCTGTTGGGCAACTGACTCATACAATGCTACCAATGAAACAATACCGGCTCAACCAAACTTCAAGGAAAGGTCTTAGATTCAATAATAGAAAAATTATCCCTCCCCCTCCAAAAAAGAGACACTGATTGGCATGTTGTCAACATCTGCCAGTCTTCCCAGGTAAACACCAGCAAGAAAATACCAGCAAAAAGGAACTGCCAGCAACTCTTTATTGAAAATGTCATAGTTTTTTTTCTGCTGGGAAGAAGGCATACAGTAATAAATCTGCCCCCCCCTTCTCTGCCCGTAGTGCAATGTCTACCTACACAAGAAAAGAGTGGGAGGGGTCGGGGTGGCAGAGGAGTTGTTAAGAAGCAACTTAACTTGATCTTGAAATGCCACTTGCTCCTGGGTCAAACAGGAGAATTGCAGACCCTTTCCTAAGAGCTGGAACAGAAGAATAGAATAGAATAGAATAGAATAGAATAGAATAGAATAGAATAGAATAGAATAGAATAGAATAGAATAGAATAGAATAGAATAGAATAGAATAGAATAGAATAGAATAGAATAGAACAGAACAGAACAGAACAGAACAGAACAGAACAGAATAGAATAGAATAGAATAGAATAGAGATGGAAGGTACCTTGGAGGTCTTCTAGTCCAGCCCCCTACTCAAGCAGGACAACCTATATGTCTTCTCAGACAAGGACTATCTAGCGGCCTCTTCTTGAAAGATCTCCAATGATGGAGCGCCCACAATTTCTGGAGGCAAACTGTTCCACTGGCTAATTTTCCTCACTGTCAGGAAGTTTCTCCTTAATTCCAGGTTGCTTCTCTCTTTGGTCAGTTTCCAACCATTGTTTCTTGTCCTGCCCTCTGGTGCTTTGGTGAATAACCTGACCCCCTCTTCTTTGTGGCAGCCCCTCAAATACTGGAATACTGCAATCATGTCTCCTCTATTTCTTCTTTACTTTAGATTAGCCAAACCCAAGTCCTGCAGCCGTTCTTCATATGTTTTAGTCTCCAAGCCTTTGATCATCTTAGTTGCTCTTCTCTGAATTTTTTCTAAACTCTCAGCATCTTTTTTGTGATATGGTGACCAAAACTGGCTGCAGTATTCCAGGTGTGATCTTACCAGGGTTTTATAAAGCAGTACTAATACTTTAAGGGACGCGGTGGCTCAGTGGATTAGGACGCTGAGCTTGTCAATCAGAAGGTCAGCAGTTTGGCGGGTCGAATCCCGAGTGCCGCGTAGCAGAGTGAGTGCCTGTTACTCGTCCCAGCTTCTGCCCACCTAGCAGTTCAAAAGCACGTAAAAATGCAAGTAGAAAAATAGGGACCACTATGGTGGGAAGGTAACAGAGTTCCATGCGCCTTTGGCATCTAGTCATGCCAGCCACATGACCACGGAGACGTCCTCGGACAAGCGCTGGCTCTTCAGCTTTGAAATGGCGATGAGCACTGGCCCCTAGTCGGAAACGACTAGCACGCATGTGCGGGGGAACCTTTACCTTTACTAATACTTTGCCTGTTCTTGATTCTATGTCTCTGTTTATACAACCCAGGATTGTATTAGCTTTTTTGCTTGCTGCTGTACACTGCTGGCTCATAGTCAAGTGATCGTCCACTAGGAGTCCAAGTTCCCTCTCACAGTTACTGTTTTTAAGCCAAGTCTCACCTAATCTGTACTTGTACTTTTGATTTTTCCTGCCTCAATGTAAGACTTTGGTTTTCTCCACACTGAAACTCAAAAAAGTAGTTTTATATGGGTAGCAAAATTAGGGATGAATTTCTTGTAGAAATTGGGAAAGTCCAGAAAGCATTCTACATCTTTTATGTTACTCTCTCTCTCTCTGTGTATGCATATTGCAAGAAGGCTTGCTTAGAGTCCCCACTATATTCTAGGTGAAAGGTACAGGACATTGTCTGTTGCAGTTGCTGCATTTTTAAATTCCTTGCTTTCAGAGCCGCTTCCCTTTTGGCATTTTGTTAGTTCCACTCTGCTTTCAGCCATGATTGAGTCTTTCCTCTGGCTGCCTGGAGGATTTCTTATAAGTGCACCTTCTTCATTATTATTGTTATTGTTATTGTTGTTGTTATTATTATTGTTATTGTTATTGTTATTGTTGTTGTTGTTGTTGTTATTATTATTATTATTATTATTATTATTATTATTATTATTATTATTATGTATTTTTACTCAATTGCACAACATCCAGGATCTGCAAACTAGGGAAGGTTAAAAACATTGTGAAATAAATAAATAATCTGGAATAAGCTTAGAATTTTGCCAGAAACCAATATACTTTCTATGAAAATGTGGGATTTCTTTCTGTTTGTTTATTTGGACTCGTATTACATACTGGAGGATAATTAATCCAACGAAAATCTCTGTTGGTGGATTTTAATGTTTTGAGTTGTATAAAACAGATTAAAGGTGACATCAATAAGTGTTTAAATTTACATGACCCTATGTAGCAATATTTTTATTTATTTTCTTTATTAGCATTTTTAACTAACTGGGCCAATGCCTATATAGGTATTCCTTAACCTATGACCACAAACAGAATCAGAATTTCATGCAAGATGGTTGCTAACTGAGTTATGCCTGAATTTATGACCCTTTTGCCATGGTTGTTAAGCGAATCACTGCACGTGTTAAGTAAATCATGCGGACTTTAAGCAAATCTGACTTCCCCATTGACTTTGTTTCCCAGAAACCTCCTGGAAAGATCACAAATGGTGATCACATGAACCCAGGACCTGCAACCATCCACATCATAAAAACTCATAACATGGGTTTTTGCATCTCAAGGTCATCAGCTGGTCAAAAGTGGCCACAACAAAATGTGGAATATAAATGAGTTTAGCTAAAGCATAGCAGGCTTAATTAGGCTTAATTAATTTAAGCTAAATTCTGTAGGGATTGAAGACAAAAACCCTGAAGTAGTACACTCTAGAACAGGGGTGTCAAACTGCCAGCCCGTGGGCCGGACGCATCACGAGGAAACCGAGCCCACCCCATTGCCAGCAATGGGGGAAAAGCTCAGATACGTTGCTTGACGTCACATGACATTGCGACTTTGACATGACTGCTCTAAAAGGAAACATCCATTGTGGACTATAAGTGATATATAGATGGATAGATAGATAGATAGATAGATAGATAGATAGATAGATAGATAGATAGATAGATAGATTCTTTATTTATTGTTTTCCAATAATTAGTTCCTGATTTAGGCTTATTTCAGGAGATGCCAACCATCTACTACAACAATTGATTCAATAGGCATCAGGTTGCAGTTCTAAGCACTTGGGAGCACTTAAGTGAATTTCTGAGAAAACAAAGTGAGAACAATATGATCAATTCTGGTCTTCCCCACTTTTCAGGACAAGATGGAGGACAAGTTAGGATACTCTTTGGCACATTTTATATTGCTGTGTATTTGCACTGATCCCAGTTCTGAAATCAATATGCCCACTGTGGGAAGAATCCAGAGAAAGAAATATTTTGGGGAATATTAGAAAGGCAGAATTTATTTCCCCAAATGAATAATGGAGAAGATCTTTAAAAAGACAGAAACCAGCCCCGGCCCCTCTCCCCCAAGCAGAAACTAGGCAGAGGCCAGTTTTTAGAAATGCAGATGTGATAATCCTTTCAGAAAGGTTGGAGCCAGAAAGCTAGAAGCTGATGAAATTAGGAAGACAAAGACCCCTAAAATCAAAATACGCACCATCAGAATACCAAAAGGGCACACTCAGACTCAGGTCAAAGTACATGACACAGGAAATACAAAGCCTCAAACAGGAACAGGAAACAACCTCAAAAGCTCCAGAAGATATAAAAACCCACCACTCCCAGCAACATGTGGTCAGCTTTCCCAGAGCCATGTTTCTGTCTGGCTCTCCTCTTCAATAAACTACAACCTTCTTTCTAAAGCAGTCTACATTTTGTTTGTTCCTGGCTTGGACTGGCCCCGATGAAGACTTTTCTTTCAACACCACAATAGTCTCAGTAATATTCCTGCTTGTACCTTTCAGCAGCCATAGCTTTCTTTTATTTTTTGTAGTTTCAACACCTGCTGGTCCAATACTATTTGGAGTCTCAGTAGAGAAGTAGGAAAGAATGAGAAAGGTAAATGACAACAGGGACCACAAAGTGGAGATGCAGTCAGGAGTTTCATTTTCATTTGAGTCTCAGCTGGGACCCAGCATGATCTGGACCCAATGTTCATTTATAATGAAAACCATTATTCACTTGTCTTTATTCTCTAAGTTTGGATGGGAAGATTTTTTCTATCATCCTGAAAGACATAAAAAGTGACAAGATGTTTGCTAAGCAAGGAGAGAAGAATGAAACTCTTGACTGCATAATAAAAGTGCAATCCAAAACATGATGCCAACCACCAACTCTGTTTGCTTGTATTAGAACCATATTTGAAATGATCTAATGGCATTTCCATTGAGGAAAAATAAAATGTTCTAGCAATAATATGTTAGACATTGACTTAAAAAAAACTTTTGGGAAAGGGAGCAGAAATTTTAACAGAGTTCAAATCCATATGCATTTCATTTAATGATCTTTTCTAAAATCCACTTCTTAAGTGCAATTATTTTGAAGGTATGTAATAGTAGCTAATTATCCATAATTGAAATTACATTATTTGTAGTTTTTCTCACTTGTCAGTTTCTTTGTTCACTTTCTCAGGAATTACTTTTGTTGTTGTCTTGCCTTGTTACCAAGTGTCACAATCATTATTATTCCTTTACTGATTATTTTCTGTAAAAGTTTTTTTTCTTTTTGGCTTCAGAAAGTAACCTGATAAAAAAGTCTCTTTTCTCATATTAATTTTAAAAAAGAATGACAATGCAAAAGAGATAACTGTACAAATAATAAACTGAGTCCAGAGAAACATGAGAAACCCACCCTTTAATAGGGCTTTCCTAACCCCTCATGTCCCCACAGAGTCATTCCTAAGGACTGAAGGATATTTTAGAACAACATAGCATGGGACATTAGAATTTATGGAACCAGTTTGCATAAGTCAAATTACATCAAAGCCAATGCAATCTTGAATCAACACCAAGAATCAGATTCAACTTTGAGGATAATGTTTGGGTTTATATTCAATTCTGGCAGATTCTTCCATCTGGAATTCCTAACTGAGTATCTTCTACCTTCAGCTTTGCATGATATGGCCGAACAACTGTATTTATTCATATCGATGAGCAGCAATAATGTAACAAATAGCAACACTGGCAAGATATTTGTGATTAGGACAAAAGTCATAGGCATCCAGCACAACTTGCAATGACGACAAAATAAAATATACTTTTCACTTTGTAAATACAAACTTGAGCCTTTGTAATCTCTTGATGTCAGGCTCAAGGATGTAACTCATGTGAATTGCATCACAACATGCCATCATTTCCTTTGTGACTGGTTTCTTCAGTATAGCAGTTGATCTTTGATGGTGCCTGGGTTCTCCTTCTTTTCAGCTCCCAAAGGGAGATTTGAGCTGTCTCCCGGGGGAAAAAGAACATAAAACTAAAATGAAATTATTATCTGAATGTGGTCCAATATAATACTGGCAGGAATGTAATGTATTAAAAAGCAATTAAGAGCACCAAGAGCCATGTGATTAATTACAAATCCAAAAATCACATATTGATCATAAAAAGTAATTAGTATAATTAACATACCCTAATTACATAACCACTATTAAGGCTCTGAAAATTTTCTGCAGCTTTGACTGCATCACTGAAAACCATTTATTATATATATTAGATTAATTTAACCATTAATGTACTAGTGCAGGACACTGGATTTTCCATCTCATAGATAATTTCAGTGTGATATAAGGGTAAAGGGTTTTTTTAAAAAAAATAAATAAATCCCTTCACTAGAACCCAGTTTCTGGACACATCGTGGTGGTTTCTTGGCACCCATGAAAGTGTTTTTCCATTCCCTTCTTTCAGCATGTTTTTTCAGTTTCCTAATTTAGTTCACAGATCCCTTGACCTTTTTGGTGCTTTCCATCCCAGCAATATCCAGGTTCAACCCTGTGCATAGCTTTCTAAACCAGCGAAGGCCAGCTTGTCACTGCTATTTGCTGGGATGATTTGGGGGTGGGGGCAAGGTCTAAATTCTTGCATCTAAACTAGAAAATTATCGCAATTGGCAACTGCAAGTCTGAAACTTGGCAAAAGCATTGTAAGAAGTTATAAAGTGTTGAGAGCTTTCACCTTGGAGGTGTATGGATTTTTTTATTGTTCTTAGCAGTAGCTGTGTTGCTGTATTTTTCCCCCCTTACACTGTTTTTCTAGTTTCTATTTTTCTATTTTAATCTTCTGTCTGAAAAGCAGGAATATAAGTTGTTCAAAGCCCTTCTGGGCTGGAACAACATATAAGTGCAGTGAATGAGTAAGTAAATGGAACCCACCCATTTTAAATACCTGCGTGCTATTTTGCACCTTTGAGTTGCCCTCAAAGGTCATTTTCCTATTAGTGAAATTACAGTGTCACCCAGCCATTTCGGTAGCAATAAAAAAAGCCTGTCTTCATTACTGTTTATTGGCATAGAGAGGGCTGCTGTAAATCACAAATGAGGAAATGGTCCTAAGGATGTCTAATGAGCTGCTTTAAGTAATTTCTAGTAGACAATGATATTGGAATGAATGAATGAATGAATGAATGAATGAATGAATGAACCAAAAGGCCTTTTCAAACTCAGTGGAATTTTTCATTTTAAATGCCAGTTGCTTGAGAACATTATTCATTTTGGACAGCATTTATATATCTCACTGACAATATCTAAAGCTAAATCCAGTTGTTTGTCATACTGTCACATCCTGACAACCCACTTCAAATCTGAATTTTTTCATTCAGATGATTCCCAGGAGGACTGCTGAAGACAACACTCACTGTGGAATATCAGGAAGATATACAGGCAAAAATTGGTGGTGTATTTATTATTATTATTATTATTATTATTATTATTATTATTATTATTATTATTACTACTACTACTACTACTACTACTACTACTACTACTACTACTATTATATTTAGTACCCAAAACATAAGTAATTCTTTAGGCTGCCTTTCAAACATGGAAACATAAATCACAAAACTAAAACATATAAAAAAAATCAAAAGTTAAAAGTTAAGTAGCACTTGATGTTTACAGTTACATACATATGTTATAAATACTGGTTAGCTTCATTGAGGCTCATGTGAAATTATTAAAGCAGCAAATTGCTGCTTTAAAAGCAAAGCAAATCTTTGACAAATATTTAAGGCTGTTCAACTCCATGAAGAGTCTGGATAGCATGCAACGTTAAAAAAAGAGTGAGAACAATGTAAGAAATAAAAGAATAATACACATAATACATACTTATTTTTGCTGCTCATTGTAAGCATGCAGTGGTACAATCCAGACTGAGAAAAGCACATAGGTGAAAGGAAGAGATTTAATCCTTTTGCTGAAGTCACTTATTTTAAAATATTTAATACACTCATCTGCTGATGGTTTTAAAAATATAATAAACTCCATTGTACAAAGTTGGCTGGGAATTTTGGATGCATATTTGAAAGCTAACAAGTTAAGACCTGTAGCTTTCATCCCTTTCCAAGGAAAGCTTATATTATTTTCAAACAGATATGTGACAAGTGATCTTTTCCTTGTCACAGCATTTTTTAGGAAAACTACATGCTTTGAACTGTTTATTCAACTAACAAGAGGAGAAAAATAATTAAAAGAAGGTGCCAGTGTTCATGAGAATTCATGCAATGTAATTCATTAAGTTTAATTAAAAAGTGAATTCAATTAACATAATTAAAGTTATCACTTTCTTTTAGATCCTTATATACAGTATTAAGGAAGAAAAGCACTTTCCTCAGTAAGTTCTCTTGGGGTTACTGTTAAATTACTGGAACCCTGTTAGCAAAATGATGATATTAAGTGGTTTCCATTGCGAACTTCCAGACAAAGGCATAGTCCTGGTACTTATGCAAGATGAGTCCCCCATTAATCACATTAAGTCATAACTGCGGTGGGGTATAACTGTGAACAGTTTCAATATATTCTGGCCCACCCAACTGCATTGTATCTCTGAATGGAGAAATGCCGTTCTGAGAAGCAAAAAATCTTCAAAAATGAGAACAAATCATTGACTTTACTTATGTGGGCAGTCTCCGTTCTCAGATTTTCCTTGTCTGTTGCCTTCTGGGACGTTGTCATAGCAGCATGCTGGTAACCCAAAGCAGTACAAATACAGAATTACTGGTTTGAAGGCAACAGAGATTTGCTACTATGACAAGTATAGGAATGTGGGGAAATACCATCAATTTATTTTCATGAGGGAAAGAAGATGTGTGAGTTTAGGCATAGATCAATAAGGTTTCAATGGCTTCCAAGCATGGTTCTTTATACTCTACTATTAGCCAAAAGTATGCTACTATGGTAATTAAACCTTGTGAACTCTCAAGCTTCCTCCTTCCGTTATATATTCAAGATGGACAGTGTTTCATATTTATATGTTATGTATATGTAGGGGTATAGATCTATACATATGTTGTATATAGCATGTATATGTTGTATATAGTATGTTTAGGTGTGTGTCATATATCTGTTCACTTTGAGAGTGGGCAACTAAATTTCATTTTTGATGTGTGTCGTTGTGCCCAGAGTAAAAAATGACAATAAAGGTTATTGTTATGTACTGGGTTCGTTGCTTCAATGATGAGACGAGGCAAGTAAGTTCAGCAAAGATCATTGTTTATTGCTTGCAGGATCTGAACTGAGAAACAGAGCTGTGAATGCAGCAATTTATACCCTTTAAAGCAACCTATTGCCACCCTAGAGGCAGCCAATGGCAGTGCTGGAGACGGGTTGTCTAAGGAGCTGGGAGCCATTAGCCAGCTTCCCTGCTTAAGCAACCTTCCAGCAATTAACCCATGTGGTGTTCCCTTAACAAGACAAAGCCCAATACATTACACCCCTCCCCCTTAGAATGTACAAACATTATAACAACAAAGGGAAAATGATTACAGCAATACAAGTTTACAAAGATACAACAATAGTGTGCATTTACATGTTTTCAATCCTGGCTAATACAGATGCTTCCTAGCTAGCAGCACAATAATGATACAGACAACATTATAGCTTCGTTATTTCAGAACAAAATCTTGTAGTTATGCAGGAGGCTTGCGAACCCTTGTGGAATGCCTGGGGGACCCAGGCACTTCCTGGTCTACTAGCTTGTGTCTTTAAGCTCAAGTGAGTAGGTTGACTCCAAATTCTCTGGCTGGCCCTGCCAGGTTGGCCCACCCCAGAGTCAGTTTGCTCTGTAGAGTTAGCACAGCGGCTGTAGTGTTCTGGTTAGCTTTCTCCATCAGGGGACCCATGTTGCACTCCTGGGCTTTCCTCCCCTACAGCCATCTCCCTGTTGCTCTGGCTGCTTGGGCCCTCAGAGCCTATGGGATGATCTGCCTGGCTGCTGGTTTGTGGTCTGTGAAAAGAACCTGTGACGAAGTCCTTGCTTTGTGGCCGTTCTGGAAAATGCTTTCTAAGCTGATCGATATGGCGATGGACAACTCACCTGCCCTCTAGGCCCACTTTGTATGAGAGAGGGCCTGACGTTTTGGTGATTTTCCCTGGCACCCACAAGTTCCATGCCCGTAGTCCCTGGCCCATACCCTGTCGCCCACTTGCAGCCCCCTTGGGGGTTTTGGGTGAGAGGCCTCTGCTACCACCCAGTCTGGGTGCAACCTGTCCAGTTTTGTGATTAGTCGCCTCCCCCAGTGCAGCTCTGCTGGGCTTTTCCCTGTAGCCATGCATGGTGTGGAATGTTGAGAAAGCACAAAGTTGGCCAGTCTGTGGAGCCAGTCCCCAGTCACTATACACCTCAATGACTCTTTTGTGGTGTGAACCATACATTCAGCTTGACCATTAGTAGATAGGTGAAACAGAGCCGATGTCACATGCCTAATGAGGTTTGCTCTAAGGAACACCTGAAATTCTGCCATAGTAAATTGGGCCCCGTTATTGGACACTACAACGTCTGGCAGCCCGTGCATGGCAAAGAGTTTCCTAAGCACCTGGATGGTCCTAGCAGTAGTCATGTTTGCGATTGGTATAACTTCTAGCCATTTAGAGTGGCTGTCGACCACTATAAGAAAGAGCTGTCCCTGAAAGGGCCCAGCGAAGTCTATATGAATCCTAGACCAGGGAGTGTGAGTCTCCTCCCACCTGTGAACTGAAGCGTGCAGCATTTCAGGCCTTGATTGCTGGCATGTATAAACCCATGCACCTGGGCCTCAATGGCTTTATCTAATCCTGGCCACCATAAATAGCTTTTAGCCAAAGCTTTCATGTGAACAATACCCGGATGGCTTTCATGCAGTGATTGCAAAACCCTGTCTCTTAGTGAGGTAGGAACTATGACTCCGTTCCCCCCAAAAATACAACCCTTGTGAGCTGAGAACTCATCTCTCTTTGTAAAATAGCTCTGAAACTCAGGACCTGGGCTTTCATCCAGCCACCCTGTGTGTACCCAAGATAGCACTCTACTTAGTGTCTTGTCTGCTGCCGTTTCTGCAGCTATGTTCCCCACGTGGAGGGGAAACTCTGGCAAGTCCTGAATGGACAAAACGTGGGCCTCTGAGGCTGGATCTGGTTCAATTTGAGGCAGTGGAAGCCTGCTTAGGCCATCTGTATGGCCGATATCCTTGCCGGGTTTGTGCATTAGCTTAAAAGTATAAGCCGATAAAAAAATGGACCATCTAAGAATTCTAGGGGATAAAATGTGGGGTGTCTGTCTGTCTGTAGTGAATAACCCCAATAGCGGTTTATGGTCTGTGAAGACTGTGAAGTCCCTGCCATATAAGTAGTTGTGGAATTTTTTAACTCCAGCAACTATGGCCAGTGCCTCTTTGTAGATTTGAGCGTAATTACACTCAGCGGAGGACAGTGTCCTTGAATAAAAAGCAATTGGAACTTGAGTTCCATCTCTCTCTAAGTGACTTAGGACTGCACCCACCCCGTATGGGGACGTGTCATATGCTAAGCAAACTGGCTTTGAGTCCTTGAAATGAGTGATAGTGGAACTAATGGACAGAAGAGACTTCAATTCCTGGATACTCTTTTTGTGAACACTAGTTCACTTCCATGTAGCATTTTTATCCAAGAGCTGGTGTAGCAGCTCTGCCACTATGGCCTTATTAGGAAGGAACATGTGGTAAAAATTTAGGAGGCCTAGGAATGCCTGCAGCTCTCCTTTTGTTTTAGGGCTGGGTGCCATCTGAATGGCTTTTACTTTAGACTCAGCAGGGTGGATGCCATCAGCATCAATGCGAAACCCCAAGAACTCAGTGGAGGGGACTCCAATACTGCACTTATTCTTTTTAAGCTTGAGGCCTGCTTCGCGCAGCCTTTGCAGGACAGCTCTGAGCCTCCTTGCTAGCACCTCAGTGGATTCACCAGCGATGAGCACATCATCGAAATAGGGGCAAACCCCCGGAATGCCCTTGAGTGTATGTTCCATGATGCCCTGAAAAGTGCCGGGGGCTACACTGACCCCAAATTGCAGGTGCTTTACTTTAAATGCCCCCCTGTGGATTACAATAGTCTGTGCCATGGCTGTGGCCTCATCAACAGGGAGCTGCTGGTAGGCCTGAGCCAAATCTAATTTTGCAAAAATGGTGCCACCCTGCAACGAAACCAGAATGTGGCTTACTACTGGTACTGGGTATGCGTGCTGTTTGAGTGCACGATTAATTGTGCATTTGTAATCTGCACAGATTCTGACATCCCCATTGGCTTTAAGTGGCATTACAATTGGGGTCTCCCACTCACCCTCATCAACTGGCTGCACTACGCCCTGTTCAACAAGTTTATCTAGTTCAGTGTCTATCTTGGGTTTAAGAGCAAATGTAACCCTACGAGGTTTAATCCTGACTGGCACTACATTTGGATCTAGTTTAAATGCTATTAGTGGGCCCGTGTATGTCCCCAGAGCTGAATCAAACACATCTGCAAATTCCTCGCATATTGTTGCTAGACTCTCAACTTGTGTCCGGTTGATCCTGGTCACTTGGATGCCTAGTGCATCAAACCAATCAAGCCCAATCAGGCTCGTTCGCTGGCCCCCTACTACGACAACATCCAGGTGCCCCGAAAACCCCTTAAATTTAACGGCTAGTGTGGCCTCACCCTTGACTGCGACTCTGGGATTCTGAAAATCAGTTAGTACAATATCAGACAGCCTTAGCTTGGCCCATCTCTTACTGCGACTACAAATGAAATTAAATGTTTCAAGGGAAATAATAGAAACAGCTGGTGGACAGCTTCTTTACGTTGTGTAGTTTTGGCGGGCCGCAGGGCTTGTACAGCCACACCAGTGGCTTTGTCCACCATGACTTCCTTCAGCTTGTCTGGGAATGACAGAGTCTCTTTAGCGAAGAGCTTTTGCTGTAGCTCTCAGTTTCGAAGACTGCAGACGAACCCGTCTCATAGCCTCTCCTCAATGTCGGAGAACTGGCACAGGTGTGCGGCCTGCCTCAAGGCCCAATGAACTCAGACGTGGTTTCACCTGGTTGCTGGACTCTTTGCTCGAATGCATAGCCCCAAGCAATTACCGACAGCTTGGGCTGGAAGTGGTCTACAAGCTTCTTCTTCAAGTCTGCGAATGATACGGACTCCAACGGCATTGGCGCGAACAGGTTCTCCGCTATGACGAACGTTGCTGGGCCACACAGAGAGAGAAGCATGGTGGCCTTCAGTCTGTCCTTGGTGACCTGGTTTGCTCAAAGGTAGTTCTCGACCCTGGACAGGTATGAGGACCACCCTTCTGGCTGAGTTATGTTGAATTCTTCCAGCTTTCTGACCTTGGCCATTTCTGCTGGTCTTCGTGGCTGGTGCTCAGCATCTTCTTGTCCTGCTTCTCCATTGCCCAGGGACTTGTCCTCTGGGTGCATGGTCGCTAGCGTGGCCAACCATAGGGGGAGAATTGCTTTTATTTATTTATTTATTTACTTAGTTGCATTTGTATACCGCCCTTTCCCTGAGGACTCAGGGCGGTTTACAGGGAATTAAAAAATCCAACATACAAAAGTTAAAACCATATTAAAAAATATTAAATTAACCCTGTACACAATTTAAAACCCAATTAAAAAATTTCTCCTCAGCCTGGGCCCGAGAGCTCAAAGAGCCAGGTCTTCAGGCCCCGGCGGAATGATCGGAGGTCGGGGGCAGTTCTCAGCTCCACCGGCAGCTGGTTCCAGAGGGCAGGCGCTCCCACTGAGAAGGCCCTATCCCTGGGTGTCACCCGCCGGCAATCTCTCACCGGCGGAACCCTGAGCAGACCCTCCCTGTGGGAGCGCACTGGGCGAAGGGCGTTTGATGCCGGCAGCAGGTGTTCCCTCAAATAACCCGGACCCAGGCCATGTAGGGCTTTATAGGTAATAACCAGCACCTTGAATTTCACCCGGAGGGCAACCGGAAGCCAATGCAGCTCGCGGAGTAGAGGTGTTACATGGGAGTATCGGGAAACCCCCATTACAACTCGCGCAGCCGCATTCTGCACCAGTTGAAGCCTCCGAGTGGTCTTCAAGGGCAGCCCCATGTAGAGAGCGTTACAGTAGTCCAAACGGGAGGTCACAAGCGCATGAGTGACTGTGCGTAGGGCGTCTCGGTCCAGATAGGGACGCAACTGGCGCACCAGGCGAACCTGTGCAAAAGCCCCCCTGGTCACGGCTCCTATGTGATCTTCAAAATTGAGCCGTGAATCCAGGAGGACGCCCAAGTTGTGAGCCCTATCAACGGGGGGTAACACCTCACCCCCCATCATTAGAGGTGGAATAACTTGGTTAACCCGAGACGCCGATATGCACAGCCACTCAGTCTTGGCGGGATTGAGACGAAGCCTGTTTCTCCCCATCCAGACCTGAACCGCCTCCAGGCACCGGGACATCACGGTGAGGGCATCACTGGGTTGGTTCGGGGTGGAAAGAAAAAGTTGGGTATCATCAGCGTACTGGTGATACCCCACCCCAAAACCACGAATGATCTCGCCCAGCGGCTTCATATAGATGTTGAACAGGAGAGGCGAGAGAACCGACCCCTGAGGGACTCCACAAATGAGAGACCTCGGGGCGGATCTCTGCCCTCCTGTCAACACCGACTGAGAGCGGCCCTGGAGGTAGGAGGAGAACCACCGTAGCACGGTGCCTCCCACTCCCAACCCCCTGAGACGCCGCAGCAGGATACCATGGTCGATGGTATCGAAAGCCGCTGAGAGATCTAATAGGACCAGGACAGAGGAGCAACCCCTGTCCCTAGCCCTCCAGAGATCATTCACCAGCGCGACCAATGCCGTCTCCGTGCTGTGTCCGGACCTGAAGCCCGATTGGTACGGGTCCAGATAATCAGTTTCCTCCAGGAACAGAGGGAGCTGATGCGCCACCACACTCTCAACAACCTTCGCCAGAAAGCGAAGGTTGGAGACTGGACGATAGTTGTTTAAAACAGCCGGGTCCAAAGCAGGCTTCTTGAGGAGGGGTCTCACCACCGCCTCCTTCAAGGCGGCAGGGAAGACACCCTCCTTCAAAGAAGCAGTTATTACTGCATGGAACCAGCCTCGTGTTCCCTCCCGAGCCGCATAAGCTAGCCAGGAGGGGCACGGATCCAACAAACAGGTGGTGGAGCTCAGTCTCCCCATGATCCTGTCCACATCATCAGGGGAAACAGGGTCGAACTCAGTCCAGATAACATGCTCAAGACCGCCTGATTCCTCCACATCAGACTCTGCCCAGTCAGAGTCCAAGCCGGTCCGGATCCGAGCGATTTTGTCCGTCAGATGATGACTAAACTCCTCGGCTCGTCCCTGCAAGGGATCCTCCCTCACCTCCTGGTTAAGGAGGGAGCGAGTCACCCTAAACAGGGCGGCCGGGCGATTATCTGCGGACGCGACAAGGGCGGCAAAGTAGTTAGACTTCGCCGTCCTTATCGCCGCAAGATAAGACCTTATAAAGGTTCTTAACTGCAATCGGTCGGATTCGGATCGGCTGGACCTCCAACCGCTCTCTAGACCTCGTCTCCGACGCTTCATCTCCCGGAGCTCCACCGAGAACCATGGAGCCCAACGGGATCTGCGCCGAGTCAGAGGTCGCATGGGTACAACACAGTCGAGTGCCCTGGTGGCAGCCGTTTCCCAGGCCTCCACCAGAGCCTCGACTGGGCTGTGGGTAAGGGTGATAGGTATCGGCCCAAGCGCCCTCTGGAACCGGTCCGGGTCCATTAGGCGCCTGGGGCGGAACCACCTGGTCGGTTCCGCCGCCCAGCGGCGGGGGATGGCATGACAGAAAACCAGCCTCAGGAGGTAATGATCTGACCATGACAGAGGGGTGATGGACGGAGAACCCCCCCCCAGATCATCCAACCACTGTCCAGACAGGAACACCAGGTCGAGAGTATGATCCCCCTCGTGAGTAGGGCCCTCAATAACCTGGGTCAGGCCCATGGCTGTCATGGAAGCCATGAACTCCCGAGCTAACTCCGACGACCCCCCCAGTGATGGCAGGTTGAAGTCACCCAGGACTATAAGCCTGGGGAACTCCACCGCCAACCCTGAGAGGGTGTCGAGCAGCTCAGGCAGGGCTGTTGCCACACAGCTGGGCGCCAGGTATGTGAGCAACAAGCCCAACTGAACCCGAGGACCACATCTCAAGAGGAGGGATTCACTCCCGGCCATCTGGACAATGGTGGCCTCCCGGGGACACAAAGTCTCCCGAATAACCACTTCCACCCCACCACCCCTGCCCTGAGCCCGTGGCTGGTGCAGCACCCGGAAACCTGGCGGGCATAACTCGGTGAGAGGCACCCCTCCCTCCGAACCCAACCAAGTTTCCGTGATGCACGCCAGATCCGCACATTCCTCCTCGATCAGATCACGGATGAGGGGAGCTTTGTTAACTACGGATCTAGTGTTAAAATAGACCAACCTGAGCTCAGGGGCCTGATCACCCTCATCCCCGGGTAGGAGGGTGCTAACCGGAGGGTCGGAGCGCGCCACCGCTCAGAGATAGCGGGGGCGCGATCCCAGATGTTGGTATGGCCCTCCGCGCAAACACCTGCTGCCATTCCCTATCGCCATGGGGATTTGAAGCCCCACCCCCACATTCCCAGAACCAGCAGCCACCTCCCCCAATCCCGTCCCGTCAGGACCTCTAACAGGACCAGACTGAGTGCCGGTTAAAGATTCCCTCCCTACCCCCCCTCCCTCCCCCTTCCTAACCTCTTAAAATAACTGGCTAAAAATTTTATCAGGGGCCTCTTAGCATGTCTTGACTCGAGGCCCCTATCTAAGCCCAGCCACCTCTCGGAATCCCAAAGCTTGGGATCGTCATTAAGGGGAGTATGGAAACAGGCGACAGGTCGCGCCCATGAGGCAGGAACTGCCCTAAGGGCATACAAGTCCGCTTCGGAGTAATAATAAATCATGCTGCGCTGAGATAGTCTTTTAGGGCAGATGTTGTGTCCAAAGGATCGCTCAATGATGGTGTATAGATGGTAAAAAGTTTTCCCGCCAGGCATGCGCTGCCTCTCCCCTGGTGACTCTTCAGCTCAGTTGGAGGAGCAGGATCCCACCTTCGTCGCCAGTGTTACGTATATACTGGGTTTGTTGCTTCAATGACGAGATGAGGTGTGTGAGTTCAGCAAAGATCATGGTTTATTGCTTGCAGGATCTGAACTGAGAAACAGAGCTGCGAATGCAGCAATTTATACCCTGGCCTCTAGGTGGAGGCCAATAGGTTTAAAGCAACCTATTGCCGCCCTAGAGGCAGCCAATGGCGGCGCTGGAGATGGGTTGTCTGAGGAGCTGGGAGCCATTAGCCAGCTTCCCTGCTTAAGCAACCTTCCAGCAATTAACCCATGTGGTGTTCACTTAACAAGACAAAGCCCAATAGATTACAGTTATCTTGCCTTATCTTGCCTTATCTTGCCTTATCTTATCTTATCTTATCTTATCTTATCTTATCTTATCTTATCTTATCTTATCTTATCTTATCTTACCTTACCTTATCTTACCTTATCTTATCTTCTTATTAGGTGATCATAGTTTGCAATTTATTAAGCAATGGAACAGCCTCCTTTCTGAAACTATAGGTACTCCATACTGGAGGTTTTCAGGAAAAGACTGGACAGCCATTTGTTTGGGAAGGTGTAAGGATTCCTGCACTGGGCAGGAGATTGGATTAAAAGACCTCCAAAATCCTTTCTGATCCTATGATTCTATAGACTCAAAATGTTTTGCTACCCAAATAGATCTGATAATGGTTTGGCTCAATCTCAAATGCATTTTAACTGAATATTAAAAGCTAGGAAACATGATCAGGTTATCTGAAGGTACCCTGAGTGTATGACAGGAGTTGTGCAATATATCTGGAATATGGCAGGCTGCAGAACTCTGCATTAAATGACAACACTAACATGCATGGTCAAATCCCAAGAACTATTTCTTCAGTGCTTTCAGCATGGTAGCTCAAGAAGAAACAATACTTATGAAAGTGTGTTATAATAATCAGCTTTTAAACTTTCTTGACAGGTCTTTTCTTCCCATTTAAAAAAAGGAAAATTAAGACTCTTCTAGCTGTCATCTCCTTTCTCAGGTCTGTATGAAGCTGAAACAAACAAGCAAAGCCCCATCCACGAGATGCAGGCAGCACGCAAAACCACACACCTGCCAGTTCACGGAAAAACCTCTCTCCATGGAAGCGGTCCCTGGTGCCCAAAAGGTTGGGGACTTCTGTTCTAAACCACAGACATTTATGGCTCCAGGCAGAGGGGAGGATGAAATGTGCATCATAATGCAAACTGCCCCTGACATATTTGTAGGGGCAACTTGAATAGGAAAGGGCACAGCTTAACTGCAATGACAAAATGCATTTATCATCATTTGGTGTTAGCATAGTTAAGAACAAACACTTATGCCTTTATCTATCATGCAACAGTCCTGTCTACTGTTCTCCAAGCCTTAGAAGATTATCTCCTGCCTCATTTTATTTCATGGAGGAGGGGGGGAGGGGGTTCAGGAAAGTTGTAGTAGGCTATAGGATGACTAGGTCTGCTCTTTCTAAAGCTCAAAATCAATGAATTGCAAAAGTCTTATGAAATCATAACTGCAAAAATATTGGCAAAGGGCCACATATACCCCCAATTTATTATTCCAAAGTTTATTATTATTCTAAAGTTTAATCATGAAATCAAGAGAGGGATAATAAACACATTCCATCTAGTGGGTTCACTCAGTGTACTTTGCAGTACACCTTTTATTATTTTCCTTCTCTTTAACCATAAATTCCTGAGGAGCTATATACAAATAAGATGCCACTAAGAAGGTAAATTTAAGCTGATGCTGCCTCCCAGTGGTTACAAAGCCTTATCACTATACCATGAAACTAAAGTATAAACAAGAGCCGGTATTTTGTTTAACTTAGCCTGAAGTTTCACTTATCCTAAAGATCAGACTCCCAAATTGACAGATGTCAATATTTATTTATTTATTTAGTGTGTGGCATATTGTACATGGATAACAGTAATACCGAAGGAGCACATAACACTATAGTACACGTACAATTGAAATAAGTAATCAATTATGTAAGGTTTGAGGAATTCAAGAAGTTATATATAAGTTATAGGTTACATTTTAAAATACATTGATTCATAAGAATAGAATAACTGTTCTACATATTAATATCTAGGCCATTTATCCAGTTAAGCACAGTATTTGCTAGTTGGAAAAAGTCTGCTTTTCCTCCTATATACAGTAATTCTTAAATGGCAGCTAGTCACTATGTGATCCAGTGTCTGACAAGGAGCACCACTGATTTCAGCTTTGGAGAACAGACTTGTTAAGAATTCTGGACTGGCTGCAACGAAGGTTAATCCCCACAGGACAAGCAGGAGGAAAATCCCAAGTACTAAAAGTGTAGCTTTGATTGCCTATCAATCGTGGCTACATGAGGATTGCTGAACAGAGGGGGATACAAGGTTATCTGGGAGCCCTAAAGCACAATCAAACGAAGCATCCTTCTCTTTATTCCAAAACAGTAATACTTACAATCCTAATAAAGAGGGCAAGTGGCCCTTTTTTATAACAAACTTAGCTGGGATGTGTTTATCGCCCACCACTGTATGGTCATGAGGGAGAGAAGTAAAAGCCAAATGGCAACAAAAGTGGGATCCCTTTTTTCCCCAGGCTATCTCTAGGACTCTTAGACTCTTCTCTAAATGGGGAAAAGGTTAGTCAAACCCCATTTAGCTGTTTGAAAAGCACAGTTTAACAGGTGGAACTACTTTATCTCCAAAAGACATTTCAATTATTGGCCTCCAAAAAGGAGGCAAGTGCCTCATGACTCTCACTTTACATTTTGCAAAATTTTGCCCAGAATTTCTTCCAAACAGAGAACAATTATTGACAAATCTACTTTCACTGTATTATGAGCCTGGATCTGTGTTTCATTGTCTTCATAGTAAGATACTAGGGAATCTGTCGACTTCCTACCCAACCATGTTTTGTGATTAAATAAACTGAAGAATAATCTCTTTTTTAAGATTTTAAAAAACAGATACTGTAGGCTGATCTGGAGAAAATCTTCCCTTTTGTGATGACAAGCTGTTACAGGATCAGCCTCTGCAGTGGCTGTGGAAACAAATACAATTTTAGAATAGATTAGAACAATTATGACACTGACAAATATTTTTAGAAATGTGAGGAAGCTATAGAGAAAACTCTAGGAACTAAAGTACAAGGTAACTATGATGAAACTGTAGGAATGGACAGATAATGAACTCTAGAGGAGAGCCAAATCTTCACAGCAAGACAAAGAACATTTCTTCCACTGTTATCCTTATGATCAATAGCAGATGAAGTGGCCAGGGCCAAAGCAGAGATGCGCAGGTGCACATACAATAAAAAGTTTAAAGACATTAGAAATGTACTTGCTTATGAATGACATATTATTCAATTTATATAAGGCTTATTATTTATAAAAAACTGCTTAGAGTTAGTATTTTAAAGTATACAGTAACTATGAACCAAAGTGCAGCCATGTTTAACCGAAGCATGAACTCTTTTACACCCATAGCTCCTAGATGCAAAGCAGGCATTCTTATAGAAAAACAAGGGAAGACATAAGTCCTTTATAATTGCAATTATTCAGTATGGTGGCAATTCACCTTGTAGATAAGGCTATACCCCTGGTTAGCACGATGTTACAAATCATGTCAACGAAAAGGGAGTGAAGATAAGACAGGAACAAAAGGGGCATTTGATCTACTAATTGGAGGGTCTGGTAATTGTAATGATTGCTAGGTGATCAGAAAGCATGTGATCGGGTGGGCCTATCAACTGGGCTCACTTTGGAAGGATGTGGTGTGATGCACGGGACGGTATAAAAAACTATGCAAAATTTGATTCAGGTGTGGACTCTGGGATTTGCCATTGCCAAGAGTTCCACCACTTTTGCAAAAGTTTTAATAAAATTTGGTTTGTTTTCCAACACCCTTGGAGTTGAATTTTTATTCCTCACATTGGTAATTGTTGTTGTTAGCTGCGAAGTCATGTCCGACCCATCGCGACCCTATGGACAACGTTCCTCCAGGCCTTCCTATCCTCTACCATCTTCTGGAGTCCATTTAAGCTCACACCTACTGCTTCAGTGACTCCATCCAGCCACCTCATTCTCTGTCGTCCCCTTCTTCTTTTGCTATCAATCTTTCCCAGCATTAGGCTCTTCTCCAATGAGTCCTTCCTTCTCATTAGGCACATTGGTAATAAGCAACATTAAATCATGCATTTTTTAAAAAAAAAATCTACATGAGAAGCTATGATGGATCTGACTAAAGATTCATGTACTTCAGCACACTAGAATTTTTTAATGAATATTTATGCACATAGAAACAGACTTACTAACGTGACTACAGTACTCATTATTAATAGCTGTCTCCTCTATTTTTTTTCTTTTAACAACCCTTGCATGGGATGGAATTAGGGCTACTGAATGCTGCTGAGTGTTTACTGGCCAGATGCCCTTCCTGATGCCTATGGGGAGCTCACAGCAGATATTTTCTCTTTGTGCCCAAAGAGAAAAAATATCTGCTGCTACATAGAATCGAACTCATAGCCTCCTGATTGGGAGGCAAGAGCTCCACTTCTAGGCCACCATGCTACTCCACTCTCTCCTCTAGCAATTTGTCTAATTTAATTTTAAAATTGTTTTTCCCCATCCAGGAAATAAGGTATAATCCAGCAGTTACTTATGTTCTATTCCTTTTAAACCTGTTTTGTCTCATACCCAAAAAAATGTATTTGAAGAATCAAAGTTTTATATATATATATATATATATATATATATATATATATATATATATATATATATATATATATATATATATATATATATATTGAAATCCCACCCACACCCCATTACTGCAAATCTTACTACTTAAGATTTTTGCCTAGTTTGTAAAACCTGGGTCCCAATTTCAATGGTTTGAAAAACGTAACATTTATTCTTACATGGAATGTCCTCAGCTGAATTCCAAGATGGCTGCATTCTATCCTATTGGGTGGTAAGTGATACAGAGTGCTTCTGCTATGAGAAAATAGGAAGTGAGATACCCAATGTTATTTATACACATTTCTGAGGTAAAGGTGAACTCTCTTTCATGGCAAAAAGCCAATTTTTGGCAATATAACTTATGCAAGGGACAGTGATCATACAACAGAAGTACAGAGTTGGAAGGGAACTCGGAGATCTTCTAGTCTAGTCCAACCCCCTGCTCAAGCAGGAGATCCAACACCTTTTCATACAAATGGCTGTCCAATCGCTTTTAAAAATCTCCAATGGTGGAGCATTGGCTTTTTTGGTGGCTGCAGCACACTGTTGGCTCATATTTAAGTAGCTGTCTCCTAGATCCCTGTCATAGTTGCTGCTATTGAGCCAAGGATCACCTATTCTATACATGTGCAATTGTTTTTTCTTGCCTAAGTGTAAAACCTCACTTTTCTAACCATTGGATTTCTTTTGGTTGGATAGGGCCCAGTGCTCATGTCTGTCACGATCCTTGTGGACCTTCAGCCTATTCACAAGGCATCTGTGACAATACTTCAGGCTAAGAAATATTGTGTAAGGGTCATGTACTATAATTTACATCTCCTATTTCAGTTGAAAACTGAAGATACATTCCCTCCTAGGCATGCTGTTTGTCAGGTTTTTAATGATGTTATTAATCTGCAAAGGATGAGCTGATTAAGAAGACTCTCAGGGATTCTCCCTCACTGAGTTTTCAATTCATTTTCATATTTAATCAGGAAAGCTGCTTCCAAGCAGAAATTTTCCTTGATTCCCCAAGGTGATGAAATTATAGCCTCAAAGATTTTTGTAAGCTGGTAGAACTTGCTGAATGTCCCATACATACAGTAATACTAATGTTACCAAACCAAAATTATACCGGGACAGGACAAGACATATTGCTATTTAAGGTGCAAGCAATATGGATGCCCCCCTCTCCAATCCTTGGAGAGACAAATAGAAAGTTCTTCAGTATCAGGATTTGTTGCGGGATTTAAACAGCAGCTGAAATGGCACAGACCTGCCATGTAATAATGCTCAATTATCTTGTCCCCAATATGTTTCCTCTTGTGAAACCTATTCTTCACTCCACAGAGGCAGCACTGCTGTAGGATAACATGACCACAACAGCACAACACACACTTGTTACCATATGTGGAAGAGAAAATGGCCTAGTTAAGCCCTCTGGCTTGGCATAGAGTTTCCCAATCTACAATGTCTTGGCATTTAGACCAGTGTTTTTCAACCACTGTTCCGCGGCACACTAGTGTGCCGCAAGATGTTGCCTGGTGTGCCGTGGGAAGAATTGAAAAAACACTGACCTAGGAGACAGCGGTGAGAGGAGGAGGAGGAGGAGGAGGAGGAGGAACAGCCACGGGTGGAGCGGCGCTGCAAGACTCTCTGGCGGGGAGCCTTGGCTAAGCTAACGGCCCTACTTTGCTGGAAGCAAAAGCCCAGGAAAAGAAATGGGCTCGACCTCTCTAGGCACCAGGGCTCCACGGCAGTGTAGCTCCGCCCCCTTCTCTGGCTTTGGAGGGTCTCTTGCTGAAGAGAGAGAAGCTGGGGAGAGGCGACCGGCTCGCTTATCGGAAGAGGACAGACGGGCGGCCAGCCCGGCTCACCTGAGCTGTCGCGTGGTTGGTTGCCTGCAACGTTCGAAAAAGCTCTTCTTCCTCAGCACGCGCCGCTTACTCCTTACTCCCCGCGCGGCTGAGGATGCGAGACTCCTGCCTGGTCGGCTGCCTGGCTCCGCTTTCTTTGCTCACTGCGACCCCTCGCCCCAGCCCGAAATAGAGGGATCTGACCGCTTCGCTCTTGGAGGCTTCGCTTGCGTCTGAAAAATTACATGGCTGATTTTTTTTTAACCTGTCCTTTTGATACGTTGCATAATAAAATGTCCTTTGGACCAAAGCAATTAAAAACCTTTGGGGTTCCCCCCCCCCTCTGGAGTGAAGTGCTTTTGATGGTAAAGGTGAGAAAGAAAGAAAAAAGGAAGGGAAAAAAGGAGAAAGGGGGAAGGGGAAAAGGGAGGGAGAAAGAAAAAAAGGAGAATAGAAAAGAAAGAGAGAGAGAGGAAGGGAGGAAGGAAGGAAGGAAAAAGCAGGAAGAAAAATTAAAAAGAAATGCAAGTAGCTTCCAGTTTCCACAACAAGTAGAAAGCAAGAAATTGAGAGAGGGAGGGAAAGAAAGTGGGAGAGAGAAAGGCAGGAAAGAAAGGAAGGAAGATAGAAAGAAAGAAAGAGAAAAGAAAGAGAGAAAAAGAAAGAAAGAGAAAAGAAAGAAAGAAAAAGAAAGAAAGAAAGAAAGAAAGAAAGAAAGAAAGAAAGAAAGAAAGAAAGAAAGAAAAATAAATGAAGGAGAAAAATGCAGAAAGAAAAATTAAAAAGAAATGCAAGTAGCTTCCAATTTCCACAACAAGTAGAAAGCAAGAAATTGAGAGAGGGAGGGAAAGAAAGTGGGAGAGAGAAAGGAAGGAAGGAAGATAAAGAAAGAAAAGAGAGGGAGGGAAGAGAGGGAAGGAAGGAAGAAAGAAAAGAAGGGAAAAAAGAAAATACAGAAAGATAAATTAAAAAGAAATGCAAGCTTTCCTTTTCCTTCACAGCAAAAACAAACAAAAGCCCCAAAATAAAATAAAATAAAATAAAATAAAGAAAATAATAATAATAATAATAAGAAGAAGAAGAAGAAGAAGAAGAAGAAGAAGAAGAAGAAGAAGAAGAAGAAGAAGAAGAAGAAGAAGTTGGAAGGGACCTTGGAGGTCATCTAGTCCAACCCCTTGAGAACACAGGCCATCCTCGACTTACGACCATTCGTGTAGCGACCGTGGGGAGGTCCAACGGTGTGGAAAACGGTGGAGTGCCTCGTGATTTTTTTCATGAAACAAGTGTGCCTTTGCCCAAAAATGGTTGAAAAACACTGATTTAGACAACACAACTAAATGATTCTGCCTTTCCTGCAAATATCTCTGTTGCTAGGATACCAGCTCAGGAGGATGCTAGGTTTGATGCCATTCTCTCCTTCTGCCTGGATCTGTTGTGGGAGTCAGTTGCTAAATAATGAAGCTGGCCCTAATTTAGCCACTGTTATTGTTATTAAAAGCCAACTCTTTTAAATGAAAACTTTGAGTACTTATAATTAGTGTATAGGGTCTCTTTACCTTTATTTCTATAATTTTTTTCCCTGTTAGTAGAAAAATAATGATAGCACTCTGTGAAAAAACGTACAAAATAAATAGATTTCCAAAAATCTCGTATCCTAACAAAGCAGAATAAAGCAGGCAAAACAAGAAATATACACCTGCCCAGTCAAATGTCTCCCTACTCCAAACTAGTAAGGCAGAAAATCCATGAACACAGTGCCCCATCCTTAGTATCATCTTTTAATAAACAATGAAAAAAATGCTGCTTCTTCATATCCCAACATCTGTGGCCTGGTATGTCTACCTCTCTGACTAGATTTCACATGGTACTAAGTATATCTTGCTTACCTATGGTTTGTTTAATAAAACTCAATTGCATGGTGGCTCCATGCAACACACTAAGCCCTAATTTATCTATCACAATGGCTTAGATCACACAATTCTGTAATACCTCCCCCCACTTTTGTCTTAGAATTTTATACAAACCCAGTTTCTGTCTTAAAGTAGAGCTGGTCCTAATTATTCAAGAGTAGAGATCAAAGCAAATAGTTGTTGTTGTTAGTTGCGAAGTCGTGTCTGACCCATCGCGACCCCATGGACAATGTTCTTCCAGGCCTTCCTATCCTCTACCATCTTCTGGAGTCCATTTAAGCTCACGCCTACTGCTTTAGCACCATCCAGCCACCTCATTCTCTGTTGTCCCCTTCTTCTCTTGCCCTCAATCTTCCCCAGCATTAGGCTCTTCTCCAGTGAGTCCTTCCTTCTCATTAGGTGGCCAAAGTGTTTGAGTTTCAACTTCAGTATCTGGCCTTCTACTGAGCAATCAGGGTTGATCTCCTCTAGGACTGACCGGTTTGATTGCCTTGCAGTCCAAGGGACTCACAGGAGTCTTCTACAGCACCATAGTTCAAAGCAAATAGTACTACAATAATAAACAGTGAACACAAAAGCTCAGAAAATACATTCCAATGCTATCCTGCAATAAAAGTATAATGCCATTTTAAAAAATGGTGAGAGGGGGGGTTTACTGGCAAAAGAAACTTTAATTGTTTTGTCCCAAATCATTGTTTTGTCTTAAAAGACTGAATTCAGTGTCCACCTAGTAGCCCAAATGAGTTGAATGACGAGATAAAAATCATGATACAGAATACAAGAATAGATGAAAGGTGTGGTGGAAGCAGAGTTAATAACAGATTTGAAAAGTGTCTTTTACAGACCCACATCTAGTTTACTAAGAGTGATGTGGTTTCATGCATGGGTTTCCATTAGCCACAACAGACACACTGCCTAGGTGCTGTGAAAGTTTTATTAAAAGTTAAGAAAAAGTAATCTGAAAATAGGAAAAGCCAATAAAATCAATATGTTCTAAATTGTCTTAAGTCATATATTCTAAAATTAAGTATACCTTAATTATTACCACTTTATTAGGTATAAATTTCTACAACTTATTCCTGTGACTTACTAAAGAATATAAACCCAGGAAATACCTTTATATCTGTAAGCAACTATAAGGACATGCAGTGAAGTTCTATGAAAATAAATGTGACTTGGGCCAACAAAGGTCTTAATGTTATCCTGCTGAATTCTGTTGATGTAGCAAACACCAGTAAGGATAATTTGTGGCAGTTCATAGCTTGTGTGTATTTGCATGTCTATCTGCGTGTATATCCATCATATAGAATAGATAAAAAGGTCTGGCATGGTGAAAGGGATACCAGATGATGTATCTTTAGGGGTTAATTATCGTAAAATGTTTTGGGAAGCCAAGAAACATTTTAGAAAATTAAGATTATTGGGCCTAGAGTAGCCATACTAGGTGCTTCAGAATTGCAGTTTGGATCCAGAAAGTCTACGGATTTGGGCATTAGTCTGGCACAGAAATAAGATGAAGGAAGATGAATATGAGTCCCTATCTATGCTCATAGCCTGCTTATGGAATTATATAAGAGATGGTGTAAGTAAGCTAGCTACCATCATTTCTAATCTGAGTGCAGTTTAATACAAATGCATTAATCCGAAGAGTGCCAGTTTAATACAGTATCTTGCACCATTTTATTAGCAATTTCTTTCACTATGATCTAGTCAGTAGCAGGTGTTGTACAAATATTTTTTTCCCAAATTACACAAGCATGGTAAAAATATGCATATGCCCCAACCTTTACAGCAAAAGTATAAAAATAGAAAATTATACCAATTCTGGCCCATTTAAAGTACTAGGATAGATGAAGGAGTATAAATTTGATGCATGTGCTCCTTACTTTTAGAATGTGCGTAACAAAGATGATAATCCTTTACTGTGACAGCTGACCTGTTTCTTTCCCATAATATGATTTAGTTAGAAAAAATACATATGAAGGATCCTTCTATCTAACACAATAGCTGTTTTTAACAGAATATTTTTAAACCTTTAAATATGTGTACGGAATGATCCTTATTTATTTGGACAGAGATTTCATTGGCTGGCTTCACACATTATACAAAATTGTAGTTTGTTGGATCATGGTTTACTGAATAAGTATTAAATGGATAAATTCACATAGGAAAATGAACAAACCACAAAATGGCTTAGCAAACTGTATTGTTCCAGTTAATGTGTTTTAGTACTTTGAAGGTTGCATCTTTAAGGTTACTTCAAACCACAAAGTATCTTCTAATTAAACTTGAAACATTGCTATACTTTCTTAACTAGAATGACCAAATACCTCTAAATTATAGTGTTCTTCTACCTACAATGATAGTATAATATAAGGAATATCAACTCATGTGATAATTTTTCTTGCAATACAGAGAGTCCTTGACTTATGACCACAATTGAGCCCAAAATTTCTGTTGCTAAATGGAACATTTGTTAAGTGAGTTTTGCTTCATTTTAATTTAATTTTAATTTAATTTATTAATATTTCTATACCGCCCTTCTCCCAAAGGACTCAGGGCGGTGTACAGGGCAAGAATAAAACACAAAGCTACAAAAATAAAAAAGTAATTAAATACATGCCCATAAAAAACAATAAATACCTTAATAAAACCCCAATAAAATGATAGTAAAAACCCCACCAATCCCCCCTCAGGCCAGGCTGGCTTGTTCGAACAGGTATGTTTTCAGATCGCGGCGAAAGGAGCGAAGATCAGGCGCCGTCCGGAGCTCAACCGGTAACTGGTTCCATAGCTCCAGGGCGCCCACAGAGAAAGACCTCCCCCTGGGGGCCACCAATCTACATTCTCTGACCGGTGGCACCCTGAGGAGGCCCTCTCTGTGGGAACGCACAGGGCGGAGGGAAGTTGACGCCGGCAACAACATTTACAACATTTCTTGCCACAGTTGTTAAGTGAATCACTGCAGTTGTTAGGTTACTAACATGGTTGTAAAGTGAATCTGGCTTCCTCATTGACTTTGCTTGTCAGAAGGTCGAAAAGTTGATTTGCAGTCCTGGGACACTTCAAATATGAGTCATTTGTCAAGTGTCTGAATTTTGATCACGTGACTCCATGCTGCAATGGTCGTAAGTGTGAAAAATGGTCATAAGTCACTATTTTTGGTGCCATTGTAACTTTGACCGGTCACTAAATGAACTGTTGAAGTTGAGGACTACCTGTAATGTGAAATGTGAAGGAAAGAAAGGCCTAACTCTGTGGGATGAGTAACAGTTTAGAGAAGTAGTGGAGACATTTCTACAACTACTGGGACAAAAGCCTAGTATCCTGCCTGTTATGTTTTTGGTTTGGTGAGGCATTGAACGAGGCAGAGTGGTGAAACAGCAACACATTTATTCAATAACAACAGAAGCAGTACCAACTGCTACTAAACTACAATTTATACGGATTGCCACTAGGCGGCAACCAATAGAATTAAAGCATTAATTCCCAGGCAAAAACAGAGTTAACAGTCCTGGAGACAAGCAGTCTGGGTTTCAAACAACACAGCTGTTAAGCAATCACTCAACTGATTACAGCAATTAAGGCCAATACATTACACTGTCCTTAACTGGGATGGGGGAGGAATTCTGGAATGAGGGGAATTTCTGTAAAAGAATAAACAAGTACTACATTCATGTTAGAAGCACTTTCCAACAAGGGCCTTCTGGGTTGAGAGGTTTAGCCAGTAACATTACTGTTGCCCAGGGAATGCCTGAGGAGGCTCCTTTCATCTCCCTATTATCTTACCACCAGAGTGCTACCTATTGATCTACTTGCATTTGCATGCTTTCGAAGTGCTAGGTTGGCAGGAAATAAACTTATCCTTTTCTTGATGTGTAGTGTCAGGATGAGATGGGAGTTGAGGGCCTGGGCATGGGAGAAAGAAGCATCAAACAATGAGAGAGGGAGATATACCCATGTAATTGAGAGGATGAGAAACTAGGTGGTGTAAGGGCTGAATCTGACAAAGCAGGAACCAGCACTGCTCAGACCAGACTTAAAATAGCAGAGCAAATTTTTCCAAAGTGCTATTTGAGTTTTCAAAAATTGTGGCATGATGTACAGCATACATAAATATGATTATCTGCATACACTTGGATTAGGAATTTTAGGGTTCTGATATTTAGAAAGACCTTATGTCTACAATATCACACTTTGTTTTAGAAGTTCTTTCCCAGAGAAAAAACACTATCTTGAAATATGTAGGATGTGGAGAAGGTTGTCTAATTAAATTATACTGATGGAACTCTTTGCATCAGCAGAACAGAGAAGGGAGTTGTTTGCAACTCTTTTCCTTAAGATTAAAGGGGCCTCCGAGATATGGTGGTGTTACATGAAGGAAGATTTTCACACTGCCTGCAAGCAGACAATTGCTCGTGCCGTGTTGGATTTAATTCCAGTTCTTCAGTAAGTAATTTACTTTTTTTGGCTTTTTTTAAAAAAAGAATAATGTCTGAAAATAGATTGCTTTGTTGAACCACCCAATGGTAAGACAGACTCATTTGCTGAATGGCCTCTGTCCATAAGCCTAATCAAGTGCATTATTCTCTAGCTTATTCTGGAGATTCACCAAAGACCAAGCAATCATGTTTAACCTGATCCTGCTTGTATTTATCAGCTGGAGGAACCATTAGCTTGTTGGAATTCTTCCAAATGCACAAATAACTGCAAAACTACAGCAAAATCGTTTGAACCTCTATTCTGAAAGCAATGTACTTGCTCACAGTCTTAAAAAAATGTGATTAGATGGCAAAAGCTATAGTCACAAATTTATTCCCACTTTGGATAAATTTGATAGCATTCAAGGGAAAAGGTTGAGTTATTATGTAAAAAATTGAGCTACAAATGATTTCTACATGAGGAAGGCATTAGTATATTTGGATAAGGCTGTTTTAATTCAAATATCATATTAAAAATATAAACCAATTCAAAACTTAAGAATAGCCGGTAAACAATAAACTTTAATCTTCCAGCTTTTCTTTTGTTTTCTGTGCAGAAACACAGAAACATAGCATTCAGTAAACATCTCACTGTATCTTTGTACAATACAGGTGGCCCTTGACTTACTACAGTTCAGTTAGTAACCGTTCAAGGTTACAACAGCATTGAAAAAAGTCACATGACCAGTGCTTTTTTTTGTCATAGAACTCACCAGAATGGAGTTCTAGCACCTTATTTTGACAGATTTTCCAAGTTTTAAAAGTAACTTTTGAAAATTTGATGTTTGGTCCACATGGACTTGAATCGCCCTGTCGAGCGTAGCAGGTCGGCAGCAAAATCATTAAAATGGTGCATGCCGGCTGCTTGTGTGTTGAGTCCAATGCATGCCTACTTCATCTAGCTACTCGGCTTGGGGCACTGCTCGGCTTGTGATTGGTCATGTGGTTGCGCACTGTGTGCTTACTGTGGGCGACGACCGTTATATTTCATTACACAACTGATGTGTGTGGGTGTGTGTACAGTGATTGACTATGTGCGAAAGGTAAATAAAAGATTAAAAAGTCAGTTCCGGCACCTTTTTCCTTACAAAAAAAGCACGGCTTATGACCATTTGTCACACTTACGACTGTTGCAGCATTCCCCGTGCTCATGTGATCAGAATTCAGACACTTGGCAACTGACTCGCATTTATGAAAGTTGCAGGGTCCCGGGGTCACATGATCACGTTTTCGGACCTTCTGACAAGCCAAGTCAATGGGGAAACCAGATTCACTTAACAACTGTGTTAGTAAATTAACAACAGCTGTGATTCACTTAACAACTGTGGCAAGAAAGGTCGTAAAATGGAACAAAACTCATTTATCAAATGTCTCACTTAGCAACAGAAATTTTGGGCTCAATTATGGTTGTTGTAAGTCGAGAACTACCTGTACCTTCAAAAACAGAAGAATGAAATTTTCACTTAAAGGTTATACAGGCAACAAACAGTTGAAAACAATGACTTTCACCCCTCTCTCCTTTTAAGTCAAAAAAGTGGGGTGGCTGCTGAGGGCATAGTTTCCCTACTATATAGTTCTCCAAGTAACTATTGTATCTGAATATAAATTAAACTGCCAAATCTGGGGTAATGAGACCCCGTGAATTATTCCTAATTGGCTTCAATATATTATGAAGGAAAAGTGCAGCTGAGTCATCATTTTTTGGTGTACAAAAGAGGCTAATTGGGAAGGTTTAAATCCACATCCCAACTGTTACTACGTGATGATTTCTATAGCAACTAACAACCAAAGGAGACACTTTTTGTGATTTAAACATACCTTCTCAGTGTGATGGATTGAAGTGGGCAGCCCACACTTTCTCTTTGAGCTCAAGATGACAGTTTTCAGTTTTCAGTCTAGTTACGTAATTTTTATCTCTACACTGCAACCCAATAGACATGAGGCTGAGTGCAGCTTTTATTTTTCCCATAGGAGCAATCCCAAACAGAATTATAATTGAACATTCTTGGTGATAAGAAAGGAGAATTGGAATTTGCTTATTTCCTTCTCTCACTGATTTCTCCATGATTGCTTTTTTTTTCCTTCTGTGGATTATGCTGTATCCCCAAATTTGGAGAATCATAGTGGACTGTAGGGGAGGATAGATTATTGGACTTTCTTTTTATTGGACTTTTCTTTTTACTTCTTTCAACTGCCAGCAAATTACTGGAAGCTGTCTATGAACAAAAAAAGCCCCCTCTTTTGTAGACAAGAAAATTACCTTGAATCCATTCCACTATATATTAGAGAGTACTGTTAAAGAAGTTGTGACAGCTTCCCAATCTAAAAAATGAAATTCCAATAAATATGGTGGATCAGGATATAGTAAATATTTTCTAGCAGCAGCTAGAATGTAGAACTACAACTGTGTAGCTGAACAAACATTTGTTTGCAAAATGTCCCAGGCTAAATAGATCCAAGTTCATTCAATGCTTCTAGAAAGCAAACATTACATCAGTCCAATCTTTTTCAATGAAGTTTCCTCCAGATATATTATGACAATAATTCCCAGTATTCTAGACCAGTTTTGAATTCTAGGAGTTGTGGTTATAAGCGATCTGAAGGATTTAGAATAGAATAGAGCTGGAAGGGACCTTGGAGGTCTTCTAGTCCAGCCCCCTGCTCAAGCAGGAGACCTACAGTATAACATTTCAGACAAGTGGCTGTCCAGGCTCTTCTTAAAAACCTCCAGGGATTAAACCACTATTTCTGAAGATAAGCTGTTCCACTGGTTAATTGTTCTCACCGTTAGGAAGTTTCTCCTTAATTCCAGGTTGCTTTCCTTGATTTGTTTCCATCCATTGTTTCTTGTCCTGCCCTCTGGTACTTTGGAGAATAATTTGATCCCCTCTTCTTTGTGGCAGCCCCTCAAATATAGGAATACTGCTATCATGTCACCCCTAATTCTTCTTTTCTCTAGACTAGCCAAACCCAAATCCTGGAACCATTCTTCATATGTTTCAGTCTCCAGGCCTTTGATCATCTTAGTTGCTCTTCTCTGAACTTTTTCCAAAGTCTGAACATCTTCTTTGTAGCGTGGTGACCAAAATTGCAGTATTCCAGGTATGGTCTTACTATGTTTTTATAAAATGGTATTAATACTTCACATGGTTTTGATTCTATGTGTCTGTTTATACATTTGGGAATTTGAATTAATTTGAAATTGAATTTGATTTGGGAAGGCTACATTAGGAAACACTGGTTTAGTTGCACAAATAATCTGTAAGGCAGCCTTTTCTATTTAAAAGCTACTCTGAGATAACAGAATTGTTATCTCAGAACCTTTTTGAGACCGAGTGCCCAAACTGCAACCCGAAACCCACTTATGCATCGCTGGGTGCCGGGGGCATGGCCACCGAGTGGGCGATGCTCCAGCGACCCAATCCGGGCATCGGAGGCCTGCTAAATCAGCCAGGGGGGGAGTGATATCACTCTGCAGCCCTAGATCTGGGCAGCAGAAGCATTTTACAGGCCTCCGATGCCTGGATCGGGCTGCTGGAGCATCGTAAAATGATCGGGCAGGGGGGCGCGAAATCACTCCGGAGGCTTACCTGGACTTGTGCTGCAGCTACCTCCACCATCCAGCCTGGATCCGCCCAGCTCTTGCAACTGCTCCCTGACTCTCAGTGCAGAGAGAAAGAGAGCAAGAGCGCAGGAGCACATGGAGAGGAGGCGGGGCAGCCTGGCCCCGCCTCCCTCTTGGGTGATGGCGCACGTGCCCACAGGGACGGCTCCGTGTGCCGCCTGTGGCATGCGTGCCATAGGTTCGCCACCCCTGAACTAGATCAAACACATTAATTCTGCCATATCAAAAATTCCTCTCAAAGGAGTATCACCTAAAAAAAAACAGGACCAGTCACACTGAACAAAAAATCCCAGACTCAGCAGAAGCCTGGCACTATGCCTTTGCTCAGTTTTTCAAAAAGCTTCTTGCAAATCAATGTAATTGCTAATGTTTCTCTAGTTTCAATATGTATCTGAGCAAAGCCAACTATCCTATTGAAGAAGGAACTGAAGCTATTAAAACTAATGCATAACTAGAATCGTTTTTTGGATACAGAACAAAAACTGAAATTATTTGTAAACAACTGGGTTTACTTGAAGTAATAGTTACAAAAGATGAATTTTTGAAAAAATGTTTTTAAATAGACAATAAATGAGATTGCTGGTTTATCAAAATTTAGTCTTCTCTTGACATAAAATTATATCTTTTATGTTCTTTGTATTTTTTTCTGATATGAAATATTCATTGAATTTTTGAGATGAGATAAAACTAATGGAATTTTTTCTGGGATTACAGTTTTTAGAATTATATTAGTAAAAGTTATCAATTACTATATAGTATCATTCCAATATTAATTTAACACTTTCAAATTTCAAACTGATATATTTTAATGTACAGATTTATATCAGGGTCATTTTTTCTGGTCAATTTTACAGTGTTTCTAAACTTTATAATTTTCTTTTTCTATATGTCCATTTAATAATAATTAAATTTAAATAATTTAATAAATAAAAACTATTAAAACAAAAATAGAATGTTAAGCTTGGGTAATGAGCACGTTAGGAACCACTGAGTTTTCAGAAGTATTGTAATTATCTATATCAAGTTGGTTGCCAAAAGGAATAGAAAGGCAGAGTTAACAGGAAAACAATGGACCAGAACCTTCAACTTGAAGCCAGTATCAATCTTGTAATGCTTGTAGTGCAGCATTAGTATCCTACACCCTTTCAAAAAGGCAAGAAGCTGGTCTGAGTTCTTTTTAGGAAGAGGGAAATAAAAGTTGCTTAGCAACCCTTTTTCTCCTTTAGCTTCTGTTCTGAAATCTGCTTTCCAATCTGTGCAAAAACCTGGGAGTAGGAATCTGATATAACAAAATTCTAAAGCTATATGAGGTAAATATTGAGAGCTCCTGCAAAATCAAGTGTGATGTCAATGTGTGGGGTTTTTTAACGTTATATACTTGATATCCTTGAATAGTATCTTCTAAAAATGTCACTAAGGTTCTACGAGTAGCAGAGAAGCTTGTGTTCTATGATTTGATGCAGGGGTGTCAAACTGCCGGCCCATGGGCCAGATGCATCACCAGAAAACTGCGCCCACCCATTGCCGGCAATGGGGAAAAAGCTCCAATACGTCACGCGATGTCACGTGACATTGCGAGTTTGACATGTCTGATTTAGTGCTTTAGATGAGGGGATGGAAAGGATGGGATTTAATTATTTAGATGAGGTGATAGAAGGGAATTCATCAAGTTTGCAGATGACACCAACCTGGGGTAACATGCAAACACCTTAGAACAGGGCTTTTCAACCTGTGGTACACGTACCACCAGTGGTACTTTAGCACCTGGCTGGTGGTACGTGAGCTCTAGCTAATTATAGTGGGGGAGTGAACTAGTTAAAGCAGAGCTGCACAGACCTGGAGGAGATCAGCTGGAGCTGCAGAGCTTGGAGAATCCCCAGGATCTGCCACGTGGCGACATAATAATTGGAGCTTCCAGTGCACCCAGAAGAGAAAAGGAGGAGGAGGAGGGCGGAGAGAAGAGAAGGTATAAAAGGGGCAGACCGAGAAGAGACTTTTCTTACTGAAGCAGTGAGGAGAGACAGAGCAAGTGGCCTGTTTTTGGAGGAAGGATGAGTGAACAAGCATGTGTTTTTGGGCAGGAGCCCAGGAGTGCAGCAACAGCTGATCTGCGCTTCTGCGGAGCTGCCCAGAAGCGCGGATCAGCTTTAGCCCAGCGCTGATCCTGGCAGCCACATCAGTAAAAGGTCTGAAGAGCAGAAGAAGAAGCTGGATCTGGCCTGCCTCTCCCAGCCAGGGAAAACAATGCTGAGCTAGCATTATGGGTCGATAGAAACATGTTGCCAATCTCTTTTCCTATTGATCCTTGCCTTGCAACTTGCTGAACCAAAGCACTTTCTGTCCAATCCCTTCCATAATTACCCATGAATATGTAGGGTTGGAAGGACCTGCTGTGGGATACTTTTTCCACAACACTGGGGCAGATTTGAGCTCTGTCTGAATACACTGCAAGTCTCTTCCCCACTTTTAAAGCCATTTTTTCCTCTGAGCAGAAGATTTGACATCTATCATTCTCCAGAGTAAAATGTAACATGCATGGTTTTATAAAACTTTAAGAGAAGTATATAGGCAGTCCACATGGTTCCAGGAAACAGATTTTGGACCAACTTGTTAAAACCTCTCCTTGTGCAAAGGTTGCTCTTTCATTCTCTTACATTTTATCTTGGAGGAAAGAGATGATATTAAAGGGGGTGAGAGAAGAGATATTAAAGGGGGTGGGGGAAGAGATATTAAAGGGAGTGAGGGAAGAGATTATATTAAAGGGGGTGGGGGAAGAGATGATATTAAAGGGGTGGGGGAAGAGATGATATTAAAGGGGGTGGGAGAAGAGATGATATTAAAGGGGGTGGGGGAAGAGATGATATTAAAGGGGGGTGAGGACTATCTATACTTTATCACTTTTTTTGGTCAAGTTTTTGACACCTTGCTAGGTGACTGGTGGTACTTGAATATTGCCATATTCTGAAAGTGGTACAATCGGTGAAAAGGTTGAAATGCCCTGCCTTAGAAGATAGGCTCAAGATTCAGAACGATCTTGACAGATTTGAACACTGGGGTCTATTCAACAAAATGCAGTTCAGTGGTGAGAAAAGTAGTGTTAGGCATATGGTGATAGCCTACATAGTTGGGTTTGAAATATATAAACCATGATGTTATGACTTTAAGATGTTAATTGGCCAATGGGTGTGTAAGTGTTCTCATGGCCATAAGAGGGAGCTAGAAACGTAGCTTCTTTCTCTCTGAATTCTCTGCTCTCTCTACTATTACTATTTTGCTGTACTGTTGGTTTACTACTGTGATGAAGCTGAACAACTGTGTATTGACCTCTGGACCGGTAAGAAGACTTTGTATTTGGAATACTCCTTGGACTGTTGCTATTGTGTATGACCTGGACTGTTTATTTTTGGCCGTGCATTTTTGTTTTTACACCACTTCAAAAGTAAAATACTTTCTGTTTTCACAACTCAGTGTACTCTTGTGGTTACTATGTGACCCTTACTGCTCGCAGTATCCTTCCTTGTCTGTGCAACTTCTTGCTAGCATAAGGAGACCTCTGCACAACAATTCCATGACAAGTAGGCAAGAAAAAACAAATGTATTCTATAGAATAGGTGATACTGGTGCCTGGCTCAACAGAAGTAACTGTGAAAGGGATCTAGGAGTCCTAGGTCCAACCTAGAGGACCAAGTATGAACCAGCAGTGTGCTAAAGATGCAAAAAAAATAATAAAAAAAATAAAGCCAATCCAGTCCAGGGATTGTATCAAGAACATGTGAAGTGTAAATACTACTTTATAATGCCTTGGTAAGACCACTCTTGGAATATTTCATCCAGTTTTAGTTGTCATGATACAAAACAGACATTGAGACTCTAGCAAGATTGCAAAGAGCAACAAAGATGATTATGGGGGCTGGAAGCTGAAAAGTATGATGAATGATTGCAGGAACTGGGTATGTCTAGTGACTAACATAAGAGAAGAACTAAGGGTGACATGATAGCAGTCTTCCAAAATTTGATGAGCTGCAGAGAATAGTTCAACCTATTTTCCAAAGCACCCGAAGGCAGACAAGAAGAAATGGATAAATGTTCATCATAGAGATCCAGCCTAAAACTAAAGAGAAATTTTTTGACACTGAGAACAATCAGTGGACCGGCTTGCCTCCAGAAGTTGTGGATGTTCCATCACTGGATTTTTAAAAAGAGCTTGGACTGCCATTTGTCCGGAATGATACAGGTCTCTTGCTTGAGCTAGAAGACCTCCAAGATCCCTTCCAACTCAGTTATTCTGTGCTATCTTGTTCCAGGTGGATTTGGAAATAAAGAATTGATGAATACTATTGATAAATACTGTTGCATTTTGGGGCAACCCTTTTATTATCTACAAACGACTGCATCGTTTGGTGCAATCTTTCCTTTTCCAAAGAAAATAGGGTCGTTCAGATATCTGCAGATATATACAATTACCGACTTAATATTACATTTCTTCCATTCCCCTGCTCTCCAAAAATTCTCGCTCTAATTCACTTAAAGGAAAACGAGGAAATGAAATGCCGAATTAACGCTGAAATATTTGAAACCTAAGCGACAGCGGCGACTACGGAGAACTCCTAGTCCAGGGGTAGGCAACCTCGGCTCTTTTATGAGTCATGGACTTCAACTCCCAGAATTCCTGAGCCAGCCAAGCTGGCTCAGGAATTCTGGGAGTTGAAGTCCATGAGTCATAAAAGAGCCGAGGTTGCCTACCCCTGTCCTAGTCCCAGACAAAACAACAACGCCGAGGAGCACGTGGGTTGAAGCCTCCAGCCAAGCGTACGCCCGATCCCTTAGCAACCGCATCCAAGAGGAAGCTCCGCTCCAAACCATAGAGTTCAGATCCTTCGCAGGAAGTCGACGAGGGAGGTCCGCCTATTTTTTCTCTACCGCAGTCCTGCGACGTGTTTTTTCTCTCTCGCTCTCTCTCCCCCCCCTCCCCGTCTCCGCTTTCTCCTCCAATCTCCAGCCGAGATGGGCGGGTCGACTCGCTCGCGCTCGCCTGGCTGCCCCTCCTCCCCCTCGCTACGCGCAAAAGTGACGTCAGGCGGGTCTTGATGTGTATGTGCGGCGGGCGACCTCTTGCGCAATTAGGCGACGTTCCTGCCTTTGCCTCGAAGAGGCAGTGGCTGGCGGGAAGGAGGAAGAGGAGGAGGAGGAGGAGGAGAAAAAAAAATAAGTGTTTGTGGCGGCGCTTGGAGCCGGGGGATGGAGGATCCGCCGCCGCCGCCGCCGCCGCCGTCGACGCCGCCCTTACAGGAGCTGCTGGGGCGTTGCCTCCTTCGACTCCCCCAGCCGGTAAGCGGGCGCAGGCGGCGCCTCTCAGCCCTTGCCTTTGGGACGCGGGTGCCCGGGCAGCCACCCGAGCCCAGCCGGCGGCCACTTTGCTTCGTCCGCCGGTGCTCCCCTTTTTCCCTGGCTTGGCCTGGTGGGGGGTCTTTCTGCCGCCTACCTGCTCTCCGTGAGGTTCACGTTGATCGCGGCCCCTCTTCCCCGGGTTTTGGGATCCAGGCTCTCGCAGCCTGGAGCTTTCTGGGCTTTCCGCAGACGCGGCTTGGTCCCTCGGGTGGAAGGCGGAAGAAATCGCGGGGGAAGAGTTTCGCTCCTTGGAGCGGCTGGGTTTGGCGGACTTGCCCGCTTTCCGAACCGCGCACCGGCACGGTTTCAAAAGGGCTCGGGGCAGATGCATGGTTTCCTTCTCCCGGCTTCGCATTTGTTCGGTTGGCAGCGTGAAAACGATTGCAAATGTCAACGAACGGGGGTGGGCGAGAGAGAAGAAGACTTGAAGCTTTTGCTAGCAACGATCCGTTTTAGAAATCAGTTCTCAACGGTGCCTGTGTTTTTCGGGGTGCTGGTTTAATTTTTGCCGCCTTTGTTTTGCGGGAGGTCGTCTTCTGAATTGAGTTAGCTTTATTTTGGGGTGTTTGGGGTTACGTGCAGCATCCTTTAATTTGATAACAGCATATCCGACTTCGCAGGATGAGCTTGTCTTTAATTTTGCTCTGTGTGACCAATTAAAATTTCTTTTTCTTTTTTTTAGTAAAGTTAACTTCCGGAGAAGAATCCCAATTCTTTCTTGGTGATTGTTTCTTCCAAAAAAAGCTGTGTTGCCCTTTTAAAAATTAAGTGCAGGTTTTTAAATAGAATCTTCAAGAAATAATATACAATGCAATAGGAAATATGCTGATATAATTTGAAAATATGATTGAATGACTGCTTTTAAAAAAGTGTCACAAAAACTAAATCTAGGGAAATGCCTGCTCTGCATACATATATTTGGCCCTGATCTTCAAAAGTGGTTATCCAATACAAGTAAAAGACAAAATGGAAAAGATTTAACATTTATAAATGGAGAGTAATGTTTATTGTATTGTATATTAATTATATCCAATCATATTTCTTAAATTTACTTTTTGTCCTTATTCCATTTACTACTTTTGGAATGTGGTCCCTGACATGTAATTCAGAGGGTGTGGCCTTCTGAGTTAACAGTAGTGCATCCTAACTAATCTTATCTAATTTAAAAATTACTAAGAGTTCTCTGGACATAAACAAATGGAGTATTTCATAGACAGTTTTATTAGAACTGAAAATTGTATTTTCCCTAAATTGGCAGAATAGTCAGTTTGAAGAACTTGACATACTTTAATGTGCTAGAGTCTTCATTAGGTTTTTTTAATCCAATTTCAGAAAACCATACAAACATATGAGGAAACTAAGGAGTATTAATCTTCCAAAATATTGAAAAGTTAAAACTCCTGTTGACCATGAATGTTCTGGGAAGCCTTGTAACATTTATCTCTTAGTTACATCAGGAATCAGTGTGCAGTAATTGAAGGAAGTAAAGTATTTTTTTCTGTCTTCTGTCTTACCTATTTTGTATAGGTAAATTCCCCTCGTCCCTTCCCTTTGGGAGGTATTAGTCATCTTTTTGTACTTCCTAAAATGAAAACAAGGTATTCCATCACTTCATCATGACCTACATCAGGCATGTCAAACTGCCAGCCCACGGGCCGGATGCGTCATACTGAAACCATGCCCACTCCATTGCCGGCAATGGGGGGAAAGTCACAGTATGTCGCACGTTTGGCATGTCTGATCTACGTGGTTCAACTCTTCTAGTAATTCATACAGTGGAAACTGAGAATTTGATCCTGCCGAACTGACAAGGTGCATGAATTGTTCTTTGAGAAAGCACTTTTAAAAATCACAATTATTAATTTACTGTAGATTGCATTCCTGCTGAGTTTATCACTTTCTCCTGTGGCATGGTTCTAGTTAGGACATTCCCCTCATCGCACCACAACATTTAATTTTAGAACTAAAAGTGTGGACAGAATAGCATATAAAATATATAACATATATTTTTAGTTATTGCCTCAACATGTGATGGTTACATGTCATTATATAATTATATTTTATATTGTTTATTATAATTATGTAATCTCCATGTCTGATGAGTATGACTACTAATGTGCTGTCCATGGAGTAGTAAAAGGAAGTAATGATTACTTTTATAATATGTGCATAGGCTTGGATGAGATGCTGTACTAATTATATGAACCTTTGATCTCATTCAGTAGTGTAACTATTAGAGGCGTACTCCTGTATTTCAGAAAAAATGTATATTAGCTTTTGAAGCATGAATAATACTGTATGTATTATAGCTAAGAAGAGGTACAAATTCAAAGAGCAAAATTTGGTTTGGAGCACATGTATATATGTATCTGTCAGGAATCTCTTCAAATAAAATTAAATTTACTGAGCTGTGGTTGATGAATAGCAACGAATATCTTGTTGCTTATAAATGATATGTTTGGTTGAAGTCATTGCTGACAGCTGCTCCTTGTATTCCCATGCATGCTTCAAACTATATATTGAACTGAGTGCAATCTTAGTATATATGTCTGTAGTTTAACTAGAATTTCTAACTTCCCCAATATATTTTCCATAGACATTTAAAAAAGGAACCTGATAGGTCAGTTAAATCAGGTCTATTAATGCTTCTCAATTAATAGTAAAGAGGAAGCATTTAAAAGACTTAGATAATGAAGCTTTTTATATAATTTATTTCTAATTCAAATTTTGTCTTCCTCTGATAGAGCAATAAGTAGGGTAATAGAAAGTAACAGCATAAAAATATTATGAAGACATTTCTTCCCTCAAATGTAATGTCAATTTTTCTTAATAAGATGCGGTTACTTTTAATTAAACACCACTAATTTTGAGATTAATTGGAATATACTTACATTGCAATTCTGTGTCAAAGGAGTAAATCAAAAAACTCCTTATCAGAAGTCGATGAACCGTGGTTCATTTGACGCATGGTGCACAAAAGGTAAAAGAAAGAAAACCTGAAACATATTCTACTGTAAAAACTTTAATCAGAAAAAACCCCAGAGAAAGACTCTTAACTGACTACATGCTCTATCTGCTGGTTATATGCAGAGTACGTTATTTAGATATGCATATCTAAAAGTTGATAGCCAGTTTGGTGTAGTGGTTAAGGCATCAAGCTAGAAGCCTGGGAGTTCTAGTCTCATTAGGCACAAAGCTAACTGGATGACTTGGGGGTCAGTTATTCTCTCTCAGCCCTAGGAAAGAAGCAATGGCAAACCATTTCTGAAAAAAACCTTACAAGAAAATTGCAAGGACTTGTCCAGGCATCCCTAGAATTGGAAGCAGTTACAGCTTTAAAATCTAGCTTTCTTGAAAGATTAACATTTTACAACTAGATGGCAGGTTACTATTCTAGATTATATTCACATGATCAAAAATACATGAAAGATAACTTCAAAAATAGATTGTACTTATTTACCAGCCTTCGCCCAGGTTCGCCTGGTGCGCCAGTTGCGGCCCTATCTAGACCGGGATGCCTTGCGTACGGTCACTCATGCGCTCGTGACCTCTCGTTTGGACTACTGCAACCCTCTCTACATGGGGCTGCCCTTGAGGACCACTCGGAGGCTCCAACTGGTACAGAATGCAGCTGTGAGAGTTGTGTTGGGAGTCTCCCGATACTCCCATGTTACACCCCTGCTCTGTGAGCTGCATTGGCTCCCAGTTGTCTTCCGGGTGAGATTCAAGGTGCTGGTAATGACCTACAAAGCCCTTCATGGCATGGGTCCGGAATACCTCAGGGAGCACCTGTGGCCGGCATCAACTTCCCTCCGCCCAGTGCGCTCCCACAGAGAGGGCCTCCTCAGGGTACCACCGGTCAAAGAATGTCGACTGGTGGCCCCCAGGGGGAGGGCGTTCTCTGTGGGCGCGCCGGATTTATGGAACCATCTTCCGGTTGAGCTCCGGATGGCGCCCGACCTTCGCTCCTTCCGGCACGATCTAAAGACCTACCTGTTCGAACAAGCCGGCCTGGCATGATGCTTGATGGGTTTGGGTTTTATTGTTTTTTATGTATTTTAACTTATTGTTATAGTTTTTGGGCATCTTGTTTAATCTCTTTTAACTTTTGTATTCTTGTTTTTTAACATGTATTGCCCTGTTCACCGCCCTGAGTCCTTCGGGAGAAGGGCGGTATACAAATAAAATTATTATTATTATTATTATTATTATTATTATTATTATTATTATTATTATTATTATTATTATTATTATTATTATTATTATTATTATTTGCATTTCTTTATTATCTTTGCCAGACAAGATAGTTTTTCTTTAAAAGATTTGGATATATAGCATGATTTTGCACACAAAAATCTTTACTGACATCTTCATACACTACTATAGATTTCAATTCCAATTATGTACCCTAGTTTCAGATTTTTTATAATTTCATGTATGATTTTTATATGTTTATAAGACTCTTAAAGCCTCAAGATGGAAGCAGTTTAAACATTTCATAAATATGTTTATTAATAATTATTAAATTAAAATTTTTCATGAAGCTTTTTGGTAATTTTTCAAATTTGTTAAAGCAAGAGTGTGAAGAAATAAACTTTATATTCTATTCCATTTATACTTGGATTTAAAATGGAAGAGCAGATATGAGATACAGCTTTTAGTATTTCTGAATAGTTATTTCAGTTAAGTCTAAAATTACATATTTGTTTAATTTATTGTACCAATTTTCATTGGAAAGTTAAAAGGATATCTATTCTACTAAAGATATAGCTAAGGTTATTATAATTATATCTTTTTATTGCTCTTTCAAAAATGAGTGCTTTGATGGGATCTGATATTTTTTTGTTAATTGTGGTTTGATAAAATCTAATGTAGAATTATGCATATTTTTTTGTTTGTAGCTTGAAACAAAATAGCTCTGCTCTGAATGTTCTGAGTTGGAATATGGAGTTAGGAAACTTCCAGTGGAATAAAACTCTAGAATATTTTGAGTTGAGAAAAGTGGAAATTTGAAACAAGAGACAGTGCTAGTCCATGCTGAATGCCTGAAGGAATTATTATTATTATTTTTAAATAAAACATTTTTAAAGTTTAAAATTCCCATCAGGCAATAACAGCAGTACTTTGTGATGGCTGACCTTTCTACGCAGGCAGCCATAAAGTTAAGCCCAGAAAAGAAGCAACAGCAGTGGATTCACTTTAATATCATAGCCTCTAAATAAAATAAGATCAGGAAAAAAAGGCATTTCTCTATCTAATGGTTTGACATTTCTTTCCAGTGCACTTTCTTTTGTAAAAAAATAAATTATTTATTTTTCCTTTCTGCAAACTTAAGTCAAACAACAAAGCAACATTAAAAGTTAATTGTATGTAAATACGGTAGATGTGTTTCTGAGAGGGGTTTTTTCCCCCATGGATAGCTTTGTTGGCTGATTTTTCTTATAGATGATTATTTGCTTGAAACAGAAATCGGAATAGAATAGAATAACTTTATTCTCACTTTGAATGTATTGGCATACATTAGAATGAAATTTTGTTGCATACAGCTCTCAGGGTCATCACCGCCAATATACGCTACATAAATATGACAAAAATACAAAATTATGCATATACCCACATATATTATATGACACAGAGAAACAACACAGTCTAGTTTGGATTATGTATACATGTGCATGGCGAGAAAAACGAACCTTGTGAGTTTACCAGACGGATGGCATAGGAAAGAAAGCTGAACAAAGAGGATTGTGCATATATTTATGCACTGCATACACAAAAATATACATAGTTGTATCCCTTAAGTTCTTCTATAGACTTCCTTAATGTTTTAACTTTTGCTAGGTAAGATTTTTGCTTAATTATGTGCTGTTGATAGTGCCTTCTGCCTATCATATTATCAAAATAAACTAGATAATTCCAATATAATGACATATATATGCAAAGGGTTTCTTGGCCACCTGCTTGAAAAGAACTGCATATCCAGGAAGACTCCAAGATTGTACATGAATGTTTCCTAGGGATATATTATCTTACCTGGACTTAACTATGAGAAATCATTTGATGGAAAGCCTTAAAACCAGAGCCACTCAGTTGTGTCAGGGTTGAGCCAAAGCTTATTCTTCTCCATACGGTGTCCAGACACTATGGAAGCACTTGATGGCATCTTCGACAGCCTACAAGTAAAGAGGTATAACTGAGTATCATCAGTGTATACATGATATTTGACCCTGCACTGACATGCAGTTTCTCAACGGTTTCACATACATGTACGGTAATTAAGAATAGAATTGGATTATGGTTCGGATCATCAAAAGTTGGAGGAAACCTGTTTTCCTATGCTTGTGCCTTAATAATTGCTACAAATGTGAAATATCACGGATTAATACATTTTAGTTGACTTTAGTTCCAAAACAATTGTGTTTGCCAGAAAATTGTTAGAAATGAGTCTTGAGACCTGACTTCATTTTCCATATTTGGAATATAGTAGAGAAGAAGACATAGAGTCAGGTATCACTTCTATTTTATTTCCTCTCTTAAGAAAGGCATTTGAAGTAATTATTGGAAGGTAATTTTTCTGGGACTGTGGTTTATTTCTACCTCTCTAGAAATTCAGGATTGAGATACATGCATATGCATATGTTATTCTTTTCTATGATTGCCAATGTAATGCAAAATACAGGGGGGAATAAGTAATAAGCAAAATGCAGGAAATAAGTGAAAAGTAAAAAGTGAAGTGATAAGTGAAAAGAAAATTTATGCTAGATGAGTCCATAGGTACTGTTGTATACCACTTGTCTAGGCTTTCATATAATGCCTCTTACTAAGCTGGAGAAGGTATGGACTCACATACTTTAGTTATACCTGTAATATAGTTATACCTATATTACAGAGCATTTTTTGCTAATGGCAAGGACATAATATCAGTCAGTTTGGGCATAATAAATTATAAATGAATAATATAATTTAATATAAAAATGATTTTTTTATGTTTTGAGAACAACTGGATGTCAAGGAACAGTAGAAAAAGTTTGCAGAAGCAGCAACTTGTCAAATATTTTATTGAGATAAACATATTGCTCACGTTTGAATGTTGTTCTTTCTTTCTTTCTTTCTTTCTTTCTTTCTTTCTTTCTTTCTTTCTTTATTTACATTTATATACCGCCCTTTCCCGAAGGACTCAGGGTAGTTTACAGGGTGATTAAAAAGCAAAGATACAAAAGTTAAAAACAGATTAAAAAAAATTATATTTGTCCCTGCATAAGTAAAACCCCAGTTAAAATTAAGATTAAAACTAAAATTAGAATTCTCAGCCTGGGCCAGAGAGCTCGAAGAGCCAGGTCTTCAGGTCCCGGCGGAATGAACGGAGGTCGGGGGCAGTCCTCAGCTCCACTGGCAGCTGCTTCCAAAGGGCAGGCGCACCCACTGAGCAGGCCCTATCCCTGGGTGTCGTCCGCCGGCAATCTCTTACCGGCGGCACTCTGAGAAGACCCTCCCTGTGGGAGCGCACTGGACGAGGGGAGCTCGATGCCGGCAGCAGGTGTTCCTTCAGATATCCCAGACCCAAGCCATTTAGGGCTTTATAGGTCATCACCAGCAGCTTGAATCTCACCCGGAGGGCAACCGGGAGCCAATGCAGCTCGTGGAGTAGAGGTGTTACATGGGAGTATCGGGAAAACCCCATCACAACTCGCGCGGCCGCATTCTGCACCAGCTAAAGCCTCCGAGTGGTCCTCAAGGGCAGCCCCATGTAGAGAGCGTTGCAGTAGTCTAAACGGGAGGTCACGAGCGCATGAGTGACTGTGCGTAGGGCATCTCGGTCCAGATAGGGTCGCAACTGGCGCACCAGGCGAACCTGGGCAAAAGCCCCCCTGGTCACGGCTCTTATATGGTCTTCAAAATTGAGTCGTGAATCCAGGAGGACGCCCAGGTTGCGAGCCCTATCAACGGGGGGGGTAACACCTCACCCCCCATTGTTAAAGATGGAATAGTCTTGTTGACCCGAGATGCCAATATGCACAGCCACTCAGTCTTGGCGGGATTGAGATGAAGCCTGTTTCTCCCCATCCAGACCTGGACCGCCTCCAGGCAACGGGACATCACGGCGAGGGCATCGCTGGGTTGGTTCGGGGTGGAAAGAAAAAGTTGGGTATCATCAGCGTACTGATGATACCCCACCCCGAAACCACGAATGATCTCACCCAGCAGCTTCATATAGATGTTGAACAGGAGGGGCGAGAGAACCGACCCCTGAGGAACTCCACAAATGAGAGGCCTCGGGGCGGATCTCTGCCCTCCCGTCAACACCGACTGCGAACAGCCCAGGAGATAGGAGGAGAACCACCGTAAAACGGTGCCTCCCACTCCCAACCCCCTGAGACGCCGCAGTAGGACACCATGGTCGAGCCGCTGAGAGATCTAATAGGACCAGGACAGAGGAACAACCCCTGTCCCGAGCCCTCCAGAGATCATTCACCAGTGCGACCAATGCCGTCTCCGTGCTGTATCCGGGCCTGAAACCCGATTGGTACGGGTCCAGATTATCAGTTTGCTTTTATTGCTTTTCTAGCACTATCAGTATTGATCCTGGTGCACTGATGACCAAAAAAGGGCATGTTTTCACACCATATGAACGGTATTGTATCTGAAGGGACATTTCCTTTTTAAATTGTTTCATGAGGGAATTGTAGCCTACTCTGAGAATGAGGGATCAGGAAAAAGCTAAGCTTTCACTATTAGATTTTGACTGTAATGATCAACCTGAACAGGATTTGCTGTGAGATGTAATTTTGCTAATACAAAGCTGGATATTTATGATCACAAGAGTTATATGTCTCTATTAGCCCTCAGTAATGTTCCTCTTTTCATGTGTGATGAGAGGGAAAACAAACTACTGCAATATCACTGAGCAACCTCACTTATTTACATCTAAAAATATAATGGTTAAATTAAAACCTACTTTCCCAAACTCTGTGATATAGTTCCCTTGGTGAGATGCAGTCAGAGTCCAAGGGAAGTGTGAAAAACCTCTTGGTTATGTTGTTACAATAAATGCATCTTTTCCAGAATTGCGTTGTATTTCTTTTATTGTTCATTTATATTCATTTTGTTTTGGATTTTTAGGGGAGCTGTGTACATTAAAATTATGCTAAAAGTAGGTGTGATGGTAAAAAGTTTAGGAACCCCTGGATTAGAACACTTTCAAGATTACACAAAGTGAACAGTGTAGAACATGCCATACAATTTTATGTGAGGGTAAAAAGAATAGAATAATTGTTTCGTATTATTGCAATAAGCAGGGAGTCACTTACATTTTCATTGTATCTACTTCCCTTTTTCTTTTTTTCAAATCCTATCTGTTTTCCTTTGTCCCTTCAATTTTTTTTGTGCCTTAAACTTGATACCAGCCAAAACTAATGGAGTGATTGTGATGTGGTAATAAACTCCCAGCTAAAAGCAAGATGTTATTATAAAAATCATCAATTGCAAGGCAATTGATTTTGGGGACCTTTAATGCAGACGGTTTGAGTCAGCTAGGATTTGTATATTCTGTGTTATGAATATTCTGTATATTCATAGATACAGAACATGTCTTAAATTAGTTTAATATATGCCTCATAAATTTACTTTTATTTATATCCTTCACTCTTAGAAGACAATTTGATATTCATATCTTGGTATCTTTCGTTTTTTATATTACTCATTTTGTCTTGTTCCTATAACATTCAGAATATCTGTGAACAAATTCAATAAATATTTAAATGATAACATAATTATCCAACTTGGAAGCAGATATTAGTAGCAACAGCTGCCGGCAAATACACTGTTGAACAGAAATATCAAGTATAACCTTCTGGAACTTTTAAGTTTTCAAAAAATGATAATTGCATAGCCTGTCCATTATGAATTGTTTCCCTTACGTCTGTTCCTTTTCCATTAGAAAAAAGGTAGCTTGCTTGGACTGGATTGTTCAGGTTTTTTGTAATAATATGGAAACATATTTATCTTTATAAATGTTTGTAAGCCATATGTAAATGAACAGTATTAATTATCAGTTACCTTATGAAGCATATTTTTGGTTTTGTACATTCCCTCAGGCTTCTGAATCTGTTTTTCAATTAACAGGTTCTTAGCTTTTTCTCCAGATTTATATTGCTTCCAATGAAATAATAACTAGATAATAAGTAGCACAGAAATTAACCAATTTTATTATTATTTTTGTTGTTAAAAATAGTGTTCACTAGATTTGTTTATACTGTATTAAGATGAATGTAAATGCATATATTACTAAATAAATTTAATTTGGGGCTCCTCAGTGGTATCAATTTTGTTGCAATGTCCCAGAGTCAAATTTCATTTTCAGTTATAAAGCTATAACTATTAGACAGTTTTATTAATATTTGAGTATTCAAACTATTTTGCATGTCATTACTCTAATATACCCATGTAAAGTAGATTAATAGTATTCTCTTAAATCAGGCTATCTAAATGAGTCACAACATAGACTTGTCTAGGAACTGTGTGCCCCACAAAGTTTCTTAGAAGAAATGTGGGTAAAAATATGATCTGTCAGGATATTTTATATATTATTGCATAATTGTATATTATATTTAAATGCCTTATTATGTATAATTACTGTTAATACCTTGATAAATCAATAATAAATCTCATAATGGTCAACTCAGTAATGTAGCATGTACCCATCTATAAAACACATCACATTATTGAATAAAATTTGCAAATAACAAATTGGACTATTCTTTGGCATGAGTAAATGTTTGATCAAATGCCTGATGTTTTTAGCAGAAATGTGGGGAATTTAAATATCCTTGTACATCTTCCTAACTCAGAATATTCTATACTGTGAGAGAACAACATACCAATGACATGGTTATAATGTCTTAGTCTAGTAGCCTCTTCATAATGAAAAGTATGGCCCTGACCATACAAAAGGTTGTGTATTTCCTTTTCCACCAAAACATTACAGCTTAATAAATTCTGAGAGCAACCTACAATATCAACATGTTTTACTTAGTTTTCCAAAATTGAATTATTTTCATATTGCTACGAAATTAGAATAGTAAGCTATTTAAATAATTTTATTTTTAAAATTGAAAGTCACCTTAAAACATAAATAGATCTGTTCATTTTGGTTGTGGTGCTGTAAGTCACAAAGAAAACCTCTTGAACAAATGCATTTGGAAAATTCAGCTTGGAGAAGCTGAATCTTTCACCAATTCTGGCTGTTCATTTCAAGATTGTTTGGCTGCAGGGACAAAATACTGCATTGTGAAGGGAGCTCGCATTCAGCAAAACCAAAAATTGCAGATGGCACCAGGTGCCTAGGCATCATTGTATTTTTCTGTTCTCTGCTTTAGTGACTATACTGAGGTGAGCTAGAACTTACATTTGCACAATGTATGATTTGAGTGCATTCTATAAATCACATTATTCTGATATGGGCAATTTTGTTCTAAGATTTGTTTTATTATTTTCATTCCCAAGTTGCTGTTTGAAGAGGAGCCCCACCATCTGTTCATGCTTAAGGATAAGTGGTGGAGGTAAGAAGTCACTTCCTAATTTATAGTTAAGAACACAGAATAATTTGTATTAGTATTGGGAACAGAACTTCATATGAAAAAATACTGTATTTTTATATACAGAAATTGAAAATGCTGAATTTGAGAAGGCAGATGAGCAGATGGTAAGATGAGTGCTCAGGAAGACATTTTTTAAGCAGCTCTAGTATTTACTTAGTTTACTTACTTAGTTAGCTACAATATAATGTATTTTCTCCAGCCTGTGCTGTGTAAGGAGATCTAGTCTCAAAAGCATTCTTAATTGTTATATTAATCAGGAAATCTGGTATTTTCTTGGCAACTTAGAATTTTATAATGTTGAAAACTGTGACCATTTTACATGTTACCAGTTTATTTGAGTACTATTAGCCTTTTTTTTACAAAAAATAGTGAAACATTTTGCTATACTCATAAGGAAGAAATAAGTTTGTTTAAAAAATATTAAGTGGCATTTTGAAGAAGCATGCTGAAAAGATGTAATTAGCTATAAATATGTATGATTTTCATGCTGTCTAATGATCAAATGTTACCATATAATAATTCTTGAGTCAGTGATGAGCAAAAGATGCAAAGAAGTTTAACTTCTGCTGAAAATCCTTAGTGAGGTACTAGAAAGAGTAGAGCTACAGATGTTGGTCTATTATATCTTTTTAGGAGTTTGGAAGTTGTAGGTGTTAGAATGGATGCAGAAAGCATCTGATTATTAAACCACTTCCATTCCCGCTGTTAAACAACTCTGTCCTGAAATTAAAAAAATAAATAAATTCAATTATTGTTGTCACAAAATTTTGACTGTGTTACTTTGGTACTTTGGAAATGGGTGGGGATAGATTTAAGTATGGAAATGAGTCTTTCTATTACCATTTTTACAATTTGAAAACCAGTCAATTATCAGACAATTTTCAGGCTTAATTTCTGGAGTTCAATATTAAGCTATTTATAGATATTTGGGAAATGAAGATTGCCTATTTCTGATCTAAATCTGACTAAGGCCTCAATACAAAATGACAAACCGTATTGCGTTCACAAAGTATTTATAGCTGATGGTAGGTAAATAGAGAATTTAGTACTGTGACAATTCTGTTACTCACCTATAAACACCTTAGGGATTCTGCAGAAAGCTCATTTCAATCTTCGTAAATAAATTGGCTGCATATAATATCACACAGCCATTTTGGCCATCATAATCACATGAACTATTAGATATTTTCTCCAATATAAATATATTTATGGATATAACTTAATACTGCATTTTGTCACGATTTAAAACTTTATGCAAAATGTTTTATCATTTTATAAAGTTTTTGCATGTGATCTTACAGATTAAACTAAATGTGTGGATCTTTAGGTAATTTTCACTGCTTCAAGTAAGTTTCCTTTTTAGCAGTTTTGCTTTAGCTTTGCCTGGCTCTTTTTTCTACTTATACTGTTTGTCTGTTTCTCCTGCCTGAACTTCCTGAAGAACAAATTTGTCCTTAAAATTCTAAATAAGATCCACTTGTACTGCCATTTTGGCTTAGCAGTAAACCTGTCCTAGTAAACCTGCTGACTCTGCCTATAGGTATGGCTAATTTGGGTCAATGACTTGGTTATCTAAGCTGTTAACATAACAAATGAATTAAATAAATGTACAAAAATTGAATACTGGTTTCATCTACCTGAAGACATCATTAACAACAAACAGTGGCTTCATATTCTAGTTTTTCTGGATGGATAAGGCCAAGGCCTCTGCTCCCATTCACAGTAAGAGTTTATCCCAACAGTTGCTTTAATGGTCTTTCCTTCAGGCTATGAAGTGACACAAAAATATGCAGGCATAATTTGATGTCTCCTGTTAGACTCAGTAATGAAGCCAGCAAGTGCTACTGTCTTTACATCTTCATTGGAATTTTAAGGATAACTTAAGGAAAGCAATTAGAGGATTTCCTGTTTGTAGAATAAACATCCACCAGAATTTTTCATAATATGGGGTGAGGCTGGAGCTGAGAGAGGAGGCACGTTTTCACCCGTGTATATCAGAACCTGATCTTTTAATTAGAAACAGATTTATAGTAAAACAAGTGTCAGAACTACTCTACAGATTATCTGTAGAGTCTGATCTATGGCAGTGAGGTGATGGAAGCTGTAGTCAAACCAAGAGGCAGCTTTTTCAGGCAAGCTACTACAGTTCAAGCGGTACTGTTCATTTCTCTTCACTTCTTTTCCACGTCCTAGTCATTGTGACACTCCAAGCTTAGTAAAAGGAAAAGATGGCCAGAAAAATGCTGCTTCCCTCATTTTCTTGTCATTGTAAGGAGAACTACTTCAACCATGTGTGGCAGAGTGCCACTGCAAGAATCAGGATAGAGCGTTCTGCTACACACAATGCCTAACAGTTGTGTCACTTTCTTGCACATATCTAGCAGTTTTGCACGAAGCATCTAGATCACGGGTTGGCAAACCGCGGCTCCGGAGCCGCATGAGGCTCTTTAAGCCATCTCCTATGGCTCCCAGTCCTCCTCCGCCATGTGCAGTTCCGAAAAAAAAGTGGGATTAAAAAAGTTCAATCAATCAATTCAAACTTCTCACACAAAAAAAACTCGCGAAGTTTGAATTGATTGGTTGAACTTCTTTGGTTTGTGGGACTGCCCACAAGTCGTTTGTGGGACTGCCCACAAGTCGTTTGTGGGACTGCCCACAAGCCGTTTGTGGGACTGCCCACAAACCTTTTTGCTTCTTCAGACTGCGCATGGCAGCAGCAGAGGAAGAGATGGGAGGACCAGAAAGGTGAGTGGGCCTTTTTTCTACCTGTTGTGAGGGTGGGGGCAGCCAGTCTTGGGGTGCCCTGGGCCTCCCTCTTCCCTGCTCAGTAGGTCTCCCCTCGTTCTGCTCTGCCACCGCCTCTGCTAGCCCAGTGGGGGGTCCACCGCGGGTCTCTTCCAAGAGATTCCCCCACGGTGCCTGCCAGGCCTGCTGACCTTGGCAACAAATCCAAACCATTGGCACACCTCCCCCATCGCTGTTTGTGCAGGAACCCAGAGGCGTCCGCGCCACCGCATGGGGATCCGCCTGCCCAGGGCTTGGTGGCATCAGAGGTGGCAGTTCCTCTTTATGCACCCTGTCTGAATGGGCACCGTTTACCCCTCCCCTCCCTCATGGCAATGCAGCACATTCAGTCTCCAGATTCTGCCGCAATGTCGCCTCCGCCGCCCCCTTTGTCTCTGCTGCCTGGTCTGAAGGAAGAGGAGCTGAAGGCATCAGCTCCGCCAGCCTCCACCACGCCCTTCTCTCCGCTGCCTGGCCCAAAGAAAGAGGCACCACTTCGGCCAGACAGCAGAGAAAATGGGGTGGCAGAGGCTGGCGGAGCTGCTGCCTTCGACTCCTCTTCCTTTGGGCTGGGCAGCTGAAAGAAGGGCGTGGCGGAGGCTGGCGGAGCTGCTGCCTTTGTCTCCTCTTCCTTCGGGCCAGGCAGCTGAAAGAAGGGCATGGTGGAGGCTGGCAGAGCTGCTGACTTCACCTCCTTTTCCTTCAGGCCAGGCAGCTGAAAGAAGGGGGCAGTGGAGGCTGGTGGAGCTGCTGCCTTCACCTCCTCTTCCTTCGGGCCAGGCAACGGAGAATACGGGGCACCTCCAGCGTCTCTGTGAGCACACTAGGCTGCTGCAACAGCAGCCACCACTTTCCTGTTGCTTATGCCCGGCAGACAGGCGGTGCTGCCCAAAACAGCGAGCGCAGCGGTACCACACCGGACCTGGAGCACCTCCAGCATCTCTCAGTGAGCGTACTAGGGCCTCCCCAACAGCAGCTGCTGCCGGCAGAGCGATTGCCCAGCCCTTGAGGCCTGCTGCTGCCATGGGAGCCATCACGGGAATTTGTTTCTACGGGGGAGGCGGAGGCTGACAGAGATGCGGCAGACCTCCAGCGTTTCTCTCACTGCTGCCTCCACCACTACTGTCGTCGGCTTCTGCTACAGCCGAAGCACCAGCGTCTCTTGCCGACTGCACTAGGCTGCTGCAACAGCAGCCATTCCCACCGCCACTTTCCTGTTGCTTATGCCCAGCAGGCAGGCGGTGCTGCCATAGCTGCCAAAGACGGCGAGCGCAGCAGCCCCACACCAGGCCTGGAGCACCTCTAGTGTCTCTCGGTGAGCGCACTAGGCCGCCCCAACAGCAGCCGCTGGTGCCGGAGTGATTGCCCGGCCTGCTGCTGCCATTGGGGCCAGCACGGGAATTTGTTTCTGCTGGGAGGTGGAGGCTGATGGAGATGCAGCAGACCTCCAGCGTCTCTCTCGCCGCCGCCTCCATTGCTACTGTCGTCAGCTTCTGCTATGGCCGAACCCGGGCAGCTTCCTCCATCACCAGCAGAGGTTCTCCGGTTTCATCAGAACCAAGCAGCAAGTGGAAAAATTAGCAGTAGCAACACTACCGGGAGCGGTTTCAATCGTCCCCTTCATTGCCAAGCGTCCTCATGGAAGTCAATGGAGGCGCCATGGCTGGCCTTTTGAGAATGAGAGCAAGAGAGAAGCATTTTCAAGCAAAGTGTGAGTGAATAGAGGGAGAGGGAAGCTTTTTTGAGCAAAGTGTGAGTGAATGAGAGAGCGAGAGAGCTTTTGCAAACAAAACGGAGGGGGCAGGGTGGGTGCATGTCTCGCCTTAGGCTCCACTCTTCAATCAAACCCTGTTCTGCATATGCGCACATGCATGTGCATGCACACACATTTTTTGCGGATCCCAGTTTTTCCTTTTGTGACAGAACTGGTTCCGAGTGGCTCTTTCACTGTATCAGGTTGCCGACCCCTCATCTAGATGATAAATATGGAACCAGTCTAATGTCTGACTAGTGCTCTGCAAAGTATCAGGTAGATATTAGGTATGCGTGATCTGTCCTGTTGCCCAAATGAAAATGGTGAGTAAAGTCATCCATTGTCTAGTAGGTAGGGATTTGCTTGCAGTTGTCAAATATGACAAGAGTTGGACAGATCCCAGCCTCTGCTGATTCATTACTGCAGTGGCCACCAAAGTACCATAAGCCATGCATACAGCAAGGCTTGTGTTGGGAGATGATGGAAAACCTGATTATAATATTGGACTAGGTAAATACTAAGTTAGACAGCCTTATCTATGGGATGGGAATGAAACATGCTGCATCATGACAATACATCCTTAAATTTGAATTGTTTATAGATGAGCTTTAAGCATAATTAATTAGGCCACAAATAGTTTACTAGCCATACCAGCTTGTAGGTGGATCCAGTGAATCTGAACGATTTATTGCTTAGCCATCCTACTGTATTAGATGGCATAGTTGTACCAAGGAATATCATATGAGAGATGTACAAGCCTGAGAGGAGAAAAAAAATTGAGAAATTTGGGAGAAAATGATTGTTCTTTTTTCTCTATTCATTTTTCCCTCAAGACATTTTATTATTTTTTCTCCAAAAACCAAATTCCAAAAATAAATTTAAAGAATAAGTATATATTCCTTGTATTTTCTTTTTCAGTAATGCTTTACATGGTTAATATGTGAAATACATTATACTAGAAATATGAACACCTTATGTATGAGTTGGAAACAACGTGATGGCAGATAATCTTTGAAATGGTAGCAAAATCCATGAAATGAAGTAGAAGTAGAAACTGCTAATAGCACTTCAGATTCAGATTCTGAAAACAAATCTGTTAAATCTAAGAGTTTTGAGCATTGCTTCTCACTATATAGCTTTGCTTCCTCTGAAAATAAAAGTTTTTTTTTGCAGGGGTTGACTTTATTTTTTTGAATACAGTATGTGCCTTGATAAGATTGCTAATAATTTTACATTTTCTCAGCATTGTTTGCCTATCTACCTGCTTCTCCTAATAAAAAATGAACAGATGCTATATTACTTGTAGCATCATTTCTCACAATAAATAAAAATAAAACCAATGCATTTTAATTATTGGAATTAATTATACTTTTTAAGATTCATACTACAAACATATTTAAAAAAAATACATATAATATTTTTAAGACACTAATGATAGATTTTTGTATATATTTCAGTTTGTTCAATGTTTGTGTTTTACCAAAACATGGGAAAATATTTTTTCACCCATTGTTTTATTTTTTAGCAATATTATACCACTAGATATTTCCTGCATTATGAGATAAAATTCATAGTTTTATTTCATATCATTCTGACTTTTTTCCCCTGCTTCTAGCATAGCAGCATTTTTTCAGAGAAGCATGGCTTATAGTTTTCAGTTCTTTGTTTGGACTTTTTTCTTAATAAAAACAAATTTTACATAAGTTTTTTTTTAAAAATCCCATTTATATCCTGCCCTTCTCCGAAGACTCAGGGCGGCTTACAATCTAAAGCACAAATCAATGTGCTTAGCAATAGCCTTCATTCTATGTATATGCCTGCTTATTAGGGCTTTCGGGGGGGCCCAAGCGGCAAGTTGTATTTCTGCACTCAATAGATAATACATTTAAATCTCCATGGTGAAAAGATGCTTCATAAGGTGCTTTAGAATTTGAGGGAAGAGTAAACTAATTGCATGTTTTCACATGGATATATATTAATCTGTGCATGATGGATAACTTTAGGTTTTTCTTTAACATTAGATAAGCATGAGACCAGCGTGGCACAGCTGTATGTATATACACAATTGAAGCAATTGCACACTTTATTGGCTGACAATCTTGGCATTTTTTAGCAAAAAACAAAAACAAAATTTAAAGACCCAACACATTTGTGTTTGACTTATTAAATAAACTTGCGTTGTCACCTGATGGAGCCTTCTAGTGGTGAACAACCCTATGATGACCCTGATGTTGGAAACAAAACTCAAGATCCAGAAAACAAAAGGCAGCATGAATCTGAACAAAAGCTGTCAAAAATTACCCACAATGCCTTGGAGAACATTAATGTAATTGGTCAAGGTTTGAAGCACCTCTTCCAGCCTCAGCGTAGGAGGTCGTCAGTATCTCCACATGATGTTCAACAAGCTCAGGTTGATATTGAACCTGAAACAGAACTGGAAAACCAAAACACCTGCTGTGCTGAAATTGATGGTGTTTCTACCCACTCTACAGCTCTGAATAGAGTTCTCCAACAAATCAGAGTGCCACCTAAAATGAAGAGAGGAGCAAGCCTTCATAGCAGACGGGGCAAGTCAGATCCTCCGAAAGGAAGTCCTCAGATCAACAGGAAGTCTGTCCCAGATATTAATTCAGGCCGTCCCAGATCCTCATCTACTACTGATGCTCCATCTAATTTATCAATTCTGGAGATGGCCTCTCCTATCTGCTTAGCTGGTGAAGAAGCTGGATCAGCAGATCGGGTGAGTATAGAAAAGTTTATTTTTCTTATAAGATCAGACATGTCAAACTTGCAACGTCACGTGACGTCGTGCAGCGTATCGGAGTCTTTTTGCCATTGCTGGCAATGGGGTGGGCATGGCTTCTGGATGATGCATCCGGCCTGTGGGCCAGCAGTTTGACACCCGTGTTATAAGATACTGAAATGCCATTTTTAAAAGTGTTGAGGAAAAATAGAGGCCAGATTTAAAAAAAATTGGCTATCATACTTTAAGAAGACCATATAAACTTCATTTTTAAATAAAAGAATACATTAGCAAATCAGCTATGTTTTATTATATATGTCCTGATTTCTTTCTTTTTCTTTTTTTGCTTGATTTTCATATATTGTAAAGCTGCCTTGAAATCTGGTTTTGAAGGGTAAGCATATAAATCTAAATAATAGTATAGCTTTCTGGAGAATGTAAACACTCTTGAGTTGTATTGTTTTTAGAGCTTTTAAAAAGTCTTTGGACAAAGTAGAAGCCTTTCATATAAATCATTTCAAAAATAATATTAACCCCCAAATTGGGTTTTTTTGTTTTATATTACCGTAGTTTAAATCCATAAATATATGGATTTGTGTAAAGTAGCCCAACAATTCTATTACATGAAATTGCAGTTGTGGAGTTTAATACTCCTAGATCAGTGGATTTCTTAGTGATGAAGCATTTTCTGCAGTTAATGTTTAACAAGATAAAGGTAATAGATAATGCAGTCTAATTTGCTATCCTATATTCTTTTAATATTCCAAATGTAAAATTATTTATGCATAACTTAGAATTTACCTCATTCTCCAAAATAATATTTAATTCATTGTATTTATATAAATTGTATTTAGATCCCTGACAGAAATGTTTCAGATTTGGCCAAAGGAGTGAATTATTTTTAGTCACTTGTGAATGCATTGTAGTGGCATTTGAATTGAGAGAATTGGCTATTCTGGCTCTGCTGAACCTCTTTCTGATATTTGATAACACTAAGTCCAAAACTAAACTGAATTCTGATCAAGCAAATAATTCTATTCTTTAGAATATCTACATCAATTTTGAGCATATTCAGAATACATTTCTAAGAAATATGAAGGCACCTATTAACACTAGTGATTAGTGCATCTGTAGTAACAAACAATACATCTTTCTCTTCACTATCTCTTCTGAAGAAGTGTGAAGCCCAGTGAAATACAATCTAAAGACATATTTTGTAATATGAACTACCAGTTAAAGTTGACATGGCCACTGCTTTTTCCACTTAAAACCATTAAGTGTAGCTCCACTGTTCAAGATGTATTGTGCTTGTCATTTCACAATCCTAATTGGTATCTAGCAAGTCTTTACTCTTAATATTGTATCTCAGACTTATAAATTTTATTCACATTTACAATACTTCATATAGCTACAACATATAGTTAATTATTAGCATTAATTGAAATGTATTTGGCCAACAGATTTTCCTCCTGCCTTTGACAATAAAGTTCTGTGTATATTCAAATATTCTGGATAATTTCCTTTGTATGAATTTTTTAAAAATGGGTTTTCAAGTTGCGATTTACAGAGAAAGCATATATCATGAATTGCTGATTAAAGAAGAAAACAGCTGTGAAGTTAAAAATATTGACAATTATCTGATCTAAGAACTTCAGTTTCTGTTTATTAAGTTAACTCTGTTAAGGTTAAAATTACTCTTTATTAATCATTCATCAACTACTAACATTTGTTATGCACTCTGTGTGAAATAATTTCTATTAAAATGGATATTCAGAGTTTTTGAGTCTCTAATATTATGTATTGTGGCTAAACCATAGTTATCTTTTGAAATGCGTTATTATTTTGAAGAAATTCATGTATCTTCCAGTAATGTGAAAAAATAGTATGCTGAATAGTTGGGGTTTAAAATCCTGCAAAAGAAAGAGAAAACAAAGAAAGAATAATCTCTGTAGAATAATCTGCCAATTGTATTCAGTCATTATGCATTGCCTAGCCTTTCTCCCTAGTCAGGATATAAAAATGTATTGAAAGGATCAGAGGATTGTTATATTTTTTCTACAGCTGTTTGAGCATTTTCAGGATGTAATTACTATTTCATTGCCATGTTTGCATCATGTGTATTTCATTCCTCAGGATTAATAGGCCTGCCAGCAAATCATACGTTAAAACATAAGCATTCAATCTTTGCCATTAATTTGCAAACTGAATGCAGTTTATCCCCCTGTTTAAATTTGGTAATATCTCTCTTAATTCAGGCAGATTAGTTTTGACATTTCTGACATCCAGTAAAGCAGTTAGTGTATTTAATGAGTGCCCTATTAAACAAAACATAGACTATTTTATTATGACAACTGCAAGGGCTTTCTATTTAGTTGAAACTCCTAGCTGTTTTCTAATCTCAAAATTGCACATACAGTGTCACAGGCAATAATTTTTCCATTTAAAATTTGGCCAAATGTTCAAACTCTGCTGTAGCCATCCAGTAACATTTCCTTAACACTGAATAAAAATTGTGCATTTATCTTATGTCATCTGAAATGTGAATGCAATTTGATAATTTTAAATTTGGTAGGGAGTTTGTGGTCTTGCTGATTTATATTTAATTCACTTAAGTAGTTTGGCAATGAAATTTTCATTCATTTCATTTTATTAAATTTATATGCCACCCTTCTCCCTAAGGACTCAGGGCGACTCACAACAATAAAAATTAAAAAACGTAAAGTAAAAAATTTACAAGAGAATTAAACAATAAATACAAAATTACAAAACAATTTAACCCAGTAAAAGTCTAATTAAAAATCGTAGTCAGTCCAGGCCCGCTTGTTGGAACAACCATTTTTGAATTAAAATCGAGAATACAAGTAGCATAAAGTACTCAGTGAGGCATATAGTTGATAAGTACTGTTGAAGGAAAAGTCTTCTTCATGGTTCAGTCCAAGCCGGGGATAAACAACATGGCGACTGCTTTAGAAAGACGGTTGCAGTTTATTGAAGAGGAGAGCCAGACAGGAAGATGGCTCTGGAATAAAAAAAAAGAGGGGGAGCACATGTAGGGAGTGGGTTTTTATACCTTCTTGAGCCTTTTGTTTGGAGTTGTTTCCTGTTCCTGTTTGAGGCTATTTCCTGTGTCATGTATTCTGACCTGAGTCTGGGTGTGCCCTTTGGCATCTGTGGGTTAATCCTATTATGTCCTGTCTTAGAGTTTGGGTGGGGTATGTAGATTTTAGGTGTCTTTGTCTTCTTAATCTTCTAACTGGGGCATCCAACCTTCCTGGATTATTTACATCTGTATTTTCTGGTTTCTGCTTGGGGCAGGGAGACTTGGGGCTATTAAGAAAACTGGGCATGCTTTTCTGCCTCTTTAAGATCCTTTGAGGAAATATATTTTTCTGCCCTTTTAATATTTCCTTCTCTGGGGAGCTGACTTCCCACAGTACAATCTCTCAATAAGAAGCCATATGTTGATTTAAATTCTTTTTTTCTTTATTGTTTTCAGCATTAGGGGTATTTGAAACAAAAAGAGAATTCTAGACAGAATAGTAATTTTAAATGCAGATATTTTATCCAGCAGTGATTATGAAAGAGGATGCAATTTGTTCAAAAGAATACAAACAATTGAAAAGGAGGCAGAAATGTTACACATACTCATTCCTTCTCTGAAATCCAGATGAATTATTTGATACAGTTATTGCAAGAAAGAATAAATAAAACCAATGCTGTTGTTGCTGTCCCTTAACATGTACCCAACCGAATAGATATGGATGATGCCTTTTGAAAGAAAATTGCAGATCTTTAAAAAGGGAAGAAATCTTAGCAGTTGAATGCAGTAATTACTTTGGTATCTGCTGTGAGACAGATTTGGACTAGTGCAGTCTTATCCAGGAATCCTTGACTTGTGTTGCTGACAGTTTCTCCTTCAAAGGGTGAAGGAAGGGAAGACACAATAGAATTAGTTATATTTGACTTCATCTTAATCAGTAGGGAAGACTTAGTTGAGGAGGTAGGAGGAAACATGTAATTGTGAGAAAATGACCATATAATGCTGGAGTTAATGATTTTTTTTATTTTTTATTTATTTTATTTTAATCCCATTTATATCCCGCCCTTCTCTGAAGACTCAGGGCGGCTTACAATCTAAGCACAAATCAATGTGCTTAGCAGTAGCCTTCATTCTATGTATATGCCTGCTTATTAGGGCTTTCACACACACCCCAAGTGGCATTATTACAAAGTCAGCTTATTGCCCCCAACAATCTGGGTCCTCATTTTACCTACCTGGGAAGGATGGAAGGCTGAGTCAACCTTGAGCCTGGTGGGACTCGAACCTGCACTAATTGCAGGCAGCTGGTGTTACTTAAGGAGGCATTAGCCCACTGCTCCACCAAGGCTCCACATTTTAAGGGAATTCAGAGCTGAATGAGAACATGTGCCTCGGTTTTGTTTCTTTTTTTGTTTTGTTTTTCAGAAAAAAAGATGTTAATTATTTCAGGGCTTTGTAAACAGGATCCCACGGTAGGAGAGGCTAATAAAGAAAGAAGCTGAATATGGACAGGTGAACTAGATAAGGCAATCGAGAAGGCACAGTTCCAATTAGCAAAAAAAAGACGACGACGACAATATGAGGAAAAAAACCTCTAATAGTTTTAATTAAAACTAAACCTATTAAAAGGGGTCGCGATGGGTCGGACACGACTTCGCAACTAACAACAACAAAACGATCTGAAAAGCAGCTAGTTTTAGTGGTGTTGGTAGTTGGAGGAAGGCAAATGACAGTTACCCACAATAACAGAGAAGGAATGAAGAAAGCAAAAAAGCCTCAAACACCTGAGCAAAGGATGCTAAGGGTATTGAAACGGGCTTCTTTACATGTGCTCAAAAGAAAAGAGCCAATATACAAAATGCTTGGTAAAGATAGCAAAATTGTTAACATTTTAAAAAACATTGTAAATTCCTAGTTTGATCCATCTTCTCCAACAAAGGGATTTGGAATATAACGATACGTGTCCCAATATGTGTTCTTGATTTTTAAGAAATTTGAAAAACAAACAGAACGCTGAAAATAGTTTTGTAAAAATTCTCATGAATTATGCGTAAAAGCAGGAAGGTGTGGTCACTTTAACAGAAGTACAGTTGTGTATGGACAGCATTCTTCTTCTAGAATAAGAATGCTACACACTAGTCTTGAAAATTCTTTCAGTTATGATGACAAAATCCTCAATTTGTAATTATATTCTGTGGAGGAATTTTGGTGAGTTTAAATGATGGGAAATTTGCAGGCAACCTTAATTATTAATGGTGTGGTCATCTACCTGGTTGTTCTTTTAAAGGAAATACCAGCTTTCTTAAAGAACTGGAACTCCCCTCTGCACCAAATAATCTTAAGCCAGAACTGTTTTGGAATATCAGCTCATTATGGGTTAACAGTGATGTACCTTAGTTAATTAATTGAGCTATTCATTATATTACACACAATGTATACACATGAATCTCAGTCAACAAACGTACAACACGAGTTTGTGATTCTTAATTGGAGAGCTATCTTGTAATGATTTAGCATTGCTTTTCAGTTAAGAATCTTAAGCTTGATCAGTGTTCCCAAATAATAATTCCTTTGTACAGTCTAAATCTTCAAGCAGAGTTGTACAAAACATGTGATTCTGCTTGAGTGATTATTATTATATTATAGAGAAACTCCAGTGGTAGCAAATCTCGATGCACTAGAATACTACCTAACAGAAAGTGCTGAATTATTTCTTAAGAGTCAAATAAGTACTTAATATTTCTTAAACTTGTCTTTAGACCAAACGTAACCAGTAATAACTGAGCACAAGAATACGCAAAATGATTAAATGGACAATTTCTCTTGGAATAGTGGTCAGTAGAAAATTGAAAATTTAACAGAAGAGTCATGGAAGAAGAACCAAATAGCCCAAGATCCCTGGGTGAAGTAAGTAAAAGAAAATATTGGAAGTATTGTATTAAGGTCTTAGATGGCAATAAAATACAGTATCTTAAGACTACAGAGTATAAAACTACCTCCAGTGAGAGAAATTAAGACTCCTTAGTTCAGGGGTCTTCAAACTTGGCCCTTTTATGACTTGTGGACTTCAACTCCCAGAATTCCTCAGCCAGCTTTGCTGGCTGAGGAATTCTGGGAGTTGAAGTCCACAAGTCATAAAAGGGCCAACTTTGAAGACCCCTGCCTTAGTTAATGTAGCTATATATGTTTTGTCTACTGCTGTCTTCTATTTTAATAATCATGTGCCCGTTAAACAATTAAAAAGAATAGTCTTTATAGCATAACTTTTATCCATTTTACTTAGAATCTGTTATGTGACTGTGCTTATTGAATTCCTGAGGAAAATACAATGGTTTTACCTAAAAACAGTTTTGTACTATTTCAGGTTATGCCATTCATCATTGTTAAAATTGACTGCCATTCCAATGGTGTTACATTTCTCTGCATTTATCATTTATCAGTTTTCGATTAGGTAACAAGTTTTTATAGTACTAGGCAATTTGGTTTACTTTCACAGCAGAGAAAATTAGATTTCATTTGGTAATGTAAAATCTCTCACATGGATTTACATATATTAAAGTGACGTTATGGTGGGCAGGCAGAAATTGTAATTGTATGCATTAAGTGCTGTGTTGTATTCAGTGAGGCGTTTTATCCTGATATACATGGATCAGATATGTTTTTGTAAATCAAAATTATAATGTATAAGGTGGAAAACAAAGAGGTATCTTGGGGTTTTTTCTAGTTCATTACTAAATATTTTGTAGTTTGGCTTCGTCGTGAAAAGAAAAGACGCTTAAGTTTAAATAATCTAGAAAGAGAGAGTTTCTTTTTGTTTTGTTTTATTTGAAACTGGTCTGGTTCTTTCCCCAGATCTTCCAGCACTCTTTTGTTCACCTTGGGTTTAATTGTAATGAATTCAGGCCATAACACCCCACCAGGAACAACTCTGTGATAACATTTTGTGGGTTCTGGTTCGTAAGAAACAAAAGCTAATGTTTTGTGTAGTCCATAGAAGAAAACAATAGAACTTGTAATAAGTCTCTGGCTACTTTGTGCTTTATCCGTAAAAGTAGGTGATAATACCATAGGTCCAGTGCACCAAACTTCAGATTAACTGGCCAAGAAAATGTTTTTTATTTTAAAAATGTATAGCAAGCTATGGAAGCAACAATTAAGCACCATTTTTACAGTTAGTGAAACACACAAAAACATGGGTAAAATGCAACACATAAGCCTATGAGCTTCACATTAACAAATTCCCTTATTTCAATATTGACTTATATTTTTTACGAACACGTATGCATGCTGCATATTTTTGCATTTGCAATCTCTGCAGAGATCAACAAATTTTACTTACTTTGGCCAATTAAGTCAGTTATCTCTGCGTAGCATGACATGATTTTAGAGCAGAACCACCTGGTCTCACCCCAAACCAGATATGACTGGAGCCAGCAGCAATGGCAGCTGTCATTAATGTTTCTTTTGTTTGATGCTGAGGTCTGATTATTATTTTAGACACAAGGGAGTGAACTGGATCTTAGTCATTGTCCAATGGCAGTTTTGTAAATATCTAATAAAGGCAGCTGGTTTTAAGGATAATCAGAAGCTCCATCTTTTCCACATCACCTATTTTATAATTCTCTTATCTGGGACCCATAACTGCCTACTGCCAGGAGTTCGATCCCAATCAGCTCGAGGTTTACTCAGGATTCCACCCTTCTGAGGTTGGTAAAATGAGGACCCAGATTGTTGGGGGCAATTTGCTGACTCTGTAAATCACTTAGAGTGGGCTGTAAAGCACTAGGAAGCTGTAAAGTGCTATTACTATTTTGTGGGAGTACAGCATGCTGTGAGGAAAATACAGGAACATTGTGAGTCCCACTATAAAGAGAGTACTATATCTATTTTTCTTCTGCTCACTGACGTAACATAACATACAGTGAGGGGAAAAATATTTGATCCCCTGCTGATTTTGTACGTTTGCCCACTGACAAACGATCAGTTTATAATTTTAATGATAGGTTTATTTTAACAGTGAGAGACAGAATAACAACAAAAAATCCAGAAAAACGCATTTCAAAAACCTTATAAATTGATTTGTATTTTAATGACTGAAGTATTTGATCCCTTTGCAAAACATGAATTAGTACTTGGTGGCAAAACCCTTGTTGGCAATCACAGAGGTCAGATGTCTTTTGTAGTTGGCCACCAGGTTTGCACACATCTCAGGAGGGATTTTGTCCCACTCCTCTTTGCAGATCCTCTCCAAGTCATTAAGGTTTCAAGACTGACGTTTGGCAGCTCAAACCTTCAGCTCCCTCCACAGATTTTCTATGGGATTAAGGTCTGGACACTGACTAGGCCACTCCAGGATCTTAATGTGCTTCTTCTTGAGCCACTCCTTTGTTGCCTTGGCTGTGTGTTTTGGGTCATTGCCATGCTGGAATACCCATCCATGACCCATTTTCAATGCCTTGGCGGAGGGAAGGAGGTTCTCACTCAAGATTTGATGATACATGGCCCCGTCCATCGTCCCTTTGATGTAGTGAAGTTGTCCTGTTCCCTTAGCAGAAAAACACCCCCAAAGCAGAATGTTCCACCTCTATGTTTGATGGTGGGGATTCCTCCTCCTCCAAATATGGTGAGTTGAGTTGATGCCAAAGAACTTGATTTTGGTCTCATCTGACCACAACATTTCACCCAGTTCTCCTCTGAATTATTCAGATGTTCATTGGGAAACTTCAGATAAGCCTGTACATGTGCTTTTGTTGAGCAGGGAGACCTTGCGGGTGCTGCAGGATTTCAGTCCTTCACGGCGTAATGTGTTACCGATCGTTTTCTTGGGGACTATAGTCCCAGCAGCCTTGAGATCACTGACAAGTTCTGGGCTGATTCCTCACCGTTCTCATGATCATTGAAACTCATAAGGTAAGATCTTGCATGGAGCCCCAGACCAAGAGAGATTGACAGTTATTTTGTGTTTCTTCAGTTTGCGAATAATCACACCAACTATTGTCACCTTCTCACCAAGCTGCTTGGCAATGGTTTTATAGCCCATTCCAGCCTTGTGTAGGTCTACAATCTTGTCCCTGACATCCTTGGACAGTTCTTTGGTCTTGGCCATGGTGGAAAGTTTGGAATCTGATTGATTGCTTGCTTCTGTGGACAGGTGTCTTTTATACAGGTAACAAGCTGAGATTAGGAGCACTCCCTTAAGAGAGTGCTCCTAATCTCAGCTCGCTACCTGTATAAAAGACTCCTGGGAGACAGAAATCTTGCTGATTGATAGGGAATCAAATACTTATTTCATTCATTAAAATGAAAATCAATTTGTAACTTTTTTGAAATGCATTTTTCTGGATATTTTTTTTGTTGTTATTCTGTGTCTCGCTGTTAAAATAAACCTACCATTAAAATTATAGACTGATCATTTCTTTGTCAGTGAGCAAATGTACAAAATCAACAAGGGATCAAATAATTTTTCCCTCACTGTAACATCCATCCTACAATATGCAAGAACCTATAGATCTTTCTTTCTTGATGAAGAATCATCCCAAGCTATGGGAGTATGCTTGTACTTACCAAAGTGAGGGGAGTGTTGGAACCTGACTTTTGACTCTTGCTGTCTCTGTGGGTATTCCAAGGCACGTAGTAGCTCACTTGATTAGGATGCTGAGTTGACGATCAGCAATCCCACATTTGAGACCCAAGTGCTGCTATGTGGCAGGGTGAGCTCCAGTTATTCGCTCATGCTGATTAGCAGTTTGAAAACAAGCAATTATGAAAATAGATAGGTACCACTTCACTGGGCACATTAGAAAGGACATCACCTGACAGTGGTAATATCACTGGTTAATCCTTTCAACTGAAAGCACCTTCAACCCAGAAGCGGCTTTGGTACCTCCGACACAAATATGATGATATTCCAGCCTCCTCCTTTTATCTGTCATCCCTTCTCTGCTTGAGCTATCTCTGCAACTAGGGAGATCATTCCATTCTGGGTGATTGTGATGTTGGCTAATCATGCTTCCCTTCATCTTCAGGTCTCATAGGATTGCTAACATATAATTGGCTTTGTGCCCCAGCACTTCAGGTAGGTCCTAAATAGGTCTTCCAAAGTTTACCTTCCTTGAACTCCTACTGATTCTAGTTTTTGCCAACAGAATGGGCTAATCTAGCATAGGATGTCCTCCTTGGCATTTAGGATGCTTATAATATTTAGTTAGTTAGTTAGTTAGTTAGTTAGTTAGTTTTCTATACCGCCCTATTCCCGAAGGACTCAGGGCGGTTTACAGGGCAATATTTAAAAGACAATATAAATTAAGATAAAAATAGAATTAAAAAGAATTAAATTAATAATAGCCCAACAATAAAACAATGTTAAAACTTAAAACTAAAAACCCCCTCAGTCCAGGCCAGATAGATCGAAAAGCCAGGTTTGCTATAATAACATAGCATAGGTGAGGCACTAAGATACCTTCAGCAATTAGCTTCTGTCTTTGAGGTAGTCAGTCTTTATTATTACAATCAATGATACAAAATAGAGCACAATAAAAATAACGAAGACATATATAAAGTAAAACATACAACAGTCGGGGATGCAATATTTGGTGATGTGTTTTAAACAAGGAATTTCAGCTTGTGGAGTCCAGGAGAAGACCATTTTCTGCTATGGCCTGCTGGAGGTGAGATCCACCTCCTCTCTTCTGGCTTTCAGAAAGAACCTTAAAACACAGCTATGCCAGTTGACATGGGGCCCTGAAGGAGAAGCTGTAGGCTGTAGGTGATTGGTGCAGGGATAAAGAAGGCACGACCACTACTCTGTTCAAAACCTGCTCTCAGTGTTCATACAAACAACAAAGTAATATAATCATAAGATACCAATAATAGAAGGTAATAGGAAAGATGAAAAGGATAATAGTAATGCAGCCTTACTACATGGGTAAATATCTTTAGTGCTGTGGGAATTAGGTGCTCCGCAGAGTGAAATTCTCTAGAGTCTTGACATTTGAGTAGTTTTATCAAGAATATGTATTTTATATCTATGGTAGAAGCAATCATACAGCATTTTCTCCATATGATTCTAAATGGCATTGTCAGCTTTTGGTGCTGTTGTCTTCCAGAATAAGGCATTTTGCATAACATAGAGCTATTTATAGCAAGCTTTTTCAGACTATGCTTCACTGCTATGTCCTATTGTTCCTACTGTGAATGCCCATGTAGTTGTAGCTGAGGTTTCAGTGCCATAGTAGCCAGCTATCAACCCTGCAAATCCTAACCTCCCACATTTTAATCTTCCATATGGAAAAAGTCCATAACTTCAACATAAAGTATCACTTAGCAGTGCATTAGTTCTGTGATCGCAGATGTCCTATTCTCACTAGATGCCCACCAGGTGTGAAGTTGTGATAAAGGAGAAGTAAAGTGTACATGCTGACCTGGTTTGGCCATAGTGAAGTTTATGCTGCTGTCAGGTGAAGCTAATTGTAATATAATGCAATTATTATTTATTGATTTGTCAGTTGACCATATCAAAGCTTGAGCACAACCATAGTAAAATACAGTACAGTGAGATAAGGTAAGATACAGTGAAATGGAATAAAATAAACTACAGTGAGATAAAAGCTAATTGTACTAGCTCCAATACTTTATATAATTAATTTAAAGAGGGTACTTATTGCCTGCTGAAAGTAGTGAGGGAATTTGTGCTGCAGCTGGCAAGTAGTTATCCATGTAATATGTAATTTCAAATATTTTTAACCATCCCACTTATTTTCTGTCTACTCCTATTGCTGTAACACTTTACTGCTTAAGAATAGCAAACACACAAAATAAAAACAGATTATTATAAGAAAAGGTAGAAAAGATAAGGTCAGTATAGGCAAGTCTCCAGTTTTTAAAAGCTCATAAAATGATGAGAGACTAGAAACTATTGATAGTGCTTCAGATTCAGTAAATGAGAGTAGACAATATTCCATATGGCAAAATGGATATTTCAAGCATTTGCCTTCACTTCCTTTTTCAGCTTTCTCCCTGAAAAATTAATGTCTTCCGTATCTTTATATAAAGGTAAAGGTTTCCCCTGTCCAGTCAAGAGAGGACAAATTTCAGATTTTTTGCTTGCCTTTTTCTTTTAGACTGACATAAAGATATGCTACATTCCTTAGCATTACATAAATCGTGGGGGCTTCTGTGTGAGATTCTGTGATGGACTAGATATCTTCCAAGGAGAGAAGATGGTACTGTAGTGGTGAACGGCAGCCTGCAGTAATTTCTGGCCAATAAAGTCTTTCTGGATAAAAGAGAGACTAAGAATTGCCCACATGTACTATGGACTGCTGCTCCTCTTGAGGAGACCACAGGATGAAAGTCCTTTATTTTTGTCAGGGAGCTGAGAGAGAAACAGCAACTTGCACATACAAGCACAACCTTTAAAGGACATTAAGTTCCACCAAATCCTTATTTTTTAAAATCACTGTTGGATACATCAATTTACAGTTGAAGTATTTGAAAATTGTTGAACGAAGGAAACAACTCAGTCAATCAGCCTTCCTTCTAGATTATAAAAACTAAAGCAAAGAGGAAAATTATTTTTAAAAGACTTTGAAACAAGAGTAAAGAGCTTAACAAGATTTTGACCAAGAAATTTATAAACAGATAAAGGGTCTGTACAAATTTGGAAGATTAATGTTTTAGCAAAAGTATTTTTGTTGTTTGAAATTAATTGAATAAATAGGCCAGACCTTCATGGATATGTTGATCTTTTGACATCAGAAGGAAAAGACGGTGGACTTTAGAACACAAAGTAATAAGTGTAACATGAAATAGATTGTGTCATTAAAACTACAGAACTGTGTTTGGACTAAAGCTTTAAGGATATAGAAAAAAGCAAAGAGAAAAAAAAGGAGACTCTTGTCATTATGTTTATCTTCATAATTGGTTTACTTTTTTTTGGATTATAAATAAAAGAATGGAGATCACCAGAAAAGCCGCAAGACTTGAGGGATAAAAAGATCATTGGAGCAACTGATAGAAAAAGTGATTACTCCAGAAATTTTACAAAATATATTTGAAGAGAAGGAGAAGCAGGTATCTGAATATATCAAATCTATTAAAAGGGAATAGATTGCTTTTGAAATGAGAATGGAACAAAAGTTTGTAAAGAGGAGATGAAGTTACAAAAAGGTTGAACAATCCATAAGGCAACTTACAGAAGAAGATAAATTAATGACAAAGAGATAATTTTAGAAAATAAATCAGAATAATAGAGAGAGATGGATAAGGACATAGACAATCTGACATTACTGGAATTGAAAGAAGTTAGACTTGAACAGTTCCATAGGATCCTTGAGAAAACACTAAAGTATAGATTGTTCAGTCTTTAACAAACCTTTTGGATTATGATGAAGATGATATGGAGGCAGAAATAGACAAAGAACATAGAATCAACACGCAGTTTGCAAAATTAAGAAATGTACCAAAGAATCTTCTTATGCAGTTTGTCAGGAAGATTAGAGACCAAGTGTTGAGGAAGCATTTTTACCAGACTGAAGATTAATAATGCAGATGTGATTATACTTAAATTTTGATCAGAAAACTGTGTAAATTATTTTTTAAAACAAGTTTTATTGGTTTTCAGTTAAAATCATGATGGTAATCAGAGATTCAGTAACAGAGTTTTCAGTACATAATTCAGGTTACATTATCAAAACATCCTTCTCAATTTCCCTTAACATTTCATACAACCAGTTTAAACTAATAAATGTCTAGAAATAGCATGGTCAGTTGAAAAATTCGTCAATTCTATTTCATTGAGATATATCTATGTCCTGTTATTAAAGTTTACCTAATTTTAATTTTAATTATATTATTCAAATTTAGCCTTTAACATCCCAAATAATATTCACAACCCAAATTTACCTTATTTCATTACAGTAAAAACTATAGCATCTAACATGTACACAGTGGCTGAGTAACTATGTTCTACCTAATAAACATCTGTTTCACATCCTAATACATCACACATTACTGACAGGACCACAGCCTATGTTTATCAATCTAAAACTATTTATACACAACCAGATTCTGTTTTAAATTTTAGGTAATTCTTAATTCTTGAATAGAATAATCAAACGTCTTTTAACATCAAACATGGGATCTATAAACCAAATTTCCATTATGTCAGTACACAAATTATACTGTCTAAAATAAGCCTAATAAATACATAAACACATTCTAGTTCTATCTCATAAACATTTTCTATTTTAGATCCTGATAGATCACTGATTACTAAAAAGATAACCTTTAATGGTTCTCTACAGTAAGAACTCACTTTTTAAATCTAACTCGGGCTTTCTTTTTTTGCCAATCAGGTTTCCAGACCAAGGCCTTTGAATTGCCAGATAGGTCTCCCTTCACTCCAATACATATTATTTGAATTGAAGGAGGCCATCTAGCCATCAGTGGTCCACAAAAACTAAACCATTTGTAATCATTATGTTGTTGCCCTGTTAGTTCTAGTCTCTGTATTTGCTCTAAAAACTTTAGTTCAGTCTGGATTCTTCTTCCATCTGGGTTCACCTGCTTTAGAGAGTTTTATCCAATTTCGTAATTAATGCTTGGCTATCCAGGCTTTCAAGAAACTATCTTTGTTGATCTTCCACGTCCTCTATGTTAACATCACTATCTTGCACATTAAGTTTTCCCATAGTATGTTGTTGGTCCTTAAGGTTATTTGCCATAGTGATAGTTCGTTGTACTTTTAAAGTTGTCAATTCTTTGGATAGTTGTTGCTTACATTCCTCTGTCTCAGTAGTAATATCTTCCAATTTTATTATATTCTGAAGTGTAAATTCTTTAGTTGCAGTCTGGGTTTCAATTTGTGACTTAAGGTTGGCATGTAAATTATTAAATCTGGAGATAGACATCTCAGTGACTCTTAGATTGTTTCAAGTATGAGGTTATAATCAAGCAAGGTTTGTGGCTGATCCTTCTTCATTTTGTAATAATTATAAATAGTCCTTGGTGGAGGCTATTTTTCAAACAAAAATCAGTAAGAGTCCACCTCCACAAGTCTAAGCCAAATTCATCTCCAGCTGTTTCAGGTTTTATTTATTTATTTATTTAGTTTTATATACCGCCCTATTCCCGAAGGTCAGGGCGGTTTACAGGGCAAAGTTAAAAGACAAAATAAGAGTTAAAATAGAATTAAAATAAGATTAAATAACAATTAGTAGCCCAAAGTTTAAAAATTTAAAAGTTTAAAAATTAAAACCCCTCAGTCCAGGCCAGATAAATCAAATAATCAAGTTTTTAGGTCCCGGCGAAACGAAAGAAGGTCGGGGCAGTCCGGAGTTCCACAGGGCAGGCGCGCCCACAGAGAATGCCCTTCCCCTGGGGATCACCCGCCGGCTCTCACTGACCAGCGGTACCCTAAGGCCCTCCCTGTGGGAGCGCACAGGATGATGGGAAATTGATGCTGGCAGCAGGTGCTTGCTAAGATAATCCGGACCCATGCAATTTAGGGGTTAATCTTATCTTAATGCCAAGGTCAGTCCCAAATATAAGCAAGCTTGTTTGCCAATAGTATTCACTAGAAATCCTCAGTACTTCAAAAGACAGTATCTTTTTATTTCTTTCTTTTTTTGTCCCCTTTTTTAGACTAATAGGTAGAATAGTCCATTTCTGTAAATATGGGAACTTTGGGCCAAAAGTAGAAATGTAGTAAGTCCCATAAATCAGTATAATTTAGTAAAAGGCTGTTTCTTTTCTCTCCCAATGTAGACAAAGGCCGCTCTTGAGGAGGGTGGGGAAAAAAATCCCTTCCCTCTCTCCTCGCAGGGAGAATCAAGTTCAGGAAGCTTTTGACAGGGAAAGTAGACAATTAGGAAAACAAGAAGGCAATTCTCACCCAGTTTTCAAGTGCTTTTTGTGCTTTTGGCTTCGGCAGGAAACAGCTAAATGATGGGCCATGGGAGTGGCCGATCCTTTCTTCTTTGTTTCGGAGAGTAGCTCCAAGTCCACAGGAGGGCCGCCGCCCTTCTACCCCCGACTGGAGTGACCTCTCCCCCGCTCATCGCCCTTTCAGGGCAACTTTCGACCCCTTTATAGGGGCCCCTGATGAAGAAATCCAGGCGAGACGAGGAGCGTATCCCTCGCACGTCTGGGAGCACCGGAACCGGAAGCCAGAAAACTGTGTAAATTATTTATTTAGTGTATGATATACAATGTCAGGGAAATCTACCCATGCTAGACAAAATGCAGTCCTGACAGCCTAGATTGCTGCCATTTAGAATGAACTGTGTAAATGAAAAAAGCTTGCTTTTTTTTTTAACTGACAAGCTCAAGCAGAAAAAAGATAACTATTTTAATGGGAAAAATTGGAATGAGTGATCTTCATTTTTAAACAATAGAGGCTTAGACTAAATTTACTCAAAAAAATGCAAGGAATTCCTAGAAAAAATTAAAGGGGAATTAGAAGAAATGGAAATAGGAGTGAGTGCTAAACAACAATGACAAGACATTAAGGATATTACCATGTTAGGTGCTACAGGTATTGACTTTTCTACGTTTTGGGCATAAACATAATTTTAAATACATAACATGGAATATAAACAGAGCAAATTCTCCTTAAAAAAGAAGAAAATCATTTTACTAGTTTTAGAAAAATGAAACAATGTAATTTGCTTACAAGAAACATAATAGAAAGAAAGATACAAAATGTTTGATTTGCAAATATTTGGGTGAACAATCTATTTCAGCCAAATTAGAAATGGAGTTGTTTCTGTATGAAAATTTCAACTAGAATTAATAGTGACTGATGATTATGGGAGATATGTGGGGGTTCAAGCTCCTTTTTATGAGAGCAAGACTAATAATTACAATTGATGCTCCAAATGAAGATAAAGTAACATTTTGCAAAGCACTTATGGATAAACCAAAGGAATTATCATATGAAAATGGATGTTTAATGGGATATTAGAATGGAGTAAATTTGTCCACAGAAATACAGAATTTTCGAGAAAGATATTAAAATGACACAAGATAAAGCTTCCAAAATGTTAGGGGTTTTATTTATGAAGAAAATTAATAACTTGCAGTGACTCCAAGTAGCTTACAAAATAAAACACCAATAAAAAAGTAAAGGTAAAGGTTCCCCCGCACATGCTTGCTAGTCGTTTCCAACTCTAGGGGGCGGTGCTCATCTCCATTTCAAAGCCGAAGAGCCAGCGCTTGTCCAAGGACGTCTCCGTGGTCACGTGGCTGGCATGACTAGACGCCAAAGGCGCACAGAATGCTGTTACCTTCCCACCGTAGTGGTCCCTATTTTTCTACTTGCATTTTTACGTGCTTTCGAACTGCTAGGTTGGCAGAAGCTGGGATGAGTAACAGGCGCTCACTCTGTTACGCGGCACTCGGGATTCGACCTGCCAAACTGCCGACCTTCTGATCGACAAGCTCAGCATCCTAACCCACCAATACAAAAGCCAATAACTGCCACCCCCTCAACAAGAACCAAACCAACCACTTGATATCACATCATTTTTGATAGAATGGACAATTTAGAACTTGTAGATGCCCAAACATACACAAATTATGATGCTATACACACAGAGAGACATATTTACCTTCTTTTCCATGGATATTTTTTCCAGCTTAGCTGCCAATGCCCCTTACTGCAAGTGCCGCATACCAAAGTTCCACTTTGACTTGGCAAAGTCTTTTTCAACCAGCCTTTTTGAGAATGGATGGGCTATCTGTAAGATGGATTTCACCTAGCATGGGCAAAAACAATCTAGCTATGTGCAGCTGTTCTGCACCCTGAACACTCAGAGAACTCCAGCATTTGTCTAGGGACTGCGAATATCCAAGCTTCTTTTCTCCCACCTAGCACTGCACTTATCATCTGCCTAAGAAAGGGAGGGGAACTTCAGTGTTGGGCTGGAGAAAAAGAAGTTTGAGTCTTCATGGTCCCAGATATTTTTCTCCAGCCCAGTGCTGCAATTTCCCTTCTGAATACCGATGGGGGTTGCCTGGCCTCCTTGGGTAGGCAGTCTTTCCCTCTGTCTGCTTAATGACCTGTCCGGTCGCTTCATGACTACAATGGGGAAAGCTGTGATTACAGTCATTGAGTGGGGTGGTTATGTGGGCTTCTCATTTAACAACCACAAAATACTGGGCTCAATTTTGGTTTTAAGTCGAGAAGTACTTGTGTTTTGCAAACTGAAAAGATACCTGACAGATACAGGTTAATTAATATATTGTTAATGCCTAAAGAAGTTCAAGGTTTGACTTCAGTAAAAAAAAATACTGCCCAAGATCATTATTGAATAGTGATTCTGCATTATTCAAAATGATTTTAGCTGAGGGGATGAAAATGGTTTTACAGGTCTTTAGGTGGAATTTAGATGATTTTCGCAAACCTACTTGTCTCAGATGGAAAATTGAATATTGAAAAGTTCTGGTGCCAACATCTTAATGTATAACATTTTTTGCCTCCATTATGATGAGGCATTTAATTGAAATACTTGGTGACAATAGAATTCATATTAACTGATAGTTCTTATTACAGAAGAGAAGCAAGTCAGAGGATTCCGAACTTCTGTTCTTTGCCAAGAGAGGGTGCTGTAGACATTCTGAAGTTTTCATAGTCCAAAAATGATTTTAATATTATCTGATATATCTAAATTATTTAGAGAATAACTAAACCATGAACCTTAATTAGATGGTTTGATCATCTAATCATTTAAGAAATGAACCAGTTACAGTTTTTGAACATAATAGGAAAATCATTATTTCTATATATGTGCCTGTGTGAAAAGTTGTCCTTGTTTTAGATGAATCAAATAAATAGGCTTATTATAGTGAAGGGACCCAGGAGCAAACACAATAACAGAAAAAAGTGGCATTTAAATTTAACTTAAGTTTAAAATCTGAAACAAAACTCATTATGAAGAAATTTATGTTTTTAACTTGGAAAAAGCAATAACACATATATTATAGAAGTAAATACATTGTGATTGGTGGATAGGATGAAGATTCTTTCCTCTCACATAAATTATAGAATATGAGGTCATGCAACCAAGGGACATTACTAAGACAATAGGAAATAGTACTGTGTCTTGACTATGAGATTTACCTCCTGAAAATATGGTAGCCTCCAATTTAGATGGTTTTGACACAGGATTGGGCAAAATTAGGATAGACTGGAGGCAGTATACCAGTTCAATCATCAAACATTTAATATCAAGAAAAACAGTACATATCTAAGGGTTAATCTAACTTATATCCCTCCTTTTTGATGATATGGTTGGTAGTAACATTTTGGGTGGTTGTTCCAGGTTTCTTCTGTTTGCATTAGTGGGAGATATCTTTATTAGGCAACTCAAAGACCATAAAAATATGCTAGCTTTTGAGATCTCGAGATCTCTTCATCAAGATAGGAACACATGAGAGAACGGGGAGAAGGGAAGAAAAAGGCCATTTCCCCACTCTTGACTTATAGTAACCTCTACACACATTGACTTTCATTGTATCAATGAAAGAATGATAAGAACAGGCTCTGTCATGCCACAACAGTGGCTTGGTAATATTAATTTATTTATATGTTTGCTTTATCTCTGGTCTTTCATTTAGGAGCTCAGCGCAACATGTATAACCCTCTCATCTCCTATTTTGGCCATGACAATAATTCTGTGAAGGAAATTGGACTGAAAGTAATTGGGTGATCCTCCAAGTGGGGTGAGAGTTGATTAGAAACTGTCTCTCTTTGCTTCTGGTCCAAAACATTAATCACTACACCATAGTTACTGTATTTTCTGGCGTATAAGACTACTTTTTAACCCATGAAAATCTTCTCAAAAGTCAGGGGTCGTCTTATACGCCGGGTGCTGAAAATTTAGGGACAGGGCTGGCTGGAAAACCTGGAGCGGATCTCCCATTTAGTCTGTGCAGGGAAAGCAGGACCAATTGGAGAAGAAGCTGCAGTCTGTGATTTTTTACAGGGTTTCTAGGGTTTCCTGCCTTAGCAGGGGGTTGGACTAGATGACCTCCAAGGTCCCCTCCAACTACTACTTATTATTATTATTATTATTATTATTATTATTATTATTATTATTATTATTATTATTATTATTATTTAATCCACTTGCACTGTTTTATGTTTACATGTTTGATGACAAACAGCCTTATGTTTATAAGTGACAGTTTTCCTACTAAGCACCTGCATGTCATAAGCATTTGAATTAAAATTACCATATTAAAATCAAATCTGATGTTTTTAAATTTTTATTTAGTGTGCGTTGGAAGAGGGGTAGTCTTATACGGCGAGTATAGCCCAAACCCTATAATTTAACAGGAAATGTAGGGGGTCGTCTTATATGCCCAGTCGTCTTATACGCCGGAAAATACGGTATGTTTATACGATACGGTAGTATATACCACTACCGAGGAATTGACTATATTCTTGAGGATTTGAAATCTTCATGGTGAGCTTTCAGGTGGAAATGAAGGGGAAAAAAACATCACTGGAAGTTTTTAAGAAGAGACTGGATAGGCATTTATCAGAAACGTTTTCTTGCGAGAGCAGTGTGTTGGACTAGCTGACCTCATGGTCCCCTCTATCTCTGTTACTATTTCAAGCCGGGAGCTATGCAAATCGCTCCCCCATCTCCCTCTGGGTGCCTGGCTGGCTCTTAAGCTTGTGGTTTTTCTTAAAGCAAGCCCCTCCTCTCCCCCCCAGCTGAAGACTCTTGAGCTGACTAGCAGCAGGGTTTTTTTTAAAAAAAATAGCTCAGTTGCTTGGAGGCAATTTAGTTCCTAAGCCAGCTCATCAGAAACAGCTGATCGATAGCTGGCAGTGCAGTTAACATGGCAGCTATTGGAGGAAATAGTAAGTCAGATCTTCGTCCATTTAACAACCCGCTTGATTTAATTAATGAATTTGATTTTAAAAATTTGTAAAATTAAGACTGATTCATTTGACAAGTTTTTTTTTAACTTACGAGCCTAACGGCCAGGCTCCATTAGGTTAGTACCTCAGGGACTACCTGCAGTTGATCCTTGGATCACAACAGGCAATCTTGGATCCTCATCGTCACTCAGGTGCACTTCACAGACAGTGACTAGGAATTACTGGTCTAAGGAATTGAAAATATGAAATCAAATTGTATTTATACTGAGGTCCTTTCTCAAAGTTTCCTTGGAAAGCAACATAGTTTTTATATTAGCTAGATAGTTAGATATTATTTTAAAAGGGTTTACTGGTTGGCAGCAGTCTAATTAAAAATAGCCACCATTGGAAGAAGAGAGGATCAAGAAAACACTGGACTGTGTAGTATTGGACAGATCTGTGTTAATATGTATTACTGAGTAACAAATGATGAGCCTTGGTGGAGCAGTGGGCTAATGCCTCCTTAAGTAACACCAGCTGCCTGCAATTAGTGCAGGTTCGCATCCCACCAGGCTCAAGGTTGACTCAGCCTTCCATCCTTCCGAGGTAGGTAAAATGAGGACCCAGATTGTTGGGGGCAATTAAGCTGACTTTGTAATAATGCCGCTTGGGGGTGTGTGTGAAAGCCCTAATAAGCAGGCCTATACATAGAATGAAGGCTACTGCTAAGCTTGTAAGCTGCCCTGAGTCTTCGGAGAAGGGCGGGATATAAATGGAATTAAAATAATAATAAAAAAATAGTCCCAGACAACATGTTGTTTACTAAGCACGTATGACTTACAATAACAGAACATTAATAAAAAATTTTTTTAAAAAAATAGCCATATTTAGTTGGAGACATGGAGGGAAAAGGAGTCAGCATACGGCCAAACTGGAAAAGTGGTTTTAGTCACCAAATAAAGGGGAAGCATACTGTGTCTATGAACCAGGAAGTGTTTCTAACTTAACCTGCTGGTAATTATAATTACATAATCTCTTATGTGGCATACTATCCTAGAGTTAGAGGCTTCAGTTTTATCTTTTATGACTTTCCTTAGGCTTCACAGATATTTTTCACTCATAGAAGGCCGTTTATGAGTTTGTATTCCGCCCTAAGCAAATTGCAAAATATCTTCTTGCATACTATATTGAAGAAATCAAAATTCTGTAATAATGAAATTGTACCAGCTGAGTTCTGTGTATAGCTTCATAAAGCTTCAAAATAAAGTGAACTCATTTTTTAGAGGGTGGAGAAAATGTGTGGTATATTTTCTAGTAATTCTAATGGAGTGTTTAATAGTATTTAGCCTCTGGCAACTATGTAGTTAATACATAGATTGAACTTTATTTACAGGATTTGTAAATGTAGGAAGCTACCAATTTTTTAATATAAAATGTTAAAAGTAATGCTTCATCGCTTGCAGTTTTTGTTATGAAAACTTTATTGTTTATTCGTTATTATTTTCAGTGCAACTAAAACATAAACACTTCCCAGATTCTACCTTATCACCATTTTTTCATCCTAAGCCTCTTCATAATATATAGACTGTTTAAATAATAAATTACATAATTAGTTTTTAATTAATATATTGCAATTAGAATTTTGTTGATACCACAAATTTAATTGGAAGCAATTATTTCAACTCTTTTGTAGGAATCTAAAACTTTATTATATTGTAAAGTATAAAATATATGACAGGATAGGTTTTGAGACTATATTGAGATATAAGATATGTTCTGTTAATTAAAATTAAATATCTTTCTATTTTAAAGGAGATTGAGTTGTGCTGCAGTTAATGAACAAAAAGCACCACTATCCCTTGCTTTAATTTTCTAATCAAAGCTACTTTTTCTGACTTCAGCAGTTGTTTAGGTGACTGGATAACTTACGTGTTTAGTCTGTCAGATGAGCCATTAGGTAATCAGATTTCTAACTTTCAAATAAAAGTAGAACAAGGCCATAGTCCTGATAAAATTCAAAATACCAATCCAAACGAGAAGAATGAAAATTTTAAGATTATCAAGTTATAAGAATTGATGTCAGTCTTTAAGCTTTATTTACTCTCCGGATATCTGTAAATACTAAGTGAAATACTGGCTACTTCTATTGTATATGGCAATAAAGGTGTAAATTATAGTCAGATAGTCAATTATAGTCAGATAGTCATCTTAAATGGAAAAGAATGGTTTTGTGTTAATAAGTTCATTTTTTTGAATATGTGTATATCTTGTTATTTATATTCTAGCTTTCCTCTTGGAAGCAAGATAATGTAAGAACATATTTTTAACTATATAACCTTTACTATATTTATATTCTAGCTTTCCTTAAAGAGCTTAATTACTCCCAATTAATGGCAGCAACCAGTAACAAACCTGGGAGGTAATGATAAATTCAAAAACATCTATAGGCTACTTAGACATAAAAATGTATTGGGTAACAGTGCCCATGTACGTGGTGTTTATGTCTTTCATCTTCTGTTTGTGTTATATTTCAAACAGTGTTTCAATCATAATTTATTCCCATAGTTAGAGTATTTCTTACAATCGCTATAATAAATAATTAAATGAACGTGTTTGCATTGTGCCAAAAGTAGCTTTATTATTTGTGAGTTGTGGGGAAAGAATAAGATGCCTACTACATATAACATATCATTCACACAATTATGATATCACGTATCACTTTGCTTTTGAGCGTGTTATAGTTAATATTTATGTTCCTGCTACCTCCTTCGTCAGCAAGGTAATTAGTCCATGACTTTGTGGGCGGGTTTTGAGACAAATTTCTGGAAGATTTAGTACATATAGTGTAACCCATTGGAACTGGCAGAGTGGTAGTAATGTGAGTTTGCTGTTAAAAAAGGGAAGATATTAAGATCAACACTGCTGAATATTTGCTAAGCTGAACGTGAATATCTGTAATAAATTAATCTGGACATCCAACAATCCATATCGTACTTATGCTTTGTTACAAGGTAACTCAGTGGTTGCTGCATTGTTCTCAGATTGTTGTCTCTGTTTTGGCAGAAAATTTTATCAGTGTAGATTCTTAAAGTTTTCAGTAAACAGCTACTTTCATATGACCATACTTCACAGCAGAAAATGGCAGTTGACAATCATTCATGTAGCTGGAATATTTTAGGTTTCTGTTTGGACAAAAATGTATATATTTATCATTCCTTGGATTTGATATGTGTAGGCCATGAAATTATTACAAAGCAATTCAAACAAATTAAAACTGATCCAAAAAAAGCAACAAGAATGATTGGAACCTAGGGACATGCAGAATATTCATTTTGAAACGTGAGCATAGAATTTCATGAAATGTCTAGTTTGGAGCGTGAAATTTCTTAGCCCCAAATTAGACAATTTTGTATTACTATTTTAGATATGTTCAGAAATCATGAATCAGGGTTTAATATACCCATCTCCCCTCACTTCCCACCTGCCTCTTTTCTAACCACCAATAGCTTCTCTACTTTCAGTTGGTTTGTAGAACAAAACTTTATGGTTGGCTTTTATAAACACTATGGTTTGAAACAAGTGAAAGTAATCTGCCCTAAAATTGTGGTTATTTTCTTTTTGATAATATATATGTAAAATACATATTTTTAAAAGCAAAAGTATTATTTTAAAAACCACATTGATTAAGAATTATACACTTTTAGTAATTAGGTGTACTTGTAATCACTGAAGGTAATCAATTATTAGTCATTATAACATTAATAAAAATATATATATAATTTTTAAGTTTAATGCCAAAGTCTATAGTATGTTATTGTTTATGAATATTAAAAAAGAAAAGAAAAAAGAAAAACCCTAAAAGCAATATAGATTAATATTTAATTTCTGATTTTACCTTTCTTTATGCACTAACCAATTTGCAGTATGTATTGGTGTAAGGTTTAAAACGATGGTATAAAAATGTTTTTACCTTGCTGCATAATTTGTAAAATATATGAATGTCACTACTGCTTAAATTTAAATTTGTATTATGTATATGTGCATACGCACACACACACATGCACACAGAGGCAAGTTTGGGCCATTGCTGGGTAGTCTCCAGGTTTAAGTGCCCAGTTGATAATTGTTGGTTTTGTATCTTTTTTCCAGTGTTGTGCTGTTTATCTTCCAGGTCTAGGCATGTATCTTAATAAATTATGATATTTTCTAATTCTTGTGTTCCAGAATTTTACCCAATTTTTAAAAATGGTTTAATTCAAAAAGTTTAAATTATGTTTAAATGTATTGCAATTTGGAATGTAAAAAAGAATATGAGCATGAATTAATGAATGGAATGAAATAAAATGAAATAGATACGTTGTATGTCTCCAAAACAAAGAGAAAGGAGAAGGAAATCATCAAATTGAACCTTTGTTGACAGATACACGCAGTAAATGATGGTTAGCTTCCATACAGATGAATCAAGGGGTTAAAATGTATGTCAAGAAGTGGAAAGTAATACGAATATAGAACAAGCGGCACGAACGTGGGAGTGCTCAACACAATGGAAAATAAAAGGAATTGACTGCACATTGACACTTTTGGCATCTGGCAAATTGAATGGACTGGAAGTTTAAGCACTTTCAGTCAGAAGATGTAAGGATATGTGGGAATGACCTTGGGAGACAGGGAAGAGCCACAGCCAGGGCAATTGTTAGATCAGAAGCAACGTAGCCTGTAGCAGGAATGTGAGTGTGGCAAATGTCTCAGAAGGAAGCTTCCCTAGTTTCTTGGACTGTAAAGGTGACAGTGGACAAACGTACTTTCAGACTTGCAAGGTTCTGTTGATCTAACCTTACAGTTAAGTAGATATAGTTCTTCTGGGATTGCTTCTTGTCTTGATTAGACAAGGCTTACAAGTTTGCAGGAGACCATACTGGAATGAAATGAACCTTTATTGTCAAAGTACAACTATGTGTACATTGAGATTAGCTGAGCCTCGCTTTGTGCTCCCACCCCCCAACACACAGTGATAACAAAGCCTCCATCTTACTACACTATGTGAACCAACTACACCACACACCGGCCTCCCAAGTCAATTCTGCATAAAATTCACAAAAGTTATTTCTCATTCAAAAGTCTAACAGCCCACAGATAAAAGCTGTTTTTCAGCCTATTGGTGCGGCTGGCTATACTCTTATATCTCCTACCCGATGGTAGGAGAGTAAAGAGATACCGTCCAGGGTGTGTGTCATCCCTGAGAATTTTCCTCACTCTTACAAGGCAACGAGCCCTGGCGATGTCATCCAGTGGTATCAGGGGACAGCCCACAATGTCTTGTGCTGTACTCACCACCCTCTGTAATACTTTCCTATCCGCGGCTGTCAGACCAGCATACCAAACCACAATACCATACGAGAGGATGCTCTCTATAGTAGACCAGTAAAAGATGGTCATTAGCCATTGTTCTACCCTGTTCTTCCACAAGATCCTGAGAAAGTGAAGCCCCTTTTGGGCCTTTCTAGCTACCTGGGTTGTATTAACTTTCCAGGTCAGATCTTCACAGAGGTAGACTCCCAGAAATTTAAAGGAGGAAACTCTCTCCACACAGTCCTCCCCGATGTAAAGTGGGGCAGGTTCCTCCTTTCTTCTCCAGAACTCTAGCACCATCTCTTTCGTCTTGCCGATGTTCAGGTGCAAGTTGTTGTTACTACACCATATGGATAGTTTTTGTACCTCCACCCTATATGCTGTCTCATCCCCACCTGTAATAAGACCCACCACAGTTGTATCATCTGCGAACTTAATTATCGCAGTGGATGGGTCAGATGATACACAATCATAAGTGTATAAAGAGTACAGGTAGGGGCTAAGGACACAGCCCTGTGGCGAGCTGATGCAAAGCTTCAGGGGGGTGGACAAAGCAGACCCGACCCTCACTGTTTGTAACCAGTCCCTAAGAAAGTCTTGAATCCAATCGCAGATGGGGGAGAATTTCAAGTCAGTCAGCTTCTCGATGAGAATGCTCGGCAAAATGGTGTTGAAAGCCGAGCTATAGTCAACAAAAAGCATCCTGACATAACTTCCAGGTTTCTCAAGATGACTTGCTACAGAGTGTAAAGCAGTAGCTATGGCATCATCTGTCGACCTGTTTCCCGTATAAGCAAATTGATGTTTATCAAAATCCAGTGGGAGGCATGTCCTGAGATGTTGGAGAACCAATCTTTCGAAGCATTTCATGACTACAGACATTAATGCAATAGGTCTGTAGTCGTTCAGGCACTCAACTGCGGTTTTCTTGGGGACCGGGACAATGGTAGCTGCTTTCAAGCATGATGGTACACATGCCGTTTGCAAGGAGATGTTAAAAATCCTTGTCAGAACCCCTGCTAATTGGTCGGCACAATTCCTAACCACTATCCTCAGCATCCCGTCTGGGCCTGCGGCTTTGCTGGGATTCACAGTGTTCAATACAGCTCTCACTTGGTGTTCACACAGGGTGAATGGCTGAGAATCAGAAGGCCGGCCAGCAAAGGCTATGGGGTCTGGTCTTTTTACCTTGTAGCGAGTGAAGAAGATATTCAGCTCCTCAGCCAACGAGGCATCGGTGTTAACCATGCTCCTCGTACTGACCTTGTAGTTGGTTAAGTGCTGCAGTCCCTGCCATACTTGCCTCGGATCATTGTCTGCTAAGTGGTTCTCCACCTTGTGTTTATATTGTTGTTTCGCCATCCTAATGCCTCTTCTGAGATTTGCCCTGGCCTCTCTGTATGTGTCCCTGTCCCCTGCCTTAAAGGCAAAATCCCGGGCTCTCAGGAGTGTTCGTATCTCTGCAGTCATCCAGGGTTTACAGTTCCTGTAAACTCTAATGCACTGTTTAGTACTCAGGACCCAAAAAACAAAGAAGAAATGGCATTGCTTTCATAATCAGGAAGGATGTAGCCAGTACAGGATTTCGGCATTAGGCAAGAAGGAATTTAATAATTAAAGAATGTCAAGAGACCTGTGAGAAGGGACAGTAAGCAGTATTACAACAGTATGTGTAAAGATAATAAAGATAGAAGCAGACTAAGAAAAAATAAGAAAAGTTTTCCAAAAGATGTTTGAAGGAGGCTCCAACTTTGAATTGGTATTCTAAAAAAATGACATTGGATAGCTAGTAACCAATTCAAAGAAAATCAGATAAATAAGGAAACTCTGTATAGTAGAGATATCAACATCAAAGTAGGTTAGAAATCAATACTTGAATCATTACCAAAATCTGAAGGCTTAGTTAACCAAAATCTTGAAGAAATTGATGGAATATTACAGAAATGTGGGAAGTAATGGAAGAAAAATCAATGAATATTCTAACCAAACAATGCCACAAATCTGATCAGCAGAATGGAAGAGATCAGTCTACATGCCAATACCAAAAAAAAAAAGTGGTGATGGTGATCAGCAGAATGGAAGAGATCAGTCTACATGCCAATACAAAAAAAAAACTATTGGAAACATTATTCTTGGTAGAACATGCAGGTTTTGACACAATTATATGTAAACTGGATTTATTACGTAGCGTTATTGTACATTCACTCCATGAATATCTAGAATTTTTATTACAAAAAGAAGTTTGATAAACATTTTGTTGAATTAAGATTCCATGTATTTATGCAAGATGCATAAGTCTTAGGGTGGTGGATTGTTTTTGGATTAGGCGCCAAATTGGGGGCACCTGTTTTGAATTCTTTAAAGCAACCATCTCCCTTTTAGAATCATGGAGCAGTTGCAGAGGGGAGCCACATGATCCCAGGAAAGATCTGGCTTAAAGATTTGCAGAGAGGTGCTATGTACCAAAGCAGCTTTTCTAAATTATTTCTGCAGTACTGCAGAGCCTTTGTAATATTTTGTGATACAAGCATTCATTTTGTGACCAAAGTTACTATGCTCTGAGAAAAATAACTTGCAACCGTTCCTTGGAATCAGACCATCACTTTGGTCACATGATCAAAACTTGAGGACTTGGGCAGCTGCTATGCATTTATGATGGTTGCAGTGTCTTATTTGCTATTTTCCTAGCTGGCTCCCAACAAAGTCGATATGGGAAGTCAGAGGCTGTGATTCATTTAATAACCAAAGTTCATATTTAAAGTACTATTTAAAGTATAATGCAAGTAGGAGGGGAATAGGTTAATAGGTACTGTACTCTCAGCTCTGTGAAAACTATTTGTTTTGCAGTAATGCTTAAAGGCTTTAACATAGTTGGGCCTGCTATTATGTACTCCCTTATGCAAACTTGTAATAAATGTCCCAACTTTAAATACTACTATAGAACTGTAGGCATGTGCTGTGCAAATATTCACATTTCAGTATGAGAGACTATTAAGTGGTTCTAATATAGATAAATATTTTTACTTGAATCAGAGACAATTTTGGATGTCTTGGGAATGTGTGTAATAATTAACAAGATACCTGCTTTCCAGTTATTTTATTTTGCTTGTCTTTTCTGAAAATCTAGACTAGCAATTCTAGACTGGCCACTTGGCATTTATGTGTAGGTGTTCTCAATGTTCTGCCCCCACATGGCTTTTCCCAAGGGAAGGGCTTGATGGCCTGTCCAAGTTCCCCATCCTTAATTTTATTCCCAAACCAAGATGTTGGTTCACTAATCACCAAAGTTAAAAAAGAGAAGTTTTAAACCAAGTAATGACACAATCATTCTTCTTAATTTTTTTTGTTCACCCATTCTGGGCTTTTGTTAGTACTTACTCCTGTCGGCTATTAATAATTTGCCAGCTTTTCTACAGCAAGCAGAGTTGATGTCATTGTTATAATATGTGCAATCCTACCAGGTGATCACCCTTCTTTATGAGTAAAAAAGGAAATGGTGGTTAACACTGGGGCACAGCCCTGCAGCTGCTGTGCCTCCGGCGTCCTCCAAGCCATTGCTGAACATCCCTTTCCCCCCACCCCCACCCCTTTCTTGGAGGCTTAAGTAAATTAGGTGGCCTTTTCAAACAAAGGCATGAGAATGTAGGTGTGAGCATGTGCATTGGAGAAATCTGACACCGACAAGAAGTGTGCTGCTGAAATCTTTGTGAAGATGATTTAGGGTGTTGTTTAATCTTCCTCCTTACCGGTCTTTCAGGCACATGTTTGCTAAACCCCACCCTGTCTTCACTAGAAGGAGGGACTTTGTCCCTTTTAAGGCTCAGGTGGTTCTGTACTAACATTCAGCTGAGAGAGAGAGAGAGAGAGAGAGAGAGAGAGAGAGAGAGAGAGAGAGAGAGAGAGAGAGGGAGGGAGGGGTGGTCCATCTGTCAGGTCCCCTCTCAGCTGACTTGCAGGAATGACTGAAAAGCTTGGCACAGGCTGACGCTTCAGGATTCTGCCCCTCCTCCTCCTCCTCCTCTGTTGTCTCTGTTTCACAAGCCTCCCTTAGAAGAACAATGAACTGATTTGAAGTTTTAAGACTGGGAGGGATCCCCTTGGAGTTGTCTGTGGCAGCCTGCAGCATGCATTGTTTGACACCATCTTAAGACAGCTGTCAGTTTCTTTTCTTTCCTTCCTCCCTGCTTCCTCCCACAATTTCCCCTTTTGGATCGCTTTGTCTGAAGAACTACAGTGACCATGGTCCAACGTTTCAGTCTCAGGAGGCAACTCTCAAAGGTAGGTTGCTTCTGTCATCAGGAGGTCTGGGAGCTATCTACATTTTATCACTGTTCTCTCACAGTACAGTGAAACCTCTGCTGAGACAGAGGTGGGCGGGGGTCTGCTTGAGAGAAAGGAGCCCTGCCTTTTGTTCCCTTTGCCAATAGAACAAAGGTTTTTTAAAATAAATTCTCTTGTCAGCAGATATAGGGGCTTTCTCTCTCTAAAATTAGAACTGCCGCTGCTTTCTTTGGATTTAGCATCTAATGTGTGTCTGTAGGTAGCATCTAGGAAATGAGACCTTATTATCAGAACAGAATACGATCTGATGAAATAGCACAGATGGATTAGAACCTATGGAGAGTCAGGATTAGGATAAATTTCACTGGTAACCCAGAAAATTACCTGGCAAAGCACATGGCAGCTATCGGTTCAAAGTATTAGGCATGGCTCTCAGCAGAAGGAAGAACAAAGGAGTTGTTCTTAAGAGATTTTGCTATGGAAATACTTTGCATTGTTTGTTCTTAAGATGCTTTAAAAGAAAAGGTGGGGCTACTAAGCAAATAAAATCCCATTTTTTACTCAAGAAAATAGTTCAGTGATTTTTTAAAAAATGACTAAATAAAGGAGGACCCAAGATAAACTAATACTATTATATAGAAAGATAGATAGATAGATAGATAGATGGATAGATGGATAGATGGATAGATGGATAGATGGATGGATAGATAGATAGATAGATAGATAGATAGATAGATAGATAGATAGATAGATAGATAGATAGATAATTAGAGAGAAAGGATCTTGGGTTCTGTACATCTTTACAACCAAGAAAGGTTTAGTTAGAAAAATACCAACCCTTGTTCTCCCGTTGGTTTCATAGAACTACTTGTAAAGGCTGTCTTTTTGTGTAAAATGCAATGATCAGCTGCTGATCACAGCATTTAGGTCAAAATGCCCTGTTTGCAGACACTGTGGGGAAGCCTTAGGGTATTGCAAATGAATAGGCATTCAGTATGACCCCTTTCAGAGTGCATCAGCATTTTTGAAATAGCTAAGCCATGAGCACATTAATGATCACTGAAAGGGGGAAATCTTCACTCGCCTGGTAATAATATAATGCAAAAGCATGCAAGTGAGAAAAAAAAATTGGATAAACAGTGAAAACTCACCAAATATTGCTGAACTACAAACCCTAACACTATTTGCCATGTTCTAGCATGGCAAAAAGTGAAGGATTCTGGGAGTTGTAGTTAGAGATTTCTCAGCAATGTTCTCCATCCTAATTTTCAATTCTTTTCTTGGGAACAATTCCACATAATATTCTTAGAATCTGTGAGACTGAAACTTATGAATATGGAACCTTGCTTCAAAATTCTGTTAACATAATTATCAGTAAAATAATTTACTGGGACTTAACAGTGAAATGATCTTACTGAACAGGAGAAATTGTGTTAACTGGGCTATGCATTGTTCACTTACTAAAATAATAGTCTTCTGATCACATCTTGGATAATATTGATAGTGAGAGATATAATCATTAACATGCTATTTAAATATTTGAATGAAGACCATACAAAATGATATAGTTGTGTTTTGTTTTTGTTTTTTAAAAAATACATTTAAGCAGCTGTATTTTTTACAAAAGGACAGGTCATTGGAAGTTTCCAAACAGACAAGTGGACATAAAGTAAGGGGAAAGTTTTGCAAGAGAGCTGGTGAGTTTATGGAGCTGATCAGTTATATTTAAGGAAGGCTGTTTGGTTAATTAATGGAAGTCATTTAGGTTTTTTCTGGTTCAAGACAGTAAGTGCTTACTTGTACAGCACATAGGAGGATGGGCTTATAACTGCAATTGAATGCCCAGAGTCAGTTGAAATTGTGCAATGTCTATAATAGTCAAATTATTAATGGTTAGAGTCACATTCCTCAGCCAAAAGCATGATCCCAAACAGCATTCTTTAAAAAAAAAAAGGAAGAGAAAGGAAGTTGTAAATTTGCAACCTGAGTGAGCAAACAGGAGTAAGGGAATTTTGTGAGAGAGGAGAATGGATGAGAATTTCCCACTTTCATGGGCTAAATGTTCAGATGAGTTTAGCAACCATGTGAGGAATCCAGGCTTCTAAACTTCAAGTAGCTTCAAGGGGAAAACCCCAAGTTATCAACCATGGGTTGAGCCAGCAAGAGAGATGGTTCTTTCCGTTGTTACTTGGTTTAATGAATTACTCTGCCTTGGACATGAGCAGTGGGCTTCTGCTTGCTACAGTAAGCTTAATGCAGTGTGTCTGTTCCCCTGAAACTAACATAGATAACTTGGAGATGTTTTGAGAGCCGGAGAAATACAAAGAAAATAGTTCTATGATAGCTTTGTCTTATTCTCAGGGCTATCAAGACTTCCAAGGAAGAAATGTACCCCTGTGAGTGTAAGGGAGACATGACTATTGGAGGACTTAGTTTGGAAGTGGTGAATCCACATGCTTTCATACTGAAAATATTCTTCCAGTAGGTGAATGGCTTTCATAGTCCAGTTGTAGAGATGAATTTGTGAACGATGGTCCCTAGCCTATCTGGTACATTATCCACCAGAAAAATAAATCACTGGATAGTGTTGGGAAGGAAGAAGCAGTCCTTGTCCACATACCAAGGAATAATGAAAAGATTGTTCAAGGAGAATATGGACACTGCAGAGTAATTGAATAAATTTGACCTTTCCATAGAAGGTATAGATTTTCAGTCTGCATAGACTTTATCAGATATTCCAAACAACTGAAAGAAATTATGGTAATGACTACATTTTAAGAGACTACACTAACAAATAGTATCCATCCAGTTTCCCCTATTCAGATGTGAAATTGTGGCTCTCCTAGCACAAATGTTTAACTCGGTGTCGCAAGACTAGAATCTTTAAAGAGACACCGAGGGAGTATCTAGAAAAATATAGTCTGGTTGGCCTAAGAACTGTTCTAGATAAATTGCATGGAATAAATATCAAAGAAAAATTAAGCACATAAAGCAACTTCAGCTCCCATGACTGTCCACAGTCACAGAGTCCACAGAGCTGAATTCCAACATTGTAAGTTGCCAAGTTTGAAAATTTTTGGCACAGAGGAACAAGCTTAGTTGAGTAAGTATCAGCATGGTTGCAAGGATAAATCCTATCCCACCAACCTTAAACAGTTATTTGAGCGTTTCAGTAGGCATATAAATGAGGACATCTGGTCAACATTGTGTGTTTGGATTTAGTTCCTAAATTTCCTCAAAGTTTTTTTGACAAAAGATTTCAAATATGGAGGTCATGGAATAAAAGGACCTGTTTTTTCTATATTTCCTATGTTTTTCAATTATAAGTTGAATTAAAAATTCAAAAAGTTGAAAATCAAAGCAAAGAGTAGGAAAAATAGAGCAATTTTCAAAGCACAGAAAGAAGTCAAGCCCTTCAGGTTTCTTTGGCCAGATATTTTTTAATTCATTCATAAACAGCAAGCTGGTTAAATTTGCAGATGTTACCCAGCTCCTGAAATTGGTGAAAGCCAAGTGATTATGAAGAGTTTTAAATGTCTTTAAATTCGATGAATGGTCAACCAAGTGCCAAATATGGTTCATTTTTTCAGTAAATTAAAATTATGTAAAGTGAAACAAAAGCCTAAACTTCTCAAACATGTTGATGGGATTTGACTTATCTGTAACTAGTCAGGGAAAGGGATTCTAGAGTCATAATTCCACATTCAGAGCTGCATTTTAAAGAATACCATCTTTATTGTGTGGTGATATAATGGACTGAGCAATGAAGGAGCAGTAGATTTGAAAAGCAGATAGATTAATTTCCTAGGTGCAGACGAGTTCCAGCTGGAGAATAATTTGAGCACATAATGAGTATAAATAAGAGTCTAGATTCCCATGCAGGTTGCTCAAAACAAAGTTCAGCCTAACCATTTCCTGCTTTTGTCTATCTCCATTCTAATGCTCAAATTATGACCTGAATGTGCTAACTCTTTTAATACTTGGGAAGGACTTGACCCCTTCTCCTATATCCTCTTCTTGTTGGACTAATATCTGGACTAATAGAGTTGTACAAACAATGCTTGCCCTGAGATAGAACACCACAAGACACAATGGCCACTAACTGGAATGACTTTAAAAATAAACTAGATAAATTCATGAAGACAAGTCTGTTTTTCTTAAAGACCCCGTGTTACTTCCAGATTGGAATAAGGATTCACTCGAATACCAGATATATTTGGTATAAGGGTGTTCTGAGGGGTATATCTCCAAATCCTATTTGTGAGCATCATAAAAGCTTCTTGTTAGTTCCTTCACTAAAAAATGCCTTGGATTACTCCAGCAGGACCATTCCTATGTACCTATAGAACGATCCTATAGTTGTTTCAAAGGCTGACTCTACCTTTTTACCTATATGTATGTACTTCTGTTTCCTGGCATTCCCAGTATAAGTGTTATCTGATCCTTATTGCAGACTGATAGGATTTAGCTTGCTCTGTCATGAGCTGAGTTTACTCTAGGAACAGATAAATATATAAGGACTTACTTGAAGTTGTGTTTTCAAAAACTCTTCAGAAACAAATATTTAACTTGGTGTTTGAGTAAAATATAATCTCTGCTAATATCAGAGCAGCAGTTTAAGTTACAGGGAAGTTGGGGAAACAAAGAAGTTAACCCACAACTATATTTTCTGAACAGGTCAAGAAACAAACAGTATAGTTGTGTAACACTTGTCTTAAAAAAAACACCCCACCTTTCCTCATGAGCATTTCACTATTGCATTTCAAGTATTCTTCTGTAATGGAATATTAACACTTGAAATAATAGGTAATTTTTTGACTGGTGAAATAGTTACATCTTAAAAGTTGCTGCTGTAGGCATACTTTCCTGCCTCTGAAATCTGTTCCATATGCCAAACTGTCTGGCAAGCAAAGGAACAATATAGTCTGGCCAAGCACCACACAGAACAAGACTATATGCAGTGGTGTAAGCACACAGGTCTGCTGCCTCAGGATTATAATAGTTTGTACAGTACCAGCAACTTATAAATTTGCTTGTTTGGGCTGCAAAGCCAAGAAGAACTGATTCTAAATAGAACATAGACTAGAGACCTTTGGGAGATACCAGGACTATAGGCTAAACTGGGAATTGAAAAAAAATGTCCTAAAAGAAGTCATTTTTGTTCCCCCAAAAACCCTATGTGCACATGGCCACAAGGACCCCAATAGTCAAGCCTGACTTAAAGAGGCAATAAGCTACCTGTTGTGGGGTTTAAAAAACATGACGTGTCAGATAACCAGTTTTAAGGGCTTTTCTTACTGTGATCATGGCCTGAATACTAAGCTGAATGAAGAAACTTCAATATTTTTCCTGGAAAAATCTCATTATTTCCATTGAATACTTTACGTCTGTTCAGGCTTTTACCTTTGTAGCATTAAAAGAATCTGCTCAGATGGAACAGAGAATGAGGATGAAGAAAACAATCACTGTAATACAACCAGCAAATGGAATTTGGTGCAATTTCCTTTGGGACTCAATTTGAATTCCTCATATAATAGAATTGTATTAGTTACTCCTTGAATAAATGTTGGGTACAGTGAACACAACATAAATCTAGATTTGGGGAAATTCAGATATTCTCTTAAGTGAAAGAATTTACATAGTGATATCATAGAAACATAGAATTGGAAATTGCCATGGAGGCCATCTAGTCCAAATACTTGCCTTATTCAGAATCTACTAAAGAATCAGCCAGCTTTCATTTAAGATGTGATTGGCCATATTTTGCCATTTTTAAAGAATAACACCAGCACATTTGGCTGTGCCTGGAAAATAATTGACAGTCATTCCAGATCCTTTGCTGTGAATGTCAGTTGGTCATGGCATCTTGCCATGGATAGCAGTTGAGCTGACAGTTTTGCATCATTTGTACCTTCCATTCTTAGGCAGAGGTTATTGTTACATTTATATCTCACATATCCTTCTAGAACTCTGGGCAGTGTACATAGTACTCCATCCTCCCAATTTTGTTTTACAACATTTTGAGGTAAATCATTTAATGAAATTTCATTGCTAAAGGTAGGCTTGAATCTGGGTTTCTCAGTCCGAAACTGGGACTTTCACTACTACAGGTAGTCAACCACTTATAAGCACAAGTGTAAATTGCCCAGAATCCCAGTCTGCACAGAGGGGAGGGGAAATCCCTCAGCACGCTAAAGGAAAATGTCTCAGTACAGCGTTCCCTCCATTGACATTCTGGGGAAGCTATCAGAGAAGATTGCAAATGATGATCTCTTGATCACAGAGCATCTGGCAACTGGTCATAAATGCAAACGGGTTGCCAAGTGGCCAAAATGCAGTCATATCACATGGGGTGTGTGACAGCTGGATGTGCTTTCCAGGCCATAAAGCACCAATTCTGAAACTGTTATGACTGCAAACAGTCATTAAAACAACAGTTATTAAAAGATTGGTTGTAAGTTGAGGATTACCTGTACCTATTGCAGTGGTGGTACTTTCTTTGTGTTTAATTACAAGAAGCTAGAATTAATTGTGACTTTGGTCTATTATCACTTGAAGATTGAGTTGAAAGACAAAATAGATGAAACTGGGAGCTCTTCCAAAGTGTTGTGTTTTTAACTATTCATTATAAATAGCAGAACAAAATAGCTTCAAATTGAAATGTCTTTTATAATAGTCCTATTTAATGTAAAGCACTTTTATTGCATTTTACATTCTGAAATGTGACAAGTAGTGTCTAGTTTAGGGAATGCCATTTGGCAAAGTGATAAGCATGATACCATACAGACTTTTAGACTCCTAAATTATCTAGTACGGTGAATAGTGACCCACCTAAGTAACCCAGCAGAATTGTATAAAAATAAATACATTCATAAATACATTCATTGTATCGAAAATGGCTCATTTTGTTATTTATTTATTTATTTTTAATTCCATTTATATCCCGCCCTTCTCCGAAGACTCAGGGCGGCTTACAAGCTTAGCAATAGCCTTCATTCTATGTATATGCCTGCTTATTAGGGCTTTCACACACACCCCAAGCGGCATTATTACTATGTATCTCTCCACTATTATGCAGAGGTAGGTTAGTCAATGTTGGTTCAACCCTATTGTTATATATGTAATATTTTTTGCCTCTGAGTGCAGTAGTTTACGCTACCAGAGGTCCTGCCTATTGATATGTACATTATCGTACAGTAGAAGCTAGGGCCTTGCACTATTGTATAGTATGACATAATTTTGAAACCAGTTTAATGCCTTTTAATCTTTATGCAGCGCTAATTGGGGAAGGGAGAGAATGGAGGAAAGGCATCAAGTCAAAGGGTGCTCATCTGTGCATTCCATGACAAAACAACTGTTCCTATTTACAAAAGATTAGCTGGTTTATTTTAAATATTCAATCTGACATGATATGTTATTGCCCTTACTGTTAAATGGATGAAAAGGCATGAGGTGAAGGTTCATTCTCCGAGCTTGTGGGTTGTTTTCTGAACGTTTCATTACCAGGCGAGATAACATCTTCAGCGCTTAAGACTCCGCTGAAGATTTTACCTAGCCTGGTAATAAAACGTTTGGAAACCAACCCACAAGCTCAGAGAATGAACCTTCACCGTCATCCTATACCCGAGCTACAGAATGAAAAGGAATCTCACACTCTCAGCAAAGGGATTTGGGTTGCAGTTTTGATGAGATACTAATAGTTCCCAAAAATGGTGAATCTACTACTAATCTATTAGCAAGAATTGGACATAATGGGAGCGCACTTTGGCCTCTGTTATAAACCAGGGGATGGTACTTCACGCTTCTGGGGAATTGTGAAGAAGAGTTTGATATTTTAATCAAATATAGCAAATTTAAGAGTAACTGTAAGCTTTTCACTAAAATTACTTTTACAAGATGTGTAAGCATTTTAGGTATGTATCTTACTGCATTTAAATTGGTGGAAAATCTTGTCTTGGAAAAGTTGTTTCCTGGATTGTGTTCGTGTTTCAAAAAATAATAATAAAACTGATGTTAGAAAAATGTAACAACATTTAAAATAATATCTCTTTTCAAGTTTGAAAATGATATAGATTTAAAAGGATTTGTTGTTCCTTTGCTTCCTAGTTCCTTTGTTTTCCCAGTGTGATTTGCATATGGGAAAGAAGAGCAGTGCCACAAAGATTCAGATTTGTGGATAAAACAAAATTAAGATAGCTCATGTTTGAAAAATGAAAATAAAATTCCAAATGTTCATGAGTTAGAGCAACTTAAAGAAATCGGAGAAAGTGTAATAGAATCTAATGCAAATTACTTCATGTAAGAAACAAAGTAAATGCAAAGGGGCATGTTAAGAAACAGCTTACTTGCTAATAATATCTATGAGAAAAATCACAGTACAGTAGTTGATTAAAGATTGAATATGAAAGTGTAATAAGGATGCAATAAAGGCAGATGCCTTAGGATGCACAAACAAAAATAGTTTCCAAATCACGGAAAATAATTCCACTTCATTCTGCATTTATTCTGCATTACCACTTTTAAAATAGTTTCGATTGCTATCAGCTTCTAGGTCAGGGGTAGGCAACCTTGGCTCTTTTATGACTCGTGGACTTCAACTCCCAGAATTCCTGAGCCAGCATGGCTCAGCTTGGAAACCTCTCCCTTTTCCCTCAGCATGGCTGGCTCAGGAATTCTGGGAGTTGAAGTCCACGAGTCATAAAAGAGCCAAGGTTGCCTACCCCTGTTCTAGGTCCATTTCAAAGTTTGGGTTAGTTTTAAATCTATCTGTCTGGTAAAAACAATGTGAGACGGCCTGCTGATAACTCTCCTCCCTATTCTTCCTCATTCTTTCTAATGGTAGACCTATGCACCATGATAATCAGTAGTGGTGAGAGCTACATTAGGTCATGTAATGGAATTCTTTTAGCATCTTAAGTTCTGAACTGGGTGAGCTGAACTGGTTGAGAGGCCTGGCCTGGGCAAGTTGGCGGTCATTTGAAAACTTTTCCACTTATAGATGATCTTCTGGACAACAGAATGATTGATATCCAATTGTTTGGCAATCCCTTTAAATCCCTTTCCAGACTCATTGGCATTTATAACATTCTTTCTAAAAGCCCCAGAGAGCTCTTTCATTCTAGGTTTAGTTATACTTAAACAACAAAAAGCAAATCAAATTGAATGTTTGAGGTTTCAATAAGACAGGTTAAAGCCTCTTCATTTCAGTGCTGATCAGCAAAAGTCCATTAAGTGTTACCAGAGATAACAACATATCTACTATAACCTTGATCAAATAAATCAACTTTATATTCCTTTCTTTTCCTTTTAACAACCTTAATCTTTAGTCCTTTCAAATGACATTGTGGAACTTGATTTCTTTTCATTTTTCTTTGTCCCTCCTCACAAGGTTCTTCAAAGATTTAACAAGATTTTTTTTCTAAATCCAGTATACGAAAATTATTCAGATCACTCTCTTGTTTTATTATTTGTATATCTCTTTAAATTATCTGACTTATTTTTTTATGTCCAGTGTATCATAGTTTTCTATATCATTCTTGTAGCTGGTCATTTTAAAATTCATTTTCAGATCAGTCTCAGTCTTTCTGATATAATGAGTTCCTCTTTCATAACATCTTTTAAACACACACTAGTTTTCCAAAATAAAAGTTTTAATCACCCTTTTGCTGTTTACTCCAAAAGAAAAAAAATTGGCCCTTTTGGAGATATGCACAGTTGAGTTTCGAGGGTGTCACCAGTTGAGAACCTAGGGCAGGTGTGGTGGTGTGGCAGTTGTCATCCAAGAATCACTTACAGCTTTCAGGGCCACTCCCCCACAGGTCATCAGATTTGAGACTTTGTTCATTAAGTTGAGCTCTAGGGATCAATTGAGATTGTTGCTGTTGTACCAGTCTCCCTGCTGCATAGCAATTTCCCTGCCTGAGCTCCTTGACCCTATTTCCAGGTTAGCAATGGAGTTCTCCCGACTTACGGACTTGGAGATTCCAATATGCCTCCCCTGGAAATGAGGATTGAGGTGGCTGAAGGTTTCATGGCCACCACGACAGCCATGAGCCTATCCCAGATCATCCAGAGCTTGAAACCGGACAGGGGTCACACAACATATTTGGTATTCTGTTGGAGGAGTGGCTATGTCATCTGCAGTAGGGGAAGCTTTTGGTCATGGTCAGATTACACCCTGATTACTATGGGATTCTTTGGCATCTCTATTCATTCCAGGGAGGCTGGACTGATTTCATATTATTGATATTGCCTGACACAATAACATGGCACTATTGATGTGGTGTTGGTTTGTTTGTGTATCAGTTTTTTTGTGTATGATTGGTATATTCTGCTATTATAAATTTCTTCAAGCTAGTAGCAAAGTTTTACATGGCATTACAAGTTAGGCTTATGGAGTTCCCCCCCACTCCAGAAGGGATTTGCAGAGTATGATCACTGAGTATGATTCACTGATGAATACTTCACAATTAGTGGACGGACACAACGGAATAGAATCCAAATTGTCTTGGAGAAATTATAGTATCCACCATAATAAAGGTAGTTATATATGTAAATTAGTTTTTTTAATTAAATGTATATCACTTTCATCTCCATTTAGAACAATATTGTTTGCAGTTGTTTAAAACTGCATACACGCAGTCTTACTATACTGTGTCTAATATATGACAGAGCACTGCTATAATTTTGTAAAAATACAAAAACATTTTCCTGCAGAAGTTACCTATTTAAAATACTTAAGTTTTATTCCTCTGCAGCTGTTGTTTGATTACTATGTCAATTAAAATAGTTTCATTAAAAACAATTGGAAAGTAATGTAGGATCTCATTTCAAACAGTTAAACAAAAGACTTTGTTTAAGTAAAAACTGTGTTTCGTTTACAATAAAATATGTTAAAAGTGATTTTGGAACATTTATCTCCAAGAACTAGTTCCCTGCTGCAAGAACCTATGAGAGCACTTTGTTTGGACAGTAGCTACTCCTGCTTCCAAAATTGAGAGAAAGGTCTCATCTTCAATCTTAATGGTTCAAAAGGCTCGTATTAATACTGTTAGTGATTTATAAACAACCATCTACTCAAGGATATATACCTTGATAAATCTGAAATCATACTGCTTCAATTTCTGTACAGCATCTTTATTTAACAGTTGTCTCATTTTTGTGATAGCAGTAATATATTCGTATCTTCAGAGGATGCTATAAATTGTACACATTTTGGCATAGTGTGCTACACACACATTGGAATCATGTCAGTGTTTTAAAGAGGTGGTTAATGACAATCATTTTGGAAAGAGTGGACTTTAGAACTGTTGTACACAAATAGGTTTTAACTAATGCATGTTCTTATTATTTTCCATCACTAATATAAAACGTTTTCTCAACATTGGCACTACTGTTCTAGGTTCTGTAACCTGGGAGTATCCCCCCCTTCTCTGTGCTTTCTATTTTGTTCACATTTCATAAAATTATATTTTGTAGTGCTATTCTAGTGCATATGCTGTTCCACAGTAGTGTAACTACTAGGTTATTTTATAACTTTCCTTTAAAAATTATGTGTTTGACCTCCAAATATAGTGTGCCAACTTTGGGGAAATACACTCCCAAGATGAATTAAAGATGGAAAATCTACAGAGCCTGGGTGCTTTAAAACTCTAGTTAGCATTTTGTGGAACAATATTATTCCCCTTTTTCGGTTGAACAGGACTCCTATCTTTTGCCAGAACCCAGCTCTAAACAAATTCATCTTGCTCCAGTTAACTTTGAAGTACTTGATAATGAGTTTGCAGTACAAGTTGGCTTTTCAATTTTCTGCATAGAATTCAGTGTTAAATTCTTCTTTGTTCCTTTGTATTCAGTACACTTTGTATTAGTTTGCATCATTCTTCACAACTTTATTGTGTGTAATTGCATGAAGTATCTTGTATATAAGTTACTGCTCTCCTTCAAGCAAAAGGCACCTCTCAGGAGATACTGTTTTGCTTCTATCAAAGCCTCCATGGAATTAGACTGGTACTGTGTTGAGTTCTTAAACATAGTTTGTGTTTAATTGCACTTGACAATTTTGGCCTATTTTTGCTATTGAGAAAGCAAAAGTTAAGTGGAAAATAAGTGGATTTAATGTTTTAATAGCTTGTCAGTATGATTTTTGATTTCATTTATTAGATTGCAATTGACCTTCATTACTAATTTTTTCCTGACATTGATAAAAAAGAATTTATATGGAGTTGAGATTATTATTGTTTTGATATGTAAAAAATTGTACTTTACTGACTAGTAAAGTACACAATTTAGCATGTATCAAATTGTTCCCACAGTTCAGAATCTCATATAATCTGGTATCCAAATTGGTATCTTGGTTTTATAGATAAATAGCTTGAGTTATGTTGATAGGCTTTGATAATCCTCAGAATCTTTTTTCCTTTCTTTTTAACAATTTCATTCAAAGATTAAAATCCAAAAGAAAAAAATTAAACAGAGATAGAACAGAAGTAAACAAAAACATTGAAAAAAATGTGAATTAAAAAAAATTAAAAAAAAACCTGAGAAACCTATTGGAACAAATAATAGCTTCTCCAAAAATTTATAGAAAAATATTGGGTAATGCTTTAATTACATTATTGTTCAGTTATTAACTTCTCCCCATTCCCACCACATTTTCTATTTTACTGCACATCTGCTTCTTTTGGCACTCACCACCTTTGTTCATTCTTCTCCTTGGCTATGAAAACAAAAGAAAAGGGTTCCTAAAGTTCCGACGTTCATAATTCAGAGTCTTTAACTTCAGAATTTGACAGGACATTTTTGTAGAAGAAACATTTCCATATTTTAGGACTTAAAACAAATATTGTCTATCATAATGAAAAACTGGTGAGATAGAAACAAACCCTTTAGGACCAGGGATGTTTGGCAACCATGCTCTAGAGAGTCATCACTATCAGCTCCTCCTCTTGAGCAGTTCGTTCCTCTTTGATGAGACTGCATCTTCAGAAAAGTTGAGCAAGAATGCACTTCAAAATACTGGCTTGGATTTTTAATGCAACCCAGTAACAACATGTCTTAAGTGGTGATATAAATTCAAAGATTTCAAGGACCTAATAAAATAGAGCTGTCTTTAAAAGCCATGCAGACAAAGCCTTCAAAGAAGGAGGTGAGTTGGAAAAATCTAATCAAACAGTAAAAAAAAAAACAAATTTCAAGTGGCTTTCATGTGCTAGTATGTCACTTTAATGTTGTTTTAAAACTAAAGAATTCTTGCTATCTTACCTTTGCTTGTGTGTCTCAGTTTCCCGAATCAGAAGTTGCTGATATTCCAATCAAAAAAAGCATGTTCCAGGTGAATTTTCTTCCCAAGACCTGAAAAAATCTACATGTGCCTTCCTATACTTATAGATAATATTATGAATAGGGACCACTGCTAGGAATAAACATATACTATGGTGTTTGGAGCAATATTGTCCTGATCTGAATATCAAGATGATCAAGTTGAAAATGTAACCTAAAAGGCCTTGTGAGCAATTGCTGATCTCCTTAAACATTTGCTATGTTGGTTTTACATACTTTGCACTGGCTAACAGAATCAGTCAGCAGCAAGCAATAATGTAGATGCTGCTAGGGAATATTGGGGAAGCATATTTATGATTTTGTTTTGCTTTGTTGAAAACTCTAGCGTATTGAACCCTGATTCATAGAGCTTAGTTATCCTTACTGATTACTAGTAGCTTTGCAGTGGTGTAGGCAGGAGTGCTTCCCGGCCCTGTTTTGGAATTGACCTGTGTGTGACATTTGCTTAGAAGACACATACTTTGTACCTGTGTCATGGTCTTATATCCTCAAACCCCATAACGTAGATGAAGGCGTAGAGAGTTTGAAAATGAATATTAGCAGCTTAGTGACTTGTATTTATATTTATTTTCTGCTTATCGCCCCCCCCCCCCAAAAAAAAAATATCTGGTCAGTAAGAATGCTAACTAAAGCTTTAAAACATCCCAGTTTTGTTATCTTTCTTTCTGGAATTTCTTGTTGAAATTTTACAGAGGACACAGTACTACTACCAGTTTCATTGGTAGAATAGTTTCATTTCCTGTAAGTGTATCAATTTGTTAATATAAGAAAATGGCTTGTTACATTAAGAATTATATTAATGAATAATTAATGTGTGAATTGATACCGCATTGCCTTTCTCAGGATTCCTTTCATTTCTCTTCCGGTTATTTCATACTCTACTGCTTGTGAGGGTTTTTTTCCTTCAGGGATTAAGATGTCTTTGGAAAGAAATACATCCTGCATTAGGATAACACTTGGCTAAAAGCTCTGGTTACTGTATTCTAGAGTATTTTAACAAAAGTCTCCCAAATGAAATCTCTTTCCCAGCTGTGGTCTTGTACACTCTATCCATTTTTCTAGAACAGGGCTTTTCAACCTTTTCACCTATTGTACCACTTTTAGGATATGGCAACATCCAAGTACCACCAGTCGCCTAGCGAGGTGTCAAAAACTTGATGATCAAAAAAAAAAAAAGGAAAAAAGTGAAGTACAGGTAGTCCTCGACTTACAACAGTTCGCTTACTGACTGTTCGAAGTTACAATGGCACTGAAAAAGTGCCCCCCAAGCCACAGCCAAGCAAGACACCTGCCTGCCCGCCCGGTGGCGCTCTTCCTCCTGTCCGAAGTTTTTATTGTTGTGAGCATTTCTGTTGAGGATTGGCAGTGGGGGTGGGGTGGGGGGGTGTTTGGTTTTTATTCCCCCCCATCTGCTGGGTGGTTGCAGCAGGTTTTGGTCACTTCACATGACCGTGGGACACTGTGACTGTCATAAATATGAATCAGTTGCCAAGCAACTGAATGTAAATCACAGGACCCTGGAGATGCTGCAACATTCCAGCTGATTGGTGGTGCTTCTGGGCTCAGCAGACGCACCGGGATCAGCGCTGAGTTCCAGCTGGAGCCTGGCGCTGATCCTGGCACTTCCGCTGAGCCCTGACAGCCCTGCAGCTCCAGCCGTCTCTCGCTCAGGCTTGTGCGGTGCTGCCACTGGTTCAGCTCATTCTCCTCCCCGCTACCACTTTTCTAGGATGGTCGCGTACCACATGCCAGGTGCCAGTGTACCATAGGTGGTACCTGTACCACTGGTTGAAAACCCCTGTTCTAGAATACCACATTATTCACTGAGTCTGCTCATCATGTTTCATTCCTAAAGTATATTTTAACAATAAAGTAATTTCTACTTTAGCCATTACTTATTGCTAAGGCGGCCTCCCCACTAGCAGATTTTTTTTAGAGAGAGATGTGAGAACTGGGATTTGTGTTAGTTTTGTCACTTTTCCTGGAAGCATGAATGCGTTACTATTAGGTGTGGCCTTGCTTATTGGTTAGACTCATGTTCATTAGAATTTGATGCTTCTTTATAGCCTAGGTTTTAAGTGTTACCCTGAGAGCCATAGGTGAAAACTCTGTATAGGAGAATGATGAAATCCCATACGTGTGATTTAGTGGCCAGTGGATAAAGGAGAAATGAAGTACTTTGTAATATACTGGCCTGGATGTTTATAAATAAACAGTGCTAGGATACTTTATGCCTCTCTCTGGAAATAACATTCAATTCCTTCATTTGAGAAGTGGCAGATTAAGCTCTGGGAATACGCCTCAGTGTCAAATATCACTTTACATCTAAAGTAATTAGCCAAGTACCAATATTAATTTATTATTTTTGAAAACATTTATGGAGGTCTGTCATATCCAAAATTTGGGCTTTCTTTGACATAGGATCAAATAGATCGTAATTGATAAAGTTAAGAATAGACTATTTCAAATTAATTAGGAATTCTTTTTTTTTAATTTTCATTATTTTGCCGGATAATTCATATGATTTTTGCTGGGGGTATTTTTGTTAAACACTGACTTGTTTCTAATCATAGTTTTTCAGGCTGCAGACTGATATATGATTTATCTATTGTTTGTTTTTAATGTTACAACTTGGATAAGAGAGGATGTTTTTTTCTTTTTCTTTAACCTTTGGAAAATTCTTATCTAATGTTTATAGTTTATAAACAACTTTTTTCTTTTCTCTGTTTTCATTCGGAAGTATTTTTAAAAATAAAATTGTTGAAGAGAAATAAGAAGAGAAGTTAAATTACGATTGCCAGACATCAGCTTAACAATGCAGTTCACTGCTTCTTTTCTGCCAGACTCAGCAGGCTTAAATCATTTTTGCAGGATATTAATTTTCGGGGGCTTTGTTACGTGACTGCTTAATTACTTCATATCTGTTCCTTTGGCAAAAGTGAAGGATAGTAGCAGTGGTATCCCTTCTTCACACTTGCAAATGTCAAATATACAAGTATTTGACGCTTGAGTAGACTGCTCTCCTCCTTTGTCTCGCACTATAACATGTGAATGTCCCGCTTTTATTTTGCAAACTGAGAATACATTTGCAAGAGATAAACTCAGCCACTGAAATAGAAGATTGTAGCCTTTTTCCCCAAAGAAGAGGTAGCAGGGCAGGGATAGCAAATAGCCAGGAAAATAAAGCAGGACAAAGCTGTTTTCTACCTCTTTGCTTTTGTTTGTTCACACAAATGCTTGTGCTCAGGCTATTGGTGGTTATTGCCTTCTATCTTAGCTTTTCCAGCTGTAGAGAACAGAGATTTATTTTCTGTCTGCTAAAAGGCAGTTAAAAGTATTGAGAAAGCACTCTCATACTAACAGTCCTGCCACTGATAGCCATAACATTGCAAGGCTATATGTCTATGCTATATGTCTAAGCTTTGCTCCACTGCTCTAAATTGCAAGTTAATGTTTCCAATATGGATTTTATTATCATTGATGTCGACAGTTGAAATATAGTTCATCTTAGTTTAAATTGCATATAGGGAAAATAAGTGAAGTTCATACATAAGACTAGGCTATGTTGCATTCATGCAAGGGGACATTATTTCAAGTGTGGGAGTTATACTTTCACATCTTGATCTTGCCCTGCATTGATCGCTTTTTGTGGTCTCCAAAGTTACTTTCTAACTCATTGGAACAAATTTGGGGATCATTCTGGACAAGGACAAATTCGTTCCACTGATAATTCAGTTTTGCAAATTGATTGCTGCTACACGATCTCTATAACGTATTGAAAGATTTGTTTTGTTTTTATTTCTGTATATTTGTGCTTAATAAAAGAAGAATTACTTTAACGTGGTTGATCTTCCATGCAGAGGCAGAAAAAGAATCACTGCATGTTTAGACTAGAGCAGGGGTGTCAAACTCAATTTCATTGAGGGCCACATCAGCATTGTGGTTGCCCTCAGGGGGCCGGGTGGGTGTGGCCAGGGTGAGCGTGGCCTACTGGGTGGGCGTGGCTGGAGTGGGCGTGGCCTACTGGGTGGGCGTGGCCAGCTCTACATCGTTCACATCAGGGGTGCCTATGGGGGCCTGGGCAGGAGTGGGACAGATCTGAGGGTCTCTGGCAGAAGGAGGGTCTCTGGGCCAGGGCCAAGGCAGTAGGGGCCGTTCCCTCACTGTTTCCAGGATGGCTTCACGGGCCACATGAAACCACTTTGCGGGCCGGATCCGGCCCCCGGGCCTTGTGTTTGACATGTCTGGACTAGAGTGCTTTTTTAAAATGTAGAATCAGATCTATTTCTTACATCCAATTATAACTCAGTTCAGTTAACTCATTTCCACTTAGTTGAATGTTCAATTGACTAATTTACGTTTTGTTTCAAAGCAGAATATGAATTTAAAATGAAAAAACTTTTGGGGGTTTTTCATATAATTAAAAAAACGCGTAACGTTAGAACTTATTAAGCCCCTCATTTTTATCCAGACAAAAGGTGAAATACTAAAGCTGAGAGATGACTAGTTTTAAATCAGCCAGTGAAATGCTTGATCAGATATGGATTTGAATTTCTCTGATCAAAAATCCAGTTTCTCTTGTATCTTATCTTCTCTGCCTATTATTTCTAGTTATAATAGTAGTAGCAGCAGCAGCAACAGTAACAATATCTGCCTAAAGGATTTTCAGTGTTAATTTGAATACTTGTATTTTGGAATTTATCCTGAAGACTAGTTGTAGATTATTCTGGATAATGTGTTAAATTATCATCCTATGCCTTAATGTCCTTTATGGTTTTGTTTTTCTATATCAGGTCCTTGGGGACAGGCTAAATGTTGATATGACTAAAACTTGTTAGTTGACAAAGTTTTTTAACCATTTTAAGAAAGTATTTCTTTTTTCCAATAGTTTTTGAAATAGAAAGCCATACTCTAGCAGTCTAGCTAAATGCTAGATGAAAAGCAAGCCAAGAGAACAGTCTTGTTTTTTCTCCAGAAAATATATCCCATTAGTTTGATCCCGAATCTCAAAATAAAATCCCCCAAGCAGTCTAGTGATTGTCACGGTTCTTCCTTGCGCCCTGGTGATTATGCTTAATTTCTTTTATCAACCACCAATGTTTGATTTTTAAAATGAGAAGTTTCGGGATAGAATGCTGTTTGGAAATCATAGCAGTTTTTGAAATTGCAGACATCAAACAGTTAATGGTACAAAAGATATGTGCCCTTTTTCAGAAAATAAAGTAGAAAAAAGTTTAAAACAAGCACTTGCTGGCCCAAGGGAACAACAAGAAGTACTTTCCTTTAAATGGCAGGGGAAAGGCTTTTTTTCCCCCCAAAAAAGAATGAAATGTTTACAACAGATTTTGTATTCTCAGTACACATGCTATTCTGAGCTTTCCTCCATCCTCAAGAAGCAACTTTAACTTTTTGCATTTTGGGACTGTTGATACTAGAATACATTTTGGTGTGCATCAATATGTTGCCTCATTATATTGTTGTCAGGACAGATTGCATATATAAAACTTAATTTATGGGAACAATGTCTCATGCGCCAAAATAAGTTGAGTCTTCCGCAACCCACTCGAATTCTTTTATTTTCTACTCGGTTAAATATGTTTCTGTTATTCCATAATCCGTGTTTAACATCAGTAACTATTAATATTATCTCTCTCCTGTGATAAAATAATCTGTATTGATTCATTTTTATTAATGTCATAGCCTGGGTACTTGTGATAAAAGTCTCAGTATGTCGTAAGCGGTGTTTGCTAACGTATTATATTATTTCATAATATAATATAATGGTGAAATTCAAGGACATTTGAACAAATATTAATAAATATATATTTAAATACTGAACTCATTTTATTATGAAATTCTGGTTCCGTGTCCAGATCAAACTTTAGACTGCCAAAATGAAGCCACCTTCTTGGCTTTGTCGTTGGCTCCAAATAAGTCATTGTCGGTACATGCTTCTGATAGTAACCAACATACCAGCAGATGGGCCATGCACTGTATCTCCCCACAGTCACACAGCATATTGTTATTCACTAACAGCCTCCACTTGAACGTATTAGTCTTAGACTTAGGCACTCAAATCCTCAGCCTATTCAGGGTTATGAAATTATATGAGATTATGAAAAACACTAGTCAGGAAAATTGAAGTCAGATGCCTTGGTTGGATGATCTCAAGGAAACTGAAAGAGGAGCAAGGAGAAATTAGTGTCTTCATTTTGCTGCCCATCATACTGAAAATTAGAAATAGTCATGCTTTTTTTTTCAAAGTGAGGAGCTGTATTTGCCCTTTGATGAACTGGGAACTGCACTTTATCTTGACTGAAGGTGGATCAAGATAAAAAAGAATTTGATTTTGTTTTATTGAAAGTTACTTTTAACAAATATTCTGTATGGTTAATATGATTACTCTGTGGTTATATTTTAAAAATTATCACCTTTCATATTAACAACTATAACTTCAGGCAGTATTTGAGAACCAGAGCTATGGCTTATGGGAACCACATACACTCCTGAGACCCTGCCTTACTTGCAAAAAAAAAAAGTCCACAGCATCAGCCTTCAGGTTAAACTTCCAATGGGACTGAGGAGAGAGATGCTTATTTGCACATGCCGCAGTAATAATTCAACTTAACATGATTTTAAGTTCTGCTGTTAAGACAGTTTATTATACAGTAACATGGTTCAGTGAAGATTGTCAACGCTGTTAACATCGAATGTTATTGCTTGACAAGAGATTTAGTTTAAGGTTGGGAAGGGGGGACAAGTAGGATTGCACCTTTCAAGGCCATCTCTAACTAGAGAAGATAAGGCCTTGGCGGGTTTTCTAACGGAAGGGAAACTGATTCTTTAAATTAATTGGAGAATATGATTAATGACAAAATTAGAAAGGTGGAGAATTGTGTTTTAACATATTGTGCAAGGGGCAGAGATTTCAGATTCCAGCTTCTTTCGAGCAAGCATTTGCCGGTGTATTAGGCTAATAAAGGACTTTTAAGGTAAACAATGCTTCAGAAAAGCCCATACGTCAGAAACTTGACAAAGATGATGTTGGGATACATGTAGTTCATCCATTTCTGAACTTCATCAGCAAAACATTGTGGGGGGAGGGGGAATATAGACCTATTTTTAATTGTCTTGTTAACATACAGCCCAAGATTGTTCATGTGATACCCAGCACAGTTCACTTATCTGAAGTCACTGATTTTTTTCCTGAACATCCGTTCAGAGCTTTGCCAATGGGGTGGCTGTTCTCATAACTAGATTCATACTGCATGGTCAGAGTAGAATTTAATGACTGGAACAACATCTGGCGTAATGTTACTCTCTAGAACAGCATGTTCAGGCAAGGGGGAAAACTTTGGGCTCAATTGCAAATTCTTTTGCTTGTTTTACTGCCACCGAGTAAACTTGCCATCATCTTTGAATACAAGACGTTTTGTTATCTTCTCTTCATTAACGGTGCTTCAGGGTAGTTCGGATTAAAGAAACAAAACTAGTTTAAGGTGCAAGTAGGCATAAATATAAATAATTTGGATTCATTGTGGAGAGGATTCAGGTAGGGGAAGGCTAGGCGAATGAAACTCTACTTAGCCCTCACATTTTCTATTGTTTGGGGACTGTAATACTGGAGATTCTCACTTTGTATTTTTTTGTCCTGTTTGTGTATTGTCTTATTTGCATGAAATGAATTGTGATAAAAAGGTTCTGGACCCTTTTTAAACTCATTAGAAACACATTGTAGCTAAAATTAATGCTTTTCCTCTGTAAGGCTTTGAGATCGGAATTTCTTTTCTTCTTTTCTTTTCTTTTCTTTTCTTTTCTTTTCTTTTCTTTTCTTTTCTTTTCTTTTCGACAAGAAACTGAAATTCAGTCTCCCATGAACCCTTTAGAATTTCAGGAAGATTAAAACAAAGTTTTTTTCCTTCACTAGCAATTTAAAGAAAGATAATTTGCTTTGCTTTCTGTCTCACTTTTGTCTTCTATTCCAATGACGGTAATAAGGAATATATGTAGAATCGCGGTAAAACTGATTAAAGGATTAAATCAGTCCTTTGTGTTCTCAGAATCAGGTTTTTCTTGGAAGCTATAAAAATTCTTCACTAGTGCTGCTCCAAAGAGGCTTAATTTGCTTTGTTTTATGCTTAATTTTTCATTTTAGTTTGGATCTGCAGCAGTGTTTGCTTTTGTTTCTTTCTCAGAACTGCTGTATCACAGGATTCAGAAGTTTTAAAAGATCAGTGGCATGTGGGTTTCTGTAGCTTTAAATCAGCTACTTGCTGTATCGGGAGAAGAGGGAAGGATGAGTTTCTGTAAATTAGAAATCTTTATAAGAATGAAAAGAAGAGCGTAACGCCCTGCATTTGTTTGGCTTCTCAGCTCATGGTCCCAGAACAGTGCTGCTTTGTTAGGACAAAGAAGAGAGGGGCATCCTGAAACTGTTCCTCTTTCATTTGCTGTGGAATCTATTGTCTATTTCTTTAAAAACACCAGAGTTCTCTTGCGAAGCAATTTCAGATTAAAAATGGCCAAAGAAGAAACCCACACAGAGGGAGGATTAGAAAAGGTAAGAAAATATGTATGGCTGATGAGATTTTGAATCCAGATCCCCTGTTCAGAATATTGTAGGGCCTCTGATTTCTAGCATGATCCTAAATTGAAACTCAAGGTCACAATATCTTGAAAAGAGAGCCTGAGGGAAAGTGTCTGCAGAAGAAGCAAAGGCAGTTAGTTGCCTTTGCCTGTAACCCAAAGTAGGCACAGTTCACAGTAGAGTGCTAAACCAAGGAGGCATACTTCCTCTGCATCATTTCTCCATTCACAGCCATTGTGTTGCCCGATACCTTCTTTTAATTATCCCAGGATCACTTAGAAGAAAGATCTTATTTGGCTTTTCTGTGGTGTTTTTATTGTTTTTAATTGAACTGCAGTTAACAAATATTATCAAGTAACTACATGAACAGAAATCCAAGATGCATAGAAAAAAATACAGAAAATATTTTAAAAAGTGCTAAATAATGATAATGATAATAATACAACAAGCACAAAATGATGATGATGATGATGATGGAAGAGACCTTGGAGGTCATCTAGTTCAACCCCCTGCTCAGGCAGGATACCCTATACCATTTCAGACAAATGACTGGCCAGTCTCTTCTTAAAAACTTCCAGTGTTGGAGCATTCACAGCTTCTGGAGGCAGGTAGTTCCATTGATTAGTTGTTCTGTCAGGAAGTTTCTCCTTAGTTCTAGGTTGCTTCTGTCTTTGATTAGTTTCCATCCATTGCTTCTTGTCCTGACTTCGGGCACTTTGGAGAATAGCTTGACTCCCTCTTCTTTGTGGCAACCCCTTAGATATTGGAACACTGCTATTATGTCATTCCTCATCCTTCTCTTCTTTAAACTAGACATACCCAATTCCAGCAATCGTTCCTTATATGTTTTAGCCTCCAGTCTCCTAATCATCTTTGTTGCCCTTCTCTGTACTCTTTCTAGAGTTTCAACATCTTTTTTACATCTTGGTGACCAAAACTAGATGCAGTATTCCAAGTGTGGCCTTACCAAGGCATTATAAAGTGGTATTAATACTTCACATGATCTTGATTCTATGCAGCCTAGCACTGTGTTGGCTTTTTTGGCAGCTGCAGCACACTGCTGGCTCATATTTAAGTGATTGTCCACTGGGACTCCAAGGTCCCTCTCACAGTTACTACTATTGAGCAAGTACCTGTACTTTTCGTTTTTCTTGCCTAAATGTTGAACCTTATTTTTTTCACCATTGAATTTCATTTTGTTAGATAGCACCCAGTGTTCAAGTCTGTCCAGATCATCCTGTATCTTAAGCCTATCTTCTGGAGTGTTGGCTATTCCTGCCAGCCTGGTATCATCTGCAAATTTGATGAGTTCCCCATCTATCCCCTCATTCAAATCGTTGATGAAGATGTTGAAGAGCACTGGGCCTAGAGCAGAGCCCTGGGGCACCTCACTACACACTTCCCTCCATGTAGATGCAGTTCCATTGAGGACCACACGCTGAGTACAGCCGGTCAGCCAGCTACAAATCCATCTGGTGGTGGTGCTGTCTAACCCACATTTGTCTATCTTATCAAGTAGTAGGTTGTGCTCTACTTTATCAAATGCCTTACTGAAGTCCAAGTAAATTATATCCACAGAATTGCTCTGGTCCACTAATTTTGTCACTTGGTCAAAGAATGCAATAAGATTTGTCTGGCATGATCTGTTTTTGACAAACCCATGTTGGCTTTTGATTATGACTTTGTTTGCCTCTAGGTCAGTGGTGGCGAACCTATGGCACGTGTGCCAGAAATGGCACTCAGAGCCCTCTCTGTTGTCACGTGCGCCACTGCCACCAGCAGCAAGTCCATCAGGCCACCCGGAGCAGAAGCCCCGCCCAGTACAAAGGAGGCAAAGCAGCCGACTAGCCAGCTTGAGTAGAGGTGGTAGAGCAGAGGTCACCAACCACTGTTGATTGGTGGACTGGAAGGGAGGGGGAAGCATTTTACATGCATGCGTGTACGCCCAGGGCCACGAGCACATATGTGCTGCAAATGGGGCGGGGCTGGTGCCTGCGTGATACTAGCCCTGCCCTGTTCTTGTGTGGTGCAGCACCTTGTGTCTGCACCCAGTGGTGTGGCAGCCATTTTTGCGCCTTGCAGCACAGTGGCCCATTTTTGGGGCCCCGGGTTTTGCGTGCCAGAGGCAGCACTCAGAGATGCCTCCCTCCCCCCCCCAGACAGCACTACAGTGCTGATGCAGCCCCTGGCGCTTTGCGATAAATAAGTGGGTTTGGGGTTGCAGTTTGGGCACTCGGTTTCTAAAAGGTTTGCCATCACTGCTCTAGGTGTTCGCGGATTCGTTGTTTGATTATCTTTTCCAGAATCTTCCCAGGTATTGAGGTCAGGCTGATAGGTCTGTAATTTCCTGGATCCGTTTTTTTCCCTTTTTTGAAGATGGGAACTACATCAGCTCTTTTCCAGTCCTCTGGTAGTTCCCCAGTGCTCCAGGATCTTTGAAAAATATAGTTCAGTGGTTCACATCTGCCAGTTCCTTCAAAACCTTGGGGTGTAATCCTTTGGTCCTGGTGCTTTGAACTCGTCTAGGGTGGACAGGTGCTCAATTACCATTTTCTTGCCTATCTTAACTTGTGTTTCTAATCAGTTTTTATGGTACTGTTTTTGGTAGGTTGAACTGTTTTTTCCCTTTGTGTAAAGACAGATGCAAAAAACCAGTTAAATAGTTCTGCCTTCTCCCTGTGTCTTATCACCTTAAACAGACAGGTACTATACATGTACAAATTCACCATAAGTCTAAATGTTTTAGTGAGTTGTTATTGAGGTGAACCATAAAATCCGTTTAGTTTTGATAAAATCATGCTTCCTGCCTCATTGTTTTAACTGTGTGATTTCTTCTAATGTGGCAGCCGAAGAAATTTTGTTTATCCACATCTCAATTTTTATGTTATCCAAAAATTTTCAGTGTTGGGCAATTATTGTTTTAGCTGCTAAATAAATAGATAATACGTTCCTGACATCATTTTGTATTACATTGATTTTATTTTTAGCTAATATGGAAATATTATTTATTTTCATTTTTCTTATACCAAATATTTTTAACATTACTATTTAAATAAATGAATTTATTTATTACATAAATAAAAGAGTGGCTATGGGATACACAAGGAAGTTTAAATCAAATTGGTTTGGGTTAATTATTGCCTAAATTCTTCTTTAATTTCAAAACACAAATTACATTTGTAAATTTAAAATTATCTATAGCTACTACATAGTATATAAGGCTTTTCAAGCACAAAAGGTACTGTATGTATTTAATACAATCTAGAAAGTCATTCTTGTGAGTTGCTCAGAGCATTGGGAGTCAAGTGGCATAAAATTCTGGTTGGTCGCAAAGTCAGCTAGATATTTAGACTGGTTTTGGCATTTTTATCTACCTATTGAATCATATTGTTTGATGGTATTGTTTGATGGTGTTAAAGATATTGTCACTGAATGTAAACTGTTTCATGGAAAGCTGCCTTTTGAATTGACTGATAATGACTTTGTTCATGCAGAGGGTATTCAAGTGGTGCTCCAACATTTTGGGATTGCACCTTAGGGGCCCTATTATTGTTGGTACTTTCTTTGCTTTCCCTGCCACATTTCTATTTTGAGGCCTTTGTATTTTGTTATCTTCTCTGGTTCTTTCTCTTTTGCTGTCTCTGGGTACTGCCACGTCCATTATCCAGACTTTTGTCTTTATTGACAGTTTTTAAGTCCGAGACGTTATGTGACAGCTGCTTGTCTTGTTTGAATTCTAAGGTCCCAGGGCACTTTAGCTACTTCATTGTCTATAACTTTGTCTATTTGGTCCCACTAGTTCTTCCCCCCCCCTCTCTCTCTCTCTCTCTCTCTCACACACAAACACACACACACTCTTCTCTTTCTTGTGATTCAAGTTCTCCTGATATAAGTTGAAGAGTGGAACATCAAGGTGGATGCTAAGAGTGAATGAAACATCAGTTCACCTAACCTGGATCTACCATGAGGACATTGGGATGTCATTCGAACTAGTGACGTGTAAGTAATCAGAAGAAGGAAGGTATTTAAGACTGATGTGATGGAACTACCTGTGGACCACATACCAGACATATAGACCAGCTACAAGTACACTGGTATCCCAAAGTTATAAGGAAATCTTGAGGAGGAGGAAGACCCCATCATCCAAATATCATCAAAGGATAAAACTAGTCCTGAAGAACTAGTTCAGTGGTAAGAACAAGATTCATACTATCATATGCCCTGCTAGCCATCAAATACCCTTCTGGTATAGTGAGCTAGCCAAAGGAGGATATGGAAGCTGCCAAGCTGACCCAAAAGCTCTTCACGGCACACATAGGAAGATCAAACAGAGACTAGACCTCCATTGGATGTGTTCTGTACCAGCCTGCTACTGGCCCTGCAGAAAAGGCAGGGACAACCCCTTTTACAAGAAGGCAAGAGGCTGGAATTACGCCTGCCAAATTTATTGCTACAAAAACAAATAGAACAAGACACAAACCAAGAAACAGGAGCTTTTCAAGCGGTTGCCTTCAGCAAACCAGCCCTCCCACGCATTCCCCCTTAAATACAGTTCAGGGCGTGGCTTCTCTCTGCCTCCTTCCGAGGAGCCCCATTGCCTTCCTCTGTTTACTCCTGATTGACTGCCTCCTGCGTCAGGCGTCCTTGAAGAGGGCCAGCTGTGGGTCATCTTCATCCACGCTGTCAGGCTCACACAGCTGGGTCTGCGTCGTGACCAGATGAGAGGGGCCTGGCTGAGGGCTCTCATCAAGCTGTCCAAGCCCCTCAGCAAGCTCTTCAACACCCCCCTCCTCCTCCTCCTCTGAGTCGTCCGACCCAACTGCCGAACCCACAGGCTGACCCTGAATCACAACAGGATGTACTAGTGACAGATAACTAAATGGCAAAGACCAGACTAAAAGACAGCACTGGGCACTGATTATAGCAGCATAATAACAGGCAAAAAATCCTGTGTGACTTCCAGATTCAGACAGACAGGCAGGTACTTGCCAATCAACCAGACATCATGGTAGCAGACAAAGACCAGAAGACAGCAGTGGTGATAGATATAGTGCTGTCAAGCGACAGCAGCATGAGAATGAAGGGAGCATCAGGGCTGAAAGAGAAACTAGAGAAGATGTGGAAAACAAAGGCCAAAGTGTTCCCAGTGGTGGTAGGAGCACTTGGGACTGTGACTCCTAAGCTGGGAGAGTGACTCCACCAGATCCCAGGAACGACATCTGAGCTCTCTGCCCAGAAGAGTGGAGAGTTAGGAACAGCTAAGATACTGTGCAGAACCTTCAAATTCCCAGGCCTCTCATAGAGGACCCAAGATTGAGGAAGAAGCATACTATCCATAGGGTGAGAAGATTTTACATACAGCATATACATATACATACACACACCTACACTTTTCAATTGTCGTAATATGAGTGAGACTTGATTGGTTGTTAGGGAAAAAGAACTCTGCGTGAATGCCTAGAATGCCCTCTGCTGGCAAAATATAACTAAGCATATTTAAATACATTTAAATATCTTCCAGTTGTGCAGTTCCTGTTTTCTTGGAGGGGTGTGTCTTTTTTACGGTATATCTTTTAATATATTTTTCTTATGCGTTTTATATCAAAAGACAAAAAAGTGAGGCACTTAAGGAGAAAAGTATACCTGATAATGAGAAACTGAAAAGGAAGTTGCTTTATCTGAAACAGTTTGATCCACAGATATGTATGTACTACATAGGATCTACTGAGATGCTGGGAATGTATTTGTAATATCCAGGGTAAATCATCAACAGTTTTAGCTAACTTTTAAAAGTTAGTAGAGAAAGGGGATTATTTTTTTAATATAACAAAGAAAACTTTGAGGCAAAAAACCCCCAAACCCTTTTAGCTTTCTGGCAGGAGGTGTGCAAAGCAGAAAGAGCACACATATGTATGTGGCTTTCTAATCTGGACTTTCCCATAAACTCTTTAATCTTTACTAGTGTATGTAAAAGTAAAGGTTCCCCCGCACATGCATGCTAGTCATTTCCAACTCTAGAGGCCGGTGCTCATCTCTGTTTCAAAGCCGAAGAGCCAGCGTTTGTCCAAGGACGTCTCCATGATCATGTGGTCGGCATGACTAGACGCCAAAGGCGCACAGAACGCTGTTACCTTCCCACCGTAGTGGTCCCTATTTTTCTACTTGCATTTTTACGTGCTTTCAAACTGCTAGGTTGGCAGAAGCTGGGATGAGTAACAGGCGCTCACTCTGCTACACGGCACTCGGGATTCGACCTGCCAAACTGCCGATCTTCTGATCGACAAGCTCAGTATCCTAACCCACTGAGCCACCGCGTCCCTACTAGTGTATGTACTGAATCCTATTTCCAGTCTTTTCTGCTTATTGTTAGTAAGAGTTTGTAGGCCAAACACAGATCTTTTTGATTAGTACACCTTTGTGCTCTTGTGAGGACAGCTAATCACCACATGATTAAACTACTTTTGCACAATATTTGGTATCTTCATTAGGGTGTAGCCAAAATGTTTTTGACTAAAAAAAGTCCTTCTTGATTCTAAGTATCAGCTTTGAAATAAATTCATGTGAGGTTCATCGGAACTCCTAAATATTAATCTTTAGATCCACATGTTTAAAATGCCCTGTGCTATATAGTGGGCATAGAGCATTTTGTTGTGCCAAAAGGACCTTTTCTTCCGGAGTTTGTACTTAGCCTGATCCTTGATGATAAGTCTGAACATGTTGAGAAGAACATTTTACCTGGATCTGGGAGTTCCAGGTTCTCCTGATCTGCAAAAGGAAGAGAAATTTTCCTGATAGTTTCGGATTTCCTGAATAATATATCAGTGTAGTTATAGATCTGAAATAGGTGTAAATTAACTACAAGTCTTTTGTGTTTTAAGTAAACTAGTGAATGTTGAATTAAAAACAAATCCAATGACTATAGTCTGCTGACATTAAAAGAAAAACATATTTTGGGATTTCCCCATCAGTTTCCTGTTTATTACTCTAACTACCTGCTTTGAAAGAGAGCAGATCACCCCAAAATTATCCATCATAATTGCTGTTTTTCATACTGCAGAGAAAATTTGCTAATTTATATTTGTAAATATAGTCCTCACTTAATTCACTCACCGACCCTTTAAACTTATGGCAGCACTGAATGAATGGTCCCTGAAATTACACCCCTTGTGGTACCCCAGTAGTCACTTGTCAGCATGCCCACACTTGCTGTATGACTACAGGGGGCACTTCAACTCCCTCCCCCACCAGTTTATCTCTCCCTATCTCTGCCCCTTTTACTGCTGTGCACAGCAACACTCCTCCATGTTGCTGGGGCTGAAGTAGTGACTGATGTCCTTCAGCTTTGTGCCACCATCAAGGTGGGCTGCCTTAAGCTCCACAGTCCTGCCACCCCCGGTTGATCTTCATTGTCTTCCTCCCCCTGCTGATGAAGGCACATCCGACTTGGCATCCGACCAGGTCTTCCTCCTGAGGTTGCTTACGAATAAACCTCAAATAACCACACCTTTTCTCCAAATAGTGCACAGTGTTCTTGAAATATTTTAGAAGACTTCTGAGGCCTTTGCAAGAAGGCTGCACCTCCTGTTCTCCAAATGGCACACACTATTCTTGCGAATGTTTTGGTATGCCTCAGAAGCAGAATATTCTATTCTCAGAGTAGAATGTCAACACATTTCTTTGGGAGAACAGTATGCACTGTTTGGAGAGTGTCACAGCTGGCCTTGGGGAAAAGGCCTGGTGCGGCCCGAAGCTGCCTCCCATATGGCCAGGCTAGCCATACCTCACCAGCATTGAGAGGAAAACTGCAAAGATAAGCAGGTCACGGCGGGGTGTGCAGAAGGAAGCTGAGTTTTGCATTAGAGGGCTAGTTGTGACACAGGGTTTCAGGAGACAGCAGTGCTGGGACTGAAGTAGAGGCCTGGGCTGGTGACAATTTGCTGAGAACACTCAAGGCTCAGGACTTCAACCCCAGGGTTACCACTGAGAAGTGTTGCGGTACAGAGTGAATAAAAGGGCAGATTTTGTGGGTGATAGAACTGTGGGGATCTAGATGAACCAGAAGAGGCAGTTCCTTATTGAAGCTCAAGGCTGGGAGGGACAAAGCCAGGAATGGCTTGCATCACAGTGAATTCTCACCTAATGACCAATGGCATTAAATTAATAATGCCAGTGAGAATTGTCAGGATTGCTGTCACGACTAAGCGATCCAGTCACCTGATATTGCGCTTTACGATCCCATCGCTTAGAGATAGAAATTCCTGTCCCGTTCACCATTGTATCAGTCAGGAGACCATTCAAAGTTACAACAGTGCTGAATGAATGGTGGTTATGACTAGTTCTTGAAGTTCCAGCCATCCGAACACCTTTGCAGTCAAGTGATTTGCACTTGTGAGTGATTATCAAATCCCTTCACTATTTGTCCGTTCCCTGTTAGCTTCCCCAGAAAATCAATGGGGAAGCCTTCAGGGAAGATCACAAGTTGCTGAGGTAAGTCACCTCCTTCTGACTCCCCCTCCATGTGTGTGCTATGGTGGCTATTCACTTACCCTCCATGCGTCATGCTGAGTCTCCAGACACCATCTCTGACTCACACAATGCCTTTCATACACCCCATTGCACTCTTGCACACTCTCCCCACCTACACATCACCTCTTGTGTACTGCTTTCCCCTCTCGTGTACCCTCATCACAGTGCGCCTATTGCACATCTTCCCTTATGTTCCTTTGTATCTATCTAACCCCCTCACTTCTTCCCCCACCTGTCAGCAGCCACTTACCTGGCTGTGGGTCTAGGATTTGCACATTTCCACTCATTTCCACAAGGCAGGAAGTTGCCTTGTCTAATCACCAGATAATACCAGTTAACCACAGCAACAGGGACTGCAGTCATTGCATTGCTAAGCAATGTGGTCACACTTTAGAACTGCATCAGTTAATGTCTGAAATTCCAGTTCCAATTGCCATTGTAAGTCAAGGACTGCAATTTTTATGAAAATAGCTAGCTGTATAACCCTATGGGACATGATACAGGATAACAGTAAAGAATTGCTTTGTCTCTGTCTCAACAAATTCATAATCTGAAAATGTTATAGTTGATGAAATTATAGGCAGTAAGTATTCCAGAAGTTTATAAATACTTTATACAATTTGTAGAAAGACTTGGTTTTTTTAAAAAATGACCTTATTCCAAAGGTCATTTCTCAGTATATTATCCATTCAGAATGTCTTTGTCAACAAACACTGCCAACGATCTTGGCTGAAGCCATTTTTGCTTCATTTTCGGTTGCCACAGTATTGGGAGGGGGGTGAGTGGTTTTAACGTTAGACTAAACAAAAAATTGTCCCATGGGAACCAAGATCTTTGCTGCCTGACTTTTGGCGGGCTGAGCCTTCCATTAAAAAGTCCGCCAAAGTATTCTATTGGGCAATATGGATAATTACATAATGCTGGGGTGGGAAGTTCAACTTTGTAACATTGTAATGCTTGGGAGGAAACTCCAAACTTAGTTTCACTTTTGACTGTTCCAATACTTTGTAGCCAATAAATATGTTCTTTAAGGAACCCTCTTTCCTTGGAGTTCTGCTTTTACTGGTCTCATCTATCGGAACCATGACAGCCTTTGTTGTTGTTAGCTGCGAAGTCGTGTCCAACCCATCGTGACCCCATGGACAACGTTCCTCCAGGCCTTCCTGTGGCCACTGTTGAGTTTTCCAAATTTGTTGGCAAATTGAGTGTAGCACTTTTACTGCATCGTCTTTTAAGATTATGAATAGCTCAGCTGGAATATTATCACCTCCACTAGCTTTGTTGTTGCTCAGCTTTTCTAAGGCCCACTTCACTTCACATTCTAGGATGTCTGGCTCGAGGTCAGTGACCACCTCATCGTGGTTATCAGGGACGTTAAGCTCGTTCTTATATAGTTGTTCTGTGTAATTTTGCCACCTCTTCTTAATCTCTTCTGCCTCTGTTAGGTACCTGCCATTTTGGTCCTTTATCATGCCCATTTTTGCATGAAACGTTCCCTTCATCTCTCCAATTTTCTTGAAGAGATCTCTGGTCCTCCCTATTCTATTGTTTTCTTCTATTTTTTTGCACTGTTCATTTAAGAAGGCATTCTTATGTCTTCTAGCTATTCTCTGGAATTCTGCATTAAATTGGGCGTATCTTTCTTTTTCTCCCTTGCCTTTCTGTTCCCTCCTTTCCTCAGTTATTTGCAAAGCTATTTTGCTTTGTTGCATTTCTTTTTCTTTGGGATGGTTTTAGCCCGCAGTAGTATACCTGATGGTCATCTGAATTCACCCATTCCTGTCCATTTTAGTTCGCTGATTCCTAAGATGTCGATGTTCAGTCTTGTCATCTCTTGTTTGACCACGTCCAGCTTGCCTTGATTCATGGATCTTACATTCCAGGTTCCTATGGAGAAAAATCTTTACAGCATCGGACTTTCCTTTCACCACCAGATACATCCACAGCTGAGCGTCCTTTCGGCTTTGGCCCAGTCGCTTCATTCTTTCTGGCGCTACTAGTACTAGCCCTCTGCTCTTCCCCAGTAGCATATTGGACACCTTCCGACCTGAGGGGCTCATCTTCCAACGTCATATCGTTTTGCCTTTTGGTACTGTCCATAGGGTTTTCATGGCAAAGACACTGGAATCGGTTGCCATTTCCTTCTCCAGTGGATCACGTTTTGTCAGAACTCTCTGCTATGACCTGCCCATCTTGGGTGGCCCTGCACGGCATAGCTCATAGCTTCATTGAATTACACAAGCCCCTTCGCCACGACAAGGCAGTAATCCATAAAGGGGATGACAGTCTTACAGACAGTAAAAATATTCAATGCATTTACATGAACATGACTTAGAACTTTCCAGCTAAACTATATATATATATATATAAAATAGCATTTCTAAATTTTAAAAATCTAAACTCTTAACGGTATTTCATTTTAAGGCAGAAAAGGTTTATCTGTGGGGAAAGAAGAGTGAAATAAAATTGCTTTTAAAATCCATTTACATTTTTAGGCAATTGAAATTCTTATCTCCTTAGATCAGAAATTCCATAACATACATAGTTACCAGTCATAGGTTGGCCTGTGACCAGCATCCCTGAGGCAGATCTTAATTGTAGGAAGATACACTTTTAAGTTTAACTGTACTGTAAACAGTCCTTCAGGTTGAATGTTAAGAAATGGAAACTATGCGCTGGGAACTGGGTATTCACTCTTCTTGGGATGCATCCCTGACAAGTACTATAGATAGAGATTGTTACAAAAATTATTTTGTAATAAGGGAGAACATTTGAATTGCTGTGGGCACCAACATAGACAGGTTCTTCCATTTCCTTTATCTGTAAACATTAATTAATCTTCTACTTTAAATCTTGTAGGTTTTCCCCCTTTTCAGAGGGAAAGATTTACATGTCTGTCAGCTAGCTTCAAATCAAAATCATGAAGTGAAAAATAATTTAAGCACTGCTCTTCTCTCTTTCAGGGTGATAAGGAAAGGATTGGAAGCTTTCTGTTCCACTGGGGGGTTTTTTAACTTAGCTTGTCTTTTTTTCCTAAAGCAAACTTAGATAGCCATAATTTACTTTAATCAAGACAGTTTCAGTCATGCATTGCAAAGATGGTTTAGGGTTTAGTTCAACATACCTGACACTCTGCAAAACTAACCAATGAAAAACCAAAGGAAAATATTCCAATATCTTTGTGATTATTACAGAGGGGAAGAGGGAAAATGTATCCAAATGGCTCTTTGTTATTTTTATTTGTTTGAAGTATTTATAAATTGCTTTTCCTTTCCCTACTTGCAGATCCATCTAAATGTATATTTATAGGTATAGTCCTTAGGTTACAATGGCAAAAGGGACTGGGAATTCCATTGCTAAAGAAATTATTGTACACATTGTCATTGTTAAATAAGGAGCACGTTGGTCATTAAGGACTCAGGTGATTGCGGTTTCTGATTTTTTTCTGGCTTCACCATTGATAGAAACTGACAGAGAACGTCAGAAATCATAATTGTGTAACTGTGGTTTGCTGCAGTGTCATAATTATGAGCCAGGCACCAAGTACCCAGATTATGTGGCATGAAAGATGCTACAACAGCTGGAACTCTGAGGACACTTCATAAGCCTCTCCCCCCCCCCCCCGTTCAGTACTGTTGTAACTTTGAAGGGTTTCTGAGCAAATGGTTGTAACCTAAGAACTACCTGTATTGTCAGTAATGAAGCCAGGTTAGGGGCAGTGCATCTGTCCTTGCCCTTCTTAACCTCTTGGTGGCTTTCAGTAACGTTGACCACTGTATTCTTCTCAGTCAGCTCCTGGGATTGGGAATTGGAGGCACTGTCCTTTAGTGATTCTCTTCCTGCCTTTGGGGCTGATTCTGGTCAGTGTTGGTCAGGGGAAGAGGTCAATCCCAGGCCCCTCCTTTGTTGGGTTCCTCAGGGCTCCTATTTAAAAACTACATGAAATCACTTGTTGAGATCTAATTTGGGGTTTGATATCATCAGCTTAATGGACGCGGTGGCTCAGTGGGTTAGGACACTGAGCTTGTCGATCAAATGGTCAGCAGTTTGGCGGATCGAATACCAAGTGCCATGTAACAGAGTGAGCGCCTCATATTCATCCCAGCTTCTGCCAACCTAGCAGTTCGAAAGCACGTAAAAATGCAAGTAGAAAAATAGGGACCACTACGGTGGGAAGGTAGCAGCGTTCCATGCGCCTTTGGTGTCTAGTCATGCCGGCCACATGACCACGGAGACATCCTTGGACAAGCGCTGGCTTTTTGGCTTTGAAACGGAGATGAGCACTGGCCCCTAGAGTTGGAAACGACTAGCACGCATGTGCGGGGGAACCTTTACCTTTACCTTATCATCAGCTTGCTAATGATATCCAATTATATACTTTGACACTAGGGTGGCAGACAAGCTCAGTACCAAGAGATTACCAGGGCCAGGAGGAGGTAAAGCCATCTTCAAACTGAATAGCTGTGGTTCTCGGGGCCACCTAGATCCAGGGAGACTCTGACCATGGATGGGACTGTATTCCCCACTCAAGAGTGGCATGCATCCTAAAGGTCTTTTGGGACTCACAGTTTCTACTCAGGTGGCACAGCACCATTTGGTATGACAGTTGTGCCTTTTTTCGCATATGTCACTCAAGCTTTAGTCACTCCACAGCTGAATTTCTGCTCTGGACTCTATAGCGACATGGTGACGGGCATGCTTTGGTATCCCCACAGGACAATTCCGCTGCATAAGCTGCATTGGTTATCAGTCTGCTTCTGGGTATGATTTAAGGTGAACTATAAAGCCATAGGTGGAGGTTTTTTAATTATATTTGATTCCTTTCTTGTAGTGTATATTTTGTTTTATGTTTTTAATAGTTTTTGAGTCTGCTGGAGTGGGTGGCCACATCAAATTGATAACAACAACAACAATAGTAATAATAATATATGGTAAAAAAATGCCAAATCCAGTTTAACATGTAGCTGACTGTAAAAACAAGAACAACAATAGATAGATAGATAAAAATTCCAAATCAAGTTTAAACACCTTGCTGACTGCACAACCAATCGTAATTACTACTGCTACTACTGTGATCTGTCTAGAGCCAGGAGTCATCTAAATTGAATGAGTTAATTTTTTAAAATATTTTTTTTAAAAAAACCCTGACACATCTTTTGTTTTATCAAGTAAAACAAATATTTTACTTCCTTGTACTGATCCATCCTTGCAAATCCTTCTGTTTTGCTCCAGAAGTAAAACCCTATCTTATTTAGTTCAATATGTTATACATTTAAAGTTCTGTTAAAACCCGCTGATGCGTATGGTAGTGTTGCGATTATGACGTTGCTTTACAAGAACTGAAAGAAGGGTGTAAACTAGGGCAGCCTTGCTTCTGCCATTTCCTCTTCAGAAAAATTTGAAGGTCTTAATTTGCTCAATCTGACTGCTATTAATTTTCCATGTATGGATGTACTTGGGAAGAGGTCTTAGTTTTTCTTCACTACAATAAGTGTCTTGGGCTTACTTACTACATCAAAGTCTGGCTTGTGTTAAGGAGAGGATGACACTGATATCCATGTAGAATAAATATTTTGGCTATTCTAATGCTAGGAAGGAACACATAAAATGGAAATATAAATTGAAGCACAGACCCACTATTCCTATAACATCAAACTCAGTGAAGTTAATAATAACTGGATAAACCCCCGACCTGCGCTCTTTCCACCGTGATCTGAAAACCTATTTATTTGAACAGGCGGGCCTGGTTTAAGGGTTTGGGGTATTTTTAATTGTTATTATTGTTAGGGCTTAATTAATTTTATTTTATTTTTAACTTTTGTATGAAATGTTTTTATTGCCCTGTACACCACCCTGAGTCCTTCGGGAGAAGGGTGGTATAGATATTCAATTAATAAAATAAATAAATAAATAAATAAACAGTTTTCCAACATTTTTCATTTCCCGGTGTTGTTAGCAGACAATCATTTTTACATGAATCAACTGCCAGGATAAAACTGAAGAGTCATTTCATAGACGAACGATGCCCACCTTCTTTGCCTGTAAGCTTATTGGCTGTCCGGTTTTGAAACACATTTTGAGGAGGTAGAAGTTTAAAAATTAAGTGACTGTCACTCTATTTTAGTATGCATAGGTTTCTTTTTTATATATTTTTATTTTGTTTTTATCAGCAAGGATAAAATGCAAAACAGAAAAAACATAACAAAACAAAAAGAAAAGAAAAGAATGTGCACAAAAAAGGAAAACAAGGACCTAAATAGCAAGTAAATTTAACATTAAACATATAGAATCCACCCTAGCTAGATGCTGAGAAGCAAATAAAAATAAAAAAAACCCTGATAAATTCTCCTCCCCTTTACACAATGTGTCTATAAATAGTTATAAGCTTTCTCATCCTTATTGAACAAGAATACTATATTAAACAATTATTCCAGATGAGGGGGGGGATCTCTTTCTGAGGTTTGTGTGTGTTCTATCGCATTAAATTCAAGTGACCATTAGCTTGCTTTTTTGTTTCTTAACGTCCTCTGCCAAGATAGCGTATGCTGTGTGTAACCTCAGTGTAACATTCATTTGAATCAATGATACTGAAGCACACAGAGCTGTTTGTTTTGGCGAATAGTCTTTTTATACAACAACTGCACAGAGCACTTTCAGTCTCGCAGATGTAGGGAACGAAGTAGTCAGTCTGGGACACAGTCCAAGCAGTGCCTAGCGCTGGGTAAGGCGTTGCTCACCGGCCATGCAGCAATGTTTATGTGGTGCTGCTGTACCTGTGTATGCTGTGAAAAGCATGTCTGTGAGCCAGTCCAGGTGAGATCATCTCAGGAAATCATGGTGGCAACTGATGGGGCTGTTCTATTTAAAACTCAGGTAGCATATGACTTCATTGCTAAGCAATCTTTTAAGAGGTTATTTCCTCCACAGCTCTATGTTGCCTTGGCTTTTTTTGGTTATCCTGTCATTGTTTTAACACTGGCAGTTAAGTCGGCTCAGATTATAGAACTACTTGCCTGAATTTGCATCTCAGTTATAAATGGCATTTCCTTTTGAAAGATAAACGTGTGAAAGGGATGCTTTTGACCTGCAAACCCTTTTTGCTTGCTTTGCTTTTTTTTTCTTTTTCTAGCTGTATAATGTGCATTTTATAGAGAATATAAACATACTGCAGAATCATTGATACTGGACAGAGAAACAAGTATGTGCATATACCCTTATCGTATATCCCATTTCTTTTTGTGTAAGTAACCTAGTTATCTTTTTAGTTTTCTACAAACTGCTACTCCAGCATGAACAGAAATGTAAGTGCTAACAGGTCTTCTGTCAATCTATACATTTGAAAATAAAAACACAATTTGTTTTGTAGAGTACATTCTGGAGGAGCATCCTTAGGTTATCATACATTTGTTATTCAGGGTACAGATGAAAATAGATTTAAAAGTTTACACTTGTACTGATTTATTTTCCATTCTGGAATATAGAATATGCACGCATAAGCTATTATGCTAGGTCCAGACTAATAACCATAAAAATCTGGCCCTATTTGCCGACAAATATATTTTCTGAGTGAATGTTTTCCTAAGAAATGCCACTGTAGTTACTAATGTACTATATTCATCAGTCCTCATTTACCATAAATCAAAGCAGTTGCTTAGAATATTTAATGCGCAATAAAAATCACTGTAAAATATTTTGGTGGAAAGTTTCAAGTGATATTAATCCCAGGTAATGGGGTCTTCTGTTTGGAATGGGAAGATATCACACACTTCTTAAAATATGAAAAAAGGATGAACTTCTTGAAAAATATCCAGCATTTTAACTCAAATTTTCAAAGTGGTTTCCAATATAATTAAGATGAACATATATTTTATGGGCAAAAATACAATATCTCCCCCACTCCCTACTAGCTGCACCTCTCTAAATATGCCAAGAATGTTCAAAACATCTTTAGTATAATTTTAAAAGAGCTGCAAATATCCAAGATAAAGGAAGATATTATTATGCCCATTAAAAGTGTGCATAAACAGTAGTGTTTCCAAATGGTGCCTGAAAGCTGGGGTAAAATATAAGCCTAGTAAAATAATACATACTTTTACATACATTTATATTGCAATTTATTCACATAAATGCACCATGCTGTTTTTCTCCCCGTATCATAAAGCTGCCTGTACTACATTGAACACAAGATGATCCCAGACAGACATAATTATATATTATCAGATACATGTTGATTGATTATAGATTTACATCTTGATATATGGATTATTACAAGAGATGAGACAAATATACCTTTTGGGGGCTGCTTTTTAAAAATACTTGTAATTAAATTATTAATTTTTTTGAAAGCATAAAACTACAATAGGACACATAACCAGTATAGAAAAGGAAAGCATCATAAAACCAAACATTCCCTTAAGCTTGAAGCTGCTTATAAATTATATATAAATTAAATAAATAAATAAATAAATATTGTAGTCCATTTTTATCTTAAAAAAACAAACAAACGTGTAGTTGCGCAGAGTTGCTCCATTGCCACACACACACACACACACACACACACACACAAACACACACACAAAAGATGCTCATATTACAATCAAATAAGCAGGCCTTTTACTATCCATTTTTCCCCAAAAAGAATTATCACTGAACTTAGAATTAAATAATATTTAGATAAAAACATTTAAATGGGTTTTCGTTTCGTAGCCCATTTCCGATCTCTACTCAGGGCAATGGATTTTGTGTTTCCATGCTTAAACCATGGAAATCCAGATATAAACATCCTATGTGTTGGAAGAAAAGTCTTCATCATGGTTCTCCCAAGCGGGGAATAAACATGGCAGCTGCTTTGGGAAGAAGGTTGTAGTTTATTGCAGAGGAAAGCCAGACAGAAAGATAGATCCAACAGAAAAAAGAGGCTGACCACATGTGGGTAGTAAGTTTTTATACCCCATGGACTCTATTGTCTGGAGTTATTTCCTGTTTCAAGCTTTGTATTTCCTTTGTCACGTATTCTGTCCTGAACCTAGGTGTGCCCCTCTAGGATTCTTGCTGGTTGTATGTCCCAGCCCACCTCCCTGGGGCAGGGTATATAGATTTTAGATGTCTGAAGTCGTCTTAGCTTCAACCTTCCTGAATGGTTTACATCTGCATTTCTATAGAGTTGGTTTCTGCTTGGGGGAGGGAGACTTGGGGCTATTAAGAAAAACTGGGCATGCTTTTCTGCCCCTTTAACTTCTTTTTAGGAAATATATTTTCCTGCCCTTTTAATATTTCCTTCTCTGGGGAGCTGACTTCGCACATATGCATGTTGGATTCTTCAGTTTCAAGGAAAAAATAAATATGAATTTAATAGCAGTAATTATTTGAGGGGTTCTGTACAGTATGCCTACTGGAAATGAAATTAAGACGTATGTCTAATTGAAATTGAAAGAAATAGCCCAACAAAGTTAAAGCAGTCAGAAAACTCAGTATGCAACCCTTTGCATCTCCCATTGTTTGTCAACTTATATAAATGCATGCCCCATTATTACAATATAGATTTCAATATTTCTTAGCACAAAATTTTGATGTGGACGGAAAGCTCAGGAGGCTCTTATAGATAGGCTTTTCCGTTATATGATCTGATAACTCTCTTCTCTTTTCAAATAATTTCTAAAGGGTTTTCACTTAAAGGTTCCTATTATATTTAGATAAGTGGGTATTTAGGTAAACTAAACTGAAGTGGTTTTCCTTTATACTCCAACAAAATTAAAAAGAGCGGAGAAAAAATTCTGAGTGAAAACTATACTTTTTTACACCACTATCACAGGAAAACAACTCCACAAAATGATATTGGTGGTGCAAGCTGCCAGCGGTATGAAACAATTGTGCTATTTAATGTGGGGGGGGAGCCTATTTTTTTCCTGCACCTAAATCTCCATTCATCAAAACAGCTGATTTGTAAAAGAGACAGTCTGGGTCATAAGTAATTTCTAAACTAATCATGTGTGACTCAGCAATAAAAAAAGAATTCCCTCCATTGTGTGCAATTAATTCCTGGTGATTCTACCCATGCTGTGTACAAAAGTGTTTTGCCACCACTTTGTCACTCACTCATTCTCAGCTCAACTCCCTTTACAGGGTTGTTGTTATGGGGAAAATAGGAGAAGGAAATAGTTCTAGGTATGTTTGCAGCCTTGAGTTGACCAAAACATATTCTAAAAGGCAGGACAATGCTTCCCATGCTGTCACTCACTAATTCTGCTGAGATCACCTGAGACTGATTAGAAGCAATACAAGTAGTCCTTGACCTCTGAACATAATGGAGCCTGTGATGACAACCATTAAATGAGATAGCCTTGCTTAATTACCCCTACCCCCTGCCTCCCTGATGTTACTATAAAATGAACATAAGCCAGCATGGGGTACCTCATGAGTAGGGGAGGCCCGTGGCCCAGCTGAAGGGGGCAGACAAGCAGCAAAAAGCTTTGCAAAGGGAAGAGTCCAGCCAGATTAGGGCCTAGCACCACGTTCCAATGCCAGAGAGGCTTCCAAACAAGCCTCCATGTTTGGCCGATGGCTTCTGCCCCTATCAACTGGCCATCGGGAGACTGCAAACCTCTCCTAGGGTTTGGAGAAATCAGATGCCTACAATCAAGGCAGCAGCTTCCCAAAACTTTTCCTTTGCTTAACCCCCTCCCTCTCCCCCTGGGAGGGACAGATTTGTTGATCTCCCCTCCCCCCAATTTGGTTCTGTAACTAAACTCTTCCGCCTCTGCCTTTCAATCCTGGTCCCTTTTAACCACTGAATTTGCTAAATTTACTGGTAAGAGGGTGACAAAACCTGTAAGTTACTTACCTTGATGAGTGACTGCCAGGCTATAGATCAGATATGTCAAACACAAGGCCCGGGGCCTGAATTCGGCCCACGAAGTGGTTTCATGCGGCCCACGAAGCCATCCTGGAAACAGTGAGGGAACGGCCACCACTGCCTTGGTGCTGGCCCAGAGACCCTCCTTCTGCCAGAGACCCCCAGATCTGCCCCACTCCTGCCCAGGCCCCCATAGGCACCCTTGATGCGAACGATGTAGAGCTGGCCATGCCCACCCAGTAGGCCATACGCACTCTAGCCACGCCCACCCAGTAGGCCACAGCCACCCTGGCCATACCCATCCGGCCCCTTGAGGGCAACCGCAATGCTGATGTGGCCCGCAATGAAATTGAGTTTGACACCCCTGCTATAGATAGAGGAAAGAAAGGAAGCAAGCAAAAAAGAATTCTTTCTTCACCTTGTTTCCTTTGAGAAACTGAAGAAAAAGTCCGGCCTTAAAGAAAAAATGCCAACTTCCAATTATTATTAGATTAGATTTTTATCCCATCTTTTTTACTTTGTATAAGTAACAACTGCCTTTAGGACCCAACATCTTTTGTTAATCGGATACACTTAGAGAAGTGAATAAGTAAATTTAATTCTGAATGAAGAGAATAAAATGTAAAGTATGAATTGATGACATCCAGGTTATTATGGATGCATATAAAAATAGTAATCTGTGGATTGGTGATAATTGCTTATTATGTTTTGGTGAATGGTGACAGTGGAAGTACCAGATAGGGAAAAGGGGGAACTGGGCCATTCGAGCGATAAGTTGATGTGCAGGTGTAAGTTCAGCTCCACTCATGAAAGAGAGAAGAGAAGCCTTTGGAGTGCCACTTGCTCAAGTGGAGCTGCATGCATGCACTGGCCCGCCTCTCACATGTCCCGGTTCGAAATAGGTCACAGCCCAGTAGTTGGCTATAGCCCAGGGTTTGGGGACCCCTGGTGTGCAGTAAAAACGAAAAGGGATTTTGTCAAGATACAATAGATGCCAGATGACTAGAATAAATGCAAAAGTGGCCAGCATACAATATGGATCTTCAGATCGTTTGATCATGCAGACAGAATGAGATTGCAAAACAAATATACAAAGAGCAAGCAAAGGGTTCAAAAGAAAAAGGAAAATAATGAAGGTTCTGTTTGGGTGGCATTGATTAAATCTTGAAAAATAGAGGCAAGAAATTTGAAGAATGCAAGGCAAGTTATGGAGAAGTATTTGGACACTGGATATGTTGAAAGAATATGGGGAGAAAAAGAGCATGAAGAAACTTAGCGAATATTGTTGGTGTAAACTTGACTTAGAGAAATATTTCCTTGTCTTTTTCTCACCACATGCCTTTAAGTTCACAGAAAAGAATTATTTTTCTTCCTTTTCTGTGATTTGCATAAGGTTGCTTAGGCAGAAAGGGAATAGTCTGATGTCAGGACCCACCCCAAACCATGTCTTAGGAAGACAAAACTCTTGGAGCCAATTCTAGTCCAAAAAGAAATCTTTACTATGACATGCTTGGCTGTGGGAATACAAGACAGGATCTAATATTGTTCCCTGTTCAACCCCGCTTCCCTAACCCCATTTGGTCAGCCCCCCATCATTTACCTCGTGTCATCCCTTTCGTGGGAGAAGGAACTTTGGATTTTATGGTTATTGCTCTTTTCCTTCAAAAGGAGACACAAGCCAGATGCCTCCTATCCTAACCCCCCCTTTTGTTCCCCCAGTTCAAAAGGCTTCTCTGAATCTTTGAAATGCCTAAGGCAGGCTGAATCCACATTTGTTCCTTCCTCCTCGGGAGATGGCAGAATCCATGTAATAATGTTTTAAACATACATTTATGAATATGATATAAATGGATTCTGACATCTGATCTGTTTGTAGCTGTATATAATAAGGCTAACTGGGAGCAGAAACTCCATTGTTAAGTGATGCAGATGTGAGCCAAAAAAATCATGTGACTGCTTCTCTTTGCAATGGCAGATCTGGCAATCCTGGTTGCCATCACTAAATGAGGATTATGCAGGTTGCAAAGTGAGGCGCTCGCGTAATCAAAACTTGTCACTTTCTGTGTCCCCATTGACTTTGCTTGCTTGTCTAGATACATGATGATAGTATATCCATGTAATATTGCTACTTCACAGACTGTACCGGCTCCCTATACTGAATTGGAGCATTGGATGAGCCAGTCCTGCGGTGATTTTAAAATTGGACTACTGTATGCTCTGCTTTCATTTCAGTTATGCTTGAATCTGGTGTGTTCTTTTATGTTTTGAACCCTATGTAATCTGCCCAATGAGTTGGGTGGTCAAATAAATAATTACATAAATAAAAAGCCCAAAATTGTTTGCTTACAATTTAGAATGTGTTGTTCCTGTTACCCTGTATCTAGAATAACTAGTCAGCTAGTTTGGTGCAGTGGTTAAAGCCCCTCCATTAAAAGCAGGGGGCCATGAGTTTTAATCCCCTTAGGTACAAAGGCCATTGGGAATCCCTCTGTCTTAGTGCTGGGAAGAAAATATTGAGAAGCCACTTCCCCAAAAAAGGTTACCATGAAGAAAAACTTGTTCCTGCAGTTACCAAGAGCCAGGGTTGACTTAAAGGACCATAACAAAAGAAGATTTCTAGAGCAAGGGTCCCCAACCCCCAGTCGCAGCCTAGTACCAGGCTGTGCAAGCGGTGGACAAGCGTGTGAACGTGCAAAACTCCAAAACTGTCGGTCTGCAGAGCTGGAAAGGTGGGGACCACTGTTCCAGACCGTAAGGTACAGAGAACATTTTCTAGAAAGTTTCATTTTCATTGGGTTTATTTTCCCCAAAATAATAGTTAGATATCTCCTCCTTATCCCTCCTCTAATAAGTCATCTGAAAAGCATACAAACCGATATTGTATGACCTTAAGAGTATTAATTCAGGAATAACTTCTTGAACAGCTAGTCTTAAGAACATAAAAAATATGTTAAGGTTTTTAAGAAGACTTCATCTGGAGGGGAATATTAAGTTCTAACTTTCAGTTTGAGTTAAAGTCAACTGCAAAGTAATCCAGGTATTTTTTATTTGTGATTTGTTTTTTGGTTGTATTCCTCCTCTCCTCTTTTCTGAAGATGAGCGTACCTTTTGTCCACATATATTCCAATCAATGTCCATAAATATCTTTCTGCGTTTGTGAATTATTTACAAAAATATTTTATTGAGATTTATACGCTTTCCTTAAAATACATTAATGGAGTGACTCGAGTAAAATATTTAAAATGCCATGCAATAGCTGATACATTACAGTAAGCTAAAAACAACTACTCTGTAAAAGCAGGATGGAAATAAAATACATACACAAATTTAAAAGCTGGTGAAGCATTTTTTAAAATATATTAGATTTGCATTGGAAAGATGCCAGAGTGGACATTCGAAATACAGGGCATCTATAGTCAAAGCTTTTCTCTCCCCATAATTTGAACAATTGTATTTTTGTAGGAAAGCTACACTATGTCAAAATGTTTCTTTGCCACTAATTAATACTGTAATGTATCACATATGTTTTACTAAAACACAGCAATCTGGATTTTAAGTAATATTGCTGATAAATATCCATTTTAAAATTGGAATTCTCTTAATTATTAGACTGTGTTTAAAAATGTTCTTTATAACAGAAAAGTGAAGTGCCATTTCATTGAATTACAGTACTCAAAAGAACTGTTAAAATGTTGAGATAATAATAAAATCCATTTCTGTGTCATTGAATAATAACCATAATAATTGATTACCAGTAGTCCTTGTTTAATTGGGACTGGCAACTCTGGTGCTAAGTGAAACAGTCATTAAGTGTGAACTCATGTGACCCTGATTGTGCTTTCCAGCTGCAAAGAGACAAAGTGCTCAGTTGCACACCTTTAGTTTTTGCTTGTCTCCTAACCACTTCCTCACCCTTTGGATGCTCAAGTGCCTGCTTACTGTCTTATAAGCATTAAAACAATATGATAGTGTTGTCTCCTAAGGATGGGAGCGCTATGCAAACAAGTGTATTATCTTGAAATCCCTTTCTGTCTAATCTTTCCATTCTGCAAGGAGGGAGAAGAAAAAAGCAAGTGATTTAAGTATGCAATGTCTCCTTCACCTAACCTTCCTCTCAAGAGTAGAGAGATGGAAAGAAAGAGATTTCAAGAGAGTAAGCTATTTACTCTTCTACACATCAAGAGTAATGCAGTCATGCCAGTAGTTGGGCAAAAGAGAAGTTGCCTACAGAATTTGCTTGTTCTCCCCCTCCCTCACTTCCATACAGTAGAGAGATTGGGAAAATAATTTTAAAAAATACTAAAATGTATGCATAGCTCCCAGCCCCAGATTGTCATCCTAGTTGTATTGCTTTTGATGTGTAGAAGAACAAATAGCTTACTCTCTTGAAATCCCTTTGACTCCAGTTTTTCTGCTCTGCAAAATTGGTGGTGACAGAGGAAAAATCACAGGTCAAGCACAGGACAATATGTACTGCCTGCAGTGATGAGGATATGACTGAGAGACACTGTGAAGGTCATAAATGAGTTATAAAGATCTTTTTTTCAGTTCCCCCCTACACACACACTTTTACTTCAAATCATATCCCTCGTACAAGCATAAAACAGCTGTTATCATTGTATTTGTTGAAGAACCTTCACATCATTTTCCAATTCATTGCATAAAAGTCAGGTTTGTACAAGTCAGGGTTTACATAAACCCTGTGTCCTGCCATACATGTAAATATAAAAACCATTTCATGCATGACTGTTACTCCTTCGTCCATGTTCAATTCAGGAATTTTTCAGCAGACCGGGACATCTTCCTTATTATGTTTACCTATTGGTTGCACTAGTATCAGATTGTGCTTTTGAGTATGCATTTTGATTGTTTGCATCCCATCTTTATTATTTTTACAAATAACAAAATAACCCAAAGGTGCTTTTTCAGGAAACAACTGGACTTTCTTGTTTTTCTTTGAAGACAAGCCTGTCTAAAGACAGTTCTCCCTAAGTTTGTGCAGTATGTGCAATTTTCCACCAGAGGGAAGAACACTTTAGACCAGGTGTACTCTAACCTGACACAGGCATACACAGCAATCCCCCTCCCCCACCTGGGTACATCCAACCATCTTTCACTCATGTTGTGCCCGAATTATGTCCCTCTCGGGAAGAGAACCCAGCCAGTCACGAAAATGATTAAAATCTGGCCAGAGGGTGCTCTCAGTCAGCTGCAGGGCTGCTTTGAAACCACTGAGTGGAGTGTGTTTGAATATCAAGACCTGAATGTATACACCGATGCCGTACTCTCTTATATTAAAGTGTGCACCGGTAGTGTGACAACGGAAAAGTGCATTAGAGTCTACAGGAACCCTGGATGACTGTAGAGGTACGGACACTTCTGAGAGCCCGGGATTCTGCCTTTAAGGCAGGGGACAGGGGATACATACAGAGAGGCCAGGGCAAATCTTAGAAGAGGCATTAAGATGGCGAAACAACAATATAAACATAAGGTGGAGAACCACCTAGCAGATAACAACCCGAAGCAAGTGTGGCAGAGACTGCAGCAGCTAACCAACCATAAGGGCAATACGAGGAACACGGTTAATGCCGATCCCTCATTGGTAGAGGAGTTGAATATTTTCTTTGCTCACTGCGAGGTGAAAAGACCAGACCCCGTAGCCTCTGCTGGCCGGCCTTCAGCCTTCTGATTCTCAGCTATTCACCCTGTATGAACATCAAGTGAAAGCTGTATTGAAGGCTGTGAATCCCAGCAAAGCTGCAGGCCCAGATGGGGTGCTGGGGATAGTGGTTAAGAATTGTGCCGATCAATTAGCAGGGGTCCTGACAAGGATCTTTAACATCTCCTTGCAAACGGCCTGTGTGCCATCATGCTTGAAAGTAGCCACCATTGTCCCAGTCCCGAATTAAACAGCAATTAATTGCCTAAACGACTACAGACCTATTGCATTAACGTGTGTAGTGATGAAATGCTTTGAAAGACTGGTTTTCCAACATTTTAGGACATGCCTCCCACCGGACTTTGACAAACATCAGTTTGCCTACAGGGGGAATAGGTCGACAGACGATGATGCCATAGCTACTGATTTACATTCTGTAGCAAGCCATCTGGAGAAACCTGGAAGCTATGTCAGGATGCTTTTTGTTGACTATAGCTCGGCTTTCAACACTATTCTGCCAAGGATCCTTATTGAAAAGCTTACTGACTTCAATTTTTCCCCCTCCATCTGTGATTGGATTAAAGAGTTTCTGAGGGACTGGCTACAAACAGTGAGGTTCAGGTCTGTTTCATCCACCTCCCTGAAGCTTTTCAGTGGCTCGCTACAGGGCTGCGTGCTTAGTCCCTACCTGTGCTCACTGTACACATATGATTATGTATCGTCCAACCCATCCACTGCGATCATTAAGTTTGCAGATGATACCACTGTAGTGGGTCTTATTACAGGTGGAGACGAAACAGTGTACGGGGAGGGAGGTACAAAAACTATTCTCATGGTGTCTAGAGAACAACTTGCACCTGAACATCGGCAAGACAGAGGAGATGGTGCTAGGAAGAAAAGAGAGGAACCTGTCCCACTTTACATTGGGGGGGGGCTGTGTGGAGAGAGTTTCCTCCTTTAAATTCCTGGGAGTCTACCTTTGTGAAGATCTTACCTGGAAAATCAACACAACCCAGGTGGCCAGAAAGACCCAACAGAGACTCCACTTCCTCAGGGTCTTGCGAAAGAACAGGGTAGAACAATGAATGATGACCTTTTACCGGTCTACTATAGAAAGCGTTCTCTTACACTGTATTGTGGTGTGGTATGCTGACTTGACAGCCATGGATAGAAAGATACTACAGAGGGTGGTGAGCACAGCACAAAAGATCGTGGGCTGTCCCCTGATACCACTGGATGACATCGCCAGGGCCCGTTGCCTACCATCAGGTAGGAGATACAGAAGTATAGCCAGCCACACCAACAGGCTGAAGAACAGTTTCAATCCATGGGCTGTCAGGCTTCTGAATGGGAAATAACTACATGTATGATAGACTTGCGGGGCCGGCACATTGTGGAATTAGCTCACATGGTATAACAAGATGGTGGGTTTGTTGTCACTGTGAGTTGTGGGGGGGCACGAAGGGAGGCTCAGCCAATCTCATTGTACATGTTGTACTTTGATAATAAAGGTTGATCGATTGATCGGTTTCACTTCTCATTCAAAAAGCTTCTTCAGCTCTGACTGAATGGTGGGGAATGGAAGGATTTATACTCCTTGCAGACAGCTGGCTATTTCCATTCTTTTAGAGAGACATTGAGGCCACCTGGAGGTTTATCTGTGTCATCAGGGTCTCCTGAGTAGTGCAAATGGATGTGAAACCTTCTTGGAGTTGCTGAAAGGACTGTGTTGTAGACTGGAGATAGATGTTGTATCCCTCCCCCTCGGTTGAGTGAGAGCTGTTCAATTTTGACATAGATGGCGTCTTTGACCCTCTTTCAATCCAGCGGTCCTCTCTGTCCAAAATGTGAACTTTGCTGTCTTCGAAAGAGTGGCCTTTGTCTTTTAAATGCGGGTGGACTGCTGAATCTTGTCCTGATGGGTTATGTTGTGGCATGTGTTTATGAAGTGGTTGTTTTGTTTCTCCATTGTACAGATCTGCGCATGGCTTACTGCATTTTACTGCATATATTACGTTGCTAGGTTTAGGTCGGGGTGTTTTATCCTTGGGGTGGACAAGCTTCTGCCTTAGTGTATTCATGGGTTTGAAGTGTGCATATATGTTGTGTTGGCTGAAGATCCTCCTGAGCTGTTCCAATATTCCTGCAACCTATGGAATGACAATATTGCTTCATTTATTATTGAGCACATGCTGGGTCTTTTGGGGGATTTGATGAAGTCCCACTTGGGATAGCTACATGGTCTGAGGGCTTCCTCGATGTGTTTTAGTTCTTTTTCTTTCCTATTTTTGCTGGTTGGCGGACCTTCAGTTCAGTGGCGTAGGAGGGTTCTGATAACTCCCGTTTTTTGCTCCATGGGATGGTCAGAATCAAAATGTAAATATTGATCCATGTGAGTGGGTTTTCTTTAAACTTCAATGTTAAGGCTCCTGTCTTCCGTAATGTGTACTGCACAGTTCATGAAGGCCAGACTATTTTCCTTAACATCTCCCCATGTGAATTTAATGTACCTGTCTACAGAGTTGATGTGTTTGGTAAAAGCTTCCAATTCCTGTGTTTTGATCTTGACCCAAGTATTGTCCACATTGTCTACTTTCAGCAGTTCCAAGAAGGCTCCACACCCATTTGCACTACTCAGGTGACCCTGACAACACAGATAAACCTAGGTGGCCTCAATGACTCTCTTAAAAATGTAAATGACCAGCTGTCTGCAAGGAGTATAAATCCTTCCATTCCTCTGCAAGGAGTATAAATCCATCCAGTCAGAGCTGAAGAAACTTCTTGGATGAGAAGCAAAATATCTTCAAAGAAAAACAAGAAAGTACAGTTGCCGCATAAAAAGCAACTTTGGGATAACTATGGCCTGGATGACTGAGAATCTCCATAAAAAAGTAACAAACATAACCAACATATCTTCCTCCTCCTATTTTCCACACAGCAACAACCCTGTGTGGAGGGTTGGGCTGAGAGAGAGTGACTGGCCCAAAAGTCACCAGCTGGCATTCATGGCAAACTTGCAGTCAAAAAACAAAATAAGTTTGCTTATTCCGTTGGCATCAGTTTCTTTGGAAAGCTGTCTCCACTGTAGAAGATATGTGCTAACTTAATAGCCTCCTTTAAAATATTCTAAGTAGTTGTAATAGTTACAATTTCATTACAATATATTTAAGATAAACTATACAGATCTGATTAGTTTGACTATGTATCCCCATTCTTTTGTTCCTTTTCAAGGTAAGAATGTAGAAAAGGTGTGAGAAATATAAAATCAAAGAATAAAGCCATGAAATAACAAAAAAGAATTAGAGACATAACTAAAATTAATTTATATCACCACCATTCACTGTACCTGTTCTTCTTTCTCTTGACTTATTCCCTCTTGTTTCATACGTTTGACAATCGGATCCTCATTCATTATTTTCTGACAAAACCACGTGAACGTTCTTCTGTTGTATTGATCAGTTACTTTTGTAACATTCATTCAAAAAACGTTCTTTCATTACCTTATCTCATTTTACCACACATATTTCTTAAGCATCCCATTTCCACTCTACCAGCTTGATATTCCCAATTGTCAGTTCTTATGAGGGAGGAAGTAGGGAGGGAAAATTACTAAAATTCAACTAAAATTAATTCTTAAAAAAACACATATGTATTCATCAGTACAATTCTATCAGCATTTGAATGTTTTTAAATTTCTCCATCTTTGGTCCCATTTTTAATAATCATGTATTTGTATACAATCTTATGTATTTACTCTAGTGTTTCATTGTTAATATTTAACTGGCAATTGTACATTTCGTTCTTCCTTTCAAACGGGTTCCTTGATCTTTGATAGATTAATAATGTTCAAATACAGTCTATCTAAGACATGTCAAACCCGCGATGTCACGTGACTTCACGCAACATATCGGGACAGTTTTGCCATTGCCAGCAATGGGGCGGGCGTGGCTTCCGGATGATGGGTCTGGCCCGTGGGCCGGCAGTTTGACACCCCTGATCTAAACTGTGAGCTTAGAAGCCATGAGGCACAGTGGTTTATAAAATTTATTGGCCACCCATATTACCATAGGGTAACTCTGGGTGGCTTACAGTTACCTATAGTGTTAAAACATAAAATGTTTAAATCAGAAATTAAAACAAAGACACATGGGGAGGGTGGAGGAAGTGGGGGGAGGTGAGATCTGTTATTACTCAATCAACCACTTCCATTGCGCTGTTCCCCTACTGGGGCCCAAGCCAATTGGCAGAGCCATGTCTTTAAGCCCTTATGAAAAGATAGGTGAATTGGTGCCAACCTCACATCAGGGGGCAAGATATCCCAGACGACAGGAGCAACAGCAGGGAAGGTCCTCCTCCTGGGCCCCACCAGCCAGAATAATTGGGCTGACGGGACCAGCAACATGCCTCCTCTGCCAGCAAGAGTGGTACGAGCCAATCCCAGTGGGGTGAAACAGTCCCTCAAGTAACCTGGATCACTAAAACCTTGAACTGCAACCGGAAGCAGACTAGTAATCAATGCAGCTTGTGAAGCAGTGGTGTTACGAGGGCCATTCATGCCCCCTCCCCCCAAAACTACCTGCATTGCCGCAGTCTGCACCAGCTTTAGCTTCTGAATGCTCTTCAAGGGTAGCCCCATGTAGAGTGCATTACAGTAGTCCAGCCATAAGATGGCTAGGGGCTGAGCACAGAGAGTCCTGATCCAGGAAAGCTCTCAACTGGCACACAACATGAAGTTGTGCAAAGGCTCTCCTAGCTGCGACTGCCATCTGCTCCTCAAACAGGAGTTACAAGTCCAGGAGAACCCCCAAGTTGAAGAGTCAAAAGATGGCAAAGTCAGGGATCCCAGAGCTCTACATCCTCAAAGCCATTCGGTCTTGCCAGGGTTCAGTTAAAGCCTGTTGTCCCTCATCTAGGCTCCCACAGTCTCCAGGCACCACGGCAGCCACAGTATCACTTGGGTCACCAAGAGTGTAAATACTAAGTTGGGTGTCATCAGCATATAATATATACCTCAACCTGTGGTGACGGATGATCTCACCCAGCAGTTTCATATAGATGTTAAAAAGAAGTGGAAAAGTACAGAGCCCTGCAGTACATCACAGTTACTGCTGTTGAGCGATGTACCTCCTCTGTTGGTTTTCTTCCTGTGAAAAACCTTACTTTTCTCACCATTGAATTGCATTTTGTTGGATAGGCACAGTCTTCAAGTCTGTCAAATTTCTTCTGGATCTTGAGCCTGTCTTCTAAAATATTGACTGTTTCTTCCAGCTTGGTATTGCTTACATATTTGATGAGTTCCCCCTCTAAGTTCTTCATCTAAATCATTTATGAGATGTTGAAGAGTACTGGCCCTAAGACAATTGGCTTGTATTATATAAGACAAACATAGTAGTAGTGTATTCATTATAAACCATTGACTATTGATAAGTATAAAATATAAGATATATCATTTTCTTCTTAGTTTGTATTTTTAGTTTGAGGCTATCCTGTTTTTTAGAGTTTTGTGAATTGTATATACAAAAAAAATGTGTGCATGTGTGTGTGTGTGAGAGAGAAAGATTTCTAAAAGAAATAACCTGGTCTTTACAGGGTATGTGTGTATATTTTCCTATTGAGATCATCCCCTTTGAAATGATACATATCACCAGCAATAGTTATACATCTGTGCAAGTTAATGTTTACTTTAAAAAATGTTGCCCATTCTCAATATAATATATTCACTCAATTCTGACATTCGTAAACGCAGTCTCATTGATACAACTTAATTCAATATCACCTGTACCGAGCAATTTGGAATAATTGTACAGTCTAGGGATACTGGCAGGTAGCACTTTTTTTAAAAGAAGCATAGTACCTGTCTCTAATTATACTTGTTGCAACCTCTAAAAACTTTGACCCTCTTCTTCTACAATGGTAGCCTCCAGAAAAAAAGTGTTCTCTGAGATTGTCCTTGAGAATGAACAGGAAATTCAGCGGACTTAGTGGCACATCTGTTTGCGAGTTGGGCAGCCATGTAAATTGATGAAATAAAGAAACAAAACTGAATTGGAGTGGCTTGTGATTGGTTTAGCCCAGGGGTAGGCAACCTTGGCTCTTTTATGACTCGTGGGCTTCAACTCCCAGAATTCCTGAGCCAGCCACTTTAGTTCTGGGAGTTGAAGTCCACGAGTCATAAAAGAGCCAAGGTTGCCTACCCCTGGTTTAGCCATATCAAGACTCTTCATCTTTTGCCAGGGAGTTCTTTCAAATCTCCAGAATCTTCAATTCCATGCAGTCGAAAGATCTGGCAGCTTAAAACTGTATTTTACTGTTGCTCTGCCATCCTTCCAGCCCAGGCAAGTGATCCCCATGCTGGGAGACGGCAGGTGAAAAGGGATAACCAGCTGTTTTCCCACCAGGTTCAGTCCCACAGATCACCTGTAGCAGGATTAGAAAGGGCGGGCCTTTGAAAGAGCCAGCTCTCCCAGACCAAGCCTAACAGGTGAAGAAGGAGAACCAGCTTTTCTTCTCCAGGTTGCCAGGTAGGAAACTGGTAGTTAGGAAAGAACCAGACTTTTTTTTCTTCTCTTACTCCCAGCTGTCCCTGTGTTGGTAACCTGCTTATTGATCTCCTTGTGAACTCGAATACCATTTGACCATTATTGGGGTGTACCATTAGGTAACAGATAACGGTATTGGTCTCCCATTCCTCAATGCCTGTCAGCTGAACTACTCCCTATTTACAAAGCCTTAGGGAATCCTTCATAAATCTTTCACGTGAGTAGGCATCCTGCCATTGTTTCTTAGAACAGGGGTGGATAGATTCTATCATTTCCATTATGTCAATCTTTTGTAGATTTAATATTCCCTTCCTGGGATCTTCCTAGCTAACTAAAATGGCACGGTTATGTTTTACCTCAAGCCATCATTTTCTATATTTGTGCATGCATTTTCTCTTTTATTCCCCTCTCTAAATCATTTCTATTTGAATAATTAGCTTAAAACAGCCCTTATTAATCTCAGTTTCTGCCTTATCTCATGTGCAGACTTGTTGAAGGCATAGTGTAGTGAAATTTTCCCTATTTAAATTCAAACCGTTTTTACTAATGGAGCATGTAACCTCACAAGCATTTAGACTTGTATAGTAACTCAGAGCTTAATTTGTCCAGTCTCTTAATTTTTGGCACATACACAGACACGCAAGTACATATGTGTTTGCTTCGGCTAGCAAGTAGGAGGTTGTGATTCCTGTTCTCAGAACAAATTACTACTGTAGTTCTTGAAACTTCTGAACAATTAAATGTGAAAAGAAATTAGCATTTCTCTTCAACAGACTCTGCTTTTTGTTTAAAAAGGCTGTTCTGGATCATTCTTTCCACTAGGACCTGGATAGGCCTTTTCCCTTTGAAAACATTTGGGGTTAATATGGATACTCCACATTGATGAACCTTTACAGCTTTCATTTTATTTAGGCAGCTTTGTTTTTTTAAGGGAGAAGGAGGAAGAGAGCTTTTATATTCATAAAGGACTGGCTTGTAATGAAGTCATGTTGCTATTTTTCAAGTTCCGTGTCTGGGGAGGAGCTGCAGAGTAATTAAATGATTCACCAGTTTCTGTAGTGAGCTGCCTTCCTTGAAACTTAGTTTTATAACTTTCAGGCATCATAGGTGGATGAGCTTTCAGCAGAGCAGTTGTAGGCATGTTGGTGCTTTGTCCAAGTCATGCATTGGGAACAAGTCTTGCGACTCAGGAAAGCCAAGGTAGGCTAGAAAAGTAAGAATGATTTCTTTGCTAGAAAATAGATGAGGAAATTACGTTTTACTTACATGTATGAATTTTTAAGACGTTTACTGGTTAAGAACATCTACTAAAACCAGTTTTTTGTGACTATTTCCAATGCCAAATTTAAAATTTGTGTATGCACCTTTACTTTGGAAAACACATATAAATTGCGTGGAAATTTTATTCTTGCCATAAACTGAAAAATTTTAACTCTGTAAGCTACCTATAAGAGAGTATATCATGTATACTCTCCGAAACTGAGATCTTGGTACTTTCCAAATGTTTGGAATCAATTCATATCCCAGCTAGTGTAGCCGGTGGCAAAAGATATTGGGTGTTGTAGTCTACAACATTTGGAAGATAATACATTGTCTATCTCTGCTTTACACTGTCTTTGAACTCTCCTTTCAGTTTTTACCATTTCCACAGGAATCCTAGCTGAAGTGACTAAGGTGTGTTTCTAAACAATCTTTTTTTGAATTGTGGCTCCTAATGTGTTATTACAGTAGGGCACATAGCAAGCAATCATAATTGTATATTTATAAGGGATTGTGACATACATGGTTTAAGTTTAACTGATAGACCTAATTGTTTTGAAACTTAAGTTTACTCTATTCACTCTGTTCACAAAACAAAAATGTATGACAGAGTACTATGTAATGTCTATCCATATTTCTTTATCATTTTCTTTACGGATGCTAACAGCCCTATTGAAATTTGGTGACTTTTTCACTTGGCTTTTTAAGATACCCGATTTGTTTGCATTTTTTATGACATTGCCATTATCAAATTAGACTTTCATGTTCATTTTTTAATTCTTTTTCCAGATCGAACGATTAGATGTAAGTAGCCTAGCACAAACAACTAACGCAGTGGCATCAAGCACAGACTGCAATATCAATGCAGATTCTGTTGATGGAACACCAGATCCACAACGCACAAAAGTGGCCATCACTCATCTGCAGCAGAAAATACTGAAGCTCACAGAGCAAATCAAAATAGAGCAAACAGCCCGGGATGACAATGTAGCCGAATACCTGAAATTAGCCAATAATGCTGACAAGCAGCAGAGTGCCCGGATTAAGCAGGTGTTTGAGAAAAAGAACCAGAAATCATCCCAGACAATCCTCCAGCTGCAGAAGAAGCTAGAGCACTATCATCGGAAGCTGCGGGAGATTGAACAGAATGGTATTCATCGACAGCCCAAAGATGTCTTGAGGGACATGCACCAGGGGCTAAAGGATGTAGGCGCAAAAGTCACTGGCTTCAGTGAAGGAGTAGTAGATAGCGTTAAAGGTGGACTTTCCAGCTTTTCCCAGGCAACTCATTCGGCAGCTGGAGCCGTTGCTTCTAAACCTCGGGAAATCGCCTCGCTCATTCGAAACAAGTTTGGAAGTGCCGACAACATTGCTAATCTGAAGGATGCTTTGGAAGAAAGTCAAGAAGACGGGACTGGAGGAAAGACGTTAGGTGTTCATAACTTTCAGTCGAGCCCAAAATATGGCAGTGAGGAAGATTGTTCCAGTGCTACATCGGGCTCAGTGGGAGCCAATAGCACTGCGGGAGTCCAGTTGGGAGCACCAAGCTCCAGAACAAACACTCTGGACATGCAAAGCTCAGGGTTTGATGCGATACTGCATGAGATTCAAGAGCTCAGAGAGGTTCAGGTACGACTGGAGGAATCCTTTGAAGATCTCAAAGTTCACTACCAGCGAGATTACTCCTTGATAATGCAGGCTCTACAGGAAGAAAGATACCGGTGAGCACTATGGCAGTCCAGTCTTTCATTGATACTACTAATATTGAGGCACATTCATAATTGTTTGGATGCCAGCACTCATTTACGATTGATAATCTTGGGGGCAGTAAACTTAACAATTCATTTGATTTATATGAATATATTTATTTCTGGCTTAAATATTTAAGTTTCCTCCCTTCCAAATCAGCATGTCTGTCTTCTTGTCATAACTTTTTTCAGTTCTGTGAATGTCTACACTAATTTTTAAAGTTGAGGTGGCTCTGGACTATAGTTTCAGAATAGTCCCATAGTCCTAATCTTGTTGGATGATGAATGTTTAAGCACTGCCCTTTTGATTACAGTGTTCATAAATTACAGTAAGTGAATATGTTGCAGAAAAATACCTTGTAAAATTAATTAGCATTAACACTGAGTTTGAAAAGTAGTTGTCAGACAGTGTAGTATTGCTAGTGCTGGCTTATTATGCTTCCAAGCATTCCAAAAAGTATGTTTCTCTAAAAATACATCCTAACTCCAGTCACGCATAATGTTGAAGTATAATTTGTTTTGCATTAGAAACAAAACTGTAATGCAAAATAAATATTGGTATAGTTTTACGTAATCTAGAAAGTAGTTAGATCAGGCTTCTTGGGAAGAAATAGATTATATTGTTGTGATGTTGATAGAAATCTAAATTTTGATATTTTGTCAGTTCTTCCTTGTAGCTCCAAAGGTTGTGGTTATGAGTCTTGAGACAATCCTGTTGCCATTAACAGATCTTGAAGCAAAGAATGTAAATAGTTATACTCAGTGTTGTTGTAACTTTGAAATTAGGCTATAATCTCACTGTACATAATTGTATTTTATTGTTATCCTTAAATATCAAGAAATAGTTTAATATGGTTAAATTAGCATGTCTAAAATGGCAGTCTTGAATTGATAACGTTTGGGATTGGAGAAAGTATAGAGACAATATATTTAAGAACTGAAAATACTAATCTTACTACAACTTATGCAGATATTAATCATTTATAATATCAATACATCTGTTATTTAACCTTCAAAGTGGAGTTGCAGCCTTAAATTGTTTTTAATATTTTTAAAAACTCTTTAGCAGTTTGGGAAAATATGCACTTTGATAAATACCAAAAGAATTATACAGCCAAAGGTACAATTGCATGCTGTCAGATAAATATGAAACATATTTGAATTGACAGAAAACATTTAATTAGAAGACTTTATTTGAAAAATACAGAATCAGGAAGGGGAGACAAATAATTAGAAGATAGCAAATGAGAGAAGATGAAATATTTTTTTTTCTTTGAACATGGAAAAATGATTATTTCCTTTCATTCAATAGAAGCATCAATCTTTGGGGATAAAGTTTTCCATAACTTTATTTTTATACACACACACACACACACACACACACACACACACACACACACACACGATATGCCATGTAGCCATTTGTTCTGATATCCTCTGAGCTGAGAAATTTAAATCTCTGAGAGCAGAATGGAGAGTTGCAGATCTGTGTCGAACAGAGCTTTTTTACATCATCACTCACTAAGGAGTTTTTAATTAAACATTCTACCACTTTCATGGAAAGACTTGTGATATTTTTAAAATAAGGTAAAGGTAAAGGTTCCCCCGCACATGCGTGCTAGTCATTTCCGACTAGGGGCCGGTGCTCATCTCCGTTTCAAAGCCGAAGAGCCAGCACTTGTCTGAGGATGTCTCCGTGGTCATGTGGCCGGCATGACTAGACGCCAAAGGGACACGGAATGCTGTTACCTTCCCACCGTAGTGGTCCCTATTTTTCTACTTGCATTTTTACGTGCTTTCGAACTGCTAGGTTAGCAGAAGCTGGGACGAGTAACAGGAGCTCACTCTGTTATGCAGCACTCGGGATTTGACCCACCAAACTGCCGACCTTCTGATCGACAAGCTCAGCGTCCTATTATTTAAATAGTATAAATTATAATTTTCTTTACCATTTTCCCCAAGTCCCTTGACAATTGGATCTTTTGCACAAATCCCCATTCCCCCAAAGAATTGCAGATAAATCAAGAACATTATATGAACAAATTTCATATTTGCTAATATTGAAATAAAATGAAAAGCAGTATGCGTGAGCCTGCAAATAAAACCACTGTTGGAAATCCAATTAGCAGTCACATTTTTCTTCTCATTCTACTATACCAGCCAAATAAGTCTACCAAAAGGTCAGACTTCTGTTGAGGATTTTTTTCCCCTCCCCCTTAATAAGAGCATTTGTTTATTTTATATCAACTTGGTTTATCATTCTCTATTTCTCTGTGGCTATTTTTGTGATTGGTCCTTTCGCGGTTTGTGTTCACTAGAACATGATATTCCTAGAGTTGTCTTTCCCGTTTCCTCCTCCACACTTTTTTCAGGATGAAATTATTTCATAAGCCCTCTGTTGTAATGTAACAAATAGTTAAAGCTTAAGCAAAAGCTCTGCTGATTTTCTATTGGACATTTGATATGGCCTCATTGTTGAGAGAGAGTAGCCACACCTTTCTCTTTGGAAATCCAGTTCTGTATTCATCCCTGTTCTTCTTACAATGGCAGGCTTATCAGCACAATCAGATTCCGAAACGCACTGTTGCTTATCAGCTTTTAGAGCTGTAGCAGATGTTTGTTTGATAAAAAGGTTCTTTCTGTACTTTCACGACAGTCTCCCTTGAAATTGTTCATGACACAATAGCTTTTCTATACAGAGTGAATGAGAAATTCACATAACTAAAGATGTACTTAGTTGTTTTGTTCTCACTTTACTTCACATACTGCGTGTATCGACTGAAATTGTACATTTAGTTTGCCTTTTTGGCAGATTGTAATTCCCTGGACTCGCATTTCATGGAGTTCAGTCATAGCCCATTAAGAAAGCTTTGCAATAAATTCTTCGGCATTCTTTTCATTGTTGCTATGTGGATACATAGACAAAAGTTTTGTTCAGCTATAATCTTACTTCTTATTATACAGATTAAAAGTGTCCTTGGTACATTGAGCTTTTAGAATAGTTGGACATTCAAGATTGCAGCCTCTGTTTCCAGCTTATTATTATGCGCAAGCATTATTTGCCATGTTTTTTTTAATTTAAAAAAATCTGGGTATGATTGATGCCTGAAACTGGTGGTGCAAGACAACTAGTTGTAAAGTATTTTGATGATATGTTCCCATTGATTTGCTGTCTTAAGTATCTGTCTGATGGCAAGGGAACTATTTGAATGATGGGAACTGTTGAAAAGTCAAAATAGCCAGGTTAACAAATTTTTAAAGCTTTAAAGGTTATGTCCTATGTTCTGAATTTAGTCCAAAAATATTGGCAATAGTACAGTGAGGGGAAAAACTATTTCATCCCTTGCTGATTTTGTATGTTTTCCCACTAACAAAGAAATGATCGGTCTATAATTTTAATGGTTGGTTTATTTTAACAGTGAGCGACAGAATAATAACAAAATAATCCCAAAAATGCATTTCAAAAAAGTTATAAATTGCTTTGTAACTCACCTCATGGAGTTTCAATGATCGTGAGAAGGGTGAGGAATCAGCCCAGAACTACACAGGAGAATCCTGTCAATGATCTCAAAGCAGCTGGAACCATAGTCACCAAGAAAACAATTGGTAGCACACTATGCCGGGAAGGACTGAAATCCTGCAGCGCCTGCAAGGTCCCCCTGCTCAAGAAAGCACATGTACAGGCCTATCTGAAGTTTGCCAATGGAACATCTGAATGATTCCGAGAACTGGGTGAAAGTGTTGTGGTCAGATGAGACTAAAATTGAGCTCTTTGGCATCAACTCAACTCGCCATGTTTGGAGGAGGAGGAATGCTGCCTGTGTCCCCAAGAACACCATCCCCACCATCAAACATGGAGGTGGAAACATCATGCTTTGGGATTGTTTTTCTACTAAGGGGACAGGACAACTTCACTGCATCAAAGGGATGATGGATGGGGCCTTGTACCGTCAAATGTTGAGTGAGAACATCCTTCCCTCAGCCAAGGCATTGAAAATGAGTCGTGGATGGGTATTCCAGCATGCCAGTGACCCAAAATATACAGCCAAGGCAACAAAGGAGTGGCTCAAGAAGAAGCACATTAAGGTCCTGGAGTGGCCAAGACAGTCTCCAGACCTTAATCCCATGGAAAATCTATGAAAGGAGCTGAAGGTTCGAGCTGCCAAATGTCAGTCTTGAAACCTTAATGACTTGGAGAGGATCTGCAAAGAGGAGTGGGACAAAATCCCTCCTGAGGTGTGTGCAAACCTGGTGGCCAACTACAAGAAACATCTGACCTCTGTGATTAATAATAAGGGTTTTGCCACCAAGTACTAAGTCATGTTTTGTGAAGGGGTAAAATACTTATTACTCATTAAAATGCAAATCAATTTATAACTTTTTTGAAATGTGTTTTTCTGGATTTTTTTGTTTTTGTTGTTATCTCACTGTTAAAATAAACCTACCATTAAAATTATAGACTGATCATTTCTTTGTCAGTGGGCAAACGCACAAAATCAGCAGGGGATCAGATATTTTTCCCCCTCACTGTAGATGATCAATATGTTGTTTGGTTTCTGGTAGATGCTAGTTGCTGCTGAGTAATCAAGGTCAGGGCCCTTAATCTGTGTGATGCCTCAGGACAATGTTCTTACCCCTTTTGTTTAACTCTACATGAGGCTGCTGGATGAGGATATCCATTCATCAGGTATTCTTAGTATGCTTATGGTATTAAATTGCATGTCTTATCTTGAACCACCCAAATGATGCTGTCAAATTTTTATCCCATCTGGATGAGGAGGAATGGTTTCAGGCTCAACCTCTGCACAGTTGAATGGTTCAGCAGCAGCCCCTCAGTCCTGGAATTTTTAGTTTTGGACGGGGTAACCTTTAGTCTTGGCTGTGGTAGCATTTCCTCTTTCAGTATTGGTATACAACTTGGAGGAGTTTCTGAACTCACAGGTCATCTCGTGTACCTGTTCTACATTTCCTCAGCCAGGGAGCCCTCTAAATAGTTACTCATATCCTAATCGTCCCACAAGTTTGGTTATTGCAGTGCATATTTATGGGGATATCCTGGAAGCCATGAGGTCAGTGATGGGCAATGTATAATATACCCATGTAATATCATTACTTTCAGGTGCAATTCAAGGTTCTGACAGAAGATATATAATTATGTTCAGGTAGACCTAATAACCGCCTCAGGCAACAACCTTTTGCAGGTACAACCGTGTTGAAAAAGTAACTTTCCAACCAATGTCTGCATTTATGATTGTCACAGCATCTATCTCAGTCACATGTTTACCATTATAGTCAATTAGTATGCATTGTCCTATGCTTGACCCATTTTTCTCTCCCTCCCCTCGCCCATCTTGCAGGGCAGATTGCCTAAACAAGATATCTCTTGCTGAATTGCTTGCTCCACACCACAATGCATCTCTAAAAAGTGCTAAGCACAAGTTAACAGGCTCGGTTCTATGAACTAGATTGAAGCTAGCTGGTAGTTGCTGCCCATAACTGACAAGACTTACATCTCCAGCTTTTGTTTGCCTTCTAAGGGATTTGGGAATCAGAGAGAGAAGCAGGCTAGGCAAACAGATGGTGCCAGGACATTCCTTTTGATGTGTATTTCACACTGTGCCTGCTTATTCTCTTGTAATCCCTCCCTCTTGAGTGAATGCAAATACAGACCTTAGTTTACACTTTGCTAATTATCCCAGCACATAGGTGAGCATTCCAAAGCATTATACTTACTGACTGTGTCAGTTAAAGATCAGATTGCAGGTCCCAATTGTGCTTGCTAAAGGAGGACTACCTGTATGACAAAGAGAGGTTTTTCTTTTCTCACAGTATTAGAACGTGGAGCCCTCCACTGAAATCAAAATTAAAGGAGCTATTTATTTATCAATGCAAAATTAAATTATGGAATTTGCTATCAGTATGGTAATATTCTCCTATTGTAATGGTGTTAAAAAGTTCTTTCAATCTCTGTTAAAACTAATGGCTTTATATTATCCTCTGAATCCCAGGGAAGAGCATATGCTAAATGCCAATTGTTGTTCGGCAAAAGTAAAACAGGACTTACCATCCTTGGGTTCTATTTGTCAATTTTTTGATTGGAGACTTACATCATAATGTTGTTGTTAGCTGCGAAGTCGTGTCCGACCCATCGCGACCCTATGGACAACGTTCCTCCAGGCCGTCCTGTCCTCTACTATCTTCTGGAGTCCATTTAAGCTCACGCTTACTGCTTCAGTGACTCCATCCAGCCACCTCATTCTCTGTCATCCCTTTCTTCTATTGCCCTAAATCTTTCCCAGCATTAGGCTCTTCTCCAGTGAGTCCTTCTTTCTCATCAGGTGGCCAAAGTATTTGAGTTTCAGCTTCAGGATCTGGCCTTCTAAAGAGCAGTCAGGGTTGATCTCCTCTAGGACTGACCGGTTTGATCGCCTTGCAGTCCAAGGGACTTGCAGGAGTCTTCTCCAGCACCACAGTTCAAAGGCCTCAATTCTTTGGTGCTCAGCCTTTCTTACGGTCCAACTTTCACTGCCATACATTGAAACTGGGAAGACCATAGCCTTGACTATACGCACTTTTGTTGACAGGGTGATATCTCTGCTTTTTAGTGTGCTGTCTAGATTTGCCATGGCTTTCCTCCCAAGGAGCAAGCGTCTTTTAATTTCTTGGCTACAGTCCCCATCTGCAGTGATCTTGGAGCCCAGGAAAATAAAATCTGTCACTACCTCCATTTCTTCCCCATCTATTTGCCAGGAATTGAGAGGGCCGGATGCCATGATCTTGGTTTTCTTAATGTTAAGTTTCAATCCAAGTTTTTGCACTCTCCTTCTTCACCCGCAACAAGAGGCTCTTTAGTTCCTCTTCACTTTCTGCCATAATGTCAATATTATTACATCATAATATTGTGGACTAAATTGGTTTTAGGCCTTCCCCAGCAGGGCTCTTATATTTTTATCTTTTGTAATCCTTAGAATTTTTAATAACCTTGTAACTCAATATTTTCCCCTTGGACAGATTTTAAATTGGTAAAGATTTAGAAAATAAATGTTATGCTTGCATGTATATTTTGTCTTCCAGGTGAGAGATGTCACATCATTTGTAAAAAAAATAAAACGAATGACAATATTTCTGCATTTTGCTAACCTCAATGCTTGTGTGCAGAAAACTAAGAGGTTTCTCTAAAGTTTTCATCCATGAAAAGTTTTACTATTTCAGCAGAAAACATGCCTTCCCTTTCCCACAGCAAAAGGAGAGGTGAGGTGAGCAGAGTTGAGCAGAAATCTCACATTTGCTTTCTAATGAGGATAGTGCATCCCTCATACACTGGAGACTATTCCTTGTACCGTATACAACAGAAACACACAGGATTTAATTATATTGGGAGAAGTAATCCAGGAAGCCTCTGCTACCTCTAGGCAGGGCTCTCCAAACTTGGCAACTTTAAGACTTGTGGAGGTCAACTCCCAGAATTCCCCAGCCAGCATAGGTGGCTATGGAATTTTGGGAGTTGAAGTCTACAAGTCTTAAAGTTGCCAAGTTTGGAGAGCCCTGCTCTAGAGATAACCAGCTCAGTGAAATGGGGATATATAATCCCATTAGAACACATCTATTGATTGTGACCACCATTGGAAAAACTGTAATTAACCCAGAGACTTAGATGTTTTTAAATCTAGAATATGGAAAGTAGATCCTGGTACACTTCATATTCTTCCTGTTTACGGGATATAAGGAACAGCATATTGGCCCACAAAGTAGCCTCCAAAGTAGAGATTCTGTAACCGTCATAAACATGGGTCAGTTACCAAGCATCCGAATTTCAGTCACATGATGAATTTCAGTCACATGATGGTTGTTAAGTGTGAAAAAAGGCATAGGTCACTTTTTCAGTGCCATTACGGTCGCTAAATGAACTGTTGTAAGTAGAGGAAACCTGTATACACAGGGAAGTGAAGATATAGATTTAACTATGAATGAAAAAGGCAAAAACGTATGTTGAAGATTATGAATTGGCATCTTCTATGTTGTGGGTGTGTACAGAAAGGAATCAGTAGATTGGCAGTAGTTATATGTTGAATAGAGATAATGGAGGAAACAAAAGCAGAGACAACTCTGCAACATTCTGAATAAATCTAATCCAAGGAAGCTGAATGGGGGAGTAGGAATAAGGCAGAAAGACACAAAAAACATTATTGGTCTGTTTGGAAACTCCCAAAATGTCAATTTGGCAAGTAACTGCTTAAAAGACACTGTTTGTTTTGGATATGCGATTTAATTGTTTTTATTTATAAAAAACAGTGAATGACTACAAATACAAAAGGGTGACTGATTTGATTTTTGTATAATTAAAGAATTGGCAAAACATAAAGGGGCGATGAATTATTCCATTTATTTATTTATTTTGGGGGAAAAACAGACTTGAAATAAGACAAAAGCAGTAAAAGAAGTAAGAATGCAAGGTCAGAAATTATGTGGCAACGACAGTGAGAGAAAAAAACTGTGAGAACTATATTAAGAAAAGGATGCAAATTGTAGCCAGCGAGAGAAAAGGAATCGATCAGATTAAAAGAAGCAGAGAAAATGCGGAGACTCTAAATTGCTTTAGAAGTAGGTGAAGAGCTTTGAAACTGAAATGAGGGAACGCTGAAAGGAATATTTTAAAGATTTGTACAGGAATGATAATGATAGGTTGAAGAGTAGAATTCAAGAAGTATTAGTGTCTAGACCAGGGGTCGGCAACCTCGGCTCTTTTATGACTCGTGGACTTCAACTCCCAGAATTCCTGAGCCAGCATAGCTGGCTCAGGAATTCTGGGAGTTGAAGTCCACGAGTCATAAAAGAGCCGAGGTTGCCGTCCCCTGGTCTAGACTCTAGAACGTAGCTGATAAATATTGTAAGAATATTGAAAAATGGCAAGATTTCAGTTACAGATTATGTAGTTGGAGAAAACGTAAAATATGGGTTGTTTCAACACACTTGTGTAGATTGCATCTGAATTTGAGCATTGGACGAATGCTATTATTGCTCGTGTATATAAAGTGAATACAAAATTAATAAGGGGTTTGTTTCTTAAATGTGGCTAGGCAACGTTTGGCGAATTTCTAATTGAAAGGGTGTGACAGTGAGCAAAATTTGGGAAATGAAATGTAGCTTTATGGCAAGTCAGGGGTTGTGCCTGTGGACAGATTTTCGCTCCTCAGCAGGTCATTAAGAAATACAGGGGGGGGGGAAGAATATCAGAAAGTAAATAGGCTGGAATTATGGAATGTTTAGCAGTAAAAAGAGGTTGAAGATTAGTTACTGTGTTCAACAAGGGTAGTACATGATGGAAGTAAAGCAAGAGTGAAAATAAAGGGGATGCTTAACAAATGGTTCAGCACAGAGCATGAGATAAGGCAAGGATATCAGATGGCCTTTTGGTTTTAAGTAACACATGTTTATCTTGTTAGAGATGTGCTACTGGGTGTGTGGATTTTTGTATCCAGCTTATGCTTTGTTCTTGGTTGAAACATAAATAATTTCCAGTGAAAGATACATGATTCAGTGAAGAGTAATAATCTGAAAATTGATGTAGCAACAAAGGACATTCTGACAGGGGAAATTCGGTGAATATTTCATCAGTGCAAGGACACTAACTCACATAGATGAATTTGTGTACTTTGATAGAATCTTTACCTCAAGCTAGAACAATTTAAAAAGGTGAAAATGTTGCCAGAAAGATAGGAGATGAATACAGTAGTCTTTCACTTATGACCATAATTGAGCCCAAAATTTCTGTTTCAAAACAAGACAGTTCTTAAGAGAATTTTGCTCCATTTTACGACCTGTCTTGCCACAGTGAATTGCAGTTGTTAAGTTAGCAACCTGGTTCTTAAGTGAATCTGGCTTCCCCATTGGCTTTGCTTGTCAGAAGGTCACAAGAGGTGATCACATGACCCCAGGACACGGCAACCGTCACAAATATGAGTCAGTTGCCAACATCTGAATTTTGATCACATGACCGTGGGGACGCTGCGACCGTCACAAGTGTGAAATACAGTCACAACTTGCTTTTTTCAGTGCTGTTGTAACTTCGGTCACTAAATGAACTGTTGTAAGTTGAGGAGTACCAGTATTATAGTGTGTTATGAGGAATTAATATTCCTGAATGAAGCCAAAATGACAGTTAATACAGTTTCACTTTGTTATATGGTACTGACAAAGTACCATAAACAGTTTGTGAATGTTGTCAGGCTTCTTATAGGCCAGGGGTAGGCAACCTTGGCTCTTTTATGACTCGTGGACTTCAACTCCCAGAATTCCCGAGCCAGCATGGCTGACTCGGGAATTCTGGGAGTTGAAGTTCATGAGTCATAAAAGAGCCAAGGTTGCCTACTCCTGTTAAATATAGGCTATTCTGAAACCAGTTTCAAGAGGCATCTCTACTACTAAACTAAGTAGCAGTATGAAAGAGTGACTACCAAATATCAGCATGAAGTTCTACGCTTGTGTCTGTTTTCACTCGCCTGCATTTTATAGCGGACCAAAAGGACCTCTTTTTGTGTGAGGGAAGGCCAGTTTCATTTTGTCCCTTGTTTGGGCATTGACTAGAACTGGTACCAAGCCTCACAGATGTGATGGATTAATTTACAAGGCTAGAAAGTTTGAAGAAGTGTAATGAATGCTGTTGGAGTAAACTACTTTTAACTATGCTTCCTTATGTCTTTTAATTTCTTTTCCGTTATTATTTCTTCCTCTTTTTCTTCACTCCGCATTTACCCCAAAGCACCACAGCATGAAGGCATGCGTGTTGGCTCTAGAAAGCTTGGAGGGTCACGATGCATTCCCAGCTTTCTTGAGAGGCGGCCAATTAGCAATAGCACTAGCACTTAGATTTGTATACTGCTTCATAGTACTTGACAGCCCTCTCTAAGCGGTTTACAGAGTCAGCATGTTGCCCCCAACAAACATTTTACCGACCTCTGGCAGTGAGCAGTAAGTTAGCCTATAACCGTGGTGGCAAACCTATGGCACGGGTGCCACAGGTGGCACGCAGAGCCCTCTCTGTGGGCACCCGCACTGTCGCCCCAGTCCTAGGCCTTCAGCTGGGTTTTATAAAACCTTTTCGCCATGTGCCAAAAAAAAAAAAGGTTCAATCAATTTCAACTTCTCGCGGGGAAAAAAAAGATCTCACAAAATTGGAATTGATTGATTAAACTTTTTAGTCCCACCCAGTCTGCCATTACCACTGCAGACATGCCCAGCCAATTAGCCACACCCACCCAATGGGTTATACATGCCCAATGGGCCACGCCCACACGGCCCCCGACAATACATAAGTGGGTTTGGGGGGTTGCAGTTTGGGCACTCGGTCTCTAAAAGGTTCGCCATCACTGGCCTATAATACTGCATTCTAATCACTGCACCACCATGCCTCCTGTCCAACTATGTGATGAGGGAGCTGCAGCTTGCAAACATTGAAGAGTATCTGATTAGAGTCAAAGAATGTTAAGTAGGCAAGATTAAAACTGCTGAGGAAACCCTAGGTGCCTGCTTATTATATCATTGTAGTTGCGCCTAGTGCATGTGATTACATTTATTGCATGTGTGTCACTGGGTTCATGTGCGACATGTGAACAACAGCAATTCAATTACATCCTCCTGCATCAAACAACATGCTGCTTCAGACACCTGACGTATTCTTGCTGCTCTTCTAAAAAATAAGACGCAAAGAAAAAGCTCTCTCACTCCCACGTTACAGAACTGAATATATTTCTTCACTTAGCAGCAGTTTGGATGAAAGGTTTATTAAGACATTTTTCCTGTGCCATTGGAGCATTTCCCCTAATCAGAGGCTTGTGTGCAAATAAAAGGTGAGATTCTTTTATTCTTCCTTCGTTTATTCTTTCTTATTTCTCTTATTCTTCTGTATTTCTGCCTCGAGAATAAGCAAAGTTTGGAAGCTCTCTTTACACCCCCAGATCCTGTTTCCTCTTGTCGTGATCGATTATTTGAACATACACAAACTGATTATTTTTCCTTCTCCCAGTACCTCCATCAAACTGTTACTAATTCATTTATAAGCCTGAGAAATCAGAATAGGATAGTTCTTATTAAAATCGAATTAATTATTTTCTTTTTCTCTCTGTCGCTTGCAGGTAGTTCTTTTTTGTAACTACGCGTAGATGTAACCAAGCAAGGCTTTTGCTGCATAGCATTATTATTTTTTTCATTCTAGATGTTTTAAAGAGAATCCAGATATTGGCCTGTATTTTTTTAGTACCTTATCAATTTATTTTTCTAATCCAAACTGACTAATCCAAACAATTAAGAAACAGCCGAATAACCATTTAGTTTTTTCAGATACGGATAGGAAAACGCACCACTGGTTCTTAAAGGGAATCCAGCCAAATGTTGGGAATGTCAACTGCTGTCATATTAATCCACAGGGTAGAGAGCCATTTTGCAACATTCAGATCAAATATTTTTTTCCCCTTTTCTAAAAGGATTTCTGAATTTACAATTGTTCTTAAAGAAACAGCATTTTAAAACAGTGAATTCAACTCTTGGCAGTAGGTATGGGTATAACTGGGGTGGGGGGGCGAGGGAACAGTTTTCAATCTGAGAGAGAGAGAGAGAGAAGAAATTGAAATTGATTAGAAGGAGTAGCATAGTTACTAATTAGGTTACCAAACTGATCAGGAAAAGGTCAAAACGAAAAATGCTCTTGTCACAATGCTTTCTTGGAAGTACCCTTTCCCCCCCCCCCCAGATCCAGCAGGCCCCTTCCCTCCTGGTCTTCCCAGAAGCTGTTAAAGCAGACATGTCAAACACAAGGCCCGGGGGCCGGATCCGGCCCGCAAAGTGGTTTCATGCGGCCCGCGAAGCCACCCTGGAAACAGTGAGGGAACGGCCCCCACTGCCTTGGCCCTGGCCCAGAGACCCTCCTTCTGCCAGAGACCCTCAGATCTGTCCCACTCTTGCCCAGACCCCCATAGGCAACCTTGATGCGAACGATGTAGAGCTGGCCACGCCCACCCAGTAGGCCATACACACTCTAGCCACGCCCACCCAGCAGGCCATGCCCACCCAGGCCACACCCACCCGGCCCCTTGAGGGCAACCGCAATGCTGATGCAGCCCTCAATGAAATTGAGTTTGACACCCCTGTGTTAAAGAGTTGCTGTTTTATGCAAGCCTTGAAGTGATGTGTGGCCAGGGCCCAGGCAGTCTCTGCAGTTGTTATTCGCATGTGTGTGTGTGTGTGTGTGTGTGTGTGTGTGTTTGGTGCACTGCACATGCTCCGTTTTGCTGGTTTTTATTCTTATTGCCTTTATTCTTTTATTAAGGTTGTGAGCTACCCAGGGTTATGTTACATGTAGGGGCAGCTATACAGTTTTTTTAAAAAATAAATAAATTCTATACATGCATGTGAAATGGTCCTGCTTCCCTCTTCCAAGATACTTCGTTATTTCAAAGGGGTGACTTTGCCTAGGAAACAGATGCAAGGGCTGGATTCAGATTCAGCTGTTGGTGAACATTCAGTTTGTTTTTGTATATGTTCCAAAATTAGAAAGCATAAGATAAGACTCCGATTGAAGACGTTGCACGCTGGACTGATGATGGAAGTGTCAGTGGAGACACCCCGGATAGTATCTTCGAACATTTTAAACCAGACGTGTCAAACACAAGGCCCGGGGGCCGGATCCGGCCCACAAAGTGGTTGCATGCGGCCCGCGAAGCCATCCTGGAAACAATGAGGGAATGGCCCCCACTGCCTTGGCCCTGGCCCAGACACCCTCCTCCTGCCAGAGACCCTCAGATCTGTCCCACTCCTGCCCAGGACCCCATAGGCACCCTTGATGCGAACGATGTAGAGCTGGCCATGCCCACCCAGTAGGCCATACGCACTCTAGCCATGCCCACCCAGTAGGCCACACCCACCCTGGCCACACCCACCCGGCCCCTTGAGGGCAACCGCAATGCTGATGCGGCCCTCAATGAAATTGAGTTTGACACCCCTGTTTTAAACCCTACCAAGAGATGGGTCTGATGCGGCTTAGAAAAGTGCAGATTATTTTATATCATTGCGAGTCATGTTCACCAGCTAAATCCTGTTTTAAAAATTATTGTAACTGTTTTGATACCTAGGAAGACTGTGCTGATGTCTTTAAAAGAAAAAAAAATGACAGCTATGGTTTTTTGTTTTTTTTTCTGTCATAGATGTGAGCGACTAGAAGAACAGCTGAATGACCTGACTGAACTTCATCAGAATGAAATCCTCAACTTAAAACAGGAATTGGCCAGCATGGAAGAAAAAATAGCTTACCAGTCCTATGAACGAGCCAGAGACATCCAGGTTAGCAGTTGTTTGTATTTGCACTTCATTTAAATTATGTTGAGCATGTTTCACAAACATTGCTCTATTTCAGTTTATATTTTAATCCTCATTAATAGGATTAAAAGTACTGTGTTTTAAATCCCAATTTATCTCAGTTCTGTGACCCTTACTGGAGCCAAAATCATTATACCTTTGCAAAATTTATTCAAATCCTATTAAGAAATTCCTGGTGAAGAAAAAAAAGCTGGCAGTTTTACAATAAAAATCAATTCATTTCCTGGCAAACCTGCTTCCATCTTTAGAGAGAGTTATAATAAAGGAGCCATTGTTTATACCATGACAGACAGTAATTTTATGGTATTGTTCCTAGTAAGGCTATATTTGCTATTAATTTTAATGAAATCATACAGATGTAGAAATAAAAAGAGTAACCGGTGTTACAGTATATGTCCATCTCTTCAGGAAGCAGCTTTTTCTTGTTACTTGTCCAAATAAGGAACTTCTTGAAGTTTTTTTTTTAATCTGGGTATATAAAATATTTAAAGTTAAAAAAAATCTGGAATGTTAAAGAACTGAGCTGTATGTTCACTCAGAATATTGGTTTATCCCTTACAAGAAGGCTAATTCTACATGATGCTGGTAAACCTTTGCACTGAAATAAATCTCTGCCATGTGGACCTTTCCAGCAGAGGATTGTGTAGAAAATTATGTTTGTCCCAAAAGTGCTGTTCAAAAGGCAACTGGACCTTTGGTTTTTCCTTGAAAATGTTTTGCTTCTCATCCAAGAAGCTTCTTCAGTTCTGAAGTTCAGTTCTAAAGAAGCTTCTTGGATGAGAAGCAAAATATTTTCCGGGAAAAAGAAGAAAGTCCATTTGCCTTTTGAACAGCACTTTTGGGACAACCGTGATCTGGATGATTGAGAATCTCCATAAATTATGTTTGGCCTCTTCCCAGCTATGCTTCAAATATAAGAATATACGAGAACAGGAAAAACAGTGGGGGAGACAGGTTTAAGAACAAATTAAGTAGAGGAGAAATTTATTACCCCCATTTTGAATCATCCTATCATTTGGCAGGGGTTTTTTTGTGTAGGAATGTAACATCAAATGCAAAAGCACAACTGCAGATATACTTTTAACTGCACAGTCTACCTTTTTCTTGGTTATGAATCTATAGAGGTAGCATACATGGACATTAGTAGTGGACATCTTGAGGGTCACACTGATTGCAGATGATTCAGTGGCTTTTTTCACCACTTGAAACTTTTCAAAACCCCATCCAGAAAAAGGGGGCTCTGCCCCAGTCCATTTTTAGAGAGTGATTCCTGACATACCTTGCAAATCTGGTGCGGTTCTCAAAAGCTACAGAAGTTGTGCACTCCTGACCTAAAAGAATGTATTTACATCAGTGACATTATTTCTGCTTCAGCATAAATTATACTTGGATGTTATTACTATAACTGGACTATTTATACCAAGAACTGTGACAATGTCAGGTTTATGACCTAAATGTCTGTGCAGAGGAAAATAAGCGGGTAAGTGAAATCAAGAGACAGTTATCCTAACCTGAAAGACTTTTAATTCCTCACGTTCACAACAGAAGCTTTTGATGTGATACCATGAATTGTGAATTACTTTTATGTGGCATTTATTGCCATTCAAAGTACTACAATTTCGTGGACATTATGCCAGCCATATTACAGATTAGGGCTACCAAGTCTGGGCAGTAGAAATCCTGATAACTGCTAGATAGTAGCGGAGAGATACAAAAACTAATATCTGTTAAGTTATCCATGTTTTTTTGTAACCCAGTTATGTAGGAACAAGCCTAGAGAAACCTTAATTTTGCTCCTGGATATGAAACCAAAGGAGTTAGTCACATCCTGCAAAATGTGATTGCAGCTCATGGAATCCCAAAAGGCTTTGCAGGGTGTGTTTAGCATCTTACTTAGGAAATGTGCCAGGCTGCATTTCTGATTATTATCCTGTCGGCTTCTGGCAGCTGATGTTTTGTCAGTGGACTGCTTGACATGTTACATGTATGCCTAGAGGTGCATTCTGTTTGGGTAAAAAAGCCTAGTATAAAGTCTCATTGATCTCTCTCCCTCCCTCCCTCCCTCCCTTCTGAGATGACTAAGCAGTTTTCTTGTGTTCAACAGGAGGCCCTGGAAGCCTGCCAGACCAGAATCTCCAAGATGGAACTGCAACAGCAGCAGCAGCAAGTTGTCCAGTTGGAGGGCCTTGAAAATGCCACTGCCAGAAACCTTCTGGGCAAACTAATAAACATCCTTTTAGCTGTGATGGCTGTCCTGTTGGTGTTTGTCTCCACCGTGGCCAACTGCGTGGTCCCCCTGATGAAGACTCGCAGCAGGACGTTCAGCACTTTCTTTGCCTTGGTCTTCATTGCCTTTCTGTGTAAGCACTGGGACGCCATTACCAGCTACTTGGAACGCTTCTTTTCACCCCCCAGATGATGACAAGAACAGGCCCGTTGCCTCGCCCACTTGGCAAGGAAGCGCATCAAACTTAGTCGGCAGTTCCTTCCTCCACTGAAGACGTAACACGTCCGAGTGTGAATTTGTTTACAGTTAAAATAATATTTTCTCTCTGAGACACATTGGCAATAGTGAGGGGGTTTTTTTTTAGAGTTTATTAAAGAACTTTTTTGGTCAAAAATCCTGAACAGTTTTTATGTAGCACGCTTCTCTTTGGATGCAAATCTTAATATTCTGTATGTGTACAGAGATAAAACACAAATCTGGAGCACACCAATGAGCAAATTAAATTACGGCTCAACTACTGTACTAAACCAGGTCGGAAGAGGAAAAGACAATGACATAAATTCTAACAAAGATAATCCGGTGCATAACGATACTCTGATTATCCTACAGTGCTACTGTGAAACCTGACCACATTCTGTGTCTGAATGTATAGATAGCTTCAGGATGGCTTTCTCTAGTGAAAGACCAATGCAATACATGGAACTTTCTGGATCTCTTCCTGGGTTTGCCTCTTCTGCTGTTAAACTTTCTGGCTAGAAGATATATGAAGTGGATTAGTTCTACTGTGTACAGTTCCTGCACAGTTGTACTACAGTATTTTGAAGTAGCCCTTTTGACTATTTTAAGCAAAAGCCCTTGGTTGCACTTTGACTGTTTTTTAATGTATGTATAGTCACAGATTTAAAAATCCAAATGGCATACTTGAAGAGTGTAATACTCAAACTCTCAGTGCTTCCTTATTGTTTCTAATAGGATTTTTTTATTCTTATTGGGGGATTGTTTTTGAACTTAATGGTTGAGAGCATCATCTCTCTCTATCTTGCTCTCTTTGAATAAAGAAGTGACGTTCTTAAATGAAGAAGCGTGTGAATAAATACGAGCTACCGTGTTCTGAGATGATTTGGAAGGTTGCAAATAAATGTTTAATGTATCTCAAGTGCAAACCTGTTCAAATGTGACCTGTTTCCTCCTTCATTTCCAGACCTGGCATTAAGAAAACAGACGATCTGATCCCTCCGGCCAGTTCATATGGCCTTTGCTTTGTTTGGAAGTAAATGAGGAACTGAAAATCTTGTTCCTGGTCCTGTTGTGTCTGGACCAGGTATTTTAAATCCGGGTTTATTTTAAGAAAAATGAACAGGAAGTTTTGAAAGCATGAGTGAGTGAGCTGTTCCGAGAAGAAAACTAGGGAGTCTTAATATCAGTAAGAAATAGGACTTAAACTTTAAGTTTAGGCTCCTCCATGCCAAAGTTGGAGTGGTAGCTAAGATAGGCTACAGTCGGTCAGCTTCAGATCTATTGTAAAGTTACCCTGTGTCTCTTAAGGAAGGCATAAATGCTTAAGGAAGCATCGAGTCATTAGGCCAATCCTTCAAATAGTACCCGAGTTAATGTGTTATTCAAACCTGCCCTTGGGAACTGAAACCAAAGCTGTACTACTAACAGACTTAACAGTGTTCACGCTGTTGGTACTTTTTTATATTTAGAGTCAGCCTCTTCAACCTCATTGTGTTCCCCATATAGGACATCATGAAACCTCTTGCATTAGGAAGATTTGGTGGCAGCTGAGCATTGTCAAGAAGTAGGGAAACAAAAGAGCAAGTGAACTGTATTCCCCCCACACACACAGACACACACATACACACACTCTGTTACTCAACACATGCTCGAAACAGGTTCTTCCTGTTTCAACCGTGTAAAACAAGAACTCGAGCAAGTTACATATGTAAGTGTTCCAAGCAGAATTTGCCTTTTGCAAGACACACATTTTAAAAAGCTGTGGCATGAGCTGCTTGTTACCTCTACTTTCATTGCTTTTTCAATGAAAAATGTAAACAGGGCCTAGAAGTATAAGAATATTCATCCTGTTAGTAAGTCTTCAGCCATGGTGTCATGTTTTTCCAAAACTTTTTTTAATGCTGGCCAACAAGTTTTATATTTGTGAAATTCAGAATTAAAACTCTTCGTTCTGTTTCTCTGCGAAACAGTTAGGTATTCTTTCACATTGCCGGAATATAATGATTTAATTCTAACTTGACCAGTGTTTTGTCTTAAGAGCCTAACAATCCCAAAATAACCTATATAACCTGGAAATGCATATGGAAGTTCTTACTTGTTCGGTTTTATTATTTAAATTTTGTTTCTCTCCCTTCGCCTCAGTTAAATGGAGCTTGGCCTTCTGACTGTAAAACAAAGAAAACCTATATGCATAAAACCTATATAGAGAAACTCCCTTTTGCTTTAGAATTAAACCGTGATTCATGAGGTCTGGCATATCATTTTCAGAATTGCAGTTCTTTATACACTCAGATCCTTAACGCTAACATGAGTCACAGGTACTGAAAAAAAATATCTACGTGTTCCCTCAAGGAATTTGTCAATTTGAAGAAATTCTGGCCAATAACTCAGCATTCTGTTGTCCTATAGGGGTAGATGGTTAATATTTGTTTCTATTCACATTTTCCTTGGCCTGTAATTTCAAATTTATGTTCACCGCTCCTAAACATCTCAATACCACTCCACTTTTCTGCATGCTCTTAATGGTAAACTAAATTAACTTAAAAGAGGCGTGATTTGGACACAACATGAAATGCTTAAAGTGATTCCCTAGGACGCCTTTGTGAAGTACAGAATTTTCTGTAGATAAGCTTAGCACAGCATATCAACAAATAATGACCTAGATGAGTATTCATTATTCACTATTTACCAAAGTCTGTTAGTGAATACTTCATTGCTTTTTCTTGTAAACATTTATGATTTCTGAATGTGTATTATTAGATAAATGCTATACCAGCAAAAAAAAGGAGAAATACGGCAGAAAATTTTCAGAATTTTCCCCAAAAGATGTTTTGGTGTATGATTAAAACAGGCTTTCAATACAATATAAAGGTTTCTGTTCATATTTTATGAAATTGCATCCAATCTGTTGAATATTCTAACACGACCCTTTTCATTTTGCCTTTTTTTGCTAACAGAATTCATTCTCACTGCATCAAATTATTTAACAAATGTTAATTGTTTAAAAATGCGACCATAGTTTTAAACTCCTTTAAACTCCCTTTGCAAGCATTTTTGGGTTATTTGTTACAGATAATGTTTGCAAGTAAGTGAGCATGTGCGTGTAGCATTATTACTGATGTGGCCCTCCTCAGTTTTGTATTGATTTTCCAGAGTTTCCTCTTTAGATCAGTGATATGTAACATATAAATAACGTATCAGATGATCACAAAAAGAAATGAATGTAACAGATTGTATTGATGGGAACAACAGTTTAGCATTTTTTCAATGCTTCATAACATATCTAACTTGATGGTTTAAAAAAACCTGAAGATACTGTGTTTAAACATTGTCCCCCCAACCATAAATGATATATACAGAGTGTGATCCCTGTATGAACTCTGTGATAATATCAAGTGTGTTCATAATTACTAGTTTCCTAATCTGTTTATTTTGCATCAGTGGACCCCAAACAATTCCATTTGGCTGGGATATGCTGTAGGTTATGGGACTGGCCAAAAGTCTTGATGTCTTTTGGTTCTTTCGATGGACCTTCCAAAATTAAAAGTGCAAGCAATGGGAGCCAAGTTGCCAGGTGATGATGGGTGGCTGTCAAATTCTTTAGCAGTTTTGATAAATTCCGAATGTGGCAAAAGAGTTGTATGTGTGTATCTGTGTTGTGTAGGCCAGGTGACATTGTGCATTAGTAGGCAACTGACACAACTGTAAGTGTAGTTTTTTTTTTAAAAAAAAAGTATAAAATAAAAACTCACTTGCATGGGATGACGAGTATGGCAGACACTGTAGTTTATAGAACTTTTAAGCTGCTAACTGTTGAGAAGGATTGACATTTGTCTTGTCTGGTAGTCACAGGTTTGTCTGTGACTCATGCTGTATATAAAATTCAATAAAACCTCATATTCACAGTTGTGTGACTTAGTTGTTGTGTGAGAAACAGTATACACCAAGGAAATAATTAATGGTAAGATAAGATTTACGCAACTTAACATCCTGGCGGACCAGAAATTGAAGTTGCAAGAATGTAGTTAGGTTGTTACAGCGGGTGACTTCTATCGAAACATGGCCATATGTAATTTTCTCCATGTTGTGTGACATCAGTCAATGTAGCTCAGTCTTGTCTAATGTTACTTACATGAGACTTTCCAAGGTCCAAAGGCAGAAAAGTTTTTTTTTTCTAAATTGGCTCAATAAGGTCACTTCATATTGGAAATACAAGCAATCAAAATTGAGAATATCTGTAAAATGAGCTCCATAGTCCTCCTCAGCAAAGGGTTTCAAACTTTTTCCTTGAAAGAATTCTACGTTGATCTGCCTATCAAAGATCATCTGATGTTGCATCCATGTGTTTGTGAGGAATATGGTGAAATCACTTAATCCTCCTCTAAAACCTCTTCCAGCAGCTGGACAAGCAGCAGCTTTGAAAACAGTTTTTTCAAAAACTGCCTTAAAATGTTCCAAGAGGTGTCAGGAGTTCCACACCTAGTCAGCAGCCAACATGCCGGCTTTTTTACAATGAAATAATAGCCTAGACTGGTAAAGGCATGCAGAGAATCAATGTTTTTTTCAATCCTGATTGGGAATAGAGTGGGCAGCTGTGTCTGGTTCAGCCTGATCATTCAAATTACACAACTGAATGCATACCTTGCACTGTTTCAAATCCATTATTCCAGATGGCCTTCAGGAGGGAATTGCACTTTACTTAAGCAATACGTACCTGTCTCTCATAGCATGAAGGCTTGTTTTCTACGCAACTATTTAAAAGGTAACACAGTTTGCAATATGCTGACTGAGCTGGCAACTTCCTAAATCAGGGGTGTCAAACTCAATTTCATTGAGGGCCGCATCAGCATTGCAGTTGCCCTCAAGGGGCCGGGCGGGTATGGCCAGGGTGGGCGTGGCCTGCTGGGTAGGTGTGGCTAGAGTGCGTATGGCCTACTGGGTGGGCGTGGCCAGCTCTACATCGTTCGCATCAAGGGTGCCTATGGGGGGCCTGGGCAGGAGTGGGACAGATCTGAGGGTCTCTGGCAGAAGGAGGGTCTCTGGGCCGGGGCCAAGGCAGTGGGGGCCGTTCCCTCACTGTTTCCAGGATGGCTTCGCGGGCCACATGAAAGCACTTCGCGGGCCGGATCCGGCCCCCGGGCCTTGTGTTTGACATGTCTGTCCTAAATAATATACTTTCATGCAGCATTGATCCATTCCATATACAGGTAGTCCTCGACTTACCGCAGTCCGTTTGGTGACCGTTCAAAGTTACAGCGGCATTGAATAATGTGACTTACGACCATTTTTCACAGTTACGACCTTTGCAGCATCCCCATGTGAACAAAATTCAGATGCTTGGCAACTGATTCATACTTAACGACTGTTGCTGTGTCCCACGGTCACGTGATCACCTTTTGTGAACTTCTGAAAAACAAAAGTCAATGGGGAAGCCAGATTCACTTAACAACCGTGTTACTAATTTATCAACCGCAGTGATTCACTTAACAACTGTAGCAAGGAAGGTCGTAAAATGGGGCAAAATTTACTTAACTCATTTAACAAGAAATTTTGACCATAAGTCGAGGGCTACTTGTAACCATTTCTTTTTTTAAAAAAGCAAAAAAAAATGAGAGGGAGCTTAGTAAATAAAAAACAGGATCCTTCCAATACTGAATACCACTTCTTAATACTTTGGGGAAAGAAAAAACGTATACTATATCTAGAGTTTATGTGCCTCTTCGGTCCAGTGGAATTCAGAGCAGTTTACATTTTTCCTTTACAGTAAGAAAGAAGTTAAAATAATATAGTATTATTTTTAAAGCTATACCAAGTCCAATGCCAAAAAAAACCCCCACCATCACATAGCCCTATTGGAAGACTCTTTCCTAAGTCCCCCTGGAATAATGATATTTGTGTGGTTTTCCTGAGAAGACACTGGACAGCCATGTATAGGGCAGGGGTGTCAACTGGCGGCCTGCGGGCCAGATGCGTCATGCCAAAACCACGCCCACCCCATTGCCGGCAATGGAAAAAAGGTGCGATACGTCGCAACACGTCACGTGATGTTGCGAGTTTGACACCCCTGGTATAGGGTTTCCTGCCTTAGCAGGGGATTGGACTAGATGACCTCCAAGACCCCTTCCAACATCGTTGTTGTTGTTGTTGTTATTATTATTATTATTATTATTATTATTATTATTATTATTATTATTATTATTATTATTATTAAAAGCAAGAGGGGTGCTATCCCAAAGAGGCCACAACAAAAGGGTTGTGGAAATCCTGGTCTTCCAGATTTTACTGGATAGAGAAAATACGCTGAGAAGCAATCCCATAGTTAAAGGTAAAGGTAAAGGTTCCCCCGCACATGTGTGCTAGTCGTTTCCGACTCTAGGGGCCAGTGCTCATCTCCGTTTCAAAGCCGAAGAGCCAGCGCTTGTCCGAGGACGTCTCCGTGGTCATGTGGCCGGCATGACTAGACGCCAAAGGCGCACGGAACACTGTTACCTTCCCACCGGAGTGGTCCCTATTTTTCTACTTGCATTTTTACATGCTTTCGAACTGCTAGGTTGGCAGAAGCTGGGACGAGTAACAGGCGCTCACTCTGTTACGCGGCACTCGGGATTCGACCCGCCAAACTGCCGTCCTTCTGATCAACAAGCTCAGCGTCCTAACCCACTGAGCCACCGCGTCCCTTAGTTACTTAGTCCCTTAGTTAATCCCATAGTTACCCAACCCCTAAACTGACTATGCTGTTCCACCTGTAAAATGCAGTCCAAGCCTAACTTTTATGCCAAGGTATAACTTGCTTGCATGCACATAGGTCACTGCACACAATTTGCTTCAGATGTATTCCCCAGATGTGAAGTCTAACACGGCTGGTAAGATACCAGTTTGAAGAAGGGAACGATGTGAAGGCATGCTGAAATCTATGCAACCTTTGGAACATAATTGTAGAGCAGAGCTCCTAACTCTGACTAAAATAAGTTGCACATTTAGAAGAAATGTTTTCATGTCCTTCTGTGTTTATCGAGGAAAGTGAACTTTGTTTTCCTATTACTGTATTGTAACAAATGTTGTAAGTCTGCCTGTGGCAGCTAACCAGATGTTTGTGTTCTGCAAGATCATGCGATATTCTCTTAAATGTTTTTAAATATACACTACTATGTTTTTAGAGTCTCGTTGAGCCTGATGCAGCTAGGGCTCCCCTATTTGGATTGCAAGAATCCAGACGATAGCTAGATAGCAACAGTGTTGGAAATTTCCATATGTCTTTCCTCACTTTTACGGTACATCTGTATTTTCCCCACATTGCTATGGTAGGTTTTGTGCTAGTCCCAAATCTGCTCCAAGATATCCTTTGTCTTGGCCAAAGATTTAAAAGATAAATTAGAAATGAAGAATTTCCTCTTTGGGCAGATACTGTTTTATCAGTTGAACAGCACCGTTAGATATAACTATAAACTACATGTAGAGAGTATATTCAACTCAGTGAACTAGAAATTGAAATTTTGAACACTGAAAACATAAATTGTATTATATGTTTTGTGGATTCCCATCAGATGCCTGCGGGCTTGATTTTCCATTTCCTTTGTCCATGACGAAAGATAAATTCTTCAAACTGGAAAGTTCCACTGGGTGAGGGATTGGGGTAAAAGTGAGCCTAAAACTTCATTTTGCCAGTCTATAGCAAATTGTTTTGCCGCTGGCTTTGCACGCCACCTAGTGGTAGAATTTTATCTTTTCTGCAGTTAATTTCACTTCAGTAATTTCTTCCAATCACAAGCCCAACTTGTGTGTTGTATTTGCAGGTATATATAAAATGATGGGACTATGTTCTAAGATCCTTGTTCTTAAAAGATCTTCCTCATCTTCAGTTTCAGGGATTGCCATCCTTTGAAAATCACCACCATCCTTTCAAATAAAAATTGGCAGCTTTCAGGCCCCAAACCCAAAATGACGTGGTGATTATTGTTTCGCAAAATCATACCATACCAAGCACTATATTATCTGCAGCTACAATATACTCTTTGAACTATTTGAGAGGGGCTATCTTTACCCTCTTTATCTCACACATAATATCGGGACTGAGTTGCCTCTTACTCCCCTGCCATTCACCCTCTTTTCTCTTGGTGATCCATACATTCCATCAGAGCAGCTCTGCCTATGTGTGCGTGCTAAATCAATATTTAACTCTCTCCTGCCTGCTGGCTTCATCCGATAAATCAGATTGATGTAGTTCCTCTAAATTGGAGCGTCTGTAGTCCTAAATTCATTTGTTCTGCTTAATTATGGCATGTCAACACATGATTTTAAATATTATAAAGTAATTACAGAGTCCACACACTGGGAAAGCAGAATTGATATAGAGATGCAGCCCAGGCCTGTTCTTCAAGGTAGTCAGTGTTCCTAGTTGTTCATTTTAGATGCTGGACAAGTCTAGAAAAGGTGAGTCTCAAAATCATACTTCTAGCATGTGCATCTTACAGCCTAGGAGGTAATACAATTTGTGTGTCAAGTTGCCATAAAAGTCACACACATACACACACACATTGTGTAAATAGCATTTGAAAATTATAAAATGGGAAAATAATACATTTCATATTTTAGGGCATCCAGAATCCTGCTTTGTGAGTCGATAGCCATATAAATATAATGAATAAATAAATATACTCCATGGGAGCCTGCAGGACTGCAAGATGGGCAAATGATGAAATATATATTGTGATTTGCCATTCATACATATGTATCATGATTTCATGCAGTGTTGGAGCATTCACTGCTTCTGGAGGCAGGTTGTTCCACTGGGTATTGTCTTAATCTGGGCTGGGTAGTGTCTTAATCTGAATCACTTTCTAGAAAAGTTCCGAATTGGCAAAAGTTCCCCTCTATTGCTGCAGGTACACATTCCAATCACACAAATGATTTCAACTCGAAAGAGACACTGGTTCAAATTCTAAATGGTGGGCCCGTCACAGCGTATCCTTTATTCCAACACCTGTATTCCAACAGCTGGTGAGGAACTTAGATTGCAGACTTGAACCACTTTCTGTGTTTTCTCTCAGGTTGAGGAAATGTTTATCAGTCACAAGGATGGTCATGGGAGGACACTGGATGGAGCGAGCAATGATTCAGCTCCATCTTCACCAAGTGTTGCAAAGACAAGTCAGTGCAGGCAGGAACGGCCACTACCAACAGCAATGAGAAGTAACTTGTGTAGAGCAGGCAAAATGCCTCCCACCCACCCAGTAATAAAAACAATAAAGGGTAACACCACGTAAGACCTCTTGCAGCGAAAGCAGCAGAAGTATAGCTTACATTTATTGAAAACAGATTCAGCAACTGTTTGTTGGCAGAATCCAGCTTTCTAAACTGACCTCTGATGCAAGGGAAGACTGGTGCTCTTTAAAAGTGTCCTATTTTTAATTACAGGTTGACAGAGTTCTTTCAAAGGAAAAAAAAACCCTAAGATTTCCTATAGAAGGAGCCTGCACAATAATAATAATAATAATTTTATTTATATACCGCCCTTCTCCCGGAGGACTCAGGGCAGTGAACAGGGCAAATATATAAAAAATACAAAAATACAAAAGTTAAAAGGAATTAAACATATGCCCAACTAAAAACAGTGAATACAAATATTAAAATAACAATAAAAAACCTCACCCATCCCCCATCAGGCCAGGCCGGCCTGTTCAAATAAGAATGTCTTTAGATCGCGACAGAAGGAACGAAGGTCGGGCGCCATCTGGAGATCAACCGGATCAGCCAATTAGATGGTACCGCCCCAGACGCTTAATGGATCCTGATAGATTCCAAGCGGCGCTGGGGTCCCCACCTGCCTCCATTGCTCACAGCTCGGCGGATGCCTTAGTGGAAGCCTGGGAAAGGGCAGCCACTGAGGCACTTGACCGGGTTGTACCCTTGCGGCCCCTGACCCGGCGCAGATCCCAGCGAGCTCCATGGTTCACCGCGGAGCTCCGGGAGATGAAGCGTTGGAAACGGGGCCTAGAGAGCTGTTGGAGGTCTAGCCGATCCGAACCCGACCGGTTGCGGTTAAGAACCTACATTAGGTCTTATCTCGCAGCGATGAGGGTGGCAAGGTGTAACTACTTCTCTACCCTCATCGTGTCCGCAGATAATCGCCCGGCCGCCCTGTTTAGGGTGACTCGCTCACTTCTTAATCAGGAGGTGAGGGAGGATCCCTTGCAGGGTCGTGCCGAGGAATTTAGTCAACATCTGTCGGATAAAACCGCTCGGATTCGGACCGGTTTGGACTCCAACTGGGCAGAGTCTGGCGATCAGGACACGGGCGGTCTTGTCAATGTTACCTGGGAAGAGTTTGATTCTGTGACCCCTGATGAAGTGGACAGGATTATGGGGAGGCTGAGCTCCTCCACATGTTTGTTGGACCCGTGCCCTTCCTGGCTGGTTTATGCAGCTAGGGAGAGGACACGAGGCTGGCTCCAGGCGGTTATATCTGCTTCCTTGAGTGAGGGTTATTTCCCCACCGTCTTGAAGGAGGCGGTGGTGAGACCTCTCCTCAAGAAGCCTGCCTTGGACCCAGCTGTATTGAACAACTTTCGTCCAGTCTCCAACCTTTGCTTCCTTGCGAAGGTTGTCGAGAGTGTGGTGGCGCATCAGCTCCCTCTGGTCCTGGATGAAGCGGATTATTTGGACCAATCGGGTTTCAGGCCCGGGTACAGCACGGAGACGGCATTGGTCGCATTGGTGAATGATCTCTGGAGGGCTCGGGATAGGGGACATTCCTCTGTCCTAGTCCTATTAGACCTCTCGGCGGCTTTCGATACCATCGACCATGGTATCCTGCTGCAGCGTCTCAGGGGATTGGGAGTGGGAGGCACAGTTTTTCGGTGGTTCTCCTCCTATCTCCTGGTACGCTCGCAGTCGGTGTTGGCAGAGGGGCAGAGATCGGCCCCTAGGTCTCTGGTTTGTGGAGTTCCTCAGGGGTCGGTTCTCTCGCCTCTCCTGTTCAACATCTACATGAAACCGCTGGGTGAGATCATTCGTGGTTTTGGAGTTGGGTATCATCAATATGCCGATGATACCCAACTTTTCTTTTCGACCCCAAACCACCCCAGTGATGCCCTCGCTGTGATGTCCCGTTGCCTGGAGGCGGTTCGGGTCTGGATGGGGAGGAACAGACTTCAACTCAACCCTGACAAGACTGAGTGGCTGTATATCCCGGCATCCCGGGACATTCAAAATGTTCCATCTCTTTCTGTGGGGGGTGAGCTTTTACCCCCCGTGGATAGGGCTCGCAACTTGGGAGTCCTCCTAGATTCACGGCTTACCCTGGAAGATCATATAGTGGCCGTGACTAGGGGGGCTTTTGCCCAGGTTCGCCTGGTGCGCCAGTTGCGGCCCTACCTGGACCGGGATGCCTTGTGTACGGTCACTCATGCGCTCGTGACCTCTCGCCTTGACTACTGTAATGCTCTCTACATGGGTCTTCCCTTGAAGACCACTCGGAGGCTCTAACTGGTACAGAATGCGGCCGCGAGAGTTGTCTTGGGAGTTTCCCGGTACTCCCATGTTACACCTTTGCTCCGCGAGCTGCATTGGCTACCAGTTGTCTTCCGGGTGAGGTTCAAGGTCTTGGTTATGATCTTCAAGTCCTTACATGGCATGGGTCCGGGTTACCTCGGGGACCACCTGCTGCCGGCGTCAACTCCCCTCCGCCCTGTGCGTTCCCACAGAGAGGGCCTCCTCAGGGTGCCTCCAGTCAGGGAATGCCGACTGGTGGCCCCCAGGGGGAGGGCCTTCTCTGTGGCCGCTCCGGCATTATGGAACCAACTGCCGGTGGAGCTCCGGATGACATCAGACCTCCGAACCTTCCGTCGCGGGTTGAAGACCCACTTATTTGAATTAGCTGGTCTGGCCTGATGGGGGATTATGGGTTTTAAATTTGGTGTTTTTTGTATTGTATTATTGTTTTTAACTGGGCTTTGATTTAATTTTCTTTTAACTTTTGTACCGTTATTTATATATGCCCTGTGAACCGCCCTGAGTCCCTAGGGAGAAGGGCGGTATAGAAATCAAATAAACAAACAAACAAACAAATAAACAAACAAACCGATTCCATAGCTCCGGGGCGCCCACAGAGAAGGACCTCCCCCTGGGGGCCACCAATCAACATTCTCTGATCGGTGGCACCCTGAGGAGGCCCTCTCTGTGGGAACGCACAGGGCGGAGGGAAGTTGATGCCATGCCTTTTGTTCCGTATCATCAGCCACATTGTTGATGAAGTATGCTGGATTTTGTCAATGGCAAAATCCATTGTGTCAGGCAAAGAGGAAAATATTACTATAAAAAGCGAAAATCTGCAGTTGACTCTAAACTACTTCTCTGGAGGGCTGGGAAGGACAAATTGGCAATTTCATGGGACCTATCATATAAAAATTGTTACCAAGGAAGCATTTTTGCCACAATGGCTGGGCTAGGAGGGTGGCAAAAGAAAATGGCGCTTTCTTCTGAGATTTCACTTCATTTTTAAAATTATTTTTTACTGTAATTTTTTAAAAATTAAACTTTTACAAACCACATAAAAACTAACACAAACTAATCAAGAGCAAAAGAAAGAAAAAAAGAAAAGAATCAAGAAGAAATAGAAGTTTCCAATTTTCTTTGCAGCAAATAGAAGTACAATTGTAAAATTATCTTTCTTTCTCTACGATTACAAAAAAAACACTTTACTATTTTCTATGATCCCTTTTTTCTAATCATCAAAACCATAAAAGTGCAATTTTTCCCTACTTCATGCAAACACAAGTCTATAAATACAGGTACTATTTTTTTTCTAATTAAAGCAGTTAATTTAACCATCTCCACATCATATTGACCAATCCACTCCTCAGCCTTGAGCCTTTCCACTTTTGAGCATATAAAAGTCTTTCTGCAATCGTCATTCTGAGCTTTCATTCTATCACAGACTAAAGCAGGGGTGTCAAACTCAATTTCATTGAGGGCCGCATCAGCATTGCGGTTGCCCTCAGGGAGCCGGGTGGGTGTGGCCAGGGTGGGCATGGCCTACTGGGTGGGTGTGGCTAGAGTGCGTATGGCCTACTGGGTGGGCATGGCCAGCTCTACATCGTTCGCATCAAGGGTGCCTATGGGGGCCTGGGCAGAAGTGGGACAGATCTGAGGGTCTCTGGCAGAAGGAGGGTCTCTGGACCAGGGCCAAGGCAGTGGGGGCCGTTCCCTCACTGTTTCCAGGATGGCTTTGTGGGCCACATAAAACCACTTCGCAGGCCGGATCCAGCCCCCGGGCCTTGTGTTTGACATGTCTGGACTAAAGGATCTAGTTAAATAATTTCATTCCGCAAACCTCAGATATTACGACTTTTTGTTCCAACCAAATGAGATTAAAACAAACAGAAATACAGCCTCAAAACTATTATCCAAGTTTTATTTGTTGAACAAATTTGTATTTGTTTGTATGAAATAAGTTTATATTTCATAAATTTATATTGCCACCCAACTAGGTGACTCCTTATTTTCTAAGGTGGACTTTTTTAAAAAAAACACTATTTCATGAGATTCCTCTTTTGTGGAATTTTCCAACTCTGCTCACTCTCTGGTTCAATATGGCTTTTGGCTGACATCTAGTGGTCATGAAATTCCATTGTGAAGCAATGAACACTGTCCACTGTTTCAAAGCAAAAATCTGTGAGATGCTCTGAAATATTTTGCTCTTGCCCCAAACTTTGTATTGCCTCCATTTCCCATAGTAGAGGATGGAGTGCAAAAACTTTGGAAAGCAATATCATATCTCATTGTCATTAAAAACAAAATAGATACTTGTCTAAATACATAAGTTTTGTTTTATTTTATTTATTTTAATTCCATTTATATCCAGCCCTTCTCCGAAGACTCAGGGCGGCTTACAAGCTTAGCAGTAGCCTTAATTCTATGTATATGCCTGCTTATTAGGGCTTTCACACACACACACCAAGTGGCATTATTACAAAGTCAGCTTAATTGCCCCCAACAATCTGGGTCCTCATTTTACCTACCTCGGAAGGATGGAAGGCTGAGTCAACCTTGAGCCTGGTGGGATGCGAACCTGCACTAATTGCAGGCAGCTGGTGTTACATTAAGAAGTGATACATTTATAGGAAACTAGCAACTTTATAAGGGACGCGGTGGCTCAGTGGGTTAGGATGTTGAGCTTGTCGATCAGAAGGTCAGCAGTTTGGCGGGTCTAATCCCGAGTGCCGTGTAACAGAGTGAGCGCCTGTTACTCATCCCAGCTTCTGCCAACCTAGCAGTTCAAAATCACATAAAAATGCAAGTAGAAAAATAGGGACCACTACGGTGGGAAGGTAACAGCGTTCCGTGCATCTTTGGCGTCTAGTCATGCCGGCCACATGACCATGGAGTCGTCCTCAGACAAGCGTTGGCTCTTCGGCTTTGAAATGGAGATGAGCACCGGCCCCTAGAGTCAGAAACGACTAGCACGCAAGTGCGGGGGAACCTTTACCTTTACCTATAGCAACTTTACAGCAATAGTTATATTGAAGCGGTGTGGGTATATCGACTGGTGGGATTCAGCCGGTTCGCACCACTTCAGCAGAACCGGTAGCTAATTTTTTGTTGGCCAGGCCCAGAATGGACTTCCAGAAGCAGCATCCACACAGAGAAACGGTTGTTCACATATTTGAATCCCACCACTGGGTATATCCCCAAATCCATTAAGACCCTACTTTTATTAAGCCATTTCAAAGTTAGACAGCTATTGCAAGCTGTTGAGTTTCAAGAATCTTCATCGCCTCAGAAAAGGAGGAGGCAACATATGTAGCTAATCTGATGCCATGTGTGTATCTTGCTATAATATCAGATGGAGGTTCACATGTGGAAGTTTATGAGCTACTGAGTAGTAGTAAAAGTAGTAGTGTTAAAGCCTCAGAAAGCTTGCTGAGAAATAGAATTAAGTGTTTATACATAATTTATTTTATTTTATTTTAATTTTATTTATATACCGCCCTTCTCCCGAAGTACTCAGGGCGGTGAACAGGGCAGACATATAAAAAATACAAAAATACAAAAGTTAAAAGAAAATTAAACATATGCCCAGCTAAAAACAATAAATATAGATATTAAAAATGAGATAAAAATCCAACCCATCCCCCTTCAGGCCAGGCCGGCTTGTTCAAATAAGAATGTCTTCAGATCGCGACGGAAGGAGCGAAGGTCGGACGCCATCCGGAGCTCAACCGGCAACCGATTCCATAGCTCCGGGGCGCCCACAGAGAAGGACCACCCCCTGGGGGCCACCAATCGACATTCTCTGATCGGTGGCACCCTGAGGAGGCCCTCTCTGTGGAAGCGCACAGGGCGGAGGGAAGTTGATGCCGGCAGCAGTTGAATTATATATAGAATTATAATAGTAGTAAATTTGGAAGGGACCTTGGAGGTCATCTAGTCCAACCCCCTGCTCAGGCAGGAAACCCTATACCAATTCAGACAAATGGCTGTCCAGTCTCTTCTTAAAAACATCCAGTGTTGGAGCATTCACCGCTTCTGGAGGCAGGTTGTTCCACTGGTTAATTATTCTAACTGTCAGGAAGTTTCTCCTTAGTTCTTGGTTCTTAGTTCTACATTCTTTATGGAAATATAGTATGTTCTCATTTTTTTAAGGGTCTCTGGGTTTCTTGCCAGGTTATCATTTCTTAACTATTAGTCCTCTGAAACCTTAAACAGCAAGAAATTGACTTAATTTTGGCACATTTTTGCTAGCTAGAAAAAGTATATGAATTGCCATTTTAGATTTTAAAAAATACTATCCTAACTAACACAGATCAGAACAGTCATTTCAGCTACTAAAATGATATTTATGAAACACAGGAATTATTTCATACAAGAATATAGGAATTTTTTTTTGTTCCTCCTTTAACTTTTTGACAATGAATCTCATGGAGGAATCAGGGCAGCATAGTGGGATGAGAAAGATTCAGTTACAAAGTTCTCAGTCTTACCTTTCTCTGAGAGATGCTGTGAGGATTATATGGGGAGGGAGAATCATAGCATAGGTCCCATCTTGACCTTTTGGAGAAAATGGAGACAGAAATGTAAATAATAAAAAGGGGTAACAAATCAGTATCTGTGATGGTTAAGCAGTGATGCTCAGGATCTATTTCCACACTGGAGGTTTATGATGCCAACCCCCTTGTTCTGGTCAATGAAGACAAGCTCTACATCATGCCCACAATGGCTGGGAGAATAGCTTAAAGCAAGGGTCCTCAACCTTGGCAACTTTAAGACTTGTGAACTTCAACTCCCAGAATTCTTCAGCTTTGCTGGCTGAGGAATTCTGGGAGTTGAAGTCCACAAGTCTTAAAAGTTGCCAAGGTTGAGGACCCCTGGCCTAAAGTGCAAACATGGAAATGGCCTAGATTTTGCCAAAGATTCTGTTCAAGGTTTTAGAAAGAAGACATGCTATGTTCTTCATAGAACTGGAACATTTCTGAATCCACATTTTCTTTCTTTGCCAGAAACAAAGCAACAAGTCTTGAAATTCCTTTGAAAGCCTACACATTTATTATTCCTGAAATTTCTATGGTTTCAAGGAAGTCAACTTTGATCAACAAGAACTTATGCAATAAGAAATGCATCAGTCTTTAAGGTACTTTATTTTAAGAATTAAAATAGAATTAAAAGCTTGAGAATTATTTCCCCCCAAGTCTTAACCCAAAGAGTTTTATGCACTGGTCAGAGCCCATTGGAGTTGGTGAAGAGAAGAGAAGAGAAGAGAAGAGAAGAGAAGAGAAGAGAAGAGAAGAGAAGAGAAGAGAAGAGAAGAGAAGAGAAGAGAAGAGAAGAGAAGAATGCAAAAGGAAAAAAGAAAATAACAAAAGAGAAAAAAAGTAGAAAACCCAAAATCACAGAAAGTAAGCATCTCAATGCTCAGAAGGTATTCCAAAGAGGAATGAAATGTTGAACTGAGGGACTTGTTATTGAAGGTATGTGTGTGTGTAGTCAAGACAGAAGGTGAGGAGCTGTACTCCGCCAATGTAGCAGATACTGTAGGAAATCTCAGACAGACCAGGGAAAGCTGATCTGAGAGAGACAAAGACTCAAAGGAGGCAATCTTGTAGTTTTCTGAAAACCTTAACTATGCAGAGGCCATGATGATGATGATAGATGCATTGATAGGAGAAGAGCATTAGCCAAAGACACACCGTATTCGCCCACTGGAGAATTTTCACCAGAAAGAAAAGTCAAGCTGAAAGGAAAGAATGATGTTGCATCACCAGAAGTTGAGCAACTGTTGTTTTCATTGTAAACAACCAACTTCAAAACCAGGTATTTGAAAGAAAAAACTGAAAAAAATCAAAACAAGTGACTCTGGTCAAGGACAGCTTATAGAACAGTTTGGTGCTGCAATAAACTAAGACTCATCTGGAATCAATACATTTCTTAAACACCTTTGTATCTAATGTTACTGCACATAGGAATATTTAGCATATCTGAGCTGATATTTCAATATCTTCAATCTTCTGATACTCCCATAACCATGATGAGATGTGCAAAGCAGATCATCAAGAATGCAGGAACTAGAATGGGGGAACCTCACTGGATGTACAGAAGATGTGTTGGGAATGAAAAGCTGAAGAACAAGCTGGCCAGAGGACAAAGGCCAACTGTAAGTTTGCATTTCCTGTCTCCCACAAAGAACACAGTGTGGCTAATACAAAAGGAGCTACACCAGGGGTCTTCAAACTTGGCCCTTTTATGACTTGTGGACTTCAACTCCCAGAATTCCTCAGCCAGGCACGCTGGCTGAGGAATTCTGGGAGCTGAAGTCCACAAGTCATAAAAGGGCCACGTTTGAAGACCCCTGAGCTACACAGAAGGCCTTTTTCATTACTTTTACTAGACATCCCAGAGCTACTAAGAAGTTGTAGTGGATGATCCTGTGGCCCAACAGATAAGGTAGTAAACACACAGAATAATTTAATTAATATTATTTCTGGCAGTTCAAAAGATAGCCAGAATAAATGAATGACACACATGCACACACATGCACGCAGACAGAAATACATAACATATTTTTTCAGCATTTAGATATAATCTCTAAAGACAATGGGCAGATCCTCCTTCCATTGTTTTGTTTCTGGTGGGTTCAGTAAAGCCAGCTTCCACCACTTCCTTTCCACTGAGTCAGAGTTATTCCTGTCCTAAGAACCCCCTTCTCATCTCATCTTTAAGGTGTTTGTATAGCGTGAGGTGCTTCCTCTTCTGGCCCAAGAGAAAGCTGGCTGGCGCAGTAGAGCTGATGCAATTTATATGGTAGTTTGAGGGGGAAAGACCGGAGTCCTTGCATCCTGTACAGAGAGGTTATTAGAAGTTCCACCTGGATGTAGAATGCAGTAATGTAGGAAACCCAGAAAAGTAAAGTTATCCTAATTTCCTGTTGTTTCAGGCTCTATCAGCTGACGATGCAAGTCTGTGTTTCAGATCAAAAGAATCATATCCCGCAAAGCTTCTGGATACTCTGGAAAGCAAATTCCACTTAAGATCTTCTGAAGAAATTACACACCTTGCAACTGCGTCCACATCCACGCATTAGCAATTGATACCCTTTGTGCAAAGATTTAGTCATTTAGTTTGGCATGTGCTTCATTTAACTGAAATCTCTCTTTCTCTCTTAATTTCATGAAATGCTATCCTCAGTTGATAGTAAGGGGAAATGTTATGTAAAGAGAGGGGTGTAAAGGTCTTAGAAAGTAAATATGCTATTGGCTACTCAGAGCCCAAAATGGCCAAAGTAAGGGGAAATAATGGACTCCTTCTGGTTTTGATATGCTATTCTAATACTTCAGGATGATATATTTTCTGGAGAGGGAAAGGCATTCCCAGGTTTAATTCAATCCCCCAACATGAATTTGCTCATAAATATCTACTTTGGCTGTTTTGCTCCTGAATCAAGGGCCCCTTTAAAAATCCCTTTGTGTTGATATGGCCATCTGAGGTCAGCAAGAGCAAGCCCTGGCGAATTAAAGGTTATCCTATTTCTGAGCCAGATTACTATTTATTTATATTCTTGAATAGAGAGTGGCCTGTTTGCCCTTTTCCTCCTCAAATATCCACTTTAGTTCAGTTTAGGGATTTTACCATAACTATTGTCTTATTAAAATAAGTAGTATAGCTTTGAACATTTGTTTTAGAAGAATGGAATGGAATGGAATGGAATAGAATAGAATAGAATAGAATAGAATAGAATAGAATAGAATAGAATAGAATAGAATAGAATAGAATAGAATAGAATAGAATAGAATAGAATTTATAGGAAATAGAATGCTTCTAGAGATTAACCATCTTCTGAGATAATGCTTACAAGATGGTGGACTCATTTCAGAATGAAGGCCCAGTCTTTATTGTACATGCGTGCATTGGGGATCCCCTGAATATGTCCACATACCAAAATTCTGCTAATTTTCATCTTTGAAGCTTGGCAGCAGGTTTCACACAAGACCACATCTCTGCAGTAGAATCCTCAGGAGCTGGAAGCATTGATTTTTGGTAATGGGTCAGTCCTCTGGAATGGCATCCTATTTGTGGGTCATCTCTAAAGACTAAGATTGGGGAATGGGGGTTGGGGGTTGGTGGCCTGATGGTATGTGCCATGTCTAGGTTTTAACTGTTGTATGCCTTGTGTTTTTACCAGTGAAAGTCCTGTGATTGTGTTATATATTTTATATTATATGTTATGAAATATATCACAAACACAATATAAGTCATGAATATAGAGGGCCTGTAATACAACCATAGTTAGCCTTTTCATGAACTCACTGGGAAGCTCACGTTGTTGTAATGTGTATACTACTGATACGGAAAGATTCTGAGTGCGTGCATGAATGATTTATTGTTGGTGATACCAGGTGAAACATTAGTGGGCATAAGGAGTGTAGTGGATTGCACTTTTCATGGAGTCTTGAATAAAGTGTGAGGGCAAGATGTACCATACATATGAATTTTGAGTAAAGAAGCCTGGACCCCAAAGTTAGAGATGACTCTTGTTGGAGCAAGGGATGCCCTGAGTCTTCTTCCCAGCCCACTCTAACACAGCCTGATCACCTGTGTTGAGAGTATATGTCAGTATTGTGTGAATGAGTGGCCTAGTTGGGCAGCAATACTTACAGCAACTTACTTACAGCCACATGTAGCTCCCATTTCACATCAAGAAAGCTAGCTGGACAGGACTCCAATTGCCACGTTGTCCCATCTGAGCATAAAAAAGAAAATCAAAAGTCATATTTAAAAGAGATGTAGGTTCCTTTCAGTTTATATTAATAACAATAATAAAGTTGGAAGGGATCTTGTCCAACTCCCTGCTCAGGCAGGAAACCCTATACCATTTCAGACAAATGGCTGTCCAGTCTCTTCTTAAAAACTTCCAGTGTTGGAGCATCCTCAACATCTGGAGGCAGGTTGTTCCACTGGTTAATTGTTCTAGCTGTCAGGTCACTTCTCTCTTTAATTAGTTTCCATCCATTGCTTCTTGTCCTGCCTTCAGGTGCTTTGGAGAATAGCTTGACTATTTGCAGTGGAAGTATTCTCTTCTTGGGAATGAGAAACCGAGGTTATAATTGACTAGCAATAATAATAGTGTTGAAAGCAGAACTGCAATAGGAAAAGCACATTTGTTCATACATTCTGAAGTATGTATACCTTAATGTACTAGTACAAAAAAGTATTCTGAACCTTGAAGAATAATACAGTGTGAATAAGCATTTTTCCAAGCATCAAACCACCCATACTTGCTATTCATGCAGCAACTACTTGTTATTATTGTTTTCTTTTTCTTTCCCCTATGTACTTTCGAAGTTCCATGTGGGTATATGAATCCCAGCACGGTAAAATGCAGATGGTCTGATTATTGCTATCAAACGTCATGTATTGTGTCTTTTCAGAATGAATCAACTTGTTTTCTTTGTTATCCAACAGGAATAGAGTGTGCTGCAGAAATAGGTAACCTGATAATGCCCGGATATTTCTGAACTACAACTCCCATAAACCCTTCCCATGATGCTGTAATTTAAATATCTGGAGGACACATGTTTGTCTGTGCCTGATGGCCATCAAAGGTGGTGAAAGAACTAGAGATTTATTTAGATATACTAAGGCAGGGGTCTTCAAACTTGGCCCTTTTATGACTTGTGGACTTCAACTCCCAGAATTCCTCAGCCAGTGTGCCTGGCTGAGGAATTCTGGGAATTGAAGTCCACAAGTCATAAAGCGGCCAAGTTTGAAGACCCCTGCTCTAAGGGCATGTTTCCTTTCTTGATTTCTGTGGCTCTAAGGGCATGTTTCCTTTCTTGATTTCTGTGGAACATAATGTCCCATCCTTGCCCTGAAAAAGCCCAACACTGTAGATATTTCCTGAGCCAGGTGCTGTGCAGATGTGCAGATTTTAAACCCAGGATATTCCCAGGCATACTGGCCCTTATTGAGAGATTTGGAACTCCAATGTCCACTCATCCGAGGTTTCCCAGATTGAGGAAGGCTGCCATAAGAAATTGCAATCTATCTGCAAATTGAATGCGCAGATATATAATATTTTCATTTGTTTATTGGGCCTTTTATACCTCTAATCCAAAGGCTCAGCGCAATGGGCCAAGTGCCAAATACATCCTTATTCAAAACCCACAATAAATCATTACAGCAAAAGCATTAAAGCCAATCTGCAATAAAATAAAAACAGAGGCATCCATCATTAGCCATACGATGCCCATATGTGGATGAAACATTCATTTTTCACGTAGAGAGAGAGGGCAAGTTTGAGCTCGGAAAGCAGCACATCCCATCACGTCTTTTGACCTGTGCATTTCTCATAGGTCAAAACCATTCCAAGCTGAGCAAAACGCAGTCATCCAGACATTTCTCCACCTCCTGGCCACTCAGCCGATAGACTTTAGAGGAAGCCCAGCCTCGCAAAAAAGAATTTCCATCACGTTCTTGTGACATTTCTAACCACTATCTGAAAGGAAACAACTGGGTGAGACCTCTTGAGAAGTAAGGAGTCAGGCAGCCCCCTGCCTGGGCAGCATAACGGCTGATAACAATGGCGAAGATGATAAGGCTGTTCTGGGGTGGATGAGATAGGCAGGCAAAGGGCTGCTTTATTTTGTGCTGGAAAGCAACAATCTCCTGTCTACACAGGAAATGCTGCTAAGGCAAGCACTGCTTGCGGGTCAGTATGGCAGGACTTCGGTTGGGGGCCCAGCAGGGAATTGACTGTCCCACTTACACAGTATAACTCAATATAAGATGGGCAGCTATATAAACGTTTTGAACAAATAAAGAATACTCGATCCTAGGCAATCTCTGCACTGAGAAGCTTGGGGCAAGCAAATGTGGGGCAGTAGGGGAGAAGATACCTGCATCTGGGCCCAGAGAAGAGGAGCGCTGGAGCCTTTAAAAAGGAGCATTGTTTTTAAAGCAGGTGCATTTTTAGATAGTCCTCAACTTACTACCAGTCACTTAGCAATCATTTGACATTAGGACCAGCCTCCCCAGAGATATTCATGACCCAGTTCTGAAGCTCTGATGGCTGCTCAAGACTCGCTGCCGAGAAACAAGCTATGGGTTAGTCAGAATGTTGGAAAACTGCAAGGCAAGCAAGGTGCCCAGAAAGAGTGCAGAAGTCAAGCAGAATCTATCTCAGGTGACCAGAGTTGCTTTTTCCAGCTCTGTCCTGGCTACAGGCCATCTTCACTCCCTGGAGAGAATCACTGTTCCTTGTGAGGGCCAAGTATTTATTTCTACATGAAGACTATCAGTTTTCCCTCAAGGCTTTTCACCACTTTGAAGTCAGCAGAAAACCATCTCTCCGTAGGTCCTGAAATGCGTGGTTCCCCTTTTCTGATCCCGATTCTGGCTGTCTTCCCAGCTACTGCTGATCACTTGACTGCTCTCCAAGAGAGAAGGGGGCAAAGCCTAACCGTTCTGACACTTTAAAGGACAGTGTCAGAATCCGGAGGACGGGTGGGGAATGCTACTGTACTTTATGACACAGGAAAATGGATTTGCCTCTTGCATTCACCGGCTAGGGATGAGGCAAATCAATGCCAAGGGAGGCCACCAGAACAAAGAGGGCAACAAGCCATGATTGGACTATAAGTACCCCTGGGAAACTGCCGTAGGCTGCAGTTGACTCATAGCTGCTGCTAGAAACTTCCCCATGTGTAATTTGTCTAAAGAATCTTGGTCCTAACCTTCTCTCTCACCATGAGATCATGTTCCATTTTTATATTTAGATACATATGGTGTATGTGTTATGGAAGGATGTAAGTTCCAGTCTTGTTTCTCTCTCTCTCTCTCTCTCTCTCTCTCTCTCTCCCTCCCTCCCTCTCTCCCTCCCTCCCTCCCTCTCCTTCCCTCCCTCTCTCTCCCTCGCTCTCTCTCTTTCCCCCCTCCCCCGTCTCTTTCTCTCTTGATTGAGACAGCAGACCTTCTCTTTTGGAAGCCCAACTTTTCATCATATTTCTCTTAACACTTGCATTGCTTGATTTTGAAGGCAGGTCTATCTCAAAGGCTGTCATCTTGGCTTCATGTTTTGTACCCCCTGATAGGTGCCAAGAGGCTGAAGAACGCCTGTGTTCCTTCGTATATAATAAGATTTAATCATTACACTGTGTTGTCACATTCTACTTTTCCATGCCTGAACTTTCAAGAATTATATTAAGTGCTGTTTCCACCCCCACCCCCTTGGTTTTTGTGAAACAATATGGTCCTACTGTAACTATGACTCCTTAGCCAACCTGGAAATTCTGGGGTGTTCAGGGGCTAAGATTAAAAAAAAGTCAAAGTCTAAATAAATGTTTATCTCTTAGGTGTATTAAGGAAGGGGAAATCTGCAAGCATTTCCTCCGTTTCTGTCTGGGCACACCCAAAGCCCAATCACCCAGCAGGATTGTTTCTCCTTGTTTACAGTTCGCACTTCCTCTGGATGCAGGAGCTGTGAGAGCAGAGATTACATTCTAGCCTTGACCCACCAAGTTATCCAAACATCTTGCCGCCCAGCCCCATCCTGTTGATTGGCCAAGCAGGCGATACACACAACGTGTGGGAGAAAAGGAAGCATCAGCCATTTCCAGGGCTCCTGGGTTTTTTCCACTTTTGTAAGCAAATTGTGAGAAAGGAGGACAAACAGATTATGTCCTGTTCCCTCATAAATAGCCCTCACTGTGAAGTTAGGTGACCGGATTGTCATTCATAGGTATATAAAGCCTGTTTTGCGGCACAACCAATATGTTACTCTGAAAATTATGATATTGACCAATGAAGTTTCCTCCCCACCATATATCGTTTTTTTTAACTACACACTATTGCTTGTTTAAACATGTTTTGTTGACTAAACAACAACATTAAGCTGTAAATCACAGTTTCAGAACCACAACAGCTAGTTTTTTTCATTGCATATTTCGTATCACAGCTTAGTGCAGTTTGTATTCCAGCCTTTGAATAAAACATTCTTACTGATTGTGTAATCTTCACCTTCCCCCTCAGTTGCCAATTTTTTGGTCCCCTCCCACCTTACTAATCTCCTGGGTTCAATTGCCACGGTGGTCAAGGATGATGGCAACTAGTCGCCAACATATTTTCTGGACTCCCATTTGGGCCAGATTGATTTAAAGCATGCCAATGACTTTGTGTCTTGCAACTTTACTTTCAGCACATCCTGTTAGAATATGTGGATAAAAATAGAAGTCCTCCAGGGCCAGAAAGTCAACTTGTTTATAAAATGTTGAATGTGTGCCATTTGTTCTTTCCTAACAGCTACATCCCTTTTTCTCTCTTCTCCTTGTGCAATTGCTGGCACTGCCAGAGTTGTCTAGCCTTCAACAATGCGGAGCGCAGCTCTTGCCCACATGCCTGTGATGGGCTGTTTCTGCGAGAGGTAAGCGTGAGATATGGCACAGGCATTGATCTCCAGCAGCTGCAGGCAGGGGTGGAAAAGAAAACAGGGGAACAGTGTACGCAGGGGTGTCCCACCTTGGCAACTATCAGACCTGTGGACTTCCAGAATTCCCCAGAAGGAATGTTGGGGGTTGGGTGGGGTTAGACACCTGTTGTAAAGGGAACTTTACTAGATGCACCAAAACACTCTTAATGTCTAATCTTCACCTTCCCACTCAATTGTCACCTTCTCAGGTGACCCTGAAGACACAGATAAACCTCTAAATGGCCTCAATGGCTCTCTAAAACAATGCAAATGACCGGTTGTCTGCAAGGAATATAAATCTTCTCATTCTCCACCATCCCGTCAGAGCTGAAGAAGCTTCTTGGATGAGAAGCAAAACGTCTTCAAAGAAAAACAAGAAAGTCCAGTTGCCTCCTGAAAAAGCACCTTTGGGGCAACCACAGTAATATTTGTGGGGCAAAGGATTCAATGAATCCACTCTTTTAAATGAAGCTTCTAATATGAACCCTGCTTAAAAGAGCCTTGGTGGAGCAGTGGGCTAATGCCTCCTTAAGTAACACCAGCTGCCCGCAATTAGTGCAGGTTCGAGTCCCACCAGGCTCAAGGTTGACTCAGCCTTCCATCCTTCCGAGGTAGGTAAAATGAGGACCCAGATTGTTGGGGGCAATTAAGCTGACTTTGTAATAATGCCGCTTGGGGCCCCCCGAAAGTCCTAATAATAAGCAGGCATATACAGAGAATGAAGGCTATTGCTAAGCACATTGATTTGTGCTTTAGATTGTAAGCCACCCTGAGTCTTCGGAGAAGGGCGGGATATAAATGGGATTAAATTTTTTTAAAAAAATTAAAAATTAAATTAAAAGACAAGCCATGGCTTGATTTCCTTTTATTTCAGATAGCTTAGCATTATTTTACTGTTTGTTCTTTCCACCATCACCCCCACCCCCACAAAATAAATGAATTCCACAGAATTATTAGGAAAGAGAGACTTTGTCATGGGTTGTTGAATAAATCTATCCTACGTTATTGATGATAATTTGAAAACGGCAGTGTTTGGGTTTATGCAATACCTTAAAAACCAAACTATCAAGAGCACTGGGGTTGGATAGTATAAATACACAAATACACACAAACAAACATACATACATACATACATAAGCAAGAAATGTGCTTTGTGGGACCAAATCTTCATTAAATCTTTTTCTCTACAGATAGTTCCTGGTACTCCAAGCAGGATTCTTTACACTCTTTCCAGCAAAGGCCTGTGTTGGAAGAAAAATCGCTTTTAATGTGCAGATCTGCCATTCATTCATTTGACTCTTTGTTTTGGCACTCTGCGGTCATGCGGAGTTCGAACCCCAGGTTTCAGGCATCCTTCCCGACTCTTAATTTTCTTTTCAGCTTAGCATTTCATTCTAATTCTCTTCAATTATCAAACTGCCAAGAGCCTCAGTCACTCTTGGAGGTGGGCTTTTGTATGTAGTGCACGTTTTGCCCCATCCAACACTTGCAGGTACTGGTGGAAAGGTATTTTTCGATCCAGGTTTTGGAAGCCCTGGGCAGTTTCCCAAATGTACTCTACGAGAGGCGAGGTTGTTCTTTTGTTTCCTGGTTTCCAAAGGTTTAAGTGTCTTTTTGGAAGAAGCATCTATACCTCTATGCATCTGAAAAGTCAAAGATGAAACCATTTTAAGGCTAATTTGAAATTCTGACTTCTCCTGATTCTCTAGCTTGCTGCCTGCACAATATTCATCTTAGCCAAGATATTTGGGAACAATAATCTAGAATTTATGCTCCCAAGGTCTTTTTTCCTCTTTGTGATTTCTAGCGCTATGCTGGCCCAGTTAATTCCTTATGTATTGTTCTCTTAAGCAGTATCCAATCTCACTTCCCATCTATCACACAATGAAAAAGCACATTCAGATCTAAGTTAGCAGCTGAGGGAAGGGTAGCTTTGTATAAGCTGGTAAATAAATCAAGTTATAAACACCTGTGTGGAATCTGAATTCAACAGCCCAGGCCCAACAGACAACACATCTGGAGTCTGGATTTATGCCTCCTCGCCATGCAGACAAAATTATGAGCTGTCTTTAGTCAATGATTTATTATTTCCAGGATTAGATATAGTGGTATTATTCAAATAGGATAGGGTAGGATGTTGGTTCAAACTGCAGTGCCCTGCACTTATGTCATCAGAGTAACCCTTTCCATCTGTCCGGTGACCTGTTTGAGCTAAAGAGATCTGTGTGCCAAAGCAAGCAGTAAGCAGTCACTAGTATATCATTCATTGGGACAAGAGCCACGGAACATTCAAAAGCAACCTGGAGGATAGCCACTGTCTTCCTGTACTATACATCTTTCAGTGGCATGTTGCTATAAGCAGCCTCATTACCCATGGGAAGATGCAGACAAATCTTACGTACCTAAAATACTCTTTCCAAAACTTTTGGTTTTCTGGCTGAGCAACTCTATGGGCTTCAGGTTATCTAGCCAGGAGCCAGAGAGTATGCAGGATCTCTGACTTTTAACAGCAGAGTAATTAGGGTCCCCGTTAGGCAAGTAGGATAAAATCTTACTCCAATCCATCCCCCCAACAAAGGATGAACCTTCATAATACAAAGAAGATGCTGAGGCCGGGCCCAGAAAGAGTGCAAAGAAGAGCAACAAAGATGATAAGGGGTCTGGAGGTTAAATCATAGAATGAACTGCTAAGAGAACTAGGCATGTTTAGCCTAATGAAGAGAAGGTTGGGGGGGGAGACATGACCGCAGTCTTCCAACACTTGAAGGGCTGTCACAGGAAAGAGGGTGTTGATTTAATCTCCCTAGCACCTGAGGGCAAGACAAGAAGCAATGGGTGGAACTTTGTCAGAGGGAGATTCAGCCTGGAAACAAGGAGAAATGTAATCAATGGAACAGCTTCCTTCCTGGAGTTGTAAATGTTCCATCACTGGAAGTTTTCAAAAAAAGATTGGGCAATCAGTTGCCGGGATGGTTTAAGGATGCCTGCCTTGGGCAGGGGGGTGGACTAGAAGACCTCTAAGGTCCCTTCCACCCCTGTGACTCTATGATTCTAGAATCACAGGGCTGGAATCTCCAGCCAGGACCTTCTCTGGTATTGGAACTTGCACACGGAGGGGAGGGTAAGGAGGCATCCAGTGTTTGGGATAAGAGAGGGATGATGGGCCTGCAGGATCACCCTCCTCCTTGGCCAGCCAGCCAGCAGCACTGTATCCAACAGCCCTCTCAGCTGCTACTGATTAATTCCTTAGTGAAACTAATGAAGAGGAATGAATTTAAAAACAGGAAAGACAGCTCATCCTTCCACGCTGCTGTGTATTCAGCAATTTGGATGAGGCATTATTACCTCAATCCTCTGATCCCCTTGCCCTTCACACTTGATATTGTGTAGTGGGTCCGACGCAAGAGAGACGCCAGCCGGTGTGTGAGTTCAGCTCTTTATTGGAAGGGGAAGTGAACTGAGGAATGAGGGCTACCTGGCCTCCTTATATACCTGGCCAGGTAAGCTAACAGCCAATGGGGTTGGCCCTAGGTTTCCCGCCGAAACTGTCCAGGCCAACGCCCCCTGATGGCTGTTGCTATGCAGATTCCTGCATACATAACACCCCTCCCCCCTTAGAGAAGACCCACATAACAACAACAACATGCAACTACTATAACTATGAGTATATATATAAAAAAAACAGTGGTGTCCTTGTGTGAGGGTCACTTGCACACATAGTCCGACAGGTAGGCTGGTGTCCTGTGTGGACGGGTGGATCGTCTGGGTGTGCTTGGCCCCTGGGCTTGGACCGTGGGTTCCTGAGGCCTTTGTGCAGGGCTGCAAGGAGCTGGCATCAGGAAGTCCTCCTCCTCTGGTCCCTGCCCTGTGACGTCCTCAGCTGGGTTGACCCCTCCTGGAGTGTGGTCCTCCTGTTGATCGTGTGCGTTGAGTTCAGGGACATGTGTGACGCGCTCAGGGGCGTGTGTGACGTGCTCAGGGACTCTTCCTCTGAGCTGATCGATGTGTCGCCTTATGCATCTGTCCCCCTCCACCCCTACAATGTACGAAAGGGGTCCTGTTTTCCCGACCACTGTCCCCGGAACCCAAGGATGTCCAGCCCCATAGTTCCTTGCCCAGACCAGGTCCCCCAGGTTGAGGACCCTGTGTGTGGGTGATGATGGCAATGGTGATGGTAGTGATGCTGGTGGTGATGGTGATGATGGTGATGATGGTGATGTTGCCCTACCGGTTTCGGCTGCTACCCGGTCTGGGTGTAGGCGGTCCAGCTTGGTGATGAGGCGCTGTCCTCATCGCAGTTCTGCTGGGCTCTTGCCGGTAGCCACGCATGGTGTTGTATGTTGGGCTAGTAAAAATTTGGCCAGTCTGTGGTGCCAGTCCCCGCTGATGATGCGCCGGAGTGCGTCTTTGGTCGTCCTTACCATCCGTTCGGCCTGGCCGTTGGTAGATGGATGGAAAGGCACAGAGGTGGAGTGCCTAATCCAGTTCACCTTCAAGAACGCCTGGAAATCAGCAGCAGTAAACTGAGGCCCATTATCAGACACAATTACGTCGGGGAGGCCGTGTGTGGCAAAGAGAGCTCTGAGCACCTGGATTGTCCTCCCCGAGGTCATGTTGGGGACAGGGACTACCTCTAACCACTTGGAGTGACTGTCCACCACTACTAAAAATAGTTGACCCTGGAATGGCCCTGCATAGTCAATGTGAATGTGGGACCATGGCGTGTGTGTGGCCTCCCACCGGTGTACTGGTGCATGTGGCACTTCTGGCCTGGATCTCTGGCACGTATAACAGGCCTTGACCCGATCCTCAACCTCCTTGTCCAACCCGGGCCACCAGAGGTAGCTCCTAGCCAGTGCCTTCATCCTGACCACCCCCGGGTGCCCTTCGTGTAAAGAGTCCAATACCCTGGCATGTAGTGCGGGTGGAATGATGACCCTGCTACCCCAAAGGAGGCACCCTTTGTGTGTGGAGATTTCATCGCGTCTAATGAAATAGGCCTGAAACTCTGGTCCCGGGGATTTGTCCTGCCACCCTGTGCAAACCCATGAGTGCACCCTGCCCATGATGTTGTCTGTGGCTGTGTGGCTGGCAATGTCCTTGGCAAAAACTGGGCACTCGGGTAGTTCCTGCAGGGCTAGGATCTGTGTGGCTGGTGCTGGGTCTGGGTCGTGTGTGTCTAGGGGGAGCCTACTTAGACTGTCTGCATGGCCCATCTCCTTCCCTGGCTTGTGTACCAGCTTGCAATTGTATGCTGCAAGGAAGATGGACCACCGGAGCATCCTGGGGGACAGAATCTGGGGGGTTTGCCTGTCTATGGTGAACAGGCCCAGGAGTGGTTTGTGGTCCGTGAAGACAGTGAACTCCCTGCCATATAAGTAATCGTGGAATTTCTTGATTCCTGCCACGATTGCCAGGGCTTCTTTGTCTATTTGGGCGTAGTTTCTTTCTGCTCCAGACAGTGTCCTAGAATAGTATGCTATGGGGACTTGTGCCCCGTTGGGCTCAAGGTGGCTTAGGACAGCGCCCACACCATAAGGGGATGCATCGCAGGCGATACAAATGGGCTTGGACTCGATGAAATGGGTTACTGTGGACTTGTCCGACAGCAATGCCTTCAGGGCCTTGAAGCTCTGATCATGGGTGGCCGTCCAGGCCCATGTTGCCTGTTTGTCTAGCAGCCTGTGGAGCGGTTCAGCGATGGCTGCCTTGTGTGGGAGGAATGTATGGTAGAAATTCAGCAGACCCAGGAATGCCTGAAGCTCTGCTTTGTTCTTGGGTGTGGGTGCTAGTTTGATGGCCCTCACCTTGGATTCTGTGGGGTGGATTCCCCTGGCGTCTACTCTGAACCCCAAAAATTCTGTGGAAGGAACGCCTATGCTGCATTTTTCCTTTTTGAGTTTGAGGCCAGCTGTGTGCAGCCTTGCCAGCACTTCCCTAAGCCTCCCTGCCAGTTCCTCTGCTGATGCTCCTGCGATCAGGATGTCATCAAAATAGGGGCAGACTCCTGGAATGCCCTTGAGTGTCTTTTCCATAACCTCCTGGAAAATGCCGGGAGCAACGCTGACTCCAAACTGCAGCCTGTTCACCCGGAACGCCCCCCCTATGGGTTACTATGGTTTGGATGTCAGCTGTTTCCCTAGTGACCGTGAGTTGCTGGTACGCCTGTGCAAGGTCGAGCCTTGCAAAAATGGTGCCGCCTTGGAGGGAAGCGAGAACGTGGCTGACCGCGGGAACCGGGTAAGCGTGCGGGTTTAGGGCGCGGTTCACCGAGCACGTATAGTTGGCGCAGATCCTTATTTCCCCGTTGGATTTGAGGGGGGTCACGATGGGGGTTTCCCACTCCCCTCCATCTACAGGCTCTAAGATTCCCTGGGCCACCAACTTGTCTAGTTCGTGCTCGATTTTGTGTTTGAGCGCAAACGGGACCCGCCGCGGCCGGACCCTAACGGGGGAGATGTTCGAGTTAAGCTTGAACGATATGGGGCCCCCAGTGTACTTGCCTAATGACCCGTCGAAGACGTCGGCGAACTCCCGGCAAACGGCCTCAACGGAGTCCCCCTGGATCCGATGGATCCCGGATACTGAGATTCCCAGGGCCTCAAACCAGTCCAGCCCGACCAGGCTGGCTCTGCGGCCCTCTACCACTACAACGTCCAGGTGCCCTTCACGACCCTTAAACCCCACTGAAATGGTGGCCTCCCCCTTCACCTTGACCGGCAAATTCTGAAAATCGGTCAGGGTTAATTTAGTAGGCCGTAATTTAATCCGTTGCTTGCTCCGGCTAATTATGTGGTTAAGGGTCTCGTCCGAAATAATCGAGACCGCTGATCCAGAGTCAAGCTCCATGCTGCAAGGGACGCCTTGCAAACGGATTGTTAATCTAATTTTGGGTTTGAGCAGCCGGCGGCTACCCGTGTGGTTAATGGCCAGCCGGCTCTCGACATAGCCAATTTTTGTTTTGGTGGGGGCCCCAGTACCTTCGAACGGCGGTTCCTCCGGCTGCAGCTCATGGATCTCCTCTCGGGGTCGGCGGCTACGGCAGACGGCGGCTATGTGGCCTGTTTTCTTGCAGGCCCGGCACGTGGCGGACCGGAACTTGCAGAGGCTGCGCATGTGGTTCCCACCACACCCTGCACACCTCTGGGGAATGGCAGTGTTGCTGGGAGGCCTGGGCCTGTCTGGGCGTCTGGCTCGCTGGTCGGGGGTCGACTTCCACTGGAGGAGGTCGATGCTCAGGTCGTCCTCCTCTGTGGCCCCTTGCCGGTGGACGCTGGTTTCCTGGTTGCCGGGCCAGGTTCCCTGGCAGGCTTGGACGGCCCCGCAGGCCGCTTCGTGGGCTAGGATGGCGTCCCTGGCTTCCTGGAGAGAGACCTCCTCTCTTTTGAACAGGCGCTCCTGCAACCGCCTGTCGCGTAGGCCGCAAATCAGCCGGTCCCGTAGTCGCTCCTCCAAATTTGTGAACCTGCAAGCGATGGCAGCTTCCCGTAGGGCGGCGAGGAAGTCGGCGCCGGTCTCATCGGGGCGCTGGTCCCTTTTCTCGAATTGTGACCGTGCAGCCACCTCGGAGCGCCGGGGCCTGAAATGTGCATTGAGCCTGGCCACGAGGTCTCGGTATGCGACGGTGTTGATGGCCTCCTGGGGGAACAGGTTCGTGGCGACTTCCAGCAGCGCTGGTCCCCCAAGGCAGAGCAGGGCAGCCGCCTTTGCACTGTCCTCCGATATCTGATTGAACCGCATGTACAGTTCAACGTGAGCCAGTTAACGGGTCCAGGTTTCGGGGCGGTGGGTCTCGAATTCGCGGGGTTGTCCGGCTCTAGCCATGGTGGCAGTTGGTCGTGGATGTGGCGCTTGGCGTTGCCGGTTCGGCTGGCGGTCGTGGGGGGAAGAAGGAAAAATGCCTTTCCCTTCAGCTCGTGGAGCGTTTCCCCAGTGACTTCAGCTCTTGGTCGGCAGCAATCCCACCTTCGTGGCCACTATTGTGTAGTGGGTCCGACGCAAGAGAGACGCCAGCCGGTGTGTGAGTTCAGCTCTTTATTGGAAGGGGAAGTGAACTGAGGAATGAGGGCTACCTGGCCTCCTTATATACCTGGCCAGGTAAGCTAACAGCCAATGGGGTTGGCCCTAGGTTTCCCGCCGAAACTGTCCAGGCCAACGCCCCCTGATGGCTGTTGCTATGCAGATTCCTGCATACATAACACCTGAGGGTTTCCATAAATTCCCCAAAAGTCCCTGCTCCCCTCTCTGGAAAGGTACTTGCTGCTTTGGAGGAGGAAAATAAGACTTTATTTTTGGGTGTGTGTGTGTATTATTTGGATTAGTGGGATGGGCCTCAAAATTGCAGAAACTTGTCTTTTACACCCAGCATTGACTGAAAGGTTGGGAGAGAGATTCCACCTTTGACATCTTTAAGACCCTGTGACTTCAACTCCCAGATGCTGGCTGGGGAATTCTGGGAATTGAAATCCACAAGTCTTAAAGTTGCCAAGGTTGAATAACCCTGCCCTAATTCTTTTCATTCCCTCAACTCGTTCTGAAAAGCAACTCTGACCTTTTCCCACCTGTACCCCACACCCACACCAATTACATATTCCCTCCCAATTGGAGTTGTTGTTGACAACTACTGCCCATGAGGAAACACAAAAGCTGCACTTGAAATGTGTGGCTAATTAGGTCCTCCTTTAACTCAATTTATTATTTTATTCGTTGTAAGTGCTGCTGCAGGGAAACAGCGGGAGATTCCTTGCTGTGGGGATTAAAAGGGGCTGCACATATTCTTAAACTGCATTAACCTTAATCACCGATGTAAACTGCCATGTGAACATAGCCATTACTAAAATATGTTTCCTTCCCCCAAAAAATCCTAAAGTCCGTATCCATTTTACCATAGAATGGAATTCATTCCAATGCTGATTTTTTTTTTACTCTGACATCTTCCCTAAAGACCATTTCTAGTGCAATCTATATCCAAAAGAAAGTTCTGATTTTTCTGAACTTGGCTCAGATGACACTATATGAAAATTATCCAGGACAAAGAGTTCTATTTATAAAACCAGACTAACGTCAGCTATCATGATTCAAGGCCTACGGCCTGGCAACTGAAGCATCTGATCTCCAAGTAGACTATGTGTTTCTTTGATAGAGGATAAAACATTGTACCCAACTGTGGGATCCTAGGGAATCCAGGAGGCTGTTGGGATCAGTGACACTAAGAGATGCCACTGTGGAATTTCGAGGTCCCACTAAAATACAGCAAGTTCTTGACTTACAGTCATAATTGGGGTCAAAATTTTCATTGCTTAAGTGCGTTACACGTAATTTCACAACCTTTTTTTGGCCATAGTTGCTAAGTGAATCACTGCAGTTGTTAAGTGAGTCACACAGTTAAAATAATTTGGCTTCCTACATTGACTTTGCTTACTTGGAAGTTGGATGGGAAGGTCGCAAATGGTGACCACATAATTCCATGCTGCAAATGTTATAAATATACGGTGGTCGTCAAGCACTCAAACTTTTCACTTTCATTGTTTTTGTTTGATTGTTGTATGCTGTCCAGGGTCACTTGTGAGATTGGCAGCTAGATAAATAAACAAAATAACAATAATACTATGGGAGAGAAAAAGGAACAGTAACAGTAGCAATAAACAGGACAAAGTTAAAATGAGTCTTCCAGAATCTATCAAAGGTCCATCCAATTTATACACATTAACAAGATACTAGCTGCTACAATTAACCTGGCCTTAGACATGTAGAAGGGATGTGGTGGCTCAGTGGGTTAGGACGCTGAGCTTGTCGATCAGATGGTCGGCAGTTTGGCGGGTCGAATCCCGAGTGCCGCATAACAGAGTGAGCGCCTGTTACTTGTCCCAGCTTCTGCCAACCTAGCAGTTTGAAAGCACGTAAAAATGCAAGTAGAAAAATAGGGACTACTACGGTGGGAAGGTAACAGCATTCCATGTGCCTTTGGCGTCTAGTCATGCCGGCCACATGACCACGGAGATGTCCTCGGACAAGCGTTGGCTCTTTGGCTTTGAAACAGAGATGAGCACCGGCCCCTAGAGTTGGAAATGACTAGCACGCATGTGTGGGGGAACCTTTACCTGTACCTTACCTAGACATGTAGAGTTGCTTAGCCTAACATATCCCACATCTGGGTTAAAGAGTTTGAAATTTCCTATCAAGCATTACCTCCTAGACATCAGACTGGAAAGGTACACATGTTCTCTGATCCATTTTTCCTACAGAATAAAAGGTTGCAGTTGGTTTCTATTTCTAGTAATTTTCTAAATTTGCATCTAGACATACGGCTAAGCTGTTGAACCATCTGAATGTTTTAAATTGTAAGTCACTTTTTCAGAGTGTACCTTGCTCTTGGTTAGTGTAACCATAGTTCACTCAATTAACCCAATTTTCTAGGTTTGCATAAGAATGTTAGTTTGTGATTTGGTGTGTCATACAATTATAGTCGCTGTATTTTTTTACATTTTAAGCATGATTTGATTTTTATGTCCTGATTGTTCTACTTTTTAATTTCTTGCTGTTACTCTAGTGCAGGGGTAGGCAACCTTGGCTCTTTTATGACTCGTGGACTTCAACTCCCAGAATTCCTGGGCCAGCTAGAAGCATATGCTAGAAGCCAGCATATACTACCTATAAATACTTCTATTGCAGACAATGATTTTGTTTAATGACATAGTGCTCACTTTATAACTTTTCAATCTGATGTCTAGGAGGTAATGCTTGATGGGAAGTTTCAAACACTTTAACCCAGATGTGGAATATGTTAGGCTAAGCAACTCTACATGTCTAAGGCCAGGTTAATTGTAGCAGCTAGTATCTTGTTAATGTGTATAAATTGGATGGACTGCCACAGTCACTTAATAACTGCTATCAAATGTTATAAAATTATCTTGGCCATGTGATGACCGGTTTAACAATTGGCACAACATACAATCATAATTCTGGGCTCAATTATGGTCATAAACTAAGGACTATCTGTAATTAGAATAATAAATAAGCATTTTGAGGGGGAAAGAGGGGCAAAATACCCTGTATGCCAGTGGTGTCAAACTGCCGGCCCATGGGCCGGATGCATCACAAGGAAATCGTGCCCACCCCATTGCCAGCAGTGGGGAAAAAGCTCCGATATGTCGTGCGATGTCACGTGATGTTGCGAGTTTGACATGTCTGCTCTATGCATACATAATCCAAAGAATAGAATTGTTATTTCTGTTCCATGTCTCCTACTTAGAATGCCTAATCCAGCTTTATTTGAGATCCAGTATCGTTATATACGAAAGGTGGTGGTAATATCAAGGATATACTGTGGCATTTATGGTGATACTGGAGAATAGACGAAATACGCATGGAGGCAATCTGTCATTTTCAGCAGGGGAGCACCTTGTTCCCTATCAAGTCAGTTCCTCCTCTTAAACACTGAAAACCTGAAAGCCTTTCTAGCTGGGCCTCTCTCCGTTAAGTTCTCCTTCTGTCAGTACTGAGATGTTAAAACAGCACTATGTGTCCTTTCAGTAATTGCCCCCAGCCTGGGCCCTTCCACAGAACTAGCCACAATCAGCTTGGGGAGAGTTGTCCAGAAGGAAGGGCATGGACATCTCTCCGTAAAGAAGCATTCTCAAATCTGTCACCATAGTGAGTATTGCCTTTCTTTGAAAGGCAACACCTGGCAAGGTTGCTTCTGCTTTTATTTAAAATGTCCTTTGCTGTCTTGCTTCCTTCACATTAATTAATCTCACAGCGAGGTATCAGTGATGAATGGCTGGTCTCCTGAGCAGAGCTTCAATTTGCGAATAACAGGTGCCTTACAAATAAGTGCAAATTAGACGGATTATTCATCTTCTCAGGTTGAGTTATAGGCAAAGTTGGAAACTCGTTAATTCAGCATTCTTTCGCTGAATGGCCTCTTTCTTTCTTGCCAGCCACAGAACCTTTGGCAGCCTAATCCCTGACAGATAATGGTTTTAATTCGAAATCAAATTTAAAACATGTGATTTACAAGCAGATTTACATCAGGATGCCAGTTCTTATTAATCCAAACTAATAATCAGGAATCATGGGCATGGTCAGTGGTGGGATTCAGCCGGTTCGCACCACTTCGGCAGAACTGGTAGCTAATTTTTTGTTACCCAGGCCCAGAATGGACTTCCACACAGAAGCGGCATCCACACAGAGAACCGGTTGTTCACATATTTGAATCCCACCACTGGGCGTGGTAGTCTGTCTTCATCTGGGACCCAGAAACTTTGCATGGTCTATTTAAAACAGAGAGAAGGAGAGAAAACATGGGAGCAATTGCAGTCTTGTTGATCAGTCTATATTTCTATTTTTAGGTATTGTTTGTGTGTTCATTCTGTAAGATATATTACATTTGTGCAGAAATGCTGGATAAGGTATACCTTCAGACATTTCCAGAAAGTACCATATTCTCTCTATCGTTGCTGGTGGGACTTCAATCCTGTGCAAAGATATAACTAGAAAATACCAAATGAGTGTTTGTTCATTTTGACTTCTGGAAACAGCCTAGGCAAGTTTTCTTGGTTGCCATTTCTTCCTAGGGCTAGAGAGACTGTGACTAATTCAAGGTTACGCAGCTGACATCATCTCTAAGGCAGGACTACAAATCATAATCTTCCAGTTTCCAGCTCAGAGCCTTTAACCACTGCATCAACTGGGCTCTTAGAGAATACCATGAAAGATTATTTTATTTTGACTGAAGTTATTACATAGATACATATTACATAAAAACAGGCACCCAAGGGACTGGCAAACAGGTGAGGTGGTGCCATTACCACTTGTTACTTCTTATGTTTTTATAGTTTTTAATGTTTTTAATAATTGTTTTAAATATTTTTTTTGTCTCTAGTGTACGCAACCCAGAGCCACATGTTTGCGAGGTGGGTCGCTATATAAATTATACAAAAGCAATAAATACATACTGTATACACCTATTTCTATACAGACATATATATATATATGCAGTCATTTTTAATATCCTTTTTATACACCTTTTTTCTTTTTTATTGTTTTGGTTGTTTGTTCGCTTGTTTCTTTAAAATTTTTGTGGTGTTTTGTGTTTTAACTTTTTTGAATAAAATAAAAAATAGACTTAACATAAAAATAAATAAAATATTGCTTGTTCAAAGAATTGCAAGTTATTCAAATGGTGATAATATAATGGAGATCAGCAATATCATGCCAGACAATAGCCAGGTCCACCAACAGCCTATCAGTAGGATTAGCTTTAGAAAAAACTGTCTGGAAACATTTTTCTAACTGTATCTCTGATCATGGGTAATGAAGCACAGAAGCCATGATTGTTTATACTCAGAAGTATCTTTATTGTCATAATCATCTTTATCATCCCCCTCATGAATAGTTTTGATTACAAGTAGCAAAAATCACTTCCCCCAAAATATAATTTGCAGCTCCACCTTTCCGAAATTTCTGCCAAGGAGTAGGATTGAAGCAACAAGAGATGGAGAATACAGACCATGCTTACTTTTCATTTGAACTGTGCTCTCTCCAAATAGTTTGCCTTGTCTTCCCAAACCAGAAAAATAGCCTAAAAATAGATAATACGAAGATAACTCAGAATCTCCTATCTGGAGCAGGAATCACTTGTCCCTATGAATAAATCAGTACAGTCTATTCTACATCTTGCTAGCTACCGGTACTTTATTAATGTCATAATGCTTATATTATTTATTCTTTTCACCTCTTATATAAAAAGAGCATTTTATCCATATCAATCCCATCTCTCTCTCTGTCTCTCTCTGTCTCTCTCTGTCTCTGTCTCTCTCTGTCTCTCTCTGTCTCTCTGTCTCTCTGTCTCTCTGTCTCTCTCTCTCTCTCTCTCTCTCCTGTGTGTGTGTATTTGTATACGTCCTGTATACTCTGTGCCTAAGATAGACATTCTGGGAAGCAGCAGAAAAGTTGGGTGGCAGGGATGTCTCCCATTAACCTTGCACAGACCCTAATGCCGCTCTTCTTCCTCTGTGGCCTCCCCCCCCCTCCCAGCAGAAGCATATGATCAAACTGCTTTTCCTTGGGTTGTTTTCTCATCTTGATTTTTGTTGGCACTGACTCACTTCCTTCCTCATTGTTTTTCATTCTTTGGTGTATGTTAAAATAGCTCCAGCGCAGATCTCCCGTCCAAGAGTTTGGCAGATTATCTACTGGCCAACATTGTTTGCTTCTTTTGCAAGAAGTGATCAGTAGAGGAACTACCCAGACAGGACTTGAAAGATGGGACCAGGATATCGAGAATGTTCTCCCCACCTGGTCCTCCTGCAATTCAAAGCCAAGAGTCCCCCCTTTTTGTTAGTTTCCGCTGATTGTTGGCATTGTTTTAGCTTGTTGTGGGTGCTGCTCCAGTTTAGTTTAAAAAAAAAGTCAAAACATCTGGAAATCCTGGAAAATTCAGACCAAACATCCTTTTCTAAAGAAAAGTATGTGGTAAGCATATTTTGTACAATCTGGACATGAAAACCCAAGAGCTTTTACAAATATGTATTTATTTAATAAAAATAAAAATTGGGCATTACCTTTCCATCCATCCACCCATCCATCCAATTTATATTTAAGAAAGCAAATGAACAAAATGAAGAGTAACATTAAGGCAAACCCAACTAGAACTACAACATGGTTCAATAAAAACACATATCTTTAGAGACATGCACCCGTGCTGGAGTTCCCAACCCATGCCTGGGGAAGGAACCAGGTTTTAACAGCCTAGCGAAAGGACAAGAGAGTAGGTGCAAACCACTTTTCCAAATTGGTGAGTGGGCAGAAATGACTACGGAGAGGTAATCCTGTAGGAAACCTGGTCTTGTAGGGATTTAAAGGTGACAACCAGGACCTTGAATTATACTCAGAAACCTATTGGGACCCAGGCAGCTCAGGTAAGAGTAGTGTCACACAGACAAATTGTGATGCATCCAAAACTGCATGTGCTGCTGAGTTCTAGACTAGCTGAAGCTTCTAAATGTTCTTTCAAGGTAGCCTCATGTACTGCACTTTGCAATAGTCCATTCAAGAGGTGACCAAGGCATGGATGCCCATGAAAAGTGCCTCCCAAACCAGGAATGAATACAACTGATGCACAAGATGTATTCCTGAAAAAGCTGTTCTGGCCTTGGTTGCCACCATCTTCTCAAGTAGAAGGCAGAAGTTCAAGAGAACACCCAGATTGTAAACCAATTCTGAGTGCAGGAGTACAATTGCATTCGGGGTTCACTGGTTCTGGGTGTTTGTGTGTGTAAAACCCATAGCCACTCTGTCTTGTCATGAATAAACTGAGTTGGTTCTTCTCCATCCAGCCTCCAAACACTGGGAAAGCACCTCAGCAGCATTTGGCCAGACTGAACAAGATACACAACTGAATATCATCTGAATACTGATGATACTTAAATATGTGTCAATGAATTACTTCACTTAGTGGTTTCATGTTCATGTTAAATGGCGGCAGGAAGAGATTCAAGCCCTGGAACACTCAATAAAGCAGGAACCCAGGACTGGATCTCTTCCTCCTACCAAAACCAAATGGAACCAGTCTTGGAAGAAAGAGTAGAACCACTGAAGAACAGAGCCTTTCACTCCCAACTGGTCAAGAAGAATACCATAACTGATAGCGTCAAAGATCACCAAGGAGGGATAGGATGGATGCAATACTCCCATCCTGCTCACTAGCGGTCATCAGCAAGTGTGATAACAGCTACCTCAGTGCTGTACCCAGACCTGAGAAGCAACTGCAATAGATAATCTGCTTTCTCCAGACTGAACAAAAGTTGTCCAATAAAACCAAGTCCAGTGATGGCCTCTTGAGGAAAGGGTAAAGACTGCCTCTTTCAAGGCAAATGGTGCCAGCTCTTCTCTGAAAGACATTTACTGCCACTTAAACTACTACCTAGATGTCACTAGGTAGCCAAGACCAGTCAGAAGTGATACGATTCTAATACAGATGGCAAAGGTCAACATTCCCTGAAAGCTCCTTTGGCTGTCTAACTATGGATGCATTATAGCATTGTAGATTTATAATATTTGCACAATGTGTCCAAAATGCAATAATTTGAAACTTGTCACATGTTCCTTGAGTGAGAACTCCAAACTGACTTGCTCTATAATCCATTTGTTTGTTCCCTTGGTGGTCCATGGTATTCTCAGGAATCTTTTCCAATGCCAAAGTTCAAAAGCCTCAATTTTCAATCCATGAGTACCACCGTTTGCATGATCCTGATCTTTGTAGGCTATAGATACAAAGGCATATCTTCAGATGGCATATATTTTCCTGTGGCGTATTTCTTGATTGCTTGTCCTTTACTAGTGATGGTTGATCCTAAAAGGCAGCAGTTATCCATCACTTCAATACCTTCATTGTCAGTTCTAAGGCTGCACCTACTGTCATTAGTTTGGTCTTCTTTCTACTTGATAAATAGTCATATTTCTTTCACTGTGCTTCTTGACTTTCATTAATAGCAGACAGTTCATTTGCATTCTCAACTATCAGAGTAGTGTCATCAGCCTAGTGCAAGTTAATGCTGTTTCTTCTTCCAGATTTAAAACCATGCTCATCGTCTTCCAATCCAGCTTACCTATATATTTAGCATACAGGTCAAATAAATAAAGGGAGCATCTACAACCTTGTCTTATTCTTTTGGTGATCCAGAACCAGTCTGTTTTGTCATGTTCTGTGGTTTCCTGTCCTCTACAGGCAAGATTTTAGTACATTTTTAAAAAAGCCTCGAATCAGTACAATTCAATACAAGAGAGGAAAAACACTCCAGATATTTAGCAGTGTAAACAGCTGAAGTTAGACACAATATGTTTCACATTACTTCACCCAGATGGGATGGAGAATACAGCTCCAAATAAGATCTTTGACCTCTTAAGGTAATAATGGAATGCAGTCAAAACAAGCGACTTGTTATTATCTATTACAGGAAAAGGAAAGGCAAGAAAATGAAATTATAGGTGCTGGGCCAAAGAGGTTTCTCACACCAATAGTGTTCCTCTATTTTACTTGACAATAAATTACATATAGTTCATACAGCATTTCTGGGTAGGTTAGGATTTTGAACGTCTACTCAGAAGTGAGCTCTAAAAAAATTAAATACATCTTGTTTCCAGGTTCCAATGAACACGATTATCCTTATTTGAGAGTTATAAGATTATGTTCCCAAAATAAAAGGTGAATGGTTTATCTTTTTTTTTTAACCTTGATTTACAATCTGTTACAACATGCCTTGTCTCCTGGCTCCATTAAGGCTGCTTGTGGGCAAAAATGTTCTTTATCAGGCAATTGTATCAAACCAGTCTCTCTAGATAAATGGTGCTTATCTCAAAACTGCTTCTTGCTCTCCTGAATGAAGCTTTATGTCCCTTCCTCCTGTTCTTCTGCCTTTTTCCAGCTGGAACTAGATATCAGAGAAATACCCCAGTTAGTTTCTATCTGATGTAAGCCAATCTTTCCCTTGGCTTTGAGTCATTGTCTATTATTATACCAATATTTTTCCTTCCTCCAGATTTATAAGTATCCTAAATCAAAATGCATCATGGTTTGTTTTTGTTTATACTTTAAATGCCAGGAGAAGTGTCATACTTCATAAATACAGCTTTATTTCATCTTTGTTTCTTTAAGCAGAAATAATACTGAATACTATGTCTGATTAAATTAGCACAAGGCAAGGAGGAAATTAATGCTGGAAATTCATAATTACATTATCTTCTGCTTTCCTTGCCAGTGTGAAATGTGAATACAATAATGGAGTAAGATTTACAAAGATTCAAAGATAAAAACAGAGTTGGGTCTCAAGAAAAAGTTAATTCGTTTCATTCATACACCAGAAAAACATGACAATTATACAGTTCAGCCCTATATATAAATCCAGTCCTAACTAATAAACCCAAGTTAAACAATGCTTACTTTTAGATAAAGATTATTGCACTGCAGGTTAACACTTCAATACTATGTAAACAGGTAAGTCAGCCCTACAGTGTTCATTACATTTCTTACCTTTCATCCTTACCCAGAGGATAAAAAAATATTATTTATTTCTTTATTACCAATAATATCATCATTCAGCCTTTCTGCCTATTGGGTATATGGAACAAGCCTTCCAAATATGCCATGGAGAGTAGGCTGATTCTTTTTGGGGAAGACGATCCCAAAGTTGGGAAAGCATGGCTTTGCAGTTAATAACTAGCACCTTCAGTTGGGTCCAAAAGCAGTCACTGCAGCTCTCCAACAGTGGCTGGTATTCTCCAAAACTGTCTGATGTTGGTCAGCAACTGGCAGCCATATTCTGCATCCGCTAAAGCTTCTTGCTCATCTACAAGGCAGTCCTCGGTAAATCAGATTGCAATAGTATAAGTGGGCAATGACAAGGACATGAGCCAAGGCTTTCATGGACTTCTAATCCAAGAAAGACCACAAATGGCAGCCAGTTGGCCAAAGGGTCTCCTAGCTATGGCTTCTTCCTGCTATTCTAGCAGGAATTATGAATCTAGAAGAACCATCAGCTTGCGTGCCAACCCTTTCAAGGGAAATGTATGTTATGAAGAGAAATAGATAGAAAACCAATGGTTTCAGAGGGATTCATTGGGATTCAGTTCATTCTTTTTCATTCTTTTTGTTCAATTCCTCACAGCCTCTAAGCACCAGTTCAGAACATGGACTGGCTTTCCTGCTTGACCTGGAGCAAAAATGTAAAGACGAGCATACTTATTATATTTAATTGGGAATAATGTGCTCTTTCATATCCACAAACATGTACCATGTTATAGTTTTACAGTTCTTTCTTTGCCTGCCTAGAAAAGAACTTGGATAGAAAGAGCAAAATTATAAACTGAGTTTTAAGTATATCTCCATGCTATCAATATTTCTTCTACCCCATAGTTCCTCACAACTGATTTACAATTGAACATTGTGAGTCAATCAGCACTCCATAACCAATAGGAGATTGAAAAAACATCACCCAAAAAATATTGCATCCACCACAGCTGCAATTACTTATGGTACCCTTCCTTCCACTCTTAGCAAAACATAAATAAAATTAATTGCTAGTACTCTCAAAGTTTTTCTCTAAATTTACTTGTATGTTTGGTGATATGCAAACATACAAATGCAAGGTTGAGAGACTGCTATGAAGAGGAGCAGTGCAAGCAAAGATTTATTATTCAAACAATTAAACAAAAGCATTTGATTCACCCCAAGTCTTCCCAGCTGCCTTGTCACCCTTTGTGCACTGTATTTAAAGGCTGTTATGAATTATGAAGGTGAAATTACAGCCTGTCAGCAATTCTGAGGGTCCTGAACCTCTACAAAGTGGAAACCGAGAAATGGCTGAACTAAGCTATGAAGCAGGGTGACACAAGAGTTTTCACCAATGGGAAAACAACTTGCCCATAAGATTTCCAGGCCAAAGAAAATTTCAGTTTTGTATTGGTGTCAGAATTGCGCTTCCAAAATTGGCAATATCATGAGATTAATCAGGTCGAAAATTAATTCCAACGTAGTCCAAAACAGTGACTTAAATGTGTGCATGCTTAACTTAATAAAGCTGACATCTGTTGCATTTACTTAAATCCTTTAGTTTTCAATGGATCTAAGCTAAAATTAACTAAAATTAACTCCTAGAATGCTCCTAGCTATTTTTTAAGCCAACTTTAGAAATTCTAGTCCAGATTTCAGACAGTTGGCAATGAGGTTGGGCTGGCACTCGGTCCCACTAAGCCCCCATAAGACTATTCGGTCATTCCCCTGATTCTGGCCTTTCCTGACTGCTGCTTTGTGGATCAGTCTATCAGCACTAACCTTTTCCTTTTTGGGATTGTTATTTCATTTTTTTCTCTTTTTCTCTTTTTTTTCTCTTTCTCATCAATGGTCTGCAATAATCAAAATTACAAGAAATAAACTGTTTTTTCATTCCTACATTCCCTTGTTCCTCCACAGAAACCTTATAGCAAGAAAGATCTGATAGTTCAGCTTCACAGAAACAAAACAACTACATCTCTTCAATTTAACTTTAAAAGGTTTAAAAGAATAAAAGTACAGGTAGTCAACCATGGTAACTGGAACAAGAATTTTCATCACCAGGCGATGAGGCTATAAAGTGTGACATCATGTGAAAATGCTACTTAGCAATGGCAGTTCCAGCAGTGCTGGTTGCCATTATTAGAGTCACTGAACAAAAACCTCATAGTACCATGAGTTTCAACTTCCTGCTTTCTTCCCCATAGATTTTGCTTGTAGGAAATCAGCAAGGAAAGTCACAAGTCACAAGAGCCTTGGTGGAGCAGTGGGCTAATGCCTCCTTAAGTAACACCAGCTGCCTGCAATTAGTGCAGGTTTGCATCCCACCAGGCTCAAGTTTGACTCAGCCTTCCATCCTTCCGAGGTAGGTAAAATGAGGACCCAGATTGTTGGGGGCAATAAGCTGACTTTGTAATAATGCCGCTTGGGGTGTGTGTGAAAGCCCTAATAAGCAGGCATATACATAGAATGAAGGCTATTGCTAAGCACATTGATTTGTGCTTTAAATTGTAAGCCGCCCTGAGTCTTCGGAGAAGGGTGGGATATAAATGGGATTTTAAAAAAAAAGTCATGATGATATGACTATGGGATGCTGTAAGTTTGTAATTGCAATTCAGGTGTCAAGCAGGGACACTCGATGGCTGTACGTATGAGGTGCAATTGTAAGTACCACTCATTCAGTGCCATTTTAAGTTTGAACAATTGCTGAATGAGTGGTCATTAAATGAAAGTCACCTATAATTATTCAACTTGCTTTGAATTGTGAGATGGATCGCAAATGAATTTGACAAATAATGATAGATAAGACAGGAGATAGATAGATAGATAGATAGATAGATAGATAGATAGATAGATAGATAGAGAATGGATGGATGGATGGATGAATGAATGAATAATGGAAGTTTTGCAGTACTGTGGGTAGGGTATGGAAAAGCAAAGAGACTATGTGTCACCTAACCTGGACAGGAATAAAAAAGGTGTCCACCATGAGATATAAAGGTAAGTGGAACATGAGCTTCTAGGGTTAAGGAAAGGTCACTGAGGATATTGTTGAAGCAACCAGAAGATTAATAAAAACACAAATTGTTGCCCAGCCATGAAGTAGACAGCCTGGCAGCTCAGGATGAAAGGGTTGCCCAGGGTAGCAACTAAGTGTTGGCAGGTGGAGGCACTGACTGCAGCCAATCAGAGCTTGGGCTGTTACTAGAACAAAACAAAGTGCTGGAAAACATCTGCTCTGAAGGGCTTAAAGACAGATCAGGTCAGAAATCTACAATTTTGAATCAAAGCAGGAAAACACAGGTGCTGGGAGCATTTACAATGGATCGGGAATGGAAGGAAGGTGACACCATCCAATTCTCCACTCAGGAAGTGGTGAATACTCTCTGCTGGCAATGGGCCAAGCAGAAAGTGTGGCTTTGCCCAAAGTCTGGATCCAATCTTGTGGGTCAGTGGCAATTGTAGTGTGATCAGAATATGGAAATTGTAGTAATTACAGCATGTATGTGTCCATATTTTTTTAAAGTGCTATAATTGTAGACCAGAAGGGATATAACAGCTGACCAAGGGCCAGATCCAAAAAAAATGTAGAATGTCTTACAAATATTTATACATTTATGTAAGAATGAAGACTTCTTTATGCAAGAAGCAGTGTGTTATAGCAATGATAATCTGTTGGATATGCATAAATTGTGGGTCAGTGCTGGATACAGAAGGATCAGAGACTCCGAAAAACTGATATACAGTATTCATACAAGGATAAAAGATCTAGACTGTGTATGCAAGGATGAAAGCTGAAATAAAAAGGTAAGAACTTTCTTCTTCTGAAAAGGCAGAGAAAAAGAGATGAATTGATGGGGCCTCTGAGTAGCAGCAATGTGTTTTGCCTAGAAAACCAGACTGGTCTTATGGAATGCTCCCAGCATTTACTAAAGCATTGAGAGGCTTGCAGAAGTTATAAATAATTATGGAAGAACTTCAGGTTAACAGTGAAGTCCAGAAGAAGAGGCGAACAGTCACACAGGAGCTGCATGCATAAGAAGGAAGATGGCATGGACAGTTTTAACATTTTAATATTGAGCCTGGAGGAATGGTCATAAGTCATTCCAGTCGTTAAGTGGGCCATCATGTGACTGTATTCAATTTTACAACCTTTTCTGTGGCTATTAGGCAAACATGGCAATCATAAAGCAAATGGGACAGTTGCTAAGCAAAAGTTGTGATTGTTAAGAGAACTTGCTGTCCTCAGTGGCCATTTTTGCCGGAAACTGGAAGTAAATGGTGGTTGTAAATTGCAGTCACATGACTGTGGGATGCTATAAATAGCCATAAACGTGGAGCTGTTGCTGAGAGTCCACAATGTAATCATGTGACTGCAGAGGGGTCCGGCCACCAGAACTGAAAATATGGTTTGTAAGTACCTTTTTTGGGGTGGGGGCGGTCCATCATAACTTTGAACAGTCACTTTGAACAGTTGCCAATCATTAAACAAGGACTACCTTGTATAATTTTCTTTATTGTGTTGTAAACTACCTTTAGTTCAATGCCTGCATAAAGAAACTCACAAACTGTGTATTATATACCATTCTTGTGGTTTTGAAGTTCCACCAACATCTGGCAAGGTAAATTGACCGAAGCATCAAAGTCAGTACATGGATAATACTCAGTTCTACATCACGTACCATCTATTCATTCCAAGCAAGTTTTGGAAAGTGAAAGCTGAAGGCAACATTGGGATGAAAAATGGTTTAGGAATGAGATTTAATCCAGAATGAGCTATTGCTGGCAAATTAATCATTCATTCTTGATGAGGGTTTACAACTGGTGTAACAACTGTATCCCTGAAAGAGAAGCTCACATTTGGGGATCTTGCTGGCAAAAGGGCAGTTCTGATATCTGCAGCAGCCAAACAGTTTGTCAATCTGTTTGTCCTGCTTCAGTTATTTGTGCATTGGCATCTAGATAATCTATTGTTTGTTTGTTGTTGTTTTGTTTTGTTTTGTTTTTTTGCCTTTGAACATAATCTAGAACAGGGGTAGGCAACCTTGGCTCTTTTATGACTCATGGACTTCAACTTCCAGAATTCCTGACCCAGCCAGTCTGGCTCAGGAATTCTGGGAGTTGAAGTCCATGAGTCATAAAAGAGCCAAGGTTGCCTACCCCTGATCTAGAAGCTTTCACCAGCTGGTGAACAATATGGCCATTCAAGAGTTGGAGGTTAAAATAGATGGCCTCTACCAGCACATTTCCCAACCCAAATCAAAGTTTGGAATACTAAATAGGATCAGCCATGATTAGCAGTTGGACTGAAGACTAGCAGAGAGCCCTGGGACTGTAGGCTACACTTGAGTTATCTATAGCTGTAGCCATAGATGATACAGATACCTGCATCTTACCAAAAGGCAATAATAATAATAATTAATAATAATAATAATAATAATAATAATAATAATAATAATAATAATAATAATAATAATAATAATGTATTTGCATTACTGCCAAGAAAACTGTAACGATGTGCCTGTATGAAATGAACACAACTCAGAGGATACTTAAGCATATTCTTATCTTTAAGCCTTAAACCAGAAGAAAGGGCCTTTTTAGATGGTCAACACCATTCTACAGTTTTAAATGATGATGTGGGTACCTACCAAATAATCAGTTCCATGAGATTTCATATAATGATGCTGAACTTTTGCAAGAGTTTGCATTAGAAATGTTATAATTTTTGAGTGCCATCTACCTCTGTGAAGATCTGACCTGGAAAGTTAACACAACTCAGGTGGCTAGAAAGGCCCAACAGAGGCTTCACTTTCTTAGGGTCTTGCGGAAGAACAGGGTAGAACAACAGCTAATGACCCTCTTTTACCAGTCTACTATAGAGAGCGTCCTCTCGTATGGTATTGTGGTTTGGTATGCTGGTCTGACAGCCGCGGATTGGAAAGTATTACAGAGGGTAGTGAGCACAGCACAAGACATTGTGGGCTGTTCCCTGACACCACTGGATGACATCGCCAGGGCTCGTTGCCTTGGAAGAGTGAGGAAGATTCTCAGGGATGACTCACACCCTGGACGGTATCTCTTTACTCTCCTACCATCCGGAAGGAGATATAGGAATATAGCCAGCTGTACCAACAGGCTGAAAAATAGCTTTTATCCGTGGGCTGCTAGGCTTTTAAATGGGACATAATCTTATGCAGAATTGACTTGGGAGGCCGGTGTGTGGTGTAGTTGGTTCACATAGTGTGGTGGGTTGGAGGGTTTGTTGTCACTGTGTGTTGGGGGGAGAGAGCACAGGGGGAGGCTCAGCTAATCTCAATGTACACATGTTGTACTTTGACAATAAAGGTTTATTATCTAGTACTGCACGATGCCATAGCATCCATGAGTGCTAGGCTGCTGAATCCTACATTAAATAAATTAGGGCCCGAATTACTTAGAAGATCCCCTTTATCTAGCATATTTTGTAATCAGAAACAGAGGGACTTTTCTCTTCCATTCTTTGAGAGTTATCAGGCTGGTCATATTAAGAGAGATTGCTTATTCTGTATTGGCCTCACATATATGGAATTTCTCGCCATCTGGGGTTCATCAAACCCCTGCTTTTAAGAAAGCCCTCAGATCCATTCATTTATCCAAGCCCACCCCAAACAGGTCTGATTGCTCTGCTCCCAAACTGTTTTTTTAAAATCTTTTGGAAAGTTTTTCAATTTGTGTGTTACTTTTAAATGTTACTGCTATTAATATTGCATTTCTTTTATTATATGTAAGGTACTTTAAAAAGTCCTCATCCTTAAAGTCAGCCTGGAAATATTTAAATAAAAGATCAGTTCTGCTAGAACAGGGGTGTCAAACTCGCAACGTGACATGACATGACGTGTCGTGACATATCACGACTTTTTTTCCATTGCCGACAATGGGATGGGCGCGGTTTTGCCATGACACATCTGGGCTGTGGGCTGGCAGTTTGACACCCCTGTGCTAGAAGCTTCTCTTTTCTGGTTAAACTGCTTCCAGCATATCACATGAACATCATTTTTACATTTGGAAATTATTTCTTTTGCAATGCCATTTTTCTCTGTGTTTTTTCTACCATTCACTCTAATCTATTCTTGTAGATAAGTCATACAACATTACTTTTTTTGCACCCAAGAATTGTGTTTGTCATTCAGGAATCATGACTCACATGCCGCCTAGCGTTCCAGCAAATACTTTCTTCCATGTCTCCCTCTCCCCTATGCCCACATCTTGAAAAACACGTTCTTATTGGATAAATCACCCGCCTTCTTGAAAAAGTAAACAAAAGTTAACTTGTAATAGCCACCTCCATCTTTAGAATCCATTGTTAATCTTTTCTGTCCCGTTCCTTGCTTTGAGAACCAAGGCCATCTCAAAAATAAATCTATCTCCTTACTTTCATCTTCATTTAAAAATAACCCTAGTTATTTAACCAACTGACTTTTTACTTCATTAATCTAACCGTTCAACCACCTAAGGCAGGGGTGTCAAACTCGCAACATCACGTGACGTGTCACGACGTACAGTATAGCAACATTTTTTTCCATTGCCAGCAAAGGGGTGGGCGTGGTTTCAGCATGATGCAGCTGGCCCACGGGCTGGCAGTTTAACACCCCTGACCTAAGGATTGCCTCCTTGATATCCTGATGATGAATTACAGACCAACATAATAAAATTGGGTACAACTAACTCCCAAAGTGTGTCACTTTGAATTGGGAGGCACAAAAGTGCTTCTGATCCAAAGCATATAGAGCACCTGTCTGCAACTCTTTAAAAAAAGGTACCCTTTATTTAATTATTTATTTGTTGGAGATTTGGTGGTGGTGGGGAGTGTGTTGCTTCTGCTGCTGTTGCTACAGAGGGAAGCCATGGAAACCCAGGAAAAGGTTTATCAAAAAGCAGGCAGTTGCTACCTGGCACCCTCACATTTTGCACATTCTTATTCAGAACCTCTTTCACACCATTTAAAAGGTGGGTTGTTATTTAAGATAATAGCCACTGATATTGCCTGATATGTATGTATGTATGTATGTATGTATGTATGTATGTATGTATGTATTATACTTTAGTCCCATTTTTATTACTAAGTAACTCAAGGGGGTGAGCATATATGATACACCTTTTGCCTCCTATTTTCCATACAATACAGTAACCACCCTGTGAGGTCATTTGGGCTGAGAGACAATGACTGGCCCAAAGTCACCCAGCTGTCTTTCAAGGCTAAGGCAGGACTAGAACTCACAATCACCTGGTTTCTAGCCTGAGGCTTCAACCACTAGACCAAACTGGCTCTTGCATATCACAAGTCTGGTATGATCTGGGCTGGGAAACGGAACCAGATTGGTCCTGAATAGTCCTAGGATGAGATTCCTCCAGACGATTTCAATATGGTAGACTAAACTGGGAAATTAAAAACAGAGAAAGAAAATGGCCAACAATTTTCATACTGTTGCCAAGAAAACTAACTGATGTGCCTGTGACATCAGTAGGAGGCAAACTCCATTCAAAAAGATTTGACCTAGTGCCTTAAAGTAGCTGCTCTGACTTTATTGTTAACCAGACTGAATTCTGTTACTTTTAACATCAAAAGCATCTGCCTAAGCAAATGAAGTTTGGTTGTTCCATAGTTCTTATTCTCATAGGAAATCCCATGGCTCTGAGTCATATCCTAATTCTAGAAGAACTGGATGTTATCAGCCCCAGACCCTGACACATTGCCAAGTAATCTGACTGATGGTTGAACTCTGAGAAGAACAGGGTCCCTGTCTCTTTAAGGCTGAAATCTCGCATGAAAATGGGTCATGCTGAAAACAGGGGTATTCAGAAAAAAAGAAAAAAATGCATCAGAATAGGCTACCAACATGGTTAGGGTTAAAAAAAAATAAAGCACAGTTTGAGACAGGATTATAATTTTTGAGTCTTTAAATCAAGAAAGAAAATCAGCCACTCTTGGCTCTGATTAGCAGGTCTGATTGCCTGAGAAAATGAGATGTCTGGTGTGGTCAGTAGTACCCCTTCAACCTTTTGAAAAAAAATTGATTATTCTTGATTCTGCAGGCACCCTGGAACTCCTGTAATGAGAGCCTTGTTTAAGGGAAGATTCAGTATTTCTGTCAAAGTTTTGAAACATCCATGTTGGATCAAAAAACCAGCAAAAGTTTGCAGAACCAAATAGCTGATACTAGCAATAGTATCCTCTTCACTCTCCTCTTTAGGTATAACATTACTAATATAAGCTCTATAATGTGGGATAACAATATTGGAAGAAAAGATGTTTACCCATGCAAATATGCAAAGACTGAAAACAAAGAAACAATAATCTGTTATTAGCACTATAAAATAACACTATCAGCTTTGACAAAGTCACCGTCAATCAATTGCAAAAGGCATCTGTACTTGGAACCATTTATATCCTGCGACGATATCTTTCACACCATCAGACATCAACATCCGCCTATCCCAGATCCTTGGAAAGGACTCAATAGGTGGATAAAAATATCAAATCCAGTCTAATCATCTGGCTGTCTATGCAACCAAGCATAATAACAATAACAATAACAATAATAATGATGATGATGATGATAATGGAACCCATCCAAGAAAAACTTTCTCAATTGTATGCCATACAACAGGGGTGTCAAACTCAATTTCATTGAGGGCCGCAACAGCATTGTGGTTACCTTCAGGGAGCCGGGTAGGTGGGCATGGCCTACTGGGTGAGTGTGGCTGGAGTGCATATGGCCTACTGGGTGGGTATGGCCAGCTCTACATTGTTCGCATCAAGGGTGCTTATGGGGGCCTGGGCAGGAGTGGGACAGATCTGAGGGTCTCTGGCAGAAGGAGATGGGACTGGGGCAAGTGCCAAGGCATGGTCCACTGGAGGAGCATCACTGTTCCTCTCAGGCCATGCGGGGGGTGGGGGGTGGCTGGACAGTGGCACGGAGGTCAAATGCCCAGCCCAGCCCTCAAGCACCTGCGGCACTAAGCCCAGCCCCTCTTTCCCAAGGGGGTGCCCAGCTGCACTTACCTCCTCCTCAAGGCTGCTGCTGCTGTGCTTGCTCTCCTTAGCCAGGTTGTTCATGATGGGTATGAGGGAAAAGTCAAGAGGGAGGCACACTCCCTCTCCATGTGAGGAGACCTGGCTTTGTATCCAAAGCTTCCTTAGCAATAGGATGGGAGACTCCCCAGGTTAGGCCAGGAGGAGGGGGGGCAAGGGGATGGTGAAAGGGCAGCAGGGAAGGACTAAGGCAGGACTTCCCTCAGACCCTCGCCTCCCTCCCTCCCTTCCTCCCTTCCTTCCTTCCTTCCTTCCTTCCTTCCTTCCTTCCTTCCTTCCTTCCTTCCTTCCTTCGAGTGGTGGGGAAATATTTGAGATGAGGGAGGGAGAAAAACAGGCAAGAAACGCAGCTGGGGAAGTGTCACCCTTCGTGAGGAATGAAGAAATGCACCATCGCCTGGAAGTAGCCACCACATGGCCCTCGCCTACTTCCCATATCTGGCTTGGTGGGCTCTGGGGGAGGAGATGCCATGTGCAGCATGAGTCGATGTTACCTGTGCAGCGCTGCCCAGCCCCCAGCCTGCCTGGTTTTGCTAGGCAGCAGGGCGCTCTCCTCACAGTGCCAAGAGGCTGAGCTGGGTGGCATGAATCTGAAGAGAAGCACAATGCTTCCCAGCCCCTAGCCTGCCCAAAGTAGGCAGGGCCATGTGCTGGCCACTTCCAGGCGATGGTGCATTTCTTCATTCCTCACAAAGGGTGATACCTCCCCAGTGCGCACCCAGGGAGCAGGGCCAACGTGGCAGGGGCTGGTCCCTTGCTGTTTCCAGACAGCCTTGTGGAGCTAAGACTGAATGCATTTCAGCATAGATGGCCACCACAAAATTGTACATTGGCTCAGGGCCGGCCTGGACCGGGGCCAAGGCAGCAGGGGCTGTTCCCTCACTGTTTCCAGGATGGCTTTGCAGGCCGGATCTGGTCCCCGGGCATACAAGCATACAAGCTCAGGCAAGTCACTGTTTCTTAAGTGGGCCTTTCTTATAGATTTGATATCCTCTTATTGGTTAGACCCTAAGATGGTTAAACCCTTAGGAAGTGACACACCTGGCTGACCTTGAAAGCTAAGCAGGGCCTGTTATATTTAGTATTAAGGTGGCAGACTGCTTGAGAATTCTAGGTCTGTCAGCTAAACTGGAAAGTTGGAAAAACTTCCTAGAATCAAGGAATAGCAAACTATGTAGTACATAACACCCCTGCTTTAAAAGCTACACTAATTGCCAGTATGCTCTGGGTGCAATTCAAGGTGTTGATTGTGACCTATAAAGCCCTACATGCATAGAGCCTGGTTACCTGAAGGATGGCCTATCTCCCATGGTATCAACTTGGCCAGTTTGATCTGAAATGGCACTGATCAAGCAGTGCCATCTATCCAAAAGCATGGCCTCTGTGATGTGGCACCTATTTGCTGGAATGAAGTTCTTCCTGAGATTCCAATGGCATCCATCCTAATGGTATTCTGGAGGGCCGTAAAGACCTGGCTGTTTGGAGTTACTTCCAGCATGCATATAAGTTACTATTGGCTGGATTCATCATCTTGTTCTTTTTGGGGATAGGGAGAATTGTATAATGTTTGTGTTTATTCTGCAAACTGCTCAGAGTCAATTGGAGTTGGGCAATTCCAAGTCAAACAGTTAAAAAAAATTAAAAGGTTGGCTCAGTGCAAATCATCACCTTAGGAAGTAACAATCCCGCCAAAATATAAATCTCTTCTTAATTTGCCCATGAAATTTAGAGGATTAAACACTTTGCTACAATGCTATTGTCTCCTCCTTCCAAACTTAATAATACAATCTGGTTCCAAAAAAGATGCATGCTATCCCAGGTTTCATAGGCACCTTGGCAAAGATTTAGATTCATTAGTCAAAAATATTTCTTAAAAACACTCAGGCAAAGCCCTATCTCACCACAAGCTTCAAAGGTGGAAGAATTGTTGAGAGACACACTTATGGCAGCTGTTTCATTTCCTGACCCACTAACTGTTAGCACTCAAAGCTTGTTTGGCCTTGTCCTGCCCTGCTTTGAAATACAACCAAGTAAAAATTATCTGGCATTTTAAAACCTGTCCACAGAGACCTTAATGGCTTTCTAATGCATGGTTTTAACCACTACTCAAGTACAAATTTCCACATGAAATGTTTATTTATTCCTGTATTTTAAAACTTTTACCCTCTGCCAAACATGGCTCCCTTGAACCCTCTGGGCAGATGACAGCATAAAAAGCAAGAATAACTAACACTAAACAGCGTCTCATTTAAACTGCAACATGAGTTGGCATTGATAAGGCAGGGAAGCAAAACAAAAATAAAGGAGCAAATTCCAGATAACTTGCTGGCTCATTGATCAACAAAGATTCAATGACTCATTCACTTGTTGAGGTGGGCAGCTGTAGAAATCAAATAAATAAATTCCACATTCAGCTGCCACCTCTTAAATGATTGGTAACTGAGCTAATTGAAGAAAATACATATAGCTCAGGGTTGAACTGTGGAATCCTTGGTGCTCTCTAAGATTGGTTGTCTGTTTGCAGACATTTCATTACCTAAGTAACATCATCAAGCACTGATGAGTTATGAAACATCTTCAAGAAAGCAACCAAGTTCAGAGAGCACCAAGGGCCCCATGGAAATGGAGCTTTTTGAAACCAAGCATCTTCAAAGGCTGACTTGTAATGCAACCTCTACTGGCAACTTGACAACAGAAATGAAGGGAGGCAGGAGGAGAATGCTTGGAATGTATTGGGAGCTGAAGAATTCATGTGAGCCATTTGCAGCCTGAGAAGACCCTGATACTTCAAGGCCGTGTGATGGGAACCTTCCAAAGGTGCAAACTGTTTTCCCAAAATAACAAGAATGTGTCGGGTTAGTTGACAGCATTTGGGGCTCTGCCTGGCAGGCCAGACTTCTTGGAAGGGCAATTCAATGTAAAGGTGTAGTAGATTCTTTGCTCCCCTTTCCTCTATTCATACAGGCTGGTCATTAGAACCCTCCCCACATCCACATACAGGCAAGAGGCTGCTAAAATATTGTGCATCCTGAACCCTTCAAGAAGGGTCTCAAATTGTATTAAAAGATAGTTTGCAATAGTGGCAAATATCTGTAGCTCGTTCTCTGAGCCTGTGGATAATTTCTGAACATTTCATTACCAGGCTAGGTAACATCTTCAGTGGAGTTTAGGGGATGTCAGTGTCAGTGTTATGTTTATAAGGGCTTTAGGTCTGGGTATGTCAAGTGAGGGTCTTGTGATGGAACAGGTATGAGTCATCAGTGAGTTTTGTGATGGGGATGTTACACCAGGTCAGGGTCATTGGGAGCTGACCTACTGGGGGGGGGCTTACACGGGTTGGTTGAGGGTCAGTCTCTGGTTGGCTTTGTGGTTGATCTGGATACTGAGGGGTTTGTAGGCCAGTTGTAGGTCAATGTGTCTCTTGATGAAATTGCTTCTGGAGTGCCAGGCTTCAAAGAACTCATGGGTGTGGCAGGTGGTAGTGTTACCAATGATTTTTGTGTTGCTCCACTCAAACTGGTGCTGTTTGGTGTCAGCGTTGGTGGAAATTAAGGATCTGGGTTCGTGGTGTTTGACTGCCAGCCAGTGTTCGTGGATCCTGGTTTTTAAATAATAATAATAATAATAATAATAATAATAATAATAATAATAATAATAATAATAATAATGAGAAGGAGAAGGAGAAAGAAGGAGAAGGAGAAGGAGAAGGAGAAGTAGTTGGAAGGTACCTTGGAGGTCATCTAGTCCAACCCCCTGCTCAGGCAGGAAACCCTGTACCATTTCAGACAAATGGCTGTCCAGTCTCTTCTTTAAAACTTCCAGTGTTGGAGCATTCACAGCTTCTGGAGGCAGGTTGTTCCACTGGTTAATTGTTCTAACTGTCAGGAAGTTTGTCCTTAGTTCTAGGTTGTGTCTCTCCTTGATTAGTTTCCAGCCGTTGCTTCTTGTCCTGCCTTCAGGTGCTTTGGAGAATAGTTTGACTTCCTCTTCCTTGTGGCAGCCCCCAAGATATTGGAACATGATGTTTGTCCCACATAGAATTGGTTGGAATGGTTACAGTTAATTTTGTAGATTACATTTTTTTTCATCCTTCTGTATCTTGTCTTTGCTTCTAGATAATTCCTGGCAGAGTGTGGCTGTGGGTTTGTGGGCTATTGCTATTCCTAGGTGTTGGAGAATTCTGGCTGTCATTAGTTTTTGCATGGTAGTTGGCTGTGTGGTGTGTTGTGGTTTGGTTGCTATGTGTCAGAATAGTTTCCTTAAGCAAGGTTTGCTAATAAGTCATAACTGGTTAGCTTGTCTCACACACTAATCTAGAATCAAACAAACCCTATTAGGGCTGAGCATAATATATGAAATCACTCTGAGTTTCAAAAGGGAAAACAATGGTTTTAAATGGCATATCCTATGTTTAATATTTATAGAAAATTCCCCCTGAGATGAAACATCTCCGCATATTATATGTATTAGGAAACATGATAGAAGATGTAGTCAAATGCTTGAGTTATGACTTTGCACATACTTTAGTACTTATCTTGTGCCTGGGGCACCTGATGTTAATCTGAATTGTGGTAGACTGCAAGTAGTGTCGAATTTTATGAGTTGAAAGTTTATTCCTGGAAAACTGGCCATAAAGTAAAATAGGGCCAGCACTATCAATGGCAACAAGATTCTTCTGAATGTAAAATGAGCTAGATCAGATCAGCAGTCCATTTAGGGCAGTCAGATTGTGATTCTAGAGCCAGTAGAGCTGACATAATAAGATAAGGAGGAAAAATAGGAATTATTTTATGGATGAAAATCTTGCAGATAAAAAAGTAATCACGAGGTTTGGAAATTCCGAAAAATGAGATAGCTAAGGTCCCAAAATGGGAGCCATTTGATGAAGGTAGTGTTGTTGCTTAAAGAGCTTTCTAAGAAGTTGAAAAATAAAAAAGACAAGGTTTAAAAAAGGAAAGAGGGGCATATAATAAAAGAAGGATATCAGAAAATAGCCCAAATGCGTAAGGATGGTGTTTGGAAGACTAAAGCTAAAAATGAGTTTAGGGTCTGCAATGAATGCTGGAAGTAACAGAAAATAATAGTCAAGGAATCAACAATCTGCTGGTTGGAGTAGATGGCAAGATGGAGAAAGACAACAAAGATAAGTTTGAACTAGTTATTTCCTATTTCAATCTGTCTTTCTGCAAAAATAAAAAGTGGTGCAACCTGTTAGAAACTGCACCATGGGGATGGGGATGGGCAGAATAGAAACGCAGGTCAAAATAGTCATCTAACTATTTTCAACAAATTGTTACACTGCCAGATGGATTTGCATCTGGATGAACAATTGTATCCAATGCATGATCTTTACTATTCCTCTGTCAGCATAGTAAAATTTATGGGGATACCTCAAGATTCTGCTCCTGGGCATAGTGATTTTCAAAATTTTGTCAACGACTTAGGTGATAGAAGAGAATGTATGCTCATCTGTAGTGCTTTTTCAAGAGGCAACTGGACTTTCTTGGGGTTTTTTTGAAGAAGTTTCACTTTTCATCCAAGCTCTGACTGGATGGTGGGGAATGGAAGGCTTTATATTCCTTGCAGACAGCTGGTCATTTGCATTCTTTTAGAGCAGGGTGTGTCAAACTGCCAGCCCACTGGCCGGACATGTCACAAGGAAACGGCGTCCACCCCATTGCTGGCAATGGGGGAAAAGTTCCGATATGTCGCACAATGTCATGTGACGTTGCAAGTTTGACATGTCTGTTTTAGAGATTCCTTGAGGCCACCTGGAGGTTTATCTGTGACCTCAAAGTCACTTGAGTGGTGCAAATTGGTGTGGAGCCTTCTTGGAATTGCTGAAAGGACTGTGTTGGAGATAGATGATGTCGTATCCTTCCCCTCTCTAGTGAGATAGACGTCACCTATCTCCAGTTCCCCTCTCGAAAAAGCACCTTTGAGACAACCATGAGCTGTATAACTGAGGATCTTCATAGACATCTAATCTGTAGATGACACAAAGCTGGGGAAGCTTGCTGACACTTCAAAAGAGGCTCAAGGTTCTTGATAAACTCATCAAGTTTAATGAAGGAACTTGAACAAAATGTAGTTCAAGGTTCTGCATTAAGTAAAGAAAAAACAGATGCCTGTGTTCTATCCCAACAATAGTACTAATGAGAAGGATTTTGTCATCCTGCTAAACTATGGATTAAGCATGAGCTACCAATGTGCTGCAGGTGCCAAAAGAAATAACTGAATCTTGGGCTGCATCAACAAAACTATTGTATTGAGATCATGGGAAGCTAATTTCCACTGTATGTTGCACTGGTATATTCAGAATATTGTAACCAGTTTTGGTTTCCGAAATACAGGAAGAATACTGAGGAACTTAAAAGGGAACACATAAGATCAGAAAAGATGGTAAGAGGCTTGGGGACTAAATTCTCCAAGGGACTGGATATACATAGACCCCAAAAGGAAGCTAATGGGAGATATGATTTCACAGGAAATTTTCAAGGAAAGGTTAGGCAACCGTTTGTCTAAGATGGTATCATACTATCTGCCATGGACAGGTACTTGGACCAGAAGACCTCCAAGGTTCCTTCTGTCCTTATGAGATTCTGTGAGATGTTTGGGGAACCACTCTTGATAATCATTGAAAAGTCCTGGAGGGCTGGCAAAGTTCTGGAATACTCAAGAACAAATGTTTTCCCCTATCAGCTTGATGTCTATATTGAACAAGATCTTCAAACAGATTGTCAAGAAGCATGTTTGTGAAGACATGGATTAGCATTCTACATTCAAGCAAGCAAAATTTTGTCACAAACAAGATTGTGCTGGGCTAGTCTAATCATCTTTAATAGAGTTACTAGCTTACTAGAAGAGTGGAATGATGTAGACATAGAGCAACTGGACCACAAGATGATTTTCAGCAGAGTGCCTTGTCATATTCTTCTTAAAAGTGGTAAAATATGGACTAGAAGTTCTACTGCAAGGTGGGTTCATAGTTAACTATATGTCTGCATCCAAAGTGTGTTCATCACTCTACTTCAGATTAAGGGGAGCATTGAATGAATAGGGCTCTTAGAGGAAAGTATTGAGTGAAGTGGCTTGGATCTTGAGATGTTCAATGTTTTAATCAATGTTTTGAATGAGGGTGTTGAACGAATACTAACAAAGTTTGCAAGTGATGCAAAACTGGGAAAGGTGGCCAATACTTGGGAAGGAAGAGAGATTAAAAAAGAACTAGGCAGGTTTGATCAGAAGGATGAAATAAATTGGATAACATTAAACCAGAGAAATGTTTTGTAATTGGGAAATTAAAATGTAAGGCACAAATATAAGGCAGGGAAGATTTATCTTGGCATCAGTATATGCAAAAGGAATCTGGTGTCCAAATTGATACTTCAGGCTAGGAAACAGAAGAACTGAGCTGTCACCCAGTAGATCAGATTGGCACATGAAATAGAGAGGTTTCCTTCATTGGAGATTTTCAGAGGCTGGATGTTCATTTCTCAAAGATGTGATAAAGACTCCTGAACTGAGAAGGAGACTGGATAGATGTCTTTTAAAGTCATTCTTCATCTCGTAGATGGAGGCTCAAATATGCCTTCACTTTAGAGTCCATTGTTAGAGGTCAATCTAATACAAATATTTTTAATTAAACAGACTGCAATTTTAATGACCTAGTGTTCAGCCAAAGATGGGTAACTAGGAAAATTTAAAATGATGGGTCTGCCCCACCGACCGTTTTAACTTTTTGCAAGCATAACTTGCATGGAAATATCACTGTGAGTCAAACTGAAACCACAACAGCTCTTATTACCTTATAATAATTCCATGTACAAGCAAGAAGAAAGGATATAGGTCCATTTTTACTGATAAAAAGCTCGTGTAGAACAGAATCTTCCCCTCCCTACCAGTTTATTTCCCTTCATTCCCTCTCCTCAGCTGAGCTCCAGTATCATTGCTGGGATAGTTCAGCTCTCTTCCTCTGTTTTGCTATTAAATTCAGACTCTCCCCCTCTCCATTCCATGGGACTGGGATAATTATAAGTCTAAAACTGCCTTTGTTTGTATGTTTGACTTCAAACACATAAAAATTCATCCATTTTATATCTGGATTTAGCTTAACCATCTCCAGTTTATGACTTAGTGAAGCAGATTACTTCTTTTCTGTTGTGGTGTATCTACAGCATTTGAAATTGGTGTTGGGACTCAGACATCCAAAAGCAGAGATTACATATTTATTTATTTATTTAATTAATTAAATTTCTATACCGCCCTATTCCCGAAGGACTCAGGGCGGTTTACAGGGCAGCATAAAATACAATATAAAAGATAATATAAATTAAAATAAATTAAATTAATTAAGCCCAACAATTAAAACAATGTTTAAAAAGCTAAAACCCCTTCAGTCCAGGCCAGATAGATCGAAAAGCCAGGTTTTCAGGTCCCAGCAAAATGAACGCAGATCGGGGGCGGTCCGGAGTTCCGCAGGTAAATCATTCCAAAGGGCAGGCGCACCCACAGAGAACGCTCTTCCCCTGGGAATAACCCGCCGGCATTCCTTAACCGGCGGTATCCTGAGAAGGCCCTCCCTGTGGGAGCGCACGGGACGAAGGGAGCTTGATGCCGGCAGCAGGTGTTCCCTCAAATAACCCGGACCCAAGCCATTAAGGGCTTTATAGGTCATCACCAGCACCTTGAATATATTGTGCTATTGTACATCCATCAAAAAAAAAAGGATACTCTTCTTCTTTTGTATCTCATTCCATCCCCATCCCATCCCATCCCTGAGCTAATAGCAACTGATGATACATAAAAATGACCCATCTAAGGCTAGACACCCAAGACATTCTTCACAGCAGAGAGAAAGCTTCAATCTTGGGAGCCCCCACCTTTCATCTTATCCAAGGAATATCTTCTGAGGGTTAAGGAGCTCTAAAACTATTTGTTCATTGCTATCATTTCTCAGCTCTTTTTTTCCAGTTCCTTCCCAGCTCCTTCCTTTGGTCCTTTCATTGGATACCTCTGTACAGTATTGTTCATAAGAATTCTATGAATTATATTATATATGTGTCCGTAAAAGGAACAAAGGTTGTTTAGGGAAGTGGCTACAGTCAGACTAATTCCACCTTTGCAAAACGGAATTGCTGTCCCCAAAGAATAAAGCAGAAATGGGATAGGAAAAGCAACTCATTTTATGTTCTCATGTCTGGGCTATGACCAACTGCTCCCTTATCTGAAACTAGCGAGGAGGGAAGAGAAACAGGATGTGAAATTACACTGGGTTTCCTGTTTCCTGAGCTTATCCATCTTGTCAGAAACTGATTTTGATCTGACCAAAATATTCTAAGCTCTGTAAACCAAACAGTACAAAATAAACTTATCCTTCAAAATTAATAGAGTTAAGTTCAGTGGAATGTATTATGGATATAGGAAGAGATAGATATAATCCACTTACACTTAGGTAATATAATCCCACATACTCCAGTCCTTCTGTAAACTGGTGCCTTTGTAGATATTGGACTACAGTTCCCATCAACTGCAGGTATGGAGTAGATGTTTCAGTTCTTGCCTTGAGTTTCTTCTGTATGTTTGTCTTCCCTGTTTTTTTTCTAACACATGGACACAGGGGCGATCAAATGACCAGTTTTCTACTGGTGTTTAATCCTTGATTACTGGCAGGCACAAAGATTACAATGCTACTGTTTTTTAAATATAATTTTAAAATGGGATGGATAGCTGATTAGCAATTTATGAGCCACTGAAAGTTTTATGTACACGCTGCATACCTCCAAGGGGTAGAATGTGTATAACGGTATGTTGGTGTCAAGTTTCCGAAATATGGGCTTTTCAAGTGACTCTGAGACATTGTTTACCTTAAACATCCTTTATTCAGCCTAATACACCAGCAAGTGCTTGCTCGAAGGAAGCTGGAATCTGAAATCTTCGCCCCCTTGCACAATATATTAAAACACAATTCTCCACCTTTCTAATTTTGTCATTAATCATATTCTCCTATTAATTTAAAAAATCAGTTTCCCTTCCGTTAGAAAACCCACCAAGCTCTTATCTTCTTTTATTTCAGATGGCCTTGAGGAACAATCCGCCTCTTCCCCCCTCCCAATCTGAAATGGCTACTTCTTCATCTCTTGTCAAGCAATAACATTCGATGTTAGCAGCATTGACAGTTGGCTTGCATGGTAATTTCTGGTTTGGAGCATTTAGCCTACAAAGGGGATGTCCAGGATCAGGGATGTCCACAGGAATGTCCCCTTTAAAATCAGGGATGTCCACAGACAAAAATGTCAAGATGGTGGCCACAATAGTATGAGTAAACTAAGTACACCAGTGACCATCTTTCCTAGATTGGAGGAGGGGAGTTCAGATAATCGTTCATGCTCTGGTTATTTGATGTTTGACTACTGCAATGTGCTCTACATGGGACTGACCTTGAAGACTACCCAGAAGCTTCAGCAAGTCCAGAAGCAGCCTTGGCAATGTTGGTTATCCCTCAATATGCTCATGTAACACCTCTGTTTCATGAGCTGCACTGATAACCAATTTGCTTTGGGTGAGATTCAAGATGCTCGTTGCTACCTATAAAGTCCTACATGGCATATGGCTTGGTTACATGAGGGACCACCAGTCTCCCACAATCTCTGCCAATCCAATCTGTCAGAGTTGGCATGCTCTGAGTTCCATTAATTAAACAATAGCAACTATCTGGACCCTGGAGGTGAGCCTTCTCTGTCTTCAGCACCTGCCTTCAAATCCCTATGAGATTTGAATAGCTCCCACCCTATTAGTTTTTCAAAGGGTCTTGAAAATGTGGCTCTTTGCCCAGGCCTTGGTAAGGACACTTGAGGAGACTTTTCTCCTTTTCCCATGTGCGTTTGTTTTCTTTGCCACCTTTGTTTTGTGTTTCTTGTATTATTACTTGTTTTTAATGTTTTTTAGCAATTTGTAAACCACCACTGTCATATAAATTTAACAAGTTCTACATATATGACAATAATCTAGACCAGACATGTCAAACTCGCAACATCACGTGACATCGCGCAACGTATCGGGACAATTTTGCCATTGCCGGCAATGGGGTCGGTGCGGCTTCCGCATGACGCATCTGGTCTGCGCGCCGGCAGTTTGACACCCCTGATCTAGAGGAAGTAGATGAATTTGTGTAGCTTGGTAGACTGTTAAAGATTGGGGGGATAATAAAGAAATGTTGAAATGTGCAAAAAAGTAATGAACAGTCTGTGAGGATGAATAAATGAATGTCAGTTGAAATAATAAAAATTGTTGTGCATAAGAGCATGTTTATGCCCACTGTGCTTACGGAGATATGAACTGAACGTGTCAGGAGAAACCTACAATGAATCTAGTGGAAATGAGGTAATTAAAGTATGTGGTGACACAAAAAGAAATAGAGTCAAAGAATAAATGGATATAAATTAAATATGGATTCCATAAGGAAGTGGGTGACCAATTTGAAACAAGTATCTTGTGGTGCTTTGGTCATAAAGAGAGAATGAATAAGGATGCAATTGTAAACCAAATATATGATTAAAGAGGGAGCCAGATTGGTCTAGAAGTTGTTTTTTTAAAATCCCATTTATATCCCGCCCTTCTCCGAAGACTCAGGGCAGCTTACAATCTAAGAAGCACAAATCAATGTGCTTAGCAATAGCCTTCATTTTATGTATATGCCTGCTTATTAGGGCTTTTGCCCCCCCCCCAAGCGGCATTATTACAAAGTCAGCTTATTGCCCCCAACAATCTGGGTCCTCATTTTACCTACCTCAGAAGGATGAAAGGCTGAGTCAACCTTGAGCCTGGTGGGATGCGAACCTGCACTAATTGCAGGCAGCTGGTGTTACTCAAGGAGGCATTAGCCCACTGCTCCACCAAGGCTCTTAAGTTAAGACACCAGGCTAGAAAGCCAGAGACCATAAGTTCAAGTCCCACTTTAATCATGAAAGTCAGTTGGGTGACTTTGGGCCAATCATTCTCTCTCAGCCCAACCCATCTCATGGGGTTGTTGTTGTGGGGAAAATAGGAGGAGAAAAGTGTGTTGGGATCATTTGTTGCTTTGAGTTATTTGTAAAAATAATAAAGGTGGCATATAAATATAAAATATAAAAGGAGACCCAAAGTTGCTTTTTCAAGAGGCAACTGGACTTTCTTCTTTTTCTTTGGGACAACCATGATCTGGATGACTGAGAATCTCCATCGACATAAAGGAAGGAGAAAACCAAGAAAGTCATTCTTTTTTTGAATGGCATTGCTGAGGTCCTCAAAAGAGAATAAAAGGACAAGGGTGAAGTAGTGCAGATGGCAAAAATGATGTGTAAGTTTTTTTAAAAAGTAGGCAAAAGTATAATGAATTGTTACCTTACTTTGCTTTTTCTTATTTTATGCCTTTCATTTTCCTTCTTTCTCTATTTGCAGAATATTGCTTATTCCAAAAAAAGAATGTGCACTAATGAAAAAATAGGTCTGGCAGTTAAAAGTCCATAATTCTTGTCTGCAGTAGACTTGAGGGAGGTTAAATGGACAGAAGGCGGCGATTGGTGTACAGAACTTGGTAGATGAAGGATGCAGATGGCTGCTAACCCTTCCGTTCCAGTGGGCCGGTCCACCCACTTCCCTTTCATTTGGGGAGCCTTTGACTTTCACATATTTTCAAGGCTTCCTCTTTGGCTTAAAGTGGGAAGCGGCTTTGTATATTTACCATAGCCTAATTTTCGATTTTTTTTAAAAAAAAACCCCCAACTTTGGATTCTGGAGAGTTCAGCAGATTTCATGTCTCCCTTTTATATTCAAAAGGCAAGGGATAAGGAGGAATAGTCTTAGTGTCCAGATGTGGGTGGGAAAGGAAAGGAAAGAAACAGGGGAAAGATTATTTTAATAGTGTTACTTAAGAATTGTTCTGTTTAGCTTAAACATTAGGCTAAGGATAAAGAATAAAAACTGGGGAAATAATGGGAAAAGCCACATGTTTCAAAATGGAACATCGAATAACAAAGTTGGAAGGGACCATGGAGGTCTTCTATTCCAACTCCCTGCTGATGATGATTGCATTATTCTTCTAATGCATTTTTTGATTCAGAGTCCAGACTATCAGAAGAAGGGAAGATAAATTAGATAACGTATATGCAGAAAAAGGGACGTGGTGGCTCAGTGGGTTAGGACGCTGAGCTTGTCGATCAGATGGTCGGCAGTTTGGCGGGTCAAATCCCGAGTGCCACGTAAGAGTGAGCGCCTGTTACTTGTCCCAGCTTCTGCCAAACTAGCAGTTCGAAAGCACATAAAAATGCAAGTAGAAAAATAGGGACCACTATGGTGGGAAGGTAACAGCATTCCGTGCACCTTTGGCGTTTAGTCATACCGGCCACATGACCACGGAGACGTCCTCGGACAAGCGCTGGCTCTTCGGCTTTGAAACGGAGATGAGCACGGGCCCCTAGAGTCGGAAACGACTAGCACGCATGTGCAGGGGAACCTTTGCCTTTACCTTTATATGCAGAAAGGGGTAGATATCTTTGGGAAAATGAGGTGAGAGGAAGAGAAGAATGGAAGTGAATCTGAGTCATAACTATTGAACAAAACAATTTAACCCAGTTTGGCTGTTTTGACAGAGTACATAACCATTGCAATTGCCCAAGACCCATAAAAGAAAATTAATTCCAAGGTTCCATTAGAGCCAGTTAGTTAGATAAATCAGAGTGGTAGCAGACACATTGACCCTAATTTCTTGCAACTAAGTACTGGAGGAACTATCTGCCCATTCACTAGCTGTAGCCACATAATACACCAATTGTTCTGTGTAAAGACCTAGCAGATCATCTGAACTCAGGTCTTGGATTAGGTAGAATGTGAAGTATTCTTTTTCACCCCAAGTTTGTTCCTAGGCAAATTATGTGAGTAATGACTGGGACCAAGCTTCTCAGTTGTAACTATGAAGAGGATATACCTCACTTTATAGAGGACAATTTATTTATTTGTTTATTAAACTTATATGCCACCCATCTTTCCTAGAGGCAACTCCAGGCAGCTTGCAATCAATTATTATTTAGCGTATGCTGAGAACGTGACAGAAGAGAAGACCCTAGCAAACTGGCAACCAGTGCGGCTCATAGAACAACAGTGTAACATGGGTTGCCTTTGGAGGCCCAAGAACAGTCCATGTGGCCGCATTCTGCACCAGCATTGGCAGACTCCTAGTCCAGAAAAGAGCGCAACTGGCACACAACATGAACTTGTGCAAAGACTCTTGTCAGAGCATGCACAGTCTTATTGCACTGAGGTAACCCAGGAGTAAATACAGTACACAGTAATTTGTATTTAAATGGTGGTTTATATTACACTATCTACAAATATACACTAGAAATAAAATACATACATGTGGTGAAACAGCAAACTCCAATACACAGCAATTACAGCAGTCAAACAGATGAGAAAGACTCCAGCACAAATCTTCCCTTTTATACTCTTAAAGGGATACACACACCTGCTGAGTCATTCCTACTATTGCATCATCCACATTACAACAAGAAGAAGAAGAAGAAGAAGAAGAAGAAGAAGAAGAAGAAGAAGAAGAAGAAGAAGAAGAAGAAGAAGAAGAAGAAGAAGAAGAAGTAGTTGGAAGGGACCTTGGAGGTCATCTAGTCCAACCCCCTGCTCAGGCAGGAAATCTTATACCATTTCAGGCAAATGGCTATCCAGTCTCTTCTTAAAAATTTCCAGTGTTGGAGCATTCACCACCTCTGGAGGCAGGTTGTTCCACTGGTTAATTGTTCTAACTGTCAGGAAGTTTCTCCTTAGTTCTAGGTTGCTTCTCTCCTTGACTAGTTTCCATCCGTTGCTTCTTGTCCTGCTTTCAGGTGCTTTGGAGAATAGCTTGACTCCCTCTTCTTTGTGGTAGCCCCTGAGATATTGGAACACTGCTATCATGTCACCCCTCACTCTTCTCTACATCGTGGTGACCAAAACTGGATGCAGTATTCCAGGTGTGGCCTTACCAAAGCATTGTAAAGTGGTATTAGTACTTCACTTGATCTTGATTCTATCCCTGTTAATGCAGCCTAGCACTGTGTTGGCTTTTTTGGCAGCTGCAGCACACTGCTGGCTCATATTGAAGTGATTGTCTACTAGGACTCTTTACTAGGACATCTTTACATAAGCTGTTTAGCTGTTAAATCATTATCCTGACAACTCTCCTAGCCATCACTCTTTGAGCAAGAATTGCAAATCTAAGAGAACCCCCAGGTTGCACACCAGGTCTGTATGGGGTGGTAATAAAATCCTGAATCCTGAAACTCCATGTACTCAAAGCCACACAGTCTCACCAGGCTTCAGCTGAATTGTTTACAGTGTTGTCATTCCAAACCTGATTTAAGATTGAGTCCTCATGACAGAGATCATCAAGGGACTTGTGAACCCAACCAGCCTTCCCCAGACTCTCAGCTGTAAGTCACATAGACTGTAGACATGCCAATATACATCCAGTGGTGGGATTCAAATATGTGAACAACCAGTTCTCTGTGTGGATGCTGCTTCCGGAAGTCCGTTCTGGGCCTGGGCAACAAAAAAATAGCTACCGGTTCTACCGAACCGGTGAGAACCGGCTGAATCACACCATTGTATACATCCCTCTGTCTCAGGAAGAATACCTAACATTTAGCAGGAGATTCCCTCAGCATCTCTTTCTTTGCAGAGAAAAAGGCTCTTCTCCTGAGTCCCATCAGATAAAAGTCCTTCATAGATTGGGCCCATCATTTTGTTATTGTTTTTGTGGCTTTAACCTTTATACACTGCACAGAATCATGGGAAATGTGCAACTCCACAAATTATTTATATAAATAATAAGTAGCATGGAAAACTATGTTGCAATTCTGTTTAAATAATCATGATTTCCAAATTTGCAGTTTGGTATATAATGCAAATTAAAAGGCAACTACATATAACAAATCCAAATATATTTTTTTTGGTTGATGCATTTTTTAAGCCACGCTAACTCTAGCACCCTATCTTTGGAATACTTTCATCTGGATTGTAAAAATGTCAGAATTTGCAAAAATGATGAAACTGACTTGTTTGAACAGAGAACAAACAACAGAAATTGTTTTGTAAGATTAAAAGCCCTATATGGTTTTTTTTTTGTTGAAAGAAGGAAAAAAATAAATTGATTTTTGGATTTAAAGATTAAGAATAATGAGGACTAAATGATGGGGTGAATTAAATTCTTAAGAGGAAAGAGAGAAAATTATTATGTAATAATCAGCTGAAAAAAAGAAAGTCATTTAAATGTTTCTTAATTCTGACTTTGTCTTTTTTTGCACCATTCTGGGTCCACCCCATTTTCCCCTTTAGTTTCTTTGGTCTGTTATTATATGAAAATGTTTAATAAATATAATTTTGAAAAAATACCTTCATCTGGGAAATTTGACTTGTTTGTTGTGGTGGTGCCTGTTTTGTTACAGATTCTTGAATTAGATAAGATTTTCCCTATTTCAGTTTTACTTTTGTGCTCTTTGATATGTTGCTAAGTCAATGGATTTTGTTGGCTTGCTTATTTGTAGGAATTGACATAACCAATAAAGGAGAATATTTGTAGTTCAGAGTTGAAATTAGGGGTCCTTGGTGCTCTCTTAGCTTGGCTGAATTGACATAATCTGTTCTGAATATTGAAAAATGAAACAGCCATGTGAAAATGCCCTAAATAAGTATCTAAATAAACATGTAAAGTTAAACATTGGGAACTTCCTGGCCCTGGTGGTTTTAGTGGGGTCTCACACCAACTGCCTAGGGGTTCTGAGGGCTGACATTAAACCAGAAGGCTCTTTCTAAACATAATATACTTTTCCTTTACTGTAAGTGGCTACAAGGGGAAAATTAAGCAGCAGTTTAACATTCTAGTGGTTAGAAGCCAACAAAGAACAAAGAGAGTTTCTGAATGACCAATGTTAAATGAATGACATACTTAGCCAGCAAAAATGCTAAATCATGGTGTCGGCATCTTTTTGTCAAGATTGCAGGGCTAGAGAAGGAAAAAAAGTTCCCAGGAAAATTGAGGGTGGACAGGAAAAAGAGCCAATTCCCACCACACTCTTTTCTGACTGCAGCAAAGAATTGGGTAGTCTACCTTGCTTTGCTTGAAAAGCTGACTGATGTATTATTTTAAATCAATGACTTATATTTCTAAGTTATTTATATTAATTTTATGCCAACCTATGGCTCCTCTAGCCATGATTTATTCAAAAAATACATCATGGCTAGATTTGCAAAACTCTCTAAGCCAGACATGTCAAACTCGTGATGTCACGTGATGTCGCACAACGTATCGGGATGGTTTTGCCATTGCCGGCCATGGGGTGGGCGCAGCTTCCATGTGACGCATCCGACCCAGAGGCCGGCAGTTTGACACCCCTGCTCTAAGCTATAGATCATAGTTTACAAGCCATGGTAGCTGGCTCACACATGCCACAGTAGGCCCCAAACCAATTAACCAATTAACCAATTAGCATTTTGAATGTTTTTTATGCTTTTAAATGTGGATCCGTGTGAGAGGACCTTGGCCCCAAAAGGCTAGATAATAACATTGAAGTAAATGAAAATAAAATCTTCCTCCTCTTTGAAACTGCTATATACACAGGTGAGTTGAAAGCATGTACTTTATCTGGAGAAGTTCTACTCCTTGAAACCTGTTTGGAAAAGCTACCTTCAGCCTAAACTGAACATAAGTGATGAATTATTAGGAGAATTATTATTCTGCCACTGGCTCTCATTTCTGGTGCTCAGAATTCTTGTACAGCAGAAAGCTTTTTGAACTAACAAAGGCTTGATGCTGAGTGAGTTACTATAAAGATGACATTGAGAGGAAGACAGGAAATTCGGATTGACAGCTCTGCCTACATATTAGTTCTCTGTGTTTCTCGTAAAGCTGCGATGAGGCAAGGTTGCATATTTGCATTCAATCCCTGACCCAAACTTCCAATTGCTAGAGACAGAAAGAAGTCAGGTCAATTACACTCATTTGTCTATCTTGCTTTTACTGAAATCATTCAGACAAGGAAAATTGCATTAGGTTGATTCTCTAAGGTATAATTTAGGCATGAGATGTTTACAATCAGGCCTCATTTACATTACTTCAGAGGGAGGAAAGATGGGCTTCTGTGGGATATTTCAATTGGTGGGTAATTTGCCAGTCTAAACACTTACATTGCTGCACTTAAGCAAATAATGGGACAGATTTTGCATATATAAATAATGTGAGCAGCCCCCATGAATACTTGGGAGAGGGGAAGTGGGGGAAAAATCTGTCATAGAAAGTGTGAGTATTTGTAATAAACTGTTTGTAGACTGTAGGCTGAGTAGGCATGAAATAGGAATGTTTACGTTAAAAGGTGCTGTGATTCTCAGCCATACTTTTGGAATGAGATTTTTTAAATTAACTAAATTTGCCATGTTTGGTCACCCTTTCAGAAATATTTCCTTAACTAAGCAGAGAAATAAAACTACCATGGGTGGGCAAAAAAGCAGTGGGAGAGGGAGCAACTTCTGACTTCCTGCTGACTTCCCCATAGACTTTACTTGTGGGAAGCTGTCAAATCACTCTTCCTCCTCCTTGACTGACCCACAGAATTGTCTGCCACTTTGCTGTGGGGAGAGCGAATAAAGGAAGTTATGGACTTTGAGGAAAATTGCACTCCTCTCTCCCAATCCTAGCATGTCCCCAACACCCCAACCCTCTTTTAGGGAGAAAGAGAGCTCAGCTATTGACTACTGGTGCCTCCCAGACAGCCCATCTCTCCAGCAGGCATGGGGAGTCACTCCCTCATCCTTCCTTCACTGTTAAGATATTTCAAATTTCAGCCTTCTTTGTTAGGCCTTGCTGCCAGCAATTTGGCAAGAAAGAAGGATATAGCCCTCCCATCTTCTCTTGTGCCATACAACCTACAGGTTTCTGGGCAGTGTGGATGGAAGTGCAGCGGAGTTGTGGGTCCCAGCTTCCGGTAAGGTAGCCCATTTGAGTTATCTTGGTTCAATAATTGTTGCCCTGTACCTTCCCATTTCACCCAATTGAAAGTTGCAAACCAACAGACACAAGAGTTTTAGTACTACTGTATCTACAGTGGATTCAGCAAACTAAGTAGCATTTACACTGAAGTTGTTTTTTGTTTCTGAGGAATCTCTTTGTGATATTTCCCGCCCTTTAACACAGGACTGATATACATTAATGTTTCATCATAGTACTACATAGTACTATTTGGCTAAATCATGAAGCACACTTCACAATTCATTTTCTCCAGGTTACTTTTATCATGGCTTTATTCACATTAACCCACTTTGACATAAAATATTCCAATGAACTAATGTGGTAGGCAATGACTGGGGGCCCAGTTAATTAAAGTCAATAGAAAGAGAACATTCAAATCAGCCTTCCTTAATCCGATAGCCTTCAGATATGTTAGAGCTCTAGAGTTTCCAGCCAGTTTTTAGCTGTATTTCACATTTTTCAACAAAAACATGTTGGTTCAACTCTGCATTAGGACCAACTTCATTCCAATGAGATTCCACAAATGGCTGTTTTCAGGGTGCCAAGAATTTCAGAAGTTGCAGCCCCATCATGTCTGAATTTGGAGGAATGCTACTTTAATTGCCAGCTTGGTCTAGTGATTAAAGCAATAGGCTGGAGACTGGGGGACCACAAGTTCTAACCCCACTTTAGCCATGAAAGCCACCTGGGGCCAATCACTTTCTCTCAGCCCAAGTCAGCTCACAAGGTTGATATATTCGGGCCTTGAGTTGTTAATAAAAATAATAAAAGTGGAATATAAATAAAAAATGGTTTAAGCAAAGCTATCCAGAGGCACCAAGGAGGTAACAAGTGACACGGTATTGATGGAATGAAGTTAGCCCTAATGCACAGTCAAATAAGCTTGTTCTTGGTGACAGAATGTGAAGAACAGCAGGAGAGATAAAATCTTGAGGTTATACTGGGTCAGACTTGAGTCTTTAAAAACATTGACACTACAGCCAGCTTGTGGTTCCTTCCATCTGAAAAAAAATTCTAATTTATGCCAGCTGCATAGGTCTGTGTAATGTTGATATCCATCCAGGGGGACTTGACCTCAGGCTGCTAGCTAATTTTTCATCATTAGCAACTCAGTTGTGCTTGGGATGTTGTGTTAGGAATGGCTGTGATGGAAGGATTCTCAGTGTATGGGAAAGGAACTCAACTTCTTGTTGGGTAGCCACAGTGTCAGCCACTAAAATGTTATCATAGGACAACTTCTGAAGCTCATTTTTCTCATTATAAATTATTCAGGATGACAGAATATGCAGAAACAGAAGATGTGACTCAATAGCTTCCCAAGTCATTTTAGGACCTCACCGAAAAGGCAACTGGAGTTTTGCCATAATTACAATGGAAGCTAAAATTTCCTGACTATTTTGTGTTAATGTGTAAGACAATTTATATAAAATGAGAAAGAGATTGTTTGTAGTCTTGTGTGAAGGTGATAAAGGGAATTCTTGTTTCGTTTTGCTTTCAAATGGCTCCCACACCATCAGGACAGTACATGTACTATTTTGCTGCCCTAAGTGATCTGTTGGAGATGAACCTAAAGCACTTGTATAAACCAATCAGCCATTCAGTCTGGATCTTGAGTTCTAGGCATATCCTGGAACACTTGCTGAAGGGGATTTTCCCAGTCCCAGGGTTGTTTTTCATGCTTTAATTAATTCTTTGCACTATTTTTATCTAGGGTTGTTTCCCAACAGTTATGATTGGTCATTTCTGGGCTTTCTGATGTTTTAAATTTTTAATTATTTTGCTTCTATTAGTGCTGCCATGTTCATTTGCCTATTTCTTAGGATTTTTTTAATAGCTTTTTGAGTGCAATTTATTGTGTTTTTTTAATGGACATTATTAGCCATCCTCCTGGCTCCATTGTAGAGATAAATGTCTGGCTAAAATGTTTTGATAGTTGGCAAATAAATAAATAAGCCATACAGGCAACTCTATCCTTACTTTCTCTCAAAAACACAGGACTTAGTGGAGTTTATTGTTTAGTTCATAAATAGAGAACCCAAACCACAGCGTCTGTGGTAAATGTATCTATAAAATACAGGTCAAGAAAATAAGATTCAGAAAAAAACGGGGTTTTTTTTTACACAGACAACGTTGTTTTTCAAAACTGGACAAGAAATGCCACAGGATGTCCTCTTGTTTCTCCAATTTGTAAATTGGGATCAAAAGGGACGTTAACACAGAAGACTGGTACAAGGAAGAAAAGCATAAATCTGCTGATCAGTTTCTTTGCTCGTCTGTGCTATACACATTGAAGAACATGCATGTTAAATACAAAATACATTACACTTCACTTCTTAGATAAGATACACATACCTCAGGCAGAAGCAACTGTTCTTCATTTTGGTTTCCAGAAAAGTGGCTAATTACAAATACAATGATAGTGTGCCAGGAAAACATGCTCCCTGGCATCTGAAGCCATCTGTAACTAAATTCTTGCCATTTAAGGGTGAATTGGTTTTTATTCTTCATGCCTGTTTTGTTTCAACCTGCCTCAGATGGCCTAATTCAGTCTGGGCTTTTCAGGAATGGAATATTGGGTTAGAAACACACAGGGCTATTTTCTGGAATGTTTCAGTCCTCAGCCTCCAGGAACATCTGTCAAATATTTTATTGTCATACATCCTCAGGTTATGAAATTAAATCTTTGGGACACCTCACCTATGAAGCACCAAGAAAATGATTAGGTTATTTCCTATTCAGTGTATTATTACTTTTTTCTTTAGATTTGCTTCTCCCGATAATTGAAAAAGCCACGACAATGATCTATAGCCTATTGACATTGTTTATCATTACAAATGACCCTTCAGTGCTGTTAAGGATATGGTGGGCTCAGTGACAAGAGTTTACCACACTCTTTTCATACTGTTTTAATTTCTGTCGAATCCAAATGTATGAGTAGACGGTCACATTCAGAAGCAATGTCATTTGTTTTCTTCCTGTCACTTGCAGCAGCAGTGAATAATGGAGTCAAAGCTGCACTTGATCTTGGCACCAAGCTATTTCAAAAACCCGTGTAAGTTTATTGCTCTGTCTGCTGAAAGATCTTTCAGCCATTTCATAAAACCATGAAAATGATAAACTTGTCTTGGCAGAGATCTCTTGGGCTTTACATTTTATTATAATATTCTGTCTCTTATTCATTTCCTCAGAGCCAAATGAAGTCAGATAGTAAATGAGTGAAAACTCTGAAAACTACAGTTGTGTATCTTAGTCCCCACTTTTTTGATAATGTCTGGTAGAACTTTATCATAAGTGAGATATCAATAAGACAAATCAATCAATCAATCAATCAATCAATGAATCTTGGCTCCGCAACCTAAGTTCTGTTAGATCAAAGTTGATGCCTTGTAGATGGGAAGGCAATTTTTACTTTTTCAGGCAGCATAGTTATTGACCTTTAGAATGGTAGTTCCAACACATTATTATGTCCTGTAATAGCCCTGGAACAGGTAGTCAAGGAGCCCACAAAATAAGATGCATCACTAGATTAAAACCTAAGAAACACCCAGCATTCTGCCCAAGGGTGAAAAGTTATTGGTTTGATTAGGAACAGTGATTGTAAAGCTGTAGTGTTCAACAGTGGACCATATTGTTGATGTTGTTGTTGTTAGCTGCGAAGTCGTGTCTGACCCATCGCAACCCTATGGACAACGTTCCTCCAGGCCTTCCTGTCCTCTACCATCTTCTGGAGTCCATTTAAGCTCACGCCTACTGCTTCAGTGACTCCATTCAGCCACCTCATTCTCTGTCATCCCCTTCTTCTCTTGCCCTCAATCTTTCCCAGCATTAGGCTCTTCTCCAGTGAGTCCTTCCTTCTCATTAGGTGGCCAAAGGATTTGAGTTTTAGCTTTAGGATTTGGCCTTCTAAAGAGCAGTCAGGGTTGATCTCCTCTAGGACTGACCATTTGATCGCCTTGCAGTCCAAGGGACTTGCAGGAGTCTTCTCCAGCACCATAGTTCAAAGGCCTCAATTCTTTGGTGCTCAGCCTTTTTTGTGGACCATATTAGTGGAGCAAAAAATAAGGATATTGGGGAAAAGAATGTTGAAACAGTCACAAGAATTCATTTTCTCTACAAACTTCCGTGATTATTCAAAGTTACTGTAGAAACTCAGTTAAAAGGTACCCTTCAGAAAAGGAAAGGATAGAAGATCAAAAAAATCCAGAGTGGTTAATGAGCTAGGTCAAGATTCTAATAAAGGCAAGAAGGTTGTTGTTTTTTTAATTGGAAATCTTGCCCAAATGAGAACAAAAAGGAACAAGCAAACAGTCAATCAAAGAGGCTTGAAAATAGATGCAGCTTGGTAAAGTAAAAAAAAAATGTCTTGGAACTGACATGGGTATGCATGCTGCACCTATATCCAGCGTGTGACATAGTACAATGCTGGATGATCATAGAATCATATTGGAAGGGACCTGATAAGTATTCTAGTTCAATTGCCTGTCTAGGACAGGAATCCTTATACCATCCCAAACAAACCTCTGGCTGAAAATTTCCAGTGATGGAGCATCTATTATTCCAGGAAGCAGGTGGTTCTATTGCTTAATAGCTTCATGATCATGCCTATTTGAAAGATCATTCGCAAGAACGCTATATTATGGAATGGAGAAAATGGATTGAGTTTATCCAGAACAAGTATAAGGTTAAGAAGTTTTATGTAGCATTCGAATAAGTCTTCTTTCGTTTTTTTTTTCTTTTCTTATTTTAGTTTCTTTTTATACATATTCAATATTACTAAGGCTTGTTTTATCCTATATAAGCTAGAGAGTGATGGATTTTAGAGTTTATAGTTGTTAGTATATGATTGTTTATGATTGCTTTTTATATATATACCTTGTATTTAGCTCTGGGAAGTCGGGGGGGGAGGGGGGGAGGGGGGGAGGTGGGGGGAGGAGGGAGGGGGAAGGGGGGATTTTTAAAGGAAAATTGTATGTTAAAACTTTTCAATTAAAAAAAAATAGCTTCATGATCAGGAACTAGTGCTAGCAATACCACTTAGACTTATATACAGCTTCATAGTGCTTTACAGCCCTCTCTAAGATGTTTACAGACATCATATTGTGCCCAAATCAACAATTTGATGGTTTTGTGCTTCAAAATTAGCAGAAAGCTCACTCAGGGTACCAGAGACACCAATTCCAGTGGGCAATTTCAACTTTACAATAATTTTCTTATCCTTTACCCTTATACCAATACAGTGCAAAATGGTTGAGGAGTACTGTGCAAAAATGCCATGAACACAGTTATTCATAAACTCCCCTTTACCTCTTTGCTGACATAGATTGCTCTTAGGTGAGTGGGGGAAACAGGATGATTAGATATAGCTTAATTTTCCAGACATTTTAAGCCTTTTTACTTAACTTCCAATGTGGATACTATAACTTGATTCTAAACCTATCATCCTTATTTTTTAACCCAGTTAACTTATACATAAAAAGTAACATTGCCATAGGTGTATATTACAGGCCACCCAACCAATCAGAAGAAATAGATGAACTCTTTGCCAACCAGTTAACAAATGTATGTAGGAAGCATACCACAGAATAATAGGAGACTTCAACTATCCAGATATCAACTGGGAGACAAACTCTGCAGTAAGAGGGAGATTCCTAACCAACCTTGCTGACAATTTTGTCACCCAAAAGAGGAAACTAGACATAAAGCTGTACAAATAGAGAAGAAGTGATAGAGGGAATTGAAGTTGCTGGAACCTTTGATGAAAGTGACCACGTCATACTGGAATTTAATATAATGCAAACACTAGCAATAAAAAGCAATCCAACCAGTCTTAAACTTCAAAAGAGCTTGTAATGTATTGGGATTTTTACTTGAACTGTTTCACGTGTCTGTTTGAATGCTGCTTAAGGTTCCTCAATGGTGTGTCTGTGTAATGGTCACTGAGTAAGACAGACTTGCTGTCTCCAAGAAGATCATTGGATGATTTGGGGCAGCAATGGGCTCCTTTAAACTTATTGGCTGCTGCCTAGTGGTCAACCATATAAGTAGTTGCGCAGCAGCCTCTGTTTCAGTTCTGTTCCTGTTTGCTTAAATAAAGCATGTTCCTGTTTGCAGCCTTCCATCTTGCTTATTGCCTGCAAAGAACCGGCTACACAACACTGATGACGAAGGTGGGATGCTGCTTCTTTGAAAGAGCTTGAAGTTACTAGGGGTGAGGCCAGCACAGCGCCTGGCAGGGACCACGTTCCCCCCACCTCAGTCTGCCTAGCAAACCACGCTAGAGATCACCTCACCCTGCAGACCAGTCCCAGGGCCTATGAAGAAGCAGCATGAGGCAACGCGAGCCACGAGCCACGAAGACTTCTCACCATGTTGAAGGTCGGAAAGCTCTAGGAATTCGACATCACACACCCGGAGAGATGGTCATCCTACATTTCAAGAGTAGAGAACTACCTCTGCACAAACCAAGTCACCGAAGATGGCCTGAAGGCCGCAACACTTCTCTGTGTCTGCGGGTCTGCAACGTTCGACATCACGGAAAAGTTAGTCGCATCGGCACAGCTGGAGTCTGTTACTTACGTGGACCTGAAGAAACGGCTCAGAAACCATTTCCAACTGAAGCTGTCGGTGAAGGCATGCCTTCGAACAGTAAGTACAACAACCCAGCGAGATGGCCACAGAGTTCATCACGGCCTTGAGACAAACTTTGCGCCTCTGCCAATTCTCGGATTTGAAAGAAAGGCTTTGAGATCGTCTTGTCTGTGGACTAAGGAGAAGAGAGCTCCAACAAAAACTTTTCACGAAGGAGACTCTCTCACTCCAAGAAGCCTTAAAAGAAGTTATGGTGGACAAGCCTCTGCCGGGGCCATGAAGGCGTTGTGGCCCATCAAGAGCACTCAACACTAAGAAGCTGTCCACCACGAGGATGCCGAACATCAAGAAGACATTGACTCCAACCACGAAATTGACAAGATCCAATGGAACCACGACAAGGAACTGAAGCCCCCTTACAAGGCAGTTCCCTTCCTTCATTGTTTGGGCTGTGGAGGCCACCACCAATGAGCAGACTACCAATTCTGTTCAGCCACATGTTGGGCCTGTGGGAAATCCAGCCACATCGCAGCCGTCTGTAGAGGTCACCACAAGGACTGTCAACTGGACGAGCCATACAGGAGAGGTACCAGGGCACTGGGACAGCATAGAGTAGGGTTCTGTTCCAGTCACAGAAGTGTCTGCTGCATGGGAGCTTGCTGCCCCCTTAAACCAAAACTTTGGCTTCAAGTCGAACTGCAAGGCTTTCCTTGCAAGATGGAACTGGACACTGGTTCAGCTGTATCCATTATTTCACTTGAGACTTTCCGGTTTGTGTGCAACCACAGCAAGAGGTGGGCCAAGCTTAGGCCTTCCGACATCATTTTAACTGACTTCCAGAATTCCCGAGTAGCCATCAAAGGCGAGGCCACTTTGGCTGTCAAATTCAAGGGGTTTTGGGGGGGTCCTAGATGTAATGGTAGTGGAGGGCCAGAGAATGAGTTTAATTGGGCTTGATTGGTTTGATGCACTGGGTATTCAAGTAACCAGGATTCACCGAACACAAGCGGCAAACTTGGCGTCAGTATGCGAGGAATTCTCAGATGTTTTTGACACAAGCCTGGGAGAGTACAAGGGCCCTCCGATAGCCTTTAAGCTTGATCCTGCCATAATGCCTATTAGGATCAAGCCCCGTTGAGTGCCATTTGCACTAAAACACAAAATCGATGCTGAACTGGACAAGCTAGTCAGTCAGGGGTACTACAGCCTATAGATGGAGGTGAATGGGAATCTCCCATTGTCACGCCACTTAACACCAATGGGAAAATCAGAATTTGCCCTGATTACAAGTGCATCATTAACAAGGCACTACAGCAGCACGTGTACCCAGTGCCAGTCGTTAACCACATTTTGGCATCGCTGCAAGGGAGTACCATGTTTGCTAAGTTAGATTTGGCACAGGCCTATCAGCAGTTACCTGTGGATGAGGCCACAGCGGTCACACAAACAATTGTGACACACAGGGGGGCCCACAACTTGGGTGTTCTCCTGGATTCACGGCTCAGTTTAGAAGACCACATAGGAGCCGTGACCAGGGGGGCTTTTGCCCAGGTTTGCCTGGTGCGCCAGTTGCAGCCCTATCTGGACCGAGATGCCCTACGCACAGTCACTCATGCACTCGTGACCTCCCGGTTAGACTACTGCAACACTCTCTACATGGGGCTGCCCTTGAGGACCACTCGGAGGCTTCAGCTGGTACAGAATGCAGCCGCGCGAGTTGTGATGGGAGTCTCCCGATACTCCCATGTAACACCTCTTCTCCGCGAGCTGCACTGGCTTCCAGTTGCCCTCCGGGTGAGATTCAAGGTGCTGGTGATGACCTATAAAGCCCTACATGGCATGGGTCCAGATTATCTTAGGGAGCACCTGCTGCCAGCATCAACTTCTCATCGTCCTGTGCGCTCCCATAGAGAGGGCCTCCTCAGGGTGCCACCGGTTAGGGAGTGCCGGCGGGTGATCCCCAGAGGGAGGGCATTTTCTGTGGGCGCGCCTGCCCTTTGGAATGATTTACCTGTGGAACTCTGGACCGCCCCCGATCTGCGTTCATTTCGCCGGGACCTGGCTTTTTGATCTATCAGGCCTGGACTGAAGGGGTTTTAGCTTTTTAATATTGTTTTAATTGTTGGGCTTTAATTAATTTAATTAATTTTAATTTTATGTTATCTTTTTATATTGTCTTTTGCTGCCCTGTAAACTGCCCTGAGTCCTTCGGGAATAGGGCGGTATAGAAAACTAATTAAATAAATAAATAAATAAAAATAAAATAAATAAACGCCTCCAATTCGGGGTTAGCGTAGCCCCATGAATCTTCCTGGGAATTATGGAGCATATGCTCAAGGATATTCCAGGGGTCTGCCCCTATTTTGACGATGTGCTCATTGCCGGTGAGTCCACTGAAGTGCTAGCAAGAAGGCTCAAAGCCGTCCTTCAACAGTTCCGCACAGCGGCACTCAAGCTGAAGAGGGACAAGTGTAAAATTGGGGTCCCTTCCACTGAATTCTTGGGGTTCCATATTGATGCTGAAAGCATCCATTCTGTGGAGTCCAATCTGAAGGCAATTCAGCTGGCACCAAGCCCCAAATCCAAAGGAGAGCTCCAGGCATTCCTGGGCCTCCTGAATTTTTACCATGCATTCCTTCCTAACAAGGCCACAGTGGCTGAGCCATTACACCAGCTCTTAGATAAAAACACCCCATGGAAGTGGACCAAGGTTCACGAAAATAGTTTTAAGGCAGTAAAATCATTACTGTTCTCAAATTCAGTGCTTACGTACTTTAATGAAAACTTGCCTGTATGCACTGCGTGTGACACATCCCCTTATAAGGTGGTACTAAGCCATTTATCAAATGATGGGACACAAGTCCCCATTGCCTATTATTCAAGGACATTGTCCTCAACTGAACACAATTATGCTCAGATTGACAAAGAGGCTCTGTCCGTCGTGGCCGGGGTGAAGAAATTCCATGATTATTTGTATGGCAGGGAATTCACAGTTTTTACTGACCACAAGCCATTTTGGGGGTTATTTACTACAGACAGGCAGACGCCTCAAATACTTTCCCCTAGAATGTTAAGGTGGTCCATTTTCATGTCAGCCTACAGCTACAGGCTGATCCACAAGCCTGGCAAAGGCATGGGCCACGCAGACGGTCTTAGCAGATTGCCATTGCCACACGTGAAGCCAGATCCACTTCCAGCAGCACGTATCTTGTCAATTCAAGGTTTGCCTGAACTTCCCCTCCATGCTGGGATGTTGCTGCGGAAACTGCCGCAGACAGAATTCTAAGCAGAGTATTGTCATGGGTTCACACTGGGTGGCTGAAAGGTAGCCCAGGACCTGAGTTCCAGAGCTACTTCACTTGGAGACATGAGCTTTCAGCTCATAATGGCTGCATCTTATAGGGGAGTAGAGTTATTGTCCCCAGTTCATTAAGGCACCGTGTGCTTCAGTCTCTTCATGAAGGCCATCCGGGCATAGTCCAGATGAAGGCACTGGCATGGAGCTACCTTTGGTGGCCAGGGTTAGATAAGGCTATCGAGACCCAAGTACACAGGTGTTACACATGTCAACAGTCCAGGCCAGAGATGCCGCAGGCCCCTATCCACCGATGGGAAGAGACACATACACTGTGGTCAAGGATTCACATTGACGTCACTGGGCCCTTTCAGGGACAGTTGTTTTTGATAGTGGTTGACAGCCACTCTAAATGGTTGGAAGTAATTCCTATATCAACTATAACTACTGCTAGGACCATCCAGGTACTTAGAAAGGTTTTTGCCACACACGGCCTGCCGGATGTCGTAGTCTTGGACAACGGGGCCCAGTTCACAGTGGCAGAATTTTAGGCCTTCTTGAGGGCTAACCTCATAAGACATGCAACATCGGCTCCCTTTCACCCTTCAGCTAACAGGCAGGCCGAACACATGGTGTGTACGACAAAAGAGTCACTCAAGCGCATTGTGTCTGGGGATTGGCAACATAGGCTGGCTGACTTCTTGCTTTGCCAGCACATTACGCCTTGCACAGCAACAGGCAAGAGCCCAGCAGAGGTTCGCCGGGGGAGAAGGTTAATCACGAAACTGGACAGGTTGCATCCTGACCGGGTAGTAGCAGACACCGCACACCCAAAGGCACCAAGGGGGTTGCAAGTGGGTGATGGGGTCTGGGCCCGGAACTATGGGCATGGGAACTTGTGGGTGCTGGGTAAAATTGTCAAAATCTTGGGACCTCTTTCCTACGAGGTGAATCTGGATGGGGGGAGTGAGTTGTTCGCCACCATATTGATCAGGTGCAGAAGTGTTTTGCAGAACGGCCACTAAGCGAGGACCTCATAGCGGGTCCACAACTAGAGCCAGCAACCAGCAGCCTAACAGAGCAGTTCACACGCTCTGAGGACTCATTCAGTCAGTACAATGGGGAGGTGGTTGTAGATGTACAAAGTCCAGGAGTGCAACATGGGTCTCCACACAGGGAAAGTCAACTCAAACACGGCAGCAGATTTGCTGACACAGCTACCTCATTGGACTTTGGTTTGGGCTGACCAAGAATGGCCAGCCAAAGGAACATGAGTCATTCAACTCACATGAACCCAAGAGTCCTGGTCTACCCAGCCCGATGGACAAGCTGGTAGACCGGGAGTTGCCTGGATCTCCCAGGTATTCTGAACAGTTGCGTAGACCACCACAATACTTACAAGATTATATTCTTAAATAATATATGTACATTCTAGGGGGGAGGGGTGTAATGTATTGGGATTTTTACTTGAACTGTTTCACGTGTCTGTTTGAATGCTGCTTAAGGTTCCTCAATGGTGTTTCTGTGTAACGGTCACTGGCTAAGATAGACTTGCTGTCTCCAAGAAGATCATTGGATGATATGGGGCGGGAATGGGTTCCTTTAAACCTATTGGCCGCTGCCTAGTGGCCAACCGTATAAGTAGCTGCGCAGCAGCCTCTGTTTCAGTTCTGTTCCTGTTTGCCTAAATAAAACATGTTCCTGTTTGTAACATTCCATCTCGCTTATTACCTGCAAAGAACTAGCTACACAACAGAGCTGATTTTAACAAACTCAGAGAGAACCTAGGAAAAATCCCATGGATGAAAATCCTAAAGGGGAAAGCAATTCATGAAGTATGGGAAACCCTGAAAAATGCGATCATAAAAGCCCAGACCAGCACAATACTATTGAGAAAGAAAAACAAGAAATTCAAGAAGAAACCAGCATGGCTGCACAAAGATATCTCTGACAAACTGAAAGACAAAAAGGACAAATACAAAAAATGGAAAGAGGGGCAGACAGCCAGAACATACAAAGATGAAGTCAGGAAAGCAAAGGCTCAGAACGAACAAAGACTTACAACAGAAATCAAGGACAATAAAAAAAAGTTTCTTCCAACATATTAACAAGAAGAAAAAACGTCAAGGAAACCGTAGGCCCACTAAAGAGAGAAGCTGGCAAGGAAATAACAGGCAACAGAGAGAAAGCAGAGCTGCTTAACTTATACTTTGTATCAGTCTTTATACAAAAAGAAACTATAGCCCATCATACCCAAAAATCCACTGCAAAAGGCATACTAGAAACAAAAATTAAACAAGAAAATGGTAAGAGAACACGTATCTGATCTTGATGAGTATAAATCACCGGAACCCGACAGATTACATCCCAGAGTTCTGAAGGAGCTAGCAGATGTTACCTCAGAACCACTGCACCAAATCTTTCATAAATCCTGGAGCATCGTGGAAGTACCTGAGGATTGGAAAAGGGCTCATGTAGTTCCCATCTTCAAGAAAGAGGGGGGGAACAGACCCAGGAAACTACAGACCAATCAGTTTAACATCAATACCTGGGAAGATCCTAGAAAAGATAATCAAAAAACAGATCTGCGAACAACTAGAAGCAAACAAAGTCATAACCAGTAGCCAGCACGGGTTTGTTAAAAACAGATCATGCCAAACCAATCTTATTTCATTCTTTGATAAAGTAACTAAACTAGTAGAACAGTGAAATGCTGTGGACAACTAAGATTATCAAAGGCCTGGAGACTAAAACTTATGAAGAACAGCTGCGGGACTTGGGTTTGGCTAGTCTAAAGAAAAGAAGAAATAGGGGAGACATGATAGCAGTATTCCAGTATCTGAGGTGCTGCCACAAGGAAGAGGGGGTCAGGTTATTCACCAAAGCACCAGAGGGAAGGACGAGAAACAATAGTTAGAAACTGATCAAAGAGAGAAGCAACCCTGGAATTAAGGAGAAACGTCCTGACAGTGAGGACAATCAACCAGTGGAACAGCTTGCCTTCAGAAATCGTGGGTGCTCGATCACTGGAGATTTTTAAAAAGAGACTTGACAATCACCTGTCTGAGGTGGTATAGGTTCTCCTGCTTGAGCAGGGGGCTGGACTAGAAGACCTCCAAGCTCCCTTCCAGCTCTATTCTATTCTATTCTATTCTATTCTATTCTATTCTATTCTATTCTATTCTATTCTATTCTATTCTATTCTATTCTATAGGATAAATCATCCTTTTTTGGGAAAATCTGCAGCTTAGATACAGGACTACCAAAAATGGGTCAAATTATTATGACGATTAATAAATATTAATCATATTTGGCTTTTTGAGAGAGAGAGAGAGAGAGAAAGAAAGAAAGAAAGAGAGAGAGGGGGGGGGGGGAGAGAGAGAAATTTATGTTGTTTTTTTCCTGACTGAACAAAACAGAGACAACCCAGTTGTTATAAAACACTTTTTTGAGATTCTTAAGATCAGGTAGCAACTATGTACATTTCACAGTTCAGGTGACAGAAATAAAAGACCTGACAAAATGTCAACAAGCACAATTTAGCTCTCCCAATCAATTGAAAAGCCAGCTTTATAGCTGTGTCTTCCTTTAAAGTAAAAGCCTAACATGTGCACTGGGGGATGGCTGCAGTTAGTGCCAGACTATTAAGCTATTAAGCAGTTGTCAAATGGGTGAAAAAAGGGAAGCCTCTGTATCAGAATGGGACAGCAGTTGCACACCCCTGGCTGACAACCCTTCTGCTTCCTTGCCTTTGACTCCAGAAATAGGGATGGGAAAGTTAATTTCTCTCCTTCTTTTTCCCTGACAACACACTTGGGTAAAGCAAATGCTTTTGCACATGTTTTGAATTCCTAGAGAATATTTGATGCCCACGGATCTGAAGTACTTAGGGTTTGCTTCTACGTTTTTACGTAAGACAAATACTGCACAAAACAAAATTCTGCAGATCTCTAAAACCCTCTTGATGGAATTATGCTAAAATATACAGTGCTTGCCCTGAAAAATCCCCCCTATTTGAAAAAACAGGGAGCACATGCCAGTAATTTACAATTTTAAAATATTAAACCTGCCTTAAATGGAGAATTTATTGAAAATCTTGCAATTCCATAGTTGGGAATCTAATGAGGAGCTAGAATTTATTTGAAATTCTAGTTGGGAATCTAATGAGTGGCTATAATTAAATATTTGGTGTAATTTATACAATAGACCTGCAAAATATAACATGATACAAGACCATTATTATTGATAGAGGAAAATGTATGCAAAAAGGATTTAGAAAGTAAGACGTAAAAATTTTATGGAAACTCATGACTTACTATGAACATTATCTTTTAGAATGGCTATCGGTAAGATTTGCCAAAGGTGATAGAAATCACACTTATTCAAATTGTAAGCTACTAATGCCTGCCTTCCTCCAGAATAGTTTTTGCTGCTCTTGTTTAATAATAGGAGATTTCTCTGAGGCTGGTATTGATTCTATACCACCCTCAAATTGAATTTTAAATCATCAGATCCTTAATAACTTTAAGTGGCTGAAAAAGATTCTTCTTTCTCCACTCCATCTATGGAAGTCACAATGGGAGGTAGCTCCATTTCCCACCAACTATATAAACCACAGAGTCTTGTGGCCTAGTAAAAGCTAACCAATGTTATTGCACAAACATTTGCAAGATGTACCTTGCTTTATTTAAGTGGGAACAAAGATAGCATCACAATTCTCCATAGATAGCCAAGTCTTGCTATCTTCTGTCATCGAATGAACAAGAGCTTGTTTCTGCACATCTTTTCATGTGAAGAACTCTGTTCATTGCCAACAATGCCCTTCTGCTATTTATGTAGGTCAAACTAATCCATTTCTATGCAAGTGGCTAATAAAAGAGCTATAATCACGGGACACACAATTGGAGATGGTTTGCTAATCTTAGGCTAATATCACTACTTCCTTCCTGATGCACGTCATTCCCTAAAAGCTCTATTCAAATGTACACAACCTCATTCAAATAAATAAGCACATTAGGGAAGACGGTATTTTATAAAACCAAGAAGTAAAGTAGGAGAAATAGAGGTATTTAGTGATTTATTTATATCATTTATATAGCTACCCATCCCATTAACAAAAACTCTGGGTAGTGTATGAGGATTAAACCCAACAAAAATAAGATCAGCCATCCAAACAGAAAATGTCAAGGTTGCGGAAATCATTCCATTGACCAAAAATATCAACAAAATCCAATTAACTAGCAGAGCTCACTCAACCTCTGGGCCCAAAAACCTGAGGGAACAGCCAGATCTTCAAAGCCTTGTGGAAGGCTAACAAGGTCAAGACCACTCAGTTCTCAAGTGAGATGCTATTCCATGGTGCAGGCTTTGTAAGACAGAAGGCACAATTCCTGGGTCCAGCAAGAAGACATTGCTTGGTGGAAGGGACCCAGAGTATAACCTCCTTGTTAGTTCTGGTGAGTGAGCAGAAATAATGAGAAACAGGCAATGCTGCAAATAGCCTGGCCCTATGCCATGTAGGGCTTTATAAATGATAACTGGCACCTTGAATTGCACTCAGAGGCCCACATGTAGCTCACAAAGGAGCAACCTTATAGGAGTGTAACATGGAATGCCAAGAATTGCCTACAGCATAGCATTCTGGTCCAGCTGCAGCTTCTAAATGCTTTTCAAAGGGAGCCCCCTGTGCAGTACATTAAATATGATCTGGATGGCAAAGAAGAAAAACTCACAAAACGGAAACCAAAGCCGATTAAACACTTTCAAGAGACAGGGTGGTACACTGGTAGTCCTTGACTGACAACCGTTCTTTAGCAACTATTCAATGTTACAACAGCAATAAAAAAGTGACTTACAACTGGTTCTCCACTTTCAGCTGTTGCTGCATCCCCACACGGATTCCAGCGCTTGGTAAATTATTTATTTATTTATTTATTTATTTATTTATTTATTTATTTATTTATTTATTTATTTATTATTGGGACTTATATGCCGCCCTATCTCCCGAGGGACTCAGGGCAGCTAACAACAATAAAATACAATGATACAAAAGTTAAAAAGAATTAAATTAACAGCCCCAATAGAATAAATTAAAATTGTAGTTAAAAATTAAAAAACATTTTAAAATCCCTGTCGTCAGTCCAGGTCAGCCTGATGGAAAAGAAGTGTTTTAAGACCGCGGCGAAAGAACCGGAGATCCGGGGCCATCCGGAGCTCAAGGGGAAGTTGGTTCCATAGGGCTGGTGCTCCCACAGAGAAGGCCCTCCCCCTGGGGGTCGCCAGCCGACATTGTCTAGCTGACGGCACCCTGAGAAAGCCCTCTCTGTGTGAGCGTACTGGGCGATGGGAGATCGTTCCCGGCAGCAGACGGTCCTGCAAATATCCTGGGCCTAAGCCATGTAGGGCTTTAAAGGTAAGTACCAGCACCTTAAATCTCACCCGTAGGACAATCGGTAACCAATGCAGCTCACGCAGGAGGGGTGTAATATGGGAGTATCGGGATGCTCCCATCACTACCCACGCGGACGCATTCTGCACCAACTGAAGCCTCCGGGTGGTCTTCAAGGGCAGCCCCATGTAGAGAGCATTGCAGTAATCTATATGGGAGATAACGAGTGCATGAGTGACCGTACGTAGGGCATCTCGGTCCAGATAGGGGCGCAACTGGCGCACCAGGCGAACCTGGGCAAATGCCCCCCTGGCCACAACTCCAATATGATCTTCAAAACTGAGTCGTGAATCCAGGAGGATGCCTAAATTGCATGCCCTATCAACGGGAGGTAACACTTCTCCTCCCATAACCAAAGATGGAACCTCTTGGACTAAACGAGATGCCGGTACGTAAAGCCACATGTGTTTACAATGGTTGGGGTCACATGATCAGCATTTACAATCTTCCCAGCCAGTTCCTGATAAATAAAGTCAATGGGGGAAGCCAGATTGGCTTCATGACTTAACAACAGTGATTTACTTAACAACCATGGCAAAAAGGTCATAAAATCAGACATATCTCACCTAACAACTGCCTTTCTCAGAAACAGAAATTGTGGTTGTAAGTCCAGGACTGCAAGTAGTGGTTAACATCTGGATAGAAAATCTATGGTGTTCTAGACATTGCTGATCTACAGCTCCTAATATCACTGTTGGCTCTGCTGGCTACAGCAGGCTAGGTAATTATAGTGCAACAGCATGTTGAATTTCCTCAACCCAAATTTATCGTCCACCAGACCTTAAGAGTTCCAATTTCTTCTCCCCCATATCAGCAGATATTCCTGAAATGTTCCCCCTCTTACTGGGTTCTCCCATTATGCTTTGCCCTAATGTGGTGTGTTTGGTTTTGTCCAGACTCTCTAAGTTATTTCATATGACTGTTGCAACTGGGCTGACTCATACTCCAAGATCCCTTCTTCAGCTGAAATAAAAAAAACATAAGGTACAAATGTGAGTGACTCTCATTTTTTCAGCATCAAGAGCACACAGCCATGAATCTGTTTCCTTTGCTCCCCGACTAGAGAAGTTCAAGTTGATTTGTCATATTTTATGAGGATTAAGTGCCCTTCAGAGCAGATAAAAACTAATTGCAAATTCAGATAAGCTTCCCAGTTCACATCTCCCAGAACAAAAGAAAGAAGGCATTAACTGCTTTTAGCCAGAGTTAAATGAACCACTGACCACAGAACTGCTGGGCTGTGGGTTGGTTGCTTAGCACCATAGGAGCAGAAAAGCTGACTGTCTTTCCGGGATACAATATCCACAGAGACTCCTAGTAACCCAAAAGGCTGAAGGCTATCTAAATTGTGTTATTTTTCATTCTTAGCACGTTTTAAAGGCAATTTCAGAATTCAGACACCAAAGAGACAAAAGTTAAGGTGGTTTTGAAATGGTCAGTTGCACCATCCAGGTGGCTGAGAAATAAAGGATCAAAGTAGGCCTTTAATGATTCCTAAGTTGATGATAATAATAAGTTGGAAGGGACCTTGGAGGTCATCTAGTCCAACCCCCTGCTAAGGCAGGAAACCCTATACCATTTCAGACAAATGGCTGTCCAGTCTCTTCTTAAAAACTTCCACTGTTGGAGCATTCACCACTTCTGGAGGCAGGTTGTTCCACTGGTTAGTAATTGTTCTAACGATCAGGAAGTTTCTCCTTAGTTCTAGGTTGCTTCTCTCCTCGACTAGTTTCCATCCGTTGCTTCTTGTCTTGCTTTCAGGTGCTTTGGAGAATAGTTTGATTCCCTCTTCTTTGTGGCAGCCCCTGAGATATTGGAACACTGCTATCATGTCACCCCTCACCCTTCTCTTCGTTAAACTACACATACCCAATTCAGTTCACAGAGCAGATTCTGTTCTCTCCTTGAGGATGTAGAAATTACATTTCCCTGCCCTGAATCTGTATGGGGCAGCTGCAGTTTTCAAATCCATGCGTTCTAGGTCTCTGCTGACATCCAGGTTTTTCTGAGATTTTCCCACAGAAGATTCTAGTGAAATTACCTTTGTGGGGGTTTCTCCCCTCCCTAAAGACTTGCAATTTGATGCCAGCAGCCCACTGCATCTCAGTAACATCCAACTGTGTATACAGAGACTCTTACATAGGTGCTGCTTGTTCTGACCTGCAACTTTGGTTTAGAGAAGAAGGCAGGGAGGAGACTAGATAAACATCATGTAGCCCCAGGAAAGGTCATCCATCATCAGCAGAAACATCCCAATGCAGACCATTGAATCTGACAAGTAATGGCATGAAGTTGAACTAAAATATATACATTTAAAGAGCTGACAGATTTTTTTAATGATTAAATGTGTCTCCTTATTTAGGGTAGGGCTCACTGACCTTTTCTCTGTTGATGACAAATCTACAAATAGTAGAATGTAAAGACTACCATATTTGACCTTTTTATATGAAATTAGAGATGATAGGGAGAGTTTCTCTCTTTTTGACTAGCTCATTTTTCTTTATTACCTTTATTTATTTATTTATTTATTTATTTATTTATTTATTTATTTATTTATTTATCTTTCTGTATTACCTCCAACTTTCAGCTCATTTCCTCCCATCCAAGTGTCCCCCTTGCAGGTAGAGATAGGAAAAAAATAGCTTCTAGAGGAATCAAACAAAATTAATCCCAGTTTGGCCACAATTCCCCAGGGTGTTTCTAGAAAAGGGAGAGAGGAAACATAGCTTGTTCCCCTCTTTCCACACACACACCCATACTTAATTGCCATCTGGTATTCGCTAATAAAGAGAATTACAGCACATGGGAGAGAAAGTTAACTTTTTCCCTCCAGAAATCATCTCTGAAAATAACCTGCCTACAATTAAATTAAAAAGAAAAAAAATCCACTGACATTCACGGGCACTTAAGTATCTGGGAAAATTAATTTGGACCTGTGGAAAATTGATTTAGGGCCGGGGCTTTCAAGCAAACAATCACAGTTCCTTGGTTGTGAAAAGTATATGAAGGATGTGATTGACCTAGCCTTGGTCTCTTGCACACTAAGTTACCATTTTCCAAATTGTGTATTGTGAGAACAATAAGCTAAAGCCTCCTATGAACCCTGAAGACTCATCTGGCAATCTTCAAATTGGCAGCTTAGAGGCAAGGCTGACTTGCTGCAAATTTCCTGCTTGGTATGCTTTCAACCCAGGGTCTCAATAAACTGAATGTTCATCCTAGTTTTATGCAGACATCACTCTGTGGGTTCCTAGAAAATCCTAGCAACTATAATTAGATGTTAATTATTTCACAGGGCTCTCCCTTCTTAATTATAATTCATAGTTTTCTACTACTAACATGGAATGACTTCTCAAGTAATTTAAGCCTGCACTACAAGTAAGCATCAGATTGTTACTACCAGATCTAGCCTGTAAAAATCCAGACAGCCACAAGATGAGAGCAAAGAGGGGGAAAAACAGCAACTAGTGGTTGCCCAGATTTTTGCAGCCAAGCTATATATTATATATTAAATGAATATATATGGCTTGTGGGCAAAGGCCAGGAGTTTTGCAGTCCATCAGCATCTGCCACAGGGCCCTTAGCTAATTTCAACTCTTGGGGGTGAAATTGAGGAATGGGGTGGCAGTATTTGCTTTCATAGTAACTTATTAGAAATTTAGTTTGTATGTATGTATGGTAAAGGAGTCCCTGCAGTCCCTATTTATTTCTGTTTCAAGGCCATTGAGCCAGGGTTGTCTGAAGATATTTCCATGGTCATGTGGCTGAAGTGGTACCTATTTATCTACTTGCATTTGTATGTTTTCAAACTGCTAGGTTGGCAAGAGCTGAGAAGAAGATGAGATCTCACCCCATCGTGAGCTTCCAGCCAACAAGCCCCACATCTTAACCACTGAGCCATCATGCTACCATATATATAATATATAATATGTAATATATAATGATTAACAACAAATGTTTAAGTGCCACAGATAAAACATGTGATTTTATATACATATACTATATACATATACATACACATACATCACTTATATCTGTGGCACTTAAGCATTTGTCCTTAGTGATTTAAAGGTCAGCAATGTATGCAAAATGTTGAATTGTGCACTACATTACATTTTAAGAATGAATTCATATATTTGATTTTGAACTCTACCTTGCAATATTGCTTTAATACTTCATCCATTATTATTATGCAGCAAATGTGAATAAATGTTTAAAGCTAGTGTTCCCAGTATGACTCCAATCATTGACTTAATTGCAGAGGAGTGTCAGGAGAAAGATCAAGCTATTCAGATCTGTCAGAAAGAAAAGCAACATTAGATGACATTGGATGACACTCTACAAATGACATTACACTATGGAACCTCTATCAGTGTGAATGCAAAACACATGTTGTCCAGACTTGAAAAGGTCAAGGATTTATCTCAAAGTAGTGTCACAGTGGCATCTGCTAAGTTTAGGACTGAAAACATTTAACTTTGCAAAGTAAAAATAACTAGTGCGCCTATTTCTGACAAAAGCAAAGCAAACGGTAGGTTTGAAAGATGCTCGTCATGTGCCTTTTATTAGTTTGCAAGTTTGTCTTTAGGAAAAACTCCAATAACAAGTGAAACAATAAAAGAAGTTTTGTTGGATCACACACACAAAAATCCACCTCAGCCAGCTTTGTGTATTCCTGTTTTCTACAAGTGAGCTAGATATTTTCTGCATGAAGCCCCAAAATATGGCACTTATTAGTTTCATGAACTGTAAACTTGGACAAATTTGGGATAATTGTGTGCATGTTACAGCAGCCCTATTAATAGGCAAAGCAGTTTAGACACTTTGAGAAGCAGAGTTTGGGCCTCTTGAAATGTGAGCAAATTTTTATGTTAACTTGTTCCACTGCTGCATTTTTATTAGAAGAGGAAGCGAGGTGTAAAGCTGAGTCATTTTCTGCATCATGCATCAAAAGAGTGGAGCTAGCTTTGGATATTATGTATTTTAAAGAGTCATTCAGGGTATCAAAACTGCAGTATATAATTTAAATCTGTTGCAAAGGACATTGGGCATCCAGTATTTCTATGCGTGCTGGTTTGCATACCGGCTGTGTTCTTCCTAATTGTAGATGAGCTGATTTACTCACAGTTCTACTACAACCTATCAACTGCTACAAAACTAGTTTGTGTTTCGAGATATAGGTAGTCCCCAACTTACAACTGTTCATTTAGGGATCATTTGAAGTTACAACAGCACAGAACAAAGTGACCTATGACCAATTTTTACACTCACAACCTTTGCAGTGTCAGGAGTTCAAAGTTTGGACACTTGGCAACTGGCGTGTATTTGTGATAATTATGGTGTCCTGTGACAGTGGCAGGATCATGTGATCACCTTTTTCAAACTTTTGACAAGCAAAGTCAATGGGGAAGCTAGAGTCACTTAATAACTGTTACTAACTTAACTACAGTGATTCACTTAGCAAACTGTGGCAGTAAAGGCCATAAAATGAGGCAAAACTCACCCAACCACTGTCTTGCTTAGCAACAGAAATTTTGGGCTCAGTTGTCCTACGTCGAGGACCACCTGTAATGTGGCACCCTGGAGATTATTTCCCCTGTTCTTATTCTTCATAAGAAACACCGGGATTTTTTTTCTCCAGTCAACCCAAACTTAAGTATATATTATAGATATATAGATGTGGATCATTGGAAGGAATAGGAATGGGATTTTAATTGAAATATGAATATAATAGCAATTTATAATGGTGCAGTTGTAGCAATGAATCACAAAACGTCCTTAAGATTTGCAGATCAAATATGGTATATAAATATGTAGTCATAATATAAGCTTATTAAAAAATGAAATAAAACTCAGTCTTTCATGATTAAAATGTTTAATATCTTGTAGATACTAAGAGTCCTTTTAGAAATTCAACCCCAAAATTAAAATGTATCATAAGTGATACTGTAAATTAAATAATTATACCTAGTTTTTAATATTAATTCCCATCAAATTGCTATACCGAGTAGAACAATATAAGGATTCTAGAAAAGGAAATCTGAACATTTATGTGTGTGTGATTGTATATGCATCAAAAAAAGATGATAGCAACTGAAGCTATAAAAGTCACATCATTTAGATACAGAATAAATGTGTTTCTGATTTGGATTTTCCTTAATATAGCTATTTTCAGTCACATGCAATTAGAAAAGTAGTTTATAAGAAGCAATAGTCTAGGACAGGATTTAGAAATTGTTATGGACATTTTTTAGAAATGCAAACTTTGATAGTTAATTAGCTTTGATTTTTTACTACTTTGTCTAATCAGTTTCTCAAGAACAAATAAGGAATCTGCTTATTAAAACTGTTGTCCCCTCTCTTCTTTATTAATTGTTCTCAAAAAAAAAGCCTGAAGCAGTTTCAATCAAAACACAACAAGGCTTGATCTCTAGATTTCCAATGCCCTTCTGGAAAAGAAGACGATGTGAGGGTGCACATCAGTAAGTGATAAATCGCTGAAAATATTTAAAATCAGATTCTAGCCATTAGAAGGCCCCATCTCTGACAATATGATGAGACACTGACAACTTGTGAAAACATACCTTTTGGGGTTGAAACCTAGGTATAGGAAGATAGATTACTCTGGTCTATTATTTAAAGCAATATTTTTATTAGTCTCCTAGATTTATACAGAAATGTGGCATCAACATTTATGACCTTCTAGTGTCTGGTTAAAAAAAAAACTTCAAATGTTCACTGACCTTAATATACTTGGTTGACATTGCTTATATAGGCTGCCATCCAATGCTCATTTATCTTGAGAAAAAGTTTTCCAAGTAGAAACATAAAGGGTCACATTGCTTACATTTTGTCTTTGCAGCAAATGCAGACAGTGCAGTTTCTTCCCTAATGAGTTCACAGGTAATTAAAGCAGAATTTCTCAACCTTGGCAACTTTAAAATGTGTGGACTTCAAGTCCCAGAATTCCTTTGCTGGAGAATTCTGGGAGTTGAAATTCACACATCTTAAAAGGTTGAGAAACACTGAGTTATATAGAAAGAGCTGATGACTGGCTCAGATTCACCCAGCTGAACACAAATACACTCTTCACCATCCTAGTAACATAACTTAAGTTCTACAAGTTCTTGTTTTGTTCTTGCTGTTTTCATTTTCTAAGTTTTACTGCCATTTTATGTAGATTTTTTTTGTTTCTACCACATATTGTACCTGTATGTAAGTTCTTTTTAGTTTAGCTTTGATGCATTTATATATTTTTGATAAGCCAATTGGAAATGCAAATTGCAAGGTTTCAAATAAATGGATATAAGAGCTACAAGAGTTTGGAGAGAATCATAGATTTGTTTTTTATTATATGCAGGATGTAAAATTACAGCAGATGTTATAAGAAAATAAAATTAAATTACTGGCAGTGGTTTGTGATTTATTAATGAAATGTTGTACACATTTTCCTGCCTGAAAAAATACCCATCTTTTCACTCAAATATTCTTTCCACTGTTACTTCTTCCTCACTGACTGACTTCTTGCATCATCTTCTCTGCTCATTTTGCCTGCAAGCCTCTGACTCACGCATCTATTTTATCCTCAATTTGTCCTCATTATAGTGACTTTGTTTTTGCAGTAGCTGGTCCTTCTGGGGTAGCTTCCCATTCAGCCCTTCTGCATCTTTCAAATATATATAAAACTCCAAACTCACCCTAAGTGACTTTTCATTTTTGTTATATAACACTCTATTGTCAACTTTTTTCCCCTCTATATCAAGCAAGTTAGACATGAACTTTGATAATAACTCAGCCAATAAGATTTGTGGGTGTTCATTATGACATGTAAATACATATAGATCACATTGTTCTAGCTAAGGAATGTACTATGTGATTTCTCATGCTTTTAATAATTACTGCTTCCTCATCCTTACCAAAGTGCCAGAGAGAAAAAGTGGTGGGAAACTAGATCCATTGCCATTTGGTTATCAGAAACTTGTTATCAGCTTCTTTTCCTCATTCTGGGAACCATCTCAATAATTAAATCATAATAACTTTCTTTAAAACATCCGTTAAATCCAGAACTGGAAACATTTATTTAGAAAGCAGCAAATGGTTTCTGGAATAAACACCTAACAATTGGGAAATGTCAAAGCTGATAGATGTTGCCAAGTTACTGCATTATTCTTCTAAAAGCAAAAGTAATGTGCAAGAAACAATAATGAAGTAAGTAAAAGTATTAACTAGATGCTAATGGGTCTTGCTTGAATTATACTTTCCCTCTTTTTCTGACAATTTTGCTATTATAGGTACCATATTAAACATTTTAATCCTGGGCATAATTATATAAAAAGTTATTTTAATTATCAAAAATGTCACACGAGATCTAAGCAAAACATTTTAAGAATGGAAACCTCTATGGTTTCATTGATCAGAAGCCCATACCCTACTTTATCTTTCCAAGTCTAGCATCAGAAGCATTTATCACAAGTAAAATGATTCTATCAGTAATTTACTCCGTTTCCAATATTACAAGCCCTGGAACAATATTTTCCCAATATTACTGAAACAGCATAATAAAAGCTCTTCTTTTAGAATACAAGGACTTTTGAAAGCAAAAAAATGTGATTCCAATCAAAAATCTCCTCAGGGCCCCAATAAATCACCATCTTGTTCACTGAAGCACTCGCAGGCTGCAGCTTTGCGCCCTCAGGACCAGACTGACTGGACATGATTCCTCTGCCTTTGCAGTGAACTTCAGTGGGATTTGTTGATAACAAAACTCAGGACCAATCTTTGGAGCCTGATGAGATCGAAAAGGCTTTGGGGAAGAAAAGCCTCAACACTTACCATTAAGGATTTGTATATTGCTGGAACTTTATGTATTATTAGTGTTGACAGCTCATTAAAAACTGCCTGATTTCGCTTTAAGGTACCACCCCAATGAAAATTAAGGTCAATAATACCCTTGAATCTTCGATTCATCTTCAGCTGAAGTGTTGCGTATCGATCAGACTATTACTTAGCATTTTTATTTCTGATTGTCAGGCCTTCTGGGGGATGGTATTTTTTTTAAGATAGCAAAATAGAATATTCCTCCCCACGCCCCAACCATCTTCACAGAATTGTGCAGAATATCCTGTCTGCAAGAAGATGTTCAAAAAGGCTGTTGTATTTTAGCACAGCTCTTGTAAAAGATGAAAGCATGCATACAAGGATTGGAGCAAAAATAGATATGGAAGCAGAAATATAATAAGAGAGTAGGTGAATGAGGGGGGGGGTGTGTGTGGAAGGTAAGAGACACAGTAAACGATTGAGACTATATTTTCTTCTTTCAAATCCAACCCCATTTATGTCACATACTATGGCACATGTTTATGAAAAATAAAGAATTATATCATGTATACGAAAAGGTCTAAAAATGAGATTTAAAATGAATGTATATGGGCATGAAATGGTGAGGCAGGGTTGGTAGTTCCTTTAGACAGACAGTCACACTTTATTTTCATCACGGACCAATACAAATGCAATCAGTAAAATGAACGACACAAAGCTATTCCCTAACAACAAGAACTATTAGCAACCATTTGTGGGCGAAGCTTGCAAATAATGTAGCAAAATAAATTTATCTTGATTATTTAACAGAAAGTGTCGATAAATGCTGTCAGATTGCCACGGAAATTTAAATAAAAAAGGGGTAATCAACTGGTGACAAATGTCCCTGTAGAACTGGCAAATCAAAGCTGGGGTTTCTACGGCACACATAACACAGGGGCAGTATTGGGTTTCATATTTCCCTTGCAGGACAGCTTCTTGTGAGACAGTTCCTATATGCACGATCTAGTATTAACCCATGGCATTTTCTTAATATTTTTCCTTCTAAAGATTCATGCAGAATAAACCAAAGTACAAGCAATCCTTGAAATACAACCTGACTGTTCAAACTTACAATGACACTGAAAAAAGTGACTTATGGCCGGTCCTCATACTTATGATCACATTATCCCCCACTGTCATATGATTAAAATTTGGGCGACTGGCAACTGACATGTATTTAAGAGAGTGGCAGCACCCTGGGTCACGTGATCTCATGTTTGTGATTTTCCCAGCTTGCTTCCCACAAGCAAAGTCAATGGGGTAGAGACGAATTTGGTTAATGACAGCATAATTCAGCAGTGATTCACTTAACAATCACTTTGCTTAGCAATTCTGGTCCCAGTTGTAGTTGTTAAGTGAAAGGCTGCCTGTAAAACATACTCTATTCCAAATGCAATATAATAACAACAACAACAATAATAAAGTTGGAAGGGACCTTGGAGGTCATCTAGTCCAACCCCATGCTCAGGCAGGAAACCCTATACCATTTCAGACAAATGGCTGACCAGTCTCTTCTTAAAAACTTCCAGTGTTGGAGTATCCACAGCTTCTGGAGGCAGGTTGTTCCACTGATTAATTGTTCTAACTCTCAGGGAATTTCTCCTTAGTTCTAGGTTGCTTCTCTCTTTGGTTAGCTTCCATCCATTGCTTCTCGTCCTGCCTTCAGTTGCTTTGGAGAATAGCTTGACTCCCTCTTTTTTGTGAAAATCCCTGAGATTTTGGAACACTGCTATCATGTCACCCTTAATCCTTCTCTTCATTAAACTAGACAAACCCAATTCCAACAACCCTTCCTTATATGTTTTAGCCTCTAATCATCTTTGTTGCTCTTCTCTACACTCTTTCTAGAGTCTTAACACCTTTTTTTACATTGTGGTGACCAAAACTGGATGCGGTATTCCAAGTGTGGCCTTAATCAACATGCCAACAATACAATCATTTAATGGCTGTGCTTTTATGTGTTGGGGTATAGATATTATTTCCCTTATCAGTGATGGTCACCCCTTTCAGATATACTATTTTTGAACCTGGCAGTCCAGTGCAGAATCCCAAAACAGAGAAGCAACCTCTATGATAGTGTGCCAAAGGTACTTTTTCAAAAGGCAACTAGACTTTGTTTTTCCTTGAAGACTTTTCACTTCTCTTCCAAGAAGCTTCCTGAGCCAGAACTGAAGAAGCTTCTTGGATGAGAAGCAAACATCTTCAAGGAAAAACAAAGCCCAGTTGCCTTTTGAAAAAAAAGCACCTTTGGGACAATCATGACCTGGATGATTGAGAATCTCCATAGATACTCCATGATAAAGAGTTCAGAGTGTCAATACATACATGTGTATTTGAAAGGAACTTCTACTGTTTATGTGAGAGTTACTCCATGAAAAAGGTTTCCATCCTTATTATTCAAGAATAAAACTACAGGATTTGCTTGATATGCATCATTTAACATCATAGGAAGTGATTAATCATATTTCTTCTCAGCATAATGGGTTTTTTTTTCCAAATTAATTTTCTCTTAAAACATTTCTCTCCAAAAGCCTTGTCATTTACCTGCACTCAGAAGGAAATAATTATTTTGGTAACTAGTTTTCAAATATAGTTGAGAATAGTAATACTGTACGTCAGTCTGATTTTAACCATCATTTGAGCATGGATGAATTCAACAAAATGGGAACCACTGGAGCAGGACAGCACAATTTGAAGCCCTGTGGTTGCATGTGGCGCCCCAAAGTTTCGGGCATTTTCTACTGGAAGCTATGAATGTGGCTACAGATGTTTTTGATGGAGCTGTTTGCATAGAGCATTCTGTGTGACCATCATTATATTACTGTGTGGTGGCTAGGCTGTGTCTCATATAAAGGCAGTGGCGTAGCGTGGGGGGTGCAGGGGGGGCTGGCCGCACCGGGCGCAACATCTGGGGGGGCGCCCATTAAGCTCGCCGGAGGGGGACGATTCTGCTTCACCAAGGGTCGGAGGAGCGAGCGAGTGGGCGGAGAATAGAAAGCAACCGCATTTGCTGCGCCCAGCCAGAGCGGGATCCCGTCCTCTCGCGGCTGCGGATCGCCTCCTTTCTCGGGTGGGGGTGGGGAGGCTTGGCGGCGTCTCGCCTCCCTCTCTTTCTCCCGCCGCGGCTCTCCTCCGCTTGGCTCTCAACCTGCAAGCCCGGTCCCCCCCGACCCAGCTCTCGCCCCCGTCTCCTTTCCCAGAGGTAAAGGTAACAACTGCAGCCGCCGCACCTGCGGCTGCTTGCTGCTCCTCCTCCTCCTCCTTCTCCTCCTCCTCCTGCCGTATTGACTCTCTGTGGCCACTCGGTTTCCCCTGCAGGAGGCGATCAGGACGCCCCCCCGACACACGTCGCCAGCAGCGAGAGTTTCCAGCCAGTCCGGCGAATCTTTGGGGTGAGGTGCCAAAGAGAAGGAGGCGGCTTGGCTTGGATAAGCAGCGTCTGGGCAGAAAATAGGTCGGGCGCCGCAGCAAGTATGAATTCCTGGGGTTCAGCCTAAGCAGGCAAAGCTGCAGGGTGGGTTGGTTGGCTTTTCCGGCTTTGGAATAACCTTGGGAAGCTGAGGCATTGTAAGTTGGAAGTCATTGTTTGTCGCCTAACATGTTGGGTCAACCCCACGCCACATGCTAAGCCATAAACCGTGGTTGGTATCCAGGGTTTAGGACAAGATGGAGAAAACTAGCCAATTGTGGGATCATAAATCTTGATGAAGCCCATCATCGCTCCATGTGATGTATGCACTCAATCTACAAACGTAGTCCAAGCCTATTCACATCTGTTGTAAGGTCATTCTCTCGTGGGGTTTATCTTGACATCCACTAAGAGTGGAACAAACATGCCCCATTAACCATTTTCAACGCCATGTCCTCTCTTTGTCTCATCCTAAATCACAGCTGAGGCACCTTAAAGTTGCCTTGTTTCAGTTTTAAACTAGCATTTTCCCTCTTCTCCAGAGACCCTTTTTTGCCTTGAACCTAACTCAAGGGTAGGCAACCTTGGCTCTTTTATGACTCATGGACTTCAACTCCCAGAATTCCTGAGCTAGTGGAAGAGACTCGAGTGCTAAAATCCACGGGTTAGGGGGCGCAAATTACTTGCCTTGCCCCGGGTGCTGACAACCCACGCTACGCCACTGTATAAAGGAAGCAAAATATCTAAAAACAGGTGCATGCTGGCTTCCATCTTGATTACTAAGAATACCAGCAGTGTAAAACATTTTACAATCTGTTTACAGGTGGGCAAGATGCATGTTATTTGGTGTGTGACAGGGAACTGTAGGGTAGAACAATGCATTTCTAGCTGGCAGGTGTGCACTGATTGACTGAGGTACCCCAGGATTCACGTACTGGCCAGAAAAAGCAAATTATAGCTGGCAACTGGCTCTCTGCCAGTGCTGTAAAGTAACAAGAGAATAATATAGAACTCTTCCCATATCTTCCTGGGGAAATACTCAGGATAGCCTGTTTAATTTCAGTAACAAGATAAGAAGACTTTGGCAATAAAAAAGCTTTTCTTCTCATAGTGTCTTCAAAATCCAAAATCCCTTCCCCTGGTATGTTTCACAATGAATGCCAACAGAGCATATGATATTTGTCTTCTTTTCTCAGTTCAAATGGTCTTTTTTCAATTATTACTTTAGGCTAGTGTTAGAACGGCTACTCTTGAGGAAATTCATGATAACATTTCAGCGGAGCACCGAAACCTGAGTATTCACATGGCAGTGTATCTAAGGAAACATTTTTGGCTAGTGCATTTCAGCTTCCTTTTCTTCTGTTAGAGATTCACCTGAGTATTTCCTACATTTGGCTTCGTTGGTTGATGATAAGCAAGAGGTTATTGTAGTATAATTATTTTATTTTTCTGTGCCATTTATAGTTTATCTTTTACTACACTATGAACCACCTTGTGTTTATAATAGGGTGGAAACACATTTGACATTAATAAACATTCGGTTTTGCATGTGACATTTCAAGTGGCTTTCAAAATACTCTCTTTTTGTATGGAAATCACTTAGGTGAATAAGAGAAATGGAAAAAGTAAAAAAAAAACAAACCCAAACCTGTTGCTTTTCCCTCTTCCAAACATGCCTTTCAGAGTTGCTTGCCTGGGTTGGAGCCATTCGGTTCTTCTTGATTTAATGTGTCTCATGCTGGTTTTCTTTTCTTGAGCGTCTAATAGGACAAAGTGGAACCAAATTAGGCACCGTTGGAGGGAGCTGAAGCTGTTAGTGGTCAGGAACATAAATGGCCTGCCCCCACGGAGATTTCTTTCTTTTTCTTCTGCAAGAGCTCTAATGCACCAATTCAGCACACCTTATCCCTCAAAGTCATACATCACTCGCAGGCAATTGCACTGTCCTACTAATTAGAGTAGCAGGCGAGTAGAATGGCAGGAACGTAAATTATTACATAAGGTGTCATCCACAGAAGAAAACAACTGACCCAACCTGATGTGACATGGTCACAGAGCCAAGGGAAGTCCTTTCAGTCAGGCTACTTGATGAGGGGGGAAAATTTTACACCAGTATAGCCCTGTGTTTTGCCTTCCCTCCTTCCATTTTTTCCACAGCCACTAAAGAATTCTGCACGTTTTTTTAAAAAAAAATATTCATCTACTTGTATCCCACTTTTATAATTTTTACAAATAGCTCAAGGTGGCGAACATACCTTCCTCCTCCTATTTTCCCCACAGGTGAGTTGGGCTGAAAGAGAGTGACTGGCCCAAAGTCACCCAGCCAACTTTCATGGCTAAGATGGGACTACAACCTCCCAGTCTCCCAGTCTCTAGCCTGGTGTTTTAACTACTAAACCAAACATCTGTTGAAACTTCTGTTCAAGTATATACAGTATTACTAAGGTTTCATTCAGGCAGAAGAACCTGCCATATTTCCAGGTCTGCATAATAAAAAGAGCATGTTTGTGTTACATAAGGTGTTGTACATTGCATGGCAAAATTCTGAAAATTCACTTTCTTACCAAATTGTATACATGGAAAGACCACAGAAGACCAGTGAATTCTATATATTCTAATAGCTATTCAATTCTTCTCCTTCCAGTGGCAGATAATAGGGTACCCACATATTGAGAATAAACTAAACTCACTCCATTCTTGCCTCCTGCAATTGAAACCACTGTCCCCTTTGTCTGGCAACACAATGCATGTGACAATATGCATGACTAGCATACTGCTAAAACAGTGAGTCCAGATGTTGTGTTGGAAAGGCCACTGGATTTTAAATCCAAATGTCCTGAAGTTGAAGAGCTATCTTGGAGAATCAGGAAAGCCAGAAGACCCTCAAATGAATCAGCTGTGGTTGCAGGGCTGCATATTACGTCTCAATGAAGATCAAGCCTGATTCCTTTCTTAACTGTGAATAGGACATATGGTATGCACACCCAGCAAAGTCCTTAGGAATTTTCATGGAAATATTTCAATAGGAATTTCACTACAGTATTTACCAACCTACAGGACATAAATCAGATAGATCTTTGCTTTGCAGATCTCAATAGCTGCTCGGATATACTTATTCCATTGGAAATCAAAGTGGTGGTAGAACTATGGTTCTGACAAGGCTTTAACCAATGACTTTATGTAGCACTGTAGATGAGAATAAGAGATGCATTAATACAGACATTTAGTCCACTAGATGTCCACTCATCACGTAACCAAGCATTTTGAAAAGTTGGAAAACTGCTTTGGAAAATGTCTCCAGTCCAACTAATCAATGCAGAGCACACAGCAGACTACTATATACAGTAATAGCATCTGAAAGATAATACATGTAAAGAAAAAGAGATAAAGCTATTCCACAGTAAATTCGTATTCAATTTTGAACCAAATATTCAATGTAGCAATGAAATTCTCACTGCTGCCAAATTTTGTGACAGTATTTTCAAGGCCTTGGGAGCTACAAAAATAAGTCTGGGGGCTATATAGAATGGCTACCTCCTTGGTTTAGTAAATGCACAAAACCAATTAAAGATTCCTGAAGAACCAGAAGCCCCGAATGACTCAAGCAAAATAGAGTAAACTGTTAATGAACTATTGAGTAAATCAGTAATAAACTATTGGTAAACTGTATTTTAAAATCATTTCATAGATATCAGTAGAAATATAGTATAAGGTAAAGGTAAAGGTTCCCCCGCACATACATGCTAGTCGTTTCCGACTCTAGGGGCCGGTGCTCATCTCCGTTTCAAAGCCGAAGAGCCAGCGCTTGTCTGAGGATGTCTCCGTGGTCATGTGGCCGGCATGACTAGACGCCAAAGGCACACGGAACGCTGTTACCTTCCCACCGTAGTGGTCCCTATTTTTCTACTTGCATTTTTACGTGCTTTCGAACTGCTAGGTTGGCAGAAGCTGGGACGAGTAACAGGCGCTCACTCTGTTACGCGGCACTCGGGATTCGACCCGCCAAACTGCCGACCTTCTGATCGACAAGCTCAGCGTCCTAACCCACTGAGCCACCGCGTCCCTAGAAATATAGTATACTATGATGTAATGCATCTTAGTCACATGCTACTATACCATCCCCACTTTTTATAATGCTTTAGTGATGGAATGCAAATGGATTTAGTCCTTCATAGAACTAACCCTTTAAAGTCATGGCTAACTTGATAAATGCTTTTACTGGAACTGCTCTAACACTGCATGTACTTCTACAAAAAGAATGAGTAAAATACATGCCATTAAAACTATTTATGAAAGCACAAGACTACCTACCCATTAACTTGTGTGACATTACTTTTTTAAAATAATGGAATGTTTCTCAACCTTGCTTTCTTAAAGTATTATAGGGTATATAAGGCAACCATTAAAATTTGTAGTTGTAGAGGTTAAATCTTAAAACCAGATAGTGGGAAGTGCCTATTTTTTATCAATCTAAGGACAGATCAGGATAAGCAGCCTTTTGGTTTCCCCATTCCTCTGATTCCATCATAAAATACATCCAAAATTCCCAGCGCTGTTTTGATCATGGATCTACTTTTTATATTTCTGTCAGGAAATCAAATACAGATTAAATCCGGTTTATTTACGGGAGCACCTCTTGCCGGCATTAACCTCCCATCGCCCTGTGCGCTCCCACAGTGAGGGCCTCCTCAGGGTGCCGTCGGTCAGGGAATGTCGACTGGCGGCTCCCAGGGGGAGATCCTTCTCTGTGGGCGCGCCTGCCCTGTGGAATCAGCTTCCAGTTGAGCTTCGGATGGCTCCCGACCTTCGCTCTTTTCGCCGCGACCTGAAGACTTGGTTGTTTGAACAGGCCGGCCTGGACTGAGGGATTGGATTTTAGAGTTATATTTTAAAAATTTTAAATTTTAGAATGTATTTATTACTTAGGGCTATTGATTTAATCTTATTTTAATTTTTATATCTTGTGTGTTGTTAGTGTTTTTTGCCCTGTACACCGCCCCGAGTCCTTGGAGAGGGGCGGTATATAAATCTAATAAAATAAATAAATAAATAAATAAATTGCCAAAGTTACTTAACCAAAGGCCGCCTAGATTATCCATTTTCTTTGATGCAGACTAGAGAGATGAACTGCAGACTGCTTGCTTTTGTTTACTTGTTTGTTTTGCTTTTTATGACTTGTCTTTTTGCTGCTTGAGTTGCAAAGGTATTTCTTAACTGGTTAAAAACTCAACTTTCTCTTTTGCAGGGGATAGGCTACTATGCAAAATACAAGATTGATTTGTTATTCTTTTGCATAACTTGTCAGTTTCAGGGACAGCAGCTACCTTGCGATGGAAGTGAGGGTAAAAATGCGGGCATATACTGAGATTTGCAAAACCGAATTCCCCAGGTCACATTATTTGAACACCAGGAGATTTCCATCATTTTTCTGATTACCCCTGAAGAGTTACAATAAAAGCTAAAAGTAAAATCACAGTTCTAAAAATGGTTTACACTAGTTTGCATTATATTCATTTCTTGGTCTTAAAAATATTATTTAGGAGTTTCAGTCAATGGTTTCAGTTTCATATTTTCCAGCACACTTTCCTCCTTTTCTCTTTTTCCACTTTTACAAATCTAACATAATTTTAAATTCAGTATAAATGATATTCAATATAATATATGTATAAACATAAAATAATTTTATAGAGTTATCTAACTTAAATATGTTTCTATTTTGTCTTTTTCCATAAAAAGATGGGAACATTATATTTGCCATTTTATTCTGAATCCTTTCTCCTCCTCTAATAATTATTTAATAACTTGCATCTACAAGTTTATACTGCTGCAGAAAACTGGGTTATTTTTGCCATAAATATTCTCTATGAAATTTCTATGATGGTATTTTTTCTTGAGCAGTTCTATGGACTCTGGAATCATAATATAATGTAACAAGTGTATAATGACAAATACAAGTTTGCACACAGATTTAAGAAGGCTTGCAACAGTGGAATAATTTGGAGAAGGAGAAGAGAAAGACAGGGAGAAAATAATATATATATATATTATTATATTGATTGGAATAATGTATAACTCTCATCTTATCTCCTACTCTGTTGTAATTTTCATTCTGAGGAGAATCTTTTGGAACTGAATTCTGCTTTGGTTTATGATGTGGAATGCTACATCCTATTTTGATATGCTGCCTGATTCATCAGATTATAATTACCCCAATTATGGAGGCTGTTCCTCCAACTCCTGAAATGTCAATATAGCAAGAAATAATATTTGAAACCATTAACCTCACAGTAGTTTTGGACAGTCAGTCTTGGTGAAATGTCAGTTAAGTGCACCTGGAAAAATCTGCCTCTCCAGGCTTATTTTTGGGTCCTTTCCATAGATTAATCCAGATCAGCATCACACACACTCCCCCCCCCCAACCACGCTTATTCTTGTAATGCTAGAGCAGTTTGTCTGCTCTTTTGTGTCTGAGCTCAGATGCATCACCGGAAGAAACTCCAAAATGCCAAAGTGGAAAAATAGGCTGTTTCCCACTGGCAAAACCATTTCTTGGTACCACCATTTCTCCGTGGAGAGTGGGGTGCCCTGACAGCGTATCAGTTCTGCATTCTCCCTTGGCCAACTTGGAGGGAGATTTAATCAGTGTATAGGGTATCATATTTCCCTGAAAGCTGTTGTATGCACATTGTTGGTGCTGTACTATCATTATTATAAAACATCTACTTCTTTAATCTTTCTCTTCACAGGCTAAAGATACTAGAATCGCTGGTAGTTTTGCATGTATTGTATCCCTTTCACTATTTATTTTCTCATAGTTGAATGTAGTAGCATTTTTTTCTAGCATCTAGGACTTGGAGTGTTATGTAATATTTTATACCAGCATTTTGCTTCATTTTTTTCTGTTAAGGAGTTTCTAAAGCCTATTGTACCAGCTGCAAACTAAAATGTCTGCCTTCAGTTTTCCAGATCTATAATATGTAAGATTAATTTAGTAGATCAGAATCCATGGGACTGTATTCACAGAAATCAATATGCAAGATCATTTTAAAAGGAATATGCGAGTAACAAAGTTATAAAAGACAGGTGCAAATATGATAGAGAATATGTGGGAGAGAGGTATTATTATTATTATTATTATTATTATTATTATTATTATTATTATTATTATTAAGCATTTCCTCCTTTTATTGCCATCTCCTCTGGTAAGGAATTCTTGATAAGCCTCTAAATACTTCTTAAAGTAGCAGCGTTTAAGTCAACTAATGATGTTAAATCATAATGTAGTTTGGTTTGGTTAATAACAACAACAACAATAATAATAACAATAATAATAAAGTTGGGAGGGTCCTTGGAGGTCATCTAGTCCAACCCCCTCCTCAGGCAGGAAACCCTATACCATTTCAGACAAATGGTTGTCCAGTCTCTTCTTAAAATCTTCCAGTGTTGGAGCATTCACAGCTTCTGGAGGCAGGTTGTTCCACTGGTTCAGGGGTCAGCAACCTGAAACAGTGAAAGAGCCACTCGGAACCGGTTCCCTCCCAAAAGGAAAAACTGGGAGCCGCAAAAAAAAGTGTGCACATGCGCATACATGCGCGCATGCGCAGAACAGGGTTTGACTGAAGAGTGGAGCCAAGGTGAGATATGCACCTACTCTGCATATTTGAATTGATTGGTTGAACTTTTTTTTGTTTGGACTGCACATGGCAGAGGACTGGGAGCCGCAGGAGATGGCTGAAAGAGCCGCATGCGGCTCCAGAGCCGTGGGTTGCAGACCTGTGCACTGGTTAATTGTTCTAACTGCCAGGAAGTTACTCCTTAGTTCCAGGTTGCTTCTCTCCTTGATTAGTTTCCATCCATTGCTTCTTATTCCTGCCTTCAGGTGCTTTGGAGAATAGCTTGGCTCCCTCTTCTTTGTGGCAGCCCCTGAGATATTGGAACACTGCTATTAAGTCCCCCCTCATCCTTCCCTTCATTAAACTAGACATACCCAATTCTAGCAACTGTTCCTTATATGTTTTAGCCTCCAGACCTCTGATCATCCTTGTTGTTCTTCTCTGTTCTCTTTCTAGAGTCTCAACATCTTTTTTACATCATGGTGACTAAAACTGGATGCAGTATTCCAAGTTTGGCTTTAGCAAGGCATTGTAAAGTGGTATTAATACTTCACATGATCTTGATTCTATCCCTCTGTTAATGCAGCCTAGAACTGTGTTGACTTTTTTGGCAGCTGCAGCACACTGCTGGCTCATATCTAATTGATTGTCCACTAGGAGTCTGAGATCCCTCTCACAGTTGCTACTATTGAGCAAGGTACCACCTATACTATACCTGTACATTTGGTTTTTCTTGCCTAAATGTAGACCCTTACTTTTTTCACCACTGAATTTCATTTTGTTAGATAGTGCCCAGTGTTTTCACATCTGTCCAGATCCTCCTGTATCTTAAGCCTGTCTTCTGGAGTGTTGACTATTCCTGCCAGCTTGGTGTTGTTTGCAAATTTGATGAGTTCCCCATCTATCTATTTGTCTTAGCATATTATAAGAATCCTGCCATTAAGGTTTCTAAATAATGATTTATGTCTTAATGGTTTATGAGATCCCAGACAACTGTGATTGGTTAAAGAAACTACAGCTAAGCAAACCGTGGCTTAACACAATTTGTGGATCTGATCAGTGATTTGGTAGAACTACCAGATCTGGGCTGCAAAATTTTGGTGACTACTAATGTTTTCTGAAATTTTATAGCCTAGATCTGACAGTCCTAGTCTCTTATTAAATGATATGGTACATGTATCAAATTAAGTCATGGATGTAGAACTTTTTCTGGATGTACAACTTTTACTTTTGTATAACATGCTTGGCTAGGACTAGAGTGCAAAAAAGCGGGAGTAGGTTAAAAGAAAAATAATAATTTATATTTACATCTAATTAAAATGAAAAGAATTCAGTGATAGTATTTGGAATGTCAGGAGCCCATACTTTTATCTTTTTTGTGAAATTGGGCTAATGAGTCTTCTCTAACTCAGCTGGGTATCATAAAGTTTAATTAACTTATGCTTACAAATTATTCTGACACATTCAAATAAAAGGTGTTAAACATAAGGTGCTATTATTTTCAAAACACTAATGTTTATTTCCTGTCACAGTTGGACTTAAAAATTGAAAATACAAATTCAAGCAATTAGGAGATTCACATTTTCTTTTTAAAAAAGTTAATAACTATATCTATGAGGACTCTGACTAGCATGAACAATGAGCAAGAGAGAGACAAGGAAAGAATATTTGTATTTAATTTAGTACACATTTTCTATAAACACAAGCTAGTCACTGCTGTTAGATATTAATTAGTGATCTAAAGAATGAAAAAAGGCTAAGAAGAGGGTAAGCAAATTGGCAGGTGTTGGAATAAGATTAGACAACATCAAAAGACTTTTTTTTTCTATTATGGAAAAATTGTCCTGAATTCCTTTCAGTCTCTAACTAAAAACTTTTGCCCTTGTGAAATTAACAATCAGAATCAGACAAAGAAACACTCAGAAAACTGAAAATAAGATTGGAGCTTTTCAACACCAACATGCTTCTTCTCTTAGCAGGAGACTTTTTGTACTGACAAAGTTGCAAGTCTAGTTTCCCCCAAAAAAGTGTCTGTTGATGCTGATATCACAATCTTTCATAGACAAACAGTTTAGAATCTTAATACTTCTAAAGGACAAACATCAATATAAAGATGAAATAAACTCTGGATGTCAGTTTCTAAAGAAAACTTTCATTGGTGGCTTATGTCTATCCTAATAACAACAGGAACAGGTTCATGATTAATAATAGGAAAAAAATAAAATGATTTTTTTCTTCTCTTCTAGTTCCAGGCCTTTAGGGGACAGTACAATCCCATTATTAATTTTTTTCTACACAGGCATTTGCAGAACTAAAATATTACATTAGGTAAATCATTATTTTAGAATTCATATTTGTATGATTTAGTACATAGTTATGATATTAAGAATAAAGGAGTCCACCATTATGTGACCTAATAAAATATTTACAATTCCACAAGCTTTGCAAGACTCAAAATGAAAAAAAGGTTCTTTCTTTTCCTTCTGAATCAATTAACTCAAAAAACTTAATATGCTATTATTCACCTCCCATTTCCTAAAGGGCAACATTCTGGCTCAGTGCCAGAGATGCTTCTCTAGATACTTAATCTTACAGAGAAAATTAACCCTATAAAATCATGAATTGAGCTATAAAAGGGGCATTCAGCTAAACTGAGTGGTTTTATATCAGGCAAGTAGAACAGTTATAGTAGGTATATATATTTTTTCAAAATGAATAACAAATTCAGGAGTCTACATTTTCAGCAAAAATATTGGTAGAACTACTTCTCTGAAGAGTCCTTCTAGATCAGGGGTGTCCAACTGGTGACCCATGGGCCTGTGGGAAGAATCCAGAGAAATAAATATTTGGGGGAATGTTAAAAAAGGCAAAATATATTTCCCCAAAGAAATAATGGAGAAAATCTTAAAAAATACAGAAACCAGTCCCAGTCCCTCTCCCCCAAACAGAAAACTCAGCAGAGGCCAGCTTTTAGAAATGCTAATTCAATCATCCTTTCAGAAAGGTTGGAATCTTCCAGCTAGAAACTGAAGAGATTAGGAAGACCAAGACCCCTAAAATCTACATACCCCACCCAAACTCTAAAATACATGACCTTTGGGGATATAATAGGATTAACCCACCAATACCAAAAGGGCACACTCAGACTCAGGTCAAAGTACATGACACAGGAAATAAAAAGCCTCAAACAGGAACAGGAAACAACCTCAAGAGCCCCAGAAGGTATAAAATCCCACCACTCCCAGCAAAATGTGGTCAGCTTTCCAGAGCCACGCTTCTGTCTGGCTCTGCCCTTCAATAAACTACAACTTTCTTTCTAAAGCAATCCCCATTTTATTTATTCCCAGCTTGGACTAGACCTGATGAAGACTTTTCTTTCAACAGGCCAAATGTGTCATGCGCAGGCCAAGCCCACCCCGGCTCTGCAAAGGCAAAAAAGTCATGATACATCATGTGACATGATCAAGTTTGATACCTGTGTTCCAGATGGTATTCTACCTGTATAACACAACATATTGATAACTTCTTCCTTAGCTGAAAAATACATTGTTTTTTTTAAAAAAGGAAAGTGTAAGCAGCTCCAACCATTTTCTAAACTATGTAGCCTCTTTCTACTGTTTTCATTTTTTTTGTAAGTCATACAATAACAATAATTTTAATACCACAAATTAAAAACTTACTCCTGTGTAGAACATACTCTTACTTGCATGTTGCACATAGAGGGAGTCAAGTCACAAACACTATACACATATTTTTTTATTCACAGGCATGTTTGCTCTTGTAATTGTTTGTTTGCTTATTTATTTTACCATTTCTGTACCTTGGACCCAGTTTGAGGATTTGGGCAAGGTACAATGAGTAAAAATATGAAGTCAAGTGGAACAAAGAAGCCAACTCTGCTCCCAAGACGAATGCCACAAAGCAATAAACTAAGATTAAAAGCCCAGTAGAATAAAGGGGTTTTGACCAGTTTACAAAACACTAAAAGGGAAGGGAGATATCTGTTTCATTGAATATGGAATTTCAGGGCATAGGAGCCTCAATAGAAAAGATCTGTTGCCTGGTCCATGTCCTTCCCCACCCACCAAAAAATAAATAAATCTATGCCACCTGGAATGCTCAATAGGCTTTCCTGAGATTTCTTACAGGATGGGCAGATTCAATCTTGGGAAGGATCCAATCTGATACTATTCACTACACGGCTTTTGTAGGTAGCATTTGAATTGGACCCAGAAACTTATTGGGAACCGATACTGGCTTCTATGTTCTAAACTTCTGTATCTTCTTCAAAACTGCTGCAGATCCAGTGTTTTACAGTGACTCATGTGAGTGGCGATCGCAGAATGAATTCAGGGGATAAAGTGGGGGGAAGGGGAGTTAAGGAGATATTATATCCTGAACATGGTTGTCATCTTCAAAAGTTGGTGAGAGGCAGGGCTGGGAAAAGAAGATAATGAGAAGACTGGGGGTGGAGAAGTCAATAGGCAAACTCACGTAAGGCTTTTAGTTGGGTTAGCCACATGCAGATGGCAGGGAAATACAGTAAGAGTGGGTTGCACTGCTTTAATCTTTTATATTAGCTTAGTGTGTCACGAACATATCCTAAGTCATCATTGGTCTAGTTTGGCTTAGGATAAGATGTGAATGCAGTCGCAGAGACTTGTAAACTTGATTTATGGCTGGAGTCGACAACCTTTTGATGGCTGTAGGCCAACACTGCAGGCCAACGTGGATGTAATAGCAAAACAAAATGTATGGTGCCCATCAAGCCAGACTGAGATTTTTTTCATTTATAAAGAAGTTTAGGAATTTTGTTTGTAAACTATGTTCAGGCTATTTCAAGACTTACACTAGTTGTTATGCATTTCCAGGCACAGAATGGCAGGAAACCCTGCTGCTTACATTCAGCAATTATGCTTTCAAATTTCAACAGCCTGGTCATTGAAAGCTCAGAGCTCATAACAATGGTATTCAGGTATTGTTATTTGGAGCTACAACTGCACAGCTTATAACTTCAGTTTTAGCAGTTAAGTTTTAATGGTTAAGTTTAGCGTGTGCAAACTGAGTCTATGGTTTGGCACAATGTGTTAGCCTTGCCGTTGTGGATACTATATCTGATAATCTTAAATAATCTCTTCAGAGAAATATGTGAACTGATGTCTATTTGCTTGCATGAACAAGCTTTGATCTTAGGGAGGAAGGGCTAGGAAGGAAGCTGTCAAGGAAAACCAATGTACACAAGTCCTGAAAGTTAACTTGAGTCAATGAGAACAAAGCGATGGAGAATGAGAACACTAACAACTTGAAATGATTAGGGCTACTGTATCTGAGGTGTAAAAATCTGGGTGACTTTTTTCTGTATTGCTTTGCCATCTTGTGGTTATCCATACTTTTTCCAGCCAAGACATGGCAGCTCAGTGACAAGCTCATAAACAAATAAGCAAGAAAAGGTTAGACATAGTGAGTGAACAATGAGTTTAAATCTTAGTGATATCCCACCAAAAATCTAGGAACAGGAATCCTGGTTCATTGGCACATTTGAGATTTGAGTACATGACACTGGCATGGAGGGCTTCCCATTCGTATCTTGCATATTTACAAACAAAGCACTGACTTGCTACTTTTAATTTCCAAGAATGCCTGTAGCTCTTAGGTAGAAACACTATATTTCTTCTTAGAAATATGACATTGAAGGTTGGTGCTTGGATTTGTAGCATATCTATATTCTTATATTCAATTAAATTTAAATAGAGGGTTTTTTTAAAAAAAATATTCCAAGTACAGAGTCTGGAGGTTGCAAGGAAGTATCTGCATGTACACTGATGCTTATAGATACAACATTGGGGATATTAGATTTATGAAACATTTTTTATTTTAATAATTCTTATTTGAGAAACTTGATGGATGTGAGCTTTCCCTATTTTAGTCTCAAACCTAAGAATAGACCTGCTGCATCAGGCTAAGCCAATCCCAGTTCATAAATGGATTCAATAATCCCTGTTTAAAGGTCTCCCAATGTTGTAGATAGCAACACATATTTGTGATCAAGCAGTATTGTGTATCTAGGTGCAATGGTCATAATGCTGAATTAAAACAGCACTGTCCACCTCTTTTAGTTGATAGAAAACAATAGTAATTCCAGCATGAAATTTCCTGCACATATTGTCAATCCTGCTGATACTAAATCTATTCAGAATCTCTTCTGCGATGCTATTAAATTAAGTTGTTCTGATTAGAGCATGTTAGTCTAAGCCAGGGCTTTTCAACCTTTTCACCCATTGTACCACTTTTAGGATATGGCAACATCCGAGTACCGCCAGTCGCCTAGCAAGGTGTCAAAAATTTGATGACCAAAAAAAAAAGGAAAAAAGTGATGAAGTACAGGTAGTCCTTGACTTACAACAGTTCAATTAGTGACTGTTCAAAGTTACAATGGCACTGAAAAAGTGCCCCCCAAGCCACAGCCGAGCAAGACACCTGCCTGCCCACCTGGCGGCGCTCTTCCTCTTGTCTGAGGTTTTCATTGTGAGCATTTCTGTTGAGAATTGGCAGCAGGGGTGGGGTGGGAGGGTGTTTGGTTTTTATTCCCCCCATCTGCTGGGTGGTTGCAGCAGGTTTTGGTCACTTCACATGACCCTGGGACACTGTGACCGTCATAAATATGAATCAGTTGCCAAGCATCTGAATGTAAATCACAAGACCCTGGAGATGCTGCAACATTCCAGCTGATCGGTGCTTCTTCTGGGCTCAGAAGTGCCAGGATCAGCGCCGAGCTCCAGCTGGAGCCTAGTGCTGATCCTGGCGCTTCCACTGAGCCCTGACAGCCCCGAAGAAGCGCTGATCCTGGCACTTCTGCTGAGCCCTGACAGCCCTGCAGCTCCAGCCGTCTCTCACTCAGGTTTGTGCGGTGCTGCCACCGGTTCAGCTCATTCCCCTCCCTCACTACCACTTTTGTAGGATGGTCGCGTACCACCTGCCAGGTGCCAATGTACCACAGGTGGTACCTGTACCACTGGTTGAAAAGCCCTGGTCTAAGCAACTAGTTGACTCCTCTAGATTTACTGCTCTCCCCCTCTAGCATGTTATCTGCCAACGGGAACACTATTAGCCAGTCATGATACTGGAGCAGGAATAGGGAAAATTTGACTTTAGGAATCTATCTGGCATTTCTAGACTCTTATTTCTCCCCATTCTGTCATAATGCTACTTAAATTATGTGTGGCAAAAAAGGGTAATACTGAACTAAGTTGCTAGGAAGTGTTTTTTTGCAAGGGAGGGGACACTTTTATTTATGATTTTTCTATATGATCATCTCTCACCAATTTGTGGATTCATCTGTCTTATCCTGAAGGCCCCCAAATTGGCTCCAGCCTTTCAGTGTTACACAACTTCAGTCTGTTATCCTATTTCAGATGCCACAACATTATGTTCTATGGGTGGTAGAAGTTAACCAGCATCAGTCTGAAACACCAATAGATGCTTCCATGATTGGTTACTTGACTTTATCTCCAATGTCAAATTGACAAAATCTAAGAGATTTTATACACCCTGAGGCTATCACTGAATATTCAGAATAAGGAAGAAAATACTAATTTAACACCAGTACAGCTAAGGATGTTCTAAGCCTGTCTCATTCAGACTGGGAATGGAAAGAAGGCAACATCTTGATGAGAAATGGAAAAGTGCTATTGTCAAGGACTGATTGTGTTGTGGTTCAGTGCAAATGGGGGACATAGCCATAATAATTTTGAAATTCTATACAAGTCTTACCTATTTCTTTCATTTATCAGCATTCCCTATACTTGGAGAAACTACTTTTGGCAACAGTTCTTTCCAAGATGAATGAGATCTATTTGTAGACTGTTGATAAATGGTTTAACTAACGGCAGCAGCTTTTTATTGTAGAACAGTACCTGGTTCTTACTAAACATATTGAATTAAAAATCCCATAAACACCAGCCAGTTTTTGGCTAGAGATGTAAGCATGCAGTTTTAAATGGTTTCTTAAACATGCTAAATAGATGTCATACACCTTCCAAATAACCACTAGCACAAGAATATTGCTGGTGATATGTAGGGATTATTGATGGCATACCCAGGTTGTACAATACCGTACCTGGAGTCACCAAGACATGGCAAAGCAGGAATAGAGCAGTGTAGATCAGCATATTCTGAAATATTTTTCACGCACCTTCATTGCTCTATGTCTACGGTGCTGATGATTGAAGCACAGTGAGACTGAATTCATTCACCTCTCCCTCATCTTTACATGCTTCGCATACTTGTCTGCTTAATTTATTCCTGACCCCCCCAAACCCCAGACAGTCTGACCTTCTCTTCTTTGTTATCCTTTCTTGTAAAATCCTTTTTATGAGGAGGGAAGTCCTTCAAGAGGATTGAGAGTTAACTTATTTTCATTGGGTTGGAAGAGAGGGGGGGGGGAGAGACCGAGCAGCTGAATCAGAAAGTCGGTTGAAGACGATTTGTCTGAAATTAATCTTGTTTGGCTAACTCAGTCCTTGCAACCGATTGCAACGTTGCTTTATGGCTGGATGAGAAAAGTTTTTTTTTATTTCCTTGTCTTTCCCCCCCCTCCCTCCCTCCCTCCCTCCCGCCCATGGATCCTACATTCTTGCTTCCGAACATCAAAAAGGGCAAACACAAGAGTTATTTGTTAGCAAAGGAGCTGCTATCAAGAGCCGCTTCTTTGTTTTCGGGATTGATGCAGCGATTGCCTACCAGTTTGGGGGAAGAGCGGCTTAAACTTAATCATATTCACATGACAAACCATAAATAAAGGAAAAACGAATACTGCAAGAAAAAAAAAGAGAGAGAAAAAAAACCTCTCAGAAGTCGGAGCGAGCAGCTTGTCCACAGTTACAGGGAGGGGGAGGGAGGGAAAGAGAGAGAGAGAGAGAGAGAGAGAGAGAGAGAGAAGCTGTCAGACTTAAGGGAGGGCGCAGTTTTTTCCTCAGACGTTTGAGTTTTTAACCCCGTTGGAGACGCCGGTCCGGGTAAGGAGGCAAAAAGGCTGTGGCTAGCTTGCAACAAAAGGCTCGGGACTTCCCTCTTGGCGTCTCTCAGGCTTGGAGGCGCATTAAATCCTCCGCAGGAAACAGGTTTTTTCCTCTTTTTTTTGCGGCTGCCACCCTCCCCCACCCCCCCACCCCTTCCCCAATTGCACAGCCAAGGAACCTCATGCTCTGTGCAGAGCGACAGCCCAGGAGGCAGGATGGTTCTGCGGGATCGGCGAGGCGCTAATCAGGTATGGTCCCCGGATGGCGGCCGCGTTTTCCGCCTCTTGGTGGTTTCCCTGGTGCTCCCGGCGCTCGGGCGCGGGCTGAAGGTGCAGCACAAGTTCGTCTCGCCCACCGCCACTAACAACTTCGCCCTGGATGGGTCGGGCGGCAGGATTTACCTGGCGGCGGTCAACCGGCTCTATCAACTCTCGGCTCCCAACCTGACTCTGGAAGTGGAAGAGCCGATGGGCCCCGAAGAGGACAACCCCTTGTGTCACGCTCCTCAGCTGCCCCAGGCGTCCTGCGAGCACGCCAAGAAGCCGACCGACAACTACAATAAGCTGCTGCAGCCCGACCCGGAGCAAGGCATCCTGGTGGTCTGCGGCTCGGTTTACCAAGGCTTCTGCCAGTTGCGGAGCATGGCGAACATCTCGGTGGTGGCCGTCCCTTTCCCACCTCGGACAGGTGGGGGAGAAGGGGCCGACGACCAGGTCACGGTCTTCCCCAGCATGCTGAACGTGGCGGCCAACCACGCCAACGCCTCCACCGTCGGCTTGGTGCTCAAGCAATCCGGGCAAGACACGAGGCTCTTGGTGGCCGCCACTTACACGGGCTTGGGCAGCCCGTTTTTCCCGCGCAACGCCAGCCTGGAAGACCACCGTTTCGAGAACACGCCCGAGATCGCCATTCGGGCTCTCAACGCCCGCGGGGACCTGGCCCGCCTTTTCACTTTCGACATCAACCCGTCCGACGACAACATCTTCAAGATCAAGCAGGGCGCCAAAGACCGCCACAAGCTCAGCTTCGTCCGCGCCTTTCTCCACCGGGGAAGCCAAAGCGCCACGACGCCCACTCGCCCTGAAGGGGGCGCCTCCGGAGGCCGGAGTACTCAGGCCGGAGCCGGGGGCCCTTATTCGTCCCGGGGAGCCCAAGCTGCCAAAGCCGGTCGCGCACCGGCCGCTTTCCCGCCTTCGCCTCAGGGCACCCCGCTTAGCCGCCCGTCGGCTTCCTACGCTTACTTGGCCCTCAACAGCGAGGCGAATGCGCGCGAAAAGGAGAGTCACTCGCACAGCCTCTTGGCTCGCATCTGCTTGGGGGACCCGGCCGAGGCGACCCCTCTCAATAGCAGCGGCGGCGGCGGCGGCGGCGGCGGCGAGACCAAAAAGTTGACCGAGTCTTACATTCAAATGGTGCTGCAATGTAGCCAGCCTGGAGCCGGCGGGGTTACGCCGGGAGTCGCCACCGGGGACCTCTTCAACAGGCTGGTCTCCGTGTTTCCCGCTCGCGCCGCCCTGCAGGTGAGTCCCGGGCGTTCTCCTTCGCCCCAGCCGGAGGAGCTGCTCTTCGGGGTGTTTGAAAAAGCTGCCTCGCCGGGTCCCGGGCCTGGCGGTCGACATCTTCCTCAGCCCTCGGCGCTCTGCGTCTACCGCTTCGCCGAGATCGAGGACGCTATCAGGGTGGCCAGAAACTCGTGCTTCGTGGCGCCGGACGCCGACCTGGTCACTGTGCTGGACAGCGTCGTGCAAGGGACCGGGCCTGCCTGCGAGAAGAGGAAAATCCAGGTAAGGGGGTTTGTGTGTGTGTGTATGGGGGGGGGGGAAAGGGCAGAAAAGCCTGCTTGTGATCTGGGGTTGCTTTTCACTAAAGTAAATCACTTAGACCAGGGGTCGGCAACCTTGGCTCTTTTATGACTCGCGGACTTCAACTCCCAGAATTCCCGAGCCAGCTATGCTGGCTCGGGAATTCTGGGAGTTGAAGTCCGCGAGTCATAAAAGAGCCAAGGTTGCCGACCCCTGACTTAGACAATCACTTCAATGTGAGTCAGCAGTGTGCTGCAGCTGCCAAAAAAGCCAACACAGTGCTAGGCTGCATTACCAGAGGGATAGAATCGAGATCAAGTGAAGTACTAATACCGCTTTACAATGCTTTGGTAAGGCCACACCTGGAATACTGCATCCAGTTTTGGTCACCACGATGTAAGAAAGATGTCGAGACTCTAGAAAGGGTACAGAGAAGAGCAACCAAGATGATTAGGGGGCTGGAGGCTAAAACATATAGGGAACTGTTGCTGGAATTGGGTATGTGTAGTTTAATGAAGAGAAGGGTGAGGCATGATAGCAGTGTTTCAATATCTCAGGGGCTGCCACAAAGAAGCGGGAGTCAGGCTATTCTCCAAAGCACCTGAAAGCAGGACAAGAAGCAACGGATGGAAGCTGGTCAAGGAGAGAAGCAACCTAGAACTAAGGAGAAACTTCCTGACCGAACAATTAACCAGTGGAACAACCTGCCTCCAGAGGTGGTGAATGCTCCAACACTGGAGGTTTTTAAGAAGAGACTGGACAGCCATTTGCCTGAAATGGTATAGGGTTTCCTGTCTGAGCAGGGGGTTGGACTAGATGACCTCCAAGGTCCCTTCGAACTTTATATTATATTATATTATTATTAAATGAAGGACAAATTGACCAGAGTGGAGTCCTGAGGCTGACTCTTGACCTTTATAATGAGTTGGCTGGGGGTGTGCATCAGGCTAAATAGTGTGAATTGATTGGTTTTGCCTAAGTGAACAAGCTGTTGTGGTTTATAAATCGTGGTCTGTGGTTTGTCTCAACCCAGTGGTTTAGTCAGTAAATAAACAGATTAGGCAAACCATGGCTTAGTGAGAATCCAGGCACTTTCTGGAAGGTACTTACTGAGGGCAACCATCGGTAATGAATCTGAAAATAGGACTAAGGAATGTTTCCCAAATTTTGGGAAATCCTCCAGAAGCGATGAACTTCCTTTGGAGACTAGAAGATAACTGAATAAATATGGAAGACCGTAAGTTGGGAAAGGGTAGACTAAACCTCCAAGCCAGGCTCCTGGCCTGGTACCACTGTTTCAGAATCAAAGAATCAGATCTCCAAGTTATAGGAAGCTAGCCTTTGGATGAGGTATGGGAAAAATTTCCAAAGGAAAAATTGTGTTGGCCTTTGATTTTTTTTTTAAATAAATCCTAAGAGTAAACTGTTAACTTTATTATTGCATGAACTGTTTGAATCATAGTCTACAATATTTATTAATGTGTTTCTTTGACCTTGAGGTGCCACAAGGTGCTTTATTATTTTGGAAAGCTCTGTGGTTTCTCCTAAAGTTATATTAGAGATTTACCTGATCATAAAACCAGAACTGAAAAAACATACAGAAGAGGGCAGCCAAAGCAATCAAAGTATTGAAACATCCTTCATCTGGAGCAAGCAGTTTAGAGAAAAGATCAGGACCACAATAGAATTGTGCTTGGTATGGAAAAATATTTTCTTTTCATTTTTGGTCATGGAAAACAGGACTGAAAAAAAGAAGGTTATTAACCATTAGGTAATTTTTAAGTGGTTGCATGAGTTCCTTGCACCAATACTATCTATGACATGGGTGTCAAACTCGCCGCATCACATGTCTCAGCGTATTGTGACTTTTTTCACATTGCTGGGGTGGGCACAGCCTCCGCATGATGCAACCAACCTGCGGGCTGGCAGTTTGACACCCCTGATCTATGATGTTTTTTAAAGACATTATTAGAGACATTTTTCAGAGAATGAATCTAAGAGAGAGCTCCACGTTCAAAGTAAGCTACCCACAGTCACTTTGAATAGTGAGATGGGTAGTTTATAAATTAAGTAAATAACTATTGAGGCTTGAGGCTTGAAGGATACCTGGTGCTTTCAGGACCTGATTATGAACTATCAGAATGTATCTGTCTGATTATATGCTAGTATACTGTAATGTAAATGTTGGGAAGTTTTGGCTCAACTGATATTGAATGACTGATGACAGCTTTCCCCAGCAGCCTGACAATGGTAGTCGGTGGTGAGGGATGCTGCAATTATAATTTAGCAACATTTGGACAACCAAAGTTTTCTTTGTCTTAAAGCAGGGGTCTTCAAACTCAGCCTTTTTATGACTCATGGACTTCAACTTCCAGAATTCCTCAGCCAAGCATGCTGGCTGAGGAATTCTGGGAGTTGAAGTGTATGAGTCATAAAAGGGCCAAGTTTGAAGACCCCTGTCTTAAAGCCATGTTAAGTATTTACAAAATGCATATTACCCTGTGTAAATATTTACCACAAGTATTTTGGGATGTTTTATTTAGTTCATGAAAGCCAGTATTGGTGAAAGTATTAGGCTAGGATTGGGAAGCTTAAGAGCTAGACCTGTTAGATGTTAGTTCTGGTTGTTTCTTCTCAGCAGCTGATATTTAAGGCTTGCTGCATGTAATTCAGACATAATATTCAGCTATTGAGTCTTTAATTGGGTAGGCAACCTTGGCTCTTTTATGACTGGCTCAGGAATTCTGGGAGTTGAAGTCCACGAGTCATAAAACAGCCAAGGTTGCCTACCCCTGCTTTTAACTCTACAGGTTATAAAACTGTCTTCCGTGCACTTTGTCTAGTTTTGTTTTAAAGCCAATTGAGTTGCTGACCCTTACCATATTTAAAGCCAACAAATACTGTAATACAGTTTTGCATTGTTTAACGTGTTTCCATTTATCAGTCCTAAATAGCTCTGCAATTAGTTTTAATAGCATTTAATACTAACATTATGAAAAAGAGAGAAAAAAGTCTGTATTATGCAGTGAATAATTTTATACTCATCTGGCATCTTTCTCCAAATCACTTTTGTTCTCAGTTAAAAATCTCCAAATATTTCTTCCTAGCAGGGACATGTTCCAGCTCTACAATATATTTTTACAGTCATAGATTTATAGAATGGCACCACAGATATGCAATCTCCTTATAATTCTCTATATGGGATTCACTTTCTTTTGCAGAAGTTACGGTACTTTGGATTGAAATTTTCATTGAGATATCCTCCTTTATTCCATGATTATCGCTGTCAGTCACTACATACTAGGCCCCATTATTATACACATGAATGTTGTGTTTATTGCACCAACACAATCACATTTGCACATTGAATTATATTTGCCATTTTAAGACTCATTGATCTAGGAGAGACCATTGTGGAATTCATTACAAACCCTTTTTCATTTTACATCCTGAATAAATTATCATTACAGTGTAAGCTCACTTGGTTATCTTATTGTATTTTCCTAAATTATCACTTATATTTTTTAAGTTCCAAAATTCACTTTGGATATCCCTTCAGTGAGAAATTGTCCATTTAACTGTAATGTAATTTAGCAAGATACCAACTGATGATTACACCTGTTCTCTTACTACAGAGTTTTGTCAGCAGCTTTTGATGGTGGAATTTATTAAAAGCTTTCTGAAAGTTCTAGTTGATTGATTTGATTGTGTGCTATCAAACTGTTGTCAACTCTTAGTGACCACATCAATTTTTTCCATGATAATGTATCCCTCACCCGGTCTTTAAGGGCTTCAAACAGACAAATTGTAATAGTACTGCTTTAAACATAGGTCATAAATAAATTAAAATCTAGGCAAAGCTGATGAATTTAAAAACTACACCTATATATAAATGATCTGAGGTGATCTCACCTTTAGAGAGCAGTGCCAGAAGGATCATGATATTTCTCCAAAAGGTTTAGGCTGCTGTATTTGTTTAATGATACTGACCAAAACGTTGGCATGTCTTTCAGCAGCTGTTTGATCAAAGATTGTGGCAGTTTAGGGAACATATTATTAGAGGCAATTAGGACCCAAATTTTGGTGTATTGGAGGCCTGTTCCCCTTTAGGATTTAAATAAAACACCAAAGAGATTAGAAAAGATAGCAGATAAATATTCTCTAGTCTAGGACATTCCTCCTCATCACAAAAGCACAGGCAAAGGTTATGGTAAACCTTGTTTCTGTTTGTTCCATTCTTAGTTATGTCAAGGCACTTTTGATAAACAAGGAAGGGTTCTGTTTTGCTTGCATTTCATCATAGCATACAATTGAGTAATAATATTATCCGTACAAAAATCAAATTACCTGTCTCCAGTGTGTACCCTGAATTTATTTACATGTCTTGCTGTAAAATGATGTAGAATGGGGAAAGGATCTAATAGAACATTTGAAACTGACACCCTTAATTCTGGAGCCCTGTATACTTTTTATATGCATATCCTTCATCTGCTATAAAAGATAGAATTTCTGGGGAAGATCACAATCTAAGCTCTAAATTATCCATACTTATAGCAGCATTGATTTGGCAGGAAAGTTCAAGCATATAATGTCTGTAAGAATAATGTTAGAATAATGCTGCTTGTATGCTTGTTGACAAATTTTAAAAAGTGTACAAGGTTGATGAGATAGGATTTGCATGTTAGCCCCTATTTAACAGAAATTGTCTTACGTATGTATGCTGTATTAGGGTAGCTACTAGATCTGGGTTGAGAACCAATAGTTGGTAATGAAAGATATATAGGAAAGTCTAGCTGACAATTAACTAGTGGTTACCCAGATTTTTGCAGTCCAGATTTGGTAATTCTGTGCTTGGTTTATGATTCTGTAATACCACAACGTTTTCTACCATTTTACCTGGAAGTTAATTGACTTGTACATGTAGTCCTAGACTTACAACATTTCATTTAGTAACCGTCTGAAGTTACAATGGCACTGAAAAGTGACTTATGATTATTTTTCGTACTTACAATGGTTGCAGCATCCTCCACAGTCACATGATCAAAATTCAGACGCTAGGCAACTGACTCATGATGATTGCAGTCTCCTGGGGTCACGTGATCACCTTCCTTGTGACCTGCCAACAGGAAAGGTTAATGGGAAGCCAGATTCACCAACAACCGTTTTACTAACTTAACAATAGAAGTCATTCACTTAACAACTGTGACATGAAAAGTCGTAAAATGGGGCAAAACAGCTATCACTGAACAGCTGCCTTGTTTAGGAACAGAAATTGTTGGCTCCATTGTGGTTGTAAATCCAGGACTACCTATAATATACTGCAGTAGCCTGTGATCCCTTTCCATGTGTAACATATAAATATGATGTGGACAGCTACAGCGTTCTCTGGTACTTTCCTTATTGGCAGAAACTAAAACGTACATCTGCTTCATATTTGGGCACATGGTAAATATTTAGTAACTTTGCACAATGCAATACACAGAGTATTTTTTTTACAAAAATGGGACAAACATAGTAGCATGCGTACTTTTTCCTTACCTATTGATATTCATACAGTATTTAGCGACCCTGGCTATACTGTGAAAATTCTTATTTTCAATTTATTATGGAGCAAAATATACAGCACTGGAGTTTTTTTGCACATACATGCAAAAAAAATTCCTTTGCCCTTTATTAGGACTCTTCTTTTCCATGTTCTTCGTCTCAAAGGAACTAGTTGTGACTCAGAATTAATGTCTCCCCCTTCATTTTTGGTTAGTCCTTATTGCGCTGGTACTGAAGAAAGACAGCTCTGGGAACATGTGTTCCCTCACAGATATTTCCTTCCCACATCCTCAGCCTGCACATTCCTGCAGTGGACAGCATTGGATGTGTAAAGTTCAGAGAAAAGGGACCTAGACTGTCTTGCTTTATTGCTTTCAGGGTGAAAGTTTACTAGTACTATAATTTGTTACCAAGCTGACATAAATGGTAATGACAATTGCATATATCTATTCCCATTTTAAAAAGTTAAAAGTCAAGTCAAAATAAGGTTGTTCTGTTTTCTTCTCTTCTGGGAAAGATGCAGAGCACGTGTTTTTTTTTCTTCTCTTCTGGGAAAGATGCAAAGCACATTTTTATCAGGGATCTTAAAACATCTGCTTGATTTCACAGCCAAGATAGATCAAAAAAGCTTGGTGTCTTGTAAGGGTATCCAAAAGGTTTTCTGTGTTACCAAAATACGTATGGCATGGTGGCTTTAATGTTGTGGCCTTGTTGCAATAATTTTTGATCAACTTTAATAAGATCCAAGTCCAGATTTTTAACAGCCAGAATCAAGACATTTTGACAACAGAACGTTGCATCACTTAATTCCTTGAGCCTGAGTAGATTAAATATTGCTCTTCTTTGCAATCACATGATCTACTATAACAATTTTTAAGAATATATTTGGTTTTTACAGTGGCTGAACTGCTTACTGCTAGAACTAGACTTCCATTTGTTCACAGAGTTTAACTTTGAAATGAGCTGAAAGTGAAGACAAAGATTTAATGAAAGTTTATATTTTTATTGTCTAATTTCTAATTACAAATGTATAGTTGTCACTTCTGCAATAGATATATTAATATATGAGCAGTGCTTTCATTTTAAATATATTAGTATATGCTCATTTGGGATTGAAGGCAAAGATCAGAGCTATGATTTTTTTGAAATCAAGATCATATTTTTATAATCTGCTTGTGTAGCTTTTTCCCCCAAATGTCCTGTATAGATATAAACATATCAATCAGTATGAAGTGAGGTACCTAGAAACATTCTGGAGCAAATCATAAAATTAGCCTATAAACACTGGAAACTAGTATAGCTAGAAGACAGCATTTAATTCACCCTTTTGCTCAACAATGGAATTAAAGTATCTCCAACAGTTAGCTATCCAACCTCCACTCAAATACATCCAGTGAAAAGGACCCTACTACCTCTCTGAGTAATATTAACTATTCTTACTGTTGGGGGGGTTGAAAACCCTTCCTTTCAGTTTGAATCTCCCTTCCTGTAACCTTAAAAAATTATTCGTGTACTCTGGGGTGACAAAATTGTTTTAAACCTTCTGAGTGACCTCCTTTTAGCTACTTGAAGAATGCTATCATATCCCCTTTGGGCTTCTCTTCTGAAAGCTAAATATATTCTATTTCTTCAGCCTCTCTTCACAGAGCTTAGTTCTAATCCCCTGATCATCCTCAAAGTCCTGCTTTGAAATATTCTCATTTTTCTGAATTATTCTTAAAATGTGGTATTAGAGCTGGACATAATACTTGGTACAGACTGCCCAGTGCAGAATAGGATAGAATAGTCACATCTGTTAATATAGCTTTAAATTTTGTCTTTTTGTAATGCTTGTTCATATTCAATTTGTATTCACCTATCACTTTCACAAATTGTGTTTCCATGGCCATTCTATGCAGCCCAGGACTGAATCTTATGGCACCCTACTTGGCAGATCACTCTAGTTTGGTGAAGAACCATTGATAAGCTGTCTTTGAATATGAGGTCAAACCACTTACTTTCTTGCCACCTAGCTCATATTTAATGGATTGCTCAGAATCAGAATATCATGGGGTATTTTGTCAAATTATTGCTAAAATCAAGATACATCATGCTGTTATACTGCCTTGGTGGAGCAGTGGGCTAATGCCTCCTTAAGTAACACCAGCTGCCTGCAATTAGTGCAGGTTCAAGTCCCACCGGGCTCGAGGTTGACTCAGCCTTCCATCCTTCCGAGGTAGGTAAAATGAGGACCCAGATTGTTGGGGGCAATAAGCTGACTTTGTAATAATGCCGCTTGGCGGGGGCCGAAAGCCCTAATAAGCAGGCATATACATAGAATGAAGGCTATTGCTAAGCACATTGGTTTGTGCTTAAATTGTAAGCCGCCCTGAGTCTTCGGAGAAGGGCGGGATATAAATGGGATTAAAATAAATAAATAAATTTATATATACTTTTCAGGAAATTACCCAATCAAAACCCCGAAATTAGGGTATCTAATGCTATAGATTTTGTGAAAGATTGTTTCTTGGAGTTTTATTTTCTGTAGTTTTTATACCCTGTTTATCTTTAAAGTCATGCACAATATTTTATATTTTCTCTCTCTTTTATCCTCATATCAGCCGGAAAGATTAGGCTACATTAAAAGATAGGCCCTAGTTCAAGCAGTAAGACTTCTGGGCAGTAAATAGAAGCCAGATCTTCTTGGTCTTAGTGTAAAACATGGGTGATAAACTCGCTGCGTCATGTGATGTGTAGCGACACATTGCGACTTTTTTTGCTGGGGTGGGCGCTGCCTCCGCATGATGCAACCAGCCCATGGGCCAGCAGTTTGACAGCCCTGGTATAAAACTATATATTGCATCATATCCAATCCAAGCTTATTAAATTTTATCTTATTTGAAGCATTTCTTGTAAACTGAAATTAGCTAAAAAGATCAGCTTTTTGAAGAATTCTCAAATACCCTCCATGATAGTATTCCACATGACATGCTGAAATTAACATTAATTAGCTTTAGGGTTATAGCCTGCTGATCATCTTAAGGATATTTTTTTTAAAAATGAAACATGTAATAGTTGTTTGGCTATTAGTGATAAAATGGCATCAAGTAAAAGGGTTAAATCCTCTTTTCTCCATTTACATATTTTGTGATAAAGGGAGCTTTAGCTTATTTATTTCATTTTGGACAACCTATGTGAATAGCTAGCTCTTTTAAGGTCTGTAATGCTGGGAAAGGTAAAACAAAAGAAAAAAGAGAATCACTAGCAGCAAGATGGATATATCAGTTAGAATGGTGATGGATAAACTATCGGAAGTTCTGAAGAACTAAGTGGATGAGAGATTGCTCTGGAGAAAGCCTCTGTGGTCACTGACTCGTTGGCACATATTTAAAGACAAGATGGTCTATAGCTTGCTTATGTGTCCATATACAGACTAATCATGTTTGAATTGTACCCTTAAAAACAATATCTAGATTAAGTTTAGGAGTGGCATGAATAACATGCACTCAACACAAGGTTAACATTGTGTCCTATTTTGTTTCATATAGAAAAGCCTTCTTAAGATATTATTCATTTCAGTATTATTTAATATTAATGTTAATCTAGTTACTAAAGCAGATAGTGTTGCTTTAAGAGCTGTGGTGACACAGTGGTTAAAATGCAGTATTGCAGGCTGATTCTGCTGATTGCTGACTGCCAGCAGTTTGATTCTGTCTGGCTCAAGGTTGACTCAGCCTTCCATTCTTCCGAGGTTGGTAAAATGAGGACCCAGATTGTTGGGGGCAATATGCTGGCTCTCTAAACCACTTAGAGAAGGCTGTAAAGCACTGTGAAGTGATATATAAGTCTAAGTGCTGTCACTATTGCTTATATCATAATAGAAATGCTAATCAATATTGGTCAGAACAGTGCAAAGGACAGATAAGGTTATGTGTGGTTCGTTCAAACAGAACTTTTTTCAGAAGCCACAGGTTGCTGCATATGATGCAAACTAGAATCTGCAATTCCATTGAATTGGAGATGGTGATAGTGATCTGAGGGCTGAGGCTATGGGAAACATCTCGTTTCAGTCAACTTGCTGAATTAATGGCAAAAATTTGATTCAGACTGGGGACTTTTTGATCAGAAAGTCAGTCAGTCACTGTATTACACTTTCTTCGTTTATGTGATATTATAACGGGCAATATTGTGATTTCCCCTGGATGTTTTTTAACAATCAAAAGTAGTTTATTGGGGGATGTACTTTTTAGTGGCAGAAGAGACTCTTAGATTTTGGAGTAACTTTTTACTAGTCTCTCTCAAACTACTTTTCCATTTGTAAGAAAAACAATTCAAATATTTCTATTCTTTCCCTGGAGTCTGGAAGCACAGCTTTGAAGGATCTTTGTTTTAGCTAACGGAGGAAAAGGTTAAACTCAGTCTTCTATGTTATTTCATTAATGAAACTAGCAGTTTTCTACAGTTGATTTTTTTAACAGTGGAAACATTTGTAGTTTATAGAAAAGCCCTATGTCTAAAACAAGCCAAAAAGTGCTATATTTATGTAAGTGTTGTACACTTTCTGTGATATGTTATTAAATATATAGACCATGTTTTCTGGTAATATCTGTAGCCCTAAAACTACTTTCTGAAGTGACTAACTTGAAAGTAGATAGCATGGATATTAATGGTTCATATTTCCATGTGTGTGAACATGTAGTAGAAGTTACTTTGATGTCTTTGAAAACAACGCCCATAAAATCAAATGTAAAAATAGAATGATGTATCTCTGCTAGCTGTCATATCAGTTAACATTGTTTGACAAATACATCATTTCATATTGTATTTTGCACCTGGCAGATTTATATTAATAGATATTCTATAAGCTTAGCATAATGGGTTTCTGATAGAACAGGTTAAAAAAACAAAATGAGATACGATACCTTTTGATATGAACTAGCAATTATTTTTAATCATCTCTTTTACAGTGGTCCAAGACCTCTATATTTAGAGTTTAAAAATTCCAGATTTCTGTGATAGAGTTTAACAAAGCCTTAAAATATTTAGCTCTTAACTGCCTTCCAAGAAAGTGGTTCACCACTGCAATGATACGTGACCAGTAAGAACACCATAACCTACTGTACATCTCAAAGTTCCTTCAGCATGGAAATGATGGGAGCCATTTTAAAAAAAAATCATGTCAGGGTTTAGATCTTAAAGAGGGTTGGTTTCAGCTCTACTAAACAATTTTAGGTCATAAAAGCATATTGAACATTCTTTAAAGTCGGATGCCATTGGTTGAGCAATTCTGTACTGGAACCAGTTTGATGTAACTGGAAGATTGTAAGTGCTGGTCCTGGCTGAGGCATAAAACCAGTTGAATGACCTTGGGCCAGTCATTCTCTCTCTATCGTAGAAAAGGGAATGAGAAATCACTTCTGAAAAACCTTGCCAAGAAAACTGCAGGGACTTGTCCAGGCAGCCATCAGAAGCCAACATTGATTCAAAGGCACATATACATAAACAATTCTCTATTACAGGGAGTTGTTTTGTTTTGTTTTGTTTTTGTATACTGAGTATGTGCTATTTTCGACTCCTAGTGGCCACGTAGATGAATAGAGACATCTATTATTCAACATTATTTTATTATGTTATGTTATTTTAGTAATAATAAATTGTTAATATAGTTTTGGTAAAGTAGCTCTAACATTTCAGAGGCTATAAGTTCATTGACATCAAGCACTATGGATAATAAGTGTTTTAAATTTCAGTATTACCATTCACACTTTGTGTACTTTTTTTGGTAAAATCTAAGAAGTTTTAAAATGGTTCCCTTAATGGTTAATTATTATGAATGAGCCATAATAAATATTATCAACCATTTTAAAATAGCTATTGCTCCAAAGAGTTATTTTATGATGAGAAGTAAAATTACATGTAAATGTTTTGCATCCCAGTAAGGTCCAGGTAAACCAATAGCTGCTAAAAATTGCCAAAAAACTGCCAAAAAGCGTGATTCTAAAAATTGTTCCAATTATTGCACAATTGCTCTCATCCCGCAACATCAGCAAGTTTCTGCTTAAAATTATACAATGTGTAGCACCAATCATTAAAAGGGAATTACCAGATGTCCAAGCCCGCTTCTGAAGTTGTCATAGCGCCTGTGATCATATTGCAAATCTGGACTGGATCATGGAAAAATATTTCGTGAATATCAAAAGTTCATTTACATGTGCTTCATTGGCTACAAGAAAGCCTTCAATTGTGTTGAGCATGAGAAGCTATGGAGAGCCCTACAAGACCTGGGGGTACCAGTACATCTGGTCAAGTTGGTGCAAACACTGTACACAAATCAGGAAGCCACTGTGTGAACACCATATAGAGACACTGATTGGATTAAGATAGAGAAAGGAATGTGATAGCTGTGTGCCATAATGATCATGAGGAAGCTAGACCTTGAAGAATCAAAAATCGGGGTAAAGATTGGTGGAAGAAACATCAACAGTTTTCAATATGCTGATGATACAACCCTCTTCTCAGAAGCCAAAGAAGGCCTGAACATCTGATCAAGAAAATTAAAGAAGAAAACTGAAAAGTTTGGTGTCTTTTTGAACATCGGAAAGACCAAACTCATGGCCACTTCAAGGAAAGGAAATATCAGAATAGAAATTGATGAAGAGATAGAATGTGTGGAAAAATTCACTTTTCTAGGATCGTAGATAGCTCAAAGTGGTGCATGCAGCACAGAAAGAAAACATCAGATTGCACTGTGTCATATAGCAATGATGAACATGAGCAGAATATGGAAAAGTAAGGACACCAGCCTGGCAATCATTTCCTTGGACAGCAAAGGTGACTAACAAGCAAATTCTGGAGCGCGTTAGACCAGACACATCACTAGAAGGCAAAGTCACAAAACTGTGTCTCACTTTGGCTCTGTCACATGGGGAATTCACTGGAGAAAGTAATTATGTTTGGAAGAGTTATCAGTAACCAGGCCCCGTCAAAGAACACAGTGGCTGGACACCATCAAAACTGACGCCAGCCACAGCATAGAAAAACTCTAAGCAATAGTGGAAGATGTGGAGATTGAAAGATGTGGAGAGAGCTGGCCCATAGAATTGCCAAGAGTCGGACACAACTGAATGGATAGCACCATCATCATCAAACCACTATCAGCCAATATTGGAAAAGTTAAAACCACCATCATGAGAAAAGCATAATTTTAACAGAAAACGTCCTGGGTACAGTATTTGCTCCTTCAAAAAAAATCATTAATTTATTGGTCTGTTTAAATTATTTAGCAATATAGGCATTCCCAGGGCTTTTTTTCTCATAGAACGCTCAGAACGGAGTTCCGGCACCTTTTTTGGATGGAACCTTGTAGGGTAGGCAAGGCAGGTTGTATGACATGTGTGAGTTCCAGCACCTTTTTCTTTTACAAAAAAAGCACTGGGCATTCCTCTCAAAATATATATGAGTCTTGATGCAAAATTCCTTGATATATTTGACACCCACCAACTTACTGATTTATCAGAATATTTACCATACGACTGTACTGGTTATACAAATTGAAATGAAGCTTATTGATAATCATTAAAAATACCCTTGAAATATATAACTTATATTCAAATTCTGATAAATTCCTTTAATTTTATGAATTTGTCTTAGTTTGTCCAATATTACATTAAAAATAATATGAGATAAAGAACATCCTTGATGAATTCTGTGTTTCATTTTAATTACTAATGAAATCCTATTAATAATAATTCTGACGAAAAGGATTAAGATACTAAATTGTAATACATGAAATAAATTATATAAGAAATCTTAATTTCTGCAACCTTTGAACCAAAGACATGATTTAAACCATATCAAAAGCTTTTTCTTCATCTATTGAAGCTAACATTACAGATTTATGTGTAACATCATAAAAGGCCATTACATTAACCAGAAACCTTGAAACCCTAAAAATTTTTTAGCTGTTAACATCTTAGCATCAAAATTTAACAGGGATATTGGGCAGTAACTTATTAACTGAAGAGGATCTTTGCATCTTCAAAGTTACAATGATAAAAGTGTAAAACCAGCAGGTCTTTATTTTACAAAAATCTGATGAATTATTTTCAGAAGTATAACAAGTATTTTCTCCTTAGTTTTTTTTTTATACCATTGCATAATTAATTTATCTGGTTTAGGGACCTTTCCAGATTTTATCATATCAGTAACATAGATATCTTGAGATATTAGAGATGCAAACATCACTCCTGACTATACATCAGAAATTTATGGAGAAATCCATTTATTTATTTGCAGTCAAAGATCACTAGTTTAAAATATGTATAAAGGTAAAGGTAAAGGTTCCCCCGCACATGCGTGCTAGTCATTTTCAACTCTAGGGGCCAGTGCTCATCTCCGTTTCAAAGCCGAAGAGCCAGCACTTGTCTGAGGATGTCTCCATGGTCATGTGGCCGGCATGACTAGACGCCAAAGGCGCACGAAACGCTGTTACCTTCCCACCATAGTGGTCCCTATTTTTCTACTTGCATTTTTTACGTGCTTTCGAACTGCTAGGTTGGCAGAAGCTGGGATGAGTAACAGGCGCTCACTCTGTTACGCGGAACTTGGGATTCGACCTGCCAAACTGCCGACCTATACACAACGATAAAATGATTTAAAAACATGGAAACAAATAAAATATAGCCACTGTATGCATCTAAATAATATAATACAAAGTAATAAAAAATCATCATTTTAACCCTGTAAAAGTAGCTAGCCAGTCCAGGCTGGGCATGATTAAGTTCACTGACTTGTAATGGCAATTATCACGGAGCAGAACCTGCCATGTTTCTGTTGAAATTTCCTCTTTTAAGAATTGCACAATCTTGGTTTTGGTTTAGACCCTGCATCTAAAAAGAATGAAGTAATTTTGGTCGTGTTTTTGACAAAGTGGGAAATCGTAAAAGATTTACATATTACTTTAAAAAAAAATATCTCTGGCACATGTGTAAAATATAATTTATATAGAATTCACCAAACTGAACATTAATTTCTTTATAATTAGTGTGATTTGTCCCTAAGGAATTTATCAAAGATATTATTTTGTTTTGTTTCAAATAATGCTTCAGATAAGCTGACCGGAGTCATTTTGTATGGGAGATGGGGCATAAAAATTTAATAAACAATAATAATATTTATGCAGGAGTCAAATGACACAACTGTTGTGTAGCAAGTTTCTTTGTTTTCCATTCTTATTGCAAAAAAAAAGATTTTTGCTTCTAGTCAATATAAGAATTAATCTTAAAGATGTTATACTGGGTTTTGATAGCTGTGCTATCTTTGAGCAAAGTACAGAATCAGTAATCCATGAAAATAATATCAGATCATAGTATAGACTCTAGTGAGGGGTATTTTTTGAGAAGAGATATGAAATGTATACTTGGGGCTTTAAAAATGCTGCTTTTCCTTGATCTAATTAAATAATTCAATTTGTGAAATTCTTTGAAAATTGCTTAGAGCAGGAGTCCCCAACCTCAGGGCCATGGACCGGTACTGGGCCGTAGCTTGCCAGCAACCGGTCCGCACAAACAAGCAAAGCCCCATCGGCGGGATCCAGGCATCACACAAAACCACGCGCTCTCCGGTGGATAAACCTTTCTCCATGGTACCAGTCCCTGGGGCCCAAAAGGTTGGGGACCTCCAGCTTACAGTGCCAGGGTAGAAAATGCTACTACTTTTTTCTGTTTGCTTTAATTTAATGCAGTGCTTCTCAAACTGGAAGTCCCCTGGGTCCCTGGAAGTTCCCAAGACTGTTTCAGGGGATGTCTGCAAAATCAAATAAATATATTTAAAATTTTCTCAGTTTTAATTTCTAATACAGTAAATATCAATAGATATAACTGACATAAACCAAACCCTTTGGAGTCTCAGTTATTTTTAAGAAAGTGAAGGGGTGATGAGATCAGAATGTTTCAGAACTGCTGATTTAATTTATTCATGTTTAACTTAGGCCTTCTAGTAGAGTTCAATAAGTTGAAAAATTGTTTTTGTTTCCAACTTCTTAAAAATAGATTTTGAAGCATGTGGGGTTATTTGCATGAAATGCGCAGGTTTTAACTTTGAATACTACAAAATTATCCCAAGAAAAAAAATATTAAAGCACTTGTGGTATTACAAGTACTTGAAGTACCATTTTTCATTTGTTTGCGACTTTCTTTGTCTTTATAGAATTTAACTGCTTGAAATTTTCTTTAAAATGTAGTTCCATGTAAATGTAATTGTTTTTGCATGAAGGTAGGGTATACTTGCAACATTTAGCATACTGAATACAGAGGTTCTGACTCAGACCACCACCCATGAAGCTCACTGAACCTTAAATCAATGTATTCTATATATATAGGGGTTATTAAGTTCAGCTGAGTTGTCAGATAAGAGTTTTGACAAAATCAAAGAATTAAGTAATGTAACAAAATTAATTCTAGTATTCTTCAGATACTGAATTATGCATAAGGCATTTATTCTAGCAAACTAGAAAGGATACACAGATGGTTTACACATTGGTACTTTGTATTTGACAACAAAGGAATGATTGAACCCAACTAACAGTCCAATTTTAGGCACGGCAGTTCAAACATAAATCCCAATGACTCATGAAAGGGAGTAATCCAAAATTAATAAAAAAAATGGAAGTCTGACTGACCTGCTAAAGTAACTCATAATATGGTTTTGTATACAGCATGCGTGAGCAGCCTGTGGCTCGCAGCCCTGGACAGCTAGTAATGTTAGTTGGTAAAGTTAACGTTATTATATGATTTATAAACATTAACTATATTATACATTTCATACGCAGCCCAAAACAATTCCTCTTCACTCAGTGTGGCCCAGGCAAGCCAAAAGATTGGACAATCATGGTATACTGGCAGTCCTCATCATACGACTGTAGTAGAATTGCCCATTATGGTTGTATGCCAAGATGGTTGAAAATTGGGTCGATCACATGATCGACCTGATTTTATTAACTTTTTTGCTGTGGTGATTAAGTGAACATGGCTATCATAATATGAGCTCTGCAGTCATTGAACAGCCACCTGGAAAACCATCATAAAATGTCACATGACCATGTGGCTGTAAATGTTGCTATGTTGATGCCCGAAGTACAGTCACATGATGTAAGAGTCGAAGGGCCCAATTGTCAGAACTTTGGAACTGGATCGTAATTCCCTTTTTCCAGGAAAGTTTTAACTTCAAACAGACGCTAAATGGTCAGTTGTAAGTCAAGGTCTACCAATATTTAGCTTTTGATTATCTTGTAATGTGAATCCAGCCTCTGTTGAATATTGAACATGTCATTCCTTTCCTTAACTCCTCACAAGCCATAATTTTATGATTTAGAGGTTATGCCAAGGAATCTAGATCAAAGACTCAGCTCATAGATTCCATGATTATATCTATGCTGGGCCCTGATTTGATACTGTAATTGGCTTCTTTGCCTTCTGCAATTCCTCAGACAGGAGGCCTGTTGTCAGTGTATCAAAGGAAGGTCTCTCAAAAATTCTAGAGTACTAAAGATTAACACATTTATTGTCCCATAATATCATACCTTTCATTTACTAGAATCCATCAGGTGCATTAAGGATTATTTTACATTGACAAGTGTGAATGCAAATACACACACACACACACACACACACACACACACACACACACATTAGGGGTTTCAGTTAGTACAGAATGCAGCGGTGTGAGCAATTATATGCATTCCTAGATTAATGCATTCTATATCTCTGCTCAGCAAACTGCATTGATTGCCAGTTTGCTTCTGGGTCCAATTCAGGTTGCTGGTTTTCAACCTCTTCGTGACATATGACCAAGTTATCTGAGGGACCACCTTCCCTGGTTACATCATCTCACCGCATGTTGCAGTTATCATCAGAATAACAGAGTTAGAAGCAACCATGGAGGTCTTCTAGTACAACCCCCTGCTCAAGCAGGAAACCCTATACCATTTCAGACAAATGGTTGTCTAATCTCTTCTTGAAAACTTCCAGTGTTGGAGCACCCACAACTTCTGGAGGCAAGTCATTCCACTGATTAATTGTTCTGTCACGAAATTTCTCCTTAGTTCTAGGTTGCTTCTTTCCTTGATTAGTTTCTATCCATTGCTTCTTGTCCTGTCTTCAATTAGGGAACTTTATGTGGTGAGTTCTAGGAGACGTTCCTTCTCTGCTGTGATGTCTACCTTATGGAACTATCTTCCCCTCAAAATTAGATCAGCCCTTTTGCTATTCCAAAAAGCCTTTAAGACATGATTATGTTGTTAGGCCTGTAGCTCTCACGCAACCAGAGACTGACTCAGATGGCTCCATTGTTGAGGTGGATATTTTATTCTCCATTTCCTGACTTTTATATTTCTATACTTTTGTTTTTATTAGGTTTTTCTTAATCTGATTGTTGTATGCCAGCCAGTGTTGCTTCTGTAAGAGGGGCAGCTATGTAAGTTTGATTAATAAATAATACCAAATAAGAGAAAATGTCATTTTATTAAATAATGTAACAAATGATTAAATATAAGTAAACCCGATCAAATGACTGCGAAGATTTCATTTGTACATGGTTATTTTTTAGAAGAGAACTATGCATACTGCTTCTACTGTAATTTATTAGAAGCAATATTAAGAGTATAAGAAACAAAGTTAATTGTCAATCCAAAATTTTGTCCCCTGGGAAAGTTAGGCTCGAAGTCTATTCTGAAGCTGGAGCTGAACATAAATGAGAAACACAGCTTGAATGGTTAAAAAAGGGGGTTCTCTTGAGAAAAGAACAGCTAAGAAAATATGACCAGAATAATAGGGCAGAGTCTGAATAAATCAGATTACTTATTCCAAACAATTTCAATAGTGACATTTTAGCTGAGCTTTCTCAATTGGTGGAATGCCCTTGCAAAGAGGAGATTTGACTTAAGACTTCTGTCCCTGAGGAGCATAAGCAGAAAAATCGCATTTTCTGAGTAGAGTTAGAGAAAACACAAAGGATTTTATTTCTTAAACATATAATACTTTGACTGTAATAGCTTTTTCAGGGGCTATTGTTCTTTAATCCATCACTCTCTTAGTTCAAGGCTTTTACTGTATAAGCTTGAAGAATTATATTAACACAAGATGAGGAAAAACCAACTTGACCAATGTGATAGCAATATAAAAGATGTACATTTTTCAGAAAGGGTAGATGTTTCCCAAATCGTTCTAATTGCTTGGGTACTTTGTGTTGTAGTTATACAAAAATGATACTGTGTGTATTCCTAATGCTCTTTTAGAACAGCAAGCATCTGCCCTGATAACATTCATTGATTTAGCTGTGATAAAAAAATGTAGAAAATTCTCAAATGATGTCTGAATTTTAAAATAGATGCTATATTAACAAGACATGTGACAGGACTTGTGAATCCTGTTCAGTAGATTCCGTAGTTATCAATCTGACATGCCTTTTAAATTCAATTCATAGAAGTGATATGGTTTCTGAATGTATGTTTGTAGAAAAGAAGCAGAGAAGATTCCTTAAAAAAAAAACCTAAAAAGAGATTACTACTAAAATGTTAGTGGTGCAAATATTGTGGTATTTTCTTTGAACCTCAAAATATATAGTACAATTATATATATATAATTGCATATCATTATAATACACACAATCATTCTGTTGCTTTGGGGAGAAGGCAAAATTTTAAAACCATGGGCATTCCATTTCAATGGAAACCATTTTAAAAAAAATATATCTCAGTATTATATTTTCATAAGGAAAGCTGTGGTTGTCTCTTGAATTAAGAGTTGCAGGACCTTAGAGCTTATCAAATTTTACAAATATATGCTTTGCTGTAGTGCAGTTCATTAATTATGGAAATGTTGAATTGAGAAAACTATCTAAAGCTTTCCTATAAAACCCATATTAAATTGTTTAGAAATAATTAATATGGCATAACTGTCTCAAACTTACTTGTGAATTAAAGTGCAGTTGTATTTAATTCGTTGATTGTAATTCTTTATAATTTATGAGTCTACTTAACTGATAGAATAACTCTGGAAAAAAATTATACATTCGTACTAAACATCACAAAGTGTTTCAGATTCTTACTTGCTAAGGTAATGTTGCTGTTAGAATAAACTATATTATTTTTTCTGTATTAATTTTTTGCAGCAATAAAGTTTGCAGGAAAAAATATTATAAAATTAATATATTTATTCAATGCATATATTGATCAGAGTTTTCAGTCAATTCAAGTTTATAATTATTTTACAGACACAAATAGGTTTACATACACACACTATATGCACATGTATATTCATGCTTTAAGTTTCCAAAGCATTTAGATTTTAAAAATGTTCATTAAAAATGTGAAATATATTATTGTGTTATTTTCTTCCATTTCTGACATTTCTTAAAATAGTTTTACTTCCAAACATAATTCTGCATTGTGAATAGAAGAATGTATCTTTTTTCCCCAATGCGTATATGTCAGGGCCATAATTTGTTTGTCAAAAGTAGAAATGAAACGTTTATTTTTTAGGGTAACTTAGATTAATTTTGACAGATTAATTTTAATTGCCATTAATAAAATAACCCAGATCAGTAAGTTATACAGATAGTGCTCAATTTATGACCACAATTGAGCCAACATTTCAGCTGCTAAAGAAACATTTCTTAAGTGAGTTTTGCCTCATTTTACAACTTTTCGTGCCACAGTTGTTAAGTGAATCACTGCAGTTGTTAAGCTAATAACACAATTGTTGAGTGAGTCTGGCTTCCCCATTGACTTTGCTTGTCAGAAAAAATTGCAAAAGGTGATCACATGACCCCAGGTCATGCAACCGTCATAAATATGAGTCAGTTGCCAAGCCTCTGAATTTTGATCGTGTGACCCTGGGGAGGGTGCAATGGTCGTAAGTGTGCAAAACAGTCATGTTACTTTTTGTAACTTTGAATGGTCACTAAAGGAACTCTTGTAAGTCGAGGGCTGCCTGTTTTGTATATCTGAGGCTTTATCTCTTTTTCCTCATCTTGCTGGAAAACATTTGTATTTTTTATGTTTTGTTTGTAAAAAAAAATTACGAAAAATTTCAAAATTAAAAAAAAAGATTTTTGGAAGCTTTTCCGTACAGGAACATTCTTGCCTTTTCCAAAGCGATCGTGACTGATAATATGATTGGGTGGAAATGGGCCTTATAAATTTGAATCAAACATTATCTGTTAGTAGTTAAGTTAGATTCATTTCCTGGGATTTTAATGGATAAGTAATTGCTTTCTTTTCTGCAGCTGAGATATTAAAGCTTAATAATGCAGAGTTTGATATATTTATTTTGATTTCTGTAATTGTCAGGTATACTTTAATTGTTAATATATTATTGCTAATGCATTTAAAAGTGTCAGTGACTTTATATTTTTTTTCTCCCTTAAATTACTGTTCCCTAATCTCAAACTTCAATTCTTTTTTTTTGATTTAGTAAGAATAGCAAGATGCTGAATACCATTAGAGTTTCTATTATTTCTTTTAAAACATTTTTTTTAATCCAGCAATGAACTTAGCATAAAATAATGTTTGGTAGCCCACTTACGGTGGGACAGTCTTGATCACTGGAGAGATTCCTCGGACCTGGCACCCACCCCACACGTGCATGAGACTGCTGGGAGAGGCCATCTATTGGTATAAGTAATAATATCTCATCAATAACTGTTGATATCTACCTGCATATCATCTCCCCAGCAGGCAACATTCAGAACACATCTTGACTGAATGTCTTTAAGCTGTGGAAGGCTGGGTGGAAAGAAATAGGCTTAGGCTTAAGATAGAATAGTTGTTCATTGAAAATCAAGTTTCAGGAAAGGTCCATCTTTGGCTTTGGTTGCGCTGCCCTTGAAGGAGATTTTTTTAAAGAGGGTCTTTAACCAGTTCCAACTAGTATATAAGTCACAATAATCCTGAAATGAGATGTCCTGGTTGCAAACCCTTATGCCATTATTACTTCAAACTTGAACTATTGCAAGTCGTTATACATGGAACTGCCCCTGAATAATACTCAGAAGATTCAACTAGTGCAGAATATAGTAGCCTTCCTTCTTACATTTAGTCGGCACAATCATATAATATCTCTGTTGCAGGAGCTGTACCAATTACTGATTTGCAGTAGTGGTGAATATCTGTAGCTTGGGTGTAGGATGAGGGTGAAGGTTTGTTCTCCAAGCTTGTGGGTTGGTTTCTGGACATTTTGTTACCAGGCTAGGTAACATCTTCTGAAGATGTTACTTAGCCTGGTAGTGAAACCAACCCACAATTACACAATTACAATTACTGATTTTCTTTTCAGTGCAATTTAAGATGCTGGTGATTATTTTTACTGTCTACTCTGATTAGAATTTATTCACCTGATATGGGCAAGCAGAGAAGCAAAGATGTTGTAGGATCTAAGAGAAATAGATGGAACGTGGCCTTAGAAACAGGCTTTCTCTGCTACGACTCCTGTCATTCTAGAATAGTTTGTCTCCCGGTTAATATCCAGGAAGAGAGTTAAAATTCTGATCTTCTCAGAGCCTCCAAAATAATGTTATGCTGACTGTGGTGGAATTAGCCAGCAATTATGGAAATTATTGATGTCACACTTTTATAATTGTTTTGTTTTTATAATAGTGTTTTGTAGATCATACTGAAATGTAAGCTGCCTCAAATCTATAATTTTTTTTTACTTCTTCATTTATATCCTGCCCTTATTATTTTTACAATTAATTCAAGGCAGTGAACATAGACGTATCTTTATTTTCCCCACAACAACAACTCTGGCTTTCATGGCTAAGGTGGGACTAGAACTTATGGTCTTCCACCTTGTAGTCTGGTGTCTTAACCGTTAGACCAAAGAGGCTCTCCTGTTTGGCTCATTATATGAAATAAGCAAAGGACCAACATATTTGAAATGTAAGATTTTAGAACTAGCAGCTAAATGTGGAAATGTAATCTTTGTCAACACTACAATGAACCTGGCTGCAGCCATTTTTGTTGTTCTAGGTCAGGGGTAGGCAACCACGGCTCTGTTATGACTCATGGACTTCAACTCCCAGAATTCCTGAGTCAGCATAGCTGACTTAGGGAGTTGAAGTCCATGAGTCATAAAAGAGCCGAGGTTGACAACCCCTGTTCTAGGTTGTCAGAAGAAAGGGAGGGGGGAAAGGGGTATTTCTGGTAGTCTAAACATGAGCAAATCTTGTGGGAACCAAGGTCATTCACATACCGAAGGGAAGAAGGAAGATCTTTAAGTCAGAAAGCCCGCCAAATTGTTCTATTGTATAGCATGAGTAGAGGGATGGGAATTATTACATTGTATTACTTTGATTCTTAGGGGGAAAGTTTAGATCTGGTTTCACTTTTGTTCATGCTGATACTATGTAGCCAAATAAACATGTTCTTTGAAGAACTTTCCTGCCTCGGAGTTCTGATTTATTTGGTCTCATTGATCGGAACCATGACAATCTTATTACAGGTAAAATAAATAAACAAGATAAATATATAATAAGATAAATATAATATAGATAATTAAATATAAAATAATAACTCTATTAAATAAACAAATATAATCCATTTTGAATTCTGAGAAGAGAAAGCTCTGAATGTTGATTCTTTTATGTTGATTATAATTCAGTTTCTATAATATCAATTTTATATTTCCCTGTATAATTAAAATAGTTTGAAAGAAGTAAACTCTATTGTTATAGCATTTGGATGAAAATCTAATGCAACCTTCAATAATTACGAGCTTGCTTCCATTCTATGTGTACTTTTTAAATAATCAGTGCCTAAGAAATTTTTTTTACTCTATCATAAAACTCTAGTATTCCTGATTCAAAATCCTAGATATAAGCTAATATATTCTTTCACGTGATATTATGGAAAATAATCTGGTTATTATGATTTTGTCTGAATAAGGTTTAATTTGTTGTGTAAGATGTGAGAACCATTTTGTATTTATTCTAAAGTGTATTTTAGGTTGAATTTTTGATGTTGTAATTTAACTTTGTATCTTGTTTTCTCCTCTTGTTATAGTATTCTTGTTAGATGTCTACTATTTCATTCTAAAGAAATTCTTTTTGAGCCTATTTAGAGAAATCGCTGCACTTTGACTCCAATTTATTGCAAATCGAGTGGAAGTAATAGAAAATAGAAAAATAAATTGCATATAGAATGAAAGAAAACTCCTTGCAGTCTACTCAGTTGAATGAATTCTTTTAACTATTGTAATATATCCAAAGATTGTGAGCTGCAACAGCTATTTTTTTTCTGAAGGAATTGTAGTTGGTTTCCTAGCTTTTGTGCAGTGAATGCTCATTTATAACAGTGATGACTCATTATAGGTTGACAGAGGCAATCAGTTACTGATAGTCATCAACTTATGACCAGTCACTTAATGACCATTCAAAGTTATGACCATTCAAACTACTTACTGCCCAATTTCAAAGTTTAAATTGTTGCACATCTATACCCTGTATTCATATAACTGCATTTTGGGCAATTGGCAACTGGCTCACAGCCATTTGCATCTTACCACAGTTGCATGAATGCAGTTTCCAACATTTTTTGCCAGGTTCCAATATTTACTTCTGATTTCTGGCAAAAAAAACTCTCATTGGGTAAAATGGATTTACAGTTTACGTATTTGCTTAAACTATTGTAATTGGGTCTGGTCACATGGTGACCCACTTAACAATCTATGACCATAATTCCACACTCAATTATGGGCATAAGTCAAGGACTGCCTGTAATAAGTTTATATTCACACATTTTTTGTTAGATTTGAAATTTATATTCCAAATGTGTTGGCCATTTGCTTATATCCATATAATGATACTGGGGAAATTCTCTGTCTTATTTAGGTAATGCTTATTTTCTGCTTTTAATACATAAACATGCATATATATTTAGTGTGTATTTCAGTGCAAATCATTTCACTAACTGCAGTCACATGCTGAGTGGCCTGCGTATATAGTAAACATTTTGAGTTTGATCAAATACGTAAAGATACATGACCTCAATATTATATGAAAATATTAAACTGTTTAGGAGCCTGGAACTGAAGTTAACTCCAAGAGGGTTACTCCAAGAGTCGTTTTTTTCCTTACAAAGATAGGAAAGATAACTCAAGAATGTTTCTATCCAGAATGATAACTATAGAACTGTAGTGTGCCTATCATTTTAATAAAACTAATGCCTCACGGGAAATTTATATTTTATTTGGATATCTTTAGTTGGATAGATTAAATTGCTATTGGGAAATTGTCAGCCCAGTAAGGAGAAGGGGTCAAGTGGGGAACTAGCCTTGAGTCCTTGCGCAGTTGCAAGAAGCATAAGCCTGACCCCCACCTCCAGGTTTCATGGGACCTTCTGTTTATCCCCAAGAATTATTGTATTATAGGTAGAATACAATAAAGTAGTCATGTGTGGATCTGGGTGCCTGTGCCTGACAATTACTCCCATTCTATTGTTGCTTTACAGACTGAAAGAAAATTTACACTGATTGTGAGGAGACATCTGTATTTGGATACCCAATCCATATTTATTAGAATAAAACAGTATAATAATAGTTATTATTCTGCAATTCATCACTATTGTCAGACCTTACATATTGATGAAAAAATTCCTGTTTATATGGGTTCAAGTCATAAAAAGACATTGTTCTGAAATGTTATTTTTTGAGTTCAGACCCTTCCACCTCTCTTAAATGTTTTTGTACCATACCTTAATCATGTAAAACATTAAAACATTTATTTTTTTAGCCAACGTTAGAATGTTTTATTTTTTTCATTTATGTAAGCATGTGAAGCCTGTTATGTCTCATGTTAAAAAATTCAGAAAAAGATAACCTGACACCAGCTGCGCTCTTTTATAAGGATGAAGTGTTATAGTACTCCATAATAGATATGTGAAAGAGGCTAGAAACTCTTTTTGCATTGTGGAACTAATGAAATTCTGAAGCAAACAAAGAGAAACAATTAATTTATCAATTTAAGTTAAAAACATTTTTTTTAAAAAAAAATTAAATCTGTTTATCAGTTGGGCTGTGAATGATTGGCCATGGCTGATAAGGGGTTCCTAGCTTCTACTCTAGCCTTTTAAGCACTATATTACACTGCACTGAGTTTTTATTAGCTCCCTATGTTCCATCCGAAACAAACTATTACTTCAGATTTGGAAGCTCTCTACTGCTCCAAAAAAAATCTTCCTTTTTTCTGAGTGTCATTTTAACTCTTCTTCCTTTCTGTATTTCTTCAGCAACAGATTTCCTGAAAGCTGTTGTCTCTAGTTAAATTATTCTTCCTTACAGTAAAAGCTATTGTTAATTATCTGAAGGTTCTGGTTCAAGATTTAAGGGAGTTGTTGTTAGTTGCGAAATCGTGTCCAACCCATCGCGACCCCATGGACAATGTTCCTCCAGGCCTTCCTGTCCTCTACCATCTTCTGGAGTCCATTTAGGCTCACGCGTACTGCTTCAGTGACTCCATCCAGCCACCTCATTCTCTCTCGTCCCCTTCTTCTCTTGCCCTCAATCTTTCACAGCATTAGGCTCTTCTCCAGTGAGTCCTTCCTTCTCATTAGGTGGCCAAAGTATTTGAGTTTCAGCTTCAGGATCTGGCCTTCTAAAGAGCAGTCGGGGTTGATCTCCTCTAGGACTGACCGGTTTGATTGCCTTGCAGTCCAAGGGACTCGCAGGAGTCTTCTCCAGCACCTTAGTTCAAAGGCCTCAATTCTTTGGTGCTCAGCCTTTCTTATGGTCCAACTTTCACAGCCATACATTGCAACTAGAAAGACCATAGCCTTGACTATATGCACTTTTGTTGGCAGGGTGATGTCTCTGCTTTTTAGTGTGCTGTCTAGATTTGCCATGGCTTTCCTCCCCAGAAGCAAGCGTCTTTTAATTTCTTGGCTGCAGTACCCGTCTGTGGTGATCTTGGAGCCCAGGAAAATAAAATCTGTCACTACCTCCATTTCTTCCCCATCTATTTGCCAGGAATTGAGAGGGCCGGATGCCATGATCTTGGTTTTCTTAATTTAAGGGAGAGGGGGATGAATATAAAGTAATTTAAATGGAATATATTTTCTTTATCTCTAAGACCATTATTCTCTTGTTTTCTATTATAACTTTTTTTTCTCTTAATATTACAATAACTCTGTAATCCTCAGCCTATTATCTGTCTGCAAGTTATACAGGTTGAATATATTTAAGGTAAAAAAAAAACTGTTTTGAATCAAGCTCGGCTGGTGACTACATACCTAAATGTGTCTGTGTTGTTACCTTGGCAACACAAGGAAACTATTTTCTGGGCCTTTTTTATTTTTTCGAATCTTGATCTAGATTACAGTACTGGCTACCTATTTTCACATGTGGTGGACTTGTAGAAATATAAAAGCTTTTTGGATCAAAATTTGGTGGAACATTCAAAAGATTTTTAAGAGAAAGATAAAGTTTTCTCCGCAATTGTTTTTATTGGGTATTGTTGTAGATTGTGATGTTAAAGAAACTAACTTGATGTTGAACATGATAACAGCAGCACGGTTACTGGTGGGACAATATTGGAAGAAGGATAGTTTGCCCACTATAGAAGAATGGGTGTTTAAAGTTTCGAATCTTGCAGAAATGTCTAAGATTTCTGCTTATTTGAAAGATCATTCACAGGAAAGATATATTTCAGTTTGGAGGAGATGTATAAATTATATTCAGAACAAATATGGGACTAAAAAGTTCCATTTAGCTTATGAGTAGATTTTAGTGGGATATTGTTATTGGTACTTTGTAGTTATGTTAAAGGGGAGTTAAAGCACATTATGAATTTGGTTAATTGTATATTATGCATAATTTTTATTTAGAATATGATTATTGTAACTATAATCCTGTATTTAGCTCTGGGAAGTGGGGGGGGGGGAAGTGGGTGGGTTTGGGGTGGGAGGGATTTGGGGATATATTGTAAAATTTTGTTTTTTGTAAAACTCTTTAATAAAAAAAAATAGATTACAGTACTGGAATTTTATAGCTGCCCCATCCAAAGTTCTGATAAGGTCAACCCTACTTAGCTTTTTTTGAGATCAACCAAGATCAAATTGGTGATGCCACTTGATGTGAATGTACTTAGCTACAGTTGTATAAAATATGTGCGCTTGTCATCTGGACATAATGAAGCCAGCTTGTCTGTTTATGCTCCAGTCTTTATAAGGACAAATCAGAGTAGAATTGTGTTTTTTTTCAAAATCAGTTTTCAAGTATTCTGAAATATTCAGGTGTTTGAAAGATTTTTGCCCTGCTGTCACAGCACTACTATAGGGAGCACTGTCTTCCAATTCTTTCCCTATGAAAGTATTTAAGCAGTATTTTTTCTAAATATTAATGGGGGAGGTTGGTAAAAGGGAGTAATTTTAATGTGTTAAATTTTATACCTAATATTTAAGGTACCAAAAGCCTCTTTGCTTTACTTCTAGCCCCAGTATTCATAAAAATAAAGATTCAAGAGTTTTATATCTTTCAGCAGGAATTGAATTCTGTGTATGCTATCAGCAGGTGAAGGAGAATTTCACTTAAATTAACATATATTATAGCCTTCCCAGATTTGAGCTTCAACTGTTAGAATTGTCAGCAGTGATCATGCTGGGTAAGAATCTCTTGTTAGGAAAGGCTGATAACATCCTTGGGAACAAACTATTAAGCGTTGGTTTCAAGAAGATAATATCTAGGAAAGCTGAATTGCTATAATGATATGCTGCACAAGGATTTATGAAGTGAAAATTCACTGTATTTCACAGAAGATACGTACATTTTAGGGGGAAAAAGTCATAATTGAACATCTTAAAGTTTTTAAAAAGCCAAAAATTCTCAGTTTGAACTATTTACTAACTTACTAGCTAAATACAGTACATTATCCATTCAACTGTACTTCCTTTCTCTACTTTCTAATCTGCCATTCTGCTCCTCCATTTTGAATTTGGTCTTCTGTATTTTCAACTATTCATCATGTCTATTTCAAATAAATACATTTAGCATTTGAACATATTCTAATGCAATTTTATATTTGTGTAGCCTATTCCCAAAGGAGCAATGAACTTTTTCTTATTTAAAGATTGTCCTTTAGTGGAATTTGTAACATAGATTTGATGCTCTATTTGAGGTGATTTGGTGATCTAGAGCAGGGGTCCCCAACCCCCGGTCTGTGGACCAGTACCAGGCCACAACATACCAGCAACCAGTCCACACAAACAAGCAAAGCCCTGTCCACGAGATGCAAGCTGCACACAAAACCATGCACCCTCTGGTCCACAGAAAAACCTCTCTCCATAAAACTGGTCCCTGGTGCCCAAAAGATTGGGGACCTCTGATTTAGAGTAGTTCTGTTTAACTTAATTGTCATGGACAAGTTCTTGATTCTCTGGTTAGCTTTAGGATATTTGCTGATATGAATCTTTGCATAGATAGTGGGGTGACATAAGGCTAAGATGACTATATAAAACTACTAGGTAATGAAAATTTTCTGAAAGTTATTCACGATTTTTCTAGCTTGTTTGAAATTGACTTTGAGGTGAATCTGTGGAATGTGAGCAGTTTCCCTTTCCCATTCATTGAGTCAAACCAGACCCTGTTTTAACGGGGGAACTGAGAGCAATGATGTAGAAAGAATGGCAGCTTGGACATCATCATCATCATCATCATCATCATCATCATCATCATAATAAAGTTGGAAGGGACCTTGGAGGTCATCTAGTCCAACCCCCTACTCAGGCAGGAAACCTTATACCATTTCAGGCAAATGGCTGTCCAGTCTCTTCTTAAAAACTTCCAGTGTTGGAGCATTCACCACTTCTGGAGGCAGGTTGTTCCACTGGTTAATTGTTCTAGCTGTCAGGAAGTTTCTCCTTAGTTCTAGGTTGCTTCTCTCCTTGACTAGTTTCCATCCGTTGCTTCTTGCATTGAATTGGATCAAGCCTAAACTAAAGCCCATTTGGAGCACTATAATGAAAGCAACAAAGAAGGTTTCTGATTCCTTTGCACCTGCATAGAATAGGCTGCTATTGCTTTTGTGCACGTTTTGCATCCTCCAAGGAGTATATTTGCACAATTAAGTTTCATTTACCAGCTACAACCATTCCTGAGTCAGTCAACCTGGCAACAGTTAAATCTCAAGGGTCTCTAATTCTTTAATAGTTGCCTGGAAGTTTTACTTGATTCAAAATGCAGTAGCCAATCTGCTAAAAAAAAGCATATTAATGCCCAAGTTGAAAGAGTTGCGTTGGTTGCTGATTGTTTTTCAGGCCCAATTTAAGATGAAGGATTTGACTTCTAAAGCCCTAAACCATTCAGAGCTTGACAATTTGAGATACCTGCTTAGTTACTAAATTAGAAGGAAAGGCCTGGTTAAAGAAACTCTTATTTTCTGAGGTCTGTTTCCCAACAGACGTAATAAGAAGGACTTCTCTTGTACTTTTTGCACCTGAGTTATGGAAACTCTTTAAAAGCTGTCCTTAGCTCCTTTTTTAATTTTAGGAAATTGATTAAGAGCTTCCTCTTTTGTTGGGTTTTTCTAGTTTGATTAAGTAGTATTTTAATTGCTTTTCTCACATTTTAAAACCATATTTAGTAGCCTGGGTTTTCCTCAGGGCAGAAAGATTAAATATATATAATTTGTTAATTACATTCTTTTATAGCTTTCCTGTTTGGAAGAGTACTTAAAGCCATTAAACTTACATAAACAATGCAATGATAATAAGTAGAATGACTATGTCAAACGAAAGAAAAGATACTAGCAAAAGTAATAGTTATCTTGGATGCAATCCCAAAACATTGGCATTGACAAAATTACCATCAGTTAATTACAAAAGACAGCTTTGTTTGGAACAGCTTACATCCTGCAACAATATCTTTAACACCATCAAACAACAATATCTATCTTTCCCAGGTCTTTGGAAAGGACTTGATAGGTGGATAAAAATGCCAGATACAGTCCAAATGTCTGGCTGACTGTGCAATGAGCCATAATGTTAATAATTACAGGGAATCCTTGAGTTATGACTCTAATGGAGCCTGTCAATTGCATTCCTAACCCGAGGATTCGTTAATTGGAACTCATTAAACAAACAAACCCCATCCCTCTCTGCAATGCATTTGTTAATCAAATATGCGGGTCATTAAGAGTGCATGGGGACTTCCGGATGGCAAGGCGTCACCAGAGGCAGCCATTATTCGGCTGTCAGCCTCGCGGCTCTGTAGAGCCGCTGAAAACAGCGTAGATCAGCTGTTTCGGCGGCTCGGAAGCCCCCTCCTCGGGAGAAGAGGAGGGGGTGAGCGCCTAGGTAGGGGTAGAGCTCTCCGGGGCCGCCAGAACTTAAAGTTTCGGCGGCTGAAGGATTGAGCCCCCCCAAAGCCTGGGCATGCTCCGGACTGCGAGGCGCTTCTGCTCCGGGCTTTTTGGAGCAGAACAGGGCGTTCGCAACCATCCCTGCTAGCAAGAAAGAACTCTGGAGAACGAGGACGCAGGCAGAGCGATACAGGAGATTTAGGTGAAGATGGTCTTTTGATCTTTAACTCAATGGACTTTGCTGAGCTTGTAAGTGGAAGTGCGTAGCAAACAATAGTGGGTGAAAATGGCGGCTATATCTTCTAAAGTTTCTGCTCTGGTGCAGCAGTCTTCGTTGCAAACTTTATTGCCCCCAGCACCTGTATTTGCATCAGCCTTTACAGTTAAAGATTTGCAGAATGTGCTGCAAGAGACTATGGAAAAGCAATTGCAACAATTTGCTGAGATATTGGATAAAAAGTTGGAGGAGAAGTTAACAGAAAAACTAGCTAAGGTTATGGATGAAAAGATTACAGAGAAATTAACAGAAATGAGAGCAGACATTTTATCTGCATTTCAAGGCATGGCTATATGTATTGAGAATTTGGATGAAAGAGTGGAAGACCTCAGTCAAAATAATATTAGACTGGAAGCAAAAATGACAGAAAGAGTGTATGGGATACCTCAGGAATGGGGAAAACCATGGGAAGCCTAGTGCAGGGACAAGACTGCTGCCTCCAGCCACCAAAGGCCTTCCCCCACCCACTGAGAGACGCCATGATTCTCTTCACACTACTTGGTGTCCCAAGCTGCTTGGGCCTTTCCTCCCCATCCCATCACCAATCACTCACCTATCTTTGGAAGATCTCCAGAGCTCAAGACGTCAGGTCTAAGCTATTTTCCTTAGATCTTGCATTATTACACACCAAACCCGCCTGCACTTGGCTGGCCCCACCCTTGGGAGGGCCCCACCCTTGTTTGTGTCTGGAAAGCGAAGAGTGCAGGGCGACCGGCACTCCCAAGTTCTCCAGATCTGCAGGGGTACAGTTGCTGAAATCCAGGCAGGAGATCTGACAGGTGGGAAGGAGCCTGTGGATGCTACAATTGACCTGAGGGTGGGGCCCTGACCTCCCAAGGTGGGGGCAGCCAGTTCTTAGCCAGAGTGTGGGCATGTTCAGTGCTCCAGCGAGGGCCAGGGCAGAGCAGGGACATTCTGCTTATGACACAGGCTGGGGCTTGGCAGTGAAAGGGAGGGGCTGGCCCAGCCCTTCACTTGGCTGGACGACTCTAGCACCCAAGGCTACGCAGGAGACAAGCATTGGCAGTGCAAGGCTCTCAGGCATGGCACCCAGAGGCTACACTGACCTGGCCTCTGTGAGGGCACAGGCATCCCTGGCAACGGCACTGCTGCTTTGGCTGTTTAGGAACACTTGCTGAAAATATGCAGAGGGCGCACATGGCACTGACCAGGCTGGGACAAAACAAAGCCTGAAGGAATGTGATGGATCTCGCGTTCTTCCACATGCTTCCATCCTCTGCGCAAAAACGCTTTTCCAGAGAGGAAGAAAGTGTAAGAACACGAGATCTAAGGAAAACAGCTTAGCATCAATATCTTGAGCGCTGGAGATCTTCCAAAGGTAAGTGAGCAATTGGTGAGAGGGTGGGGAGGAGCATGTGGAACGCAGTGGCCTACCAAAGGAAGCCCAGTGCTTGCTGAGATCCGGCAGGGCAGGATTGGGGGAAAATAGGCAGGGAGCATGTTGCAGCATCTCTGCGGTCATTTGTAAGGGCGAATGCAACATATGTAACTTTGGGACCCAGTTGTAAGTACTTTATGTCAGGGATGTCATAACTTTGAACATTCACTAAATGAACGTTCGTAACTCAAGGGAAGTCTGTATATGGAGAAAATAATTATATTTGGAGATGCTGGAGTGGAGCCATAGTTGAAGACTGCCAGGCCTACAAGTATTTGTTGTAAGTCTCTGACTCTGCTATAGAAAATATTTTCTGTTTTTTGTTCGGTGAATTCAGCTCTTGATATATATGGAAACCATGGCTTATGACAGTTCATCCTCCAGGTTGCCTGGTTTATTCATTGAGTCCTCATGGAGATCAGGAACCTGTCACTTTCTAGATGTTGCTGAACTAAAAATTGTAGCCTCATATTGGCTCATCCAGTGTCACCACAGTTGAGAAATACTAGGATTTCTAGGAGGGGTGTTTATTGCTGTACAAATTATTAGGGCGGTATGGAGCTTTGAAGGGGCGTTTCATATCAGTGAAGGTTTTTAAAACTATTTCATCAAGCAAAATTTGCTTCAGTTTTTTTTAATGCAAATGAACACTACTCCTTGTCTACTGAAAGCGTTGGAAAAGTGTTCTTGGCGCAGCAATGGATGAGGCCTTGGAATAATACAAAGAGCTTTGTTGATTAGAATTTCATCCCCTGTGTGATTCAACGACAGTTCTACTTCTGCAGTATAAAATTGCCTAATTGCCTTTCTTAAACACATTTTTGTATTTCAAAATTCACATGTTAAATATACAGTATTCTTAGTCTGAAAGTTGAATAATATAATGCTTGTTAGCATCAGTGCTGTCTCCTTGGTTTTGCTTGTATTTCCTGCCAATCACTAAGTAAACAAGAATCAGTGTAGTAGTTACAGCGTATGACTACAGTAGGAGACTTTATGCATTGTGCAGCCTTTGGTATACTTTTAGTATTTTCCTTGTTTTCTTTTCTATGAGAAAAGAGTCATGTGTTCAGTACATGACAATAAACGACTTTCCAAAAATCAACAGCCCTGGAAGAGACTATTATACTTCATCTAAATATATAGTACTTAATATGATCAGTCAAATCAGGGTTCAGAAAGGCTAGAAATGATTTTATCATTCTCTCTTGCTTGTGCACAATACACAGTAATCTCAATTTAGATGAAGGCAGAAGATTTATCTTTGCTTATTTGTTTCTCTTGTATGAAAGGTAAGGTAAATTTGGGGCTAAGGTGTTACATTCAGAAGTGCAATTTATTGCCTACACTGCATATGAGCCAGACAGATTCCATTACAACTTACTATCAGTGGATCAGCCTATTAAGATTTTATAGTTTAAAAAGTCACTGCAGATATCATTATGACCATGATGCTTTGCCAAGTGTCATGCAGTGGCCAGGTGCCAGACAATTGGTTCTTTGAGGCTTCAAGGACAATGAACACACCAAAAGGTAAGGAATGTTTAAACTTTATTAATAACAGCCAGATCAACCCTGACTGCTCTTTAGAAGGCCAGATCCTGAAGTTGAAACTCAAATACTTTGGCCACCTAATGAGAAGGAAGGACTCACTGGAGAAGAGCCTAATGCTGGGAAAGGTTGAGGGCAAGAGAAGAAGGGGACGACAGAGAATGAGGTGGCTGGATGGAGTCACTGAAGCAGTAGGCGTGAGCCTAAACGGACTCCAGAAGATGGTAGAGGACAGGAAGGCCTGGAGGAATGTTGTCCATGGGGTGGCGAGGGGTTGGACACGACTTCGCAGCTAACAACAAAGCAGCCAGATGTAAACAAAAACCTAAAAGTGTAACATAATATACCAAGCAAGATGCTCTTGCTTCGGCTGTTGGGAGTCCCAGTGACAACAGCAGAGAGACCTCCAATGGGCAGTTTTTTCCCTACAGCAGTGAGTGTTCAAGCCTGTGACAAAGCTCAAAGGACAATTTCAGGGTTTTTATTAAAACTTGGCACCATGATTTCATGGCACTGCTTCCATGGTCAGGAGATTGCAAGACTGGACCTTGACTGAGGAGTGCATAATTCTGGGATAGGAATGAAGGACTGAGAATTATCTAGATAAGCTGGTGCTTTGCAGCTGTGTGAAGATTTCCCCCACCTTGCCAGCAAGAGTGAAAAGCAAGCAGATTAAACATAGCTCAGAATGAACCCTAAATTTACCGGTACAGTGTTTTCTAAATGTGAAGGAGAAATCAAAATACATCACTAAACTCCTCAAAATACAATAGTCTTTCACAGTGCCACTACACATGATTACTATATTTGTAAGTATTTGCTATATCATGGAACATCTGTTAAATAAAACAGTGAAAGGAATAGTGCTATCCAATAATGAAAGGATATTTGCCCACTTAAAGGAAGAAATGTAAATATTGTTTTAAAGATGAAAGCAGTTTTTAAAAGTAATATAATTAATGTAGAAATGAAAAATATATTTTTGCGGAGATCCTCATGATAACACATTATCTCTTCCTTCCAGTATTAAATTATGTGCCAAAGTCCTGTTTAGTTTGTATGGCATTCACAATGGATAAACATTTTTCTTCCCCCCAGAAATCGTGGGCGCTCCATCACTGGAAATTTTTAAGAAGATGGTATAAGGTTCTCCTGCTTGAGCAGAGGGCTGGACTAGAAGACCTCCAAGGTCCCTTCCAGCTCTGTTCTACTTTTATTCTTACATCAGCAAATCTAGACAAGAACACAACAGCTGACAGAATAGAAGAAATTCTACATGCAAATTCCAAAGAAAGGAGAATTAATGTAGTGTGCAAACTTTCATACAACATCCTTGATTTCACATACTAGCAAAATAATGCTTAGGATCATCCAGCACAGATTAGATCCCTACCTGGAAAGGAAGATGCCAGTTGTTCCAGTTGGTTTTAGAAAAGACCAAAAACAATAGACATAGTATTGATAAGCGAGAAAGCCAAAGTATTGATAAGCGAGAAAGCCAAAGTATCAAAAGCATGATCTTCAGAATTATAGAAAGGCCTTTGATTAGATCAACCATGTCAAGCTGTGGAATGTCCTTAGGAAAATTGGGATCCTGGCCCGTTTCATTAACTTTGTGTGAAACCTGTACGCAGGACAATAATTGGCAATCCGGAGGGAGCAATGAAAAACAGACTGGCTCCAGGTCAGCCAAAAAGTGACGCCAGGCCTGCATACTTACGGAGAGGAAAGGGCTACATTGGTAAATGACAAATAATCTTGAGCCACAAAAGAATACTTAGCATACCAACCAGCTGTTTGGTGGCTAGCAAAAAGGAGGGAGCGCTGAAGCTGGGGCATCTGTGAGACCTGGAGGTATTGGAAGGGCTTATCTTTTTGGGTGGCAGTGGCAGCGGATTCTTCTTGGTGGCAGCGCTGTTCGGTGATGGTCAATTTATTGAGCCTTTTTTTAAAAAAAAATGCCAGCAGGTCTACTATAGGCATTCTCCTTATTTATTCAAGCTATGTGCAGAAAATACGTTGAGGGATGATGAATTGGAAGATTAGTGTGGCTTTAAAACTGGAGGAAGTAACATCAATAACCTTCAGTAGTCTGGTATCTGGACATTTCAGCAATTACAATCAAAAGAAGTACCGTGCAAAATCTAATCTTGATTGCATTTTAGGTGCTTGACACCTGGCACTCACATACAAAGGTTACTGCATCCTGCGATCGCCGTTAGCGACCTTCACAGCCAAATTCCAACAAACAAAGTCATTGGGGAAGCTGGCAGGAAGTCGCAAGTCACAGTCCCATGACATGCTTAACCACCTGCCGTGATTTGCTTAACAATCACAGGCAAAACTGATGTTGAAATTTAGCACAGTCATGTGACTTGCTTAACCACTGCTCTGCTTAGTTGCCAGACCTTACCGCAGTCAGTATAAGTGAGGGCCACCTGTATTGGTTAGTCCATATTTAACAGTAAAACCAAATTCTCTGGATTATTGTAAAGAAACCAGGCTAGTAATAAAGTCTAGTCATTCTTACTCTGCTCCTACCTCCTTCCCTGGCTAAGGAGGTAATCCTAAGTAAGATCCTTCTCCATTGGTCAGCTGAAAGTGGAATCTTTGCAGTTCTTCCAATTGAGAACTTAATAGTGTTGCGGGTGTAGTAGCCACTTTATGATCCCCCTCCTCTGTAGATGTGCAAGCCAGGCAACCTTATGGCTGCTTTCAAGGACACCTCTGATGCAGCTGCTCCTTCTTCCAGGCACCCCCTTCCATTAGATATAATTCACATATCTGATACTTAATTGCTTGCCTTATATGCTTGGCCTGCACTGCATTACTTGTGATTTATTACCTAATTGATTCTGTACAAGATTTGTATGCTAATTTTCCCCAATGCAATCAATTGAACATGAGAGTTAAATAAAATAAAGTATTTTTGAGGAAACTGGAACTGTGTGTCAGTGGATACTTTATGAAGTAAAATTACACAGCATGCTAGAGTAATACTGCTGCAGTATTAAAGAACATGGGCAGAGTTTAAACATATCTCTTAGCTTGTAAATGTTACCAGAGACTTTCATAATATATAGTTATTTAATGCTAAAGAGTAATTCAACATGAACACACCCAATTTACTCTTCAGAAAGTGCACATATTAAAATATACATTTTAATTGTTTGTCTGTATCCATGTGGATTAAAGTAGCTTTAGGTTTTATTTTCCACCCATTTCCTAGTTATGTCTAGCATGGAATTTGCCCTTTCCACAATTGCTACCCACTGAATCAACATCTTCATTGAACTATCTAATGTGATCCCTTTTCCCTTAATCACTGACATTTCAGACCCCATCAGTGTATGTGTGAAATTAGCATTACTTGCCACAGATGTTCATAGCTTTACTCTTATTTCAACTGAGCTGCATTTGTCATTTGATCATTTAACCAGTGCAAAGATATGCTTTGGAGACACATATGTTTATTGTAGGTTTTGTTGATTTGAATAGGTTGGTATCATCTGTAAACTTTGTTACTGTGTAGTCTCTCTGGTCCTGGCATATATCTTGTTACCTCAATTTGTTGTAGTAATTTCAGTTTTCTCCCTGAGATAGTCAGTAGAGGCTTAAGCATCTGTCCTGTATCTTCTATAGGAATTGCAGATGTAAATAATTAGTTTCTCTGCCATATCCATATCCTTCCTGAACGTCCTTAAAATGTCTACATTAAACAGAACAAGTGAACATAAAAGTGAACGTATTGCTCTTTGAGATAAAACAAGAGTCTACCTTACTCCTAATTGTCTTTTCAGTTAGGAAGGGGCTATGAAACTTTGCTGTTTATATTTATAATATAGAGCTCATGGGATTTATGTTAAAGCTATGTTTTATTTTATACTAACATTTCTGTGCCATTCCAATTCAGAACTAGTTTGATCCTGTGATTAAGGCATCAGGCTAAAACTGGGATGAGTTCTAATCCTGTGTTAGGCTGGGTGATTTTGGACAGAGCACTCCTCAGCCCAGCTCACCTCACAGGATTGTTGTGGGGAAAATCGGAGATGAAGAAGTATTAGGTACGATTGCTACATTGAGTTATTTATAAAAATAATAAAGGTGGGATAAAAATAAATAGCACAGCTGAGTGGCATACATAAAACCAAACCAAACCAGAAGATTAAAAACAACAGTACTCAAAAATATGCATTTTAGTAGCTTTAATTAACATGGCTAGATGCAACACCTAACAATTCTGAATGCTCTCTTCCAGGGCCCTGTTTTTACTTCTTTACAGAAATTCATTACAGGGAAAATAGTCATTGTACATGAGGCCAAGCTCTTCCATAAAAACAGCAGCATTGGTGAGAAGCCTCTGTCATGGGATACTTGCAAAAGGATTCTTTTGGAGATGAGATCTTCAGGGCTTCTCCTTCAGATCTAATTAGATAAAAATACCATTCCAAGCTCACAACTTGCAGATCCTCCTGGACTCACAGCATCTGCTGGAACAATAGCTAATGCCTACTATGGCTAGGAGAATCTTGGTTAAATTACATCTTATGTGCCAGTTTGCAACCATTTTTGGATCAGGAAGTGTTGTACATGGTCACTTACACCCTTGTCATCTGAAGTCTGGACTATGACAACTTGTCCTACATAGGTCTAAGCCACGAAGACGTAACTTTTTAGGAGAGTATTTGCGAATGCTGAGGACTACACTTACATAATTAATAGAGCTCTATTTCATTAGTCTTGATAGTCTTGATGCATTAATTGATGCAAGCTATTTAGAGTCTTCAAGAATTGAGCAGCATATAAGGCACAATGAATATAAATAAATAAAATTATACCCACTAATATATCCTTTTCTTTTCAGTTGCAACCAGAACAACTGGACTGTGGTGCAGCGCATCTCCAACATCCATTGTCAATTTTGCATCCAATCAAGGCTAAACCAGTGTTTACTTCACCAGGCCTTACATCAGTGGCTGTCTCCAGTATCAATAATTACACAGTTGTATTTTTAGGAACAGCAAATGGAAGACTGCTTAAGGTAAAATGACCTGGAAACCAAAAGGCTATGGATGTTTTTGCAATTAACAATGGAGTTTCTTTTGATTGTGAACCTCCTGTTCCTAAATGCCATGTTGATGGTATTAGCTCATACTAAGCCATTGTGGTTCGTAAACCATCCCATAGTATGAATGAACCAAGCCATCTGTGATTTATTCAGCTAATTATTATTTTATTTATGGTCAAAATAGCTAACTTTCTTCATTAATCAGGTTTCTAATGAGGCATTTATTTTCCAAGCTAATTATTCTTTCTTATCCTCCTATCTCTCAAGGATTTTAAGGAATTCTGTTCAGTGAAATTTGCATGTTCTTAATTTTGTGGAAGAAACTGCAAGCCTTATGTAGCTTTGATAAATGTTTTGAACAGCCTTTGTATACTCATGAAACCACAATTTTGGGCATATTTTGCTCATCTAAATAGTATATTTTTGTCTTTGACTCTAAATAGAGTCAAAGAAATTAGAATTTCTTTTAACAACAAAAGGAAATGAACCTTGTAGAAATTTTAGTTCCCACATTAAGTGTAGCAGTGTCTTTCCAAACAAGAAAGTAGACTGCCTAAGGCATTTCTGAACTTGGCAAATGAAGATTCTGCATACATTGCAAGGAGCCTTGATTTTTTTTTAACTCTACAGTAGAAAAGTCTTATTATCTTATTATTAGCTTGACATTGTGTCTTAGGTAGTCAAGACTAGTGGCGAGCCTGCAGCTTGCATTTCGTAATCATACCCACATGATAGTTAGTGGAAAAGGAAATGTTGCCCATGTAAGTTGTGTTACACTACATTTTCCTAACCTCTAGATCAGGGGTCCGCAATCCCTGGGTTGTGGATCAGCACCAGGCCACGGCATGCCAGAAACCAGGCTGCACAAACAAACAAAGCCCCATCCATGGGATGCAAGTAACACATGAAACCAGGCCCCCTCCGGTCCTCAGAAATACCTCTCTCCCCAGAACCGGTCCCTGGTGCCCAAAAAAGTTTGGGGGCCACTGCTCTAGATAATTCAGTTCGTTGTATTTATCTGTATTTTCTTAATAGGAAATGTGCTCCTTCATACATCCCTGGGATATAATAAGGGATCTGATAAAAGTGTTATCGTAGGTAACAGTTTGAGCGAACCAAATAATAATTTTGATCTCCAACGTTCAAATATGTATATGAGGTACAGAATACAGAATAACAGAGTTGGAGGGGACCTTGGAGGTCTTCTGATCCAACCCCCTGCTCAAAGAGGAGACCATTCTGGGCCAATGTCTCTCCAATCTCTTGTTAAAAACTTCCAGCGATGGAGCACCCACAACTTGGAAGCAAGCTGTTCCACTGATTAATTGTTACTCATTTTTAGGCAATTTCTCCTTTGTCCTAAATTGGATCTCTCCTTGATAAGCTTCCATCCATGACTTCTTGTGCTTTGATGAATAGGTCAACTCCTCTTCTCTGTGACAGCCCCTTAGATATTGAAAGACTGCTATTATGTCACCCCTAGTCCTTTTATTCATTAGACTAGATGTAGCTAGTTCCTGCAACTGATGGGCAAAGTTAGGCTGATGCAGCTTATTTGATTACAATCCTGTTGATAAAATTAAAGAATTCATGTTTAGGGAGTGTAAGACTGGCCTGGCATATTAATCCAGATTCACTTAACTCAGAACAGAAAAAAATTAATCACTCATCACAGTGATCATCACACAGGCTTTCATTCTTCAATAAAGAAGGAATTAGTTGTTCCTTTAAGTTGCATATGGATATACAATATCTTCTAATTCTTAACTTTTAATCAGCAGTTGAGACTAGAGTGTAATCAAGATGTTATTTGATATATTGTGGGAATAAATGCTTGTACTTAAGATGTTATTGCACAGCTTTTAGTTATTAACAATGCCTATTTATACATTTTTCCTCTCTTGATTGGTACTTGTGAAAAACACAGACTCCCCCACACTTGCAGTGGTCAGTGCCTCACTGGTTATAGTAATTGCTGAACTGAAGAATGTGTAATATGCCTGTTTTATCCATGTTGAAACAATACATTGGAGACCAAAAGTTAAGGCACCATTATGGTCTCTACCCCAGCAACGGCCAGCCATAACTTCATTGTATATTGTTTGCTGAAGAAAGAGCCCTGTGTCAGCCAGCTGCTGCTTACACCTATGTCTCATGGAAAAACATAAGTAGAAACTGATTTCTGTCAATCTGAAGATAACAACACATAATGTTGAATATTAGATCAGAGTAGGAAGAGAAAAGAAGGGAATCTGATTTCTTTCCTGCTTTGAAAAGATTCCTAGCAGGTGGAAAAGATAGTTGAAGTCCTCCCTCTGGTTTGATTATTTGCCCAGAGGCCCAGTTTACACAACTGAAGTGCCAGGTAACTGGCTTCAGTGTCAGCTGCACAGGCAATGAATGTGAACTACATTTCTCACCCAGCTTATATTCACACAGTAATAACAGCTCTGTTTCCATTGTCATGTCAGAAATGGCAGTCTTATCTGCTGAACCTCCATTAGAAAAAGATTCCCAGCTCCTTTATTCCTAGGATAATTTGTTGAGATAGCTATAATCTAATTGTACTCCACAGCTGCACAACCAGAAGCCTTTTTACCTTGGGGGCTCCTTCTTATTTGGCACGGAAGACGGAATATTTGAGTGATAATTCAGGTTTCCCATCCAAGACAAGACAGTAAAATGGAGGATAGGCGATGTTCAGCCAGTTCCTAAGCAGCAATTATAATTTCCTATCACATAGGCAATTAATATGGTCCAGTAAATGATAAAGTACACCAGACGAAGGCATATCACAAGGGCCATTATCAGTGGCACATTCAAGAGAGTCATTAACAGAACAAAAGTAAATGTAGAGGAGCAACGCTTCCAGTGTTACATAAAATATATTGCCAATTAAAACCATAAGACAAACCATTTTGCCAAAGTCTATTTCTGAAATATAGTTTTGTTAAACTTTGATTAGCTTAAATAATTCATGACTGACTAATTCTAGTCTAAAAACACCACTGGAATTTTTTGGCTTTTTTAAAAAAAATTGCTTTAATATACTGTAGAAGATAAAAGAAAATTTAAAAAGGAAGAAGAAAGGAAATAAGAAAGAATATGTTTGTGTATATGTATTTTATTAAGATATTCGGGCTTTATCATACCAAATAATATTGATCAGTCTTTCCATGATGTGCAGAAAGACCCACTTAATAAGCAGAGAAGGAACATATGTCATCAGATCACGATTACATTAGTGTCTTTCCTTATGCCTCATGTTCAGTAAATCCATAGTTCTACATATATTCATAAGCTTCAGATAGTTGTTATATAATTTACAATTAAATTTACATTTTAATATTGTATTATCTTCTTAAAATCACATTAACAAGCTAATAGACATTAAATCAAATTGAGTCAAGGCAGTATCATTCCCTTGATTATTTTACAGAAGCATAATATGTAACTGTTATTAAACATTCTGAGGTGTCCAGTAAGCATGAACAAAATTAACACAATCTTAAACTCATGAGAAAATAATATTTTTCAAGATGTTTAACCATTGATTTGCTAACATGGTTTATTTCAACTCTTTAATCCAGGGTTCTTGAAAATAATGATATACGACTGAGCAATGCTCTTTAATTGCATATTAAGAATACTTTAGAATAACCTAGCACATATTTCAATCCTGATAGCAATTCAAGAATTTTATATGCTTCTAATGAATGGATGGTTTAATTTACAATAGCCATCATTTTCTTACTTCATGCTCTTGTGTTATTAAGTTAAAGATGAAAGGATGTTTTCACTTAATACTTTTCAAGATTCCATAGTTCTTGCAAAAAGCTACTGTTTTCTTAACATTTCTGATACGTTCATTTTCTTTCTCTTCTTTTTCCTCAAATTTATGACATTGGAGGTTGTATAAAGAGTTCTCTTTTTTTTACAGATTAATCTGAACAGTTCCATGGAGGTTATAAGCAGGGAGTCAATTATGGTGGCTTATAGTGAACCTGTGCATCCTATTATGCAGTTTGATCCATCTGATTCCAGTTACCTGTATTTAATGACTTCTCATCAGGTAAGATTATTTCCCAAACCCACCTTTCTGTCATCATGAGATCTGTGCTGATTAAAACATTCATAAGTGTGAATTTAATCAGTTAGGGAGTTTCTCCAAACTTTCTACATTATACTTTTCACCGCTGCACAGATAATAATAATAATAATTTTATTTGTATACCGCCCTTCTCCCGAAGGACTCAGGGCGGTGAACAGGGCAGATGATATAGTAAGAGAGTACTTCTTATAACATATTATAAATGTTTCAAGAATAATTGTTGGTTTTATTGGCTTGTCTTGAAATTTATATTTCTGCATTGTCATGCGTTGTCATTGTTACCAAATTATTGCTCCATCATTCCTCGTCACTGATCATACTTTGTAGGGATGGTAAGGGCTGTGGCATTCCATTTTTCTTGCTTGGGTAGATCATGGATAATTACTGGATGTATTTTGTAAATTTACCAGCATAGCTTTTCATACCTTATTGGCATGATGAGACAGGATTTTTCTCAAACAAGCTATAATTGGAGGATTCATGTTTCATAGTAAGTCTAAAAAGAAAGAAATCGTTATTTAGGAGTATGTGTGAATCAAACTATTGAATGTGTCTTGGAAGCAGATTTAATACACTTTTAATCTTCCCTTGATGATGTATTAGATGGAACAAGGTGGAAAATAAAACATTTATATCAATACAGTTAAGATTGATTATTCACTATGAGAAAAAAACAATGTATTGAAAACACAGCAGAAATCAGATCTTAGAAGAGCATGTTTTGTACCATGGTTGTTTCATGTGGGGAAAGGCTGAAAGTTGGCTGATATAGTTCTCTTGTATAATTATGCTTTCCTACTGTTTGTGTTTAATTACGGTGGTGATAGGTGCACTATTGGGAGACTCGTAGGGCAGGCTGGGGACAGATTCACCCGGAGAAAGTCTATATGGTCACTAAAAGTCACTACAAATTTGATGGTACATTACATTGTTCAACAAAATTTTTTCAAAAGGTTTTCCTGAAGTACGGTTATGATAGACCCCTTCAAACTAAATACAAATATAATTTCAGAATGATTTATCATGTAGGAACCCTGAGAAATAGAAATTAACTCTTGGTTATTATAATGTGCTGCATGAGTTCAACAGGGCTAAAAGTGTTTTGCTGTTGATTTTTGTCTGCACTCCGTGTCAGATTCATCTTACTGCATTGTCCAACAGTAGTTAGCCACCATTGATGGACAGTTACCCTGATAACTGTTTTTTCTATTGTGGCAATGTCCTGGTGAAAACTTTCATCATGTTCGTCACTGACTGTGCTTAGATTTTTTGGGAAAGAAGTCCAAGTGTAAATACAGGAAATAAGTCTTCATTGACATGTTGTACTTCATGGTCTTGTATGCTCTCAGATGTTTGTCAACCAGCTGAATGGAGTTTTTTGCTCTGTCTTCTTCTTTACTTCCTCTTTTACCACTTTGGGTGTTGAGGGAGATGCAAAATTCTGGTTCTTGTTCTTCTGGCAGCTTCCAACTTTGTTATTTGATGCTGTTGTAGTGTGTCTTTGATGTTGTCTCTCCCATCTTCTTCTGGTTCTTCCTCATATTCTTTGACCTTCTCCTCCTTTTGTATATGCCTTGTACGGTATGGAATCTCAAGACATCCTCTCCAGGTGAGCTGTTTTTTGTAAGTAGTTTTAAGATTGGTTCTATGCCAATTTTATGATCTCATTTCTGATTTTATCTCTCCTGGTCACTCCAGCAGCTTTCCTCAAATATCTCATTTCCGTGGTGACTAACTTTTGTTTAAGTTTTATTGTAAGTGTTCATGTTTGGCACTGGTATCATAAGGTAGGGAAGAATACGTTGTGTGTGAAATGCTTCTTTATGCTGATAGGTACTGCCTTATGTTGTAGGAGTGGAGCTAGCTATCCCAATTCTTGGCTTACCTTACTGCATCGTACTGTATATTCATCTCTTCATCCATTTTACCATCTTTGGTGAATGTTGTTCCTAGATATTTGAACTTTGATACTTGTTTTATGCTTGTTCCCCCTATAGCTAAGTTTAAGTTATATTTAAGTTTAAGTTGGTTCTCTGTAGTTGCCATGAAAATTCTCAATAACATCCTTGAATGCTTTCTTGGCAATTTTCTCAGGCCCCACTAACAGATCTTCGGACTGCTTGACATTAATGATATATCTGATCTGTGGACCAAAAAAATGCCTTCCTTAATCTTGGCATCAGCTATTATTGGAAACATCTGTCTGAAATAACAAAAAATTGACTTTCCTTGTTCAGCACTTTCACAAAATGTTTCATCAGTCTGCATTTTATATGAAGCAGAGGCAAAAATATCTTTGTCAGGTCAACAAGTGGTTCACATGCCATGTTTTTCTATCCTTAGAACCAAATTATTTTGGAATGGTGTTTCTTTTTAATGTAATGCGACTCTCTTGCACAGCTGTCCTAATTGCATATGTAACAACAGTACTTGGTATATCTGAGCACCAGAGTCAGTACTTTTAGATCTCCACAAATATCCCAGTTGTCCTTGGTGTACTGGATGTGCTTCAGCAACAGTCCCATGTGTTTGTATGTTTCTTTCATGTATGCAGCATAGGAAACAAGTACTAACAGGTTTTACACAATTGTCATTGTTTAAAAACAGAAGATTTCTACAAAATCTTCTGATAGGTTAAATTACAGGTTATTCTCGTAATTAGCTGCCAAAAATCTATAGGATACACCCAAAAGTGTCCAGGAAGCAAAATCTTTATTGTTCAGTGTCACAATTAATCAATTGCTATCTTTACTGTCTAATTGAAAAGGAAATGAATTTGGTATTCCTTGCAAGGTTCAGTGTTCTAACCAATAATTTTCTGTTTGCTATTTAACCTCTGAGCTATAATTCCTTAATTAATCAATATTTCCAGTATATAAAACTCATGTCTTGTTCCTAAATCATTTATCCCCTAACCATTTTTGATCAAAATAGTTTACTGGTGGTCCTTGCTTAACAACTGTAATTAGGACCACAATATCCATTGTTAAGTGATGTTTTTGTTACGTGAGATATCACGTGACCCCAATGGTTTTACAACTTTACTTCCATCGTGATCATTAACTGCTAGCTTCTCCATTGATTTTGCTTATCAGAAGTTGGTGTAAAGCATGCAAATGGCAATCACAGTCTTGATCATGTGGTCATTGGGATCCGGCCACAGTGAAAACTGTTACACTGCTTATAAAGTTACTTTTTCAGTGCCACCATAACTTTAAACAGTCGCTAATAGGCAGTCATTAAATGAGGACTGTTGTTGTTAGTTGCGAAGTCGTGTCCGACCCATTGCAACCCCATGGACAACGTTCCTCCAGGCTTACCTGTACTTAAAAAACAAAAAAAAGATGCTCTTGAATTGAGCTCAACTCTTGGTAATTACACGGACACACTATTAAGTTTTCTTGGGAGTAATATGTAATCGTTTTCCCTTCCATTACCTTTTTCTGAGGGGGGGAGGGTGTTCCAACTAAGCAATAGCCCTGAATTTGGTTTCTGATCCAAATACTAATCAAATCCAGCCTTGCTTAGTTTCCAAGCCTATAAAAGCTTGAGCAGGTGTTGCCATCTGCTGAGATATAGTGTAAGCCATATTAATCTATTATTAGCAATAATACTTAATGTGGAAACTGTCAAGGGAAGAGGAATGGGTATTCTGCTTGCAATATAATCACAATATGTTCTATATAAACTACAAAAGGCAAGATTAAAATTTTAATTTCCAAGATGTAATAATTTGGTGGAAGCTATGCAACATTTGTGTCTGCACCCACACTGAGTGCCTTTTGTTGTTATGAATGACATCTTCAAAATGGAAAAAAATGAAAATTTATTAAATAAAGTATAGGGAAAACCAGCTGTTAAAACACGCCAAGTCCTTTGTAAATATCAAACAAACATCATCTATTTGTGAGAGAAATCTCATTCCCTGGGTGAAGAATTTTCAACTGCCCAGAGATATTGCCAACCTGTGTCAGAATGATTTGTCAATCTGGTTTTGTTTATTGGCAGAAATAGCTTCTGAGTGCCTTCATATAAATGTATGTGGAACTAAGGCCATCAGGGAGCAGTAAAATTCTGAATGGGGTCAGTGTTACTGCAAATACAAAAGGCTTATCTTACATTTGAATGTGGTTTAGACAAATACCTTAAGTGATTGATCCAAATGGCAGACTATGGCAGTATTCTATTAAATTCTTCTCGATTTAACATTTATAAAATAAAGGCATCTCAAGAGAGTAAAAATGTTTGAGGTCTGTAAAAATCCAAATTTATGCTTAGCAAGAAACATCCATGGATGTTTTTGAGCCAGTTTCCATCTCCCATGTTCACTTACATCTGCAGTGGATTTTTGTAAAACTAAAAATGCTATTCGCAGGTATTGGAAGAAATATGGGCCAAATATATTACCTATAAAAGAATGCACTAGCTTTTCACAAACACCTAGAACCAAATTGCAGGTACTGATATTAATCATTTTCTCTTCTTAAACATGTTATAGTGTTTTGCGTTTTTAGGCAATTATAGTTGTTTATATACCTTTTATTAATGAAATCTTACTTTTTTACCACTTACTGTGATTCATGTAGCAGAACATAGTTCCACCTGAATAATGAAGCTATATTATTAAAGTGTGTATTCATGCGTGTTTCTGTGTGTGTGTGTGTGTGTGTGTGTGTGTGTGTGTGTGAAAAACAATTTCTAGAACAGTTTTTTTTTTTTAAAAAACCTGTATTTAAAAAACAAACTGTCATGGAAAGAAAAAAGCAAAATACAGCTATTTTAAAGAACTTATTAAAAAAGAAATGTGGAAGTTATTCATCATGTTCTTTTGATTGCTCATTTATTTTTTTTTATTTATTTATTTATTTATGCAAATAGGAGACAGATGTTAGCATTGTGTTAAAATATACATTTTTCCTTTCTTCCTACCTGGAATATTCAGAACATATAATAATATTGAAAATATGGATAATAAATAACAAAAATAAAAATCATCTTAAATTGTTATGGCTCTTTCCATCTTAGACATGTATGCAAATGCTTCAGTCAATGAATTTGTATTACAATTCTTTGTTAACCCTTCCCCCCCATATTTTTTTAGGCAGCATGAACTGTATAGCAGCAAATCTCTGTTTCCTCCTCAAATAAGCTAGATATGAATAGAAAAAGAGCACATGTACATGATTCTAAAAGTAGGCAAAAAACTACGGAGAAGGGGAAAGTGGATTGGTCCTAAACCTTTTAAGATTCCAAGAGCAAAAACACATTCTCTATACCTGTTTATCAAAAATAAATAAATAAATAAATAAATAAACACATTATCCATGGATGGATGATTATAGCTAAATTATCTCTGCTGAGGCTCATTTATATGTTTGTCTACTGTATATAATTCAAACAATATTATGTAAACCAAAAAATGACAGAGTTCTGTTATAAGCGCTATAAAGCTATGAACCTGCTCTTTTTGGGAGGGGAGCAACTCTGTAATAATTTAATGATCACTAGGATGCTGAGCTTGTCGATCAGATGGTCGGCAGTTTGGCGGGTCAAATCCCGAGTGCCACGTAACAGAGTGAGCGCCTGTTACTCGTCCCAGCTTCTGCCAACCTAGCAGTTTGAAAGCACGTAAAAAAAAATGCAAGTAGAAAAATAGAGACCACTATGGTGGGAAGGTAACAGCGTTCCATGCGCCTTTGGTGTCTAGTCATGCCAGTCACATGACCACGGAGTCGTCCTCGGACAAGCGCTGGCTCTTTGGCTTTGAAACGGAGATGAGCACCAGCCCCTAGAATTGGAAACGACTAGCACGCATGTGCGGGGGAACCTTTACCTTTACCTTTAAGTCTGGCAGATGAGCCTCCTACTAGCCAACATTTCAGTTTTCTAAATCTAAGGTTTAATTGAGATCAACTAGTATCTCATCTGTGTTGCACGAAAAGAAAGAATAGAATAGAATAGAATAGAATAGAATAGAATAGAATAGAATAGAATAGAATAGAATAGAATAGAATAGGTCAGAAGGGATGTCATGCTCAAGTAGGAGCAGAAATGGTTTTCTGACAAGTGGTTGTCCAGTCTCTTCTTGAAAGTCTCCAGTGATGAAGCACTCACAAGTTCTGAAGGAAAGTTGTTCCATTGGTTGATTGTTCTCACTGTCAGAAATTTTCTCCTTATTTCTAGGTTAAGTCTCTCCTTGATCAGTTTCCATCCATTGTTCCTTGTCGGTCCTTCAGGTGCTTTGGGAAATAGATTGTTCCCCCTCTTCTCTGTGACAGCCCCTCAAATATTAGAACACTGCTGGGCACCATCCATATTCTGATGATAGTTGTTTCTAATCTTTTGATCAGCCTGGATAACTATAAGATGCTTTGTTGCTGTAGTTAATTAAACAAGAGTCTGCTAATAATAGTTTGATTATTTAAAATTGTTGCCTTGATTTTCTGTTACACAGATTGCTCGTGTGAAAGTAGCTGCTTGTGACCAATACACTAAATGTGCAGACTGCTTGGCTGCAGCTGATGCTTACTGTGGATGGTGTACCTTGGAGACCAGGTGGAATATTCTTGTATTTTATAAACCTCTTACAATAAGCCATTATGAACAGATGATTACTTAATATTATTGTAAATTTTCACCAGATTCATTGACTTCTACGATAATAAATAGCTGATGCAGCTTCACAGGTTATGTAAATATAAATACAAGCAAGATATTGCTGGATAATTACCATTTGAACAATTTTCACTTTTTATGAGAATTCACACAGAAGCTTAATTATTTTGTGGAGGAAGAAAACAAGTAGACTTGTGTATTATACTGTGCATGAGGTAGTCTAAGGCAGCATTAAATTTGAAAATAATAAAAACCCATGCAATCATGGGTTTATAATTATAATTTAATATAAAATTATCTGTCATGGGTATTATGTCATTTGCTTTTTTACTTCAAATGTGATATGATAAGTCAAACTATTGTTTTAAAGATGCTCTTAGCATAAGAAGTCATGGGAAGTATGCATATTTTGGACTAGTCAAAAGTCTTTGTAGGAAACAGGACAAAGCCACAACAATCAATTTTATGTTTTTGAAGAATATTTTAAGAGAGTCTAGGGCAGGCATGTCAAACTGCCGGCCCATGGGCCGGATGCACTATCCCAAAACTGCACCCACCCCATTGCCAGTAATGGGGAAAAGTTATAATATGTCGCGCGACGTCACATGACATCACGAGTTTGACATGCCTGGTCTAGGGTAAACCGAAATAAAACGAATGATAGATCCCAATTATGATAAAGAGACTGGGTATTTAATATTACATGTATTAACAGCAGCGAGAATTATGTATGCCCAATACTGGAAAAATGAGAGTTTACCAAGTGAAAATATTAGTCTGTGCAGAAATGGATTGATTAATTTTAGAGATTAAAGAAAAAGAGCATTTAGTCTACTATAGAACCTGGAATAAATTTTATCAATGGCTAGACAAACGAATTAGAGGGAAAGGAATGTGATGCTTATTTTTGACCTTATTCTACTAAGAAAAATATTATAGATTGAAAATTTAACATTGTTTACTATAATTTGCTATATCTATTATTGCTATCAATCATTATTCTTACTACCTCTATTGATATATATCAACCCAGACAATATGGTATTTGCTAAATATTGAATGTAATTGGGGGAAACCCCAACCTCTCCCCCAACTTTCTCACTATCCCAACCCCACGCCCTATCCCTTCATTTTCCTCCCCACCCTTATAAAAACCAATAAAAATACATTAAAGAAAGAAAGAAAGAAACCATATGAAATTGAGAGAAAACATTGAACAACTACCTGGTATTCTATTAAGTCAGCAAAGTTCAAAAGCTGACCACTTTATTTCCATGGATTTAACAGCCATTTTTTCCTCTATCTTTGTTGGGAAGCACCCAGCCAGGGAGGGAGGAGAGCCCAAGGGTGGAGTTAGCCTGGAGTCACTGCGCAACCACAAAAGACTGACCCCTCTAAGTTCCTTGGGGCTTTATCTGTTTGTTCCCAAGGGAAGGCTGCCAGTCTGGAGCAATTCTTGTATTATAGGCAGAAAAAAAGTAAGGTAGTTAGCTTGAACTATGCATGTGTGGGTCTGGTTGTTCATGCCTGACAACCTTAGATGTCAAAAAATAATAATAATAAAGATAAACAGAAGGCAAACAATGGAAAAATTTATGAATCATTCCTAATCATATCTCTTGTGTTTTGATTATGAGGTTAACATTTTAAGATAATGGCTATCATACTTAGTGAAATGACAAACATGAAGATAGTTTTTCAAGAAAATTAATAATTGGTTTTCTTCTAAAGGTCTGATGTCATAAATGTTCTACTTACGGTATTTTAGGTGTTCACTACAGCATGAATGTGCCCATTCGGAAGAGTCCTATTTCTGGATCAGTGCCAATGAGGGAGTACAACAATGCCCTTCAATGACAACAATGCCTTCAGAAATAAATATCGAGAACGAAAATAAGGTACATCAAGTAGGAATTACAATTTCTGTGAACAGATTCTCTTAAGCAAGGGGAACTGACTGTAAAGCATTATGAACAATATTTAAATAATTTATATCCCCCCCCATCTCATACTGTAACAGTAACTCCCGGCAGTGTACAAGGATTACAACAACAGCTATAAACAATGATTCCATGTCACCCAAGGTAAACAATAAATCTCAGTCATAAAAAGTCACATCAGCAGCGTAGTGAAACAGCCTTGTGAAAGGTTGCCAGGGTCAGAGCCCTCTACATCTCTGCAGAGGATATTGTTCCACTGGGCAAGTGTTGACACATAGAAGGCATCTTGTAATTTTACCAACACAATCTCTGAATGTTCAGCTGCACTTGTTATTTTTACTCAAAGGAGCAGCAGCTTTGCTCCAAACATTTAATTTAAAAATACAGTATTTTCAAAACCTGTTTGTCAATGTAATTTAATTTTTGTTAATTATTAGAATGATAACATTTTGTTGTTCACTTTTAGGGTATGATAATCCAAATAAATGGGAACATTCCCAATATGAACGGAATGGAAATAGCTTGCAATTATGGAAATAATATCCAAACTACTGCTAGAATTCATCCCCAATCTCACAACCAAGTAATTTACTGCAGTTTTCTTCCCAGAGAGAGCTATCCAGCCTTTCCATTAAATCAAGGTATGTATGAACAATGATGCTTTAAATAGTGATGATGATGTGATAATGATGTTAAAGATGGCTTTCTTAATTTTCTTAATTGAATTAAACTTTCTTAATTTTAATTTGTATTTAGTATTTGCATTTATTCAGGTAATGTTCCGACAGTTGAGACGTTTTTCATTAGATCAGTGATGAATTTCTGAAAACTTGGGTTTGTTGGAATGCATTTGCTGGTATATAGATTTTTAGGCCAATCCTGAGTTCTGCCCTAAGAAATTCTGTGGGGGGGAAAATATCCTAGGTA